>NC_041028.1:9608078-10921649 GCF_900634625.1 Parambassis ranga | reverse complement strand
GAAAGACAGACTGCAATTCCAAAATATGACATTTTCTGTCTCTGTTTCCTAGTGTGTGTTTTTAACCCTAACGTCAGAAGTAAAACTTGTGTGTGCAGGTGAGACTCTAAAATGAGCATTTAGCAGCAACAAGTCTACTGAGAGGAGAAATTTAAGAAATCAAACTTTTCTTTGGGGTTCTGGTCCAGATAAGATGGCTGCTGCAGGCCATCGGACAACTAACCATAAAACGCTACATGCTTCAACTGATAATGGAGAACACTTTCCTGTATAAACTGAGCCTGGCTAAGACTGACCTTGGTAGCTCATAGGGGCTTCTGAACCTGAGGCGGCACTGCCTTTATGAGCAGTCATTAGTGTGCATGTGTGCATGCACACCTGCATTTGTTATGATGTCTGTCTACGTACAGGTTTATTTGTGGCTGTGCTTCTCCTAAATGTCTTGACATGAACTACTGATTAATATTTAACAGTATTTAAGGATGAAATGAAAGAAAATGGCCTTTGTGTAATTCAGCAGATGAGTGTACACGAAACGCATGTGTGTGTTAAGACCACAACAGACAGTCAGGGAGGCACAGTGCCAGCGTCTGTCGCCGCAGCGTTCTGCTCAGCGGAGGCTGTCGCCATAGCATCGACTCCCTGTATCATGGTGGCGGTAGAGGTGTCACTGCAGGCGAAGGAGAGGGGGACCGCCCTGCTGCTGCCGCTCTGGAAAGGCCATGGCCCCCCTCTGGCCACCAGACCCCCCTCTCCGACATGTCACACTAACCGAGAGCTAGCCTAATTAATGATGCCCTATTCAAGTCACACTGTTTGCGTTGTTCTCTTATCTGCACAATTGAAATATTTTTGTTTGTCTGCATTCAAAAGTAGGTTTTCTATTTTTTTGCACATACATGTCACCTATCTTAATAGCTGCACAGCCAATTGTGGTAAATGTGTTAAGCTAACGGGCACAGGAGGCCACTGTCTGTTTGCTCTATTGGATTTGATGGTCAGATAATGTGATTGGGCCTAATCAATATCATCCACAAAGACCTTTAGGGGCTGAAGAAGATCTCCTCTTTCAGGCTTCCTCAATTTGTCTGTTTCCTCTGACTCTCATCATGTCTCGTCTGTCTGACTCTGGTCAGTTGATGTGAAGATGTGGCTGAGAGCCACATGTAGTAGGATAGTTTTTTTAAGGCTATAAAGTTACTGTATATATCCATCCAATACATTATGTGTTTCTGTTAGGTGGCCTGGGAGAAGCAGATCCAGGAGGAGGGTACTCCCCTTACCAAGTACTACAGCCAGTGGAAGAAGCTGAGGGAGAAGGAGATCCAGCTGGAGATCTCTGGCAAAGAAAGGGTAATTATCCAACCATCAACATTCATCCCACTCAGTCATCATGATTCGCTTCTGGCATTTTTTTCTTTATGAATGTCATCGTTACCCACAAGAATTGCTCAATTACATAAATCATGAAACAGTCATGCTGTATAGCAAAACGTTACGGTATCCAATTATTTTATGGTCTTTTTAAAGATGGAGGATCTGGATCTCCCTGAGATCAAAAGGAAGAAGATTCAAGAGAAAAAGTCAGAGGACAAGAAGGAGTTCAAGGACCTGTTCCAGTCAGACAGTGACTCAGACGAAGATAATGCTGGACTCAAAATCAAAAGTAAGGAAACTGCCACACAACTTTCCCTCCAACTGTTAAAATGGACTGCAAAGGAGATGGGCTGTTGTGGTGCTGCCGGTCTCTGCCTCTAGGGGGCTGTATTATGTTACAACAGTGCAGAAGCAAAGTTAAGAAGTGATGACAGTTAGATTTCTCTGCTGTTATCTGTTAGTGTGACATTCTCTATCTTCAAGCTACATGAGGCCGATCACCTGCAGGCTCTCGGATATTTAAACGTCCACAGAGGCTGTGTCGGTGGAAATGAAAAATTAAATCCCAAGTCTAACAGAAAAACATTGTTCCTCAGGTAGTTCGCTGGGCTGTCTGTAAGAGGAGCCGCCAGCTCACTTAACCCCCGCATGTCTCATCTTCTCAGGGTCATCCACAGGTCACAGGCAGCTGCAGCCTTGCTTTTCCAGCCTTACACTCGGACATGCTCCAAGTTAGAAAAAAAGACCACCGCAAGGTCACTGAGGAAAGAAGTAGGCGGCAGAGAGGATTTTTTTAATGCATCTGGACTTCATTCTAGGGAGATTCCCCACAAATGGACGGGCAGCTGCCGGCAAGTGCCCCCCACACCCACTTTTCCACCCTTCCCACCCTTCATGCACACACACAAACTGGACCCCCCCAACAGGAAATACAGGCTTGGATCACAGCAGGGGTTCCTAATTCAAACCAGCTCACTGGAACAGCCAGAGGTGGCCGCTCCCACTCCTCTCTTTTTCCCCCCACTCTTTCATTTTACTTCTGTCGCGCTCTCGTCCTAGCTGTGTGGTTTTCAACTAGCTGCCCCCGCATGTCCTCGCAACATGCGCGCGCACACAGACACACGACTCCATGATAGCGCACATACTCCACCTTGTCGTCCAGTCTTGAAAAGCCAAAAGCTTTTGGGCAGCTCACCAAAGCTCTTTGTGGTTTCACACACTGCCGGAAAGAGGGGGTGTTTTAGAGCAGGGGGCTGATGATTTAGATTGATGCGTGTGGTAATCAGTCATCCAGGTCATCTGGGGTCAACCTGTGAATGTACTGCTGCTTGCACCATATGAGGAACAAGTGAGAGCTTGTTTGTCATCTTAAATTCACATGGGAAGATAAGTTCTTGATATTTTAATTTTTTATCTCGCTTCCTCTGTGTGTGTTTGTGTTTGCAGTATAACATAGGAGAAGTAGCTCTGTTTTGCTTCCCTCTCCTCCACGCCCCCAGCCTCTCATCACACCTCTACTTCAAAGCCCATGGACCCCAGTTGTCCCTTTGGCTAGACAACACACACACACACACACACACACAGTATGGAACCGTGGAACCTGCCTGCTATCTCCATTTGCTATATTTAGGCCGTGAGCATAAGTTGTCTGAAATTGCCGGTAGTAAACTGTCATGGGTGTTTGTGCAGCAGCAGCGGCGCCTGTAATCGACTCTCAGTTCCATCTCAGGAGGAAATAGACACTTCCAGCAGCCTCTGATACCTGGCCCACATATCAGCGTCTCCAAAGTCCTCACACGTCAGCGATGCACTGCTGCAAACTTAGGAATGTTTCAAGGAAGTAACGCTTAACACATTTCATTGTAATGAGTTTTATTGTTTTTACTCAGGTAAGAAGAGCAACCATGCATCAGATGATGATGATCATGATGAGGATCCTAATGATTCGTCTGACATGAGCGACGAGGAGGGGATGGATGGAGGAGACTCAGGTTGGTGCAAATAGAAGCATACTAGTATCTCTAAAAAATAAAACATCTTTTCAGACATTTAAATTTGCTAATGCATTTAGTATACAGAAGAGGCTGTCTGAGCATGTGCATATAGATCTATTAGGCTGGCATGTATTAAAGGTTTTAGATTATTAGTTTGATTTATTTAATCTTTGTATTTTTTAACCTGCAGATATTGTTTTACTTCAGCCAATCTGAGAGGTTTTTGTTTTTAATGCTGTCTTTCATAGGAAACGGATTACTTTTGACATGTTACTCATGCAAAACAAGCAATTAAAAGATGTCTGAGATGTCTTTACTCTGAGGAAATATTGAGACATATTATAGTTTTATGATATATTAGGACTGAATATTTATGATGCAGTCCTATCAATACAAATGCATTACAATGCTCAGTGTTTGTTTCCAAATGAGTAGCTACTACCTTTAAATTGCATTCAGTTCTTATAAATTATTTAATTCATTGATTGGATGGACCTGTAAAATCCATGCATTTACCTCTGAAGCAAAGCAGTTTTTGGGATTTTACACATTTATATTCACTGTGGTTCGTTTTCACTGCAATGTGGAAAAAAAAGGAGGAAAAAAGTTCATACAGTTTTTAGCCGAATCTGAACTTCTTTCTGTCTGTATTCCAGATGACGATGAGGACGACGGTGATGAAAACGCCTCCAAGAGTCCTCAGCCGCTATCATCCTCTGCCCTGATAAAGCTGGCGGAGGGAGATGAGGATGTAGTTGAAGATCTGGAGCTGTCTGATGATGACTAAACCGTAACCATTTATACCTAAAATATTTTATGAGTTTTGCCATTTCACTTTTGAATTTTGTATTGCTTCATGTACAGTACAGATCATCATGATGTAATTTTGTTAAGCTTTGAAACAAAAAAAGTTTAAGAATTGCAATGGTCCTTGGTTTTTCTTCTTTTTTTTTACCTGCTAATCAATACTGCTGTACATGCATTCTAATGTACCACTGCACCTGAAACAAGTCATTTTTGTCCCCCTATATGTGCGCACCTGTAGGCACCCTCAGGCTTTGTAAGAATGGTCTATTTGAAGGCAGCTATGAGGCTGCCTGAACTGGGCCGAGCCAGGCTGCTCCTGGCCAAGAGAAGGGGTACAGAGAGGCGGGTGTTGAGCCCTGAGGCAGCAGTCCTGTGCCAGGCTGGCAGGGTGGTGTCTGATGCTGTGCCAAGACTCTCTGCCCAGGTGGTAGAGCAGCAACACAGGCTGGTCTGTTTCTGTGCCAACTCCTCACCCACCCCCTGCCCAGACCACTGTCTTCTGTCTGTGTATTCACATGCTCCGACACAGCTTTCCTACTCCAGCCTCTCCTTTATTCCTCCACTTCACTGCACCTTTTTCCACCATTTACCACTTGCACTGAAGGTAATTCTCAGGATTTTGTTGGGTGAACGATTATCACACACTGTCACTGGTGTACAAAACAAGGGGGTTGTTTTAAACGGCACAAATGAAGATGTAAGAAACATGAGCGTCGTCACATTTCCTCTGCAGCAGCTTTCAGTGAATTCAGAACCTCCTGGCGTAGAGGCCTGCCTAGAGCGAGGGGAAGTCCCAGAAGAGTGTGCAGAGCATACTGCTTTGAAGGAGGAAGGTAAGTGTGAGGGCTGGTTTTGCTCTTCTGTATGTATGTGTGTGTGTGTGAGAGAGGATATAGGAGGGTCAGGTTTACCCCCACAGGCAGGGAGGCCTTGGCCTGCGGCTGAACCTCACACTCCAACAGCTGGTGTTGACCTGAACTGTGCCCCCCACGGGTCACCTCCCCTTCAACATGCACACAGACCACATGCTCCCTTCCTGCATGTTTCTACACGAGAACCACAAACACCTGAGGAGGAAGAGGCATTTGTCTAAGGCAAGCACACAAATGAGAGCAAGCAGAGGAATTTGTTTAGGATTTATTTCACCTGTGTGGTGAATAGAAAAATAGGATGAAGACAGAACTTTTGAAGGGAAATCTAGAGACCTTTTTTTTTAATTAATCACTTGCATTGTTAAAAAAAACATAACAAATTCAAAACATTTGCATTAAGAGCTTTGTGCCTTTCTTTTCCCTGCAACCAAGAGAAAACAAAGTATCTTTGGAATCCATCTTAAGGGCTAATTTTTAATACATATCATAATCTGCTTTATCTACTACATCAAAAGTCCTATAAATATTTTGTCCTCATATTTATATGCTGAAGTAGCATTTGAGATTGGAGCATTTTTTTTAATATTACAATTTTTTCTAAAAAAAAAATGGCAAAACAAAAAATATGAACAAAAGTACCACCAAAGTTCAGCAAGTCACATTTTTCAGTAAAGAAAACCTTATTCGTGC
Organism: Parambassis ranga; assembly: GCF_900634625.1. NCBI lineage: Eukaryota > Metazoa > Chordata > Actinopteri > Ambassidae > Parambassis > Parambassis ranga. The sequence goes on along the minus strand of NC_041028.1, from coordinate 10,915,909 downwards.
AACTACATTTAACAAAAAGTATCACGTATGCAACCTTCAGGATATTTTCATCTTAAGCGTGATTCTGTACAATTTTGCATGTTTTTTTTCTACCTCCCACAGTAGTAAACACAAACATACAATGACATAAGCCGTACACACAATTGAGGCTTTTTCCATTTCAGCAACAAGCCTTTGTACGTCAGTGAAGAAAAGCTCTACCATGAGTCCATCCGAGGCACTAGCCCAGCATTCCCCCTGTTGGACCAGTGTTTCTCTGAGACCATTAATGCAAAAAGAAGCGGACACATCATGAAATATGGTTCCAATTCCACACATCCGGTCATCTTTGGTATCGGGACAGTGGAATGCATAGTTGCAGTGATAAAAGAAGGAGCTGGTCAGATCTGGTGGTGCTCAGCATATGTCTTAAAAGTCAGTGCCACGCTGCTGTTTGGCCTCGGGAAACAGGCGAGGAGGAGAAGGAAGGAAGGGAGAGAGAAGAGGGGAGAGGCGTCTCTTTAATTCCTGGGCTCTGCAGGGCTTGTGGTTAGAGCAGTGACAGAGACGGGGGGAAAGGGAGTGAGGGAGCAGAGCTTCCTCCAGCCCAGGAAGGAAGGAAGAGTTTCCGCTAGCGTCTGACTGTCTGACTTGCAAGAATGTCGCATTTGTGGCAGGGCTTTGCTCCCTTTTTTTGGCAAGCTGTCTGTGACCAGCTGTCTCCTTTTCCTCTTTTTTTCTCTCGCTCTGTTCCTGTGTCGCTTCACGTTTCTCCCTTCCAGCCCAGCTTCTTTGGATTCTGCTTGGCTACAGCCGCTGCAGAGGAAGTCAGCTGATTGGTTTGCCGGATTCGGTCCATGTCGTCCAGCCTTTTATTCCAGTCTAACATTTTCCCACAAATTTCTGCTTAAAGGTCCCAAGGTGAGGGGAGTCTGATAAATAGGGCCCGGGATTCAGTCTGTCTGATTCAAGTTACCTCCCTCATCCCTGCACTTGAGACAGGTCTTCCCTTCTCACCCTGCCTCTACACTCCTACGAGGGAGTTTTGGCCTCGTATCTTCCCACCACAGTGGAGCCATTACCGTTTTCCTGCTTAGGGGAGGAGCACCCTGGGGTTGGGCCACTGTAGGGAGAGGAGCTGCTGCTGGTGGAGGTGGGTCGGTGCGGCAGGGAGAGGGGCAGGGGGTTGTCCAATGGTGCGGTAAGAGGGTCACGATCCCGTTCTGGGGGGCGCAGCGCTGCAGGTGGTGGAAACGGGAAGGCCAGTGGAAATCCTGTCATGTAGAACAACCTGCCGACACGGCGTGCCACCTGAGGAGATGAGAGGAGACCATATGACTGTCAGTACAGCCTGGTGACACTTGTGTAATGGACTAATACTGTATTTTAGAGAGAGAAGAAGAGAGGCTTCAGTCTATGGGGCAGGCTACTTTAAGGGAAACAGCTATGCTACACTAGTTTGTCTTGGTCCTACTCACAGAAACACACTTTCAGACACACACGTCCACTTGATCATACACAAACACACGCGCAGGCCTGTGGTGTGTATACCTGTGAGCGGATCTTGAGTGCAGGCCCCAGCTTTAGTCCCATGGTGTTGAGCAGATGCTCCTCAGTGAGCAGCGGCAATGTCTCTCCATCAATGGCCTGCTCCCGAAACACCTGGCAGAGACACAGCCGCTTCAGCCACAGCCCACGACATACACACACACTGCACATTCATTCACACAAACTACACAACAGTGGCTCTGTTCCAAAATGTCACATACCCATTTTGAGAAAAACCGAAGATTAAGAACATTTTTACAATAAGGATGGTGCAGTTGTGAAGAACGTGTGGTCTATGCATGTGTGGACAAAATCCATGTCATTATTGACATCTGTTACTTTTAAACAAACTGCAGTCAGCATCCTGTTGCAGAGAACATCAAGTCTCTCACTGTGTTGATAATTTACAAAACTAATCTAGCCAATTTAGTGGCCAGATTGACTCTTATGGTTTGGATGAACTAGATTGCATCATCCATTCAGTGTTTTACATCATTAGGTAGCTTGTTATGCTAATGCTAATCCTCTGGATTTCTGATATTTTTGACAGAAACCAGTCCAATAGCTGTTATAAGCAATTAAGTTGTGACTTGTTTTTAGGGTTACATGGCAATATTTCCACACGTTAACATTTTTAAATTCTTACATAAACATGCATATTGTGAGTATGTTAAGGCCGGACAAGTTCTTTTTCCTGTTCTGTCAAAGATAACATGGGTTGACTTTTCTCAAATGTTGGATGGTTCATTTTGGAAAACACATGTTTCATTCACACAAGCTACAGGTAAACACCTACATACATGCATTACTGAATAACCTTCACACAACAATGAAAATATGAACATAAACACTCACACACTCACTTTGCAGGTTTTAGTGCCTAGTATCTAATCACAATGATTACTATTAAATATACTACTCTCCCTGCATGGTTAGTAGTCAGCCTGCCCGTGACCTCCATCCCCCTTCTCTCTGTTTCACTCCTCCCTCTCCCTATGGTCTCACCTGTGTGTATTCAGCACATCCAGCCAGGCTGCTTATGAAGCCACACACATCCTCCACACTCCACTTGCTGATGTCCTCCACAGGGTTTGCTGTGGCCGAATCCTCGCCATCCATGAAAAGACCTCCCAAAGCGCCTGAAAAAGCAGCAGCAAGTGAAAATGATGAGTCTGTATACACACTAAGTACAAAGCTGCAGAGTGGTTCATAAAAGTTCAAGCTGTGCCGTAGAATCTTTAGATGAGTTGAGCTTATTCATGACGCAGATTTGAATAGAAAACCATTAATATGATAATAATGAAGCCTATTAATCATTTTAATCTATGTATTATTTATTCTCAGTATGAAATAAGTGTCTTACAGTTTAAGTGCCCAATGCAATTCTTCAGACTTAATAAAACTATATTCAAAAATTATAATAAATATTCTAAACGCATTTGTGTTATCCCACATGTGTACAAATGTGTATGTATGTGAACAAACACCCCCTCCTCCCTCCTTTCTGCCCACGTGGCTGTGCTGCTGGTGGTGAGCATGTGGGTCACACAGGGGTCAGAGACAGGGCCCCTAACAGGGAGAGGTCTCCACACTGGAGACACGCACACACAAGAGTGACGCTAATGGCTTTCACATATCAGACTTCAGCTGTGTGGTGTGTGTGTGTGTGTGTGAGAGAGAGAGAGAGTCTCACCCGTGTGAAAGTAAGGGCTTGCGTATGGGAATCCAAAGGGCAGCGACTGGGTGTGAAGAGCTGGCAGTGGAGGCATGATCCCTGGTGGCAGGTGGTACTTGAGATCAGCCTTACCCAGTCCAGGAGTAAAAAGGTGGCGACTGGGTGAATCTGTACCTGCTGAGCTACAAGCGGCGCTCAGCCTGCCCGAGCTCTCTCCAGCCTCCTTGGCACTGTCACTGGCCTTAGCGCCAGTCTCTTTACCCCTCTCTCCCTCCCTGTCCCTGGGTTTACTGCTGGGCTTTGCACTAGCGCCCTCCTGCCTCTCCTCACACATCTCCGCCTCGCTGTCAGAGTCCTTCATCTCCTCGTCGTGCACCTCCATGTCTCCCTCTCTTCCTCTGTCCTCTCTTCCTCCTCTGTGATCTGCAGCCCGGAGCTGTGTCTGGTGGACCCTGCGGGCTGCCTTTCTGGATTCAGTATCCGGCCCAGCAGTGGAGCTCTGTGCCTGGGTGTCTTTGGGTGTCAAAGACACGCCTGGTTGCTGCTGTTGGTGGTTGAGTGTTAGCAGGGGTGTGGCAGCCCCATGCCGAAGCACCAACATTGCATTTGAGCGACGGGCCAGTTCCTCACGGAGAGGATGTCCCTCTGGGATGTCATGGAGACTCCGGAGGGCTGGATGGTCAGGTGGCAGGCCAGGAGGTAGAGCTCCCAGAGGGTCAGAGCCCAGCAGACGCTGCTGCTGCTGTCGCTGGTGCAGACTCTCCAACTCCTTCTGTCTCAGCAGCTCAGCTGACATCTCAAGCCTGAGGGAGCCAAACACACAGGGAAATGTTGAACTATGACTTTCTCATGTAAAATGTAAATGAAAAACAGGATGCATTTCAGAAAACTGAAAAATCTACAAGACTGCTTATCAAATGTTGAAACTGAGAATTTCTGAGAATTCATTACCAGCAACTTGAATTCATAGGTAGTTATCAGCACACAGTCTACCTCATACACAAACCTTTTGTTCAGTATAACATAAATCACAGTACTATAGACACACTATATGAAACACACACCTGGCCAGATTTTGTTTTCTCAAGAGCTCCTGTTGTCGTGCGAATATCTCAGCTTGGGCTGGTTGGAGAAAACCATAGGCTGTGGAAGTAAGAAAGAAAAAAACACACCAGTAAGCGAAACTTGAAAAACAGATCAACAAATTTCAGAAACAAATCTATGAGTAAACATACAACATACATACACTCACATCTTTTACAGTTTTATGTTCTTATTTAATCTTCTGGTTTAATACAGTAATATACTCTGATATAAAATATGCTTATATTGTTCACTTCCTTTGTCTGACTGCCAACACAGATATATTTTTTTCACTTAATTGCTAAGAACATCAAACCTTTCCTAGAGTGAAATTAATGGAATAAATTGAGTAATTAAAGTAATAGTGCTGGAGATATGGCGATCTGAGCAACTGTGCCAGTGGTTTCTAACCAGGCACCGACCACATGGGTTGAAAAATGCATTAGTATATACTAGGTAGTATACACTAGGTAATATATACTTTACTTTGTAGCACATACTTTGTAGTACATACTGTGTAACTGACCAGCCTCCTAGGGTGAGAAAAGCTTGCGGCCATTGTTTTTGATATGGTCAGTGTGGACACTATGAGTATTATTCAGTGTTGGCTTATCTACCTATATTTCTATCTTACTGGCCCATGCCCCATATACAATGATAATATTATGTATATTTAATATAGATTTCCATCTATCCTTTACTGATGACTCACCAGGGGCCTGGCAAAGTGCAGAGGGCATGCCCAGGAAAGGAGGCCGCAAGTGAGGTCCTAAGGCGATGTGAGGAGCCGTTGGAGGAGACAGTAGGGGTGGAGGATGGGACATTTCTCTGCAGACACAAAAATAAAACACATTCATTTCAATTTGGATTTTACAGAAAAATACACAAACACAACTGCTGCCATATGCCCCAATATCTTAAGTTTTTTTCTGTTTTCAGCACATCGCAACTGTTTCTTCATCCTTGTGCGTGTATGTGTGTGCTGCTACACCAATGTATGCAGTGTATTTTTATCAGTGGCGCTCCAGAGGCCCCCATGTCGCCCCAGTGCCTCATCAGTCTTGTCACGCCGCAGCAAGCGCCGCTGGCCATTGCTGTACCCTGGACTGCAGCCTTTCCTTCCCCTGCCGCCTCGCACTCAAACACACACACAACTCTAGACCCTCACACATAATGAGGGCTGAATGCACAATGCCAGTGTGTCATGCTCCGACAGCTGGGGCGGCCCCTGCGTCTTGACCGGGGCCATGGGCTGAAGGACCTTCTAATTAACACTCATCCCTCCTCTCTTCTCTCCCTTTTTTACACCCTACTCCCCGTTTCCCTCCCTCTCTCCCTCACACTCTCTAGGCTGCATTGAAGCCAGTGAAAAGATGGAGCGTCCTGCAATCTCTGCTTCTGAAAAGGCCTCTCCATTATGGGCTTCGTCTTTTGTCCTCCTCGAGGGGGAAAGGTGCCTCTCACCTTTCTCCCTCTCATTCTGTCTCTTGTTCTGTCTTACCCATCTTTTTTATGTTCTTTGCTCCCCTCTTACTGCTTCTGTGTGACCTCTGAATACAAATCTGTTTTTTCTCCACCTTTATTTCTTTCACCTCTCTCCGTGTATTTTTCTCTCACTTTTTCATTCCTTCATCTCATCCTGTCTGTGTACTTTTCAGTCCTTTTTCTCTTCCTGACCCTTTTCTCTGACCTTTGTGCACATCTTTAGGAGTACAGGGACATCATTTTTGAGGAAGCACGTGAAAACCTGTCAGAGCGACATATGCACCTTGACCCAGTTCAGACTTGTGTAAATCTGGCTATGGTCTTCACGCAAATGCGGCTATCCAATCCTGCTAGCGACATCATGCTTCCGGGTTCACAGTATCTGGGTTGCGTACAAAAGCCGTGTGTAAAAATCTGTCAGACTACGAAAGCTTTGCTAGGAGTTTGTTGTCTACATGGCTACAAAAAAACCAATTGCGCTTTGGAGCAAAAAACAAAACAAAAGAATGAACGTAACAAAAACATGCATGACACATGCGCGCACTCTTTCCTATCGCGGCCTGAACAGGGTCTGAATTTTACGATGCACCACCTAGCGCTGGAGGACAGCAAAGAAGCCAGGTTAAATTGGTTTGAGCGCGGACACATGTGTGCGATAAGCCGGATTTGAAAATAGGTCTGAATGTATCCAGTTTAAAAGCTATCCGGATTCAATCCCACTTTAGCTGGATTGAATTTCCCCGGGCTGAACAGGGTTGAAGTGTGTGTAGCTTTGAGCCCAGAACGGGCAAACGTCAAACAGTTGTCTCCCGGGCCCTTCCTGAGCTTCGTACCCACACCTCCTCTGTTTCTCTGCTTCTGAGCTGTTGCTACTATCACACCAATCTCAGCTCAGCGGCGTGTGACTGCAGCTGCACAAAAGCCTACATGGGAAACAAGCTGAGGAAAACAACAAAGTCAAAACCAACACTGAGACACATGCAACCGCAAATATTGTTTTGCAACCGTGTTCAAATTAGCCAGCGCCTGCATGTCTCCCTAAATGGTGCGGGGAGAGAAAGAGAGAAGAAGTGCAAAGAAGGAGAGCACAAGAAGCTGGGAGAGGAGGTTGGGGGTTGGAGCCAGGATGGAGAGGGTGATGGTGGGTTTGTGTGTGTGTGTGTGTGTGGTGGTGGAGGGGGGCATTCATCGATCGCCTCCGCCGCTGAAATGTTAATGCTAATCGTATAACCGCTCTCTCCGGCGGTGCCTCGCACTCCAGTGGCAGCTCCAATTAATCTTGGGTGAGGGCTGTGGCGCGTGACCCTGGAGCCGAGAGCCAGGGCCCCGCTAGCCGCTGCTTATGTAATTACACCGCCCAGTGTGTAATCACCTGGCCTAATCCCTGAAGGCTTGCAATTAGCCTTGCGATGCACAGTTCCACTAGGCTACGCTAAGGCACCCCCGCAAAACTCCCATCCACCCCCACCCTGGCTCCCGCATGCCAAACTCCTATCACAACCCCCCCTTTCTGATGGTCCTTCTTTCTTCCCTCTCCTTGCACCGCCTACCCTTGCCTGGCGTTAGCCCGCAGATGAATAACGGTCAATTAAAGCTGCATGACTGGGGCTGCCAGGCGTCTGCGCCACCATAATTAGGCCTAATCATGGGGAGTAAGAAAGAGAGAGGAGAGAAAGAGTGTGTGTCTGACACTCCCCTCCACTCCCTTCCTCCGTCTCTCCCTCTCTTCCTCCTTTTATAGGAGGCAATTTCGAGGGAGGAGTGGCAGACATTAGTCGTTTTGCTCTGAGGCTGTGTGCGTGTGTGTGTTGGATGCATGTGCATGAGTTTTTGTGTGTACACGCCTGTTAGTGTGTGTGTGGTTTTCTTTTTGCAATGCATCTGTGCATTTTGTTGGCAAACCAGTGACATGCTATAAAAAGACAGTCACCTAGCTTTTGCATTAGTCTGAAAATAGGCAGATTCACAAATGCAAGGTGGACTCATAATCAGTGGATTTTCTCTCTCTGTCTGTCTCTCTGTCTCTGCCTGCAGTGAGGCCAGGGGCTCCTGGGGAATTCACTGGTGTGTGGCGACCTGTCAGAGTGGCGACAGTGGCCCCGTCCCACAGAAGCCGAGGCTGTGTGTGTGTAGGTGCGTCTGTGTAAGTGTGTGTGACAGGGCTGCCCTTAATGACTGGAGCGTGGGGGGATTAGGAGCGCGGCGCGGCCGCCTTCGGCTCCTTCTCCGCAGGAACACATTTACACAGGAAGCTCATTAAAATGGATGAGGCTCCCTCCACGCTTGCTCTCTCTCTCTCTCCCGCCCTCTATCTCACACACTCCCTCCCTTCCTCCCCTCCCTTATCTCACACTATCTCGCTCTCCTCACTCCCTATTTTGGTTCTCTCTCCATCACTTCATCATCTCACCATCTCCCTTCTTCCCTTTCTTCATCCCTGTTTTAAGCTCCTGTGTTTTCCACTTCCTCTCTCTCTCCTCTTCTCTTTACTTTTCTCCACTGCTCCCTATTTGCCTTGCAGATGCTCAGTGAGCTTAGTGCCATTTAGGGCCAGACAAATGGAGCGCCAGGCTCTAAGCCCATCGAGCGGCCCTAATGATTTGTTTTTAACAATGGGCCCTAATGGGCCCCAGATAATCAATGATGAGGGGTCGATGGAAAGGTGAGCCACGGAGAGAGTTAGAGAGAGAGTGAGGGGCACAGCTTCCATCTCTGATTCACTTCCTCAGCCTCGCTTTTCATGTTATAACTTTTTTTTTTTTTTTGCTTTTATTCACCAATTATCTTGATTTTAATTCTCTCCTTACTTGGCAGCCATTCTGCTTCTATATCTTAATTCTCTCACTCTGTACAGACACAGACCCACATCCACATGGCCAAAAGTATCAGGACATCACACCACACATATATATATATATATATATATATATGATGGCTTTCCTCCAGATTTTAAAAGGAGTATTTGTGAATACCACGCTGTGGCATTGTCATGTTCATGAGTACAAGCAGGTGCAACATAGAATAGTAGAATAGTTTGTTATTTCTTTCTTCTTTCCTCATTTACAGAAGCTCCATCTTGCATTCTCTTGTTTTTGGACTTTTTTCTTTTTTTTTCACTCCAATAACATGAAAAGTTAAAGGGTTAATGAGAATGCACAGAGAAGAGGGCAGGGTGAGGTAAGGATGGATGGATGAATGGAGGAAAAGAGGGTGAGGCCTAGTTAACTCTCCATGGTCCTGTGTGGCTAATTACTCTGTGTGCTGTCGGAGAATAGCTGCGGCTCACTGAGTACATTCACACAGCACAACTGGCCTCTCTCACACACACACACACACACAGACACACACACACACACAAATTAGCAGACATATTCACACAAACAAACCCAAATTCAATCCGCATAAATGAGCACGCATGCAGACCGCCAGCTTGAAAAATGGAACAAACAAACACACGCGAACACTCAGTCCCACAACCCCCCCTTCTTGACTCAACACACACACACAGTATATACACCCCCACAGTCTCCCAGAGCTGCACCACACAGCGCCTGGCCGCTCTGCTTCCTGCTTATTTCCCCCTCCTACCCCTCTCTGTCTCACACACAAACACACACACACACACCCTGCTGCCGCACCGCCGGCCCATTATCGATCCCCCGCCTCTCCCCGCGCCACATAAATAATCGACAAGCAATTACCCGCCCACTCCCGCTGCCCCCGGCTTTGTTTGGGAGGCGCAGGGGCCAGCACTGGGGGGAGAGGAGGGAGAAAGAGCTGGCGTGCAGGCGTGCAACTCAACAGTGGTAGCCAAGAGGTTATTGGATCCTTAGTTTAACCATGTAGTATGTGGAAATGCACTCACTCACACATGCACACAAACCTGCACTGCAGCACCAAAAAGAGCCAAATATGAAATCGGGCCTTGCTGTAGAAGCTGAGGATGAGTGAGAGAATGAAAAGAAAAGTGCCATGGTGTACTGATGCAAACCGGCAGGTGATTAACATCTTCAACTCTTATACAGTGTCTGTGTGTGTGTGTGTGTTCGTGAAGAGGACGTGGGTGTTGTTTTGTTTTTTAATGATGAATAATGATGCACACTGTAGCTGAGTAGGGTCGCAGTTTCAACAGCTGTAGCTTGCTACGCAGGTCTGACATAGAGATCAGGAGGAGTGTTGGTCTGCGTGTGTTTTTACCTGTCAGTGTAATGTGCGTCCCGATGCTGCGGTAAGCCTTGCTTACGTCTCTGGCTGGATGAAGAAGAGCTGCCTGCTGTGGGCAGGTGAGCTTCTAAGGCCGCTGGATTCCTCACTGCTGCAGCCAACGCCTCCTGGCGAGCCCGCAGCATTTCTGAATGAGGTGCAGAGGGGTAAAACAGTGGAAGCACAGAGGAGGGAAAAGATGAGAAGATAGCATTAACAAGAGAAAGAAGATGAGGGATTAATAGTTAAGAAAAAATGAAAGAAAGGATAGATTCAGAGAAAGGAAGCGGAGGGGAGGAAGGGAGAGAGGATAAAAACTTTAGAATCCAGCTCACCACGTCTTACTGACATATTTTGTGTATTCATATTCATATTCATTTTCTTAAAACTTAGATGTCTTTTTTAGGTAAATATAAACACATCTAAATAATACCATACAAAAGCTGTAATAATTTTTTCAAAACAAATCCTGCTCACTGTGTTTTTGTATGAAGGGGTAACTTCACACACCCCTCCCCACCACCATCATCATCATCATCATCACCATGCCTTCTCCCTCCACCTTCTGCCCTCATCCACTCGCCTCATTCCATCTCTTTCCTCGCTCAGCCTCACTCTCTCTCTCCTCTCTCTCTCTCTCTCTCTTCTAGCAGCCGTGGTTCTCTCTCACCCTCGCAGGAGAAGAGGACTCATCATTATCAGCCAGGCCAGGCCACACCAGGAGACATGGCTTCTAATGAGAGAAAAATCCATCCTGCTCTTTCTCCTCCCTCCTTCTCTCCTCCCTCTCGCTCTCTGCCTCAATCTATCTATCCCCCCCCCCCACCCTCCACAACCCTTTTTTTAATTAGACAGATCCCTCGGGAGCTAGGGGCCATTTCCGCCGCCGGTACGGGTGTGATGTGTGTTTCTGTGTGTCTGCGTGATTTAGGTGCCTGTGTGTGCATGCCTGACTGTGAGTGGTGCGCATGGGTGTGTGTGAGCAGTTGAGCGGGCGCCGGGGTGGGGGGGGAAGCGACAGATATTAATGCGGCCTAGCTCCGGTGTATCGATCTGTTTGCTGCGCCAGGCCGCAGGGGACTCGGCTGGCGGCAGACAAGGGTGTGTGTGTGTGTGTGTGTGTGTGTGTGTGTGTGTGCGCTTGTAGGGTGGGGTGGGGTGAGAGATAAGGGAAGGATCAGAGGAAACTCGAGCCCCAGAGCGCACACACAAACACACATACACACACAGTTGTCTGTTGTGCACTTGCGTACACGGCACAGTGGTGACAGGGTGGAAGAGTTGACCTCTATGAGCTTCCTGTGGTCACAATCCCACATCACCAATTATTTTGTGTGACTGGCTCAGTTAAAGGGGTAATTCAGCAATTTTTAGTATTTCGCTTCCATAAAGTCTGGGCACCAGATTTACAAAGATTGGCCAGAATCGATGCTGCAGGGGGAGAGACATCCTGGCCATACCACAGCTTAAATAATAAACATGAAACACACCCTGCTCAACACGCTGCAAGAACACATGACTCATGAAGCTATTAGAAAAATGTCTATTATCCCATGTATGGAGGCTTTCACTGACAAATGCACATAAAGTAATTTAATTGTGCTGTGAAGAACCCCTTTGTTAGGACACCTTGACTCACCTGTTCTAGTTCTCAAATATTAACTAATGCAGGCACAATGCTGCCTCAGTGTGCACTTTTAAAAGACAGGCCACTGATGCAGTGGTCAGTGTGTGCTCCCAATTTTTAACTTCAGTGTGTGCTTAATATATGATGTGTAAGCAAAGTTTGAACATAGACAGAAAAGTCCACCTGGATGTCCAGTCGTCTCCAGTTTGGCTGTCCACATGCTGACCACTGTGATTAGCGAAAAAAATCACAACATATTCTGTCTTTTTAAATACTTAAATACTTTTTGTTTTTGTTTGCTTTTTTATTTGAATCAAAGGTATTTTTTTAAAAAACCTTAAAAAAATCTTAAAATCCAGGGAATAGACAGGACCCTCATTTTTACAGGTAAAAAATGTGCTGTGCAAATTTATGTGGGACTTCTTAAACTGTTTTAATGTCTTTGTCTATTATTTCTTTTTCCATTTATCTAGTCCATCCCTCTCCATAGTCTTCACAGGGTCCATACTTTGATCCCTTCCTTCCCTTTCTCTGAATTCTCTTTCATGTGACCTGGGTGGAGCAGGGTCACCTGGAGTCCTACTCCTTAGAGGGTCTGTATGTGTGTGTCTGTATTTTTGTGTGTGTACTTGGATTCAAAATTTAACCCTATAAAACTTGTCTCGCATTGCAGCTGCTGGAATACATGAGGAAGGTCTTTCTGACTGCAAATCAGAGTTCTAATTGACGACACAAACCTCTCTCTCTCTCTCTCTCTCACACACACACACACCTCTTCTTTCACGCAAGTTATTTTGGGAAGTCCCAGTTTGCCATTCGGACCCATTCCTCTTATCCCTCTTTTGTGTCATCCCATTTTTCTCCCCACCATCATTCCTGGAGTTGGGCCTAAATCCCCTCAGTTAAGCCGGGTTTTCCTCAGCACGAGAATGCAGGGGAGTGCTGATACAGCCTGGCCAGCCTTGTGATGGATTCGGTGGACTGGCAGGTACACAAAAGCCAACATCCATCCGCTAAAGCAAACCATAGACCAAAAAAGTATCTTCAGGAAGAGGTGTTTAGTCTAGTATCATAAGCTTATGTAGCTCTAAATATGAGTCTGTTGCACTGAATGTTTTTGTCCTCTTTGTCCAATCACGTCTTTGGGACAATTTAAAAAAGATGTGCACTGCTCAATGTTTCACTGCAGACTAAACTGCATGAGACAAACAGTAGAACACACCCTCCACCCCACTCCTCCTTTTACTTTCATCTGGGTGTCTACCCCCACCTCTCATTTTCTTTTCTCTCTCCCTCACACTCCTTTCATCATATGAAGAGGGAGGGAAAGCCCTCCTGGCCATTTCTACAACCCCGCCACCCCTCCACCCCAACCCCCCCATTTTCAGCTCCCCTTCACCCCCTCTCCTCTTCCCAACTCTTCTTTTGCCCATCAGGTCCAGAGAGAGCCACTCAAACAACACCTTGCACCTACACACACACACACAGACACACATGCACATAGAGTTCCTCTTCACCCCCGCCTCTTTCACGCACACACACTTTCATTTTCTGTGCCCTACACTTCAAACACATGAAAGGATGCTCTGCGGGGACCAAGGCTAAAGGGAGAGTTGACGGTAAGGAAAAGGAGGAGGAAGCAGAGAGGGGGGTATAAAAGCAAGCTTGAGAGGGAGATGTATAGGAGAGATGCGGGGCCCAAGTGGGGGGGGGGAGAAGGGGGTCACAGGGGCCCCCGATCAGAGACCAGGTCAATGTCAAGGGGCTGTGGCTGAAGTGATTTACATCAGCCTCTCAAAGGACAAAACAGCCATCCCACCTCCTCAACTGTTTGTATCTGAGAGTGTCAGTTTCCTAACAAGCTCCACCTGTTAATTGGAGAAAGGAAGGGTGTGGAGGTAGTGTTATAATACATTTGTTAATATACTTGTAAACAGTGGATATAAGTAGGAAGTTGCCAGGTGTGGTAGGGAAGGAGTTAAGATGAATTTGAATGTGAGGAACTATAACATTGGAAATACATAGAATAGTTTATTTCTTTCTTCTTTCCTCATTTACTCCTGTTTCTTGTGTCTCTTTAGTCACTTGGAAAGGAGACTGTGTGTGCGTGTGTGTGCAGAATAAAGGATGGTGTGGAAACTATCAGATTTGGAATGTAGAAGTGAGGACAGGGAGTGAGTATGTCTATATTGTGCCAGATTGCCTGCCTCAAAACCGACGACGCTTCTGGGAAAGGAAGCCAGCGATCAGACTGAGCCCTGGGCCATAAAACCCCCACAATGCACCACCATTTTGCCTCCAACTCCTCAAGACACAGAGAAAAGGCAATTAAAGCTTTATAGGCTTCGCCCCCTAGATTTGCAACCAGCAATTAAAAATCATTACTAATCAAATAAAAATAAAAGTAGCTCAAACAATTCAGCTAGCGCATCGATTGGATTTATGCTACTGCTAAAAAGCTCATAAAGACTGGTAGGATCTAAATGTGACGTTCTTTAGAAAAAGTGAGAAAAAGGTTAACATTTAATAGCAGGCACAGAGAAATAAATGTAAAGCCAACTTATAAAATCCAAACTAGGCAACTTTTCTCATTTTCTTTTCCCCCCATCAAACTGCAATCCTCTCCAACTTAAAACCAGTAAATTTTATGTCTGTAGAAATTGAGTAAATGTGTGACACGCCGGTGGTTTCCTGGGTGAGATTTAGAGGGTTGGCAGGCTGCCAATGAGAGCTCCCGGATCAATCATGGCGTTGATGCATGTGAAGGCTTGTGGGTGTTGTTAACAACGGAGAGTCAGGGTGGTCAGAAATCACCCTGAGTGACACTTTGACACTGGGTGGGCAAGCACCACAAATAGAAATGTCAGCCATCTCCATGGTTGGGGTTTTACAATGGCAGCAGTGTGGCACACCTTAACGTGGTACTCTGAACACACTGCTACACTCCAGGTACAAAGTAGCACTGCACTACAGCAACTTGGTGACAGGTGATAGAGTTTTTTTTTTTAATGGAAGCTGGTGAAGTTAGTGGAACCACTGAATTTTCTAGGACAAACTAACTCTCAAGTTATTTAAAATTAAAAAATAAAGGAAAAGTACATCCAGATATTCTATGAGTCAGTACTTACTGGTAAAGCTGGAAACTCTATTCAAATACATGTGGTGCATATTATGACAGTGATGATGATGACAGGCTAATAAAACCACAAAGCCTGCACACTGACCGTGGCCGGGCAGGCCCATGCTGCTCGCAAGCTGGTATAGGCGTTGCTGCTGCTCCTCATAGGACCCTTGCTCGCTGAGCGCTGACATCATGCGCCTGTAATGCTCCTCGGGGCTCATGTGGCCGTGGCTACCGCCCGCCTCCACCACTGGGCTCTGAGAGTTTTCTGCAGGGAGGAGGGACACATTCATCAGGGACCAACTCACCAGAAAATAAATGTTAAATTAAAAACAATGGTTCCAGTGCTGCTATCTGGCAGTTACTTTAGTGTTGTACAATAACACGTACTGAAAGCAATATAATAGGACCTCCACATACTGTAGATATGTATGCTTCAAAAAAATCCGTTTTTACTTTTTGTGTTTGTGCTAACGACGTATTTTGAATTGAGACATGTAGAATAAAATGGTTTTGATGATCATGCACTGACAGACTGGATGCCTCGCAACACACATACACCTATGCATTGTTAAAGTTTTGAGTCTAACCCTGTCATGAACTCACAGCATCTCACATTGTAGTATACATGCTCACATGGGTCAGAGATACTTCACAATACACAATTCTAACTGTATCTTTATCTGATGCACAAACTACAAACACTCAGCTACCACCACTGTGTATGTTTGTGTAGTACTCCTGAGCTGTGTTTAAGATATTGTGAAGACTATGCAGTGTATGATATCTATCTAGCTGTCAGTCCCCCTTCTTAATCTCTCTCTCTGACCTCCCTCCTCCCCCTCTCTGTCAATAGTAACATGATCTAAGGTAAGGGTGGTGGGGGATATGGGGAGGTGGTTAGGGAGTTAGAGGAGAGAGACAGAGGATGAGGTGGAGGAGGGAGAAGCAGAGGAAAGCAGGGGTTATTTTTACCACCCTCCTCCTTATTGAAACCTGAGTCTGGCCCCGGGCAGGCGAGCAGGAGTGGCGCTGAGGAACGGAGGTGGGGTGAAGGTGGTGAGGGAGGAAGTGAACACGCAAGCATCTCTGTCTCCATTGCCAAGCTCCAACTAATCCACCCAAGGTCCTCAAGAGTGTGTGTGTGTGTGCATGTGTGCACAAATGCAACTAGTCTATGCCTGTCTCAGGTTTTCCTGCTCTTTAAACACAGCAGGGGGTGCCGACTTTGCAACTGAAAAAAAAAACAGACATCATTTACACAGCGGCGTCCAATCTATTTGGCTCCGTCCATACGCTACGCTGTCAGTCTTTCTATTCCTCCACCTGCATTAGTCATTAAAGGATAGTGTCCGTCGCCAGACTTGGAGACGAGGATATGTAACCCGCAAAGATAACACACAAGTACAAGCACCCATACAGGTGCCGAGTCAGGCTTTGGGCGTGGATAGAGCTCAAGGTTAAGACACAGGATCAGAAATGTTTTGAAATGGCTTAAATGCACAGCAGGCTGCGCGTGCACACATACACAAGCAGAATTTTGTTTATCTGTCTTGCTTATGTGAATATACAGCACAGCAAAAGAAGAATATATACGGGGCTTATACAAGGGTTGTTTGATTTAAAAGCCAAAAACCTTACCTCACACTCTGAGAGGCACAAAAACACAAAATCAAAATAAAACTCACATATGCCCTGTTTGCCTTAAAAGGAAGCCAAGCCAGTGTACACAAATAGACACACACACGTATATAAACACACACACTCTGTCTCCACCAATAACAAACCCATGCATCTTTCAGATGCATGGGTTGTGTCTGAGTAAGACGATAATGGCCAGGAATGAGTGCTTTTATACACAGTGAAAGAGGAAGAGGCTCCAGGCAGGGTTGCTGTTGCTCAAAGGTCACACAGAGGGCAAAGGTCAAAACAGGGCACACGCTGAGCTCTGCACAGCTCAATCAGACCTCTGTATACACACACAAAAAAACTCTGTGCATCTAAGTGTTACACAAATGTATCCAGCTTGAAAAAAATCACTTATAAGTCAAATAATTAGAAAGTAACATTGTGTGTGTATGTTGAGTGTCTGCAGTGATGAGGCTGGGCATGTGGTGAGCTGCCCTGGGTTTTGCTTGCTGTATAATGCATCAGTCAGGAAATCTTCCTCAGAAGCCCAGGGGGAGAGACTGGGCGGCTGTGCCGGCTCCAAGCCGGGCGCCTGGTTTCACACCACACGAGGGAGATATGAATAATAGAGGACAGCGACCGGATTGAAGCCCTGTGCAGAAGAGGCATTATCTTGCAAAGGTGAGCCTTGTCAAAGTCTGTCATTTATGCAGCCTTCATTTCTCCCAGAAAGTGAATGAAGAGAGTGCACGTTTGTGTGTTTGGAGCAAAGTACAGTGGAGGGTCGGCCATGTTGTGTTTTCCTGTTAACACATCAAATCACAGCTCTCATTCATCTGTGGTAGAAAATTGTTTTGATGGAAACTGTTCAAAGTGAAGGCTGTTGATTGAGTAATTCAGACACTGTATGTGAAAAGAAAAGTCGACAGTTTTTCAGATGACATTTTTCAGTGACTGGTGGGTCAAAAAAAATCTCTTTTGTCGTGCTAAAGTTTTCCATCTTATTGAGGAAGCAGCAAAATAACAATTCAAGCATGTAACTAAAACACTAAAAAAGGCATGTTTACTGAGCCTTTACGGGCTCCATATAAAGCTGAATTCATGCTTCTGTGTCAATTCTGATGCCATAGCTTACACTTTTCTTGGCATTTATACTTGCTCAGTTTAGCAAAGAAGGATAAGGTGATGCTAGCAGGTGGACCAATCACTGTTGTTGGATCTTCACTGCAGCAACATGTTACATTTCTGGGCTAGGTACATGTGAGGCTACGGCCTCAAACAGCTGACAAAAAGCAGAATTAAGCCATTTGATGCAATGGTCTGCAAACATGTTGTTGACCTCACTGTAAAAATGTATCACTTTCATGTTTCCTGCAACTTCACAGATACTGAATAGTCTTCTTACCTTTGGGGGATACACTGCGTGACTTCTTGCTGTTGGAGGGACACTCGCTGCTGCTGTTGGGAGAGAAGCTTCTTCTCTTGCCTAGAAGATCGTCTGTAAACAGACACAGACACACAGGCAGAAGGACAAATAAGAAATAGACTGAGATACTCAGAAACAGGAGTGATTAAGTCAATCTGCCCTGCATGTACCTGTGTACAGGACAGCTGTTTAGAAATGCAGTTAGAAGAGTGAAAAGGAGAAAAGTAATAGGTGGAGAAAAGAAAGGAGGAGAACAAGTGAATCTAGCCACAGACATCCAGAGAGTCAGAGAGGGCTGTGGTGGATGACAGATCTTCTGAGCTAATTCATGTGTGTTGGTCAATTTGAGGCAGGGAGGACGGCTCTTTTTCTCTGAGCCTCCTCCTATGTCTCTTTCCAAGTCTGTCCTCAAGTGTTATCACTGCTCTTCCTCCCTCTCTCTTCACTTTTTCCAGATGTTAGCACAAAAGCCTCTGACTAAACTGAAGCATGAGAGCATCTCAGGTGCTTGAGAAAATCCTCTCAGCTGACGTTATATCTATATCATGAGTTCAATTTTAGCTTTTGTTCCTCCACAACAGCCACCCCCTTCTCTTGCTGTCCTCTCCTTGTAAACATACTCATCTCGTTTCTTCTTCTGCTTCCTTCTGCCTCTTCTCTCATCTAGGTGTGTTTGAACTTTACTCTCATCAGGAGATCTCTCTCCTCCCATTAACACCCCTCTCTTCCTCCCTTTTCTCCCCCTCAACTTCCACCCCTGCAGCTCCCAAAGAGGAGCATCTAGTGTACAATTACAGCACCCCCTACTGCCTCCCCCACCTCCTCCTCTCCTCTCCTCCCCTCTCATCTCTCTCTTCCTTCCCATCCCATCACCTCACCTCCACCCCCTCTCAAACACACCTCAAATCAATACAGGCCTAATCAGAGAGGGTGGGGATGCAGAGCACATCGCACGCAGTGCCGGCAGGAAGGAAAGAGCTGTTTGTCATTGCTCTATCTCTCTCTCTCTATTTCTATCTCATGCACCTCTGATTTTTCTCTGTTTCTTCCTCCACACAGAAAGCCAAGCCACAGCAGCAACTGCTTCCCTTCTTTCTCACTTTCTCTCTCTCACTTCTCAGTGCGTATTTTTAGGGATGGGGGGGTTGTTTTTTCTCCCTCAAAGAGAATGGTTTCTCTTTCCTTTTGCCTCTTTTTCAACCAAGCAATTTTTCATCATTTGCACAGAATGAAGAGACAATAAGCAGGTGGTAAAAAAAAACAACATTATTTTGTTGCAATACTAAAGCAAACTGTTTTTTTTCTGTCACCTGATATTGCTCTTAGTTACCTGTGATGTGCTGACAGATACAATCAGAAGTTAGAGTGGTGTCTGACCCTTAACCCTTAACCTTCCCCCAAACTTATGTTCCTTTCTGTCTATAATAAGACACAGAGACAGTAATTTAGACTCTGAGGATTTTGTTGTGCTGCTAAAGGAGGCCTGCTGTTGATGAGAGGGCGAGTGAGCACCCGAGACAGGGAGAGGAGGAGGAGGTTCACTAATGATCCCGTGTTTGATGTTGCCTCTCAGGTCCTGAGGAGATCCACTTCCTATACCATCCTAAAGAGACAGCAGGGACGAGGGAGGGGGGGAAGGATGTAGGGAGGAGTGCTAATGGACAAATGCATGCATACACACACATTGAATGCCTTTCACAGACTCTACTTTTTCTGTCATCTCCTTTATGATCTCTCATTCAGTTTTTCTTCTCATTTTCAAATCATGCAGTGCATTTCTTTCACTGGTCCTCTAAAGGTCTCCATCTACCCTATTAGTAATATATTAACAAAGAGAGAGAGAACCCCCATTAGTTAAACCCCCTCTCCTACCAAACACACACACACACACGCTTACACCCACACCCAGAGCCTCTCATGATCAAACACACACACTTGAGTCGTCTCTTGAGCCGACCTCACTCAAGACACTGTGTCTCCTGAGCGAGTGCCCGAGGGCCAGAGATTTGAGGGCGGAAAGCTTTTAAAGCCAATTAAATGGGGCTTCTTAGAGCACCGGTGCTCCCTTTTAATGCTAAACTCAGAGCTCTGCTAGCGTCTATACTAACCCTTTTACTCCCACAAACACTGCTTACAGTCAAGTTTGCTACCCGAGGCCTTTCCCTATCACCTGCTCGTTGATATTCCTGTGGAATTAGTGGTGAGTTTTTTATTTTAGCTTCAAGGCTGTCAAAATAGGGCAAATATTAAGTGAAAAATAGCATTATCTGCTATGATATAAGCCCCCAAACAGTCAACAGGCTAACGTTCTGGCCTCTGTCTTACTTCCTCCTTGCTAGTTAACCTCCTCCTTATCTGCTCTTCCTCACACTGAGAGAAAAGATGGATGAGAGCAGAAGACACACAGAGAAAGAGGAAACAGCAGGACCTAAACGACTTCTCTTTCATGTGACACCGCCAGGGTGAACCATCAGGCAGGAGAGCATTCCCCTTTCTCTGATTTCCTCCTCTGTTCCCTCAAACTTCAATCCTCCTCCGCTCCTCTCTCCATCCCATGCAGCGTGTTGACAGCTCAGACAGCCAGACTCCTTAATTCCTCTCTTACTCCGTTAATCTGTCATCTTTATCAGGCTGGGGGGTGGGGGGTGGGGGGGTGGGGAGGGGGGCTGGGGGCTGGTGGGGGGTGTGACAGGCGGGGACGTGGGGTGGGCCGCCAGCCGCAGCCCCCCGATCAATCTCCACATTACAGCTGACAGAATGGTGCTAATAACTTATTGATCCCCCCTCCGTGCTCCGGGTCCTCCGCCGGCCCTGAAAGCCCTGCCATTGATTGGCTTACAGGCCGATGCAGCTGGGAAAAGGGAGGGAGGACAGGGGGAGGGATGGGGGTGGTTGAGGGACAAGATCATGCTGAGTGGAGGATGCAACACAAACACGTGCAAACATACACATATAGTGACGCTGCCACTGTACGTCTCATTCTTTGGATGAGAATTAAGATGGACAGTTAAGAGGAAGGAAAAATCAGGATTGGAAAATAAAGCAAATATTATATCATACTAGCAATTGTTCCTTAAGTTTAAGTTAAGTTTTGTCATTTGCAGAGAATTTATTTTTTCTATATATATTATCTGATGTCACATAGTGTTCTCATGTCATTCTTAAATGTAAAATGTTCCCTTGTCAAACCTCCCCAACATTCATCTGTCTTCTTCCGCTTACAGTGGTGTTGCCTAGCAACAGCACATGCTAAAATATAATATTTCTATCAAACAATTCACAGCTTATTAAAGCCTATTAAAGTTTTATAAGCATTATCAAATAATTAAATCTTTGGCACAAGCAGCAACATTTTCACAAGTTCACCAGTGAGCCTATCAGTGAAAATGTAATCTACTATCCGGTGTTCTTTGCAATGCCCTGCTCCGAGCAGAAACTAAAATTAAACAGCAAGGGCATCAGACGGTAACTGGAACAATAAAAATAAAATCATGATTGCTTTAAGTGCCCTAGAAGGAAAAGAAAATCTAACTCTACTATTTATTTTGTCTGAATTCCGTCTTATGATAGAAGCTTTTTGAACAATACCAATCCAATACCAATCCATTTATAAACAATAACAGCATTTTGCTATGACAGTGCAATTACATCCCTGTTAAGCAGTGGGATGGTTTAAAATATTTACTCCCCACATTTCCATTTTTGCTTCTGTAGGACAAAGCTAATATCAGCACAAAGCCTGGAATGTTTACTTTGGTGTAGAATTGCCTTTCTATGCTAATCATGTAATAACTGGCTGGTAATGCTTTAAAAGCAATCCTCACTCGCAGTCAGTTTGAAAGAGAAGGTCTTGCACAAACATGCTGGGCTGCAGATTCACACGCAAGCAAACATCTAAAACCAGGCCTTTAAAACCACACACGGAAAGGTGCGCATGCACAAACACACACAAAAATGTGCTCAAGCCCCAAACCACTGCTACAACCCCCAACCACACACACGCCGACAGGCTGTAACTGCCTCTGGGAGTCTGAGTGCAGCAAAGGAGAGGGAGGGAGAGAGAGAGAGAGAGAGAGAGAGCGGCGGCCCAAAAACACCTTATCTGCCTGTTTGAGTCTCCGGTCTGACCGCAGAGCCACGGTTTACAGTCTCCACAGGCAGCCAGACTCTCAGCGTTGGCGCCCCTGCCCCCCCACCCTTTTCCCCTCCTTCCCTCCTCCCTCCACCCTTCCCTCCTCTCCACCTCTCACAGAGCCTCTGAATAGCCAGTGGCTGGGGATTGAGAGAGCGAAAGAGGGAGGGAGGGATGGAGAGGAGAAGGAGGGAGGCAGCCCTCCTGTCTGTCCCTCAGATTTAATTAACGGCCCACTCCGGCACTGAGACGACCCGGCAGGCCTGCTTCCCTTTCCTCCTGACCCACACACACATACACATGGAGCCGTCCACCGCCATAGTTGCTGCTTGCCCTCCCCTGACACCACTACCACACTCATTCATCTCTTTTTCTTCTGTCTGTCTATTTCCAAATGTTTCTTCCATCACTGCTTTTCTGTCTCTCACTGGTGGAGACGTTTCTTTCATTTTCTTTCTCCTTTTCTCAGCCTCTGGACTGTCCTGCTTAGAGGTCTCCCTCCACAGTTCATTGGTAAACGTTAAACAGTGTTGGATGATAAGTACAATAATAGAGTTGACAGGCAGAACAAAGTAAACACGAAATCATACCAGCACACAGAGTCAAATAATCCACTAAGACTTCATACACATTTCACCCACCTGAGTATTTGGACTCAAATTTGAACCTGTGTTGATTTTGCGTGGGTGCGCATCTGTATAACGATGTGTTATTTGTGTGTAATTGTGTGTTTGAGAATATGTGTGTGTCTGATTTCACTGGCAGACAGAATTAGAGCCAGTGGCTGATCGGATTGGACTTGTTTACAGACACAAAGTGAGCTGCTTAGGCAGCCTGTTAAATCTCTCTTTAATGCTCAAACGGACGGATTTTAGGGTCTTGGACCCCCTATGGTGTCGGACACACTGTGCTCACACCCACCTCCATCACGACCACCCCCCCACCTGCCTTTTTCTCTTCTTGTCATCCCCTATTAAAAAAACCATGCAGGGTTCTGACTCCTCCATTATGTTTAGCAGCTGATTAGGCTGGTGTATTGAGGGAAATCTGCCCCAAACTGGGGTCTAAGACACTAACTGAGCCGGCTGTTGAGCAACCTAATACCCTCCACCCCTCCATGCACCCTACCTGATATCACAGGCACCGTATGGACAATTAATCTGGCAGACAGAGATGAGTGCACAGAGAATGGGCATGGAGGTGTTGGGTCTGGGATGATTATGCCACTTGCTGTGCCTCTGGCTAATGGGATAAGAATGGACAGGGTTGAACTTCGTGCAACAGCGGAGCAAAGGTATGATAAAAAGACACTTTATATTTTAATTAAGGGTTAAGGCATGGAGGATGGGATCAATTTGTCAACAACATCAGTTTAGATGTATATTTTTTTCTAGGCATAATATATATATATATATATATATATATATTGCTTTTTTAGAAATTCTACACTATGCAACACAAATGTATGTCATGAAAGAAGTTCCAACAAACCCAGAGAGGAAACAACATCCAGGACAGTGGGTTGATTGCTGAATATTACTGACATACACAGAGGCTTTTTTACCATATGTCTGCATAATATCCTCATACAGACGGCTCGACAAACAGCTGAGATTAATGCGGTCTGTGTTCTGTGTATAAGCTGTAAGGAAACCTCTTAGCTTAGCACATGCACACCATGGTTCCTCTGCTCACATGAAACTGGATTAATGGCAAACAAAGCTATTTATTCAGAGGTAATTTAGAACAGGGGGTTTAACAAAAATCCTAGAGTGCGGCAGAGAATGTGGGAAGAACATTAAGTAATCAACTTGAGAGCGACCTTTAGGAATGAGTAATAAGCTTATGTTAAATTCCCCCAATCACACAAATTAGGCTAAATTAAATGGGTAATGGAACGTTTACATATGTTACAGGAGGTGTAGGGGAGGATATATCATCAGCTCATATTCACAAAAGGGGAAGGAGCAAGGAAAGACAGAAAGAGGACAACGAAGACAACAACAGCATCATGGGGATCCTACCTGTGTGTCCAGAACTGGTGCTGTGGTCAGAGGCTGACTGGCCTTCGGGCATGCCGTGCTGTCTGGTGTGGTGCAGGTTGGAGATAATTGTAGAGAGGTCACTGTCACGGCTGTAAAAAAAAAACACACAGGACAGAGAGAACATTTAACAGCAGCTACAAATCCAATACAAAATATCATGAGAGAAGCAATGGTGCATCCGTTAATACACAACATACCGCAAAAACTCTCCATCCAGATAGACCCGTCCTCTAATAAAACGCACACCTCCACACAGACTCAGCAGCAACAAGTGGCTGTCCTGTCAACTGGCTCTTAGCTCTGAGGTGTGTAATAGACTCTGACAGACTACCGTATCCAGCACTTTCTAGTCTCATCCCTTCTCATCTTCCACACTAAGATGTATTAATGAACATATTCACAACTCATAAGTAGTTTAGCAGCTTAAAACCCGATTATAGCTCTTTTAAACTGTGGGTATAACTTCTGTTTTGGAGAAATATGGCAACTGATGGTAAAATGACAGATATTTGTGAGACATCAATCAAGTCATGAATTGATCTTACTTGTTGTTTTAAACATAACAGAATGAACTGGGAACATGATGCTGGCAATTTAGAACTCAGCCTCAAGTCATTTTGGCTGTGCCTTCGTTAAACACAAAACAAAACTGTCCACGAGAGTCTCTCAGACTCCCTGTCCTGCCCTTCAACACCTAAAGGAGGAGCAGGAGGAGGCTTTGTAGATTAGACCCAGATTTGGTTGGAGCCACTCTGTCCTTCTGAATTCTCCACCCGCTGCCTTTCTAAACTCCACACACCAGTAGACCCACAAAACTGTGTCATAGAGGTATTTCATTTGCAATCTGATTACCATCCTGATCGCATTAAATGGCATAATGATGGGAAATAGGCGCTTAGTGTTTGAGGGGAGTGTGGTGGCCGTGCAGTGTTGTCAGTGTAATGGCAAACAGCTCTTTTGGGTGGGAGTGGCAAAGGCCTGTGTCTTTTTTAGCTTCTAAATATCATTTACTGTCATATTACTGTAAGATTCATGCTACTTGGAAGACTCATCCAAACCCAGAGAGACAGAAAGGGTTCTTGTACACAGTCATTTTGTTTACATAATTGGCCTAACAACATGCAGCATTCACACATGTCAGTCTCATAGTTTCAGCATCCTCTCGTGTGAGTAGGAATTTCATTTATAGGCTTAACTGGCAACTTTATTAAAAGCAGAATCATCTATGAAGGGGGTCTGGTATGACACGACAGGCACAGTTTATGGGACAGAAGCGGTGAATGGTTCTTAGCTGCCACCGCTATGACGAGGCCACACTGTTTGTGGCTGCTGGATTTGGGTTTTTACAGTCCCATGATTACAGGCTCCTGCTGTAATGTCAGGCTGTCGGTCGCCAAGCTGTTTTCCACACGCTAAAAGAAAAGATGAAGGGTAGTGCTGAGGGCCTCATGCTGGCTGTGCTGGCCTCAGCAGTCACCTCTCAGTCACAGAAGAACCAATGACTCAGAAAGCGGTCTCAGACATAACAATCTCAGTCGGTTGCTAAGCAAGGAGACGCTTGATTGGACTATGACTGCAAACTTTTTAGACTAATGATAGAGGTCTTTTTTAGAGTGCAACTTGCTAAAATTAGTGGCTGCCTAGGTCTGATGTTCCAAAAAAAGAAAATATGAAACAGCGAAGGGTTTTTTAATTGTGCTTACAGTCATGTAATAATCTATCTGCGTCACCCAGTGACTCCATATTAACACACATCCCACACTGCAGTATGAGAAACTGCAGCCGAATACATCAATCAGCCAGCTGCATTTTAACACCACCCTCTGTCCATCATTTAAAGTGATCATGATAATGCCATCCTGAACTTCTCAGAGAGGTTATAGGGTTATTATCCTGTGGCGAAGTGGCCGCTTTAAGCCATGAGCGGCAAGGACATCGTTAGTCTGGTAATTAGTGCACTTCTCCTGAGCTGTCCCGCCTCAGCTTGGGTTAATGAGGGCCTAGCCCCATCTCCACCCACCTCTGCCCTCCCTCTACCCCATCCTTCTCTCTTTCTGTGGGTGGAGGCAAGGTCATACTCAAGCCATGGAAGATGGAGAGGGGGGTGGGGATGCTGTTTAAAACCCAGTCACCTGAGTCAGCTCTCCCTAAGGAGCTCCTAAGGCAGGGGTTAGCTGGGAAGGACGGGGGCCTCGGAAAAAGATGGAGGAGGGTAAGATTGTAGCTGCTGGGCCTGATAGCTAAGAAGGACATGAGCCGCCTTCTTATCACCCAGGTGCACACCGGAGACAATCATCTCATCCTCAGCTCATCCCTAAACTAGTCAATACTGCCCCTTCACTCCTGGACACACAACAGACACCGTGACCCAGACACTGAGGTAATATGTGTCATTACTAAGACCCTGTCATGGATGCTACTGGTGCTCAACACTCCTTATGATATCAAACTGTCTAATAATAACTGCAAGCACTGAATATTATGTTATATTGGGAATAATAACATTTATTCAAGCTTTTGCCTTCACTGAAACACAGAAAATGTGTATGTAATTGTAACATGTAATGCTTATTATGCTTTTTATTATAAGGATTTTATAAAACTCATACTCAATGCTGCAAACAAGTTTCAGGTAACATCCAGTTATAATGTGTCCTGCTGCTGTCTTTCATTGCTCTGCCTATGCAGTTAAAATAGAACTGTCACATTTTTAACCCTTTGTTCTACACGTCTGAAAATAAACAATTAAAAAAAAAACAAATGAGCAGTAATTTAATCAGTAAACAACTGTTTATCTTTTTTTTTATATAACAAAAGGTCAAGCTCCCTTTTACCCATAGAGTGCTTATTCTTCAGTCCACACAACATGAAAAGACTCTTCTGTTGGCACTGGGAGACAACTCGGTATAAATGCCCAGTAGTGCCCTGCTGTGGCATTGGCACATGGAGCTGAGGTGGCGGGGATGGAGGTCACAGTGTGAGCTGGCAGCCCAGGCACCCTGACGCCATGTCTCACACCACCACTGGGAAAGTGCTGACAGACAGACAGCAGGGATGTGAAGATGGAGGAGGAGGAGGAGAGTGCAAACGAGACTGAGAAGAAAGAGAGACAGGTTGCGAGTGCTGTGTAACATCTGGTGCTCACAGGTTTACTAACCTCCTCATCTGCTCAACACAACAGCCTGAACCCACTGCCTCCACTGCTGCTGGTGGCCCACAGCAACATTCAAATGTAATATTCAACATCCAGAGCACAGTAAGTTATGGACAGGGGAGAGTTGCAAATAGTTAGAATGATTAAAAAATCTCAGGTGCTCAGCAAGAAAAAAAGAATGATTTTAGAAATTTATTTCAGAAATACCAAATACTTTAGGACACATAGCAAGAATATGGATCTGTTCCTTCTGCATTTTATCTTTTGTCTGAGCAATGGAAACACAATTGTCATGCTTCTCACAGTTCAAGCGAAAGACAACCTACAACTGGGAAACCTGCAAGCAGAGAGGGTAATGAATAAATACAGAAATAGATACATAAATAAGTAAGAATAGCCTAGCTTCACTTCTCCTTGTTGTTCCTCCACTGTACAGGCTGACATGAGGTCGATAACGCAGCCAAGGGAGGAGAGAAAGTAATGTAAAGAATATAAAGCAAGCCTGCCACGTTACATTTACTGAAAAATAAACATTAAGAAAATACTGCTGGATTTACTCTTAAATTCGAATCTAGTGTAGAATTTTGTTGGCCTGTCTTGCAAGAAGATTAGATTGCAAAAGGAAATGATGTATTATTTATTATAATTTAGCTGATCTTTCAGAGAGTTTAGAGTTTCTTTTTGTTAATCCCATGTTTTGACAGGGATTTATTAGATTACGAAAACATAGTTCGACGTGGAAACAATGAACATTTTGCTGCTAGCCAACGCCCAATCAACTACTAAATTGCTGTGACTCTGTTGCCATGACAAATGCATGTAAACAAGGCCAAATTTTTTGAAGCGGAAAGCTCCTCTAAAACGCTATAAAAACCTCCAAGCTCACTAATTAGTGCTTTAGGGGAGAGCCATTTCCAGTAATTTCACACTGTCCGTGACCCCTTACTGGCATAAGCAATGACACAGTTGTTCAATAAAGCCAGAGGACAAAATGTCAAATGCAATAGACATACAGTAGCTAACTAATCATCAGCATCTTTCCTTTCTGTGGTTTGTGTGCAGATCAAGCACAGCAACTCCACTAACCACCCTGATAAAAAAAATCTGTTTTCCTGCATACGGAGAGGACAGTGAGAATACACTGAGAGATTTTGGTAAATGTTCATGAATGTGAAAATCCTCTGTTTGCAAACTAATATCACTAAACAGCCACATGTCCACAAAATCACAACAAATGCAACAAAACATAACACAAACATAACTGTAACATCTCAAAGAGACTCTTTACAACATCTAGAGTTTAGCATCTTGGGGATATTGGTCATTTATATGTTCTGTTAAATTCAGCATGATGCTTCTTTCACATGAAAGGAAAAGATGCTGCATATAAGTAATTATGTGGTGTTGGGCAGGTTTGATGATGTAACTGATCAGTGCTAAAGGTCCGCAGACCTTATGACAGCTTTCACCTTCCTACGTAATCTCCTAAGGCTGCAATAGTGTAGACAGTTATTATTTTCTCCTCTTTGTGGAAGGAAGTATTTGATCGTGTGGGATATGGATCAGTGAAAACCTGAGAAAATGTCCCCGTGTTTGTTTTGGTTAGGGTTAATAATGGTTATGGTGAAGAGGTTTTTTCTCTAGGGTGCAAACTGAAAGGCAGACGTCAGCAGGTGTAACTTATAAAATCCACGGTGGTTGCCAGGTAATTACCCAGACTCTCAGTCAGCACTTTTCAATCAAAGCCTTGTTATCTATGGCCAACTGAAGCAAACACTACGATAGGCTTTATTTTGCCCTTGAGTAAGACACTAAAATCTTACTGAGCTTACTGTCCTCTTAAAAAAACTAAAAGACGACATCATCATAAGCTGATTGTCAAAGCAGCCTATTCGACCTGCAGCCACGTTTCATTGTGACAGTTGCTGTAGTAATTATCACAGGAGCAAAGGAGGAAGTGAGATGGCGTAATTACAGGGAGGAGGTCGTGGAGGATGAACGGGTCAACAAATCACAGCTGTTGGTTTTGCTGTTTTTAACCATAAAGTCAGCATTTTCTTTTAACCATGACCATTCTGCGCATATTTAGATGGAATCTATAAACTGACCAATCTGTGCCACCTACACCAACTGGATTAAGTTTGAGCTGCTCAGTGTTGTGCAGCAGCCACATCAAGTTCCTCTATCTGCATCTTACTGTGATAAAGATTATTTGGTTGGCTCTCAGCTGCACTGTAGTCTTTGCTTATTCAGCAATAGTGCAGATCCATGGAGCACCAGGTAAACCAATTGTAAAGCCGCCGACAATTTACATTAATCCGATTAAAAGAAGGTGGACGGACCTAGAGCACAATATCCAGCCACCAGAGCTACCCAGACAATAATCACTTAGCATATAGAATCTATATTTAATACTGCAGAGAAAACCTCTTTCTTGGTGTAATGCTACCAGAGGTTATTTGTGGTAGAGGACAGATTGCATAAGGACTGAGAAGCTAAATAATTGACACATGACACATTTGATGTGTCCATGTGAATTAAAGTACAGTTACAGTAGGCAGGCTGCTGCAACCAAGTGGGTGTGACAGTGCTGCCGCCAGCCCTGATGATGTGAGGATGAGACAGCGCAGATACGCTCACACATGTATACAGAGGCCCTGTATTTTTCACATCCATTGGCCAAATCCAATTTGTTAAGACCCTTCTACGACTCACTTACAAAGCTGCGGTCAATGGAAATCACATTTCCATGATTGGACATCCCATTATCCCTTTCGTCCAGACCTACATTGGGGGATAAAGCAGGGCTGAGACGGATGCCCACGACAGACCGGAGCTGCGGCTCCAGCGAGTCCGTCGCCTTTCTAAGGGTAAAAGCCTAACATATTAGTCATAAGTGTTCTTTAAATTCATTATCATCTTAACACGCCAGCGGCACAAGTGTCAGGAGGAGGGGAAGCCCTCTTAAATGAGGTTAGTGGATCCATTTAAAGCTTCACAGTTGCTGTGCTGTCCGCCGTGTCACACGCCAAGTCTCAAGACATGAAAAACATCCCCTCCTGTAATGAGGTTGCACAAGAAGCTTATCATGCAGCTGGGGATTTTTTGAAGTTAATCAATGAACAGATTCTGCATTATATCTGTCTATATAATCTGTCTGATTTTTTTAAACAATGCAAATCAGTTTATTACAAATGAGACTTAAAATGTCAGCACGGACTGTCAGGGGAGGGGGGGGACTTAATGAGATGACCCTATTATAACCCTGCATGTGTGTTTCTGCCTGTATGAACATGTGAATGTGATTATTAGCTTGAGTCCAAACAGGTCTTTTGGACAGTATGGTACATATTTTGTGACAAACCCAATCCAATGTGCAGGCGCCTTAGAGAGTTAAACAGCCATTCACACAATAAAGTTTGATTTCACACATAAACTACCAACATTTTCTGAAACCTGTAGTATTAATAGTGTTTTTTTATAGTTTTGTACCAACTTTTATACCAACTAAACAAATAAACTGGCACTACAGACACAAAACTTTCCTGCTTCTCTCCTGATGTGATGAAAATAACAACACCACTGTGGTGTGAAGGATGAGGATCCACAGACTGCATCTGTGTTTTTACACCGCTGATGTGTTTTATTTGTTACTTCTTATTAATCGTAGTTTTTCTTCTCCCTGGGCCTTCCTGTTCAATTATTTCATACTTTCAGCTCTAAAATCTTATTCCAGTTGGTAACTGGGCAGTGTGAATAGATGCATGTTAAAAGTGGACGTTAACTTTATTTTCTAACTATTTTAAAAACATTAAATGCAATAATAAAATACAAACGTATAAGAAGAAATGCTTTCTATCACACGCTCTATAATCAAACCGCTCCCTCGCACAGAATGTGATGCAGTAGAAAGCAGTGACTCAGGTGACTCAGACTTTCAGTATCAAGTCAAGACAGATACACTGACGCTTGGCAAGACCAATAAAACACAAACCATCAAACCAATTAACACTTTGAAGGCTCGACAGCTTCCATTAGGCGTCCCAAAGTATATTTCTGAAACACGACGCGTTGCATGTTTGTCTACAATGAGCCTTTAACACCTTAAAATTATCCTGAAATCACTTCAATGCTACACACGTATGAGGTGCCATTATTATTTTTTCCCGTCTGCTATTAAACTATTAAACAGCAGTAGCAAAAACCAACCAGAGAAACTTATTACTATTAATTATTTTTAACAAAAGTGACACCTCAGAGGAGAGCGGAACATTTTTTGTCAAGCCTCAAGCCGACGCAGAATTAAACCCAACAGCAGCCTCACCTCTTTCTCATGATACTGTAATGCAGCTCGTCCTCCTGCTTGATGTGGGCATGATCCCCACTGGCCCGCTCGCTGCCTTCGCTGTCGTCGCTGCTGAAGATGGAGGCCAGCTCCTTCTTTGGAACCCGGTTTGGTGGTAGGGGGATGGTGCGTTTCTCTGCCAAGCGCCCACGGTTCTGCAAAAACAAGTCACACCAAAATGAAGACGCTTCATAAACAGGATTCACCAGTACTCCATGTATTATCACCTGAGTAAGAAATTCCAGTGAAACCATATCATTGTTTCATTTTGTATCGCTATGGGCAGTTAAATAAAACACCTCCATCATAGAGTAACTGATGGAGGTGGATGGAACTGATCTGAAAATTGCAAATACATTAACAAGTGATGTACTCCCCTGTATTTAGACTGAAAGGTTAGTTGGCACTAAATGTTTGTTTAAGTTCTAAAGCTGCCAGGAGTTTACAGAGAAGGGTGGGGATTAAGATGAGAGTGTGGCCTGAGGGGTGTTAGGAAGTGAAGCTGGACAACCTTTAATGTGACCTGAAGAGGTCACAGCAGATTAACGTGGCCCTATCAGAGAAAGGGTTAAAAGATAGGGTAAAAACAGACTAAACCAGGGAAGGAAATTTGAGAGGAGCATGGCTGAGGAGAAAAGTTAACAGTAAGGAGAGAGGAAGAGCAGGTGTGGGGTTGTACTGTGAAGCGAAAAGGTAAGAGAGAACACAAAAATAAAAGAGAATGTGGTGAGTCAAATCATGAAAGAGAGAACGCTCCACAGTAGAAAGGCCTGTCCAGTGTGGGAGAGTGGACTTGGATTTAAAAACTATGCTCCTGTTTCTGTGTGTGTGTGCCTACATCTCAGTTCTTACTCCCCGACGCCTTCAAGCCCTCCAGCTATCCCTTCCACCGCACGCAACCCCACACTCCACCACTCCTCCCCGTCCCCTCCTTCGCTTGCTCCATCCATCCCAGGAGGAGCAGTAGCATGAGTGGCAGGCGGGGGCAGGAGGAGGGATTTGGGGGCTCCTAGCCAAGAGGCAAACAGGTGCAGCCCCTCTGGAGTCTCTCAAATGGCAGACATTAAAAAGAGTTGGTGTGTGTGTGTGTGTGTGTGGGGGGGGGCATAGAAAGATGAAAACATCCCGCAGGATGAGCAGGCCACTGAGTTCTGCACACTCCTCTTTTTCTATGTCTTGCAAGTAAAATTGTTTTTTCCTCTCCTCTTCTTTTCCCAATGAAGCTTTTCTACAAGTTCTGCTCACTCTGTTCTGATCACTTCTGATACTTCTGCACTTCTCACACAGGGTCTTACAGTAGTCATTTAACGCCGGAGCTCCGACAAGAGCAAAATATGTCATCACAACAAATATTTTTTAAATGTTGGCAACCACAGTCCCTTCTGTCAGACACACATCTGTTATATACAATGTCTTATTTCCTGCTGTCTTCACATTGTCAGGGAGAACACACAAGTAGACATGCACACTACCATCTGCACACCTAAACCATCTCACACACACTCACACACACCTGTTCATGTTCCTAAGAAATCCCCTCCAAAGCGGGGGACTTTACTTGGAGCACGCCAGCAACATAGTGTATACAAGAATAGTTTGTCGAAGAGCAGTCGTGACTGTGGCTGTGTGTGTGTGTATGTCGACAACCACCCACATGGCCGTGACATACCCGGGCTGACAGCCCCCCTCCCTTCCTCCCTCCACTCTCCTCCCGGAAAGCCCCAATCCTTTCTTTAGTGGCACTGACGCAGAACTGGGGGTGAGCTCCCACTGCTTCCGGCAACACTTCCGCAGCACGGGGGAGGGCTCTCTGAAACAAAACATGAAGCAAAACACACCCCTGGCTGCCCACGTAGGAGCGCTCAAAGGAAGGGCGCCTGAGCGCTCAGGCTCGTACATGCACGCACAAACACACACGTGTGTGTGTGAGGCAACCTTGCTGTGTGTGTGGTCAACCTCCTTTCAGCCATGGAAAAAAGTCTCTCATAAAAGTCCCACTAAAAGCACCTCTATGAATATCGCCTCCCACGCTTTCTGTCTAACAGTCAGGCAGCCAAGAAATATAACTGGGCTTCACATTTACAGGCCAAAAAAAAAAACACGTATACATACAGATGATCATCTGATTACACAATCTAGTCAGGCAGTTTAATATGGCCATATCAGAACACAATACCATCCAGAAACACAAACAAGGATTCTCCAACATGCACTGAAACTAACTGAAAGTTCTCAATGAAGGATTACTACAAGTTTGATACAGTGCAGGTGCTCCTTACAGCTAAAGGTCAGAGATGTCCTCTACAATTATATACAGTATGCCCTCACACACAACTACTAACTCTCAACCAATGCTTCTTCAAAGACTAACGTGCTGGGGGGGAGGGGGGGGGGATTAGCCAACATTTAAAATGTACAATGCATGCCTATTTTGGTGTAAATAGGATATCACTGTGGTGGGTTGAGATGTGTTAATCTGAGCTCACTAAAAATATTTAAATTCCTGACACATGGCAAGAAGTCATGACATCACATCCTCTCAGAACATCCTCTCCATATATCCTGGTATAATATTTGGGCTTTAAATACCTTAGTGAGCCATGTCCTAGAATCTGCTGCAAACATGCTTCTGTAGATCATTTGGTTGATGTTCTTAATCCATAAATTCTTTCTAAAAGCTCATACTAATAAAATTAATAAAGAAAACAATGCGACTACTATCAAAGATATAAGAGTAAGAACGTTTAAATAAAAGCAGAAGCTATACAGCATCCTGATGTTTTCTCTCTACATTTATTTCTCATTTTTAAATGAGCTCTTGGAAAAGAGGACTAATAACTGTTATTTTTTCTTTCTCTTTGCCTTATTTCCTGAAAGGTGCAGTGCCCTGCCGCTGGCTCCAACCATCACTGGCAAACACACACACATACACACCCACACCCACACAAACTCACACACAGCAGTAGCCGCCCGTGACATTCCTGCAGCTGCGGCGCTCTCTCTCCCTCGCACGCGCCCCCCCAGCGATCTCCCTGGGGGACGAATGCCTAATGAGTCACGCGCCTGTCTGCCGTTACCTCGCAGCATGTGTGTGTGTGTGTGTGGAGGCGGGATGGCGGGCCGACTTGGCGCGAGCACTAGGGGAAAGGGGGGAGGGGGAATGAGGAGACGACAGAGAAGGAGAGAGGAAAAAAAATGAGCGTGAGGAGGGCGGGAGAGGAGAG
This sequence comes from Parambassis ranga, assembly GCF_900634625.1. Taxonomy (NCBI): domain Eukaryota; kingdom Metazoa; phylum Chordata; class Actinopteri; family Ambassidae; genus Parambassis; species Parambassis ranga. The sequence goes on along the minus strand of NC_041028.1, from coordinate 10,881,233 downwards.
GGGGGGTTGGAGCGGTCATTACCGTGCTAACATAAGAGCTCTGAAACAAGGCCAAAACAAACAATTTGTCTGCTGCATGTTTATGTGAACCTTAACTGCAATTCATCACAAAACACAGATCCATACTTTGTTTAGTCTCACCTTCTTATCTCTGAAGGCCATCCTGATATTTCTGCAGGTGCATCTTTGAAAGGTGAGTCGACACAAATTTTGCCAGCTTTGGTCAAACTGAGATGGCTCAGTGTGCAAACATGACCAGTACAACCTGACATTACTGTAAATAATCAGATTAGGTTAATGGGTTGATTAAAGTGTTTACATGGGTCACAGTAATCGGATTTCCCAGTAACCTCCTAACAAAGTTTATATGATTTGCTTGATAGTCAGTGTAATTTCTTTAAGGACTGAGTCTGTGTTTCATACCGTTTACATGCTCGATGACATCTAGTTCTATCTGTGTCATGAATGAATGAATATCACCCTATACTATTTTGAGGGTATTTCCTCCATCAGGAGCCATGACACTGTTTGGTAAACACCCATTTGCATCCACTGTACTTGGTGACCTTTGAGTGCATGTTCAAAAACTAAGCTGTGAATGCAATCACACAAACTATAGAGAACAGGCCACAGAAAAACCGACCAGCCTAATATTCGACTAATCTGGTTCATATCAAATCATCAGTGCACATGTAAACACATTACAAACAAGTATCTAAAAGAAAGACTAGAAAATGGCTGTCAATCCACAACAGTGGGAACACATAGATATACCATATAATATACTAATTTTAGCCTAACGTAATTATCCATCTAATTTTAAAGCACATTCATTTAGCATTGATATTTAATTTAAATTCAATCTATGATACAGTATATATTCTGTATGTTAACACAGGTACTACAAATTTCTCTAGAAGTATGCATAAATAACACAACAGAATTGTCAACAGGGAGGACACGCCACACCAGTTAATGTGTCATTTTAGGTGTTCCTGTTCTAACACACCGAAGCCTACAAACCTTGACTTCACATTGTCAGGTCTCTATAACCACTGCTTTAATTTTGGATTGAGGAAGTGGGGTAGCAAAAGATAGTGAGGCAGCATGTTGCATCTTTTACGGTTATCATTTTAGTATCATTGTATGCATTGTCCCATACATAATGTAGACAAAAACATGTTTTACTTTTGAAACTATCAATCTGCCATGAGATCCTGCACCAACTGTACCAACTAAAACTCCTCATAAGTGCACTTGGTGAAATAAATGAGATTCTGGATAGCAGTGTGTGTGTGTGTGTGTGTGTGGTGTACGTATAGACTTTAGGCAACACTTGGCTAAGACCATGTGAGAGAAAGAAAAAAAAAGTGAGAAAGCACTGTAGGGCAGACAGGCATGCGACCAAGACCCATGCTCTCCCAACACACATACACACACAGCCCCCACACGCGCTGAGCCGAGCGGGCAGTTGCAGCCCAGTGGAGCGGCACAAGGCAAAGGGGGGTGGGATGGGGGAGGGGGTGAGGTGCACAGAGGGCGAGAGGCGGCGAGGTGGAGGGGAGGCTGCTGGCTCGGCGCTGGGAGGTCAGTGCCGGTGCAGTCAGGCGTGCAAGCGTGCCTCTCGCTCTCCCCTTTCCCTCCTGTTTCTCTTCTCCTTCCTCCTGATTTCTCTCTCTCTCTCTCTCTCTCTCTCTGTGTTTGTATAGGCCTACTGAGGTCGCCGCAGGGGAGCTTTACAGACAGGTAACGACCGCCTTTCTTCCCCTCGACAAACTAGGGGAAGTGGAGGTGAAAATGAAGCTGTGGTTTTAAATTTAACTGATACTTTCAGTTGGTTTGGTCCTCACTAAACTAATGTCTCATTTAAACTTCCAAAAACTTAAAACAGGCCAGTTAACCGTGGTATAAAACGATGAATGTTGCATGGTAAGGTTTGGAGATGTCATCTGACTTGTACATGTATACACAGGTATAAGTGTATTTGTTTAAATATCGCCATTAGCTTAGTCACAATACACCACATCGTCTAACAGAGCTTCCACTAACAGAGCTAACAGCTTCCACACCCAGACACACACAGTGTGCTAAAGGCTGGTTTGTGAAATTAAAGAATTTATTTTATTAAATTATTCATAAATGGACATTAGAAGACCCAAAAAATGATTTCATAAATGTGTGTATGTAACACTGTTCATTTAGTATGTAATATTAATTAATAACACTGTTATTTCTGTATGTAGACATTCCACTTGACATTGATCTCTAATCAGTCAGATGGTGAATATCAGTAAAGGCTCACTTATATATCTCATGTGCCTAAAGAGACACACACAAACGTGCACTAACACAGTTCTGGGCCAATGACCGATTCCAGTGTTACCATAGCAACGTAGCATCAGCAACATGTGCGCAAACATGCACAAAACATAAAGAAGCATCATACAGCAGAGGATTCATCAATGAAGCTGGCACCAGCACATAACAGATCAGCTGTTATTTCACTAAACATGATGCATTTTAATTTACATATCTCCCCCACTATTTTTATGAAAACATAACGAGATGGACCAAAAGTTATAGGCAAAAAGTGTGTATGTGCAGATAAGTATGGCTGTGTGTTTAATTCTACTTTGCAAGAGAAGCCCTTGATTGGAGGAGGTCTTTACGAGCCGGAGGAGGGGAGTGTAATTTCCTCCCGGCCTCCGCCAGTTCCGCTGAAATAACAGAGCAGAGGAAGCCCAGCTCTCCCGGGAGGAGACACACACACACGCATGAACACACAAATGCACACATGCACAGTGAGCTGGCAAGTCATCCAGCATTGGGCAAACAATCACAGACATGCACGCACAAAGACACAAATACAAACTAAGCCAAACATATGCACAGACAAAAACACAAATACACAGCGCTGAGAATAATCTTCAACAAGCAGACACGATCCTGAGTATTACATCGATTTTGTGCAACAAAAATGTGATACATAGTCTCATACACTGAATAAGCAGCATCCGGCAACTTCAAAAAAGCAAATGTAACAACAGTTAATGCTGCCATGAGAGAAATCATTTAGGCAGCAGATTATCACATCATAGACTTAATGGAAATGAAACGCACCTTGACAGTTTGTTATCAATAGCCTGGTTTTCATTAAAACAAAATCTTTAAAGGATGAGAGGTTCGGTTTCTGCCGTGTCACTGTAAACAGCTGGAGCCTGGGCAGACACATCAAATTAACTCCCATGATTTCTGTGCAGGCAGGTGAAACATCTTTCCACCAGCTGCTGCACTTTTTATGATCGCTTGCCTCATGCCTATAGCAAAACAAGATCACTCAAAGTTCAGCCGTCAAACTTTCAAAATAATGTCGGCATGAGGTAATTTGTGTCAGTAGCCAGGCATATAGAGTGTGTGTGTGTTAGTGTGTGTGAGAGAGAGAGAGAGAGGGAGAGAGAGAGAGAGAGAGAGAGAGAGAGAGAGAGAGAGAGAGAGAGAGAGAGCTCATCAGTGAGGGAGTGCTGGCTGCCATGCCCTGAGGGGAGTCAGTGGGGAGAAAGGGAGACGCCAGTACAGGCCATACAAGTCCCGCCGCCTTCCCTCCTCCGCCTAACCCTCACTGCCTCGCATGGAATTGCCAACATACTTAGCCTGTGTGTCCATGTGTGTGCGTGTGTGTCAGGCCAGTTTTTGTTGGTGAGTTAGGCTTTAGGCTTCAGCACCAGATGAGGGAAGTGAGAGAGAGAAAGTGAAAAAAATGCTACAACAACAACCTGAAGGCTCTCATATCTCTGCTTACGTCAATGACAAAGTTTTCTCCGTCACAGCTGTAATTGAAGTGGAACTGTACAGGCCACGGCAAGCCAAAAGCCAATCACTCTGATATCTGTAATGAGCCAAAACATAAGCAAACACACAAAGACACGTCTGTAAAAAATAAGACATGAGCATTTCTGCAATCTGCTTTTTCTGCCCCCGACCTCCCTCAGGTAATTTGTTTTGGCTGAACCCTATGCGTTAAGGTGCAGGTCTTCATTCTTGGCCATAAAAAATGTCACCGGTTTACCTGTATCACTCAAACACCTCCGGCTTATCAAAACCGCCTTTGCCTTGCGTGCCTTGCACACAATAATCAGCAGTAGCCACGCTCAGTAGCTCACTAAGCCTCTTACACCCTTCCCTCAAGATTAGTGCTTGGGAGCGACGACAGATGCGCTCTGTGGTGATAAAAACACACACACACCCAAAGACACACACTCACAACCCGCTGCACCTGTGTGAACAGATTTGGCGGCAGTCAGCCGGCAGTGTGCTTGCTCAAAGCTGACACACACACACACGAGTGGTGATGCCATAATCGTGACACACCTGTGAGACCTCAAGGCTTGGCGCCGTGCCCCTGGCCGAGCCCCCGAGGGAAGCACAAGGCAAACAAAAGTTCAACAGCCAGGTGAAGAAACTGATTCAGTGAGACAGAAGAGTCGGACCGACAACACCCAACGTCAAGCAGCCATACTGGGCAGCTCAGTGCCTCTGAATAAAAGGATGTGTGATACGCTGCATCTGTAAAGGCTGAAAGTGAATCTGATATTCATGCTGAGAAAAATTACCATCAGAGCTGACATGTGGCCTGTAGGGTCTTCACCACCAAGGTTACAAAGACAATGCTTCAATAAAGATAAGAATAAAGAAAGCTCACCCACTGGCAAAGAAAAGCTACAACACAATACCGAAGGCTCAGTCCAGTCTTCACACACATTTATATTAAATATAGGTTAAAAAAATCTAAGTAAAATAGAAATATCAGCATGAAAACATGAGCAAAATATAAGTACGGAGAGTGATCTTTGAGGAGGAATTTATTTAACTGAATGATGAAACACAAACATTCATGACACTTAACTATAACTATAAATTATACACATATTTGTAAAATATCAGTTTATCTCCCAGCTCTGTCCGGACACTCTCTGACATCATTTAATCTTCACTGAGATCATTTCTGAGCACCAAATCAATGTTTTTTACCTTACAGCATATCCAATACAAAGAAGTTTTCTATAGTTCAATGAAACATTTCTTAAGTGGCTTCCTCACATTGACACTAAATATTCAGACAAGTCGCTGCAGCACTAAAGCCAGTATGACAAAAAGATGAAATATTCTTACCACTGGAGATGAAATTCGACAACCTGGACAATCACAGATGGGAGGGTGCACCTGTAAGATTCCTTTGGACATAAGAGTCTTGAGACTTTTTCCTGGAAATGGAAAGAGATACAACTTTTAGTGGATGTGTTCCCGATTCTGTAAACTCCTACATCATATATCATGTGATGACGTATTATTAACTTTAAAAAAATTGAGATGATGGAGTCAATACCTGCAAACACATAGCCTTATCTCTGTAAAATGAGGTCTAATTGTTGCCACGGTGCAGTGTGGCGCGCCACAGAGACAGCAGCATTCTGTCATCTGTCTATGGAAATCGGCATATTAAACTATTAGGCTATCATTTTTGACCTGGGGCGACACCCTCCCCCCCCCCCCCCCCCCCCCCCCACACACACACACACACATCCTAACGCGTGTCAGTTCTGCCTGAGTAACCCTGCGTGCGTGCGTACGTGTGCGTGGAGTGGGCGCGCGCACCGTGCGTAATTATTGTATAAAAATACACTGTAATAAATGTCAGTATAATAAATAAAAACCTAAACAATATCACTGCTTGGTTGGTCAGAATCTAAAAAAACGCTTCTAAAATGTGTCTGAGCGCCAGATTATTAAAATATGTAGCTAAAAACATGAACTAATGCAAAATAATCGCATCAAACACTCACTGTGATGTTAAATGGCCAAACGAGGTTTGTTTTCTAAAGTCTCTTCCAAGCTAACATGCAGTAAAAAACACCCATGCACAAGTGCAGCAGCAGCAGCAGCACTTCACAGGGATATCTCATCCCGCAATGTTTAAAAACGGAAGTGCCACACACAGAATTATCTATGACTAACTTTTCACCTCAGTCCAGTGCAGCCGACTCCAGATTACCCGGTTTGGTGTATGATCGCAGCCCAAACTGTGTCAAATGCTGGGAGGGTATGTGGAGGATATGCGCCTTTTCTCATCTGTCTCCTTACGCACTAACTGCTGTAACCCTTTCACTCCAAAACTTAGCAGCGAACCACGAGACCCAAGTTGTATCATATAAGTGGCGTCTATAAAGCCATTTAATAGCCATCAAAGTGTCCTCCTCTGCCCATGCACTGTGTATGAAGAGAAGGTTTCTCTTACCTTTGTGTCTTATACTCCGTTTCCAATCTTTGGCAGTCTCTCGTCCACTGACAAACTGGAACTCATTGGGGGTGAGCCACTCGCCCCTGTATTTAATTGAGGGTCCCTTACTACCTTGACACAGTTTATTGATGTAAAGCAAAGCCTTGTTTTCCCCGCACTCCACCTCAATGCACGGTTCTCCGTTGTCGAAAAAGGGCTGAAAGTCGGGGATGGAGGAGAATCTCTCCAGCATTAAGTCGTCCGTGTGATGGTGGAGGTGTTGGTGATGCAGCGCCGAGTCGTGGAGCCCCAAGTAAGCGCGATGATGGGCGAAAATGTGGTCGTAAGGCGGCGGATGCGGGGTCACCACGGGGATCGCGGTGGCATTTAAAGGGGCCAGGTATTCGGACTGGTTGAAAGCAGTCAATGCCATGTCGTCTCCATCCAGCCTCTCCTTTTTGATGGCAGGCATGTTAGTAGGAGCCGAGCGCCGGTAACAAGTGAAAAGCTGCTCCCCCGTTCCAACTTGAGCGTCCTCTTCGCCTGTGAGTTGGGCTAACCCAGAGTTGGAGACGCGCCGCTTGGTTTTACGCAGAGTCCCCGTGTCGCCGTGAGACAGCGGTCTGGTGAAGTTGCCGGATAGATTCCCATTCAGTAGTTTCCAGCTCGCAGCGGCAGCAGCGCTCTCCGCCAGCCTCACAGCTCCTACCTCCCACATTTAATCACACTCGCTCTGTTAATACCTGACATGCTGGGCAGTCCTGAGCCCCTCACATTATGTTATATATGCCGTGATCATTAGTAGCAGTAGCAGCTGCACGCCATGTCACCACATGCTCTTCCTTAATGCATGTAGAAGAAAGATATTTTTTTACCGAGATGAGGCGAAATTTGACATCAACTCTGCAACCTTCAAAAAACAAAACACGTCGTTTCTGTTATGAGGAGCCGAGGCAGCACATATGGCCCCAGACACAATTTAACAGCCGTGGAGATAATTAAAGGAAACTGATAAGAGCAGAATTATCCTGCTTGGCATGTGTCATTAATCAGAAACATAAGCCAAAAATATCAGGCTAAATATTCCTCAGTATTTGCGCAACATTGATGCAGTTTTAAGTTTGGAAAGAGTTGTTATTTTGTAACCTCTGTGTATGTCGCTGAAGTCACGCTGAAGTTCACAGACCCAGACCAAACAAGATTTGCACTCTCCGCCGCTTCTCAACTTGGCCCATTTAAACAGCGGAGGCTGTAGGCGAGAGTCACACAGCGCGGGGGGGGGGGACTGCGAGGGACGGCGCTTTAGGAACCACCATCAGCGCGCATGAGGAAGTGAGCTGCAGCCACCTACTCACATAAACATTTATCATCCATCTCCACATTCTGCCATATACAGACTCCTATTAAACCTAAAATCACCAAACTGTTTCACTTTTTTTAAGTTTAGTAACACTAGACAGGTTCTAGTCCTGCACAGTGAACTGATCACATGTAATAATATCTCTGCTTGAAGTCAGCCCTTCACCGACATGTACAAAGAGATGGCCTGTTGAACAGACGTCACAGATCCACCCGTGACAGGCCGCAGCCGCAGGTCCACACACTGGGTGTGTTATGTTCTCTGTGTGTGTCTAAATCTAACTGTCTGTTTGTTATACTTCACCTACGGTGACACTGTTCTGCCCTCTCCTGCCACACAGACCTGCTCCCCTGCTGCGGAGGCTTTTGTGATCCACTGAGCTGCTAGTGTTAAGCCCCTTTTAAACATCACAAACCTCCATGTTTGGTGCAGTTAGGGGTTGGTCTTTTCTTAGGAGCTGCAGCAAGAAATGTGTTAACCAAGTGCAAAATGTGTTGATCTTATCAAGTGTATGATACTAAACCTAAAGCCAACATAGATACAAGAAGGAGTTTGACTTTTAAACAGGAAAAAACCTGGGTGTCATGTGTGTTCTTTGGTCTGTGAAAATGTTCAAAGAACTGATGAGAATCAATGCTGCAAACTTGTTGCTTAAACTGGACTAAAGTCTAGAGCCATGTTTTCTGGAAGCACTCTCTCGCCGGTGTCTGCAGGGCAGGTTCCCCTGAGCGACAGCTTGTGAGCAAGACCACATCTGACCCCCATCAGTGGAGAACCACCCAGGTGGATCCACCACCGACACATGGAATAGCAAATCCAGCAGCAGAGGTGGGGTCCAAAGCACAGTGTGTCGAGGGCTTATAAATCAGACCAAACTGCCTCTGACACACTCAGGAAGGAGGCATGCCACACCGCAGGCGGAAGCATTGCACAGGAAGGCCAGAGTCCGCAGCCTGGCCAGGACTGGTGTAACGCCTCGAGCCAGGCCCAGACAGACAAACACACAGCAGACAAAAACACATGCCAGGTCCCTCACCGAAAACGATGACGGACTGTAGATTGGCATTTTTCCTTTTGGATGTGAGAAGCTGTGATGTCTGAGGGTAATATAATGGAATCAGTGGGTTTGTGGATTAGAAAGAGATGAAAATATCTTTTATGTAAAGAAAATCATAAATGTGTTCTGACATCACTGATCCAAAAGCTGCAGCAACACCGGAAAAATGAAATCGAAAGGCAACATTTTTACACTAAACAGTAATGTCACTTCCCACATGTTGGTCGTGTATGCTGAACACTAGCATTGACATAAATCGTGAACTGCTGACATTTATGGCGTGTGTTTACAAAGCCCTTTCAAGGAAGTGGAACGCTGCATTTCAGATGAGAATCTCTCTGATTTTCTGTGTATCAAACCAGCCTTCACCACATCGAAATGTCTCGATGGAAACCTCGGTGAGCGCGTTGGCGCTGCAAGCTACGCCATTGGGAGAGCCCTGATGAAAGTAGTCAGGGGACACCTATGCCAACGCCCACTCCCAATGATCATGACTCATTTTTTGGTGGCTCATCACGAAGGGTTTCCCCAAAAATTATACGGTGATGACACTATCTTCAAAAGTATGAGTATTATTTTCCATCAGCTTTTTGTGTTGTACAGTGGGGAATCCTTGATTAACCTCTCCACCTCATTTAACCTTTGCTTACTTCTGCAGTGCAGAGAAGTCTTGTACCATAGAAAAACCCACACACCAGCACAAAACTGTATTAAATAAACCTGAACCTTACTTTGTCAGGAGTGTTTGTGTTGTTTTTGTGTTCTCATTGACTGTGGTTTTAGCTTTTAAAAAGTATTTATTGATCCGGCTTTATGCTACACAAAACAAGATGAATCTTACTAGATTTTAATTTCATAATGTCATGATTGATTTTTTTGTTGAAGAAAACAAGAAAACAAATAAGGAAACAAAGTAACATTCTCTTTATAAAGACTAGCTATGGCCTGGAGCCATGATGACACTGCTGGTAATATGTTGTCGGTAAGTTCATACCTCTGTAACTTTTCATGGTAATGAAATTGTGAAAGTTTTGGATTATTTTTTTCCCCTGCTGTCATCTGTTGCATTCAAAGCAGTTAATTCAACACATGTTCAGTCTTAATTTTTCAGAAAGTTGTCTTTTTGGGACTACACTTTCCACACCAAGAGGATACTAGATAAGGGGTCTCAAACTTGTGGCCCGCAGGCTGGGCTGATATTTTGTGCCCCCCCCCCCCCACTTGACATCAAAGTTTAGTGTTAGTCCAGCCCACACATTTTTCTCACACTTATTTGCTGAGGCTTGCCCTGTGCGTTTTATCACTTATGGGCTACCATAGCTCAGGCACGTGACAAACGTCTGGTGGTGTTTGTTGATAAGTTAGCCAACTTGGTCACATGGTTGGAATGTGATTGACTATGTTCTATGTTCTGAAGAACTGTTCAGGTTCTGACCTGTTATTAATAACGATTGAGAAGATTGAACCGGTTGTACTTTTTTGAAAACTGTTTTTGTGGAATACTTGCACAGCCTCACCCAGACTCTACCCCTAGCGGCCCCCCAGGTAAGTTGAGTTTGAGACCCCTGTAGATGAAGCAGAACGTGGACTAACACATGTACAAACTCCACTATCAAACCTCACTGTATCATTGAGCAACCTGGCAAAATGCAACCATGGCAAAATGCATGAATGGCTGCTTCACTAATCAGTGTTATATAGCCACAAAACGTTGTCAAAGGACCAGAATTTGATCCTATTTTTTTTCTTATTGAAGAATTACAATTAAAGGTAGATAGCCTAAACAAAATAATTAGGTAAATATTTAATCCAGGCATTCACAACAGGCCCAAAAACATACAAGATCCGTATGGAAGACGGTTAATATCATGTAATGAAGCACAACTTTTGTCCAGCTTCAAAGTGCATTGTATTCATCCTTCCTCTCATCGTCTGCCGGGAACCCCCTTAACGCGGCCCCCGCCTCTGCGCCGTTGTTGGCAGCGGCCCCGGAGCCGCAGCGCTGCCGGCGGGGGAGAGAGGTAATAAATAACCCGGGGAGAGGAGCGGAGACCGCCGGGCGGTGCACAGTCTGACCTGACAAATACTCACTGGAAAACCATCAGAGAGCGAGAGCCCACCCCTACTGCTTGGAGCCAGCCTTTCAGACATGAGCTGCAAAATATATAGGCCTGCCCCTACTGGAAAAAAGGAGAGGAAGACAGACAGAAGCGTCTCCGTCTCTTCCCCCCACCCCACCCACATCCAGACACCGCCGGAGACACGGCGAGAGTAATTAACTATTTAAAGCAGAGTATGAATTTCTTTTGAAAGCTTATGCCCTGTCCAAGTCCACCACAGGAATATGAGAGATAATAAGTTAAAGACAAAGAAGGAGGCTGAAGTTTTGTTTGACTGTTTGGTAGAACAAGAAATGAATCTGAAAATGAGTACATGTAAACCAAACGTGTTGTCCAAAATATGTTACAGTATGTAAGATCAGATGTTTAAACACTGCTTAAAACTACTTAATTAGACAACTGATGGGGATTTGAAAGACTTCCAAAACACAGCAGACCTTCCGCTGAACTTGGATGCCATCTGACAGCTTCAAGAAGCCTGAACAGGAGAGGAGCTCAGTGAGCTTCAACAATCTGATTCACCTGTCCTTGATGTGGAGGGACAGCACATTTCTTTGTGTCACAAATATTCCTGCCACTCCCTCCCTGTGCCAGTAGATTTCTCCAACAGACACACTCACAATTGCAAAGCCAGTGCGATACTAGAATTTACGGCTGCTGCTTGATTAACATGCTGCTCACATTTTGTCTGGACAAAGCCCTGAAACGATGCAAAAGGATGCACTTACAAATGTAACCTGCTTAATTAGATTTCTATCACACAATGGAGGCCAAAAGATTTTTGTTGTTGTGCTCACAACATAAAAATATCACTTCATCTATCAGCTCTAGACCTCACCCTGTAAGGGGCTGTTTGGGTTCGGAGCCTGTCCCAGAGCCGTCAAACAAATAACAAGCACTCACAGTCATGTTACAATAAGAAACAGGCACTCTTAATTTTAAAACAAGATCACTTATCCCATGTGTTTGCAGAAATATTGAGCATGTCATCTTTGAATATACAATTAAAGGTAGGGTAGGAGATTTCATTCTGATGCACTTTTTGTTAAATTAGTGTAACTCCTCTGTACAGTCCGATAGCAACCAATTAGTTCGGCAGTTTCGCATTAAAACGTAGAATATGAATCATCTATGGAAGCTATAAAATGCTAAAAACATCAGCCAATCCTCCGGGTGGACCCTGTGCGGAGTATTGGCTGGTTGACTCTCTCTTCCTGCTCTGCGCACACCTGAGAGGTACGTGCATGATGGCCGAAGTCACAGACCGCAGCTCGTCTTCAGGTAATGCGCGTCCATGTGATTGGGAGGCGTGGCTTCAGGGTGAGCGTGAGAGAAAGGGGCGTGTGTTTACTTTTAAAATCTGTTTTCAAAATCTCCTACCCTACCTTTAAGAGGTTTCAAGTCACTTCATGATGACAACATTTTTTTTGCACTGGTTCACACAGGATGAGTGAAAATAATTCAATTGACTTTTACAGGATTACAGTATTACAGGAAAACAATATTCAGACCAAATCGACACACGGCTACATGTTCATTAATACATGCAAAGTGGCTGCAATTGTATCCTAAAGACACTGGGATGTCTGATCATAAAAAATACACTGATTCTTATTCATGGTGGTCTTTTTGACACAAACAGTGTATGATGACACATCTTGACTTGGGTCAACTTATTACAGTTTTAGCTGTTAATTGTATTGGCTCCTTTAAAATGGTGCTACCTTTGCTGACTCATTTTCATTTTATCTAGACACGAAACTTCTCAGGGGTCCAAGAGGGAGTTCAGCTCTCCTAAGTTGGAATTTGTGGAATTTAATATCAGAAAGCGTTTCGGGGGATACAGTCTCAGGGCCTTGAGTGTAAGCAGACATGAAGAAATATCACTCATAATACGGGGGAAAAATATGGATCAAAGTGCTGAATTCTTGACAAGAGTCTTTGGAAAGCACTAAATTTGGCATTTCAGTGCCAGCCATCTGGTGGTAGAGCTAAACACTGCATCATATTTTCAAAAACATTCTCAGTATGTGTTTCTAATTGCTCACCAGGCAGTGTTTTGGCCTGTGCATAGTCTCTGAACACCAGCAAACAAATCTGCCCCTTTTTCAATACTGCTTAAGTCAAGCTTCCTCTTCATTTTAGGCTTGGAAACATTTTTAACAGTGTATGGCACTGTGAGCACTGAGAGACCCTGCTATTTTTGAGGTATAACCTAGGCCTTAGGCTAAATCTGCACCCCAACACCCATCCAAAAACCAGACCAAAATAAGTTTTAAAACTGAACTAGTGTGGGACCAGCACAGTCCTGTAACTCCAGAATCTCAGAGTTGGCAAGCAGGCAGAGTAACATTAAACCCGAGGGGAGGGGGAGGGTTAGGGGGGGTTATGCTGTCGTGCCGGCGCCCTTGGCCTCCCCCAGTGGATCTGGGGGGTCAGGCGGCTGTCTGTGATCCCACACAGCGGCTCTTCCACATGGGATTTATTTTCTTGCTGGATGGGCAGGCAGGCGGCCCAAGAGGATTCTCATTTTAGACCAGCGTCTGTAGCTGTCAACGCCAGCCGACAGAGGCGAGCGGACACCCGACCCCGAGTATCCTCCCTCAACACTCCCCTTTGGACCTCCTCCCCCTCCTCCTCCTCCTATTCCCTGTTCACACACAAACACACACAGCACATGGACACTGCGCGCACACACACAGAAGGGAAATAATGATTTCACAGTCTCTCCTTTCATTTGGTCTAAATGAAACTTTCACTCACATTATGATGGAGCTGGAAATTTATAAAATTAAAAATTCAACATCATTGTTGTTTTCAGTTCTGTATTTAAACCCATTCTGCAGTTTAGGAGGCCTTATCTTTGATAATAAAGCTCTGTGGTGAACTCCAAGCTTCAACGAGCAACGAGCCAGGTCTATCTAGCAAAAAATGCACAGCGTCTCCGCTTCCTCCCAAGCGCCGTTAATAATTTGTGCAGTAAAAGATAGCGTGCCTCTCTGAGTTTGTGGGAGTTATTGGCACAGTATTCCCCACCATATTTGTGCGAGGCAGTGATAGGAACATAAATTATTTCTTATCTCTTCCGCAATCCATTTTTCAAAGGGCTCACTCTGTGTTTGAAGGGTAGCAGCGCCAGCAGCCAAAGCCCAGATAGTAGGCTACATTAGCCTTCAAGAGATCCGACTTGGTGATTTCAAACAATGCAATAAGAACAGAACTCATTGATATGGGCACTGCCATATATGACCATAATTTAATACCAAATTAGGCCCCTGGCATCCAACAAAAGATCAAAACAATGGCCAGCGTTACTAGTGCTACAAAGGCAGGCATTGTTTTGGCATTATTAAGTTAAATACACAGCTGCACACAGCTGTACACAAAATGTTGTGGCATACCAAAGTGGACACACAAGCACCAGTGTTAAAATGAATTTATAAATGTGCCTTCTTTTGTTATAAATTGGACAAACTAGCTATTTTCAGTGGGAAAACTATTCCTTTCATTTGAAATATCAAAACAGCAATCTGCTGCCCAATGAAGTGCAAAATAAAACAAAGAAAAACAGCTTGTAAGCACATCGATTCCTTTGGTAGACTGCAGGAGATTCAGCCCTCTGAATTGTGAAGTCCTTTTAAATCACAGGAGCCACTTTTCCATAACAAGGAGCCTTTGGTGCTTACTAGAGGTCAAGAGGTTTTCTCTTAACTGTAAACATGCATAAAAAAACACAAGAAAAGTTTTCAGGGTAAGTGAAAAAGTCGAACAGTGACTTGGCCTGGTCAGGTCTGTGAACACTGCCCTGGATCCGGACATTCAAACCACATTATTTTGTGGAAACTCCTCATAAGCTCTGTAAGCTATCACTCTCAGCAATTTAGATGTATCCTACAGTTCAGGTTGATCTGCAGAGACAAAATGACAAATGATAAATATCAAACCCTCCTCGGCGAAGCATTAATGTCTGCTCGCAAAGAATAAACCTCCAGCTCTCCCAGCTACTATTGATTTTTTTCCCTGTGTGATGTGAAACCAGCAATCAGCACTGCGGTTCGAAATAGCCCTGAAACTGGAGCCGAGACGTCAATGAGTCGCCAACACATTTCAATTAGCGAGCCGCCCTGGCCGATCTCTCCCCCGGGGCACAAAGCACGGAGGCTCGGCTACAAGTCCACATATGGTCCTGTACCGGCTCAGATGGATTTGATAATTTATACATGCCACAGCTAATTATTTGCCTATTTCTAGATCACAAAATGCAAACCTATGTGTTTGCAGGTCAAACCCACAACAAACCCTCTAAGACAGTGTGGTTTGTTTGACAAGGACTGTTTCCGGTAAAAAGATGCAGATACAATAAAGCAGTGAGACGAGGATTTACTGCTGTAATATGAGCCAGCAGCATCTCATATTACATTAGTTTTAGAGGTAGAATTATGATGTAACAACTATAAACTCTTTTTATCACTGTTTTAACACATGCTAAAGACTCGACATGTACAACATGCACCAATACTGGCAAAAATCCTAAATGGCAATGAGATCAATAAGAGAGCAAAAATAACATTATGGTTGGTTTACCTCTAAACTGAGTGAATAAGTGAAATGTGCAATGACATGGAATATGGGGTCAGAAAACCTTGTTTAGGAATATGTAACTAATCTTAATACTGCTGAGACTTCATCAGTGTCCAACCCTGCAGACAAAGACCTGCGTCAGCTTCTTGTCATTAGAGAACTTCATCTTGTTTTTTACATTTATATCATAACGATTTTAACAGATCATTGTTCTGAAAGTGAGACGGGATAACTGCTTGCAAAACTGGTTTTGTGTGTGTGTGTCTGCTCTCTCCTGCTCATAGCCATGTTGTTTCATTCTCTGACAGCTCTCATCAACAACAGCAGACTGGTGCCGGCATTGTGTGTGCATGAATGCGTGTTTGTACGTGCTGTACATTCTCCACTGAGGGGCCAGGGGGTTACGGAGGAGCCACAGGGCCACTGCGACAACTCCATGCAACCCCCCTCCTCCCACCGCTCCCCGTACCCTTCTGGCCTTTTGCTCCTCGGCTGGCTGGCAGCCTGCATCAGGCAGACACACACAGGCACAGGCTCTGCCCCCCCCTCCACCAACCCGGACCAGAACACACACACACCGCTCGCTCCACCACCCCCTGCTTGGGGCCGATCGATACAGCTCTTCGCCTTTCATCTGACCAGAGCTTTGGAGGAGCTGCGCTTCCTGAAGAAAACCCAATACAGCACTCCCTCTCAGAGTAGCTTATTCTGTGTGTGTGTGTGTGTATAGTTGTCTACATGTTCACGTGTTTGTGAATGATTGTGTGGGTGAGGAGCAAAGAAGGCAACGCTTTGTGGCTAACGCTGAGATAAATCAGCAAGAAGAGAAAGATAAATATGTGTGATTGATTGAATGGACATTTGTATGAAAGACATATTGTATGAGCTGTGACTTAAATATACAAACAGCTTTAAAGTGATATATACTGGAAGGAGAGGGGTGAGATCCCATCTGCCATTTTGACCAGTATGCTCCTGAAAATCCTCTGTGCTCTGTGGGTCAATTTCTCACTAACCTTATCAAAATATAAACACCTTAAAGCTTCCGTTGGTGAAATGAGTTCTACCTGGGCTGACACTGAAGTGTGTGAGAATAAAGTTCAGCCTTAAGGAAGATCCTCATAAATACTTCAGAAAAAAGGAGAAGCAATATTTGTTTCCTCCCTGTTTAAATTTCACCTCTGCTTATTCAACAGCTTCCTGTTTGAGCACCGTGACTCTTAGCAATCACTCTCTCTTCTCTGTCTATCCTACAGTATCCTGTGTTGTTTGTAGACGAGGGAAACCTAACTTCCTGTGTGGAAGAAAGAGAGGCTTTTCACTCAGCACCAGGGGTTAAACAAGAGAGGCTGCTAAGGTCAGACAGAGGTCAGATCATGAAGATGTATGACTGTGGGCACACATTATGTAGGTTTAACTCTGCATAGGTTCAAATTGAATGCAACCTGAATGGAATAAAAAAAAGTAAGTTGGAATCTGAAAAATAACCTTCAACAAGATGATGCAATTTAACTGGATTGCTGACGCACAACCAAGCCTTTAAACACCAACATGACCCATTATGATGATCCCTCAAACCTAAAAAAAAAAAAAACACAATGCACTATTTACCCATCCAAACCCAACGTAACCCGATGGACACCTTAACTACAACTGTGACATTTGTAGTTCTAAAATTACGTTTTAATTCCACCTACTTTCTAATAATAGGGTGTGCACTCACAGTTATTGTATGACTGAAAGCATGACTGTGCACTCAAATTTCCAACAGATTTGCATAGCATTGTGTACTGCATAGTAAATGTGTAAGTTGAAATGTTTTATGTTGCAATAAATGCCCAATAAATGGACAGATGCTGTTGCAGAAAGCTGAAAAATGAGTCAAACTGGAGGCCTTGGTCAATTCTGAAGACTGTCTGCTTTCTATAGAACAGAAAACTTTGGCATTCGCCAAACATTTTTCTTTACATTGAATAGAGGTGTTTATCTTTGAATCTCACCAGCCACAGACACCCTGGGCCTCACATGACAACACTTTGTGAAGACAGAAGCGTTTCACAAACATGTTGTCCATCCGCTTCTGGTAAATGAAATGTCTACAGAACATGTGAATAGGATGTCTTCAAATTTGGACTCAAAGATGATTTATTATATTTTGGCCACAGGTCAAGGTCACTGTGACCTCACATTCATCCCAGGCTTGTGAACAAGATCAATATCTCAAATTGCCTTCAGGGAATTTTTGAAAGTCTGGCAAAAAACGCCTACATCGGTGGTCAAAGGTCAAAGGTCATTGATTTTACGAGACACATTTTTGGCCCTAAATTATGTTTTATATCTAAATACTTCACTGTGATGTCATAATGTTCTGTATTGAACCGATCAACAGGCAGCCAAAAATGAGACACAAAAAGCTGTTGTGGACCTTTGAATGGTAGCAAGTAGCAGTCAGCCTGTTGGTAGATAATTCATCCGTATTTGTCAGGATAAATGTGCATGTAAAGGGCGTTTGGTTGTTTCTCACCATCATTCTCACAGGATTTTGTAACACCTGTGGGTCAGCTGCACAGGTACTATGGCATGTGTGACTTTGAAATCTCACAAATCCAGCTGCCTCTCTGGGTAACAGAGAGAAAGTGGGACAGAAAAAGTTTAAATATAGTTAAAATATTTTGGTTCAAATATTCAATGTCACTTGTCACATACTATTACAAATAACACTATAGTTAATTTGGCCTAATTTCCCTGGGTTGCCTACAAGGCTTACAGAGGGGGTTTAAATTAAAAACTAAACAAAAATACAGATTTTCTGCCCTTTTGTCAAAAATAATCTTCTAGTCTGGCCCCAAGGATAAAACCAAACCTAAACGATTTTTTTTTATTTCCCTTTAATTTTGCAGGAAAAGGTGGGGGCCATTTTTATACAGGTACGTGTAAATGCAAATCCTCACACTCCACCCACGCATCAGAGGAGCTGCAGTCAGGATGTTGCCCGAACAGATGTTTAGTCTGCCCCAAACAGCACATGGTCTTCTGTTTTTATTGGCCTTCTGAATCCACTGCCTTGGTCACTTCCACCACCCCCAACCAGGCCCACACAAACACACGCCAAGTCTTTGAGGTACGTCAAAAGGGGAAGGAGCAGAGCAGGGGACAATGATTGGAAGTAAGCAAGTTACTGCCAGACTCACAGGGCTGTGCACCGACGGTGCGGTATAAACAAGACCATGGCCACCAGGGAATGGTACGTTATCCCAGTGGAAATGTCTGGCCCTAGATGACTCAGTCTCCGTCACAGCACAGAAGGACTGGAGAGACATTGCTCTGTCCCAAACAGTTTCCAGACAATCCAAAACAGGCCTGTTAATCCCGGCCTGATGGTAACCAAATGTCAGGATGAAAATATTTGTTATTATTTTCCACTGAAGACATAAAAACTGTCTTTCAGCACATAACTATAAATATGTATGCATTGACATGTGCATCCTGTAGGCAGAAGGACAAGAGATAGTGTACAAGTTGATCTATGTGTAAAGCTGCTCTCTTTAAGATCAGATTGAAAAATATGTCATTTTGGTGTTCCTATTGTAAAAATATCTGAGGAAAGATTTCATGACATTTTCCCCGAGAACATCTGGTCATAATAAATAACCCACAATCACACATCCAAACTGTGAGATAAGTGCACCGCAGCTCCCTGGTCTGTGTCAGGTGCGAGCTAAGGACACCCACTGTTCCCCACAGTCAGAGGAAAGGAGGACAGGAGATCAAGACAGAAGGAGGGGAAGGGATCCAGGAATGCACGGCAAGGCGGCTGCCTTGGCAGGTAGATGAAGTGAAGATCACATGGACCGGTGAGGGGGTGATTAATGCACAGGGGAGCGCGCAGGAAGGAAAACAAGGCTATAAATCAGCCGCTGGGCCTCCATGCTAATTGTAATTGAAATGAATTTGTCTGGCCCATAGTGTAGGGAGTTACATTGGCTATTGACCAATGGGGCCCCAGTGGTCCAAGGAAAATGAAACGAGGAGCCTGGCATGTCCGTGCCAAGATCAATGCATAACCCGGCGCTGGTATTTGTGCCCCGTAAATAAAGGCGGTCTGGGGGTAAAACAAGCAGGTGAGTTATTGTGTTTGCTCCTGTGGTAACTTTCAGTCAACATGATGATAGAGTTGTTACTGAATATATATAAGTTCTCTGACTTTTGGCCACAATTCAAATGTGAGGTAGAATTGTTTTAAAAAATAATGCAACATACACTAGCAGTAAGGCGTGTGTTGTTGTTTGTGAGTTTTTCTTCTGACTGCCTCAAGATGGTGTGAGCAACATTCCCCCATGAACATAAGAGAACTTCACATTCTGGTTCCCGTACAGTTGTATGTAGCGCACTATACTGTAGAACCACAGAGCTGCCAAAACTCCGGCGTAAAACTTTAGTCTGCCTTTCAGCCTGTTTTTTTAACCTCAACCCACAGCCAGGCAGGTAGTACCCATTCATTAAACCAACTGCTCTCCAACTAATCAGGACATGCACGGACTTGCTGGTGTGTGTGTATGTACTACAGATGAATTGATGAGAAAAATCTGCATGGAAAACAGGAGTATCAACAATTTATTTTGTGTCACAATACGGCTATAAGTGAATACTGCAGAGATGAGGGCAGCCAAATCTTTTGGAAAAATGCCAAATAACCAACCTTGCTCGAAGCTAAAGAAATGCAGCTTTGACAGAGGAAAATGGTGTCGGGCACCCAGCAGAGTATTCCCAGCTCTCTGCTTTCTGGGATTCGGTCTTCATGTCCCCATGAGACTGCAGAGCCAGCATCCTAACCATGCTACAGGAAAATAACATCCTCTCCCATTCATACACAGAGGAATACCATGCTTCATAGCATACTCTCATCAGGACATACTTAAATGACACGGCTACCAGTTCAACTGCTTCTAGTATTGTGCACGCAAACACATTCAATGAAGCACTGAGCATTGTCCTGAGCGCTGTGTTACGTACGGGCGCTTCTCTACAACATGTTTGAAATTGCTTAGAAGATTGCACATGCTCTGCAACAAACTACACAACACGCATTCACCCCCGCAATTTATAGCTCTTTGAACCCTGTGGGTGCAACGAACAATAGGAACAAAGCATTGTCTTTCAATTGTCTGTGACAGTGTGGGCTGCTCAGCACAGAGGCCTTCGCCCTAACTATTGGGGCTGTGTTTGCTAAATGAGCCAGAGCAACACAGCCACAAGGCTCCACACTTTCTGATAGGACCAGGGGCTTTTCTCTGCCTGCACACTCCCTCCTCCATCTTACCTCCTCCCCCCTATCCTTCCCCTCCGTCAGGAATCTATATTTCATAAGCGAGCTGTGGAGCTCCAGTGCCCAATTATCAGCAGATAAGGCGCAGGAAGCCCTGGAGCGCCGGCACGGCTATTTAGACGGGGAGGGGGGAAGGAGCTGGAGAAGGAAAGGCAGGCAGGCAGGCAGGCAGGGACCCAACCCCCCAGGGGCATTTCGCCCTCACTACGCTATTTTTTTCTTCCCTCTTTTTTTTCTTTTCTCTCTCTCACTGACAGCCTCCTCCTCCTCCCCCCCTTACCTTAGCGGCAGGGTTCAATTAGTGCCGGCGGCGGCTAGCACCCGCAGCCCCGCTTAGCCCGGGAGCTGGAGCCTCTATCAGCACACACCAACAACACGCAAGACTGAGTCCAACTAGCAAACTAACGTCAAGGCAAGTTCTGGGTTGGTCCCACACATACACAATATATACATGTACGCACAGACACACACAAGCTTTTCTCAGCCATGTGCACAACAAGGTCATCCATTTAAAATGAAGTAAAAACTAGGAACTTCTTTCTGCATTTTTCCTTTTTTGTGAGACCACTGAGGTAAAGATTTAAAAGCACCTAAACAGAGCCGTTACTAATAATCATTACCACAGGTAGAAATCACATCACAGTCAGTAGTATGTTACTTTACAGCATCTGAACAACTTCCACCTCTTACACAGACACATTTAAGTCAGGACTTCTCGTACTTCTTCAGCAGCCCCGGACCTTTATTAGCGAAGGGGTAAAACTCAATGTGCCTCTCACGTTTTCAGACCCCAACAAAAAACCAACTCCTGCTGCCAATGCTGAGCAAGGTCGGCCAGGGGTCAGGCACAGCTCACGGATACGAGACGGATATCGATTTGCTAGGACAAGCCACAAGCACACATACACACACACACGCTTTCTTTCCCCTCCTTTTTTTTCCATCTACAGTCACAGGCCAGGCATCAGCCAATAGATCAGCCAGGGGCAGGAAACGGCCGGGGTCAAAGGGGACAGCGTGTGTGTGTGAGTGCGCGTGTGATGATAAGACTAACAGCCTGCTGAAAGCTGCTCTTACCCACAGCTATGCGGGACCTTCAGGCTGTGCCTATTCACCTCCAAGCAGCAGAGAAAATAGCTCTGACCAAACAGCGATGGAGTATTTATCTTACTGGCACTGATAGACTCGCATCTGCACGCACACACGTTTAAGGTTTCAGATTCTTTGTAACTCCTGTCCTTTCACAGGCGTGCCACACATGCGACGTTTCTTTCAGTTGGAAGGTAATATTACAGGACCCGCGTCACCACTGCAGGACACTGTGTGGGTGTGTGGTGCTGTTACTGTTGCTGTCGCCTAGTGGCCTTTATTATGGGGATCCACCAATGGCAAAGAGACTAGGGTAAGACTGAGATCTCAGCAGCCCCGGGTAGACCGGAGGCTCAGCTGGAGTCATGCACATACAGCATTAGCAGTGCACGGGTCATCATGTGTGAGCACGTGCCATGTATGATTGCTGTGCATGAGTGAATAAGTTAAGTGTATGTCCTTGTGTGTGTGTGTCTACTGTAGACGTGAGAGAAAGTCAGGGAGCAGTGAAGCGGAGGAGGGCAGGCAACGCTCGCAGGCATAGAAAGAAGGCCAACTCCATCTCCAACTATGAGGAGACAGGGCAGTATAACGAGAGATAGTACAGCATTACATCAGAAAAGTGGCGTGAGATTTAGGTTCAAACTGACTCGTGAAAATGTTTCATGTTTGTATTTTTTTCCTGCTGTCCATCAGAATTTTGTTCATCTTTGATTATATTCTAGAATTTGGTACACAATACAGGTCTGGCTGTGCATGTCATTCAAGAATCATAGCCATGACTTTCCACAAACTACTAATAGATCAAGTAGCTTTGACAGAGAGAAAGAAATTTTAAAATCAACACAGAGACAAAGATTCAGAGATACAGACAGAGAAGACAGCACGACAGTCGGGGGGAAGTGAACTTCCCCCGCTGACGCTCTTGTTCCACAGCGAGAATCCCCCGGCCGGTAGCCTCAGACATCTGGTTCCAGTTAGCTCTCAGCGCTTTGACGCGTTTCCTGTGCTGCTGCTCCACGCAGCTACGGCCACGACACAGCCCTCCAAACGCCATGACAGCCAAACTCTCAAGAGATGATATACTGTAACTTACACGCACACACACCCAGGCCATGAGAGGCAGGCCCTGTATTCAGACCTTCATTCACATTGTTGTGTAGCTTCATTGTGCTAATAAAGCTGCTCAGTGTCATATTACAGATTAAAAGGAAGAAGAAAAGGGAAGATAACAGTGCCAAAAAGCAAGATTTACATAAATAATATTTTAATAATCATATGATAACAGTCTAAATCTGAGTGTATGTATGTTATTGTGCTGCACTAAGGCGGTTTCCTGCCAGCTACACTGATATGACTTTAAAGCACTGAGGCTCAAGTGTGATACATGGTAATAAGGATGCCCTGAGCCACAGACTGTATTTTGACCTGTCAAGTTTAGAGCACTAACAGCACAGTATGTCACTCACGTTGTGGAGAAGTGTTTCGTTTGAGTGCAACTGCCCACTAAATCAGCTAAAATGCCTTTCAGTGAGGTGATTCCTTGTGTGGGGGAGTGGAAAGGGTGACCCCAGAATGGAGAATATTGTTTGAGAAGTACCATGAAAAAAAAAAAACAACAAGAGCCCACGCAGTCACTGCATAGGAACCTCGTAGGCTATGCTGGGGATTACGGGGAGTGAAAGTGAGAAAGAGGGGGTGAAAGGAGAGAAAGAAACCAAAGTGCAACGAAGAGGAGGCAACGAGACAGGAAGGAGCTTCTCAAAGGCTTTCCTGCGTTGGAGGGACTCCCCGTACCACGCATATTCTCTATAAACACAGCCGAATCATTATTCTTTGAAATGATAGTGTGACTGGAAATTTACTGTTCACCTACTCTAATACAGAAGGCCGGGTTCCTTCCTGTCTTAATCTACCTATCTCTAAAGACAGTACATCTAACCAAGTGAGACAGTAAAGCATACATATATCACAGTTGTTGGTCTGAACTAGGAAACTATACACATATGCGCTATAATAATGTTTTAAACTCCTACAAACGGCTCTTTAATTGCTCCCAATTGGGGGTGAGTGTGAGCAAACGAGGACAAATGAAAGTTTAAGGAGGCAGTATTGATTTGTGTGGAGGTCAGGGGTAGGTCACCCCTATCAGTGAATCAACAAACAGCCGCCAGCACCCTCCTCAGCTAAGCCAATCACCTTCTGACCTGGTCCACTGTTACCATGGCAAATGACCCTGAACCATACAGACCATATACTCGGCTCCTCGCTGAGCAGAGCTCCACAAAGATGGTGGAACTGTCGGCATACAGCTTGTTTTATTTTTGACAGTTATTCAGAAATGTAGCTTATTGTGATGCTGATTCACAAAAAATATTATACTAATTCTTATAGAAATATTTTTACACTATCACAAAATCATCATGTTAAATGCAAAATATTACCCAACCCTATTACTCTGTGGTCATGCTCTTTCAATGATCCTCCTTTTTTTTTGGTCATTTTGTTGGAAGAAATCAGATTCTTGTTTTTACCCGCCCTTTCCAAATTACCCTCCTACTCCTGCCTTCATCCCACTCTTCTTCTTCTACCCCTCCCTTCCTCCAAGGCAGGCAGGCGGTGGTGGTAACCAAGCCTCTGGCAGTGTGTTCCTATCCTGCAGGAGCCCTCAGGTTCCAACCTGTCAATATCCAAGGCAGCGTCTTGGCTCTGCTGTGGCTCAGCTAACCTCCTCACCCACTGCAGCCGCACAAGGGGCTCCTGTCCCTCTGCCAGCCCAGAGACAAGCACAATCACCCCCCTCTACCACACGTCTCCTCAAATCCGCTCCCAAACCACACACACTGCACTCACATCTGTAAAGGGCAGCAGTCTGGCAGCAACAGCAAGCAATATGGCAGCTGACGGTGGTTTTCTGCTCACTGACGTCTTGGATGTTTTGGATGGCGCTGGAAGCTCACTGAGGGTAAAGAGGGAGGAGACGCTGGACAAAAGCCGAAAGCCTAAAGGACAGAAAAGCTCAGTGACTCAATGACAAAGGTCCTGTCATCTCATCATCTGTATCAATTTCAGAGAGGAAGGGTCAATGTAAAATAATCAATGTATTAACACAATGTGGTGAGGAATGCCAGGGTGGTTTAGAAGACTTACATATAAAACTGGGGGATAATCACAGGGAGGTCTCAGTGATGTGTGTATTTGTAATCTACATATGCAGATAGGCATGATCACAAGCGTGTGGCAGCATGTCACCAACCCATCTCTCTCTCTCTCTCTCTCTCTCTCTCTCTCTCTCTCACACACACTCACACACACACACACCTCCATGCCTGACTGCGAGGCACCGCGGCTGTCTGCTGGGAGCTCAGGTTACGGCCGACCAGACTTTATGGAAGCCTCTCTCCCACACCCACTCTCCCCCTCCACAGGGCTCCGGAGGAGGTATCGAGTTCCCGGTTCAGCGCCGGCCAGGCTTGGCGCTGGCGGCAGCTTGTGATCTTGGGTGCCTGTGTGCGTTTTATCTCCCACTCTTTGAGGGTATCAGCACACAGCGCCGCTGTCTCTTTAGGTATGTAGGTGTGATTTACAGTATAGACGCTTCATGCTCAACACACACACACACACACACACATAAACACACACACAATCTGACCTCCTACTGATCTCCAAAGAACACATATTCTATGTTGTCTTAGTTACATCCTATGTGACACCAGAATTAGTTAGCTATGTTGCAAATCAGTGCATATGTGGGTGTAAAAGATTCGGAGCAAACAAGTTTGTCTTTTTGTTTCATCACTGCCAGTAGCACTTAACCGAAGAAAATGCACAAACCAGCATGAGGGCCAGTGTACAGTATGATGTTTCCATCTTTTATTTCAATCAACACTGTGTGAGTGCTGCTTGAACAGCAACAGATGCAATGTTTGGCTGAAACTGACCAACAGAGACCTGGAAAAAGGGTAAAACTAGTGTGTCCACCTGGGTGTCATGTTTACCTTGCTGCCAATCAGAGCTATAAACATAAAACACCTAAGAGTACTGCAGTCAATTGAACTGGGAGGGAACTCCAGTTGTGGCCCTCAACATAGCAGACAGATGCCTAGTGTGACTGAGTTTTTTGACAATTGTCAAATCTTTTTTCCATGGCCTCTCGAAAACAGTGGTAAGTGTCAATATTTCAAAAAATTCTAAATGACATTCATTTATAATTCTAATCAATGTACTAAATGGCAGCAGAAGTCTGAATAGATACCTCAAACCCTGGATGAAAAAAATGAAAGGTATCTGTGGGCTAAGACACTGTGAGAGTTAGGTAAAAATAACAAAATATCCTCAGTCCGAATGACAGGACAGTTGTCAAAACCTACTCTCCCTGTGACAAGTTACATTTACATTAACATGTAAAAGCATGGAGTTCCCCCTTTAAGGAAAAAAAAACACGACATTCACAGTAAACCAAAGACCACCGCCACAACATCTACAGTGATTTAAAGTCCCATGCTGCTATCACTCCACTGAGAGACTGATAAAACTCCATTTGTGAAAAACTAGCTGCAGCCCATTTACAGGGAGGAGTTTGCAGGGAAGGTGCACTCACAGGTCAACGCGGAACAGTCCCTCTATATGCAAGGACCTTGTGACGGTCCTACGGTTAGCTCGCTTGCTAGCCCGGCATGGAACGGCACTCATGAATAATGCATGGGGACATCTGCCACCTCTGAATTATAGATCTGTGGAGGCCCAGCATATGGGAACAGCCCAGCAAGTGCTAATGGCTAACTCCCCACGACAAAATATGGGTTAGAGACATGTGAATGATAGTTGGGTCAGGAAACCTTTCAGTCATGTGCATGTGAGGTGAATAGTAAATGTGTTTATTTACATGTCTGCATATGTGTGTGTGTGCTTGTTTATCTGTGTGGAAAGAGAGAAGGCTACATTATACATACTAGAGGGATTTTATTATTTGACCACAAACAAGCATCCAAATTAGCAGACGTCCACCTTGCTCATGTGTGTTTCAGTAAGCCAGTGAATCACAACATGTGTTAGGATAATATGACAGAGGGGGAAGTTAGATTTACAGTATCTATTCAACAGATCATTGTGCATTTTCTCACCTAAGTTCAACTAAAAAGCCTAAAAAGAGTCTAACTAGTGATGGGTACTATCTTTGAGCTTTATGTACACTTCCCCCTACTGAAGTGCAACCTACTTGAATATTCTATACCCTGGTTGCAAGGCCTACTCTTTAAAGAAGCAGAGAGAGAGAGGACAGGGGGTTAGAGGGATGGGGGTGTATTTTCTTCCGGCCCCGTCGAGCAGGAGGCCTGGTCTACCCGGGACCACTTCGATCTCCGCCTTTCTCTCCAGGATTATCCTCTTATCAGCGCCGCAAAAGCCAGGCTAAGAAGCGCCAGTAATTAGCCTATCTTTAATTAACGAGCACTTCGCTTCAAAACCACCCACGGTCCATGTAGGCTCCCACTTGGAAGGCAGTCAGTGCAGCGAAGGATGAGCAGACTTAATCTTGTTTTTGTCTGAGTAAGAGAGAGTGAACGTGTAGAAAAGGGCAAAGTTCATCTTCAAGTAGTTGGGGAGTCGCACCATGCAGAACGTCCCTCATGCATGCTCGCTCGCAAACAAGCCTTTCTACACTGCAGGTTTCAAAGGGAATCCTACCACCCACCACTGTTCCACTTTGTTGTGTATGTGTGTTTGCGGTGTGTGTGTGGATGGATTAATGCACACAAATTATGCTACCACTCACAATCATTCACAGACTTAAATTTCCAAGTTTACTAAAGCCTCATATGCACACTGGAAACTTATGTGGGAGAAGATTAAGGACAGAAGTCACCTCCATGAACCTTTCTGAAGTTTAGAAGGTAGGAGGTTACCCCTCCCTACCCTGACACCTTTTGGAGAAGGCTTTTCCTTGCAGTAAAATGATGCCGTATAGTGCAACACAAATTTAATTCAGCACAATTAGTGGACTAAATATTCATTGATCAGAGAGGACTTGTAGGTCATCTGAAGGGGAGTGTGAAAAAGATGACAGCTCTAGATGAAAAAAGAAAATGGGGAGACTGGGAGAGAGCACGTCCACGGTGCCCCGGCTTGGCCTGGCCCTGGCAATGCCAAGCAGGAGGGGCGGTGACGGCCCCAGCATGCATACATTAGCGGTGCTTAGGCGCACTAATTGCTTCTCACTTAGACAAATCTCCTGCAAATCACGGCTGTGCCGCCAGCACTGCCCAGGCCCCCCGGGAAGGAAAGACGGCAGGCAGGCGGACGGAGCGAGAGGCAGGAGGAGGAGGTGGAGGAGGAGGGGGGTGGCAAGTGGAGCGTGTGTACCAGAGGCGCCGTGGAGCAGGATGGAGGAGGGAGGAAGAGGATGAGAAGGAGGAGGGGGGCACTCCCATGAGGATGTAGGGAGAGAGAGAGAGAGAGAGAGAGAAAAGCTCCAACACTTCAAGAGTCTCTCTCCCTCCCTCTCTCTCTCTGCTCATCCATAGTCCAGGCTGAGTGCCCCCCCAACCTCTTACACCCCTGCGCTCAGAAGCCCCACCGCTGCTCCGCTCCTCCATCTCCCCCCACTTCTACAAGCTCTCAGATCTCTGCTCTGCCCCCTCGCTCGCCCCTCCTTTCTCTCTCACACTCCCTCCCTCTCCATCACTCTACAGAAAAGTGGAGGAAAGATGAAACTCTACAAAGAGGGAAAAAAAAATCAATAACACAGATGGATAGCTGGATAACAGGGTCCGGCATGCTTCGGCAGTGAGGCAATCCAGAGGGTGCCCACACAACTTCCACACAGGCGGAGAGACGGGCAAAAACAAGATGCTGGGAAGAGGGTGGTGATCAGCCTCAGGAAGTCAACATCACCCGCCACACACAAGTACACACTTGTTCACTATAATGTATGGCTGCATGCAGACACTGACGCAAAAAACAGCACAAGGGCACCTTTGCAAAGTATAAACACAAACAAATGTTTGTTAGGAAAAACAGCCTTATCCACGGAAGCATGGCACACAGCTAATTGGGGAAATACCACAAAATAATAATAGTTATCAGTTATCCTGGAGCGAAAGAAAAGAACGCAGTAACAATAACATAGACAGCATACAAGAAATCAATACTATTGCTGTGTATGTATTATTCTTCTGGGGATATGTCAGATATTGTGTGGCTGAAGGCAACATTTATCTTGTTAGCTTTGGTTTAAGGTACCACAGGCCAGCTATACAATAACACTGTACCTGAAGGGGAGCTCATTCATGGGGGCATTTCTGTATCACTCTGTGAAGCTGTGCATTCGTTTTAGCTGTTAGTGAGCGTTTGTACAGGGAGACATTTTGGCTGGAATATATGGGCAGTGTTGTCTATGAAAGGGCAAAGACGCAGCCTGCATCAAATGACGTTACAGTCAGGAGAGATGATGGACGATCTGATGGGCTACACCAAAGAATAAAACTCACTTTCACTCAAACAGAAAACAAGAGAAAAGGCCACAATATCCACTCATCGTCAGACACACAAGACACAAACGACAGCTTTGACACAAACATTAAGTTCAAGCATATGGGAACAGCCAAGCTAATGAATGCAGGAAGTCATAAAAAGTAAGCCTTGGACAGAAAAAGCTGACATCATATTTGACAGTAAATGTAAACACACTGTATAAACACAAGCCTGGATTACTGTTACACAGGTGCCATATTCACCTTATTGTGTTGTGTATCTGAATGCATGGACTGACATGTGCTTATATTCATACACACACATTCATACATACATAAGAAACCTGGCATACTGTACCTTTTGACAGCCTCCTGTGCTGATGTGTTTTGGTTGGTCGGGACATGTGTGATGCAGGTCTGCATGGTCGCCCCCCTTCCACACTTCGGTGTAATGCTTTTAGCAACTGTGGGAGAGGTGAAAGGGTGAGGACTTCATTATAATGAATGACAGTGATGACCCCAATCCCCCCCATCCCACCCCACCCACACACACCTTACATCCCAGTATTTGTGAAAATCACGGGATAATGGTGGTATTTTCTGATTCAGCCAAAAGCCATAAGGGGGGGGGGTGGGTACACTAAAAACTGAATATTGTCCAATACAACCAGTCTGACTTGTTAACACACCTGTACAAAAACACAAAGCACTGTGATGATAAACACTTTAAATATATAGTTAATTAACATGAACACACACGGTACTTTACATTATTAATCATTCATATCTGAAACATTTAATTATGTAATTTGCTCTTGATATAATAAATCACCAGCACCATCTGCTGTCCACTACAGAGCTGCAGACTGTCTATCTGTGAAAGCAGCCGACACATTTAAAGCGAAGCTAAAGATAACAGCGCCATCTAGTGGAGAGTCACTGACATCTCATACCATTTTTCATAAGGTGTGCATTAAAAAACAAACATAGGAAACAAAAAGGGATCGTACATATAAGGTCAATGAGAATATATATTATTACTGGCCAAAGCTAAGAACTATTAAAATTCAGCAAGTAACGATACTGATGGACAAGTTTCAGGGTGAATGAAAGGATTCTTAGAAGTCAGTTATATATAAATATAATATATTATGAGATGAACAGATAACAGTACGAGATAGAGACAAACACGAAGCACAAAGAATGCTGCTTTGTTTTACTGCTGACGTGAATTAATCTTAATCATAGCAAACCCTTGTCAGGGATCATGTGTTTGTAAAACATTTAGATTCTCTAAAGCAGGTGCATGCTGAGAAGCATTCAGCACTAACATATGAGAGTCCATCCTCCCATAAGTTAGGCTCACAGTGGCAGGCATGGAGCATGCGCAGAGTGGCTTCAGCGGTTTCTTAGCTGAAAACAGTCACTACATGTTGTCACTGAATTATGGGGTCAAACTGTTGTTCTTTAAAATAAATGACCGTACAATCCAAACTCACCCATCTTACACGAAAGAAAAGAACTCATTTCCTGTCTGGAGGTTGCAAAAAGTAAAGGACTAACCAGTGACCAGTGACCGGTGATGTGCGTTAAATTACCGTATCGTATAAAGGCCTAGGCCTATTGCAAATAACGACATTGATTTCTGCCGCCATTTTACCGCCTAACTCTGGTTAGTTTAGACTTTTTAATGGTTCTTCTGTCCTACCTGTGAACATGTTGTGCAACTGACTTTTTCAGTATCAGCGTCATTACTCGTGTTTGCAGCCGGACACAGAGAGGTGACGCCATCACCTCATCCAACTGCATCCGGTTAGTTCCGGTTCAGTTTAAATACCAATAAAATAAAAAATAAAATACCAAGTTAACGGTATTTTATTGTTGCCACCAGTGTTAAGTGTTCTAGCTCTTTGTATATTTGTTATGAAACTCTTTTGCAAAATTAAATTAGAAGCTTTTATTCTGAAGACAAAGTCAATCAAAAACAATTTAAACGTAGGTTTTATTGTCTATTTTGAGTTTTCAGTGAAGTTTGACCTTCAGCTCAAAATATGGCTTAAAATGCACTTCAAATACATCATGGTTCTATTTCAGAGTCAGTGAGTCGTTTTATATTGTGATGATTTTCCTGTTGATTGCATTAATTTTTCAGTCTTGTTTTTTGAGCCACCTCTTGTGAACAACGTTTAAATAATTTTCCTTTAATCACACATGATTAAATCACATGTGTGTTTCTCACTGAGGCCTTTTTTTCCTGTGGATATGATGAAAGCTTTTCTCTTTGTTATTCTGCAGGTGTGAATCTAATCCAGTCGTTAGGGGGATCCTCTAAAATCCTAGTCCCTTAATGGGCTCACACAAAAGCAGCACAAAAGAGTCTGATGGAGCAGCCGTGCCGTAATTGCCTCTGAATTCTAGCTGTAGTTGTGCAGACAAGGATGATGTTGTGGCCCCCTCTTCTGGCCAATCACCACTGAGAACTACAATAACACCTGAGCTTCCTAACACAAGACAATAACTGAAAATCACTTTCCATGTTTTTCTCTTTGTCTACAAATGCAGTAAAATACACTGTTTTTGTTAGTTCACCAACCCAGACCCTCAAAATCCAAGATGGCTGCTCCATGCATCATCAGTACTGAAAGTGTCCATTTGTGTGTCCAACCCCCATCTGCGGAAATGTTGCATCCATAGAATACTGATGCTAACAGCTAACCTGGCTCGTGAGCAAACCCCTGTACTGTTGTCAGACTTTCACATCTACAAAGGCAGCGTGTGTGTGTGTGTGTGTGTGTGTGTGTGTGTGTGTGTAAAGATGGCAACGGAAAGGGCAACCCCTGAGATCTGTTGCCTGTTTGATAAAGAAGAGGAGAGGGAAGTGTGTTTGAATAATAGAATAGAATAGAATAGAATAGAATAGAATAGGATAGAATAGAATAGAATAGAATAGAATAGAATAGAATAGAATAGAATAGAATAGAAATACATCATTCATCCCAAGCTGTACACAGCTGAGCTGTCTTCCAGCTCAGTATGCCGTCGATGGTCACTCCCAGGTATTTGTACTCCTCCACCACCTCCTCATCCTTACCCAGGATGCAAAGAACAGTGTGACAGTATAGGCTGTGATCTTGATTTGGGATACACTCTTTCCATATAACAATGGTGTTTTACTGTGAACCAAGTGAAGCACTCACAGAGGCGCCATGGTGCTGGCTGGTTTGGTTGGTGTGGGGGCGAGAGGCTCACAGACAAACAGAGTGTGACGGGTCCACTCAGCCAAGGCAGGACACAGGGTCACACTTATAGCTGTGCTCGAGACAAGGTCAGCCATGACGAGACTGACAAGCAACACTCGTGGAGATTACACATGATGAGCCACTGCTCAGCTCGTGGCCTCTCGCTTGGTCTCATTTTCCCTTCTTTCCCCTCCACAGACGGCCTTCTCATATCTCACTTTCACAATGTTAAGTGTTTACCATTTCAGTTTGCTGCTCTGCAGCCATTTGCTTTGTTCAAACATGTCCGCCTCTCTGCTGTGAGCTAGCACAAGGACATTTTTTCCTCTAATGAGAGCGAACAGGCAATGCAAGAGGCCGCTCTTTACTTTTATCCACATACACCTACAGTACAGACGAGCACAGACAGCTTCTTGATTTAGAGACCTTGTACTGTACTGTTACGAGCGCAGACAGTAAGCGAACCTGCCACACTTCACTCCCACACAGTCACTGAGCTGTTTCTGTCAGCAGTGAGTGGGAGAACATTGCACCGCAGCGTGTTTGCTAACAGTTAGGAAACCCAGCAAAAAACATGCACACACTGCACAAACAGAACCTTATCGCTGTTTACACATATTGCCTGTTGAGGCTCATGTATGCACTGAGTAACTGTGTAAACTACAATGAAACTCACTTCAGCCAGTGTGTGTCCAAAACAGCTGGTAATTGTATGAGCAAAGCAGACTGTGTGGGTTAGATATATGTGTAAAAAATATTTAATATGTCCTATGAAATATTTAAACTTGAGAAAACACACTCCCTGCCAGTGTGTGGATCACATATTTGCCAGAGTTAATTAGATTTCCGCTAATAATCTGACCATATTTGCAGGCAGCAGCAGCAGCAGAGCCTTTTGCCAAATCAAATAACGCTTAAGGCCTAAAACTTAAATCAGTTCATTGTTCATCAGAGTGGAAAAAAAATCCTTTTGCTTTTAGAAATAAAAATATCAGAGTAATCTTAAATTTGTAAGCTGAAAAAAACTGTTGACAGCAAACAATACTAACAGCACTTTACGTGTGTTTCCACTAGAGGACTCTCTGCACCACCTTCTACCCAAATGGCTTCGTTGAAAGCAGATGTGTTGGTGGGGTTACAGTGCTCCCTGAAGAGGGCGGCCTTGTCAAGTACCTTTAAAACACCTTTGAAATATACCATGCTCTGCTCTCCTTTCATGAATTAATACCTTACATTACACACCCACTGTGCAACCTGCAGCCATCAACCTAAAAACAAATACTCTTCAGAGCTCCTCTCTCTCGTCTGGCGGAACAAAAACACACATAATACAACAAGGAACCCAGAAACAGCACGTTAATATAAAAGCTAATCAAATAAACTGAGCTAACACAAGCTGTAAAACAGTTTAATGGTTGACTGCAGCCCCGTGTGGCCGTGTATTGCTGTAGCATGTGTGGTGTGCTCGCTGTTCTTTGTTCCAAGCAGAGCGTATGCCACAAGCCCTCACTGCTTTTCCTCAACAGCTGCTAAGCCCATTAAATCTGCAGCCAGCCACCGGAGTGGAGGGAGGGCGTACATGGAGGGAGAGAAGAGAGGAGGAGGGCTCGACTAAGCCAAGCTCTGTTCCACCATAACCCCAGGGGTTGCTTCAGAGAAATGTTCAACATGAAAATAGATAATCTGCAGGAGCGGGTGATGTGTTTGCAAGATTTGTCAGATTCACTACATAATTTCATCATGTCATATGTTTAAAAAAAAAGCAGCCGGTCTATTCTAAAAGCAGAATTTATAAGCAGTGTGGTGATTATCCAGCATTCACCCTGCATCATTTAGTGAACTAACACTCTGCAGTCCTGTGCCTCAGGCTGCAGAGCTCAATGGCTCCCAGTGCTTCTATTTGCAGTGCTGCAGGATATCACAACACTATTCATTTCCAGGCTTCACATCACCTCATTAAACTGACCCGTCCCTCCGCACAGCATTAAAAACAGCTTCATGAAGACTTCCCTCTGTACAGTGCACCTCTTTCTCTTTTTCAAGGCTCAGTGATTTGCTTGGATTTGTTTCACACCTCCATCTCGAGGGGGCTTCAGTTTGTCCATAACCTCACTGCTCTCAGCTGGTGAAAAGCTGCACAGCCGGGGGATTAGCCACATCCTCTGA
Organism: Parambassis ranga; assembly: GCF_900634625.1. Classification (NCBI taxonomy): domain Eukaryota; kingdom Metazoa; phylum Chordata; class Actinopteri; family Ambassidae; genus Parambassis; species Parambassis ranga. Next base: position 10,846,552 of record NC_041028.1, on the reverse strand, counting down.
TTAGCAGCCCACTGCTGCACCCAGAGAAGGATTTTACACTCAAATCACAAACACTGCCTGGATCACAGTGCTTAAAAGATGCCATGTTCATTTGTATCATTAAAGAGAATCGACTGGTTCCTGTCATTATACTTTGTAATGCATGGCTGTTTTATAATTCAGATGGTGCATTTGATTTAGTATCAAACGGTCAAATATTAAATGTATGATCTATTGATGTAAACCCACATCATCCATAAAGGTGCAGTACAATAATCTGTGGTACACACATACTGCACTTTCCATATATATTGTTAGTTATTGGTAGAGTGAGACATTCAGCAGAGCCTATTCAATAAAAGCTCACATAACATCATTAGGAACCCCATGGCCACTTTTGTGGGGGGTGTGTGGGGGGATGTCACCACAGGCTCTACTTTTAAAACCCATCCATACCTGAAATATAGATATAGATAGAATACCTGGCGGTGATCATCTTATTTATATGAATATATTCACATGTAGTGTATGTAAAAATCCCACTCTATAAGTTTAAATACAGGAAGAACGTGTATTGGGGGTATGGGTGTGGGTATATTCTATTTCCTTTATGGCTGAGCATAAAATGCAGCTTCTTGTTTTTGTGAAACCAATCCTTATCAAACATGGCCAATTTGCCAGTCTTTATAAATTCAAAGAGATCATAAAAATTGAAGCACAGATATGTCCTTTTGCTTTGAGCCATTTTAGCTGGCAGACTTATTATCTTGTGAAATGGAGCAGAAAACGTGTGGTAGGGGTGAGGCAATAGGCAGAGAGAAGCCAGGCCTCGGTGTAAAATATGTGATGGCAGTGCTGCTGGAGATGGTCTATTACTGCTGAATCTTCCCAGAGATGCTATTTTCATCCAAGATAAATTGTACTCTGCAGCAGGGACAAATATTGTGCTCACCGCCTCTTCTTTTGATAACCAAGGTGAGCGAGGAGGCCCGGGGGCAGCATGCATTTAAACATCTTCTTTTGCCATCTCCTAGGTGGTGCTTGTCCTCAGGGCCTTCAAAGCAGCCGTTACCCGCCCGCCGGTGGGTTTATCTGCCAGCAGCCCACAGTGGCAGAACACTCTCTTCCACAGACTTGCGCTGAAGATTAATTACACAGCAGAGGTGAGGGGAAAAAACAAAGGCCAATCCATCTGTGTCAGGGCGAGTGGACAGCCCCACGGCGCAGCGGGTGAAAACTCTGGCAATGCCATCTATCACAGGAGCAGCCATTACACAAACACAAGGTCAGGGTGCTCCCTGCCTCTGCTGGACCTCCAGCCTCAGCATGGCAGCCCCACTTGCTCCTCTTGGCCCTAGTTGGCCCTCACGCCACCTCTTTCTTTTAGTCTTAGTCCTTAGAACAATGGGGGGTGAGGCTGACCCTTCACCACACTGCAGGGAGAGCCAGAACAGTACGGCTCTAAGGTAGCAGGCAACTGACAGCACGCTATCAGTCCTGACTCACAGAATGATGATGGCTGAGGAAATTGCTCAGGAGGAGAAGCCATTTACTGCCTGTGATTTATTTAGTTTTGGTGCTGTTGCTACCCTGAGACAGGCAGGCTTTATGAAGCCACCAAAGCACGCATGACAGTCCGGGGTCGAACTCGGCATATCTGCATGGTGTGGAGCACTGGCTGAGGCTGCTGACCTGAGGCATATTAGGTCAGTCAGTTAACAGCATCTGGTGCCAGAATCACATGTTAAATTAAACCTGGGCTGAAGAAAACTGTGATCCATTTTCTGCTTATTCAAATGTATAATCAATAATGAGAGTAATTGCTGCTTACTGCTCTACTGAAAAAAAGGAGAATGTATCCAGACAGAGATGGCAATGCACCTGGTAAAGAGAAAAACAAGCATGTGTTATGTGTGGAACAGCTACAAGCTGTGTAGCTGTTAACCGACCGAGCTCCATATTCTCCAGGCAGATTTTTGTTACTGTCTATAAATCTGATTTCTGAGTGATGTCTGTGAAAAATGGGTTAAAAATAGCTTCCTAGCAGGTTCAATACACTTCAGTTCTCTGGCCTATCTCCACTTCGAAGGCAGGAAGTTGAATAGAATCAATAAACCTGATCAAAAAGTGTCTGACCACACTTCCTGTGTCTGATTAAGTTTTAACACTGATTGTCCTACTCTGCTTTAAGAATAAAGTGCAATACATTTGTTAAAGAACAATAAAATGACAACATGTTGTCTTTGTATTATCTTCAGTTAAATCTAAGGTTTTTATTCACATTTAAATGAATGTCCCAGAATTTGGAACTGTCAATGTACTTCAGCATCTGGCTCTGAGCCTAGGTGGTGCCGAAGGGAAGCAGGACAGGAAGCATGTCCTGTGTTCATATCAGACAGGCTGCAGCGTCTCAAACTATTCAGTTTTATACTCAGCAAAGATGTTGGGACATGATGGAAACTCACAGCTAGCTTTCATTTAACAAGTTACCTCATATATGATTCATGAAGCGGCTGCACAAAGAAATGAAAGCCGTTTTGTATTTATAATATAAGTTCTGCTTTGAGGATTAAAAGAATTTGTTTATGGATGCTGGGCTAAAACGAATCTGTTTTTGAGTTGTAAAGGGTTATGAAACACACATGACTGCACATTAAAGGGGTTAGGGTTAGCCACATGGCAGTGTGCAGACTGGGTCTTAAATTCACTCTGGGTTTTTCTGCCCTTTAAACAGATGAGAAGTAAATCAGATCCTGAAAAATAAATTCATGACAGAGTGCACTGCCAAAAAGAACCAACATTCCCCAACTGTCCCAATATTTTCAGATGACAGCAGAGGACTTTTTTGTAGACTGCAGCTCCAGCAGTCTCCTTATTTTTCCAGATTTTCCACCGGGTGAGTGGTGAATTGGAACGCTGTGCTGTGAAGGAGCTGAAACGTCAGGTGACAGTGCACAGACGCCACAGTAAGAAACATGTTTGAGGACAGTTGGAAGGGCAATACCCAGGGCTCAGTGTGCAGCAGCACGGAGCCCCGCTGAACGTTAAGTCTCTGCCAGCTGCATGCTTTATGACAACACATTAAAGAGGAGCCTGGAAGTCTAGCGTGTGAGCTTTGCATTGTCTCTCATGTGCCAACAAGGAACCCAACCTGGCACGCTGTATTAAACAAAGAGTCCCTCTGACTGTGGCTGCAGGCTGTTCCCTTGAAATAAAACTCAAAACAATAGAAGGGTGAAGAAGTGTGGGAGATGGAGAAGCAGCATGTGTGTGTGGGGTTTGTGGTATGGGCCTCCTCCGGATGTTTCTGTGTTGTGAGTGAGTGAGTGAGGAATTCACCAGCTGGGCCAGTAGCCGCTCCGGGTTGATCCACTGGTGCAGACAAGGGGGAATCCAGATCGGCTATGACAGGAATGTGAGAGCAAGATATCATTAGAAGCATGGGAGCCTCAAACACACAGCAGGCAGCAACGCAAACACACACACAGAGAAACACTGATACACACACACACACACACACGTAGGGAATGAACAGAAAAAAAGGCAGCAGAATGGTAACATGAGACATCAAGGAGAACATGTTGTGGTGTGCTGACCAGAGAGAGTGACTACAACATGCACAAATAATATTAAAAATTAAAGGGTCCATAACTCACCATTTAACCTATAATAGTGGTTAACGTGGTGAGATTGTCATGGCACACATGTCTGCTCTTGTATGTGCAGATCCAAGATCCAACCCCAACCAAAAGTACTCAACCTAGCCAAGCCAAACCCCACCTAAAACAGAGACGAAATGAAATTTAAGTAGAAAAATAAACAGCCCAGACTGCAGCCCATCAGCACCCAGCGGACAGAGAATTAAAAGACTTGCGTATATAGAAAATGTTGCTTATAAATGAAAACATAGTGAGTATAACTATGAGGTACGAAAAAAGGTCTGCAGATCACAAAACATCCAAAAAGGAGCCAGATGAGTTCAAAGTTCTATGGACTGATGACAAATGAACTTCTCTCAAAATGATGGAAGGAGAGAAATGTGGAGGAAAAACAGGATCAGCTCATGACCCAGAGCATGCTACCCCATCTGTCAAATGTGCTTCTCTTATGGCTTCAGCATGTACAGCTGCCAGAGGAACAAGCACGCTGGCATTTATTGATGATTGCACTGCCCGCAGAAGCAGCAGGGTGAATGTAGAGGTATCCGAGAGCATTCTCAGTCTGCTGTATCCAAACTGTCCTTCAGCTGGAACAACAGGTCTAAACAAACTGGCCAAGCCACCAAAGAGCTTGTCAGGTTAAGATGGTGGAATAACATGGTAAAGAGGTAATCAGACTGAGCTGCATCCAGAAGGCGCACACACAATGATTACATGGTTACATGGTGAAGGCTAATCCAAGCATTAGACTAAATGAGGTGGATAAAGCTGTTTTTCGGCACTTTGATGCAGTTTGTGGGTGGAGTTTGGCAGAAAATACTTTTAATATGAAACTGCTCACAACAAGGTCTGTAGAGTGTCTGGGATGCAGTCAGGATTTCTGTTTAGAGACATTTATATTGAGTTGCTTTGGTACTTTGAGCACCACAAACTGAGTTCCATTACATCATTATAATAGACTGATATCCTGTAATCTAGATACATAAAGAGCACTGCAGGTCATCAGGAACATATAGAAGTTGTCCACCTGTCTGACTCTGGGTGGGATTCTGGTCATGTGATGGATGTTTTTGTCTTTCATGGAGCAGCAGGTTTAACTTGATGAAAATCACATAACCCCCTTTAAAGTTTCCTCTCCATGCTGTTATCAGTCCAGTGTGGAGGCAGATTCCTGAACGCCTTGCTGAAGCGTGTTTTCAATAAATTACACATACAGGCTCATTTGCATTTTTGATGTGTGTAATTACTTTTATTTGCATGCCTCAGAATCCTACAGCTGGGCTCCATTTATTGAGCAGTGTGTCTACATAACCACTGGTTGCTTGTTTTGTACCTGACTGAATGTTGGTGCAGATGTGAAAAAGAAAATGATGCTATAATAACAGTACTATAACATGTAGTATCGCATGAGTTTTATGTGTAATTTAAAATAGATGAGGAGTAAAAATCAACAGCAGATTTGCTTTTTTGTGTCAACATAGCTCATTTGCAGGGCTGCCGCAGAGCTACCCGCAGAAAGAACACGGCTACCTTCCGACTGAACGCACTAATAGCATGTAGGCTCCTCTCTGCCACTGAGCATCACGCTCTGCAGCAGGCAGGCCCAGTGGAGCAGAAGAAAAGACAGGAGGACAGAGGAGATGAGGAGGCTCTGTGTCCGAGACCTGCTGCAACACACACAATAACAGCACAAGACATATTGCTATTCAGACAGAAAGAGCAAATTTTTTGAGACCACGTATCCCTGTGTGCCTGCCTGAGGGGAACACACAGTATTATGAGAAGGATTTGAGTTGACACAAGTCACAGTCGCTTCATCGCCGGTGTGGAAGAGGAGGAGGGGAAGATGAATTATTCAGTCAGCCTAGTGCTGCTCGGCTCTGACGTCTTGTTGTGTTTTATGGGGAGGTGAGGCGAGCCGGCAACAACAAGCAGCACCTCCTCATAAGGCTGCCATCACATGACAGCCCCGGGATACAGCATCCAAGGAACCTCGATTTTCCCGAGGACAGGGCATCATTTCAGAGAGCAGCGGTAGAATAATAGCTCCCTCTCAAAATGACAGCCATCGCTGCGGCACACCATCACAGATTGCAGGTCTATCACTCCCCACACACGGAATGAAATGACAGCCCTGCCCCGCTGATAGCAAGGCATCTCAGTCTGAGTAGGTGTTCCTTCTGGCTTAGCCCGGCTTTGATGTTATTATACTACAGCAGTGTGCAATATTCAGCTCAGAGACTCAGTGCCTGCTGCTGGGGTGATCTCTTAAAGCTCACTATTTGTGAAGAAAATGAAACAGGAAACAGGATTCTGTAACACTGATTCAAGAATAAATTGCATTATTCAAGAGCAAATGTAGGACACAAGTTTTATCAAAACAAACCCAGCAGGAGTCTCTGCTCAGCAGGAGAATTACATTTCACAGATGTAAAATACAAAAAGAATTAGAACCATGTCCGTTCCCAACTAGGCAGCGAGTAATGACAATTGTTTACCCTTAAAACAGGATTACTGATTCTCATAGATGCTGAGCGTATTGTTTACAAAGAATATGAATTCAAAATGGCAGACAGTAAAACAACTGAGGCGTATCTTGTGGTGTAACTTAGTCGTTTATTTTAATTCCACAAATTTTTCAAAAAAATTACAAAATACTCAAATGGAGAGAACACAGGACTCACAATTTTTCTTATTATTTCTACTTTTTGTTTACATTGTGTCATCCCATGGCGACTACTCATATATACAATAAGCTTCAAGATACCAGTATATATATAAATCTTAGCAGTCAGAATTTACATTCTGCTATTGCCGCTTTGAAACAAGAAGCTAAACCATTGACAACACTTAACATCAAAGGTTTTTGGAGACACAAAAAGAGGGAGTAAAAGGCAAGGGAATCGTCAGGAAAAATGAGGCAAAGAGTGATGATGAAGAGTACGTCAGAGACAAGAGTGACAGGCTGTTTTAAAAAGAGGGGAATGAGTTTGGTGAGCATTTAAATGTAAATAATAGTGCTTCTTGGGAGGATATGGTCACTTTTAAATGCAAATACAGATTCTTCAATGATTAAAAAAGAAAGCCACAGTTGTTTTAAAAAAAATGTCCATGACAGTCAAACAGTCTTAGTGCATGGAACAAACGCTGAACTAAAAAAACAAAAACATGGGCTCATGTGCTCTGCTATGACAGGTCAACACTACATGTAACAGTCAGTGGCACACACACAAACACACTACTCCTGAGGGCCAGGAGACCGTGTGCATCCTTAAGGAAAAAGAAGGCATATGAAAACATTGAGGACTGCGCGTGCACACACACTCACACACACTCACAGAAAGAGAGGGTGGTCGGCCCGATGGTCAGGTGTCAGCAGGCCCCCTCTAGTGTCACAGTGAACATTATTATAGCCTTGCTGAAGGAGTCGGATTTTAGCCCTGTGACAAACACTGGCAACCAGACCAGGTGATGGAAAAGGGAAACGGAGGCCAGAACAAAACACACTCTGACTCACAACCGTTCACACTTTAAAAATAACAATCCTACAGTCCTGTTATTGTCAACGATGGTAAAATGTAAGTCCCTATTAAATAAAGGAAGCCAAATGTTTAAAAACCCTAATTAAAATGTGTAAAAACAACAGAAAGTAATACTCCACTTTTTGACTTTGAACAAAAAGGATAAAACCACTCTTCTGTGCAAAGTGTTTGTCGTTCTTTTGAATCCACGGCCTCAGCATGCACTCCACAGACGCATCAGTGACTACTGTGACACCTCTTCAAGTGTTTCAAGTCATTAACTCAATGTCTTGAGTTCAAACATTCTGACAACCTGCTGAAGCTGATGAATGAATGTGTATGAATGTGTGGGCGTAGCGGCTTTATGGTTTACATTATGTGTGTGTGTGTGGGACTAAATCTAACACAGTGATGTCAGAGGAACGTCACATCTGAACCGCAACTCTCAGAAACTGCTCATATAATAATGCCATGGTGCTCCCCTCTGAAACAAGGGATAATGCTTAAAAACAATTATTGGAGGTTGAAGGTTTGGAGTCCACACCTAGTAATAATAATAATTATAATAATAATTATATGTTTATATATACTATTTACAGACTCAAAAACGCCATGCTGTAGCTTCTCTTAAAATTATGAAAACCCTCCAACAATGTATTAAAATAAATGTTGAATTTAAGATAGCACTTGTAATTTTTCCATAAATGGTCTGACCGGTCTTTTTTTTTTTTGTTTTTTTTGTTTGGATAAGCACAGTGTCTTGTTCTAGCACCAACAAAAAATGTCAGGGAAGCTTGTCATGCAGGAGTCTTGAGGACGTTGTCACTACTGGCTATATACCAAAGAAAGTCAATGTCTTGAAAAATAATAATGCTAAAAAAGTCCTTGACAGGAACAAAAAAAAAAAAAATCAGAAGAAATTCTCAGACGATCCTCTTGGCCTTTTTCTGTTCTTCAAACTGAATGTGTTCAGAGGACCCTGGAGAGCCTCTGCAAGACCGCTCTGTAACAACTTCCTATGTCCTGCACCTGTCAGTCACTGCCTCCCTTGCCTGGTTACAGCTGCTTGTCACCCTCCTTCTTCAGCCGGCTACAACACAAAAACAAAGTTTTAAAATGTGCAAATTAAAACACATGGACTGAAAGTGTCCATTTTGTTGTATCTGACCTGTAGTAGTCCTCCTGACCAGGCAGCGGTCCTCCGTGCATGTGATGGTGTCCGTGGAGCCACTGCTGCTCCATAGCTAGCCTTTGGAGCTCAGCTGACTGGGCATGCATGGCCTGCAACTGGTGGGCTGCAGACATGGGCGGTGGAAGTCCTCCTGGTAGGTCCCGTGGGTATGGAGTACCTGGAGAAATCACAACAAATTTGATCAGGAACTCTCAAATTGATAGAGGTGGTAGTGTTAGGAAAAGAGAGTTAATATTGGCTAAAAACCTACCAAAGACTGGGTGGCGCAGCATCTCATGTTCGTGCGGCGGCTGGCCCAAGAGAGGGTTGGGGATGGCGCCAGGCGGGTAAGGGAAGCGGGCGAGGTGAGGTCCTGCTGCTAGGGGATCCACTGCCAGTGGGTGGGCCCCGGACCCTGGAGGACACACAAGACATTCACCACCACCTTCTGGGTGTCAGACTTTTAGGCTCAAGGTACACTCATTACAAAGCAGTGTATCACAGACATATGCATGCAGACATCAGTGATACACAGCTACATATCATGTTACTCCTCTCAAAGCTGTCCAAAAGAGTGCAGGGACCACTTTACTATATTTATCTGTTGTAAAACATCTGCTGGCTCTAAGCAGCATGATGAGCATGTACATGTTTTCATCCAATCTCACATGTCAGGGCTGTACATTACTACAGACCGCATGGTGAAAAATAGAACTGATAAGATTTATCATTCATTTAATGTCCCATTTGTTCACTCTTGGCTGTAATGAGAGAAGCAATATAATTCAGTGTATATACAGTTTAATTCACATTATAGCTAACAGACTGATGCTCTCCTCTGTATAAAACATGATACTATGAGTTAAAAACTCATGTAAGCTCCTGTAAGCTCCTGTAAGTCTGATACCTACACATTAGAACTGGAACCAGCATTTCTGCTGCACCTAATAACACAAAGCAGAGTCTCTGGCATCTGCTTTTTTTGTTCATTACAATAGTCAGATTGAAAAAAATATTTATCTCAGGATGTTATGCTCAACATGTCTGCTATAAGTTTTAACACAAAAAGCAGGTGTGGTGTCCAAAAAATTCTTTAAAAGGGCTACAGTTAATCTATGGAGTGCTCTTCTACTTCTGCTCCTCAGTTACTAAAATATCATTAAAGTGGTTCATGTATAGTTCATTGTCTTGAAAATAAAGACTTCCCTTTCCATTCTAAAACACATAAACACATTATGCTGCATAACAAAACAAAACAATAAGCAGTGTAGAAATTATTTTAAATATTTATATTAATTTGTTCTTTCAATTAAAATATATTTAATCAGAAACATCAATGATACACACATGACGAATCCGCCATAATAATAATAAAAAAAAAATAAAAAAAATAATTTAGCTTTTCTTTAGTTTATCAAACATTTGTTCAAACAAAGATTTGTGTATTCAAGCAGGGCTTTCTTTTACCTTGGTGAAGGGGATCTTGCTGGTGAAGGTGTAGGTGGGAGTGAATATGTGAGTGCTGGTGGTGGTGCGGTGTGACGTTGAACATCTGCAGGCGGGCGATGGGGTCGTTGGCCACCGTGGCCATCCTCTCAGCATGGAGTCTTTCTGCAGCCAACCTCTCTGGGTAGCTCATTTCTGGCCGCAGCTGGGGCCCAGCGAGAGCTAGCCGCTCACGCTCTAATGGGTTCAGGCCAGGATGGAAGGAGGCGAAGGGGTGAGGTCCAGCCATGGGGGGCAATGTGATGGGCCCATGCCGGGCAAAGTGCTCCATAGGGTTTGCAGAAGGGTGGAGTGTGTCCATTTCTGGAGGCTTGACTTCGAAGCCAGGTTTCATTCTTTCCCTCAGCTCCCTCTCCCGAATTTCCCTCTCACGCATCTCCCGCTCTCGCAGCTCACGCTCCCGCATGGCCGGGTCTGCGTTGTACAGGCCGGGCATGTGATAGGCCAGGAGGGGGTCTGCAGGGTTGAGGGACATGAAGAAGGGGTGGTTTCGATTTGTGGGTGACATGACGTGGGGCCGGGCGTACTCGCTGAGGGTGCGTAGGGCAGGCGTGTCGGGGCCAATGTATGGAGGCACAGCTGCAATTGTAGTGGGGGGACCATCGAAAGGAGGACGCATATGGGCGGGGCCAGCCATCTGAGGCTCACCCATTCTGCCTTCATGAGAGGAGCTGGAGGCTTTCTGTGGGAGAAAAAAGTTGTGTTTAGCATAACACGAAAAAAGGTAAAAACAAAACAAATAAAGACGAATGAAGAACACGACTCACCGAGGCTCGCTCCGCTTCCTTCTCTCGTTCTCGCTCCCTTTCTCGCTCCTTTTCCCTCTCCCTCTCTCGCTCCTTCTCCTCTCTCGCTTTCTGCTCTGCTTCCCTCTTGGCTTTCTCCAAAGCTTCTTCTCGCTTCTTAGCTAGTTTAGACAAAGCCAACGGAGTGAAGTAGAGATCTGTCCGAGCACACGAGTTGTAACCCCGGTCCAGGTGCTTGTAAAACCTGTGGAACACAATCAAGAATTAGTCAACAGAACCAACCCAGGCTTCAGTTATACATGTTTCTTTCTGCATGAATGGCAGTATAATGTTTCATTAGATAAATAGCCAGTTTGTATCAGCCTAGACTGAGCCATTATTTAGAGAAAACAAACTCCCCTCAGCATTCACTTTTGTGGCTGATCTGAGTATGTAAATTTATTGTATGAGAGTATGAGAGTCACTTAAGCACAATGCAACCACAGACACTTATACTCCCTTCACTTGTTCTCCCTGCTCTCATCCTTAATCATTCCAAGCCATCACCCACCAGCTAATTGTGGCTTTAGATGCCTGTTTTGCTGAAGTATTTCAATTTGCTACTGACATCAAAGTCCTAAAACCTTTAAGCGGGGTCTCTTTATCGTTAGATGTGTTTGAGAGCTGACCCAGTATGCAGCTATACCACACTACTAATAACCAACAACTTGTGCAGGTGTGTTTTTTTTCACTGCTGCATGTCGACAGACGTACCGTGCCGACTGGCTGGCATGGCTAGGCGTATTGACGACAGTAGGTTCTGGGGAGGGGCTTCTCTGTGGGGGTGGTGGGCTCTCTGGCTCTTCTGTCTCGTCCAGAGGCTCCTCTTTGATGTGCACAGGTGGGATCAGTGGGCTTGGACCGGCAGAAGTAACTGAGGCAGGGAGCGGCATAGAGATGGAAGAGGAGGAAGCAGACGAAGACGGAGGCTGTAAGCTGGGCATGGAGTTTGATGAGGATGGGGTAGGACCAGTTGGAGGTAGAACTGTATTGAAGGGGTGAGACGAGAAAGGTGGCTGTGGTGGCCCGTTGGGGTGTGTCGCCGCTGCGGAGGGTGGTAGGGGAGGTGCTGGAGGAGGCTGGTGGCTGGCTGAGGGTGGGAGGCTCTGGGACTGGGTCAGGACTGGAGGCTGAGCTGGTGGAGGCTGAAGCTGCTGCCCCTGAGGCATGAGCTGAAGTGGGGGTGGGTGTGCTGATGGAGGATGATGGTTGGATAAAGAGCTGAGGGGTTTAAGGGCAGGAGGCGGAGGCAGGTTTGAAGGCATCTGAGGGAATGGAGGTGCCGACACGTGGGGTGGGTGTTTATGAGACTGTGGGTTGGATATCTGAGGGATGGGTGTAGTTGGAGGAGGCTTGATGTGAGGCATGGACATTGGTGCAGGGGGCAATGGCTGCTCTCTGGGAGGCTGACCTCCACTCTGAGAGGATGACTGGGAGGGAGGTGTGTGAGCCCTCTGCTGTGACTGTCCAGAAATTGGCGGAAGCGGGACCTGAGACGGACCCACAGGGAAACCCTGAGGGGTCATGGAGTGAGGATGAGGCATGTGTGAGGGGCCAGGCTGTAGTGGATGTGGCATGGGAGGCATGGGTCCATGATGTGGGCTGGGTAATGATTGGGGTGGGACTGGGGGACCAGGAGGCAGAGCCTGAGGTGAATGTGGAGAGGGAAGCCTTTGCGGATGGAGGGAAGCTCCTGACTGGATAAGAGACATGGGGCTTGCCTGGGACAGAGGCTGGGGAGGTAGAGAGGTTGAGGCCGCTGCAGGGGTGACCTGTGGGGGCAGTGAGGGGGTTGAGGTTGTAGGTGGCGGTGGTGCCGAAGAGGCGGCTGAGGTGCCTGGCTGACACTGGATGACTGGAGGGTGCTGGCTCTGCAGGAGCTGCTGCTGCTGGGCAGAGGAATCTGAGTCACTCTCATTGTCACGTGGACTAGGGATGCTTGGGGAGGAGCTCCGGTTGTCCTGGTCAATGTCTTTAGGATCGCTACTGAGCTCCTCATTGATGCTGCGCCCATCAGAGCTCTCTCCCTCTCCCTCCCCTTCCCCTTCGCATTCTGAAGGCGAATCTGGCCGATTCAGCTCCTGTGGGACAGAGAAGGGAAAAGGATGCGTATCATCACCGAGTCTATCAAAACAAATATAAATTACGGTAAGAAAAAACAAAAGACTCACTTGTGTTTTGGACTTTTTGGCGCTGGCCCTCTCTGGCTCCTCTGTGTCTGAGGCTCCTTTCTCTCTCTGCCGTTTGGCACTCTTCATCGGTGAAGGAGGCTCCTCTTTAATCTTCTGTAGAGAAAACAGTAGAACCATCAGGGTATATTTCAAAGTTACATGCACACAAAAACTGGTTTGAATGACTCTATAAGTTATTTACCTTGCTTGGCTTCTTCATGGAGTCTGTCTTGCTGTCTGTACTGTCAGTACTTGCTGCACTGGGTGAAGTTCGTCCACTGGAGCGCAAATCCTCGTTGGTGGGCGAGGCTCGGCCATCTGGACTAGCTGCCTGCTTCTTACGACCACTACGTAGCGTCGACATCTGTTATGAAGTGAGCAAGACCAATTTTAGGGATTGCACAGAGGATATCAAAATGGCATGACCTAATAATAAATTTAAAATATGCCTATGAAAGTCAAAGCTAGACTGTCTTGTGTTGAGTGGCTTATTGATGTGTAGTCTGGCTCTACTCTAGGGATAACACTAGAGGTTGTGGTTCCTAATGTGAAAATGGATAGATAGATGTGGAGAAGAAGAGTGTTTGGCACACCGAGCCTCGGTTCCGTCGGGTCCTCATGCTATGCTTCCCGCTGAGTCCATCCTCTTCCTCTTTGACAGGTTTGAACATAAATGGTGGCGGGTCCACGGGCTTCTCGATGGGGGGCAGCTCACCGTACTTCTTAAAGTGAATGCGGCAGTCCGTGCACAGCAAGATGTTCTCCCGGCCCCCGTGGTGCCAGTCCTTGGAGGCTAAGGAAAGCCATTTAAAGTTGTGAAATAACGCTCTCTCACAGGCTTTGAGAGGAACAAACAGCACAAAGATATCTGACACTTTCAGTGTAATACTGCAGAGTACTACTAACATGTATATTTAGCCAATTTATCCTCTAATATGTATTGTGTTTCTGCTCTCAGTAGTGTATTAATAAAGCTTTTATAGGTTAACACTGTAAAACCAAAGTTATTAGTCACTCTTGTCGTGATGGTTAGAGTGTAAGTGTGATCAGATGGGAGCCTGGCACTGAGAGCCAGCTGTGTGGAAAGAGGGGAAGGATAATGAGGTGGAGAGTGAACGAGCTGTAGGCTCATGTTTGATTTGATCAAATTAGTCTTGACATCCTCTGATGCCCATCTGTCACACAGCACCGTGTTGTGCAGGCTCACACTGATCCCAAGACAGGACAGGAATAGCCAAAGTAAGTCTGTATGATGAGCGTGCGCATTAAATAAGAGATTTAGTGTCTTACTGGTTGTGAAACAGTGGCGGCAGGCGTAGCCCTTTAGCTCCTGTTCGCTGTCTTCACTGTCAAAGTCATCTTCACTGGCTGAGCTGAGGTCCACTAGACAAAAACACAGGAAACACACTTCAAATACACCGCCACAATACATCAGGTCATGGCTCTCCTGTTGTCCAAATATACGTACAAAACTCGCTCGAGGGGGGGCGCGAGGGAGTGTTGACAGGGGTTGAAGCGGTTCGTGTCTTGATGCGGCGGAAGACAGGTTGGCGGCGATGTCTGCGGTGGGCTCGGCAACTTGCTGCCTCAGGAGTCTTTTTCCAATAGTAGTAGAAGGTAATTAGCTCTCCCTGTAAGACAACCAAGCAACACTGTTAAACCCGGAAACTAAATCACAGAAACACAAACATGAGGGATCGTTGTTGATTGCAAAGAGAAGGCAGAAATCAAAGGATCTGAGATCAAGTTGTTGAATAAATTGGAAAATAGCATCTGTGAAACATCTGTAGTTTTAGTGGAATTTAAAAAAAAAAAGATGGAAAACACATGTTAACAGGCAGCACAGCATTTCACAGTGAAAGGCCACGGAGTGGGTCAGTCCATGCCAGGATTTGTAGTTGGCTGGGCATGTTTGTGCTACAGCCCTGTCTGTCCCAGGATTAGGCGAGGAGGCTGACTGAATGCAGGGATATTAGGATCAGTGCATTGGTGGCTGCCTGGGTGGCAGGAGGTTGAATGGGAACAAAAGAACATGTCAGGCGGAGCTTTGGCGCTACAAATAGGGAGTGAAATGGCTCCTCGCCCCTTTACTGGAAGAGTCAATTGAACTTTAATCAAACATTCGGAGGGGTGCGCTTGCCAGCGAGTGAGGCGGATAAATCCAGTGTACAAAAGGACGCCAGGAAATCAATACCCAACTGAAACATTAACACATGCAATCATGGATCAGAAAGCACTTTGCTGAGGCAGCCTGTGCATATTAACTGCTGCTTTCTGGCCACATTCATAATACACAAGACTTGAAAATTGGTGACAGGAGTCAGAGACAATTATGTCGTATCCTGAGAGGCTTTGCCTTTTTTCCCCTTTAAACCATGTACTACTCCCCACAGTGGCCATCTAGTGGCTACATAACAAATACATGAAGGTGGAGGGGTGATTGTTGGTTGAGCAGTAAGTCACCTGTAATCTTTAAAGCCCAGAGGGCACCCATCTACACTCCGAGGTCTGTTAAACTGCTGTTCAACAAAGCTCCCAAGGTTTAATGGCTATTGATTGTTTTCCTTCTCCGCTTTAGCTGAGAAACTTGACATAAATTAGTCAGTCCATTGCGCTCTAAAATGCATTAACAGCTTTTCAGCAACAGCCCTATATTGTCTATCAAAATGTAGCAAAACAAACAAGAAGGGAGGGGAGAATTCGATGGTGGTCATTTGTAAATGGAAGTTTTTAATATTAATCGAAGCCAGTTATTTAAAAGTATAACCAGTTAGTGTTAATAGAAATACAAATGTAACAGCAGTTGCCATATCTTTTTTTTATTATTTTTATTTTACAAAGCCTATTTGAGGTGTTGTTATTGTCGACTGTGATAAAACATGCATCTGGGACTAACCTCTGATTATTCCTCTGGGTTGTTTGACTATCTGACATTACAGTACAAGTGACACCTTACTCAGTCACTACTCTGATTGGCAGAAAATGCTCAACTCAGTGGGCTTTGGCCACTTTAATAAGATCTCCCTTCATGTGACTCTTAGGGGAAATTCATATCAACCCAAGCCTGTAGGACTCCAGGCCAAGCAGTGCTGGAAACATTTTCTAAAGGGTGTCTGAGCTCAATGAAACCTTCTCATATTTCAGGGTAAATTAAGGTGCTGCACTGGGAAAGCCATTGCTCTGATAGAAAAATGCTTCCAAAGCCCACAGCTTGAGCTAGGTTTCTTTTAAAGACTTCTGCTTCTGCAGATGAGCACATCTGGAGTAGTGGGATGGATTCCACATGCAAAAACACTTGGATAAAGAGGGCCAGGTTAATGCTGTATGAGCTTTCAAATAACTGAGAGCATTCTTTGTTTATCACCATTATGGAAAAACAGCAGCTGTTGATTATTTTATCATCTATCATGGCTCTACTGCCATGTGTTTGTGCATTCATTTAGGAACTTTCTGTTCATTTCCTGCGCGACTCCCTCTTCAACTTGGCTGGCCAGTCGTGGAGGGGCAGGGCGCAGGTGCTAACTGAGAGAAGGCAGGCGTCCTGATGTGAAATCTAATTGAAATGTGCAGATCAAAAGTGTCGAGTGGTGCCGAGCGCTGGCTTTGCTCTGTGCTTAATGACTGTTCTCAGCGTGCCTCTCTGCCTCCTCGCTCCAGGCTGACAACTACACGGCCTCAGCAACAGCTTGGCAGACACAAGGAAAGGTCACCCTGCCTCTCCATCACTTACACTGTGTCAAGTACCATTATATTAGGCAGGGGCTAATGAAAACATTAACTTGGGCTTTTGAAAATGGAATAAACAGGTGCACTGATGAGCTGGTGCAGCCAGGCATAAATGGAGAGAGGGAAACAAAAAAGTGGCTTAAAAAGTTCAATGAAGATCTGTTGCACTGAAAAGTTATTTCAGGGCTTCCATTACAAAGGAAAATTTTGAAATGAGTTGTATTGACAAGGGGTGCTGAGATATATAGGATGTCTGGGTGAAAAGCAGTCAAATAGAATCGCAATATTGTGTATGAATGGGTCTCTTTTGAGTAAATTAGTGTCAAAGAGAGACAGACCGATTTCCTCTGCCAGGCTGCCTGCATGTTAAATGTGGCTCATCTGAAGCCACTCAAGTCCCATCTCTCACACTAACTATGTACTTTTTCTATCAAAGTCCCTTTGTCACACTGCTATATGCCCACAGCAACACTTTAACTTTCATTACCCTCTGCTTCTTCTCCACCATTGTTTGGTTTTTGAGGGTTTTGTGTACTGAAGCCTACCATTCTTCATAAAATCAAGACGGCAGTAAAAAGCAAACAATTCCACAAACTATCAGCATCAAAACAGTTCAACAATATCTAGTAAAAAAAAAAGTATGGGAAACGCATGAAAAAGGCACAAGCTCCTGCACCATAATTTTCCCTCCAGTCCACTAAATCACTGCAGAGCTGCACAGAGTGTGCTGCTGCTACTCCGCAGAACATGATAGTGACAACATAAGCTCAGTATTATGAGGCCTTTTAGACTGCTTCCATCTGCAGGAGCTTTCTGGCTGGTGGATTATCCGACAAGGAAAGGGCTTAACCTCCTATCACGACACTCAGGGCTTCCATTCCAGTTATTGCCACTTAAAATGGTCGTGTACTTGCAAATACATATGTGTGAAATAAATATTGAGTTAAAGATTATGTGCAGCCATGTTTCCTTGATGTTGAACCACGGCTGAGAGACATGTCAGGAGTTTTATCCTTCATGCTGTGATACTATTTATTACAGCATTCATTTCTTTAAAAATAATTTGTAGAATGACTGTATTTATTTTCATACATTTAAATAAACATCAACCTTTTTGGACCAGGGGTCAGCAGGTGACAAATAAAAATACTTTTATAATCAGTCACTGTTTTAAAACATTTTATCATCCGGCCTGTAAGATTTGAACTGAATGGGGTTAACCAAGAAACCACTCTAGTCTGAAGTATAATTGCGGGTGGGAGCACTGGTTGAGGATAAGTGGGAGAGCACGATCTTCCGCTGGGCTTGGTGGTCCTGTGTGTGTACACGGGCAGGGCTGAGGGCGAGGGCTAAACTCATGTATTTACACCCTCATCCCCTCTCAGGCCCAGGCCTGAACAGATGGTTTCTGTTTTTCCTGGCAGATTTGTGACAGAGCCACAAAAGGCCCCTACTTTGACATGAAGCCAAGCGGTTAAGGCCGTTACTGGCAAGAGCAAGGGAAGGAGGAGAGAACAGGGGAGAGCTGAGGAAAAAGGGGGAGGGAGTGCCGAGTATGAGGAAATAAAGAGCCAGCAGTGGGTAACAATGGACAATCAGCACAGAATTCAACCACAACAAGTCCTAAAAAATCTCAGCAAAAAAAAAAAAAAACCCAGCTACACATTTAGCAGCAGTTGAGCTGCAGAGAGCGCAGGGGGCATGTGGTTTCTGGTGGCTGATAGCGAGTTGTGTAAACATCCATTACTGTAGCATGAACCTGTGCTCCTCCTGTTTCCTCCATGGTCTGCAGCCCGGAGGAGGGAGGATTTGTCCGTGATTCATTTCACTAAAGGTGAAGGGGGAAGTATGTCTGAGCTAAATCAAACCAGGGTTTAATTATACATGTGCTCGACCCTCGCACTTGGGATTCTTCAAGCTCATTCTTCGCTCATGGCAGGTTGTGAGGTGTATTGCCGGTGTGGAGCTCAACTTTTCCATCATCCTCATGCTGCCTGTAACTGCAGGGGGTAACTTTGCAAAGGCTTATACGGTTAAGCAGGTCAGAAACATACTTGTGATACCTGCAGGGCCATTTTGTGCATTCTTGAGCAAAAAAGGTACACTTTATTGACACCACTTATTAAAGTGTCTGTGAAATTCTGAGTAAACTTTACTCAGTATTTTAAAATGACATAAAAAAATATTATTATATATATATTATATTATTATTTGTGTTAATTATTTTGTTGTTTATAAATTAAAAAGGAAAAAAGGAGCTTGTTTCATTTCTACTGGACTCAAATTCTTTTAATTCAAAAATCTACATACAGCACAGTGAAGCCTGGAAGATGATGGAGAATGAATTTTTTTTTTTAAAGAAAACTTGGCTGGTGGTGCAGAGTGTAAAGGTGGTTAAATACACGGCCATTCCCTGCTGTGCAGCGCCTTTCTGCTGGGGAATGACTGAATAAGCTCTGCTTTCACAGGTCAGGGATGCACATGCTGAAGAATCAGCACTCGTGTTTTTCCTGCTGTAAGCGCTTTTGCCAATGAAAGCAGATTGGATGGCAACAGTGCCTTTTTTGCTGGAGGGTCGATCCGGCGTGTTCTGCTGATAAGCCAGTCCCTTAAAAACCACAACATGAAGCTTTACCAAAGAACTCAATTACACAGGGGGGGCTCCAACTCTACTGGCTTCCATCTATTAGGATGAGGAAAAAAAAGATTTTGCCTACACTCAGCTGCGTTAAATTGCCTTTGGTCTGTTAAAAGAACATCAATACATGCTAGTTGAGCTTCCATCAGCCGACAGCAATTTCACTGCCTAAACAAGTTATATCATTTACCAAAGACGGAAGCTGTTCAGTCACACCACTGACAGCTGCTGCCAACTGGACCAGGCATCCGTAGTTTGTAGCTGGTTTAATTAGCGTTTGAACCTAAGTATTTATAATCACACTCATCCCCAAGGTTCTGGCTGCTGAGCTAAGGACATGGCAATGAATTCAATTTGACGTTTGTACAGATTGTACCAGGGCAAACATCTGCTGTGAGGTTGTGATGAGAACAGTGTTCTCCTCTAGGCCATCCTGTAAATGACAGGGCCTGGGGGGACTGTGTGCTCCCTTTTCTCCGACCGAATATGATGCTGCAAGTGCTGCCCGGCACATCGCCTCCTAGTTCATCTGAGCCAGACAAAACAAGGCCACATTTTTAAAAATCAGATCAGGTCATTTATCCCTGTACATCCTGAGAAATTATAACACGCACTAAACAAGTATAGAGCCCCATATGTAGAAATCACAAACAGCTTTCTGTTTAATATGTGACACTAACAAGAGCCAAATACAAAAAGTGGCTTCACCTGTGTTATCTTTTCAAACACACTGCCACAGTACCTTCCACTGCAGTGCCAAAACAAAGCAGGAACCAGCAGCATAAAAATGTCTCTACAAATCAGCTTGATGTTTTATTCCTTCTCTCCTGACCTGCAGGTTAACATGGCTCGCACAGGATTTTTTAGGGACCAGTTGGATGCAATAATAAAAATGTACCATTATAAATTAGGCTAACATTTAAAAGGTAAAACAAGTATGATTGAAATGCAATTTGTGCAAAAGTCAAATGTTTGTGCTTAATAATACATATAGAATAAAATGTTGCAAAAAACAAGCCATAAAGATACAGACACATGCTCCATGCTTTTATTCTATGCCTGCAAATTATGTTGCACTGGCTTACTGCCTTTATTAAATTATGGCTGCTCTGTGTTCTATTGTGAAACACTTTTATGATCTATAAATACACAGTATACTGCACTTATATGTGCGTATGAAGCGAATAAATTCATGAAATTGAAAATCTTTTTCAGACACAAACTCTGCTGAATACAATTTCAGGCCTGACTTGCTTTTGCTGTAATGTTTTTTTACTCAGTGATGCCAATTTATACTTTGTGACTTCAGCTCTGTAAAAGGAAACTGAGAAATGAATACAGTAACATTTCAAGTGGTTTCAACCTTCTGAGGTCATCTCATTTTCAGCTGTCAGTTTCTGTGTTTAACTAAGCAGAGCTGCTGTTGATTTCCCCTAAAACAGTGTTATAAAAGTATCAGGCGAGTTATCTGTGATCTGCCATTTCAGCATATTTAGTTGTTTAAACAGTGAAGCAGTGAGCTCGTGTTCCATGACGTCCTCTCTGGAGTGAAGGAAATGGTGGCAGTGAAGCTAGTTGCAGACCGTCAGACAACACACCCACTTCCCCCCTCTGGGCCTTTATGTGACTTTATATAAGGCATTCCTGAGTGCTAGTCAGGCCTGGTGTGTTTACACAGTGCTGGGTGCTTACCCTTGGCACTGGCTGTTTGAGCGGTGCAGGGAGCTTCAGGGGCAGTGCGGCTAATAGGAGCTAGCGGGAGGAACAGTGAGGGGCAGACACACTGTACTAGACATCCAGAGCCCTGGGTATCAGGAGAGCTTTATGCTTTGCACTCCAGCCAGGACTCCAGGCAGGAGCCCCTGTATTCCTGCAACATGCTGCCTTTTTTCTGATGGCCTGGCATGCAAGTAGAATAACAGAAATGTTTGTGTGCGACTGGAGATAATGGGAAAGTCATTTCGCAGACCCAAAATATCTTGAGATATTGTTGTGCTCATGTTCCAGAGATAGGATTTAGGAATGGGCAGGTAGAAAATACACGCTTTCCTCAGGGTATTGAGTGGCTTTCGCTCAGATCAGTCTTACAGCACAAAAGCAAGTTCAATCATAAGCAAAGATTTTTTTTTCTCCTGTGTGACAACAGGCTTCAGTGTCTATAACGCCCATTTTACCCCTTTACCCCTTCTCCTCAGGTTCTTCCCTCCCCTTGCTCTCCCGGCCATCTTTTCATATGTTTAAAGGGCAGTTTATTTTCCATTTGCAGGGGGAAAATTAATCTTCCTCTGCGGTGGTAGCAGGCCCAGATCCTGGAGGAGGTCTATTACCTCTTCTGCCAAGTAGACTCCCCCTCCAGGTTGAATTGCATTAATACCTCCTTTATAGCCAATCAAGTGGACGAGTCATATATTTTGAAACCAGTAAAAATAATTGAAGAAACCTCTGTAAGGAAACAGTATTCATACACTTTAATCTCTTATTCAAGAAGTTCAAATTGGTTCTGAGGAATGACAAATGTAGGACAAAGGAGGTGACACTAAAGAGTAAAAAAATTACATGTGTAGGGTTTTTGGGAAACGGGAGCTGACATACCCTCACCTCACAGCAGACAAGGCAACGCAGCAGATGAGAAGTATGACAAACACCTTTGATTTCTCTTTGATGTCTGTGTCAGCACTGTGTCGGCATACTTCCAGCAGGAGCAGCCTCACAGAAACAGCAAAGTCTGCACTGTTTTATGAATCACAACGCATATCTAAGAATAATTTAACAGCCATGTCAGAGGTGCAGAGGACTTTGAAGCAATATATACACCATGTTCCACTCACTGCCAATTACAGTCAAGTTTAAAGGGATGAAGCTCAATGAGCACTCATTATTGTAAAGATCACAAAATAACACTGAACATGAGCTTGAACAAGTAATCAAATGTTTGTTGTGTTTTTAGAATGAGGACCACAGTCAATAAGGTTAACTACTGTTAATCATTGTTAGGCCTGGATGTGACCCATCTGCACTGTGACACAGGTTGTTCATTGATGATTAGCACACTGACGTGCATAAACACACAAACATAGAGGGAAGAGGAACATCCCTCTGTGTATGTAAATAATACAAAGCGTGGCAACTTCTTCTCCTTCAATCAAAAGCACAGAGACAACAAAACTTTACAACTGTATGTAAAAAAAGTACAAATGTGAATGCAACACATATTTTTGTATGCTGTTAATGGTTTGTTTACATCAGCAGTGTCTGCAAATAAGGCAGCGTTTCCTTATTTAATACATCTATATTTTTCAGAAATTACTGATTGGACCTTTGAAAGAAGACACTTAACTTAAACTAAGTAACTTTTGACATAAATGTGCCTTATTCACTGACTTTATATAATTTAGTGTTGTTTAAAAGCACAGCTGCAAAAATCTTTCCCACCATAAGCTGCTTTTCCAAACCCAGTGGAAGCCATTATGCTGAAAGTTGCTAAAAAATGTGATATAATAACACAGACACACAACAGACTGCTCCTCAGACCTGACTTATGCTATAAACACAAATCCCTCTTGTTTACGACTTGCTAACAGAGGGTGCTAATTAATGTTCCGCTTGTAACGTCAGTGTCTGTCTGTGAATTACATCAAGCTTTTTTCTCCTCTCAGGTATAACAAGTGTTTTGTTTTTTTTCCTTTCTCAATGAGCCTGAAGTGAGATCTGATAATACTGCAGTACAGTTGTTGGCAGGCAGTACTTCTTATCAATAAGGCCTCTGGTTAAAAACCAGCCATGCTCAAAATACCACACTAAAAATGTTTTACTGCTCAACCTTTCCTTTAGTTACAATTAAAGTCCGTGTACCTTGGATTATATGGTTTGGCATTTTAAAACACACACAGGAAAAGTTTCACGGTACAAAAAGAAATAGATGAACTTACTGTTTCTTTGTTGGGCAGCAGCTCTTTCCGGATCCTGAAGAAGTTTTTGCCGAACTGTCTCAACCCTTTAATGAAGCGCTTCTGCAATTTTTCACAGAGGAGGAGAGAGAGATAGAAAAAAAGAGCAGTTAGTATCTGTGAAGTCAGCTAAACTGAGACTGCATAAAGTTAACTGCTTAGCACCACGATGAAAAAAAAAACTGTTTTCATTTTGTGTCTGTGGTTTGAGAAAGGCTTGATGTGTATTTCAGAAACCTGTGTAGCCGTTTAAACTCCGGAGCAAACACAGCCATGTCAGGGTAAAAACCAGAGAGGAAATGACAAGTAAGTCAGGGAGAGAGGCTGAGATTAAGCTTGTCTTTTCATGTGCAGATAAAATACTGTTAGACTAATGCTATTTAACATAAAAACATACACAACAGCATGTTGAATATGTCTCACGAATCAAAGTTCAAAGTCAAAACCTAAAGTTAAAACGGAAAATAAGCAGGATAATATCTCTGTGCATGGTGGACGATTTCTGTTTCTGTCTTTATATTTTGCCAATTTTAAAATCATCTAAATGTAAAATTCACAAAAATATTGTGACAAAAGTAAAAAGCGCTGAGCTACATGATGACAGAAACTGCTACTTTATAACATCGGCTATAATCTGACACGAAAACTGAATGTGAACATGCCACCTCACTTCAATGAGGACAAAAACAACACCGATCAAAAAAATCTGTACAACCTAAATATATTTCTTCTCCTTTAAGAGCCACAGACTGTGAGCCATAAAAAGCGACGGCTGAAAACATTCATAACCAGCGAAGCAGACAACCAACAGATTTACTTTCTTGCTCCAGAGGCGAGCCCCGTTCCTCAGTGGTCTCAGCCAACCGTTTCCACCAAGTAACTCCAGCAAAAAGCAGGGAAAAGTCCTCGGAGAGCACAGCACAAATCTCTATGTCCAGCCACAGGTAAAGGAAAAATTAGGAGGCAAATCCACAATGTCTCTGACAGTACGTCGATTTTTTTTATCAAGAAAGAAATAGCTTGTCACTCTCTGCTCTTCCACTACAAAGGGGAAGGCTTTACATGTGATCTTTCTGCAAGAGAGCCTCTGGCTCGCAGCAGGCTGGAAAACCTGAAGTGGAGTCCTGCTCTTCATGTTAGTGTTTAGCACAGCACTCTTTTCAGCCTGTTCTCGATCCTCTAACACTGAATGAGCAGGCTCTGTGTCTCTCCCCTACACACACAGAAAACCCAAGCCTCTGCTTGTTATTAAAACTACACCAAAGCAGGCGATTTTCTTAAGAGCAGTCCTTTAAACGCATTCAGGGCTTTGGGGTGAGCATGCACGGAGGCAGAACTAGCTGGCAGCCGGAGAGGGGAGGCAGGCTGACACAATTTGTGTAGAGAAAGGACATGGTGGAAGGAGACAAGTGAGATGGAAAACCTGACATGGAGCCTTCTCAGGAGTTCATTTTCCATGCCCATGTACAGTACGTTATGTAACCACAGAATGTTTACATACTCAGCTTTGGTGGGGAACAAAGGCCAAATTTACAGAAGCAGCACAGCCAGCTGCAAAACACAACTGTCATTCAGGAGGAAAAAATTACAGGCGAGAGAGAGAGAGGTCTAACTAACCAACAGGAATGAATGACTATACTTTACTCAAACTCACTCACTACAGACTCAAGTTTTCCAGTTTTAGTTTGTGAAGACCAAATATAACAGTGCAGGCCTGAACCAAGCCAGTCTAAATAATCCCAACAAAAAGATGCCTGATCAAAAGTTCCCTAACAGCTGAACAACAATAAGCTCTGTATCCATCAGTATCATGAGACAGCAGTTAATTTGAATTCATCAGACTGAAGGTGTAGCAGCTGATTAACCAGTAGATGGAGCCGTCTCTAACAGAAGTGCTCCCCGCATGTGAAACCCATCTCCACCACTCAAGGGGTTAAGGGCAGATTACCATTTGGGCTGTCACTCAAACTTCCAGAGCTACACATACCCAGTGGAACGCTGCTGCAGAGAGTGCAGAGGATCAGCATTAAAGGGCTTGTTTGACAGGTGATGATAAAACTGGGTAAATATCCCTCTGATCTATTGCGTTCGCAAATGTGCTACATTGCCAGAGGATGCACTAATATTTGGATGAACCTGAAATTGTGGTTGCTGAATGGGAGGCTGCTGTGTCAAAAATCAATTAGACCTGCTCATGTAGGCTGCATCTATCCTAATCATGTCACCTTAATTATGTTCCCCAACTGTACTATTTACTCAAGTCTGTCTGTTTGTCTTCACAGAAGAGCCCCCCCTCGACCCCACCTCTTCCCTCCTCCACCCTTCCGTTTTCTTTCTCTTGCTGGCTCCCTCCTCCCTTCTCTACATGTCGGCTCCAGTTTAAGGCTCCATTTCAGCTGCCTGGGCTCACTGCTCTCCAGCCCTGCTAATAAATCATCCGCCAATCTGCTCCCTGAATCGCTCTGCCCCTGCTCCGATTGCTCCAGCCCTTGGTTGCTAGGCAACACAGTGGCAGAGGAGGGGCTGAGAGAGCCAGAGCGAGCATGCAACAGAGAGAGAGAGAGAGAGAGGGGGAGAAAGGGGTGAGGGTGAGGGGAGGGGGGGCTAGGCAGCTGGGTGGAAGCGCTACCAAATGGCCATCCGCTGTGCAGAAACAACAGGCTTCTCTCTCTGAGTGTGTTCCAGAGAGCTGGCGCTTTTCACCCGCCCCAAGTTTCCCCTCAGAGCCTAACAGTGCACTATTGTGAGGCAGGAGAGGAGACATTTAAAAGGAGAAGAAGAAGGAGAAAAAATGATTCAATAGGCCATTGTTGTGTGTGCGCACTTCCTGCTTGAGAGCTGATTGTTGGGAGTTGTAAAACTGGTTAAGATAATGCGGTCATAGGCACAAAGATGGTATCATAATGACAAACAGAGGGCAAGCTCACACAGGGAACATAATTCCTGCTAAATGTCATTCCCTGAAACACACACACACACACACACACACACACACACACTGACGCAAGACCATCCAACAGCAAACAAAACTGCTTCCACACAATATGGAGTCATTATACTTGACTTGTTGTTAAAAGCTGACCTTTCCAGGCCTACTGTGTATAAAAGCAAAGGGCAGAGGACAATTCGTCAGCTAACCAAAACCAAGAGGGCAAAAAACAAACACTGATGTCTGTTATGAAACATCAGCTCGTAAATAGACTGGCCGCAGTGCACAAAGAGGAAATCACAACATGCTTAAACAGGGGGAACCGCACTGACAGACACTACACTACCCACATCCTCTTTGCACTGAAACCATACATTCAGGTACTGTATAAGTTTAGATATTCTACATGGTAATGTGCTGATGTTGAAAGAAAAGTATGACCCTGAATATTAAACAAAAGGCTAAATGACAGTGTTCAGTAGCTATAGTTTTACTTCTTACAGACCAAAAAGGCTGGATCACATTTACAGAATAATAAACATTATAGCATTGTGACCTTTGGCAGACAAACTAACATTGGCCGCTTTCTCAGACACAAAAGGTGACAGGAAATTCCAGCACACACCCATCCTGCCTGCTATTTAGTTACCAAACAACTTTACAGAAACACTGCTGCCACTGTGCATGATGCTGAGAAATTACACTGTTGACATTAAACCTTGTGCAGCCTGCAGCAAAAGAACAGAGGACAGTGTGTTTTAATTCTATCACCCAACCGTGCTTTTTTTTATTGGACATAAACAACAAGCAGGTCTGTAAAAGCTTGTGTTCTACCACTGGGGGGCTGCTGTATATTCTGTCTCCTCTCCCTGGCCTTGCTCTTTCCCCTCCCATCTCAGTGATTTCTGCAGCCTGCTCCAGTCATCCATCAGTCCAAGACACCACCGGAGATAAGCCGCGGCACAGTGCAGCTGGCTGAGGAATAGACCTCCCGCCCTGCAGCAGTCATAGATCAGCCTCTCTGTCTCTGACATGGTGACGCACAGCACTACCGCTGCTGCTCCTGCTGCTGCCTCTGATTGTTTATATGGCACCTCCTGATGGCCAGTGCATTACTAGCACCTTATATTCACCACAGGGAAAGGCAGCAGCCTCAGGTATGTAGGTTTCTTTATACTAGTGGCTTTACTTCAACCAGCAAAAAATATGGTCTAAATACATGACTTGTGAGTGAAGTCAATTCTGTAGAATCTTCATGATTATTATATCCAATACAGATTTGATCATTAGAGATGGTCAAGTAAAGATTGAAGCTGCATATGCACAATATGTTATAACTGTAGAAAACAAAATACCTGTGTAGCTGTTTTTATAACCTGACATCTGCTCAACAAAAAACCCTTCCAGATTGAAAAGTTGTTCCTGCTGCTGACAATCACATCCTGTCAGCTAAATTTTGGTTTCATGTTTTACATCAAGCAGTCATTCAGATAGAAAAACTATCCACTGTTGCAACACAGCAGCTATTTCACAACAAGGCATCAGTGAACAAATAAACTGCATAAAAGAAACAACCTGTATGCTTCTCGGCTCAGGCTTATTTTCACTATTCAGACTATCACTGAGGTGAAGAGAAGCTCTGTGTGGGCAGTAAGCATTGATTTGGCACCTGATAAAACAGAGACTAGAACAAGTGGTGCAGTGGGATCGCCTTTCTGGGTTTGTAAATGTAGATGACTGCTCTATGTCTGACTGTCTGGAATGGTTTCACAAACCCATAATAACAGATTAGATTTTCCTTTTTTTTCTTGGTGGTTAAACTAACTGCTCCTCTGCCCTCAACAACAGCTAGAGCAAAGACTATGCAGCAGAGGTTTTCTGATGAATTATTTATCGTTTTATATTTTATTTATTTGAGAATGAATGAGAGTCTTCTCTGGTGTAATGTATCGTAATCACCTTACTGACACATCCATGCTTTGAGTGGTGCTTTTCAGTTGTTTTAAGAATGCCACAGTGACAAATGCTACAAATCCTTCTGGAGTCCTGTGAGAGGACAATAAAAATAAAACACTGATTTGTGAAACTGTCACTTCCTCTAGTGCTGTAATTGGATGGCTCACTCATGATCATGCCATATCTGTGTGTGAGAAATATTTTCTTGAGTTAATGGGTTTGAGATGAGGTTCAGGATTATATGCTATGTGGCAGCAGCTGCAGGCAGAGACAGCAGAGGTAGGGTGGGGGGCAAGAGAAGTC
Source organism: Parambassis ranga (assembly GCF_900634625.1). Taxonomy (NCBI): domain Eukaryota; kingdom Metazoa; phylum Chordata; class Actinopteri; family Ambassidae; genus Parambassis; species Parambassis ranga. The sequence continues at coordinate 10,818,261 of NC_041028.1, read as the reverse complement.
AAAGCAAGGAGAGGGGGGTGCCAAGTGACCCCGGAGACAGGCTGATTCTGTCATTTCAGCAGCCCCCGCTGTCAGTTTTATTCACATCTCTAAAGAAATGACTGGGGTGAAAAAAGAGCAGGCAGGAATAATGAAGCCAGTCCTGGAGGGGCTGAGATGGAAGTGGGAGAGGAGGAGAGGCAGACCAAAGGGTGATAAATAAATGAAGAGCAGCAGGGCTGGTTTCTGTGAGTGCGTCAAGGTTGGAGCTACATTTACACCTGTCCCTCAAGGCTGCAGGGCTGAAAAGGCACAAGTGGTGATCAGATCACTGGAAGCTGTGTCCTTGGCTGGCCCGAGTTGAGACGCTGCTTCCCCAGGCTGCAGACGCTGTGGGGCAGGTGAAGCACAGACGGCCTGCTGTCCGCCTCCACCCACACACACAAACTCACACTATCAACATGGCTGACATTGTGATCTGGACTCCCTGACATCTACTCGGCTCCTAGTTGCATAATGCTGTTGGAACATGACATGGCTCTACAAGTGTGAATAGCCTGCATGTAGAATGATCATATCAACCTAAATAAATGTGATCAATTCCCATCAATCCAATAGTTTTTAAGGGGTGATAGGGCTGTCATTAAGTAAAGAGTTTTTTCATGTCAGATGTTATCAATATTTTTATGATTATAGTATCAATGTATCAAACAGGATCATACATTTCATAACACATTATATTTGTCTATTCAAAATACCAAAGTACTAATAACATTGTCTGAATCAGATTATTTACAGTTTCACTGTCAAGGCAAAGGGGTCTGTGGTCAACCTGCTGTGGTGGAGTGTGGTAATGAAACCTCCTATTAACATGAATGCCACACACTCTAATTACCTTTGCCGAGGCTGTGTAGCTTAATGTTATAAAGTGTACATAAATAAAGGAAATTCATAAACAGTCCACAAAAAGCCTGCTGCCTTAATTAGTTGTGATTCCTTGTGGTCCTACCACGTGTAATATGAATGTGCCCAACCAACATGTATAATGCTTGTTGACATCCACTACATCCAGAATCAAATCCCAACAAAAGACTGTCAAGCTTCAGCATTACAAAACAACATCAAAGAAGAAGAAGAAAAAAAGACAATTCGCCCAAGAGAAAGAAAGCTTTATGTTTCCTCGTGTTGATCTACAGTCAGATCAGTCAGTAGTGTTATCTTTAAAAGGGAGTAGGTATACAAACACCCAGTGCAGTGTGTCACAATGCATCAAGGCCAAAGCCGCAGTGCTTACTCGTTCTGACATGGTTATAATTCAGCGCTTTGATTCCCCTCCTTCCCACTCATGATGTGGTGTTTGATCAGGGAGAAGGGCTGCCATTTTCTGATTCCAGCTGTGGTGAAATTCACATCTAAATTCAAATGGAGGCTAACATTACCAGCCCTCGGTCTTTTCCCTTTCCAGACTTCCATGCTAAAGATTTATTCTGTGGGTGATAAACAGGATGCAGCTGCTTTTCAGCCTTGGAGGAGCTGGAAACCTACGAGTGGTTTTACTGATGTTGTGTGAGGCTGGGCCAAGAGCCCTATGTTAACTCTCTCAACAGCTCCCTCTAAAGACACAAAGTCAGCTCTGACAGGCAGCAGGTACCCATGCCACAAAAAACTACCCTCTTAACACAAATTTATAATAATGTCCTTTGACTATTTAAGCATTATACCTTTGTAAAATAATAATTAAAGGAATTGTTGTCTTACCACTTCATCTTCAGACCAGCATTTCTCTATCAGCTTGGGTACTGGCTTCTTCACTAGACGCTGCAGAGCCTTGCCTGCATCATAGCTGCTCTCGTGAAGCTGTGAAATAAATAAATAAATAAATGATTTCAGCACACATTTATGATTACTTACTCTAACGTGCAGTATCACACATCTGTATTCACACTTTTATTTAGCTGAAATGCAATTTCAAAAGAATTTGAACACCCAGGTTATGTTTACAAATTTTCTAGCATCAGTAGAAAATACTATGCCAAGACCCAAGAACCAGCCTGGAAACGAACAACACAGTGACAAAGGCAACTGCTGTGCAGCTTCAAGCTCTGTGTCACATTCAATTGGGTGAAACAGGCAGTGCTGGAGCTCTTCCTCTGAGAATAAACAAGCATCACTCATTGGAATTGCAAATAAAGAGGAAGGTCAAGAGACAATGACCTGCCCGCTATGTTAATTTTCCAGTTTATAGAGTCGGCATATAAATGTCCTGTTTATGATGATTCTAATCTCTTTCTTGTGCTTGATTCCTCAGTATTCATTGTCAATGTGACGGACAAATCCCTCATTATGCTGAATGTATTGTTATCTTCTGAGGCTGGGTTCACTGAAGGGGGCTCCATCAGCTGGCTTAGGGGCCTTATCATTGCCCATCATTGCACAGCTGAACCCACCTTTTATTGTGAAACTCGGGGAGTAGTTTATTGTGCATGTGCATGATTGATCACTAGAGTTAGACCTGCAGCGTTGCCACTTACAGTGTTAAGTGCGTTTAATGTAGTGTCATCTCGAGAAGCTGCTAGACACCCATCTTCTGTTGAGCCTCCATCACACATCCCTGCAAAGGCAGCCATGCTCCTGTGGGCACACAATGTTATAAAGATTACAATAACCAAAACATCACTTCACTTGAAGGAGAGATAATAATACATGATGACAAGCATTGAGTGCAATCATTTAAGCCATTTCCAAGACAAAATTGTAAGCTTTGACGGTCCTGATCTAAAAAATGTTTAGCTTTTATACATCACAATAAATTGATTATTTTGCTAAAAAAAAACCAAGGTCTGGGTAGACAATGCTGGTTAACAAATATAACTGATAAAAAAGACTTGTGAATTTCAACCACACTCTGCTATGGTGGCAGAGAGTGATTAATTACACAGCAGCCGCTGACTATGACATGCCAGGGAAACCTGTTAACACTCATCACTTGAACTGCAACAACATCTCATGGAGCACAGATGACTGATTTTCCCCTGATACCACACCCGATGAAGTGCTATATTAATGAGCATCATTAACATACCATTCGTGAGATGAAAAGAATTTACAGAAGTTTTATTTAACTAATAATATGTAAGAGGCACTGTTAAAGAATGGAAGGTCACTGTGGATGGCTTTACTTTCCATTTGTATTTTTATGTACTGGATTTCTTCTAATGGTTAATCTATGTACTGTGTTTATCTTAATGGCTAATCTTATGTGTGATTTCTTTCGAGAAAGAAGTGTAACAGCTTAGACCTTGCAGGCCTGCCAGGTTTGAGTTCCTGTGTTTCTCTGGGCTCACCTTGCGGCTCTGAGGTACATGAGAAGGTCACAGTCATTGACCCCGGGCATCCAGACCAGCTCCTCTTTCTCAGTCACGGCCTGGCCACCAGGGGAAGGGAAAGGCTGCAGCTCTGGGAGCTTGGCCTAATTAGGTCCACAGAGAAGGAGAGGGACAGATGGTGTCACACTACAAATAGCATGCAAGCTTGAAGAAAATATCAGCTTTCAACTCGCTGTCATCAACTTTTCACTGGGTGGCTGACCAGCGGCAGCGAGAACAGGACAAGTTACAGTCACAATTCCTTACACAAAACTACACAACTCAGATTACCTTTACTACTGCTGGTGATCAACTGACAAGAAAGTTCATCTATATCATTGAATAGATGCATATGTGTACATTCACTGGTAAACACAAAAATTACTGTAGATTAGAGATTGCTGTACTAAGGATTATTTGTACTCATCTTGTAATCTTAATTTAAACTGTAGCACTTTATTTAAAACGCTGATGGAAACTTTGTAGTAAAGCATGTTTTGGGAGGGATATAATAAGAAATACATAGTTGTGTCACATTCTACAGTTTTGCCACCACCAAATACAATTGCTGTTTTAGACAGAAAGTTTGTGCTGTGCTGTGAAAACACAAAACTTAAAGCCAAGAGTGCAACGTGTCCTGTTTGGGTCTGAATAATAAATTGGACTATGAGTTAAGGGAACTGTTCTCCCACTCTTATTTTGAACACACATATCCACTAGGGATGAACAATGAAAGAGGCCCAGCATCCGACCTGGCCTACAATGGCTTTAAGATATAAAAAAGAAAATATCTTTATTGGCAGATCAGAAGGTAAGTTGTTGCTGAGTTGTGCTTTTTGTGTCCACAGTGCATATATTAGCAAAAAATCCATTATTTGGAATCTTTCCTGTTGATAATTTTAAAGGAAGATCACAGTCACATTAATATGTGTGTGTGTGTTTGTGTGTGTGTACACAGTGACTTACCTGGTGACTGGGTCCCACTCGGATTTCCCCTTGTGTGCTGTTTAATCGCCTGAGAAAAAGCAAAGACAGCAGATTGAAAATATATATATTTCTTTGTCCACATATTAAACTGCAAAACTCTGCATTGTTAGCATTATGAGTCCTGTTGAATCAACAGAACAGGTTTATAGCACAAACAGTTATGATGCCCACTCACAACTGGGTATTATTACTGACAAAAGCATGGAGAGAAAAGAAAACCTTAGATACAATTTAGGACAAAGACACAATCAAATAACGCCAAAAAAGAGACAAGGCCTGTACTTTATATTGTGGAACTCAAGTTCCATGTGAGAAAAGCAAGTAGTGTTTGATTCTAAAAAGTAAATAAAGATTTCAGGAGAACATTCCCGGTCATCTGCTTCTGTACAGCGAGCTGTGCAGAGCACATTTGCAGGCCTGATATTATGGATGCAGCCATAAAACAGAATCCCCTAAAAGAGGAGGGGTGGAGGTGGAGGTGGGGGAGCTGGCTCTAGTTATGCAGGGTGAGAGTCTCACAAACGGCTGCCGGTACAAATGGTGGTAGCCATAGCAACTGCAATTTAATAATAGTGTTCTGAATCTCCAGCTGCAGTGGATTAAAGAAAATGACAAGATGTTCCTTTTGAAAAGCCTTTCCTCTCTGTTGCCTAGGTAACGGCACCGATTTTCATACAAGCGAGCACAGGGCGGCCCAGAATCTGTCAGCGTGATTTGCACCCAGAGAAGCTCGCACTCCATCATAGAGACCTGGAAGAAATTTGAGAGGCCACAACCCTCGCGTCTCTCTGCAGACCTTAAACCACACAGGCTCTACGGCTAGAACGTGTTGGCCACAGCTCCCCTTTCCCCGTCTTTACATACCTCATCCTCAGACATTATACAGTGACTAGAGCTGAAATCTATACTGTTATGAACTATGGCTGACAGCGCCACTGGCACACAGCGAGATATCAACATGGGCCAAAGGCTGAATTTCAGCTGCAGTACATGACCCACTGCCAAAAAAGCCTTCTGTTCCAGACCATGTTGAAATACTTAATTTTATTTTATTACAAACATTCTCATCAGATAGAACAAACTGAACACACTCAGAAAACGGCAGACTAAAAGAAGCCAAAGTGATGAAGAGTGCTGATAAAGATAAAATAATGTGGTTTCCTGCATCATCAGCACTCTAGACTAGCTTTTAACACTTTAAACCTACTTCAGGCTGGGTTTCACATGCCATTATTTTGCTGAACCTTTTAAAACTGGTGTTTTAAGTGAGCAGTGTCTATCATCCTACTTTTTACAAATCAACCAACATTAAAGCGTTATATCTACAATGCTAAATAGTTGAAGGAACATATGACCTATTAAAAAAGAAAAATGTGAAATACAGTGAGCATGTTTGAGTCTGGACTGTGCTCCTGCTCAGAAAGTTCTGCAAACGTGTTTCTGACAAAGTGCAGTCAGCCAGGTCCACAGTGCATTTTGGCAGGAGGCTGTAAGGATGACAAATGAGAACCTGTGCACCAGAACAAGAACAGCGTGTCTGAAGACAGCCATGTTTTAATGCTGCACAGGTCCTGAGAGAGGAGGCAGAATACAGATCGCAGCAGGAAGGAGTTTCCATATAGACTGCAGGTACACTTGAAAAGAAACAGCAGGGAACTGTAAGTGCATGTGATAAACTCATGTCTTTGAAAATACTTCCATTAATTGTCATGTGCATTCTTGTACACAACAATAAAAAAACAAATAAATTACTTGCCAGCTTCTCTTTTAATTTCCTGCTTATTTATGTAGACAGTAAGGCAGAAATAAAAAAAAATCTGCTGTTCTGAATGTATTTATTATTATAAAATGTAGTGTAACACTGTATAAAATAATATTTATTTTACCTGCACACTAAACACATTAACACAAAGCCATTTGTTGCTTACAAGTTCAGCTTTAACTCAGCATTAGCACACAGTCGTGTGAAGTGATTACAGGCTTACTTATTAAACCCAAACAACAACGACAGTCTGGTCAACTTTGTGTGTGTCTGCCACGGACCGTCTGCAATCAATGGTTGCCCCGCCCCCTCCATCAATTTCCCCCAATCACAGCGCGAGACTTTGGCACACTGACATAATTGCAGCACGACAGAAAAAAAAACACAGACTCAACTTTACGGTAATAGTAACGTGACAAGCAGCCTGTTGAAATCACAGCTGTAAAGGTTTGGTTGCACCCTCAGCAACGCTTCATGCGCCATGTCATCCCGGTTTGTAAACAGCAGCTGCAAAATGGAGCCAGGGGAAGCCTCTCCGGCTCTTCATACCGTCAGATAACTACGCTGGACGGACATCTATCCGTGCACTACCCGGGGATGCAAACGTACACGCTGTGCGTACACAGGAGTTTCAGAGGAATTGTTGTAACAAAGGCGTGATACTACGGTAATCCCATTGTGGCAGCGCAAACGCGTAACGGTATGTGAGCTGCAGTGACAGCCTGCATGTTCAACAGCATGCAGCTCTCTGCTCTACTGACACTATGTGCACCAGTCAGCCCCGACACAAACACAATGACAGCGACGCGGACAGCCCTGCAAACATCACACAGTTTAGTCAGACAGCTGGAAGGCAACCCATGGAAATAAAACGAGCCGACACTCGCGCAGCAACCAATAACGGCACGAGAAAGCAGGAGAATATGATCGCAGACCTACCTCCGGGGACTGAACAGATCGTCCATTTCTGACATCGAGCCCTAAAGGTTGGGTGATGACACTGTGTGTGTATACTGTTCGTTGGAATGAACTCCCCTCTCACACCTATTTCTAGGTGCTCAAAATGGAGAACCACGCATTCACTCCGGAGAGGTGTTCACTGAGCTTGTGCTGTGACCTCAGCCTGCACGTACAGCGTCGCAAGCTCAGCCTCGCTCCTCCACAGACACTACTGAGCATGTGCTGCGACCTCACACACACACACACACACCCAGGCGGAGGCAGACAGACACGCATGCAGGATACGGAATTCATCTCTCCTCATATGTCTGCACCATAATAAACAAGGGTGAAATTGCAATGCTGCAGACAGCCCGCTCAGAATACCAAACGAGCGGAGAGGAGGGCGCAAGGGAGCGGAAGACTGAGACTGCACAGGGCTGTGGAGGAGGGGGTTTCCAAGAGGCAACCCTCAGTGCCAGTAACAAGCACATCTGTCACTGCTACACGTGAGACACATAAAACACAACAATGAACCGATTCAAATCTTGCTGCTTGTCCTCTTGTAAATATAATATGCTCCGAATGTATCTTGAATCGTTAAGGGAAAATTTAAAAAATCCCCACAAAGCAATGCCTATATGATGTAGTAGGGCAATAATGTAAATCATAAATGAATAAATAAATAAATAAATATATTTTTAGTAGCCAAAAAAATGAATGCACTTCATCCAAGCACAATAAACAGTAGTAATACTGTCAGAATATATATTGTCAGATCAGTAATTTTGCCAAGCACACAGCAGGTACAACAAATAAACAATATGAGGAAAACAAACACTAAAAGTAATTGCGAACATGTCAACTATGTTTACAACATGGGGTTATTGTACTGTAGACTTCTGTCACGTAATTTTCTGCAATAAATTAAGTTAAATAAACTAAATAAATGTTTTTTGTGAAGAGACCAGGGGGATGTTATTACAGCATAAATACCTGATAAACAACAAACTAGACATTATTGTTCAAGACAACAGCTCTCTGACCTTATCACTGTGACACATGCACAATACCAGCTTCCTGAAACTAAAGCTGCTCAGCCATGATTGCTTCTATCATTTACACTCGTGTCTTTCTGTGACATGTCAAAATGCCTTGTGTTAAATCAGACAAGCCATTTATTGAGCTCCTTGTAGCATTTCCATCCTAATCTTAATGTTAATGCAAAACATCAGTAATTAAAAAACCTGACATGTGGTTTGACAAATATCAACACATGCCAAACAATTACAAAGCCATGGGGGTTTCCCTGTCTCATTTCCCATAATTACACACATTAGGATCATTCTTTGTGCACTGATAACATTATCAACAATAATGAGCAAACAGCATCATTAGACTTAACACTGTGCAGCCAAAGCCAAAAAGCAGAAGGTTCATGTAGAGGAAAATTGAGGAAATAATAATCTCACTTTAAAAAATTGCATAATCTCAAAATTTGCTCCCATGGAGTGAATACAGAAAAACAAATACAACAATGTTTTTTTTTAAATAAATCTGTACATGTCCAATAATGAATTTCAAGGGATGTGTCATATGGTAGTTATTGTGACACTGAACAAAAACCATCATTCATATAATTTTAGCTGCAATTTTGTAGGCATATATATATATATATATATATATATATATATATATATATATATATATATATATATATATATATATATATATATATATATATATACACTCAACAAAAATATAAACGCAACACTTTTGTTTTTGCTCCCATGTTTCATGAGATGGACTTGAAGATCTAAACTTCATTCCAGATACACAATATTACCATTCCTCTCAAACATTGTTCACAAATCTGTCTAAATGTGTGATAGTGAGCACTTCTGCTTTGCTGAGATAATCCATCCCACCTCACAGGTGTGCCACATCAAGATGCTGATCTGACATCATGATTAGTGCACAGGTGTACCTCAAACTGCCCACAATAAAAGGCCACCCTGAAATGTGCATTTTGTTTCTGCTTTATTGACGGTCTGGGGACTCAGAACCAGTCAGTATCTGGTGTGACCACCATTTGCCTCATGCAGTGCAACACATCTTCTTCGCATAGAGCTTATCAGATTGTCTATTGTGGCCTGTGGAATGTTGGTCCACTCCTCTTCAATGGCTGTGCGAAGTTGCTGGATATTAGTGGGAACTGGTGCACGCTGTCGTATACGCCGGTCAAGCACATCCCAAACATGTTCAATGGGTGACATGTCCAGTGAGTATGCTGGCCATGCAAGAACTGGGACATTTTCAGCTTCCAAGAATTGTGTACAGATCCTTGCAACATGGGGCCGTGCATTATCTTGCTGAAACATGAGGTGATGTTCATGGATGTATGGCACAACAATGGGCCTCAGGATCTCATCACGGTATCTCTGTGCATTCAAAATGCCATCAATAAAATGCACCTGTGTTCTTCGTCCATAACAGATGCCTGCCCATACCATGACCCCACCACCACCATGGGCCACTCGATCCACAACATTGACATCAGCAAAGTGCTCACCCACACGACGCCACACACGCTGTCTGCCATCTGCCCTGAACAATGTAAACCGAGATTCATCCGTGAAGAGAACACCTCTCCAACGTGCTAGACGCCATCGAATGTGAGCATTTGCCCACTCAAATCTGTTACGGCGACGATCTGGAGTCAGGTTAAGACCCCGATGAGGACGACGAGCATGCAGTTGAGCTTCCCTGAGACGGTTTCTGACAGTTTGTGCAGAAATTGTTTGGTTATGCAAACCAATTGTTTCAGCAGCTGTCTGAGTGGCTGGTCTCAGACGATCTCGGAGGTGAACCTGCTGGATGTGGAGGTCCTGGGCTGGTGTGGTTACTCGTGGTCTGCGGTTGTGAGGCCGGTTGGATGTACTGCCATATTCTCTGAAACGCCTTTGGAGACGGCTTATGGTGGAGAAATGAACATTCAATGCACGAGCAACAGATCTGGTTGACATTCCTGCTGTCAGCATGCCAATTGCACGCTCCCTCAATGCTTGTGGCATCTGTGGCATTTTGCTGTGAGGCACATTTCAGGGTGGCCTTTTATTGTGGGCAGTTTGAGGTACACCTGTGCACTAATCATGATGTCAGATCAGCATCTTGATGTGGCACACCTGTGAGGTGGGATGGATTATCTCAGCAAAGCAGAAGTGCTCACTATCACACATTTAGACAGATTTGTGAACAATGTTTGAGAGGAATGGTAATATTGTGTATCTGGAATGAAGTTTAGATCTTCAAGTCCATCTCATGAAACATGGGAGCAAAAACAAAAGTGTTGCGTTTATATTTTTGTTGAGTGTATATATATATTATTACATTATGTAAACATTATATACCGTATATATAGCTGCTATATGAGCTGACATATCTGAACCAACCAGCAGCAGAATGAAGGAAGGTAAGATATCAGTAATGTAGCTGCACAGTAAGATCCTCACCTGGTTTCCGGGTTGTATCCGAGGATATAGAAAAAGGAGTCAATGCGGGCTTTGAACTCCCGGGCAGCAAAAATGTCAGAGAAATGGGAAATGTTGCATTTCCCCCTGCAGGAGAGAAGAAGAAGGCATTAATAGACAAAACCGGCTACATGACAAAGTGATACCCTAGCAGCAGCACAAATAACCCTAATTAGAAGCTGTTGGGATGTTCATCTACTGGAGATGACAAATACAGCAGCGGGTATCTAGCGCCTGTCAGTGCCTGCTGACTTTTGTGGTGAAACATTAGGCTCTGGCTACTAAAGTCGTAAACACCAGCTGAACATGTCAGCATCGGCTCATCTGCTGCAGCTGATGCTGCAGAGATGTGGATGGGAATTCAACCTGCCTGTCTCCCTCCCCACATGATAAGGGGAGGGGGAGGGGGGGGGGCACGACCACATCTTGATGCCATTTCCTGTTTCCAGCACCGTGGTGTCTGGTTGTATCAAAATAACACACATCACAGGCATATGGAGCTGGGCTGCCTTACTGAGACAGAGTATCTTTCTCCCCCTGAAAAGATTAAAGGGTGCTAAGGAGAGCTGTCTTTGGAGAGCTACAGTATTACAGCATCCCACTGGAATTCCCTCCCGTTTATCTAAAGCCTGGAGAATAAGTCAAATCAAAGGGAGCTCTGTGTAGGAGAAGTTGCAGCTAATTTTCCCTTAAATCAGTGGTTTCTGGAAGACATGGCTTTGCTGCTCACATGTGGTTTCTGTTAAAGAAAAAGGGGACGAGGGAGTGGAGGGGTGGTCAGACAGGAATGGATGAGGAGACAGAGGCAGGGACAAAGACAGAACACAATGCCTGATTCCAGACCAAAACACTAATTAAGGCTGCAGGCATTATATTTGTCCATTCTGGCAGCTCCAGCTCAGAGTAGTACAGTGTTATATTTTGTATATATTTACTACTATTAAAACACACAATTATTGTGCTCTTGGTTTACAGAGACCTGCCACAAATATGGAAATAGGGTGGTATCATTGTTCTGCTCATACAGACATATTAGAATGCACAACAGTAGAATATCCTAAGAGGAGAGGGGGCTGGCTGCAGACCTCCACTGTGGGGACGCATCAGGTACAGGCTCTACAACAGCACATAAACTGGCATGAAACTTCATCTAAAGGGCAGCTTCTCACCTTTACAAATACATACTGAAAAATAAATATCTGACGTGTATGTGTTTACCTGAGAGCAGCAGCATGATAAGTGTCCACGTAGTCAGAGATGAAAAGTTCTCGACTCCTGACCACTGGGTCTGTGATAACCAGCTCCCGGCCAGAGTCTGGAAAACAAAGAAACACCAGTGCTTAATAAATTACAGTCTGCATTATATACACAAAGCTAAGGTGACCAAACGCATTGATCTATGACAAAAGAAGGGAACAGAGATTAAGTAGTTTTGAACTCTGTGTAGACCCAAAGTAACAAGTATCTCTGAGGAGGTCAATAATATGCCACATGATTCAATAAAGCCAATAAACTGTGGTCCCCTGAGGAGAGGACATAATGTTCAGTTCTCAAGTCAAATGACCCTTACGGAGGTTAAAATGCATCAGCAGCCCAGAGAAGGGCTAGGACTCGTCTTTGACAAATGACCTGAGCTGTGGCCGCGGCGCTCCGGCCCTGTGACATCAATTCTAATAATCCCAAGTCACTGCTGCAAGGACACAGTGCAGATAGCTGTGCCGTGCTGTGGTGCAATGACGGAGTGTTTTGACACCTTAAGTGACAGTTTTACCTTTGACAGACACTATGTTTGGATTATTGTAAAAAACAAAACAAAAAAAACAGCAATAACAACACCCTGTTATAACTGTGACCACAGATGCATTTGTGCTCTGGTTACAAGGCTGTGTATATTTAGAGTGGATTGCATTCTGAGAGGCTAACTGAGAAAAGCTAAGCCATTAGGGGTCGGTAGCCAACTGTTAACAGGAAGTGTCGACAGGTGTGTCTTAAAACAATACAATACAAAAATAATACATTGTACACTCTGTACTTCTTTTGTCCGAAAGGCAGAAGGAACTCTGTACCAGATAGTTTAACAACCACCTATTAAAATTAATAATGTGTGTACAATTTGTTGAAATATCAGTGATAGATATAAACAATAAAATATTTATATTGCAAGTTCATTCTGTTCACTTATACACTTTCTATATTCAACATATGTGGCTGTTCTGTCATTATTTAAACCTTAATACTAGAAAAAAATATATATTTTAAGTCAGTGTTACATTCAACTCCTCCTGACCGGCACGTTCTGTCATGAGAGTTTGATGTTCAGCTGCTAAAGCTCATTGACAGTGCTCCTGTCTGTGAATGTGTATGTGTTAGAGTGTGATGAGTCCACTGGCACTGATGGGTGTTGAGAGTGTGTGTGCTCAACGGCCACATGACACTGCGGGTTATTAACACTTGACAGTGCTGCTGTCTGGCCTGAAGGAGTGTTACCCAGGGAACAGCATGGTGCTATGGGATTGGCTCAGCTGCCTGGGACACTGTCTTCTGGTTTCTGTTTGAAATTCACAGCTCACTCTCATATAACCCAACAGTGTGGAGTGCAGAGAGTGTGTGTTTGTGAAGGAGACAGAGGGGGTTGTGCTGCACAGAAAACAAGTGTATTTACTTTTGTGTGTGTGAGAGAGAGAAAATAAGTGTTTGTTACTCATGTGTTTGTGTACTGTATATGCACATGTGCAGGTGTTTTTGGAATCTCAGAATGCAGACTTACCATTTTCATTGTTACGATCCTGCACCAGGTGCTGGTAGACGGAGTCGGGCACCTCTGACTGGCGGTAGTACCATTTCACATTCATCAGCAGATGGTCCCGTTTACTCTGCAACACAGAGACACACAGAGCGAGTGAAAAAAAGATCGCACACTAAGATAAACAGACATCATTTTGTTTGATTACGACGTCACAAACTGGCCTCTTGGCAAAGAATGATGCTGTGCAGATGCACTGTTTATGACTCACACAGGCTGATGCCAAAAAGCACACAGAGCGACCAAGTCAATTAAAAAGGGATTGTAGGGCATTTAGAGCCTTAATAAAGTAAACAGTGGGATGGCTGTTTGCTGGAGGAGGCATGGAGTGAGCGGAACCAGGGGGAGGAGGGGGAGGAGGAGGAGGAGGAGGGATGAGCATGCTTCTACAAATCAGCCCTCTACACTAGTTTCTCATTATTTTACTAACAGGAGGTATCAGGAATTTAACATTCTTTTTAATGTCTTCATGCACTGGTACAGTATCTGTTTTCTATGCTTTGGACTATATGCTCTTTTAGTGCTGCCACCCACTGGCCTTTTTAATAGCTGCAAGTCAGCAAGTGCCTGTAATTCTTTAGATGACCAGCAAGGGGCAGCACTGAGGTGAGTCGAAAGGCTTTCCAGGGCCAGTCAATGAAAACACAGACCTGGAAGGAAAAAGGGGGAGGTGGGTAGAAAATAGTATAAAACTGAGGCCAGTGCTGAGGTGGGGGATTAAAAGGGCAAAATACTGTTTTCATTTCATGTTATAAAATATTTATTGTGCCTTCACACAAGCTCAGCTTACTGTCTCAGTGGTTTGAAAGAACATTAGAGACACTGCAAGCCTGGGTGCTGGACTGCGACACAATACGATTGGCCCCAGCCATGTCTATTAAGGGCTCTGCACTGACTGCACTGAACTAGCAAACCGAGGCACCTGCACCGCCATTGACACCACCCATGGACTACAGGAAAAATAAGCATATGGAAAAATGGAAAAGGGAAAGAGAATGGTAATCTAAGACAGACAGCTTAACATCCGCTTTTTCCAGACATGTGTGTATGTGTGTGTGTCTGTTTCTGTGTACAGGAACATGAGGTCAGGGTAAAGATATTTAAAGCTTTTAGAGTACATTGTTCTGTTATGTCACTGGGGAGGAGACTGAGCACATGCAGCCAAGCAAATCATCACCTCCCTCAAACCTCAAGCCCACCTCTGGTTTTCCCATTCTCTCCATTCCTTTTTCCTCTTCCTCACTCACTCCTCCTCCTCCATCTTTCTCAGTCTACCTTTCACTTCTTCATTTTCTCTTCCCCGATTCTTTCCCATTTCTCAAGCCCTGAGCAGCGAGCAGGAGTGAGTAAGTGAGCTTGGACGTGTTAAACAGCAGCTGGCATGCAGTCAGTCAGCTGCATTTACTGCTCTGGATGATTATATGTAGTATGCACGCAATACCACATAGCCACACACACTTTTTGCTTGTGCTTCAACAGAGAGAGAGAAAGCCATACTGATGGACTGAGACACAGACACCCCCCAAGCACATACTGTGTGAAGAGATGTGTGCAATGACGTCATGTCGCTCCCCCTCCCACAGAGCAGTCAGCCCACCCTTCCCAGCCCCTTGTCTATCCAGTGTACAGACACTGTTGCCTTCTAGACTAACAGCCTGTCTGCCACAGCAGAACAAGTAGTTATCCAGTGCTTATACATAATTAATGCTTTAAGGAGACTGTAAATGCTGCCAGTGTGCTACCTGAACATTTCATTTTCTGCCTGTAAAACCACAAAATCAAAGGGATTTCAGAGAGCTGGAACATACAGCATGATGCAAACAGAATGTACAGGCAGGCAGGTGGAAAGCCACAAACACCTACACACACACAAACTGGTTTTACACCATTATTTGTTCCATTTATGTTTGTCTGCATTATTTTACACCAATCAAAGCAGAGACCAAATGTTATTTCCACTATCATCATTGGTATCCTTGTTGCTACAGAACGGCTGCCACTCTCCAGAGCAGATTGCAGTTATGAAGCTCACAGCAGCGTTAAGCCCTCTCAGGCAAAAGAGGGAGGGAGATGGAGAGAGTGCAACATATGGAGCACGGAGTGGGAGTGGAGCATAGCTTTCAATTATCACAATTCTATAAACATGCGGGGTAGAAAAATGAGTAGATAACACAAGGAGAAAATGAAGGGAGATGATAGACAGCTCAGACTCATCACACAGGCTACTAGTTGTATTGTCTGGGTTTTTGTTAAGCCTGCTATAGAAAATGACAGAGAGGGAACATATAAGAACCACAATGCTGATTTGATTAGAGACATTCCACGCTGCCTGTCGAGAGCAGAGCATAGCTGAGCCCAGCACAATGTCAGCCATCTTTGTCTGTCCTGCCAGAGGCTAAACATGGCCCTGCCCTCCCTCCTCCTGGGCCCTAAACCCTGGGAATACAGCCTGCAGAGAGGCCAAAAGACTTACCAACTCACTACTGAGAGAAAGAAATGAAACAAAAGGAGAAAAAAGAAGTGCAAAGAAGCAGTACAGAGCAAGGGGGGGGGGGCATTAAGGAGAGAGAGAAAAAGGAGTTGGATTAAGGTAGGAGTAGTAAGTCCATCTCATTTCCTCAGACTTTAAATCACAACTGTCCTCCTGCTGCTGCTGCTGCTTTACCTCCACCCCCCACCCCCAAGGTTACAAGGCTACCCCTTTATTCATTGAGGTGATGTAAATCTGAGAGTCATGCTTTGGGGCAAAACACAATAGCGCCTCTCCTCCCCTCCAGTGGCTCAGCTTGGCCTGTGGCATTCTTGAGCACACTCATAAGACAGGGGTTTGTTTATAGGAGGGTTGCTTGTCAAACAGTTAGGTGTCAGAAAATACTACAAGATCTCGAGTATATTTTCCCGTCAAATGAATAAAAAAATATGAGATACAGTTAATAGGAAATTGCACTGATCACAGTTCTAAAGATAGGTCAGGCATTGTGTGAGTCAGTTAATTCTCCCTCCGACTAGCTAAAGGTGGCTGGCCCCTTTAGGGTCCATAATGGCTGTGCAGTTTTCTTTGTGTTGCCGCATGTGTGTGCAGTCAGCTCTAGAGCGAGGGCCCCCATGTACAACCACAATACCACAAAGACTGGAGGGAGAAGAGGGACATACAGAGGGCAGAGTTTCCTCTTTATAAGAAGTGCTTTCAATTTGAAAAGAAACCATCTCTGTTATGTATGGGATGAATTCAGTGAAAAAAAAAGATGGACTGATAGTGAGATTCATTTTCAAGTACAGGAGTGTAAAATCAATACTCTGCTTTTCATTGCAAAATCCATCCCAACACTAATAAGTGTTTCTATGTTTGGGAGAGCGCACAGCAGAAGAAGTAGAGGAGAGCTGCTTTCATGTCTGTCCACAGTGGCCTTTACAATATAGTCACTGCCTTACAGACAGGGAATGCTGTTACAACCTGCAACCCTCAAACCTAATACCCCCCCCCCCCTCCTCCTCCTCCTCCCTGCACTGTAACACTAGAGCCTTGCTTTAAACAATACCAGATCCTCCTGCTCCCACACGACAGGCCCCCAGTGCACCTCGTTAACAGGAAACCTCTGTTTATTTTCTCTGCTTTTCAAACACTCTTCTTCTTCCTCTGCCAACTCTGTTAGTGACCCCCGCTCCCCCTCCCCTCTCCCTCCCACTGATGACAACAGCAGCCAGGATCTATGACTTCCTTCAGGAGGTGGCAACCGGAAGTAAAGAAGGAAAGACCGATCCCAAAAACACAGACAAAGGAGACTGTCAAGAGCCAGGGAGGGAAGGAGGGAGGCAGAAGAGGGAGGTCAAAAAGACAAGAGCAGAAGCAGATCAGTGTTAGCCAGGAATGTCAAGCAGTTCAGCTAGACTAGTAGGCTGGTGAGCTAATAGCTTAGCTAGCTAATGCCCCAGGGGCAGGGAAGGCTCTGGTATAGTAGATCAGGGCTGGCAGCGTTGTGACATTGACACGGAGGCTCAAAATGGTAGGGAGGGCGGATTGTGGGAGTGTTCACGTAGCCTGTCGCAAGGGGAGAGTAAGCACAACCAAAGAACAAAAGGCTGATTGTGGCATTTGGAGGCAGAGATGGGATCTGGGAGGACTAATCTGCTGCTTCGACATGATAAGATTAGAGAGGAGAGGCAGGAAGAGCTGGCTGGGAAGATCGCACATACACTGCTATAAATACACACTCACACACACACACACACAAAGATGATGGATCTGATTGGAAGGGTTTTCCACTCAGCTTTCCCTCTTTCTGACTTTCCTCCTTTCTCTCTCTTATTTTCTCCCGACAGTGAGATCTGCCAGCACACCAGCACTCAATAAGCACTTCCATCTGGATGACAGAACACACACACACACACTCACACACACAAAATTGTATGTGTGTGTGGACATACAGTGGCGAGGTACAAGCGATCTGCTGTGCTCACGCAATCTTCAACATCTCAGTGACTGACAAAAGAGGAGGTTGTTAAAAAGAAATGCCAGTGTGCTGTGTGAACAAACACATGCATGAACACACACACACACACAAATAACAGGCTTTCAGCATAAGCACCACTATTCTTCTCCCCAACCTTGCAGTCAAGCAGGGCAGGCTGGGACTCTGTGTCAGAGGTAAGAGAAAGCACCTCTAAATCAGACTGCCAGAGCCAGCGGCAGCAGGATTCCACTCACTCTGAAATCCTTCTCCCCTTATGGGCTTCACTCAGAGCACTTGGCCACTCACCTTTCAAGCCTCCATCTCTGAGACACATATAATAACACTAAACAAATGCTGATTACAATGTTTGTGAGGAGGAACTGTGCACAGCTTGCTTCCCCGCCTGGCAACAAGAACAAATGGAGAGAGTGTGGGAGGCGAAGGGGGGGCACTGTGGGAGGAGGTGAGGTGAGTCCCAGCTGTGGTGGCGGGGCTGGCAGGACCTTTGCGCCGTGCCTACACAGGGGTGTCTCTCTCTCTGCCTCTCTTTGGCTTGACCTGTTTGGATATTAAATCGGCGCCCTCTGCTTTGAACACACTGGGCCCATCTGTCAGCCCGGCTCCATATTGGATTGGATGAGCATTAGCCGATTCAAAGTGGGATTTGCTCTTGTTTCTCTTCATGTGCATGTTGTGTGTGTGCGCCTTTGAACATAAGCATCAACGCCTGCCTTAAATTTAAAACCCACTTTTCATGGAATCAAACAGACGTGCATAAATCACTTTATGACAGACTCACTATTTGTGTCAATGTGCAAATTGATGACATACAGCAACACATCTGAGGATGTTAACAGGTCCTGTTGTCAAGCAGGCAAAAGATGGAGGAGTGGTAGCAATAGAGATGGAGATAAGAAGAAAAAGGAGGAGAGGGGTTGAGTCACGCGGAGCTAACAGATGATACTAATTAAGACTTCAGGCTAAGGGACACTACTGGAGGATCATACAGCCAACCACAGGCACCCATAACACTGGAGAGTCACAAGCACCACATATGACCATGGCGATAACAAACAGAGCTAATTGCACAAGTCATTGTTTCATCTATCTTTTATGTGTTGCAGAGGAAGAAAGGCTGAAAAACACGACCACACTGCACTCCTTCTACACAGGGAGCAGTGAGAATTAACAACACTAGCACTAGCTGCTCCTTACATTAAGTATATAGTCCAGCTGTGTCCAACTTAAATATTTGTTCTTGCCTCCAACACACTTCAGCTGCAGTTCTAGCCAAGAAATTTAAGACAAGTTATGTGACGATACAGAAGGCAGCACTGTTAAAAGTCAAAAGGATACAGAGAATACATTCAGTAATGACCATCATTAAGGGCACAAAGCACAGACATGGAGCACCCGGGACCTGATAATTTGTGTTCAGTGATTTAGGCTACATATAGATATAAACACTTCTTTTTCTGTTGGAAATCCTTGCAGCACTAGCAGGGTATAGACAAGAATGCAGATCCAAGTAAGACTTCAAACGCAGACTGCAGGAGGACAGATGGAGGCAGTTAGGAGAGCTCATATCTGGGTGTTCAGATCATAATACTGACTTTATTTCCCAAGCTCTCCCGCTCGGCCAGACACACGGTTAAAGCCTGCCAGAAAACATTGTCATTTCTGCCTTCAGCCTTTCATTTAGCTGCTTCAAAGCCATCTTGCTTTGATACCTGGCTTCCTGTGTGTGTTAGTGTATTTGCCAGTATGTGCGTGTGTGAGTGTATAGCCTGGGATGTTCTCATGAGAGCAGAGCCTTGTCTGGTCTCGAGGTAATACCTGTGAGTTGAAATCCAAAATGAGACACACACACACAGCCAAGGAATGCTACAGTTTGAGAGACAGAATTTCGTTGTTTTGTGCAGAGCCTTTAAAAACACTGATTTTTCATTTCACATTTCACAGCAAACTAATTATTTGTGTTAGCTTTGTCTTGTTAGCATAGCCTGGTGAGGTAATGAGACATCTTAATACTGACTGGAGCACTGCTGAGGAGGAAAAGAGGAGGAATGCTCACAGAGAGGGGTGCATGGGAAGGATATGAATATCAGGCTGTGCATGTGTGGATTTGCCATATTGGATGTCTGCCCAGCCAGTTAATCCAAAAACCGTGTGTGTGTGTGTGTGTGTGTGGTGTGTGTGTGTACAACTACCAGTTGCAGCCTCCTGAGCAGGGTATGGCTGTGGGTTGATGGAAAGCTTTAATGGAAGACAGGAAATAAGAAGGCTTGCTTAAGTCAATGCTAATTGATGTCCCCCTGGTATAATTTTGGGGCAAAGGTAATGAAGTGTGTGTGGGAGGAAGGGTGGACAAGTCAGAAATGTCACAAAGGTGCTATGTGTGTCATTTCAAGGATGTGGTGTGTACTTACAGAGGGGTGACAAATGAGTGTGTGTGCATGCATCCTTATGTCTGAATGTTTTGGGGGTGTTTATGTCACAGTAGCTGTGTTTATGTAGCAGTTAGTGTGCCATCAGAGAAATTAAAATTAAATTAATTAAAATTACAATAGATATTTTTTTGGAGATGGGGGGTGGGGGTGGGGCGGGGGCGGGGGCATGTGCCATGGCTCAATAAAGGTTGGGAAACACTGGTCTAAAGGGAGAGTGTGCACGTGTGAGAGTGACATAGATACTGAGAAACTGAGAACAGTGTGAAGAGTGTGAAGCTGTGTACGGCCAGCACACCCTGATACAGCTACTAGAGGTATTTATGTGTTTGTATTCTGCAGAATGCAAACACAGACAAGGAGAAAGAGGGGTGGTGATTAGATAACTGCAGATAGAGGCAAGTGAGCAGAGAGTAATAGCACAAGCATGCAAAAACAGATCTTTAAGCTGAATGCGAAACCAGACAGACAGCATTGCAGACAGCTTCATATCACTATGAGCTAAACCATTTGTGATTGTATTGTTTTATCTGCCCAGTGCTTCTGAAGATATCCATCTCTCTGTCTCACCCCTCTTATCTCTCTGAAGGTGACCTTGCCTGTCAGTCAGTCTCTGGTGATGACACTGGCCCTATCAGTAATACATCATGTAAGCTGTGTAGCAGCCAGATGCCGCCCTAGCTGAGCAGTGGGTGGTCTGTCAGGCAGGCCTGCTTTGTACAATATGCAAATATTCACATGCAAATTACCGGCCTATGTGTGTGACGATATATCAGTGTGGATGCAAATGCGACGTATTATCAAATGTGTGTATAAAAGATTTTAACACGATACAAGCATTTTATAGTTGCAGTTCACAAAATCAAAGGGCCACTCACAGTAACTGTAGTCTGAATGGTGGGGAAGAATGTGATTAAAACACATGTGCGCACACACACACACACAAAGGCCAGAAGCTTTGAGCAGCCTCCTGCTGTGCTGCAACAAGAGATGTATTGTAGACAACACAGCTGCAATAACAAGGCTGGCCCAGTGCAAGAAGGAGCTGTACTGCATGACTGTCTAGACCAGCAAGAACAGCCGCCATATTCTAACATGATTAGAGTTTTTAGAAAGCCACATTTGTAACAAGTCTAAAAAAAACCTGGAAAAAGAACAATTTACTATATATTTCACAGAGCTAGACTTTAAACAATACAAGAATGAATTAAAGGTGGTAATAGTAAAGCATCAAAAGAAAATGTTTACACTGATGGAAAAGGCCAAATTGTTCTCTACTCTGTGACTGTATTATTGATTGAATATTTTATCAAGTACTCCTACGCAATTAACTCAACCAGAGACATTTTTCATTTTTGAAGAAATCAAGAGATGTTTTGCCATTTGTTTATCTTAAACTGTCTAACAGATATATGGTATTGTAGGCAGGTTGAGCTAATGAGGCATAAATGTAAATTAGGAAATCAGGAAATTTGAATTAAAAAAAATAGCATGAAAAAACAAGCACAAAGTCAGTGATTTTAATTAGATATAACTTATTAATGTTCTGGGAGTACAAACAGGGTGGTGTAAGCACGAGATAAAAGGTGTAGCAAATGTATAAATTATTGAATTTAGCAAGGCGGATAAAATACACACCCTAGTCTGCATCTCCAATGCAGACATGCTATATACAGAGTTAAACCCGAATGTAAACGATAACACAAAATATGTCTTGGAAAAAAATAAATTAAACTAAAACTGCAGCCCCTCTCTTGCTACTGACGCTCCTAACCTGTAACACAATACAATACTCATGGTTGAATTAAACGGCTGCTCGCTAAAGCAGAACATGGGAAAAACACAGTCATGATGAGCACAGTGTGTCAAACACACTGGTTATTGTTCACACGTACACACACAAACAGAGCACCCACAGAGATAGAGCAGGAGACAAAGAGGTTGAACAACACACCAACATCTCTACTCTCTGAAACCCAGGCACATCAAAGCCTTCTCCGCCCATTTATCTGTGTGTGCCTGTAAATCAAAAGGCATACTTTGAACATGCACACACACAGGCTCAGACTGCATTTGCTTTGTGCCGCAGCAGCAGAAGAATCAGCATCCAGGACTGGGTAGGGGAGGTAAAGGATTTTGCTGTAGACGAGGGAATTACTGGCCCCAGCTCACTCTGTTAAGAGGAGAGAAGGATGACTGTTTACCAGAAAGAGAGGAAGAGAAGACCGAGAGGTCATAGCTGTGTCAGAGACGGCGCTTTCTTCCCCGCGAGTCACCTATTTACTTCACTTTTACCCATCACTTGCCCCTGCCACTGCCATTTAAAGGTGATGCACACAGACACATCTCCACTCTTTGTCTATAAAGATGACTCAAAAGGAAAGCAGACAAAACGAGTCAATGTAATTAGCTGTAACAGCATGTTTAAAGCAAGATTTAAGATGAGTGAATGCACACACACACACACACTCAGAAACCCATGGAGAGGAAAACCAAGGAATGCACCCACAACACACACAGATGATCTGTGCATCCCAGTGTGACCATATGGTTTGGCGGGGACTTCCTACCCACCGCAGAGGAAGTGTCCGTTTACAGTGCACAGTTCAGTTGTCCGCCATCACATCCTGTCTCCCAGCTCTAAACGGCCATGTGAAGCCTGCTTGGCTCAGCCCAGTCACAGCTTTGAAGTTAAATCAAGCAGAAAGGAGACACAGTTCACCATACCATGCAATCAACATCAGCATGAAATCTGGTAGGGGGCACACAACCTCAGACAACAAAGCAACATAAAGAGAGAAAACGCTTTATGTTGTGTAGTGAGCTGGTTCATTTTTTAGCTTTCCTTTTCCCTCTATTGTTGTTGGGGGTATATAACATCCACCTGTCCTTGGATGAAGGGTGATTAGGTGTTCTTATAGCTGGCCCTTTGTAACAGACTGGATGCATGTAATAGATTGTGTGCAAAGAGTGATATGATAGGCTGATGATGGAATGATCCAGGGGACATTGACTAACGGTCTGTGGAATACAATAGGGCGGGGTTATTGATGACTCTCTTAAACAGCGGGTATCATTGCCATGGCAGCCCATACGTTAGAGCAACACAACCACGCCCCTTCAGCAGCCAAGACCAATGGGCAGGCAGCTGCCAAGCAAACAATCCCCAGCAGTGTTGGAATGGCTGAAGGAGAGAGGAGAATGCTAAATGTGCCACTTCATCTGGTGATTGACACAGAGCCTCTTGTTTACTGGCGCCATGGAGATTTGCATCTTTTTACAACCACCCCTCCTTCTCCTCTTCTCTCTCATTTCTGCTCTTCTTCTCTGTGTCCCCTGCTTCACTCCCACAATCCACCCTGTTTGGGGCAGCTCTGCATGAAGTGGATATTACCCCACCCTGCTGCTATGATATTGATCAGCCTCCACCCACCCCTCTCCTCCTCCTTCTCTCTCCTCTCTTCATAGCCCAGTGCATTGATTCCACCTCTCCCTCTGAGCCCGCCAGCTAGGAGTGATTACACACGCTGCTCACATACAGCGATGCAAACACACACACACATTAGAGCCTTTGGTAGGGATGTGTGGCCTTGCTTCACTTTAAAGGCTATAAAGCTCCGCGGCTGCAGCACCAGCCCAGTGAAAACACTGCCTCTTTTCATTGAAGGAAACCAATGACTGCAAGCTTAGCATGACATATTACCATAATAAATACAGTTATTATAGCATGTTAGCACATCAGCCATCTGGCGTGAAGCCACCAGTGCTGTGGTGTTTTTTGTCAGGCTGGTGCTAAAGATGGCTGTGGTAGAGTTTGACAGGTGGGCTCCAGACACCTCGTGATTCTGTGCAGAACCACACAGAGCAGATACATACTCCTTATATGGGCCTGTGGTGCTGCACTCACCAGCTTAAGACTATCAGCTAGCCTACTAAAATAGTACAATGAAAAAAGTTGTAGGTGTTAGGCAGACTTCATCAAATAACCAAAAACAGCTGTGTGCAGTTGGAGAAGATTCATGGTTCTGAAGAAAAAAAATCTCCTGCTTAAATGGAAAGCTTTACTGACCCGGTGCAATTGCCCACTAAAACTCTGTAGTGTGAGGCTTGGTTCTACTTTACACACTTGCCCGTGTATTTCTGAACTCACTCTCTTCTATTTACCAGATAAAATCTCTGCTAACAATAGCTCATGGAGTTTGAAAGGTTTTGGACAGGGAGTCCTAGCTGATGAGGTAACGAGGGCAGCGTAGGCTGATGTAGCAAGAGCAACCACTTATCTCTGTGTAACCTCTCTCTGGCAGCAGCAGTGATCCAGCAGAGTCTACAGCAACAGTCCAGAGATCCCACATATTATACACACCCTTGTTGCCATTTGGCATTTAAATGGCATTTTAGCATGGCAGCAAACAGTTTGCACCTAATTATGGCCAGTTGCTGCTGTGGAAAGGGTCTCAAAGCCATCCACAGAAGGGAAGACACTCTACCACAGGCCTCTTAGGGATAACAAATATCTGCCTTGAGGCTTAATACTAAGGTGGGCTGAATTTCCAGAATGTGGGCCTATTACTGTTAACAGGTAAGCACAGTCAAAACAAAGATAAAGACAAGAGGAGAAAGCAAGGACAGTGTGCGATCAATAGTAATCAATATTCTCCCTCTGCTCCTTTCACTGTTTGAATTAGTATTAGTGCACGGCAGTATAACCTCTTAGCTCAAAGTGACTTTATTTCCTTTTGTATGATCTGATGAATTAACCTAAATTAAACCCTCAAAAAAAGATTGTAATAAATAACATGATGTCTCATTATCACTCAAAGTAGGCCCGTCTCAAAGCAGCGTTAATGATCTAGTGAAGAATCTACAGAGATGATATGTTGGGCCAAAAAGTACTCCAGGAGACTGTCAGCCATCTGTTAACAGCAGGCTTCATCAGTCCCCTACAGGTCCTTGTCACAAGTCTACAGCTAGTGGAGTGTAAGCCCAGGTTCTACTGTGGTGCATACGCTGAAGAAATGAGCTGTGTGTTTTGAGTAAAAAGGTGTGTACATTGGCTCTGCATGGAAGCGAGGACGAGAGGTCACAGTCAAAACAAGGGGCACACTGAGACAGACGGGCATCTCAATCACCTCCGTCACCCCTTTCACACCCTTCCGCTTGCTGATGGAGAGAGCCACTGCACTCATCCACCAACTCCATTACCCAAACCACCAACAGGGGCTATACATTAAATCATTCCATTTCACCTGGAGAGCAGGGTGAAGCTAAGAGAGACGAGAGGACTGAAAATTTTTTTTTTCTTTCTTTCTTTCTTTTTTTTGTTATGTCCTCTCTCTTGCTGTGTGTGAACCCATTTGGACACGCCCACATGCTGGGCTGTGATCAGATTACCCCCCTCCTATCTTAAAATACCCAGAGGCAAAAGATTCATCATGAGGACCTGGAGACAGTAGAGGAGAGAAAGAAACGCGGACAAGAGAAATGTGGAATAAGGTGAAAATGATGGGTAACTTTACAACAAAAGGGGAGGGCATTATGGAAAGCAATAAATGGGTTGTTAAACTCAACAGCCTAGGATTAGCTTCTCTTAATGATGCAGTTAAAGTCTATATAGCTGACTGTATTAATCATACCAAAACACTCTGTGAGTCTAATTCACACAAAAATGTTCTGATTCAATCACCGACAGAAAAAGTAAAAGAATAGAATTACACAGATACTCCCAACACTGCTTTGCATGCAGGACAGAAGCTTGCTTTCACAACTGTAAAAGGACAGGGGAGAAGCCACTGAATACAAGTCATAGGGGATTTGATGAGTGAGCAAAAAAAGGGAGACATAAAAGAGGTCTGTATTTTTTTAATCATTTCATTAAGATAGCGCTTAGGCTAATTTAACAGTAGGCTTAATAATGCAGACCTTCCTCCCTCTGCTCTGTACACAAGTGTTAACTGCCTGCTGGAACAAAGACAGCTCTGTTCACAAACACAACACTGCCAAACTGTTAAGTACATTCCTATAAAGAGAGGAACAAAGAGCATTTGAGCGTGGCGGGAGGAGAAATGAATACAGCTACTGAGGGGATAGCGCAGCTCGCCCCTTTGATGCCAGGAAATGTCTTTACCATCGTAGATAGTGTTTATACTGCTTCGTAGCAAACTATTTAAGATCGCAGCAACAATAAAATAAACCGGTAGGGCCGTGAAATCTCAGCAGAGAAGATGTTTGTGAGAGATTAGGGCCAAGGAGGAGGGAGAGGCATGCACAGCCAAACAACAGACGGAGATGGTAGGAGAATTTAGAGGTTTTTGGTAAGCACACATATACTTGGGGTTACACAACACAGGAATAATTAAGTGAGCAATGTTTTATGCGTGGAGGCAAGGAACACACACACGCACACACGAAAAGCACAAACACCTATCCGCAGAATAAATGAAGTGTGTGCGAGTGTGGTGAAGCGTCTCCAAGTCTTCACAGCTGTGGTTCCCCCTCAGTCCATGTGATCCATTGGTGGTGACAGACAGGCAAACACAATTTAGACTCGCCCATCAAAGCACATGCAACACCAGCCACAGCCACAGCAGGCGGAAACATGACGCACTGAATGGAAAATACACAATCTCCCTCCTGTGTCTGAGAAAAGACCAATATAGATTTCTCATTAAAGAGAATCTGAGAAAAACTGGATCTCCTTCTCTTCTACAATAAGCCTGTGTTTTTATTGAAGACAGTCATGGTTTTGTGTCGGAGAATCTGTCCTCAGTCAATCAGTGTGGGTATTGGTATGTCTTATGGTTTAGGGGATTTTACAAAATCTACTAAAAATCCTCATTTGAGAGCAAAAGCTTGAACTGTGAGCCCTGCAAGTGTTTTATTCCTCAGTTATGGAGCCGCTCCAGCAACTAAATCTTGATGACATGCCTGGTAAGACTCTTTGGTTTCTAGGTTTAGTAGAGGGTTTTCTTCCTAACGTACACTGACTGAGCTCTTCCTGAGAAATTGCATATGAGAGTCCTTAAACAGACAAATATTCCCCCTTTCGTGATCAAAGCAGGAGCATATGTGAGCCAGTTGTGTTGCATTAGAACAACAAGCATTGAGAGATGAAGGATAGAGTTAACAGTGAGTCAAGCTGTAGCACATGCACAAAATGTCAAAGGGTCTGTATAAGATTGCAGTGCTGCTGCAGGGGAGCTGGTGGAGATGGCAGCCTGTGGTGATGTTGCTGTTGTTTTTAAAGGCTGTCTGAGGCAGTGGGTTCCAAGGTAGACATTCCTCAGACCTCACAGCAATCCCTGAAATTTCCTCTTCTCGTGTCTGCTCCTCTCTCTGACTGATGCCCTTGCCCTTTTTCTCCTCTCTCTTTCCTTCCTTCCTTTTGCTCTCTCAACTGGCAAGAGTTAATTTGCACCATGTGTTCTTTAATGGAGAAACAGGAGGGGAAAAATAGGACCCTAGTGGAAGCGTGTGAACCTGATACCACTGTAAATCTCCACTTCCACAGTTCCACCCTTTAGCCCCTCCTTCTCCTCCTCTCCTGTTCTCTCTCATTCTTTTTTTATTGGCATGTCACACTTTGGACAAGCTGGAAATTACACTGAGCTGAGCTGAGAAGTAGTGGTAAAGCACGCCAGATACCTACTTAAGCTGAGAAAGAGAGAGAGAAAAATGGAGAGTGGAAAGAAAAAAAACATAAGGGACAAGAGGGAAGTGGTAACGTTATGTGGGAGAAGATCAGGAGGTGGGGTAAAATTAGCCGTCCGTTTTCAGCGCAGAGGCCAATCCAATTAAAGCTTGACCAGTCCAGGCAAATGTATTTAGTGTCTGGTTACTTCACTGCTCAGACCTCAGTGGCAGAAAGAGACATGAGATTCTCCTCTGAATACAATGCTCACTATAGATACCAAGATTGGCAGATAGTGAAAACAGACTCTTCTAGAATTGCCTGGTGTGAAAGCCACTTTGCTCCATTGGTTGCAAAACACTATGAACAGTAGTTCATACTTCAAAGAGCCCTTCACCCTCTAATTTAGCGTGCAACCCCCTATGGAGGAGTGGAGTGTTTTCATTGCAACAGGAAGACCTGGTCACATAATTAAACAGGTCTCATTACTATTATTATTATTTACAACAACCAGGAGTCCTACCTCCTTTTCTTGGTGACATTTTTTTTCCCATTTCCGCAGCTGCCAAAAAAAGCAGCAATGCTCTCCTGCTTTTAAAATAAGACGTAGAGTCACATGCCAGACAACAGTGAACTCACTTCAGATGTGAGTGAAGACGTCAACATAACTTTCATCACTTTTTGCTGCACTGCTAAATATTTCAACAAAGGGTGAACTTAGCACTTGGATGTATACATAAGGCACGGATGTCATCTATCAGTGAAATATTACATGACACATTTTGATGGATTTATGTGTGAAAGATTCAGCCAAGCTGGTGAAACTAATAAGGCTCCAAACAGAAAAGGCTTCTCTGCTGAATAATGTTAACAATGGAGGGTCAAAGAGGTGGCTATTGATTGGGCTTTTAAAGAGCCTTATGAAAATTCTATGGCCGCTGGTCTGGCCGTCCAGCATTACCAAACCACCCCCTCCATTGTCGAGAGACTGCACCCAAACCCCCATCTGGGAAAGTAATCACCAATCGTAAAAACACACAGAAACCCTATTTTGATTTGAGTCTGTCTACTTCTCTTCTCTCCCTTCGTCTATCCTAGAGAAAGGGATAATCCTATTGGTGGAACAACTAGTTTCCATAGCAGCATTTAGCTAATGCATGGGGAAGGCAGTGAGGGTGAGAGAAAAAAAAGTGTTATCTGTCCAAAAAAGATGAAAAGAGGGAGAGAAAAGACAAGGAGCCAGAGAGAGGAGTGGGTAGATTTTGCTACATGTCCACAAAGAGAGCTGAATACTCCAATTGCTGGGTTGGAAATGTGTGGTTATCTCTTTGCCATTTGTATTGCTATATTTATTCATCATGGTGCACGTGTGGACAATCACTATAACCTACCTCTCCCAAAGAGACAGAGCTCTGTAGCTGTCTAAGCCCGTCTTCATCTGATTTGAGATATGTACCAGGCTTGGAACCCAATACCAGAGTAGGACTAGCACTTGTCAGTCTTGCAGATTATGTCTGCAGCTGCTGCAGCTACAGTGACCCTAACACCTCAGCTAAATGACCTAATGTTATTACAAAGAATGGCATTAATGGTTTCACCTCAATGAAATTTCAAGTGTCCGGAGACAGAGGAAGAAAAGGGAGGGAGGGAATTGGAGGAGAAGGCAGGATTGGTGCGAGGTGCCTCATACCTCATAGAGGAGCATTAATCAAAACAGTCATAATGGGGAAAGTCACCTGATACTGCCAAAGCAGCAGTAAAAAACCCTGTGCTCATGGAGTCACAGCCAGCCACAAGGAGAGGAAAAAAGGAAGGTAATCTGAGCACAATTCATTTGTCCAAATCCAAAAATGATTTCACTTCATCTTCCTACAGTCCACTACTGCTAAGAAGTACAGCGTCAGCAACAATGTCTGTTCTGTGTTCCTTTTGTAGGTACGTGACAATGAATGGTGATTCACTGTTTAGTAGCCGTTGTGCTGTGGTTCTATTGCTTTAAGACTACTACTCAATAGGGAACATCACAGGCAGAGTGCCTCAATCAAAAGCCACGTCCATAGACGCTTAGATGCCCTTGTCAAAGCTGCTTCCTCACCGAGGCAAGCGGACACTTAAGACAGCCACACACACCGTTGTGAAAGGCTGCACCTCCACATGTTCACGCCTGTGAAATGTACCAGCTCACTTACAGCAGCTGAATGGACAGAGGAATGAAAAGAGAGGCAGAGCAAGCAGCATGCACACACACGCACACGCACACGCACACACATGCACACAAAAATGCCCCTAATGAATGTAGCGCCCCTCTCTCAAGAGATGGTAACGGCTGCTGCTCTACTCGATAAATATTAACAAGAAGTGCGACTGATGGCGGTGCTCACTGATCCATAATTGCATTTCAAAATGTTCAGTGGGGGTTGGGTAGGAGGGTGGTCTTGAAGGGAAAATGGGAAGATAAAAAGAGAAAAGTCAGCCTTCAAGGCAGTGACAAGAGACAAGTGATGGCTGTCTAGTCAACCTCCTACAATCATCTCAATGGCTCGGCACCAATGAGAAAGTCTTTGGTGAGAGAAAGAAAAACACACAGCTTAAGAATTATACTCTGACTGCCTCACTGCTGCATGCATTACAGGCCACTTTGACACTGCAGCTTCACATAAAAGGGGAAATCTGGGAATAAATCAGAGGGCTGACAGGGAACTCCATTACCAATGCCATATGTACATTAAGTAACATTTTTTGCATGCATATGAATATGGGCAGACAATAGCTGCAGGCTAATTAGCTAGTGGATCTCATTGTTAAGCTAATTTTTGATACTTTGGATTCCATTAGGGCTGTAGTCAGGGTCCACTGAAAACCTAATAACTGCTCGTGTTAAGCATGCGTATTTATGCACATATATTTGCATCTTTATCAAACATTTTTAATTATGGGTCCTGAATAGGTGGCATTTTCCACGGGAGTACGATGATAAGCACCAGCTAAAACCACCAGGAAACCGTTCAGATACAATCAGCATTTCTGTGTGTATGCGGGTATATATACGCACTCTGTTTACATGACAACTGTGCTGTTATATCAATCGACCACTAAGTGCACATGGAGCTATGATCGTTGTCTATGATTTGCAGCACTGCCTCAAGTGTGGCTTGTATTTCAGTAAAACAAGCAGCTAGATGCTTACTGCAGGGAAAAATGTACCCCACATTAAAGTTTAGCTGGTATTTTGTACATCATTAAAATGTAACAGCACACTCATAAGTCCTGGTTCCTTGTTAATGTCCTGCAAACAAATGTGTCACACTGTGAAAATGTAGAAAACTATAAATAGTAGTTTACCCTCATTAATTTTCAAGCTATCTGCTAATTAAATGTTTTGGCTCTCCAATCAATTATTTCAAGCAGTTTCAGAAAATAGTTCACAAACACCAGAATAGTTTACAGCTCACAAGGAGCAAACATGTCAAATACTGCAGAGATACTGTTAAGGCAGCTATGAGGGGGGAAAAACCAAGTGTTTTACAAATTTTGAAAAATTACAGTTGTGCTTCGTAGTATTAATAAATGCATACGGATCATGATTAGACATCTAGAAGACATAGAGACCTACTTACAAGATCAGACAGATTATTTTCCTATGAATGTAACACATTTAACAAACTAAACTGAAATACATCTATTTCCTGCATGTATGCACAAAGGCGAAAGCCTAAAGAAAGGGTCCATCACAATATGTCTTTACTGGACAAATGGACAATAAACTGCATGATAAATTGCACATCTATGTGTACATAGAGACAACAAAGCACTGCTGCTAAATAAGGTGTACAAACTAAAAATCAGTGAGTACACACATGCTGCATAGTGGTTATCTGACAAAGAAAATCTTTCATCCTTTTTAAGCTGTAACATATGAGCTGGAGTCCTGGCAAGATAATTGCATTGTACGTGGCATCTAATTAAATGTCCATGAGCAGGGAAGATCCAGCGGTGGATATGTGTGTGTGTATGTAGGGCTAACAGGGGACACAGAGACTGTGTGTGGGCGTGTGTGTTGGTGTACTGGTCTCCTCAATCCCTTGTTCCCGGAGGGAAAAACGCTGCAATCACTCCATTAGTGAAAGAGGGAAGGAGACTGGGATGCTGGGTGGAAGCAGAAAGAGAGAAGGATGTGGGGAAGGAAAGAAGGGGGGGAGGGCAGACCGAACACAGCTGACTTGGCCAATAACAGCAAATGAGGTTAGATACAAGCAGAGAGGGAGGTAGGAGGGTCAATGAGCTTCGAGGACATGGACACAATGACTTGAACATGGGATGGGAGGAGGGAGGGATGTGAGTGACAGCAGATAAAGAGGAGTGGGGAAATAAAGTGTAGAAACAGAGAGATGAGAGAAGGAGAGAAATGGAGACGGAGGAGACAATCAAGGTAAGAAAAGCAGGATAGATTGCTGAAGTCAGGGTCAATGGGCAGATATAGCAGGAGACTGTTCAGCACTCAGGTGTTGTCAAATGGCTTATTTTCCCAACTCTGAGCAAAAGGCAACTGAACCAAATAAACATGTATCAAATTGTATGATCATAATCTAGGTAGCATGACCACAGCACAGCACATGCATTCACCCACACACAAAACACACAAGTCTTCACCAGGAAGTGTTACTCTCAAATATAAATTGTAAACACATTACAAGGTCGGGCACTGGGTATAAAGTAAAACTAGCCATCATGGGGAAACAGACTGGAGAACTGTGGGCTCCTAACTGACCTGACTAATCACATCAGAAGAGCCATAAAGGGCATTTTCACCTGTTACCATTCAGTTTTTATTTCTGATTTGACTAAATGACATAATATATTGTGTTCAACTTTTACTGATATTCTGGCACACTCTTTATTTTCTAACCATTTAAATGTAGGCTTGGCACACAATTAATTATAGTGCCACCAGTAAAAACGGCCTCCTACTGGTCATCTTTGTATCCAGGCAGACATTTTAGGAAAGAAGGCAGAAGGCTGAAATCTATATGGCTGGATCAATATGTCACAGAGGTTGTGTTGGGCACCAGGGCTGCCACTGTTAAGTAAACAAGCTAGAGGAAGATGATTGCCCTTCAAGTCTAGAATGACCTCAATAATGCTGTAGAATAGATTTTTTTTTGCATGTGTTATTACTGAGTGACTGTGCTTAGCATGCCTATGTGTGTGTCAACAAGAAAAAAGACCACTGCAAGATTTGGTTTAAAGAGAATCATCCAAATGCAGAGAAGACACACAGTGAGAGAAAAGATATAAGGAGACAGAGAGGCAGGCTTCAATTGTAACTCCACAGAAGAGATTGATGGCTGTATTCAGGATTTCTACACACCACTAATTGGATTCACAGGTCATTAGATAAAGTACACAAGTGAGACTGTTACAATCTAAAGACTGAGACAGGGGAGAGACAGACAGGAAAAAGGAGAAGGTGCGACAGAGGCAACACTGATGAGGTCATGTGGTCCTGGACCAATAAAATTTCCTCCCCCTCAGCTGGGCCCCCAAAGCCCCGCTCCACGGGGGGGGGGGGGGGGCACTTGGGGGCTGATCGATAATTTGTGCGGCAAGAAAAAGTGGGGGGTTGAGACGGAGACAGGGAGGAGATGGGAAATAAAGAGAATGAGTTGATGTGTAATGCGTAGTCCGCTTACTCAAGTTGCCTGTTGTCTCTCCTTTTCAATATATTGTGGCAAGAGGAGGAAATGAAATTATGGCGACCATCATGTTCCACAATAGAGCCAAATGAGTGGATGAATATTTTTTTTCCTCCCAGAGGCACAATTCTGTGCCCCAGTTTTGAGGGCAAGATGAGGGGGGCAGAGTCAAGGTTGGCTGGCTAGATGGTAGTTTATACCAACATGTGCAATTACAACCTAAATCAGCTATCATCCTAAAAGAGGATTTTGTGCTCTACTAAATAGAGATTAGAAGTTTAAACTGTAGCCACTGTAGCAGTGGGCTTTTGTGATTTGTAGCTCTGTGACAAAATGAGCTCATTGAAAAATGCTGTACTTGTTTAGAGAGCCAGCGGGGCTTGCTGTTTTAACATAGGAGGACAAGGGTACAGTCTGCTCAAACACATACAGGCATGCAGATGGCTGTTCATTAATTACAGATGGATTGGGGGAGGGAGTAACTGAGAGAGACAGACACAGAGACAGAAAGCGAGAGAGAGGTCAGCCAATGTAGCCCGTATTCTACCTCTCTCTCCCTGGACAATTACCTCTGTCTGCCCCAGACCTCTTCTGGTGCTCTTAATCGAGGTGCTGCTGCATGGGTTTCCATGCGAGTGCATGTATTTACATGTGCATGAGAAGAGGTTCCTGCCATCCTCAGCACTCTCTAGCAGCAATCCGATTAAAGCCCTGCTGCTGTGGGGCCCGGTGCAAGGCCTACAGCTAACCTTAAAACCCCTTCTACACACAGCAACTACACTTGCTGCACAAAACACAAACAACGTGCCCTTAAAAGACCATCTTCACTTAAAAGGATACCCTTTTTGGGTATTTGGCAGCCACTCTAGAACTGAGGTCTGTCCACCCAGCACCATGAGTTTTGCACTTTACACACCTAATCCTGTGCAGCATCCAGTTTGTCTAATCAGGCTAAAATATATTTAGTTAAAATGATATTCTATATGTTTTGCATGTAGCTGTACAGTCTTAAAGCATTGTTACATCCATCTACATGAACAATCTACTTTGGGTATACTCAAATGTGACTTCACCTCTTAGCAAATCAATTTGTGTGTGAGGCTGTGATACATTTTAAGTGTCCTGTTGCTGAGAAAACAAGTACCAGCTCACTATACTGACTGAGTCTGATGAATCAGCCATTCTGAGGAGCAAATTAAAAACTAATTTCTTTCTTTATTTAGCAAAAGAGGCAATTTGGCCACATTAGGTTGTAAAAAATCAATTGAAAACTAGTAAAGGTCTCCCTCATTAAATCAATTAAGTGCATCGACAAACATCTATATTTCCATTACAAGCATTATTGCACTGCCACTTAATTGCAAAGGTGGGTAATGTTTAAGCCCAGGCCTAATAGGGACTCATGTGTTCACACAACAAACTTCCAGAAATAAAATGTTTTAAATCAAACTGCATTTTACTGTAATGAATTCTCATCAGATGTTAAAATCCTATTGGGACATGAGATGATGGCTGCATAGGTTGCTACTGAACCTCAGGCAAGGACACAACACATGGGGACAGAGAGAAGTGAAAATCTACTCACCAGCTTGAAATCCTGAATGCTACAAATGAAGTAGGGAGTGTTGGGCCGCCGACTCTCAATATACACACAATCTGCAAGGAAGGAAAAAAAAGGGTTTTAAAGAAGACGTTCACACATCTCACAGCTTTCATGTTTTTGAGCAGCCTGACTCTGTTATATATTATTTTGCGTGCTGTTACCTCTGCTGAAAAGACATTTTTCTCCTTGAGTCAAATTCAATTGGAATGCGAGTAATAGGATTAAGGACTTTTGGAGCGCTACAAGGTTGCCTTTCCAAAGCAAACATTACGCCCTAGGGGAATTATGTTATTGTTCCACTCCATTTATACACCAGTGAGCAATGCTAGCATTAACCCTGTCCCGCCCCAGAGTCGTCACTGTAACCTCTTCCAACACAATGACACCTATGTATATATGTCTAGTTAGCTTGAAGGGAAAAAGAAATCTACTCCATGGTCTCTCATTTATTTTAATTCTGCTTAATTATATAACCTTTACAAACCACCCTCCTCACGCACTGTGTGCTAAGGAGGTGGCCCTGGCTGGCTGTGTTGTTAAATTGAATGTGACTGGTGGTATGGCCAGGTCGTGAACTCTCATCTCCTTAACAAAAACATTCACGCTGCAGAGGACAAAAAACACACAGCCACTTCTGCAGAGAAGAAAAGGAGGAGGAGGCGGGGGGATGTAGCTAATGGTTACTGCTGCTAAGCTGGGCACAATATACTTTCAGCCAGGTGTTAGAATTATTAAAGAAAAAATGAAGACTAGCATAATAGTGAGTGTGATCAAGCTGAGCTTAAAGAGATTAATTTAGGTTTAAATAATATCTTGTAAAACACTTCTTACTTGCTCAACAGGCAGAGCAATCAAAAGCCACCGACAAAAGTGATTGAACACTAAATCTCACACACACATTACTGAATGACCTTTTATTTAGATAGAAGCATTCTAACAAGCTATTTGACTGCTCCTGTGGCACAGTGTAGCACATCTGCTAGCATCCATAAAGGACAATATATATAAAAAAAAAGCTGGTATGTAAGATTTACATTGACAACACACTGCTGGTACTCATCCCACAAAACATGCACCGAGCTGTTCTGTGCAGAAGGACTAAGCCACACTTTCCCTAACAAAAGATGTGCGGCTACCTTTTTCAGTTACTGACGCTGCCATCATCTGTTATTTATTTGTTTGTGTCAACAAAGTTATCGATCTGGCTGTGCTTTATCTTACCGCTTCCAGAGGAAAGGAGGGGTGGCAAAGATATTAAATGGCTTTGACACCCAAGATACCATTTGTAGAGGAACTGGTGTGTTCAAGTGCGCCTCTGACATCATGGGCTTTGTTTTTTTGAGAGGTTGGGTGTATGTATGTAACCCCAGGGTGGGCTTGTTATCTACTGTGGGCTGAATGAGCTGTTCTAAAGGGAGGGGGGGTTATCGCCCTTCCTCGCTCTGAATGATGCATTATATCTTTCCCTTTCTCACTACTGTCCTCTTCGCGCTTTTCCCCTTCTCCCTCTTTTTCTCCCTCCTTACACCATCCCTGGAAGTCATTTACAAGATAACATGAATGAAAATGTCCATCAGTGCTTTTGTGTGATCTGTGAGCAACGCAGTGTGTGTGTGTGTGTTGAGAGAGACAGAGAGAAGCGGGTAGAGAAAGAGGAGGAGGAGGGAGCAGGACGAGGGAGTGGGGGGAGGGCAGAGAACAAAAGAGACTAATCTGAATGAGATGACATGTTTCGGAGGAGTCAAATCGGGGGAATTAGGGTTTAGTGTCCCTTCACCTCAGCGGCACATTCATTTAAAGAGGCCAGATCACTGTGTCTACACCTCTGTGCACATCAACAGGCATAAAGAAAAGACAGCAAGAGTGAAAAAAGATAGGTGGTGAGACGAGAAAAAAAAATGATGGATCTAGTTTAATCATTCACAGACAGCAAGCAAGTCTATTCTTCGAATGTTGAAAGCACATTTTGAATTTATCCTGGGCACTAAAAGTCTACCACCAGGTCTACTACCTCAAGGGCATGTCTCTGAAAGCCACTATAACACAGATCTCAATGAGTGTGAAAGTTAAATCCAAGTTTATGCTTTGGACTCAAATGAAAGGAAGGCAATAGAGCTCAGTGAGGTTGGGTGGGGTACAGGGGGAGGAGGATGGGGGGTTGAAACGGGCCACACCTGGTTCCTCCAGGGTCTGCCCGGCTTGTTAAACATTCCTGCCATTTTGTGCATTTAGAAGTGGGTCTCCTCGCTCAAGTGGAGAAGTGGAAAGGGGAGGGACGAGGAGGTTTAACTGTGGAGAGGGTCTATGTGGGGGGATGGGCAGCATTTTAGGACTCAAGTGTGTGTTGGTTGAATGGATGTAGCTTCCACTGCCACAGGAGGCAGAAGCACGACAGGACCTTTGCAGCAGTTTAACTTCTACCTTTGGACCACAGTTCAACACAGTGGGAACCATCAGGGCCGCCCCCAGTGACTTCAATACCTCGACAGGGGAGATCACCATGAGGCTACCGAGTGCTGTTCTTCAGACCTGAGCACTGAAACCCGACCTTGGTGGTCATTGTTTCTCCAATTACAGTGTCACTGCTGAGTTCAAGCAACTGAACACTCGTTTTAACCTCACGACACACACAAATGCTCACAGTAATTTTTTCAGCTGTAGCTCATTGTTCAGCCAGCCATTCTTTTTATGGTTGCCAAGCATGTCTAATCTAAAACACACCTAGCCTGAGCAAAAGAGCCATGTCCTATTCTCTCTCTGTATCAAGCAAATAAGATGCTGTTTAATTTGCTGCAGCATTCCAGCAGAGGGGAGGTGGAGTTCTTAGATAACATCAGCTTGGCTTTCTTTTACGAGCCGGCAACAATGAAGAAATCACATTGTGAACGCAGTCATGTGTGCCAGTGTTTTGTAAACAGTGATGGGTGGGGAAGTGGGGGTGGAGGGGCATATTTTAAGGATGCAAGAAGGGCTTATTAAATCAAAAGGAATGTTTGTTTAAGCCATGCTTGCAGGTGGTGAGTGTTAGCCATGAGGCAGGATGCACCTGCATTGTTAAAAATGGTGCTCAGCTCAAACAAAATGAGTACACAGACACAAACACACATGCACGCAGCACAGGAGAAAGAAGCGGGTGGATTTAGCATAGCATGAGTCTACTGATCCTAAAATTAAATAGCACAAGGAATGCAATAAGGGAGGCACAGGGGTGTAGGGGGACTAGAGGGCCAACAAAGACACAAAGCTTGGGAGAAGGAGGGTGACTGGTGTTAGCACTGATTTACCACTCAGGTGAGGCAGACCAGCTGATGACCACTTCCTGCTGGGTCTGCCCCAGTGGAGTGGTGTTACAGGCAGTCAAAGCCTGAAGGCACACAGACACTTGGTTCTTCCCTCAACTTTCCTTTTTCTCCTCTCTTCCACCAGCCCAACAAGTCTCCCTTCTTCTGATTGGAAAAGCAGTGGGAAATACCTGGCAAGCGATACCATCAGCTCTCTACAATAGGGCAGGCCTACAGCTGACTGAGCTCCTAGGGGAGAACAGAGGCTCTTTGACAACACCACCACCAACCCCCCTCCTCCACCCCTTTCCTTTCCCTCTCGGCTAGCCCACGCTTTCTCATTTAGCAGTCGGCAGGTGGTTGGATTTCACTAAAAAGCCCTTTTCCCAGAGTCTCTAGCGTGGGGAGAGATGGGAGAAGAGAGAGGGCCTTTTAAAAATAGATCTGTTCAGTTAGCGACAGGCTACAGATTCACACTGCTATGTTTCAATATGAAACGACTCCAAGGGCTTGTCCCTTTAGTTGGCTTAACACACACACACACAAACTTGATCGACAGGTAGCCTTTGAAGCACAAGGGATGTGCTATGCCAGCTGTCTTGGCTGTAGAAGAAATACATTTGATTAACAACACATCTCTGTTAAAGGCACTGAAAAAGATTGTGTTTTAACATGATTAATGAATGCCAGCATTTAAACTGAGGGAATTATTGATTGTGCATCATTAGCAATAATAGTGATGTCCATGATAAACTATACGAAGAAACCTGAAGCTGATGTATATTTTAAAAAAACAGACATATAGAGAACATGGCTGGTTTGTTTTGGTCTGGATTGCCAGCAGTTGGTCCAAAGTTTGAAGAAAGGAGCAGGGCTGGTTATCCAGCTCTCTGTGTGTGTCAGACATACTCCTGCTGCACAGCTTGCACATGACACATACAGTGACACACACACACTCCCCCCCCAGGGCTCTGTGGCGGCTGCAGCAAGAAGTGCCAGCTGTCCACATCAACAACTCCCTCAACTCTTAAATGCGCAGTGTTTTTGTTTTGTTTTTTTGTCAGCCTGCAATTATTATGAACTCTCTACACAAATCTCTTTCAGAAGAAATTATTTAAATCATCAATTCAATGTTTTTTTATGTTGCAGTAATGTTGTGTGACATACACCGGGATAGAAGGGCAGCAGGGGAGGTTTATGACAGGTGGCTTCTATTAATTCTCTCCATTTTAAACCGAGCAGCCAGCCAGTCAGTTAGGAAGCAAGGAGACATGCTATGGCAACCAGCCACCTGCAGCGACAAGCAGTTTCCTGCTGCAGTGGAGAGAAGGGATGAGCACTGTGGATGCTCCTGTGTGTGTATTTGACTGAGCTTGTGTGGATTGTGGTGTGCTTGTCAGAGATAGGGAGTATGTCTATGACTGTTAATAGCATGCCATGTATATGTGTTAGTGTGTGTACTTTGCTGGTTATCAGCTTACAATGTATATGTGTGTTAGATTTTTGTGTTTCTCAATGGTTCTAGGGTGTCTCCTATTGATCCCCCATGGCAGTGTATATAATCTCCAGAGGGAGGATCTATAATGAAGGGTGGGGGGTGGATGAGCGTAGAGAACAGGCTCTGAGGGTGTCTGGCTGGGCCTGAGGAAGTGGTGAGCGCTAAGCCACAGGGCACAGATCGATTTGGCATGTCTGCCTGTACTGCATTGGGCACCCCAGCAGCCGACCATACAAATGGCCCAGGAGACAGTTCCCTGGCCACCACCAAAAACATATTCCTCTATCCCTTTTTAACAGCAGCAAAGCTAGAGTTAGCTGCAGGCCCACCTACTGGCCGACTGCACTACCCCTTCCAATCGATGCGTGTTTAAGCCGCCTGAACCCATCTTCAAGGGATAGAAAGGCTAAGCAGAGAGATTGAAGGGTGGCTGGAGACTGGGAGTGTGGAGGTGATTTCAATACTATAAATGGTACGTGTTATTTCCGATGTGACGACATGAACCAGCACGTTTCTAAATCTCCCTGTGACAAAGCAATCAAAACAGCATTTTGGTCCACAATTTCATTTGGTTTCTGAGCTGCTCTCGATCACAGCTTTCCCCTCCCCATGTCTGGGGTGGCACAAATCCCTCTCTGAGGGTGGTCAGTTTTA
Source organism: Parambassis ranga (assembly GCF_900634625.1). Taxonomy (NCBI): domain Eukaryota; kingdom Metazoa; phylum Chordata; class Actinopteri; family Ambassidae; genus Parambassis; species Parambassis ranga. Next base: position 10,777,642 of record NC_041028.1, on the reverse strand, counting down.
CATATTGTGTGTCACTAGACGGCCATAAAGGGATTTAACATTTAGTAAAGCATAATCCATTGCAGGCTTTGTGCCTGCTTAAGCTGCACACATCAAATCTGATTGCAAGAAGGCTGCTACCAATGACCAAGCAGGAGGAGGAAAACAAGCACACACCAACACACACAGCTTATCACTTGAACAATAAGCAGAGGAGACAGCAGTAAGTCAGTTACTGAGGTGGAGGATGATGACAATTGGAGGTGAACTATAAACAAGTGTACCAGTGCTGGGGGTGTCACTACGCAGTAATGGCTAATTCCAAATCAAGAAATAATCTAACAGCTCCAGTCTTAGAGGTAAAAGAAGGTTGTGATATTCAAGCCACTCTACACCTATCCGACTAATTGAAAGAGTACAGAAAACATAAATGGTCTGCATTCACTCGACAAGCTGGGCCGCAGAAATATATTTAGCCAGGCTATTATACTGAGACAGTGGACTTTGTTTATAAATCTTTTTAAGGTTTCATTAATGCAAATTACTGACCTTTTTCCACCCTCCACACCCCCTTGCATGGTTGACTATGACATTGAGGACCATTGCTCTCTTTATTAAACATGAAATGCCAAGCAAAGACTGAAGCAGCAATGAGAGGGATTAGGATCAGTGACTGTTTGCCTTTGGACCGCTACTGATGAAAGCGCTTTAATTTAATAATTAATAATAATTTATTCAAGCAGCTAGTCCAGTTACTTACATCATATAGTTAGTAGGGTATTTAAAAAAAAGTGTGGACGCATGTGGGTTTCTGTAGTTGAAGGAAATAACATAACACACCAACTGTAATTTCCTATGTCTTCCCATTAAACACCCAAGTCATGCGGGCCACCTCCTTCCCACTACTTGACCTTTTGCTGGGCCCTAGATAAATGAAAGGCGCGACTGCAATGATTTAGTTGCATAGCACTATGGAGTAGAGGAGAGAGCAGATACACACACACACACACAAGCAGCCAACCTGGCTTCCTTTCGATAGTGAGTGCCGACATTCCTGCATCTAATACAACCAATTTATAAACAGTGGGTGAGAGAGAGGCCATGTATACAGCTGTGGAAAAGATTGTTTCTCTTTCTGTCTTCATTTATCTGACATAATCAAGACATTGCACTGCAGCTCATAAAATCTCTCCAGGAAGCTGGACTACCTTTTGAGTCAGATGTTGTTGAGATGAAATCATTATCAAGGCTGTCGTCACTATCACATCATCGAGTGAAGCACCTCTTTGCTTTATTGACTAAACTCAAGACAAAGCTCAGTGTAGGTCAACTTGGAATTGATTGTATGATGCATCAGCCTCTAGCCTAAGGGAGAGTGCTGTCGGAGAGCTGCTTTGTGGAGAATATGATATCAGGAGTCTACTGAGATGAATTCATTAATTCTTCTATTTAAGTTTTTGTTCCTTAAAATAAGCATTAAATAAGATACCTAAGTGGATATATGTGATTTTACAAAGGTGGTTTATGATCAATACAGTGGGAAGTCACAGCATTGTGATTACAACTCACCTCCAGGCCTGTAAACAACATCGTCTTCTGTAATGAAGGATGTGATTTCTCCATTCTCTGTGCGCTCATAGCGTGACTTCTTCTTGGGCATCTTCTTTTTGCCCTTCTTGCCAGCCTCCTCGGCTGTGCCACTGCCTCCGCCAGTACTGCCATTGTCGTTGTCCTCATCCTCGCTGTGCTCGCTCTCTGCATAGTTCTTGGCTCCGCCCTCAAGCGTGCAGCTGCGCCTGGGCCTGGAGCTCTCACTTTCACGGTCGCCCCGGTCCCCATCCTGCCTGCGAGACTTACCGGCTTCTCTTTTATCCCGGTCCCTGTCTCTGTCCCTGTCCCGCTCTTTCTCCCTTTCTTTCTCTTTGTCGGCCGTCATGATCCGCCACGTGCCTTCCTCAGTCCTCTCACGGCTGGGCCTCCGTGAAAGGTAGACTGTGAGCCTGGGCTTCAGTCTTCTGAATTTACCAGTCAAATCCAGGGAAAATTCGGCCACACCAACAACCCCAGTGTTTCAGAAAAGCTGTGGGTGAAAGAAGAAGATAATTAGCATGAAACTGTAAATAACCACTATATTCACAACACAGGATTTACATTTTCTAAGTAGAAGGGTTTGTTTTGTTGAGGAGGTCTTTTGTGGGCGAGAAATACAAGATTAGTTCCTGGAGGTGAGGCAGCTGTGCTGACTCTTCTCAACACCACAGTAATTGTTGGCACTCCCCTCCACAGCCATGTATACTCTGGAGAGCCCTGAGCTGCTTTATCAAAGAACAAGAACTTCTAGCTTCCTGCTCAAACATATTTCTACTGTTCCAGAGAGGTGCAGAAAGAGAGTTATTATAGATTAAAAGAAGAAAGAAGGCATACCAGGGTTGTTAGTACACTACGCAAAAGGGAAAATGTAACATGAATAAGGCAGTGCTGTACTGAAGAAGAGGTTTGCAGCCAATAGAACACCTTGGAGATAAAGTGTCATGGGTGTGCCGTTTGTAAGACCACAGAATAGATGTGGCATGAAGCTCAATGACAGAGTTAACAGGCCAGCTTTCTGCAGACCGTTTGTGATGACACCAGACTCAATTTTGCTCGTATGTGAGTGTGTGTGTGTACTCCGGCTTACTGGACTGCATCCCACCCCGGCCCTCTGCCCTGGCTGACAGTAACCACTGTGTTAATGTGAAGTGACAGTTCTGGAGGGAAGAATATAGCAATCCAGTGGGTAAGGAAAGGGACAGGAAGCAGGCAGAGTCAGTCATTTACCATGCCTAGTCCATCGCCACTTTAAGCTATCTTTGCCCAGCTACTGCTTTCTCATGCCATAATGAAATCCTCCATAAACAGTGAAGTGGCAAAGCTGGACCGGCATGCAGTCTGCACTACACTGCCCCTACACACACAGCCTACAAAGAAGGCTACTCATTTACTGCCAGTGTTTGGCCCTCCACCCCCACCGCAACAAATTAACTAGAAATAGTTATTACAGCCCCCAGAGGGATAAGACCAAGCAATCAGCACCCGCGTTACCATGGTTGTGATAGCAGGGGGGAAGAGGGAGAGCAAAAAATGAGTGAGGAATAGAGATTGAGCCAGGTAAAGCAAAACCACCTAGAGTGAAAATTATACAGCATATCTGCAAGTGAACGTTTTATTGAGAGCTAAAAAGAATGGTGAAAGGTGGTTAAAGGCTTCTGACACACACACACACACACACACACATACACACACACACAATGAGGCGTGTTTGACAACGGCACTCCTCAGCAGCGGGTGCTGTCATCTCGTGAGCAGACACCAACTGACAGGGCAGCTGCTCTTGTCGTCGGCTTCAACACAAACACCGGGCCTGATTAAACTGCAGCCTCGTCACAGCCCCATTAATCACCTAATGATGAGTTACCACGGCGACCACTGGGCTGCCAGCATATACACACAAGAACACATTAGTGCACACACAAGACACAAGGGCTCAGAAGAGTTTTACCAGGCACGCGCTAGGACACACACACACACATCAATACATACCTAAAATAATGTGCCAAAATACACAGTGTGACCCCACCCTCCCTCCTCTGTCCAGCACATCTTGGAGGTGCGAGGTACATGAAAATATTTATGAAGGTACCATTTGATAGCGCGGGGGGCTGCCAGAATCTGTGTATAAGCTAAGCACCTCGTCTCTACTCTAATCAGTAACATAAGCCAGTGAAACCAACAAGGACTTTAAACTGTTGCAAATGGAGGGCTAACCCATTCTCCTTTGATTGTGGGGGCAGTTATAAGCCTCTGTAAGCATCGTTACAATCTAGGTGCTATTAGTTTGCATCTGGATACACTTTATGCAACTGCCTTATTTCAAATGCTGGATCTCCAATTACCTTGCTGACATTAAAAATAAAATACAGTGGTTCAGTCTGAAGTAGTAACACTATGGCAATATCAAGTCATAATGTATTGATGGTTGAGAGGGAAGAGAATGAGAAAGTGAGACAGAAAGAGAACGCGAGGGAGATGGCTCTCCACCCACTACCCAGGAAACAAAGTGCTTAGTAGAAAGCAGTGCTGGCTGCCTGGCCGATGAATAACGCTGTGAGGGGGCAGGTGAGGCTTGGAGCTATTACACATCAATCACTGGGCCAGGACCCTTTGAAAGATACCAGCTGTCTTAATGGAAAACAGAAGGAGGGGGCAGTGGCTGTAGAGGGGTTTAGGGGGGTCCCAGCTAACGGCACCTAATCCACAATTTACATTTCTGCAATGGAGTCAAGGGCTAGCAGCCAGCGGGGCCCCGCTCAAATACATTTCTCTTTTCCGTGCCTGTTTAAATGAGACCTCTGGCCTGAAAAACCACACAGTTTGTGGCTCGATTAACACATCATCCCCCACAATGGCCACACAGCAGGTTTCTGTTACTAAACACAGCGTTTTTTTCGCCGCTCTCAGCCTCCTGATCAGCCTTTTTAAAACAGCGATGTTTTATTCATTCCAATCACTCCCATATTTACCCAAATCCATGCTTATCTCTGTAGTTTTAATCAAAACCTGTCTAAGTATAAACATCCAAATTATCATGCTTCGCTTGAGTACCTATAGAGCGTGATAAAGCTGTGCGGCTTCTGTTTTATCCTGCCAAATTTTAGTAATTGATTATCTTGGATTATAAATTTGCAGCAGATGCACATTTTTCATATGACATTCTGCAAAACAAATAGCAGAGGAAATTAAAATTTCAACATTTGAATGCAAAGAGAATTTAACAACAATATGACTAACCCAGCGATCCACTCAGTTTTAGGAGAGAGACGGTAAAGTCATTCATGGCATATTCAATTGGAGAATTATGAAGTAGCAAAATGTGATTGGCAAGGATTTAGGGCTGGCTTTGCAAAGGGATTGAATGAAATACTCGCATGAATACAGATTAGAGGAGAACAATGTTAGCATGAATATACACAGGGTTATTAACAATGGGGGCAGCTCAAATTGATACGAATAAACCAGTCAGATCCTCAGCAGTGCATGGATCCTAGCTGTGGTGATGTTGAGCTGCAGCAGGTTTTCGTCAGCTCCAATCCATTACTCAGTGCGATCTAATCTAAGCTGCCATCCAAGCCCCCTAGAAACAACAGCACAATGAAAGGCTCAGCTGGAGGCAAGGGGTAGGCCACTTCATAAGGGATTCTCTGTGGTCTCTGCACCCTGCCTGCTTTGTCTTACCTGGTGCAATCATGGCTTGCTTTATTCTCTGAGGCCCTCTCTGTTTTAGTTCACATTGGCAGGGCAAAGACACTTGTCTGCTCCACTTGTTTTTCAATTCACTGATGAGTAACCACATCTTTTTTCCCCTCTGCTTAAGCTGTGCTCACAAAGGCTCTATTTTTAGCTGGCATCCGGGGTTAGTTTAGTAGGTAAAAGCCATGTTTGAAAAAAAGATAGCTTGGGGCTTTCCAACATCAACATTTAAACCTGCCTAACAACAGCAAAACTAATCGAACATATTTTCTGTCCTATGATCCACAGGTACTATCAGCCTCAGACATAAGGATCATACTGTGTGCTTCACAGGGTCTAAGCCTCTACTCCATCTCTAAAAGAAGGCTAAATCCCCTTCTAGTCATATGTTTGTGAGCTTTCCGTGAGGGCTGTGAGCTTTCCGTGAGGGCTCCAAATGGCCCTGAGGGGGGCCGATTCACAACCCAAGATGTCCATTATCTACCAGAGTCTGTGAGCAGGGCTTCATTTTGCAGCTTAATACCAGCTACTTCAAGACACAGTACCTCTCATTCTGCCATGTTTGTCTGGCCGGAGCAGAGCTGAAGGCCATTTCAACAGCTCTGACTGCTTCACCAGGCATCATGTTTTGACACTGCTCCTGAGGGAAATGCCAGAGTTGTCCGTTGTCACCCTTCCCCTTTCTTCAACGCGAGGCACTCTTGAGAAATGTAATCGTGAGCAGGCCAGTAAAGGACCTCTCCCAATGTGTCATTGATAAGAGAAGCAGGAGAATGTGAGGTATGTGGTGCCAGACAGTGCTCTCATGAATGTGGCTCTTAATTGAGTTTTCCTGTACATCTGCGAGGAATATTTTTACAGTGTGAATAAAGTGCGTGATTCAAAAGGATTTCTAGTACATTTCATCTCCGATGAGGCACTGACAATTCATTTTTTTGGTGAATTGTGCTGTTGTAATGGAAATTTACCTGAAGGTAAAGCTGGGGTCAGGAGACGTACAAATACACACTGGGGACACACTGATGGCTGATTTCTAAGAGCAATTATTTGTACCATGTATGTTTCCTCAACATTCATCTCTATAATACAACAGAACCCCAACAGAGGGAGGAAATGAATAACATGACATTTTCTCCATACATTAAAAAGATTTACTGGAACCGAAAAAAAATCCCAACAGTGATTTTGTCTACTGCTAAAAGGACTCTTGAGAATTTAATATTTGCGCAATCAATCATGTACCACTTCCACTGATATTCTGCAATCAAATATCCCGACTCTTCCACCTGCTATCTGCCTATCAGCCTAACGATCCTATCCATCAGTTCAACTCCAACTGGTAGTTTAAATGAGTGTGAGAGAAGGGGAAATGTATTCATGTGGCTGCCCTACATCCTCTAGCTACTCTAATCACTATGCCACACAGAGTGACGTGCCAACACTGAGGAAAAACTAACATAAATAGATTAGAGTGACAGATAAGACAGCTCTGAGGATTCAGACTGACAGTGCAGGCCAGCAGGGGCACTGAAGGGTGTCTTCAAGAACAGCTCCCCAGAAACAAAGCCATTAGGTCAGTACACAAAACAATTTTTCCGCTTAAATTATTTAGCTATGCGGTGGCAAATTCTGTTCTGTATCCTCGAGCAGATGGTGGTGTGGGGGGGGGGGACAATCCCTCCTTCCATTGTCTTATAATGATCCGAGCCAAAAAACACCTCTACCTCTAGATACCTCAGGATGATATTACCTCTAATTAGAAAGGGCTATTTATCCAAATGCCTCTCCTCAAACCACCAACTGCCACCCCACCAACCATCTTGATTGATTGCCATTACAGAATAAATAAAACAGTGTACTTTTTTTAAACAGAGCATCTCCTTTTGTGTGTTTCATTGGATGCTAATGTCAGCATCCCTACAACCACAGCTATAACTCATAAGTCAATGTGTAAGCACATTAAATATATACTGTCATTAAATGTTCTCCAGTTAAAGATTGGGGGGGGGGGGGGTGACTATATTTTTTCCTGGGGGGAGGGAGAGGGGGTATTCAGTGTAGCGTTCAACCTTGTCATCCACATCTCAGTCGTTCAGGCCAGTGATCCTAAGCAAAGGGGAAGGCACCCTCTGCAGTGCAAAGGAGAATAATATGAATGATTAATCTGTGAGGCCTCCGTGCAGCCAGGCACAGACAAGGCTGTGTTGTAAATATTGCCTGATTCTGGATGCAGTTCTTCTCCCTCATCAAAAAGAGGGGGAAGTGGCTAAGAGTGATGAAAACACTGCTGGAACAAGCAGGATCTGAGCTCAGAGCTCCCATATCCTCTGAGGACAGCTCATAAAACATGTAGTGGTTAGGACTAGGTCTCTTACAGCAGTGGCATTTTAGCACACCCCGCCACACACACAGGTACCCTACAAATACACAATTTTAATTTTAAAGAATTAGTCCTGCACAGCCTACTTAGGTCTTCAGCTAAATATTGACACTGGCTATAGAAAGATTGCAACAATTTTCCAAAAATACTAACAACAGGAGCCTAGAACAATGGGCTTTTGGAAACATTTGAGAACAGAGACTGGGTATTACACAGTGTACAGTAGTGATCCACAGATTAACTCTGCCTGTTCATGTGTGAAATGGAGACTTGATCCCCAACTGATAGTGTGCTATGCCTCCAGCAAACACAGGCTGCATATTTTTCATCTTTCCCAACACCTAACAACTGCAATATATTGGATTAAACATTGCATCCTCCACAGCACAACAACAATGGCACATTAAAAATACCGCCCCACACAACATAACTCAGTCATGACTGCAGTCCTGTTGTCTTTTTTTAAACCAAAGGTGAACAGAGCCGGCTGCGTGTCGGAGTTGCTGTGAATAAGCCTCAGATATTCTTGGAATGTTAATGTTAGGCTTAGACCATGGCAGTCTCACTGACTTCTACTCTCATTGCAGGGCCATTAAGGACAATGAAAATACTATTTAGCCATGCCTGAGCCACTATCACACTTTTTTTTAATTTGGGAATGGTTTGCTTTCTGAATATTCAACACACAAAGAGGATAATATACAGTGCAGGAGTGAGTATACTGCACTAAATTACCACAACGTTATGAAACACAATTGCTAACTAATTCCATGCTTGCATTGTGTTTAAGCACACCATATGCTGCCTTCATGCATAGAGAATCAGTCTTAATGCATCTGCCATTACAGTTGCTTAGTGAAAATTCAGCAGGGCAGGTTTGTGGAGCTACACTCTTATTAAAATAGCTTCCCACTGCATCTGCAAGCTTATAAAAAGCCACTGAGAGAGCATATTCACTACAGTGCTGCATTCATCTATCTGTATACACACGTGTCAATCTAAAATGTGTAGGCCATTGACAAACACAGCGTAGACACATAAACAGAAATTGCTGCTGCTGCTGAGCAACTGTATTTGCCGTCCAGGTCAGACTATGTGCTCAGCCAATAAATGGTTGGAGTGTAATGTGCCTTGACCTTCTATCTTTCTTTCAGCAGCTCCTTACATATATTGCTGTCTCTCCTCATATATCACTCGGGCAAATGGCGTCCTTCACCCTGCTCCCTCCTGTCCCTTCCGTAAAAGGCTGAGGGGACATCTTTGCCTGCTGGTACTCAATTGACAGCCCTGGCAGCTTCCTCACTAAGCACACAGGAAAGGGAGGGGGCTGCTTGTTGAGGGGGAAATGCTGCAATGAATAATTATGTTTCATAACATGTCCCCCTCCCTTCTTTATTAGCATCAAACAATAATTAATGAGGAACAAGGGGCAATGAAGAGTCTGTTTTTCGCTTTCCAGAACAAGAGGGTCAATATGCCCTTCAGCCCTTTCTCTCTGCTCACCATCAAGGCAGGAGACACCTCATCGCTCTAAAAACATGCTCCTAGCTTATTTATGATGCCGGTTGCACTGCTGGAGAAAAGGCAGTGTTCCTGCTACACTCAGCAAAACTGGTCAGATCAGTAGTTGGCCACTTCCATCTCTACACATCTTCTTAGCAGGCCAACCCAACAATCCAATAATGAATATGAAATGCCTCCTAATTGATGTCTATGGGAGATGGAGCAGCTGAAAATACTGAGCTATCAGACATGGGCTTGACTAGATTACATTTTTGTTTAACGTAAAAAAAATAATCTCTGATCAGCAGTAGCAAAGCCAGTGCTGATCGAATTAGCTTTGCACTAAGAGCTCCATTGATCTTGGCGCTCATCTGTGCAGATGAGGCCTGGAAAGGCAGCTGGTAATCCAATAGCAGCGATGGGAAGTGCTTCAAGGACTATGCTGTGTTTACCCACCTATTTCCTACACAGAGAGGGGTAAGATGTTAGTGCACGCCACTCACTGGACTGATTGGAAGCCTCAGGGCCTTGGGAGCGCTGGTGAAATGAATAAGAGCCGTAGTGTGACCAAAAAGCAAGGTACTTGAAAGCTGAAAGTAATTGCCTTCACCGCAGCTATCATGTAATGAGTAAACAGGATGAATCAAGCAGTCTAGGTCAGTGTTTAAATGAGCTATGCAGTGATATTCAAGTCTTTAAGTCTTAGTACAAGTTTCACAACATACATCTATCCACAAATCTAAAAAGCTGTTGATGATGTCAATGTTGAGGTTAAACTCAATGAAAGACTCAGGTTAGGAGAATGAAAGTTAAAAAAAAATCTGCCTTAACACAGTGATAACTTTATTGCAGCAAGAACTGGTGCAAATCTTTGCAATCAATTTTGCATGACAAGAATGACATCGAACAAGTACCCAGAGGGCAGAGATCATGTGGAACGAGCAAAGCTAAGGTACTAAAGGGCAAAAAATATCCAGCTGTTTCTCTTTTGGTAATAGGTAGGGTGACTAGCACGCCTGAGCAGGATTGCTATTGTGCATTAACTGTAGAGGTGCGGCTTCAACAGCGCTGTTTCTCACATACATGCACACACCCGTAAGCCATCAAGGATTCATGAGTGAATGCTCAATAACAGACTGAGTGCATTTCTCTCCTTCATATCACTGCAGCAAGAAAGGAGTGAGAACTCTTCAGCAACCCACAGACACACCACAAACACACACACACTATTCTCATACCACACTAATAACCTTGGGCTGTCTACCAATGCCATGACTTTATGGAACAGTATGGGCTCTAAATAGAAGCTCAATTTCTCACCAGCAGTCTGTAACAGCTCTATTTCAGCCATCCTGTCATTAAATATTTATCTTAGCAGAGTGGCAGATACCGAGGTAGGTGATAACCATTTAAAAATCCAAATCCAGAGCCTTTTCTGCCCCTCACGAAAAAAGCTCACTCCACCTCTGCCACAACAAAGACCTATTTTTAAAAGGATTATCTACAAGTGTTCCTTTAATCAGTGCATGGCAAAACTGTAAAAACCCCTTAACAACAGTCCCAGAGGAATACCTTTCTCTGAAGCCCTATCAGGCAGAGGATCTCCTTCACCGACAGCAGACTGAGTGAGTGGGAGCGAGTGTGTTTGAGGATGAAAAGATGTGCTGCTACCTTGCTATGATGTCCTCTCCAACAATCTCAGAACAAAGGCTTCTATTTTCAAGTGGAGTTATGATGGCATGGGGCTCTTAAGGTCCTCTGTTGCTGTGTGTCCTATTGCTTTCTATCCTCTTTGTTAGCCTGCTGTTTGTTATGCTTGTGAGATAAGCCACTGCTGTGGGTGGCTGGGTGTACTACAGCAACCGGTGTACTGCTCGAGTGCCAAAGCCGACAGTCTGTGGGAGAGATTGTGGGTGTTATAGATCACTAAGAGACAGATGTCCAGTCTTGCCCCAGCACCGACTGAAACGTTAACTGGGAGTTTGCAAACTGGACTCCTTCCTGGTGGGTCTTACGTTATTCATCAGACTTTCTCATAGCAGCCTGTACATTTTATACCTGAGCAGGGCTGACAAGTTTTGTCATATATGAAAGACGATAAGTAGAGCTCTACTCTGTTAGAGATACACACATTACAAGCTGTCTCTTGTGTGCAAACAAGTCAATTGATTTTTGCACATAAAAAAAGGTACAAGACGTGACAGTACAAAAAAAATGCACATTTGGAAAACAGATGACTGGCAGGACACTGGTATCATTGTCTACCATGAACACAAGGAGACTCGGCTGCACTAATAGTGTCATGCTTCAGTAAACAAAATCAAGCTCTTTGAGCATCTGTTGTCTTTAACTTACCCTCTCTGTTTTATAGTGTCGTCAGTTAATGATTTTCTCAAGATCTAAATTTTCAACATATAATTTACATGTTTAAAACAGTTCAGTAGATGCAGGTTTGTGAAAGGTTTACTGCGAATTTTTATTTTAGGAACGAGGCAGATCAAGAGAAAACGGACAGGGTATCAGCATATTGCCTTTCAGTTTCTTCTTGTTTACATATCTGGATTGTGCAGTCATCCCTTCCAGAGAGAATCACTGCCAGAAAAAACAATTACACCCCCACCCCCCTAAGCTCAAGCCTCACACCAACTGCCTCGACTCAGCTTGACAATAAAGCCCATTAGATCTTTCTGTGAATTAACGCTAGTTAACTTAAAGCACTGACACACATCAAGAATAGTCATTAGCCTGTCTTTTTAGCATAAAAAGCCTGGAATGATTTGTCGGTTCAGAGAGATCATCTTCCTACATGCAGCCTGGGGCAGTCCGTACCGTCTACCTCATTATTTTTTGGAAGAACAAGGCCACTGATGAATCTAGTTGGATTAAATGCAAGGTGCTCTTGTCATGACCTGGCTTACACACAACAGTCGGCTGCTGTAAGCAGCTCCTCTTACAGACAAAAGAAAATGAAATAACTCGCCAGCACTGTAAATACACAGATAAATCTCCTTCCACTGAGCTGCAAAATCAAAGTGGAATTGTTGGAGTACATCACTCCCACACAGCTGCACATTCTTCAGTGAGAAAGGCTGTCAAATGTTGGCTTTTTGTGGATACTAGCTGAGCTGACAAGTGCCAATGATACACTATGAGTGATAAAGACATTCATTCCTGCTTAGAGAGAGTTTTTCCAGATGTGATGGTCTGCAATGCTCCAGTGCTCCATTACAGGAGAGAAAGGCTGTTGCTGTGTTTTCCCCATTTGCGTTGCCAGGGTGACAAATGAAAAGCAGAATCACCCGCACAACTAATCAAATGAGTGAGTGACAACAAGTCAATATTTTCTCATTGTGTGGACAAGCAATATATCTGCAGAGTAACAGCCTTGGCTTGGAGGCTTAGGCAATGCTAGACTCACAGCATTATGAGGATAATGTGCCAATAATCTGGCTCGGTGCGGCTGTTAAGACCAGTGCCAATAAAGACATTGTATCAAAAGACAACCTTTACCATATATGGGCTAAATCACCATCTCAACACAGACTGTCTAGACTCATGCTTTGAACAAGATTTCTCTGCTCTGTAATGGCTACAAGCCAACAAAGACAAAAATGTAATTGGACATTGATCTGTAGAGGTTTAAGGATAAACAACTCATCCTAAGAGCACCCAATGAAGAGACCAGTATGTAAACACACCATCCTTACTCAGATGTTAGAAAAATGAGAAAAACTGAGATCCAGAAGAACTGACTCCTAGTATTATATATGCTCAGAATATTCAACGTATCCTTTTTGTGCTAATTCCTTTGGGCTCACTAGTCATTTTTTAAAAGACAATTGCCTTGTTTTTGATTACGTCCTTAAAAAAACCCTTAACACAAAATGGAGTCAACACCGTCTCTACAAGCCTGGTTAAACACAAATGAGATCAATGGGTACATTTATCAGCAAATATTACCATTCGCTGCCTGGCAAGTAATCATTAAGGAATGGCACTGATGCATTATTCATTGGCTAATGTATAATTCAGACTTAACAACAGATTCTATGCATAAATAAAGCCGTGGTACATTTAAACACATTAAATGTTTACTTGCCAAAATAGGATCTGAATGCACAGCATGACTGCTTCCCTGTTGCTGTCACTTGATTATCAGCTACAGTTCCTGAAGAAGCAGGGTAGTAAGGTGGATAAATGAGTACCGGTACATCCTGCTCATCTCTGTACACTCACAGATACAGGCTGCAGATGTCAAACATCTGATCTGAATAAAAATAGCAATAAATCCTGTGCACATTTATCTGTATTTTTATGTAGATTGGTCAACAAAACTGCACACAACAGCCATTTAATAATTTAATTTTCTAGAATGTGAAGAATTATGCAGTGTCATCTCATCTCCCACAGACATCAGCAGTGTTTAAACTAGGGGTGGAACGGTTCACAAGATCGTGTATGCACATACAGGTGAGCACACTCCCATCAGTCCATAGAGTTTGTGTCGTTGCTCATTACATGCTAGTTAGGCTTAACTCCATTGACTACACTAAACTAAGGCTACTGATGCAAGTGGTTGGTTTTGTTTTTAATTTTGCCATTGAAATATGGTATTTACATCCTGGTCTGTAAGCTATGGGACTGAAGCTACGCTAGATTTGTTGCTAGTCGCTTTTGACAAAAAAAGACTCTCCGTGCCAGTGGGGAAAATGCCTCCCACATTACTTGATGCTAAACCGAACAAAACACACGCCCGAACCGAGACACGTGAATCGACCGGTTCAGATTTTTCCTGAACCGTCCCATGCATAGTTTAAGCCTTATACTGAAACTGCAAGCAATGATGTTCTTGTTGATGTGTCAGAGCTGTCAGAGGACAGTCAACAGGGAGGACAAGGAGGCAGAGAGGACACACAGGCTCCATCTGACAGTGTTCAGAGCGGGCAGCCCTGTGGGGACCGCCATTCCACTTTATGACCATGCACTGAATTAACGAGGCCAGATGTCCCCCCCCCCCCCACCCCACTTAACATGTGTGAAAAGTGCCCTCCGATAGGCTCAGCTACTTTAAGGATGTACAGACATAATAAGTGTGTGTGGGTGGGGGTGGGGTTGACAAGGCCTATTTTCAATTATCCCAATTTCTTACTCATCGTTGGCTCCTGAGGTTTAAATTAATTAAAGATACTGGCCCTTCATCTATGCACACAACAAATTAGGTGGTACTTCCTATGAACAATCAAAGCACCTCTCTATATCAATAGTTACCCACCGAACTGTACCATGTCAGACTATGGTGGCTAATGTATTCTAAATGGCCCACTGGTACACTACAACCTGCAAGGGCAATAGGTCATGAGGTGGTAAGTGAGCTCTTTCCATTTAGAAATGAAAACCATCACAACCCCTTAAAACACTACATCTGTGTAGGGGGATGGAAACATTACCAGGAATGGTAGGGGTGCTTCTAATTGATTTCAAACCCAGCTTGACAACAAGGCAGGTCTTATAGGTCTGCATTGTTGTGTTTTTCTCTGTAATACAGAGTCCAATCAATGCTCTGATTTTTATTTTTGATTAGATTGTAGATCTACAGTAGATATATATATATAAACGTCATCAGAATTTTACAGCAGTGTGTTCTTTAATGACTCAAACATCACATCTGTTTTCATTCATGCAACACATTATAATAACAACTGGATTGTTTCTTTGTAATTACAATGGAATACGATTGAGTCATTCAGACTATTACCCAAATGGAAAAAATATCAAGACCCCAGCAGACTTTCTCATTAGAGAGAAAATGAAAGGCCCGCCAACACTGCATCAACTACAACTTGCCTTTCTTTAATTCTTTATGCATTACATCATAATGTTAAAAAATAACACACAGACAACCTCAAAGTGTTTTATACCAGCCAGCAACTGCCATCATCCTGACACAGGGAGGAAAAAGGGGGGCAGGGACGCAGCGTGGTGCAATCCCACTGAGGGCCATCATGCGAGCAGATTAAATAACATTTTTCCAATGCCCTGTCAAACATTCAGCTGCCTCTGAGCAGCTACACAGCCTGTTACAGCCTCACTCTATGAAGCATCTCTTTCTCTGTATGGTCAGAAACAGCCTCTTTGATCCGGATATCACCCCTCAGATTCCTCAGAGGTGACACTCATACACGCGCCTGTATGTGAGCTGAATGTTTACCAGGCCTCTGTACCTTGTCAGCAGCGAGACTTGTGTTTGTGGAGGGGTGGGGGTGACTCATGCCGCCACTATGCTTCCCCTGGTTTACATGAATCAACAACACAGACTGTGGACTCAGACCCTGATCAAATCGCACATCAGATGTAATTTCCCACAAACGCCGATATAAGACACCACAAATAGTGGTGATAGAAGTGATACTGACAGCAGAATGGCAGAGTGTACATAATTAAGATTTGGGCTGTTCTATTCTCAGCATGATAACAGCCTTATTGTGAAATGCTCGCAAAATGCAAACTTGCACTAAAGAACAGCTTAGACTCTGGTATACAACCCTTATTAAAATGGCTGACCACTTCCTCTACATTCTGTCCACAACTAGTGAAACTAAATGGATACCCTAACCTCTGGTTAAGTGAAGAGGATGCCATTTTAAAAATGCACTCAGAAAGACAAGCTATGCAAGTTTTCCCACATGATGGTGTAGGCTGAGACTGTGACTGCATGTTAACCGCATGAAGCTAGCTGAATGTAATGATGTCTGTCTCACTGCTGGTTAAGAACTCAACTAATTCAGTGACCATCAAAAACAAGAGTTACATGGTGGCAGTTAAAAAAAAGCCTCAATATCATGTTTAGAACACTGAGCAGTTGAAGCCCCACATTTGTGACCATCAAGCGGCTGGAATGTCATCTGTAACTTCTACACAATCTAAACTGAAGACGAGTCAAAGCATTAAAATCAGTAATCAAATCAAAGATTGGAAGACAGGCTGGAAGTTGATTTACAGTGAAAAACAGTGTTAAATTTTTAACTATAATTGCACCTTGTGACTTGCATAACAATGCATCCATGTGACTCTTAAAAACAAGTTTGAGCCTTTTAACGTTTAAACACTGCTTGGGTGAAGTACAGTACATCCCAGCAATCTTCCATTGTCTGCAGCGTCTGTGCCATACATTAGTCGATGCAGGGTCCCACTCAAGTGGATTAATCACATCTGAATCATTAAGCTAGAGGTCACTTCTCAGCTAAGCAACGGGAGAGGGGAAAAAAAAGCTACAGACAGGAAGCCGGGCATGGTGGAGATTAGTTCCTCACAAATTAGCAATGCAACATCTGAGTCTGTGAAAAATGCAGCAGTGATTTCAGGAAGGGATTGTTGTTATGTGACAGATTTAAGGCAAAAACTACTTCCTTGATTTGAATCTTTCTGGAGGGCTGTACGTGGCCATACACCCTTTAGATTTAACTCCTGACATCAACACTAACTATGACCAATTTACGGTGGTTGAAGTAAACACCCCCCCCCCAAAAGTAACTCAAAAACACAAGATAAGCTGCTCTTCAGACACATAACTGCAGTCTGCGTTCAAATCCTAAGCTGCCGCCTCCTAAACACACACACACACACACACACACACACATCCCACCAGTCAGCCCACCCCCCCCCCCCAACCCCAATCCTTGCTCTTTTCAACAACAGGCACAGATCCCCCCTCCCTCCCCCACAGTGAGAGCTGCATGTGCTTAGGCCAGAGTTCACAGCCTCAGAGGGGGGGTCAAGTTAATTTGGTGGCCCTTCAACAGTTCGCAACAAGCGTACACATATACGTTTTCTACTCATCTTTCACAAAACACTCAACTTCTTTCCATTATTACAATTCAATAATCAAATCAATTTATGACATGAGCAGGCTCCTACTCCAACAACCAGTCCTTTATGTGAGACTAGGGGAAGTCCCACTCTTCATATTTATGTACCACTGACTCATCAACATTTATTTCAACATCTTTATGGTCAGAAAGCAACTTTTCAATGATTGCTCAAACACACAGGCAAGGTTTCCTGGGCAGCAAGGTTGCCATGTAAGCTTTTGTTTACTTCATTATTCTCACTTTAAAACCATTAGCCGCTCAAACCCTGTTACAGGCTGCTCAGGTCATAGAGGTTGCTCAAGGGTCTGCTACACTCCAGAGAGAGATCCAAGTTTTACCACAATGCAGCCAACTTTCAACTCCCCAGAGCACTCAGAAACATTTGACTCCAGGTCACACACACGCTTCCTCCTCCGGGTATGAACAAAATTAGGGCACTTCTAGCTGAAACTACAAGTGCCATCCGGCTTTAGTCACCACTACTGCCCAAATTCCGTCTCTTTATCCCCCACACACTGCTCCCTGTCTGCGCCCCCACTTCGCCCTCCTCCAACCACAACTATCCTGCAATCTTTTTTTTTTGTATTCAACTACTCACCCGCCAGTCTGGTAATTCTTGGGAGTCCCACAGACTGCTGCAAACAAGTTGGAAGAACGCGATCCTTGCCCGAGATGACCCACCGAACTTAAAGACGGGCCAGCTGGACTAAATCCAAGAACCGGGACAAAACGAGGCGAACACGGATACTTTTTATCCCCCGCTGCCCGCACGGAGGGGCTCAGGCGAGCACTTGCTTCAACAAAAGACGGTTTCACTTTACTGATAGACTGTTCACGTCCGAAATAGCCGATCAAAGGCACTACAACGTTAGCTTGCAGCCCCCCCTCGAAACTGCTCCTATTCCCTTTGGCCGTGTTGTTGTTGCTGTCGATGATAATGTCCACATGAAAAGTAACACGGCGCTTGTTTCGAGGGGTCGGAAACCAGCGAGTTCGCCGTTAACAGGCTCCGCTTCCTTTTTCCACACACACTCACACACACACGCTGCTGTGCGCTCTCTCTCTCTCTCTCTCTTCCCTATGCACACACACGCACACACACTCTCCCTATCGCTCCCTCCGTCTCTGTAAACCCCCCTCTTCCCCTCCTCCACCTCCTCCTCCTCCTCCTCTTCAGCTGTTCAACAGACGCATCCACATGGCTGACCTAGTCTTTCTTTATCCAGACACTAGTGAAGGAGAATTACGCCGACCACATTCAAAAAAAGCGAGAAAAAAATCCGAGCGAAACAAAAACATGGACTGGATTCAAATAATCGTCAGGGACAAAGGGGTGGAGGAGGAGGAGGAGGTGGTGGTGGTGGTGGTGGTAGGGGAACGCCAATGGGGCGGTTGATTGATGGCAGCCCCCGTAGGGATACGGTGCATGCACCGTGTGTGTGTGTGTAACTGCACCAGGAAGTGAGATGCATGGCAGCTAAAGTGGCCCGACCCGACCATCATCAACCGATCAATGATAACGCTTATGGGAATGTGACTGAAACACTAAAGCCAGACAATGAAAGCCAGCGGTAGAGGTGTAATAACAGCATCACATGTGTCTGCGCAGTGCCGAGCGCGTTTTAATGGTAACATAAATAAATAAACAACTAGCAAACACAACAAGTCACAGATTTATATCTGAAAACATTCATGCCTGCACCTCCTGGAAAACAAAACAAAAAAAAATACACACATGACTGTGAAGCACGCTCTTGAACGCAGCTCAGGCTTGTGGAGCTCATTAGCATTTTTTGGATAATGAATTAATTTGTCACCCCACCCATTTAAAAAAAAAGGCTGAAACAAGCAGGGATGACGATGTGACCGTGTCCATTAAGCCATATCTGAGAGGTTAATTTTTATGCTTAGCCTGCACATCACATTAAATGGGATTTTCTTTCTCACACATTATTTATCTCAAATGCTACAAATCTCTGCTGCTTCCCCACACGTGTGTGTAAGGAAAGTGGGGAAAACAAAGATGCAACTGCATTAAGTTAGAAATTAATAGGATGATTTCCATTTCACTGAGCGAGCAGCTTGACACATTTTCATTGTCTTAAAACATGATACTGGATCACTGTCAAAATCCAATTAACTAAAGCAAATAAGTCGGTGCATTGGGCTCTTTTTTTGCACTAAAGCCAAACATGGGCTGCAGGAGAAACAGGCGGAAGGATCAATATGAATTGAGTTGAGGGTGGTGTGCAGGGGGCCCTTCATTGTGCTACAAACCATGTTGGTCGTCTTCGTTTCAATAGCACTGAGGTGGCTGAGGGGGGGTGAGTGGGAGTGAAGTGTTTTCTTTTTTTTGTTTTTTTTTGCTGTGCAAAGTGCTGGCAAAACCCTTTTCCAGCTCCTGAGGCAACTGTCCTGAGAAGTGATGCTCCCCCCCCACAAATAGTAATCCAACACCACAGCAGCCGCTTCTCCTCCCTTATCACAGTATGTATACATTTCACAAGGTCAATATTTATGATATTTACACACACACAGTCTGCCTCCTTTCCTGCGTTACACTAATATTCAATGATTCCAAGATTGACAAAGAAGCCAAAATGGGGGTCTTATGGACAATTAAACCACAAAACAAAATGTTGGGCTTTAAGAAGAAACGACTTAAACGCCACCATTTTCTGTAGTGTCAGGCTTAAGTTGGCCCTCGACACCGATGAAGCGTGAGTGCAGTGAATTCACTCTGAAGGCAGTGCACAGCAAAGCTGGATTGGCTGGGGGCAGGCTCCCCTCCCCGGCAGATGAGATCCCATTATCAGGCAGACGAGAACTCCACCTCCAGGATTTCACAGCTCCTCTGTTTATCACATGGCTCTGTCAAGTTGGGCACCATTAACCGATAATGAAAGCGGACAACCGGTGCAGTTACAAGCAAAGCACTCCACATTCTACAGGCCTAAGCATGTATCTGGGAAGCTGACTGTGTCTATTCAATTCTGCTCAGCATTCAAACAGCCCATCACAATACCTTTTCCCTGAGCACCCCTTTCTGCAGCTTCAGTGCCTTCGATCACGAACAAAAACTGGTTACTCGTTCTGTTTCTGAATTCAGAGGGAATGAAATCTAACAAGGCTGTGCAGGGCTTGAAAGAGAAAAATTACACTTTTTTTTCGCAACACCCTCCTTTTTCCTAAAGATTTTAAAAATAGAACAATTCCTTGTAATAAAATCAGGAGGGAAACAGCACAATAAAGCAAAAACAAACTATCACACTGGAAAATGCTTCCTTCATCCACATCAAACATAATTAGTACAAGTGTTACTAAACAAAAAGACTGCAAGACCGCCACTGAATCAAAGACCAACATGCCCCTCGCCTTCTCCGCCCTCCCCGTTCTGACTACTCCATTTATGGTTTATAGGATTCTGTAGCCACTTACGCTCATTAAAAATGAATACTTAACAAAAGCTGTGGCGGACACAAACTGTTTGCTTTAGCCTGATTTCTCCACACTGGAGAAAAACAAGCCACTCAGAGGCAGCAAACAGAGCAAGCAAGTGAGAGAGTGAAAGAGAGAGAGAGAAAAAAAGTTGTGCTCAGCAATACAAATAAGTCAGCCAGTAGCTGAAACAACAGAAAAAAGTGACACGGATGACTGAGCCAAGCTTGTGAGAGACTTGGCAAGCCTTAGAGGCCCTGGCCTCTTAAGCACTCATATCTAGTAACTTCATTTAATACATTCACCAGGGATGAGCAGACAAGTTGAAGGAAAAAGGGATTGAGAGAAGAAAACAGTCTTGTAAACCAAGAGGAGGGTGAGGTTGTGGTGGTGGTGGTGGTGGGGGTGGGGGTGTACTTCAGAAGCTCGACTGTAACACATGACTAAATCTCTACAGTGTAACAAGCTAACTTCCTCTGCTGCCAAAACATAATAAAAAAGGAGGGAGAACGGATGTGCTGGATTGAACTTTGAGACTGTTTTACCAGGTATTATCTAAATTAGCCTTTCTGCTTGTAACAGAAATATGAACAGCGCTTTCAGAACAGAGCCAGATGGGGCTTTATAAGCAGCGACTGTCTTTGCCACACGTACTATATCCATAAAGAACAAAGGCTCTGTGTGACTGCGGCTTAAAGTTACTGTTGCTCATACTGAGGGCGAGTGCTGCTGGCCCCTCCCCTTTCTCTGCTGGCAGGCAAGCAAAAAAAAAAAAAAAAAAAAAAAGCTGACTTCAAATCATTCATTGCCCCTTTTAGCCTTCGTGGATTCTTAAGAGAGCACTTTACAAGTTGGGAGAATCCAAAGGGAAAATAGGGTCTTGCACAACTAATTAAAACAGAGTTTTGCCTGGAGGGAGAAGGAAGCAATAAAACAATCTCCTTCAATCTTCCAACAGTTATACAAGGAACTTACCTCACTAAATATGGCTCTCTACAAACATGTGGATTTCAAGACTCAAGGTTTTTGAAGACTTGCTTAGGTGGTGGTGTCATGAATGTTTTCTCTACACAAACAAACAGGGTTATTAGGGTGAGGTAAAAGAATACCTGAATGTCAAGTCATACTTTAGAGTCAGTCAAAACAGACAGCTAGTAATTAAGCTGCTACCTAGCAAGCCTTTATTTGCCATCATTAACACAGTTATAAAAATGCAAGGGAAGCCAGGGAATGGTATTTCACTTTAGGCAATCAGTGCAAGGTCTAACCTCACATAGCTATCTTGTTTACATAGCTATTCACAGTCGCATTTGGCAGCCTCACAACACTCTGAAAACCAAGACACTTGTAGGCTACATATGTCTAATCTCTTTGCCAAGCTACACAAACTACTCAAGAGAGTAAAACTTGCTTGCAGCAGCCATTTGGTTGAAAAAAAGTGCAAAAAAGTTGCAGATTTAAAAAAAAAAATAATAATAATGAATGTAAGTAAACCTTACTCCAGATGGAGGTAGCTGCCACCTGGCAGATAAATTGATCAAATGTTAGGAGGAAAAAAAAGCAAAGCACAGCATTCATC
This sequence comes from Parambassis ranga, assembly GCF_900634625.1. Classification (NCBI taxonomy): domain Eukaryota; kingdom Metazoa; phylum Chordata; class Actinopteri; family Ambassidae; genus Parambassis; species Parambassis ranga. The sequence goes on along the minus strand of NC_041028.1, from coordinate 10,755,609 downwards.
TTTGAAAAATGCATGAAAAAACCCTGCTCATTTGCAGACTTTGATATATCTATCAAATACATCCTCATATGTATATATGGAAAAAAAACAAGCAATCTGTTACAAGCTCATACTGCATCTGAATATTCAGACCTGTTAGATGACAGCTTGCTGAAATAAAGTCAAAGTAAAAGCACAGAAAATTAATGAAACAAGAAACAACCAAATTCTGCATGGCTCACCTAGAGTGACACACATCACAAACAAAGGCACACGTTCAATACCTCTGATGATATTTCACCAAGCCCCTGATTTTCCACAATATTCTTCAAGCTCTCACACGGACTATCTGTGTCTGTCTGATTCTCCAGGCTAAACAGGGCCTCATTCATCTGAATAAAAGAGCAGTTCAGCCTGCCGTGGCTGCACAGAGAACAGGCTCTGAGGAATGAGACTGTGTATTTCCAGGAGGGCCACAGAGAGACACACAGGGTGCAGGCTGTGGTGAAAAAAGAGGAAGTTTACATTTCAGGCAAATCCTTTTGTGAACAAAGACATGTCAAAGATAAACAAACAGTACATGTGTCTGATGCTTAGCTCTGGGTTCAGCTAGGGAAATCCTCCCTCAGTAGAGTGAAACTGTGATTAAAAAATGATTATCAGAGCAAATGAAGCCCACAGTTATGAAAGACAGATTGACAGTTGTGGGGTGTGTGGCTATTGTGTGGCTACTGTCTCCAAGCTAATGTGCTCAGATAGCCAGTGACTGCTCCATTTCACACAGAGCACATGGCTGTCTCACCTCCACACACTGCCACCACGTGGACAATGAGCAGAGGTGCGCTTTCCTAGGGTGGGGGTGGGGGAATCAAGGCTCACAGTGTGAAAAGCTAAAATATTCTTCACACTATAATTCATGACATGCATATGTTCAATATGGGGCTGTATCTATCGCCGCCGTTCCAACCAACGCTTATTCGGAAATCAATTATTCACCTCCGGTCACACTTGGCTACTCTCAGTCTGTAAGCTAATGATTCAGACATCTAGTTTACAGATAGATAGCGATAACTAGAATAAGCACATCCATTATAGGTCAGAGGAACAAGATTCTCATGTCATTCCAGCTAATTTTTCACATCTTGGATTGTTTTTTTATTAATTTGGCATGAATAATAGAGAGAAGTAATCTCCAAGACACAAGTACGGTCAGCATGTCAGCATTGGCTGCAGTGAGAAAACGATGTGTTATTCAAAGAGGCGGCACACAGAGAGGGTGCTGAGGCTGTGTTTTGAGATTAAGACAGGTTTTTTTTGTAAGAACGATTGGTTAAAATCAGCCTGTGTGCAGTCAGAGCAGACAGTTTGGAGATCAGTGCTGAGGTCAAGAGGAGCCACTTAGCTGTGCTTTGGCCTTCCAACCCCTACAGCGCTCAGAATCAACTGTTCCACTGTGGGAGTAGATAAAAAGCTTGGCAGCAGTTTTACAACAAGCTACATTTACTAATGCATGCAAGCTTATTTATAGCTTTTTAAAGGTGCAAAATGGAAACAAATGGGAATAGGTAGGAAGGTGGAAAGCTCACTCATTAGCTAGAATATATATTAGGTTAGCCTCACTACTGCAGATCCCCAAAGGCGTTAAATCTTCTTCTAAGCAAACAAAGCAGTTAGCAATCCAGGCTCTCTCAGTCACAACTCAACCATGAAGGTCATTTTTGATGCACCCCCCTCACCATTATATACCAGCTGACTCTGTTTAGCAAAGGCACAAAAAGAAAAACTGATGTCTCTGTTACAATATTATGTTGCATGTCATGTATGCGCCCATGCTTTATCATTTGGATTTAAGAATCAACTGGCTATGGGAGTATGTTTCTCATTATTCTGTTGTGGACACAGAGAATTACTACTTGGAAGTGGTGAACTGTAAATTTTCCAAATTGCAAGTTAGAATGAACATATTCTGCATAATTCATGAAGCATGTTAGATACAACAAAATGTGTGAATATGTGAGATATTGACCCATTGGGAAACTGGATGGAGAATTAGAGTGATGTTGATATTTAGTATTGTGCTGAGTGGAAAACATGCAGCATGCCAACTGTCTTTATATTATGAATAGAGGGGGGAATAGAAGAGGATTACTGCAGTGTTAGCTCCTTAAAGGTGGAGGGAAACACGGGGCAAGCAAAGGAAGGAAAGACAGAGCAAGGAAGGGAGAACAAGCTGTAGCTCTCTCTCTAGGTTCCTGCACACATCAGCAGCAGGGAGGCAGGGATGCGAGGAGGCCACAGCAAGCCAATTACCAAACTCATTAAGTAACCTGCTAGATGGCTTTGAACTGCAGCCCCTTCAATATCGTGACTGGATTCTCCACCGCTGGTGTGGACATTCAGATTGCTGCTGTCATTCTTGCACCTGTTTTTTTTTTTTTAAATATGTGGAGAGAGCAGACAATAATCACATCTTTACATGTGTTCATTGGAATTCAAAGTGCAATGTAGAATCGCAACTAAAAATAAAAGCACTACAAGGTGTAAGATTGCCAAAAGACAGCTGTGAACAAAGAAGAAACCTGCATATACAGCAGGTAATGCTTAAAAAAAGCAAATCATGAATCCGCACAAACACAAGAATGGATTAGCTTGAGGTAGCAACTGAGAGATGAATCAGTGATGATAAGCTTGAGGTGTTTTTCCAGCAGCATCCAAAGTTACAAGAAAGATGTCAGCGAGTGCAACACTGTGGGTGAGGATGATCATGGAGAAGTATCAAGCTGAGAGAACAAAGGCCAGATCAAGGTCTACTGGGTGGGGCAGGAAGAGACAAATTGACAAGAAGGAAGAGGGGGTTAGGGCAGAGGAAAAACACACGTTAGTCAGCGCTCCAGTGTCACAAAGCATTGTTGACTAACCTTGACTGCATTCACCTCCTAGCTCACTGCCACACTGCGTCTCAACAAGTATTGACACAACGACAGTCTGTAAGAGAAAAACCGAAGGGGAGGAACACACAGAGAGGACAGAGGGGAAAAACATGAATGATGTGTAAATGGAACAAACGAGGTGATAACAGATTGACAGTAGAGGTGTATGCCTGGGTGATGACGGCTGCCATATTTGGCATCATGTTCAGTACATGGTGACTGTAGCCACCCAAAGTACAAAAAATATCATTCACAATGTAGTTGACATTTTGAGGAGTGTAGATTGTGAGCATTTATTCTAAGCCAGAATTCATTTCCCTCTTCTCAATAAGCCTCTCTGGATATCCGCAAACCTAGGCACATACACCTGCAACACACACACTGTAAAACACACACACACACACACACACACACTCCCCCACCCCTGAACCTCCCCCATTATCCCATGAGCCCTCTCTTCTCTGCCTCGCTCTACAAGAGCTTGGAAATAAAAACATCACAGCTCTGCCTCGCAGCACCTGTTCAATAACATTGACATTTCACATTCAGCATTTGCACACTGAGAGATTCCCTGCATTTACTCTCTTTAACACGCAGAAACACAAAATACACACACACACACACACACACACAAAATCTGCTACGTGTCAATGTAGGCATTTTCATACTGCATAGACAGGGGCTGTGTTTAAATGTGTGCTTGCAGTCATGTATGGGATGTAAAGTGGAATTAATTTGATCAGGTGAAATACACATTTTGGCAATTTGCAAAACCACTAACTACACAAGACATTTAAGTGTTTCTTGTAGCCAGCAGTTACAGTTGGTGAAATCTGTTCATATGAGTCGATGTTTGGCTACAACATATGCAAAAAAAAACACATGATAGGAGATGAAACATAATTTGGAGGATTATGGATTATATGATCATCTACCGATGAATATATGCAGGAGGCTGTCTGTGCTTGAAAGTAAGGTGTGACTGGTTTCTTATCCAATTATGTATTGACAGCAAACCACATACAAAACAAGACAACATCCCTAGGTATTTGCCAGATGTATGAATTCATTCTGTTTGTTATTATTCCTTCCCTGCCCCTGATGTAACTCGCCTCCCGAAATTCAGCTTGCATGGAGTGAAATGGTCTGTTCAGGTTTGAATTTGAAAATAACACCAGGTGTGCAGTGAATAAAATCAAAGTATTTCCACTCAGGCAATCTCAGCACGCAGGGCATACTGTTGTCTGACACAAACGCGCACAACAACAAACAACCACCCAGATAAGCATGTAATATTTATATTCAGTCCTAGATCAAACTTGGCAAAGAAGATTTTAGGGTCAAAGATGTTTGATTTGGCATGATTTTCTATTAACAAGATGCTATAATGCATGTTTTGACACAACATTTGTCACCTGTGGACAAGATGAAATCTTTCTTCCAGAGCTCAGTGGTGTCACCAGGTCCAGCCTAACCTGGTTGGCTGAGCAGGGACATCTGTTTGACAGCATTAGAGCCATCAGAGCCAGGCCATAACCAGAGATTAAATGGCAGTAAATCTCAGGATTAGATCCATGTATGAATAGCCCACACTGATTCTGCAATCTCGTCAGTAACTCTGGGATTTTCTCAGTGACAGACAATGTGGCCATCAAGCACACACACACATACACACAAACAAATGGATTCATCCCTCTCCCTGTTTGTACCTTCTAACATCAGTCTGCGAATAAACCATCTCCATTTTAATCTTTTCATATCTCATCTGTACCCAAATAGTACAAGGCATTCAACATCATTCCTTCAACAAACTGTCCATCTACCCAGTTTCTCCCACTAGTCAAAACAGAGCAACCAAAACAAGCTCAAGAGGCCTAGAAATGTCCATTCTTGTATTCCAGTATGTGTGCTCATGTGAGAGCAAGATCACTTCTGTGCTCTGCAAGTTGAGGGTTATTATTTGTGAACACCATGGGGGGATGTGGATGATGACAAAGGCACACTGGTCTTTCTTTCTTTAGCTGCGGCCTCCCCTCTCTCTCTCTCAAACACACACACACCCTTACCCGGTACTAAGGCAACCTTTTTGACACAACAATCCCAAAATCCCATGCTGAAACCCCAATCCCCTCTGACCACTGCGGCCCTTCGGAAGCTGGCTGACATCAAAGAGAAGCGTATCGCTTTCATGACTTTAGTCGACCTCTCAGTCTGTCAGTGTCTCTGGCTGTCCAGCACATGCTTGTCACAAAAGCCACTATTTTAACACTAAGCTTATGTTAACCACTTCCAACACCTCCACAGTCCAACATGGAGGCACCAAAAAAAGCCTAGGCTGTATATTCACTATTTCCTCACTTACAGAAGCAGACGTCAAGTGTGTCAGGGTATAAGCTATGGCTCTAAAAGGAGATTCCAAAGGACAGCAACCATCAAGTTTAAAATTTGAAGAGCACCTTTATAGGAAAACAAAGCCCAAAAATCCTAAAAACTAAACATGGATTTGCATTTTAGCATTTACAGTTTACTGATGTCTATGTCAATGAATTTCACATTATATTTAGTGAAGATTATCTTACATAACAAAATATGAATGAATTTGGTTTGGTGCAGTAATCCGAACAAAAATCCCATTAACGTTTGTCAGAGGAAGCAGGTTAAATAAAAGTACTGAAACATGCCATCCTTCTGCTACTCTATAATGTAAAAGAGCAAAAAACAAAAGTCTAATTTCAAGTCAGCTTGGCAGCCATTATTGACAAACAGCAGCCATCGCAAACCCTCATCCAAAATGGCTGCCTCAATCATCATGGTTGACCTTAGCCACCTATTGAAAGAAAAGAAGCCCTGTGATTAGTGTGTGTTATGAGATAGCTCCATTAACCTTTGAAAAACACAAGTGTGTAGCCGAGCGGAACACTCTCCTTACAGTGTTAAAAACAGGTAGAGAGGTAGAGAAACAAGAGCGAGAGAGAGAGAGAGAGAGAGAGAGACTCAGTGTGACAGTAGAGCTGCTCCAATTAGGTAAGCACATTGAGCCGTCAGGCCAGCACATTCATCAACACACAGAATGCCAGTCAGCAGCACCAGAAGGCTTGTCCGTCTCTCTACCACACTACTGTTACTGCGGTGTGGTGGGGAGGGGTGAGTTGAGAGTGACAGGGGGACATTTGCAAAGCAGATTTGGACCAATCTTCTCTGTATTTGGCAGCGTAAACATTTCTGTGCATGGTTTGGGTGGTTTCTCTGAGCATTTCCAGTGACCTGATAGATTGACCACAGGCTGCTAATGATATCATTATAATACATGCTCTGTAATTATCTAGACCAACAGTGCGCCAAGATCAATGGACAGCAAAATCTGGATCAATTGATTAGTCCGCTGCTGTTAAGCTGCTAAAACATATTTTGCACACAGTCAATGTGCTGTTGAATGGGTTGTGAATGAATTGGGTGCCTGCCTGTTTTCAGACTGCAGCATCCAGACATGGGGTTAGGCAAGTGGAGCTATGCCATATATGAAGTGAACTGAATTGGCAGGGGCTGATGAGTTTCCTCTGCTCTTCATAATGGCAACCGCAGCCACCGCTATTACACACAAAGCCCTATATTACGGCTAAATTTACAAAACAAATAAATACTTGTAGAATTTTTCTATTGTTCCTTTCTTGTTGTCATTATCATCAACCACCATCATGTCATGTGCTTTTATTTTGCTTACTGCATTACCAGCAATGGGCTTGCAAGTATCCTTTCCAGAAAATGTACGCTGTAGAAAAAACAGGATGGTTTTGCACAACGTGTAGCTGCAGTTAAATATTTTAAGACAAAACCTTCTAATGTGTAAGAAAATATAATTAAATGAAATTAGGCTCTTCTACTAGCAACATCAGCGGAACATTGTCTTTGTCTCAGCAGGAAAGGAAGAGGAGGGAAATTAATATTTTATACTGCAGGTAAGGTTGGCTTGATCAGGATTAACAAAACAAAAACTATATTTAGACCCAAAGTTACCGCAGAGTTGAATTAACACCTCTATTTTAAAAATGCACCTTCCAAGCATCAAAAGTGTTATTATTGCAGGGCTATTGCATTTTAAAGATATTAATTTATCAGGGTCCAACTCCTGAGCAGTGTTCAAGCTTAAATTATAAAGCCCTCTTGCCTTTTCCTGCTGCTGACTTAGTCTCAATCATGACTGTAATTTGAGAGCAGCCTGATTGTGTTAGGAGGTAGTTGATTGCGCTGATGAGCCGAGAGCTGTTGAAGAGCGGAAAGTGGGCCAGCCACACTGAACGAATAATGATGATAATATGACACCAATAACAACCTAAGGTGATACAAGGATGTCAAAGTATCGTTTTTCAAAGGACTGCCCAGTCAAATGCTTCACAAATGAATAAAACAATACAGTATGAATTCAATTACAGCACAACCTTGAGGTAAGGGCCTTGCCAACAGTAATACTATTTTCAGCACAGCAGCACCATGTCAATCACATTTCAGTGACTCCAATACATTCACACGGTTAACGCTACCCTTGGATTTGCCTGTCATCATCCTTATGGCAGCATGATGCAACTTATTCCAGTATCCAAAGGCTAATGCAGGTAAATCACAAATAGAGGACTCAAATGCTTGACACTAAGTTTCCCTGCATACTCGCTAGCTCGAGTGGGCAACAAATGAACCTTGTTATGTGTCCTGACACTGGGCCCTGCTCCGCAGCAAATAAAAACATGCCTCTCACTTACTGGCTGCCAGCGCTCACAGCCCCATACATCAGCATTATAAAAGGAGCTCGGCAGCCTCAAGGTCAGCTCAATTTCCTCCTGCTGTTATGAAGTATCAGAATCACAGTGAGAGGGGGCACCCACATACATGTAAAGAAATGATTTAGTGAGTGAGGGAGAACAGAGCGAGCAAAGAAAAAAAGAAAGAGAGAAAGAAAGAAAAGAAAGAGAGACAGAGAGGGATTTGGAGTGTGAAAGTGAAGCTGTGTGTAATACAATAGGGAACTGTGACAAATCACCAGGAGAGCACCAGCCTCTTCCAAAGTAAAAATGTGTTAGTGCAGGCATTTGTGAGAAAACATGGAGAATATTAAGCCTACTTGCTCATTTCACACATATACGAATATAGTAGTAGTATAAGTAATGGGATTGAACAGTTTTTGTTTAACAAGCTGATTCCACTTGTGTAATCGCTCAAGTGTAGTCTGAAAAACTACAAAGCAATTAGGCCTACTGAATTATTGTTTCTGAAAATGTGAATACAATGTTTACGATTGACTGTAATTAAATTTTAAACTGTTACATGGGAATAACAGCAACCTAATGCAAACCTAATGCCTTTTTTCCTTTTGAGATCTGGGCCCATTCATCACATGCCCAAGCAATTTGATAAATTACACAGAAGCATGAAAGCTGATCATGTGCGTAGCACAGAGTGGTGCCGTGTGTGTGCGTTTGCCTCTGCCTGAGTTGGTAGTCATCCTTGGCTGCCTCGCTGGCTGAGGTTTGACATCTTCAGCTAAGAGCCGGGGGAAATAACAGCAAATTCACTTAATGGCACCACCTCATCTATTCCTCATACAGAGCGAGGAGGGAGAGAAGAGGGAGAGTTCCTTGAGGTGTTACAAAATGGCTGTGTGCTCTCGGCTGTGCCTGCCATCCTCTCCTATCCATAGAGGTGCAGGTGTGTGGGTAAACACAGAGCGCATTGAGATCCATCACAGGCCTTGGTCGGCCACCAGCTGTAATTTGTAGTCAACTCTGACCCTTTGTGAAAAGCCAGCCAGCCTGTGCTGCTGCTGCGGAGCTTTTGCGGTGACAATCTGGTTTGATGTGTGTGTGTGTGTGTGTGTGGTCGCACGTGTGAGTGATGATCAGTATGTGCAAAGACAAACGTATTCAGGCCCGTATGTGCATGCGTGCAGGTGTGCATAAGCATGCGCAAGGATGTTTGTGTGTGCCTGCAGGGAATGTTTCAGAGCCAGAGGTATAATGGCCTCACTCCATCTTTGTGTGAGGTATTGCAGAACAATCCAAAGCAGAGAGCACACAGCAGTTGGGCGGGAGCAATAGGCTGGCTTGCAGTTGGATAACATGTCAGGGTAACAGCAGGTATGCTATCAGTGCAGGCTGAATCCCCTCAGGGCTATTTTCAGAGCCTCTGACCCCAGTATGACTGACTGGATGCTGTCTCGTGCCAGCAACACAGAAAGAGCAAGACCCGAAACCATGCTGCTGCTTTCTCTCAGCTGTACAGCATTTCATTCCAGCAACTGTGAACAGCCCTGCTTTGGTTTATAGTTTATCAGAAAAGTGGCAATATACAAATATTTTCAATAATTTAACCAATAAAACCAATCATGTGAATAAATTTCCATGCAAACAACCTTTTCCCTCCTAACCTCAATACAGCATTCTTTCCTGATTCAACAGCACATCTGATATGTGTACTCCTTAATGGAATGATGAATCACAACAATGTGACAATGTGCTGCAGCAATCAAAACGCTTGATAAAAGATGCTCTACCATCTGACTCAGCTTTCATGTACATTGCTACAAGATTAATGGTTGAAGTTGCAGTGTTATTGTGGAATATGTGTAGCCTGAAGGCAACAACACAGTAACAATAAGACAGGAAGATATGGTATGAGGCTAGAACACTAGGAAGAAATGCATGCGGCAACATTATAATTGCAAAGAACGACATTAATTGGGCAGTGCTGTGTGGAATAGGGAAAAGAACTGGTAATCTACATAAACAAAAAGACTGGTGCTGTGCATGTAAAAGCAGCAGATAATACAATCAAGTCTATGGCTGCACCTAGCAATAACTTCCATAATAATATCAGCTAAGGTGCAGTTTATTTTCATTTGTGTATTATTTATTTAAAAAAGGGCGGGAACATGCATCAGTGTTTGTAAGAGGGAGAGAGTGAATGTGTTTTCTGACATTCAAAACCTAAACATAGTCAGGTCATATGGTAAGATAAATAAATACAAGAAAGGAGATTTATTATGCCATATGCAGCAAATCAAAGTGTGGGTCAATACAGATGGGTTACATTTGAATCGATTCTTTTCAGTAAAACCTTATATGAATAAAAGAGCAAGAGGCAGGTGTGTAAAAGCCAACAGCCGTGGTCACATCGCCAGTCAAAGATGATACAACCAACTGGTTTACACGCACCCACCTGCAGCTGTGTAAATAAGTGGCTGGAAAATATCCCCTTCTTGCAAGAAGCTGTCTCTGTGTCTAGACATGATCTATTTATTTGGCTGCATACACTCAAACTGTGAGAGTTGTATTTTAATGATTCTCTTGTTTGAACCTGCACTGCCTTCCATCTGCCAATCAAATCAATTTGCATTGATCTAGGAAACCTGAGTCTGTGACCAGCCAACCATATCGCTGTCAGACCGAAACACCTTTTGGTGCAAATGTAACAGTGTTTTCTTTCAAACAAAATGCAAATATTTATGTACATTAAACTCCTTGGAGAATCTCCCTTTAAAACACCTCCTAAATCTGAACTGTTTAATGTCCATCCAATCTTATTTCAAGTTAAACTTTTAATAAAATGTGTTCAGCGTGGTGGTTTACACTGGCTTATTAAATTAAAGGGAGGATGTTTTATTACTTTGGAGTATGGAGTGGCTAGAACTGTTTTTATACATTTTCTTGTCTTCAATTTTAACAGGGTAACATACCCCATTACCTTTCAAAAGCAACATTCCCAATACTCGTTATGATCCTCAGTGTGACCAAGGTTTGGTGTAACAAAGCGACACAGGTTTTTTTTTCTATGCTAAAAAAACCTTATATGTACAAGAAGCATAAAAAGGCATTCCCTGCGTACCAATATGCCACCACCGATGCCACTCTGTGCTCTTTACATACATTTGTAGTTGTGGTGTCTGTTAATAGATCAGTTGATAACAGGTGGATAATAAGATTTAGTGAGAGCAGTGGTGCTGGAGCAGGAAGATGGATGCTCCGCGTGTGCTCTCCCCTTATATAAAGCTCCCTCCTCTCCCATCTTAGTGAATGGCTTCCCACTACTTGGCTCCCTGCGGTTAGCTTGTCAGCCCCCTCTCCATCTCTTTTCTCTGCACCTGCATCTGACACTGTGAGTGTTCTGTCACCCACCTCTCCTCATCCCCCTGGAGAAAAGGTTCAGCCCCGCCCAGCTAGCTCCCAGCAGCCCCTGGGGCCTGGGACAATTAAAAACGTGGCAGGAGCTCAGTCGAGCTGTCATGTCGAGTCTCAGATGGGACTTTGCCTGTGTAGCTGGAGACGTAGGGGGAGTTTAGTATGTGAGCCCAAAGAAAATAATATACTATGTCTGTTGTAGTTGAGATCAACATTCACTCTTAGTGCAAGGTGATGGCAGCATATCAACACCCTGAAAGCAATGCAGTCTGGCTGGAGCGATATATTTGGCCCTACAGTATTCAGACATTCCCTGACTGTACATACACACACACACACACATCCACTGCTGTATTTCAGTGTCAGCCAATTACAGGCCTGCCCTGACTGCCCTTGACTACACTCTCTAACCTCCCTCCACAATCCAAGTCAAGCCCCTCTATACTGATTTCCCCCCTCCTTTGCTACTGCTTCTTTGCTTAGAGTCTCTGTCTTTAGGGTCTGAAATATTTAGCAGCCCCATCTAAATACACCTTCAGGCACCAGGTGAGAGTTGTCTCCCTTACCAGGTATAAGGACTAACAAGAGAGAATGAGAGGGAGACAGTGGAGGAAGGGTTGGTGTAATGTCTCATCAACATTATTAAATCATTTCTTCCCCCGGCAGTCCCTGGGTGGTCTTAGGTTGTGTTATTTCTCTGTCAGGGTTCAGTGGCCTCAGTTCCTAGGGTTGAGTCTGGCCGCTCTCCTAGCCCGGTGCTGCGTTAAGCAGGTGTCAGGGGAGTTTCCCCTCAATTAAGCAGAGGTAAAGTAATGCCTCTCACCGTGGCGGTGCCGTGAATACATTAGTCTTGCTGTCACCACAGGCTACAGCATTGAGATGCATGAAAAAGACAGACAGCTGCTGCTGCAGGTTAAGCAAACCAGCGTAAGTATTGTAAGATATTAAACGAAGGCTCTGATATAAGCTCATGCAATGATATGATTCTATTCTGATGAATACAACAGTATAATCTATTTTAATTTGCACACAAACAGTATGCAGGGTAATAGTATTGTGTTTTAAAGTTAGGCTAATGAGTTTGTATTCGCTGTCTGAGTAGATGGCACTGGAGGACACTGAATCCTTGTGTTAATTAAAGCTCAATGAAATGATGCCCATGAAAAATTAGCATGACCCACAGCCTCAGTCAGGGACACTGCCAGGAAAATGTGAGCTGTTTTCAAGTCAAGGCTTACACAGAACACTTTTAGACAGCCAAGCAAAAATAAATCATTTAACCAATTACATGTTCAACATAAAGTCACAAGCATCTGAGAAATCAACCACACCCATAATGAGAACAAAGAGCCTCTCATTATTTTATTAATTACATGATTGTACCAGTTCTATGCTTACTTGATAATTTGAAGAACGCAACATCAAAACAACCATTTATACAGCAATCATATCAATCCATTTAGCCTCCATCAGAAACACAACTGCTTTTTGACATTTTTACATTTTTAGCCAGCACACAACTAGTGTTTTACTCCATCTGAAAAGCCAGCTGAAAGGAGGGTTTATAAAAATATGTCAACAGAGGCAATAATGCCCTCCTTTGTCAGTTTGTATGTGTGAGTATTACAGTGTGCTGGACAGGCGTATTGAAAGGACTGATTGATGGCTTCACTGTAGACTGTCTGTCCACCTCTCTCCCTGATGAGACATGTCAATGTAAAGACACATGAATGCAGCAGCCTGTCCTCCATTTTCTCCTCCTCTTCTCCTCCTCCCTTGTCAGAGGCAGGGAGAATGACGCAGTAAATACAGATGCTGTGTGCACCGTAATTCTGGGGCCCGCTGCTTTTATCTGCCATGACAGCTTTTGCTGCTGTCGAAATCAAACACCCGGGTTTGAGGAAAAAAGCTAGTATTCCCTTTAATAAACTGCCAGGCAGAGCAGTGTGAGAGTAGAAAAGAAGGCACTCAGCTCTGCTCTGCACTGGCCAGGCTTGGCTAAGCAGCAGCTGAGGGGAGCGGCAAAATAGAAAAGGGGAGAGCGCTCCTTCAGGCATTAGTCGGTATTATGCTGCTCACGCAGGCTCAGGCATCCAGCATCATTGCACTTACCACAAGCCGTCTGAGCCAATCGGTCAGCGGGGAGTGCTGGGTACTCGGCAGAGATATGCACAGAGATGAGGACTTGTGTAAGAGATGGTGGGCAGGCCACTCAGCACCTGCTCCCCATCTCGACCACAGCCCCATGGAGCTGCCAGGGTCAATTAATTACATCCCCCTCTTAATGATCTCCATTATGATAAACAGAATAAACAGGAATAAATGAAGAGAAGTCTGACAGCAAGAGGAGCTCTGAACTGTGCCCCTTGCAAAAAACAACTGACTAAATCCTTCCTCAGCTGAACGATTAATCCTTGCATAGAACTTACAGTTGCACAAAAATATTAAGCGTTTCCTAGTCTAGCTCTAGTCTCTAACATGTGGGTTGTAAATTGACTATACAAATTTCTTTTCTTTTTTTGAAACTATAAAATAACACTGAGATGTTGCAGTAGAAAAAAGTGACATAATAAAAAAAAGCCATAGTGAACAGAAGCACTCTCTCCAAATTCTCTAACTGACTTTCTCTTTTTGTGTGCGGTCGTGTGCATTTGACAGGTGGATGAGGAGGGCTGCTGCTTTGGAAATAGACAGCTTTTTGTTCTGACCCCACAGCTGTCACAAGCATAAGAGGGCCAGTCAATGGCAGCACACATAAGCATTTTACTTATACATACACACACACCCTTGACACTGCAGGAGAGGAGAAACAAGAGGGCTGAGCTTCAGGAGTCAAGGCCCATGGGGATACTGTTGTATTGCACAACTGCATTAGATGATGAGGCAGGATCACTAAATACCTGGCCAGTGTTTAAAATCCTACCCTGCCATAGTGCCCCTAACACCATTAACATTCTACATTATAATCCAATTATGAGCCATGTGTGTCCACATCAATCAGCCATTTTCATGTGAGTGGTGGTCTTCTTTATCACCATTACTACTGCAGTAATTGAGGCGCACAGTGGAGAAGCTGTGCAGTTTACCTCTATCTGGGAGGTCAAGAGGAATGCAATTGGTTGACAATGATTATGCTCTGGCTGATTAGGCTATGGGCTACCGCTGAATATTTAGCACTGATTAGACTAAGCCCTGTAGAGAGCCATGTGGCTCGCTAACAAAAGGGACAAGCCATAGGGCAGGGAGAAAAGGCTACTAATCAGCACAGCTGAAGCAGGCGATCACAGGCTTCTGGATCAATCTGATGTTCACACTTTTTATGTTACACCGCAACGTTTTATTTGAGATGATATCATGTAGCATAGATAATCCATGGCCGTAAATAAGCACTATTAGTTTTATCCAAGATTCTATTAACACAGCAGGAAGAAAAATATAATTATGTTTATCTTTTCCTGATAGTATTAATAATTGTTTTTTAAAAAAACAGATTTATATGCTGGACTCTGTAATGGGAAATCCATACAGCTAACAGGGGCTTGTGCCAAAAGGAGACACGTTAATGAATTATGCACAAAATGGCTCCTCAAATCCCCTTGTTGAGATGCCAGCACTTTTTGTCTCATCAGTGATTGTGATATTTACACAGAAACTGAAGTACACTCCTGATTGAAACAGGGGCAGATAAAGTGAGGTGTTGAGACAGAAAGAGACAAGTGCTGTAAAAATGAAGGGGGGAAAATGACCAGGAGAAATGACAACAGGGGTAGAGAAGAAACACACACAAACTGAGGGGAAGCAGGGAGACGTTTCCTTATTTGCAGAGACTTTAACGGTCTTGATCCTCAATAAAGAGGTGAAACTGATTAGGTTCATATCAAACGACTGCTTGTAACAAAGTGCCTGTCGCCGAGAGCTCAAATCACAGTCTAGTCAGGTTTTCCTTTTTTCCATTTGAAAGAGGCAGCTCTCTCCTCACTTGTCTCTCACTCTCCTCTTTATTCAACACTGCACAGCTTCCTAAAGTGCCAGCTTGTCAGAGTGACAGATGCAGACACAACTACTGACCTAAATCACTCTTTTCCAGCACATTAACCTCGGTGTCCCTCCACCTTTTACCAAAACACCAAACAAAAACATAGGGAAACAATCCCAACAAAATCCACACCATATGCTGCACAAAGAGAACAACCCACAAACCCCACCCAGTTGTATCATCACCACTTCTCTCTAAATGAAGACTACTCCTAAACTGGAAAAAGTATCACAACGTCAGGCTAAATAAATCACCAGACGTTCTATTTGTGAACTGACTTTTTCTATCCAGAATAGCAGATGGTACAAAACCATTTCCGTCCACCTTGGAGCTGACATGGAAAGGATCAATAATGCTTTAATTACGGTGTAGCCCATGTTTATAAAATGCAATAATAATTCATTAAAGATGCAGACGGCAGCAAGCAGGCGGCCGGCCGGGCGTCAGGGCTGCGTGCATGGGTAGGAGAAGGGAGGGTATGGGAGGGCTGGCGTAAATGATTCATGGTTTGATATCTCTGCTGTATAATGGGCTCCTTCGGGGAGCTGCCGGGGCTCCACTGCAGCGACTGACTGCCTGCCTGCCTGCCTGCCTCCCTGCCTGGCTGGCTGCCTGGCTTGCTCTGACTCTGCCCAGGCTGCTTCTGCCACTGCTGCCCAAGATTAAAAAGCCCTGCCTACCATGAAAAGAAGCTCAGTGGAAACAGAGAGCAGGGATATGCACATACACGCATAAAAGGAACCGAATTGATTCAATATCGTCTGACAAAGTATCTAGGGGCAAACAATGGGGGGAATAAAAAGAAAACCAAAAATACTCCTTCTAGGGAAAAAAACATTAGCTACTGAGATACGGAGGGTACTTGAAACATCTAATGGTAATACGGTAGAAAGAAAGAAAAGCCTAAGTTAAAATCTGCTCTCTAAGGGTTTTCCCTAGGATGACAACAACGCTGTTAGAACTGAAGACAAAATGCCAGGTCCTCCTTTCCTCTAAGTTAGTACCCTGAAATTTAGTGCGTTTTAGCAGTTCCACTATGCTAGATCACGTCAATATTCTTTTAAAGTTTCTGTTTATTTATTACAAATTCCTTTGTTCCATTTGTTCTTTAAACCAGCTTAGTAGTCACATTACAATAAATCCTAAATATAGACATTTTACTTTAAAGCCTTTCTTTGTCAGTACTGTGGTGTTTTTATTGCGCAGTCCAAAATTTAATCATCAAGTCTTATAGCACAGGCACACTATGTTCACATCTAGATTATGGTGTCTATTCTCATGGACATATGGGTACATCACAATTGGGACAAACAATCCTGGACCTATTCTTTAAGCCACCACTGCACCCCCCACACACTGTGTCTTTCTCAAACACAGAGAGAAAAAAATGAAGGGATTAAGGTTGTAACGTGTTGGGCTAATCATAACATAGACAGTTTAGTGCCATCTCACATAATTAAATGCTTTGCACTAACCACCTAATGCATACTAATTTGGAACAATCCACTCGTAGAGTTGGCAGACCATGAAGCTCCCTGCATAGGGGGTGCTTGTCTCTCTCCCTCTCTGTGTGTGTGGGAGTGTATGCGTTTGAGAGACACACACACAGACTTGCAGGAGAAGTAAGGTGCTAAAGGTCAGGCCGTGGACTTGAAAGAAAAGGTCAAGCATTATTACAACATGACTAAATAAACAGGCTGTGCACAGACCCGAGTCCAGCCACTGTGGGTACTAGAAGTCTCTACCTACAAATTGTACTACCTGCCTGTCTGGCTGGTTGGGATTCATCTTCTTCCCTTGTCTTTATCCACATATCCCTGCAGCTCTACGACAGATGACATGAGGACTGTCATATCCTGCCTAGATTTGTATCCCCCGCTGGCTTTATTGCTCTCTTCCTCCTGAGTCACAAACACACACACAAAGCATACACACAAAGCATACACACAAAGCATACACACAAAGCATACACACAAAGCATACACACAAAGCACACGCGCGAGACAGAGAGGGAGGCAGGGCTGCTGGAGCGTGCTTTAAAGCACATTAATATTAATTGCAGCAGTAGCTGGAGTGATAACATAGACAAGATGCCCCTATGAGGGAGCCGGGTGCAGTCAGACCCTGCTTTTTGTTAGCAGCGCTACTCATCTGTTGGATGGCCATGGTGAGACTGCAGAATGATGATGATGAGCATTTCATCTTCAAATTGCTTGTTTTGTATTAGAAGGAGTATGCCCTGGCCAGTGAGGGGAATTTGTGTTTGCGAGCAGTTATTGTGTGTGGGTGCGTGCGCGAGCATGGTTGTGATAAAAACGAGGCAAGATGAATTATTAGACTAGTGGCTACATCAACAGCAATAGAAATCTGCTTCAAATAACAGAGTGCTTAAGCGATCCTGCTTTTATCTCCCCTACTACTCCTGGCTTGGCTACCTTTTATGTCCTCCACACTGAACTCAGTATTCTGTGAGCAACAAGCTCTACTAAAGATGTAAATAATCTACTGCTCTGGCATAAGAGTCTGCTTTTTAAGGACAGTGAAGAAAAATTACAAATCGAGTTGAAGCCTGGGTATTGAAGCCCATCTTTACCTCTTGGCTTTTTTTCTCCTCCTGTAGGAATAGCAGACAGCCGTCGGCATCAACAGATGACATCTATATCTCTATCTCTTTTTTTTTAACCTCCCCTTCTCTTTTCTCCCCCCACTTTTGTCAATTGCTATTGAGAATCCTGACGCTGTCTTTACAGCCGCCTCACAGTAGTAGGTTTTTGCGGCACGGTTTTGTGCTCCTTTTCCGATTTCCCCTAAGACTCATCAATGCCCCATTACCAAGTCAAATCAGGTGGTGCTGCAGATATATGCCGAGAGCCAAGGCTGCAAGTAGAGACACACATACACACATGCATTAGAGAGATTCATTCAAGAAGCCTAGGTGGTTTTCCACCCAGCAGCTCCGCAGGATCACAAACGGAGTAAAAGAGGTGAACAGAGGAGAAATCACTGCTGGCTAAATGCTTGTGAGTGGTTTATGGCTCAGAGGGCAGAGAGGGAAACAGTGAGATGTGGTAATGCATCTCTCTGACACTCCTTTAAGCAGTCGACCAGATTGTAATCTCCTGGGCCCTCCAGTAGTCACACATTATTGTTTCTCATTTCATGTGTCACAAACAATTAAAACACGCCTGTCGATTCCCTTGCCCTATGAGCACCATTTGCTTAAAAAAAAAAACACACACACACACACACATACAAATCTACCAATCAAATGACCTCTATCTTCAACTGTGCACATCCACACATGAACAACCACCCTCTGAAGCTAAATTCCCAGAGAATGTCACACGTATTTCTCACTTTCATCGTCTTTATCTCGCTGCAACAGCAAATACAAGGTGGACGAGCCCTGTGTAATGTAAGCAGCTGCATTAGCGAAGCAGAGTGATAAAGAGAAACGAGCGAAAAGAGAGGAGGTGGGGTGGTGGGGGTTAAGACAACGTGTCCTTTTAGTTTCCTCTGCCTGTTGTCACCGTCTTCATAGAAGCAGCTTCTCAGGCAAGACAAAAAAAAAACTCTGGGGAAGAGTCAAGCAGAGGAAATAAGAAAAAAAAGAAACAAGGCTGCAGTTTAATGTAGAGATTTTCACATAGTGTGTTGTTGATTAGAGAAATGGAAGAGTGCTAAATACACAGGGAAACAGGGAGGCGAAAGGGAGGACTGCTGGTTCTGAGAGGGTCTCTGAGGGCTGCCAGAGGTGGCTGTGAATCTCTTCCCTGTGGCAAAACTGTCGCACCATGGAGTGAAATTTAAACTCCTGCTGCTATGAGAATTTTTTGTTGGCTTGTTTTACAAAGAGTGCATACGTCTCTGCCCTTGTGTGTGCATCTAAGTGCATGTGCACGAGCATGACACAAAGCCAAATGCTACACCTTCCTTTACTGGTGTTTTTGCAATGAGTGCTGGGCTTTGTGCAGAGCAGATCGTTCGCTTTGTGCCATGAATAAAAGGGAGAGACGGAAAGGGACTGACAGCGCTCCGCTCACGTTCAATCACAATCATGAAATGTGTGCACAAACATCCACCACATTGATGAGAGATTCAGCGCTGAACCATCTCGCCTGCCAATCGCGTTGTTTAAAATTAACCAGAGCAAATCAAGATGGAGTGCTGCTGACTGACTAGACACATCCAGTTGGAATTATTCGAGATGTGACAAGCATTTAATCAAGCTGTCATCAGGAGCATCCCTTAATATATGAACAAAAAATAGGTTTTGAGTTAGAGTGGGCACAGCCTCGACAATCCCATGCCACATAGCATTTTCTTTATTTAAGAAGGTGTTGAAATGGGGGAGAGGAGGGGAACTGGCCTCCTAGGAAGCTGCTATGCCCCAGCTCGGTTAAGTGACAGCGAATCCTACAGTGAGTATATTTGCTGCTTTTGAGTGCCTGGAAACTTGTCTGGCAGAGTGCTCACAGGGGAGAGAGATAGATGGGAGAATGGAGGGACAGAGTCTCACCTGTCGCTGTCTTCTATTTGTCTGTTCATCCCTGGAGGCTGCTTGGTACTACAAAGGGGTTTTGGAGGAGAGTGAGTATTGGGGGACAGAAAAAAGAGCTCTGCAGCCATCCACAGACAAAGCAAAAGAAGAAAAGGACAAGTTTACAGGCAAATAGAGAGGAGCAGCTGTCTGGAAGGCAAGTTTAGGTTTTAAACAATCAAAGATCACTCACTCCTTCAGAACAACAAGAAGATACACCTCATAGGGTATCTTAATGTGTAGTAATGTGCTTTGATTTGGTTAAAATCAAAGCAGCAACACATGCCCAATGGCTTTCAGAGTGTCAATTTTAAAAACACAGATAGAAAAATTAAATGCCAAGCAAGATTTAACCTAACTTTCAACTCCACTAAGGATGACACAATGCTGTCTGAATATGGGCGACGGATGACAGGTGTAATTTGCCACATCGCTGATTTGAAAAGGGGCACTTGAAGATGACAGAGAAAGACAACTGTATTGTCATCTTAAAAATGATCTATGAAATCAATTGGAGGAGATCAATGCCATCTCTCTCTTTCACACACCACTTTACATAAGCAGCAATAACCATCACAGAGGCCATCATCTAGCTCACCGATTTCCTGTGCAGGGCTTCCAGACACCTCCAGGCTACAAAGCTTCTCTCACTCTCATCAATGCAATGGTCACATCAACAACGTCACATGCACACTAGGCAGGGAGGAGGAGGAGGTAGAGAGGGACAGGAGAGGAGCTAAGGGGGGGAAAATACTCCTGGCAAGACAGAGTCAGATAGAGAGGGCTTGAGCCTTGAAGGCAGAGAAGGAGGGGAGGGGAGAGACAGAGAGAAAGAGAGGTTGGGGGAGACTAGCAGAGCATCTTCATTAGAGTATAGCAGCTAACTCTGGCACCGACTAGGCGAGCACTGTAGTAAGAGCTGCTCATCCTCTGAGTTAATTAGGATTTCTGCTGCTTCATTTTGGGGCGAGGGACAGGATGTTGGAGGCTTGATTGCCTTTTATTTCCCAGCCTAACGGCTCGGCTGCCTCTGCCGCTTTATTAACAGGAGATCTTGCAGATTTACAGCTCCGCAGCAAACATCAATTTCAATAATTACAAGAAAACTGTTAGAGGGGACACAATGAAACACACACGCCTTTTTTTCCCTCCTCTCCACCATTCTCACTCCAAAGACCCTCCCCTCCTTCTCAGGATCTAATTTCCATAGATGTGCCCTTTTCATGATTGCATATTATAAACACGTTAAAACACACAGTGATAGGCCTCAGCCACACCGTGCACTTCAAACACTTAGCTACCGATCCATGGCCTGAAGGGCAAAGCAAATATCGTCACGTTTACATTCAACATCCAAATCCTTAGCATTTGTGTTGTCGCAAAAAAAATGGATGAATGATTTTTCTGCAATGAAAGCTGGCCAGAATCTGAATAAATAACACCTCCATGAAAAACCATGTGAAATGAAACAAGACATTTATAATGTATAGTGGGACAAACAGGATCCAAGAACAAGTCCTTTTATATCTTTGCTGGCATCATGCCTAGAATCAGATTTCACTAGTTGACAAAGTGCATGTGTTCGATTGAACTGAATGCTGCAGCTACAAATAATAGAATACTTTAATACTTTAAAGGGAACAGGCATCAGAACAGAGAAGCAGAGATTTCATTTGAATAAAATCAATAATTGTGTTGACTTGCAGTGTATTGCCTTCCTGTCTTCTCATCTTGCTCGCTAATGTTACTTTCATGAGCCAGCCCACTGCTGGTGACATTACAGCTACAGCACTTCCACAAGTCCCCAATGGATCGGCGAAAAATGGTTGGCGTAAAACACAATTAGTACGGTCCATATGGCTGCTAGTGGAGGAGGAGCAGGAGAGGTCCCATGTGGTTTTTGTAGAGGCCTGCTCTTTTGTTACCTTAAAGATCAAACTTTTGTCATAATAATGGAGCCATTTTAATTCTGCCCCTTGGTTTCGTCAAGGAGCGATTCTCCAGCAGATCCTCACATTGTGGAATGACTCTTGGCAAATAAATTGCCCAACCTTGGCCGATAGCCTAATCAATAGCTCCTTCATCATGATTAATAGTTCATATTGGATAATGGGGAAATTTAATGTGAGGGGAGCGTTACTTCCCTATTTCTGGTCTCAGCCCTATTGATTGGTACTAACACTCCCCCCTTTTCGACCAATGGAATGTGTTGATGGGAGAGCAATCTGTTCAACCTATGTAAAACGAGCACAGAGAAAATGATTTACTGTGCTTTTGGCGCTTCTCATTCACTGATAGCTCTGTATGCCTGGCCTGACAAGCATTTTCTTGCCTGAGAAACGCAGACACCTTTTACTGAGTAGAAGCGAACAACAACAGCTTGAGGCAACAGATTTATTACAAATTGATCTATTAGATAGCACTGCTGTGCTTCACTGTTTTCTCTCTCTCTCTCTCTCTGACAACCTTCCCCTGATGGTAGCTAGAGTGTATCAGAGTGGAAGTGCTACAGTGGCAAATCTAAACCCAATCCTCAGAACTCATTTTCTCTGTGCCGGCTGCAAGAACTGGGGTACAGGGACAAGATGTCCATCCTTAAACCCAGTCGATCCCAGCATCTAAACTGAAGGCTCAGCAGGCTCAAAAGGTGTGCCTAACCTGCAAGGGCGAGCAAGGACACAAGTTTACAGGAAGCACCTCTTGAACAAGAGGGCAGAGAGCCACAATGTCATCAAGGTTGTTTCCTTACAACAGCACAAACCCTGAGCTCACCACTGACTTGCGTGCCGTCTCCATTAAAACAACTGTCGCAGCCAGGTCTACACAAATGTGTGCATTTGTCTTGTGCACACAAATTATATCATCAGTGCATTAACTGTCACAGTGTCCTGAAGCACAACCAGCACATTAAACAAATCTATGTATGATCTGCTTTGTCCTGCAGTGTTAAACATCAATGTCCTGCTTTCCAGTATCGGATAAAAAAAAAAAAACCACAACATAACAAGCCATTACAGTCACTTAAATTGACGACAAAGACCTGTCTGCACAATAGACAGCTGTTATTGGCACATCTCTCTATAAAAGAATCAATTAAATCAACTGCATGGTTTAGACTCGCTAATCAAGGACAGCATTACAAAGCAGCACATACCTTATTCATTACGTCTGCATAGGTTTTTTTTAACTTCCTTATTATATTACCTAAGAATACATCATGCTGGAGATTAGAATACACCCTATAACATTCATGGACATAATAGGTCTTAATATATCAACAGTGGAAACGGAATATGACATGTTCCCTTATACTTGGGCTTAACAGAGCAGAAGGATTGACAGGTTATGTAGCCTTTTTAACCATATGCTATATTTGCGCAGCAAAATATTGCTGTCAATAGTAACTGCTAATTGAAAACTGAGACTCCATTGTGCTCTCTTCCTTTAATCACCTCCATGTTTCATCTGTGCTACAGAAGAAAGAGAAAAAGCACACAGAGAAAGGGGTCTATCGGTTTCCGAGTGGAATAAATGTGTTCCATTGAAACTAGACTAAGATGTTGAAATATTCTAGTGTGTGTGTATATGTCTATATAAACATCTTCAGGCAGGCAGCTGCAGGGGGTGTGCACCGTTAAACACTGGTATGCATTGTTTGTGTTTCTGCACCACTAGCGCCATGCCGTGTCATTACATGAGGCAATCTCTTACCTAATCAGCACTGACACACAGCAGTGAAGCACTCCTCCTCCTCCTCCTCATCTCCCACCCCCCTTCTTTCTCTCCTTCTCCTCAGGGACCAGCCAGCTGATCCTACACCATTTCATTTTCCTCTTTTACCGAGATGGCAAATGGCTGACTTTTATTTTTGATTTTCACTTTGAATTAATTTGTCTTGGCGCAGTAATAGAGTGAGTGCTATTAATAACTTATCATTCACCTGCATCCGAACAGATAGTGTTCTTACTAATTAGTGAGGTGCATGAGAAATACAAAAATATGCAAGACTCCTGGACACTGTAGAGGCAAAGAAAAAAGTAATCATCATAACATCTCTTGCAATAAGAACATCCATTTCCATTTTCCACACACTATGTACAACCAGTCATGTCCATTAAGCACAGAGGGCACTAAAATGTGGTGAGCTGAAACATAAAAAATTAAATAAGGGAAAAATGCAGAGATTTCTTTCTACCCAAGACATGCAAAGGGGCAGGCAACAACACAAAACACAATGTGCCAACCTCATTAGCTAAGATATGAGTCCATGCCCAGGCTAAGCCAATAAGACAGACAGCATTTGCAAGATGAAGTGGGAACAACGTCACCATGGCTGGGCTCACATGGAAAGCTGATTTGATCACATCTAGTACATCAAATACCACCAGCAGCATGTAGCGAGACAGCTCACATTGTTAACACGAACACCGTTTGCCGATACTATCTCCTTGGCACAATTGTGGAGCTGCAGAGCTAGGCCTGAATCAAACAAAGATACGATACGATGCAGCATGCTTGGATCTCCTCTTATGAGAGGTGAAGGGAAGCTGTCAAAGAACACAAAATACATCTAGCATCTTTCCTCCTCTGACTCGCTGGGAGAAGCCAAGAGGAGGAGGAAGAGGAGGAGAGGGAGGAAGGGGGGGGGGGGTGAATGTGCTTGCCTCATTTCTGCCAGTGTGCCCTGTGCGTGTCAGTCCAATATCTTAAAACAACACATGCAAGGCTTTGCTACAGCCAATTACCCAGCTCTTGGCACGGGAACTGAAAAAACATCTTCGGAGAACAATAAAAAAGAGCTTGGCTTGTTGTGCATGCTGTCAGTAAGTGCTGACAGATTGTTATTTTTAATGAATATACAGCACTTGAATGGCCCATCAAGAGGTCTTTGAACGAACATTGCTCCTTTGTTCGGAGCATTAATTTTCTATGTAACACCCAGATATCTTGCAATGAAAACTGATATCAAGCACTGTAATAGAAAAAAAGCTAAATCAGTTTATTCACTTGCCTTTTTATTGTCCACTGCAAGCATACACAGTCATTAGAATAGAAATACAAGGCAGGATACCTTCCTGAATACAAATGTGATGTCTAGATGCTTGATTACACATCACTTCCTGTTCTGGCTCTGAAAAGCAAATGCTTCATGGCTTACCTCCTGCCAACATCATTTCATACTGTATATGAAATCCTGGAGTAAAGCAGCCTTGGGTAAAACAATAAATCAGCCTAATCACCTTTCTTTGAAACACAATAGCCTTGCTGGAAGTGAAGTCCCTTCTTTAGAATACAGGCTAGCTACAATGATGACAGCTTGTAGCACTGTCCTGCAACAAAAAGCTTCAGTTGTGCAGAATCAAGCAGCTCTGAGACCACATGCACTGTATGCATTATAATAGAGGATCATATTTCATGACAAATCATGGTGAAGTAAAAGAAGCAGTGAGGACATCAAGGTGAAAAACAGCAAGATGCCTTTTGAGCGCAGCATGTAAACAGTGAATTACATGAGCATGTGTATTGACAAATCATCCAACAAAGAGGTGACAGGAAAGGGGTTTTCCTCCACATTGTCTGGCCTTTGACACATATTACTCACAGGGAGCTGCATTACTCAAACACACATTAGTCATTAAAGGGAAAAAAGCAGGGTTATTACACTTACTCTCATCATTACTCTGCCACTACTACAGCCATTAACATTCAATGGACAGGGTGTGTCATTGGATATGTGACTCAAAGTAATTTTACCCACTGCTGCTCTTGAGATCCCATTCAAATTGAAACACTATAAAACACCCTGACCACTTCCCAGCTCTGCAAATAGCATGAAAGAAGGAAACAGTACAAATGTTCTGTTTTAGGCCATTTTACATTATTCTCGTGGCTGGACCTAAAGAATGCTAGTACAAAAACCATAAACCAAACATTAAGGTGCTTCTCAGTCAGACTTGTGCTAAAGTAGCAATCAACATATAGCTTTTAATGGCAGACCACCTGTGCCCTAAGCAAGCATGTTTACAGTCTAAGTGGTAGTTTAAGAAAATCTAAAGCACAACTACTAAGCTACTGGCTACAGGAAACACTTAAACTCATCTCATTCCTCTATCTAAATGTGTGAAGGTCCTTCAAGGTACATAAGACAAAAATGCATAATCAGCCTTATTTACTGACTTAAAATATTGTTGCAGTAATCCAAACTGAATATTTCTGGACATGTGTTACAAAACATTAGTGTCTCTCAGACATTACATTACATTGTTTTTCAGTTCAGTGACCTCTCTCACTACAATGTCATGCCATACTCAGCAGGCTTGAAGAGCTGACTGTGACTGGATAAACATTTAGAGTCAAGCAGTCCATGTTAGGCTGTTTACAGTCAACACAACGGGGTTGCTGAACATGTCATATTATTTATTTAAGATTTCCTCATACAGAGTCTAATAGTGTGGCACTGTGACAAGTGAGGGAATGCAGGCTTTGCTGTCACCATTAAGTTACTTTCTTTCAGTGGACTAAAAATAGCTTGGCATTTATAAAGCAAACTAAATGGTTTTTTATCCTTTGATCATTCTGCATAGTGTATATTCATTAGTTATGGTGAAGTCCACAATTGTGCAGAAGTATGTAGCCAGTAAAGTGAACAAGTCAGGAGTGAGTCATAAGCACTTAAACGCAATAAAAATAAAATCACCAGCTTTTTCATGGCTGCTGCTTCTTCTTCTTTTAAGTGGCAGACATTAAAACGGGCATAGAGCATCCTTGGAATCTGATTCTTGGAGCGCAGATTATGCAACATTTCTCTTTGAGTGAACAGTTTATTTTTCAAATTTACAGAGCGTGATAACTTTGACAAACCTTATCCAAAATGAAAACTGATATAGGCATAAACCCAGCAAATATCATTACTTGCATATATTCACTTCTATTTGAAGTGTTCAGTCTGCCAGGGATGCAAGTTTTACTGCCAATTCTGCTGGCTGTATTTGTTGACATTTTTTTTACAGTAAGGAGTTAACAAGCATTGGATGTTTGTTTAAGAAGTCGACACGAGTGTGCCAGTTGAAGCTTTTGTTTAAAAACAGCCCAGACCACAGTCGTAGATTGCCACAAACTGAAAGCTAAATAACCATAATTGTGTACAAGTCTATCGCACAAAGACAGCAAGTTAGCATCGCTAGCTAACGTCTACTGGAGCTAATGACAATAGCTGAATGGGCTCAGACTACTTCCCGGAATACAGATACTACTCTGGGTGATTGTAAATGAGAAAACGCTTACTGTGGAAAACTGCAGCGTTACGTGCACATTAGTAACACATAGCGTTTGATATAATAGAACCGTGTTGTTTGTTTTGCATGTGCATAGTGCTGACCGGTGTCAACGGGATGTTTGTATTCAGACATTATACAGCTCCTTCCTGGCATTCCCAATCAGTGCTAGTCAGTGCTGTTAGCCGCTAACGTTAGGTCATGGTAACCAGCAACAGTAAGGGGCAAACAAGTCTATCAGCTAACTAGCTAGCTGACGCTAATAAGCAAATTAGCCAAATAGCTAGCTAGCAAGCAAGCAAGGATGTGCGTTCACAGCCCAACGTTTACAAACTGTTCCTTCACATTACTCACTCCTTTCTCGTTTACTGATAAATGTCAAAGGCAAACAAGAAGGCTGACTGTTGCTCACAGCACTTACCTTAAATGGCTTGATCTACAACATCTGTGATTTGTTTGATGAGAGGCTGCAACAACAAACAATAGCAGCAGCAGCAGCAGCAGTAGGGGCAATTAGCCAACGTTAGTTAGCCAAGTGTCGCCACTACACAGTGTAGTAACAGCTGCAGTGCCACCTGTATATCTTGTCTTATGTAGCTATAACGGAACGGACCACGTTTGATATAATGCTGTCATAAATGATGGACTTGAGAATAAAGAGGGAGTAATCGTTGCCGGGATGCTCAGACTAGTGTGTGTGAGAGGCACTCAGCATGACAGCATCCTTCTTCATCTTGGGGTGAGAACAGTTGGGGGGTTCTCAAAGTTCAACCGGTAAAATATCGTCACCCACTGGCCAAAGCTGGGAACATGCAGCAGCGCTGGGAGTCCTCAGGATGTCTGCTCTGTAGCAACACCTTAAAAACCAGGGGAACTGTGTCTGTGGACACAAAAAATAACACAACGTGTGTCCTGTCAGGAGATTCAATAGACAGGAAATAATATTAAGATTAAGATTAGGATTTAGATTAACTTTATTAATCCCCAAAGGGAAATTAGGTTGTTACTGCAGCACATTATTCAAGAAATGTGAAAATAAATACAGCAAATACAGTAAATAAACGTTTATACACACACATGCACAAAACAGAGTATATTGTTTATAACTTTACTGTAAACTACTGAATAAAATGGAAGAAGAGTAGACTAGACTAGCATAGAATAGAATAGAACAAAACAGTAGGAAAATAAACATAAACATTAAAAATATTCAAGTGTTAAGGATAATTAGGAGCAGCATGAGAAGATATATATATATATATATATATATATATATATATATATATATATAATAATGTAAAGGAGTTATATAGGAGTACATCTAAGTAAATCTAATATGAAAAAACAAAGATTTAAAATCATACAATAAATTATAGTTATCCACAATGATGACATTAAACACAAAAAAACGTGCATGTATTGCCAACATCATGGCAGATACGAGGGATAATTCATGTTAGATTATCCAGTGGATCGATAGCTTGATCCGAATAAAAGACATGATGTAGTTTTGTAGCTTCAACAGTAAAACCATTTAAACTAAAATCCTAAAAATATCTTTTACAGAACAACGATGAAGTAGAAAATATATCAATATTACAAGTCTGTGTGTGTGAAGAGCTTGTTGTTATGTTTCTATCCTGGTTGAAAAATACCAGGTTTAATTTTTATCTTTTTTTTTATTCAGCTGGTAAACAGATTACAGGACTTCAATAAATATCTTTGCAAACGCAATATACTAAAATATTTTGATGAGGTTGCATTTAATAAACTTTCAGATGTCATTGGACGCCAGGCTGCTTATTTCCTGTCTACAAGTGGTGTAAGGAAATTGCAGTGCCTGGCTGTCATCACTAGATGGCGTAGGTCTCAAAGGGAAGAATTTGAGCATTGCAGTCCCTCTCTGTAATATCAATTAACAAGGCACCCAGATTTACTTTATTTGAGGATTCAGCTGCATAAAATATTTAGGAGGAGACAGAGTCTTGTTGTTAAGTAAAATCCACAGCAGCTGGCATTTATAGAGTCCAACATGTGTGATAGGGAGTGCCTTTGAACCAGTGATTTGTAACACGTCCACTTTGTGACAAATAAACTATGGAGGCAGGTTCAGACAGGGCTCAAAGTAAATTGGTGTGGCACAGACCCAGCTGGCAGGCCTTTGTGGTACCATACCACCGGTGAACAGACCCTCTTTTATTATGGTGTGGCTGAGTAGAGAAAGAGCTCGCCTACAGCGTCTGGATTCTTTAACCCAGGGTGGGGGGGATAGTGTTCCACAGCATGGATCTCAAGTTTCTGCCTCTTGGTGGCTCTCGTATTACATCACACAGAGGCAGTAGTTACTATGGAAGAGGCCCTTTACTGGAGTCACTCTCACTTATATCTATCTCATGTTTGTCATTTGAGTGTCTGACACATAACTGAAAGACAAAAAGAAAACACAGGATATTTCAAACTATATTATTTATTTCATATTTCTGCCAACGCTTACAGCAACACAAGACCTTGTCAGATGCGACACATTGCACATACAGTACTCTAACCACTGCTTGAGGCAGAGCCTTACTAAAGGTACAGTAGCTCATAAATTCAGTAGAGGACCAGAATCACTACAACTCACAAGAAGCTCAACACAAAAATCTCTCACACAGTTACACAAAGACACAAACACGGGACACTACAGACACTATTGCTAAAGCATAGTTTGGGGATGAGCTGAGCTGTGGCTGGCCAACGACATACTGTTGCTCCTCTATGCCACGGACCACAGACTTGGACCTTGGATTTCAGCGGTGTGCTCTCACTCTTCTCTCCAGACGGGGTAGGCAACCTAGCGTGGCATATATGTGTGGGGGTTATTTATGAGCAATGAACACACAGAGGCCCGGAGGAGAGAGCCACCTCAGATGGGGTGCCTGAAGTTCTGGCCGGCAAAACGGGCCTTGTCACCAAGCTCCTCTTCAATCCTGACAGAAAGGGATGACAGTAGGTTAAAGATTAGATCACCTGTCAATGTGTGATCAGGCTTTTTTCAGCCATCAGAAATAATTTGAATGTCTGTGGAGAAAACTCACCTGAGCAGCTGGTTGTACTTGGCCAAACGCTCAGACCGGCAGGGGGCACCTGTCTTGATCTGGAAAAGGAATTCAATGACACATGAGGTATATATATCTGTATTCAAAAGTGACACCTATTTGCATGTCAAGACATTACCTGTCCAGTGCAGAGGCCAACAACAAGGTCAGCAATGAAGGTGTCCTCTGTCTCTCCAGAGCGATGGCTAACCATGACACCCCAGCCGTTGCTCTGGGCCATTTTGCAGCTAAAAGAAAATAAAAATGTAAAATCTATTAGTCAGCAGAACCTTTATATGCTGTGAACCTTTATTTCCTTGTGCTGTGGACACTCACGCCTGCAGTGACTCTGTGACTGAGCCGATCTGGTTGACTTTAAGCAACAGGCAGTTGCAAGCTTTTTCGGCCACACCCTTGGCAATACGTTTAGGGTTGGTGACAGTGAGATCATCACCCACTACCTGGATGCTGGTGGTGGCTGTGAATTTGGTCCATGCCTCCCAGTCATCCTGGTCGAAAGGGTCCTCAATGGACACCACTGTTTGGAGACGAAGAAAGTAATGTTTCATATATTCGTAAAGCAAGAACAGACCTTACATCTGCAATCACATTTTTAGACACTTGAGGGCAGCACAAACAAGCTTTTTCCTGCAAAGAGTAAATAGGCTGTAAAGAAAACAGTATCTGGTTAAACACTCACCAGGGTAATCTTTAATAAAGCTTTTGTAGAGATCACCCAACTGATCACCAGAAATGTAGCGGCTAGAGTCATCAGGAGACTTGAAGTCCAGGTCGTACTTGCCACCCTTGAAGAACTCAGAGGCAGCTACGTCCATGCCAATTACAATCTTATCAGTGTAGCCAGCCTTGGCAATGGCATTCTTCAGAAGCTCCAGAGCTGACACAAACACAACACACCACAGTAAAAATTATGCTACTAGTCAATCCAATCAAAACATTCATTTTCACAAGCAGGGGCTTCCATGAAAACCCTGCACCACTGGGGCATTTGCCATTTCAGCATGTTGACCTGACACAGGAGTCACAGGCTGGCAGTCTATGCATTCAGTACTGACTCGAGACCTTAATATAGAAACCATATATGAGTCCCAAGAGTGACGTGATAAGTCGAGTACTTCTTGGAAGGTCTCAGAATGTTCTGCATTTCAAAACAATCCCTTTGGACTAGTTAAACCATCTATACTCTATAAATGATTCCTAAAAAGCTGACTCGGCTGCAACTTCACTTTGTTGCCTTCTTATCAATCCTTTGAACAGTAGTTACAGCTTTCTGAATATTTCACACACCTTCTTTGTTCTCTAGGATGTTGGGGGCGAAGCCACCCTCATCTCCTACATTGGTGGCATCCTTGCCATATTTCTCTTTGATGACATTCTTCAGGTTGTGGTAAACCTCAGCACCAATACGCATGGCCTCCTTGAAGCTGCTGGCTCCAACAGGCAGGATCATGAATTCCTGCATGGCCAGCTTGTTGCCTGCATGGGAGCCGCCGTTGATGACGTTGAAAGCCTGAAGAGGAGGATCAGTTTTTAGTCTAATGGAACCAGGAGTATAATGAAGTTTGGATTCATACATTACTGTCCACTAAGAGCTTGTGGTACATCACTTGAGTAATTGCACTGTTATGCTCACAGGGACTGGAAGAATGACTTCAGGGTTGCCAGCCAGGTCAGCAATGTGGCGGTAGAGGGGAACGCCCTTCTCTGCAGCACCAGCCTTGCACACAGCCAGGGAGACGCCCAGAATGGCATTAGCACCAAACTTAGCTGAAGGGAGATGCAAATATTTAAAATATTGCATACAATGCACTCTCAAATATGAGATTGTTAGACAGACACAAATACTCCTTAATACTATATCTATATATATACCATTGTAAACATCTGAAAAATACTTACACTTGTTTTCTGTGCCATCCATGTCCAGCATCAGCTTGTCGATCTTCTCCTGCTCCAGAACACTCACATCCTGGATTAGACAGAGCACAAAATGTTATACTCTACATGAGAAAATAAAAGATCATATAGTTAAATTAAACTTGTTAGTTCAGACAAACACACTTCAATAAAGTTAAGAGTAGTCACAGCATGTTAGAACTGATCCAAAAATTGGTCAATTTAGCATAATTTTTATAACTGCAGGTAATATAAGGTAAAACTTAAAATATTTAGCAAAAATGACTGCTTCATGTAATTACAATTATATTATTTGAAATTTTCCTGCTGCTAATATCATACTGAACAATTTTATATTTATCTCTTGACATGTAATCAGAATACATTAAAGAAACTGCGTTTTTTTTTCTTTTTACACAAGTAATAATTAGTCAAACAATAAATGGTCCTACCTTGCTAACCAGTGCAGGTGCAATTGTTTTATTGATATGATCAACTGCTTTTGAGACACCTGCAAGGGACAAGCAGACCATGACTGACCCAGACAAAAGAGGACCATGCAGAGCAGGCAAGACAGATGACCACAGATGGTCAGAACATGACCATGTGTAAGTAATCTATTAAAAATATAATTTTAACATTGATTATCTTGCCGTTCATTCTTTTTTTTTTAGATCTGTGAACATCTGTTAGTGCCTGATAAGGTTAGTTCTCAAACTCATTCTTCATGCTACTGTGCACAGCAACGTGTAAAACAGTCATCCTGTTACTCCACACTGTATTTACCTGGTTACATAATGCAGGGGCCAAGAATTCATTTATATATTTAACTGCTCTTTTGACTCCTAATAGGGGGAAAGAGATATGCAGGAATTGGAAATAAAAGTAAGAGATGAGGACAGAAAGCAGAATGTATGACAGTGCTGAAATGACATGAAAGACTGCATAGGGACAGAAGCATCCAGTAAAGAAGGGGGATTGATTTTTAAGAGTCCTACCTTTGCCCATGTAACGTGTTTTGTCATTGTCACGGAGCTCCAGAGCCTCATAGATTCCTGTGGAAGCACCGCTGGGGACTGCAGCTCTGAAAAGACCTTGGAGACGGAGGACATTTTGCTTTTCTTATTTCAAGGTGCTGAATCATGCCCAAGAAATACAAGAGGTGACTACAGTAAGATACCTCGTTCTGATTAGTTTATTGTAGAATCTGCACACAAAATATTATGTGATTGGACATTAAGTGCAAGAGAAGTTGCTTTATATTCAAACATCTGCTCCATGTTGAGAGAAAGGGGCACTGACTGTGCTCCAGAAGGCTGTGATGTAACAGGAGAGGACAGGCTAACAACTGAGCATGTGCAGGGCATCTGTCAGGAGATGCCAAACCACACCCACACATAAGAGGATAGCCATTTTGGATGCACCCAAGTGAGGAAAAATTGGTGGTGCCGGGCAAAAAAAAGCTATTGATTTTGCTCAGTGGGGCAGCAGGGTGTTGCGAGCCTGAGGGGATTTATGGCTTAGAGCAAGAGAACACTGCTCCTGTCTAGGCTCTGTGTTCAGTCTTAACAAACCATCTGCATCAAGACATCACCTGGCTGCAGCTGGGGGATGATGGCAGCTCTTCATCAGCCTAAAAATCAATCTTTCACACCATATCTGGTCTGATTACATCTGTTCTTAGTACACTCAAAATATTAATCTCCCTTTTTGCACTAAAAGCTTCCCTTGTACAGAATAGAGAAGGCTGTAAATTTAATTGTATCTTTAGGTCACCAGGGTTGCTGAAGTTACATAATTCGTAGTAGGTTTTCTAGTGTGTCTGAAGCTGGTTATGTAACAGACACACACAGCACAATAACAATGGCAGATGAGCTCTGTGTGCAGCACACTCTCTGTGGTCTGTGCTGTTAGTGATGGTAAAACAAGTCTGGTCAACTTAAAAAGGAATCTAAGAAAGAAAGAAGGTGCCGTTTACAGTGAACTGAAGCGTTTTGCAAACCAATGAATCCAAAACCAATGAAAAGACCGCAGGGCTACAGAAGAGTGTGATTTCCAGCCAACATTTTGTAGACAGTATAGCCGTGTCACTCACTTCCATGTCATTGGTCATTCAGGTTGCTTCATTAACAGTCCCGGAGCATTTCATTGGGTTGAACCACTCCTTTGTTTTAGCTCTCAGAAATGAAAAGCCTGCCAAAAAAACTTCAAATGCTGTCAGGCCATTACTTAATTGGATAAATTGATGGCAACCTTAGGCGTATGTGTTAAACAATGCAGCATTTAGGTATATTGTACTCCACGGCGTCATTGTGTAAACTAGCACACAATAAGGCAAAGGCACATTTAATTTGTCTGACATGTATGCCAAGCAGGAAACATGAAGGGTCCAACTTGCAGATTTGCTAGAAGCCTCTACTGTATGACCCATCTGTACTCCAAAACAGGAACCATTACAGTAACAGAGACAGTATGAGATTACAGAAGCTATTTCCACACATTCATATCATCTGACCCACTCTAGGCCAGGAGCTGGAACACTACAGGGCAGAGGTTTGACTGTCCTAATCCACAGTTTAAAAGGGTCCTACCATCTATTTCCAAAATGTTACTTTTAAGTCTAAAATTTTGAGTTGTGTTTTTTAAATGAAAATCTGAAGCAACTGTTTCTCTTTATATGAAGTTAATTACTTTAATAAATGAAAAGACCATCATCTAAGATGGGCAGATACAGATGGTACCCACACAAAAAGTAGTACATGAAAATGCTATACAGTACCTTTTTTGGTGTACAGGTCAACCTCCACAGTGGGGTTACCACGGGAGTCAAAAATCTCACGAGCGTGGATCTTCAGGATGGACATGGTTCTGGATCTGCAGGTGAAACAACAGGTAAGCGTGTGTCACTAATAATGTTGTTCTGCAGTGTTACTTACTGAAGTAAGTAAGGTACAGCTCTGAGCCAAAGCAGTGAGCAGGCAAAAAAATATAAAATACAACTCAGCGACGCACTCTCAGTAAAAGTAATTTAATCTAGAGATGGAGTTTGGAGTCAACGCTGCAAATCATCTAATGGATATTCTCATTGAAACATATATATATTGGCTGTCCACACCCCCTGAACTGACTGAAATGAGCTGGCCAGGGTGGCAGAGATATTAGTAGCAGAGAGGAGGGGCTTCTGCTACAGAAACAAAAAAAATACAGATTACAAAATACTTGCACAATGGTCACAGAATTACGTAACAACTCTTGATAGCAGCTTTGACTGTAACAGTGAGTGAGTGACTTCACACAATACACGCTTAGCCTCCTTTTGTTCAAGCATCACTGTACTGATAGGTGTTACAGGCCTGAGTAGTGGTCTAATCTCATGGAGGCTTTGTTATCTCTTGGAATTTCTGCAGTTGAGGTCAAAGAGGTTTTAGCTGATCCAGACTGTCTGGCAATGACGCCCGCAGCACTATAGATTTTCATTTGTTTTATCAAACTGCCCTGAATCTCTGGACTGCCTTGCTCATCTACCCACTCTGAACATCTGACCGAGCAGAGCCTATAAAACAATGCTAGAGTGCAACTACATCAGAACCAATGGAAAATCTACTGTCCTGAAACCTTTCATTGGAAACTTGCCATGGGCTACACACACACACAAAGCTAAATGGAAATATTAAAACGTTTTTTAGGGTTAGCTATCGACCCTCTTTTTAAAGTCAAGTCAGGTTTATTTGTGATCCTCTCGTAACCTTTTTGACAGAATATGCTGAAGGATACCTCTATTATTTTTTTTTAAATTACCCAACATTTTAAATACCAAACTATGTAAGTAATCAGCAGATTATTACATACTATAATTATGTTGTGCCAGTTCATTGCAAATAACAGCAGGTAAGCAGGCAGGCAGCACAAAATGGCACCCACAGATAAATAAATAAGAGGATTGATACTTGATATGTTTAGAAAGCATTGTAGAAGCATATAAGGATTAACCCCATATTGGCCTTCATAAGGATCAACAAGAAAGTCATTACTGTGTATAAATAATGATTTTTGATGAACATTCATAAAAACAGTAGTTTTAAAAATGGTTTAAAAGAACTCAGTGTCTGCAGCTAACAGTCTTGTAGCCTGTTAGCTGTTACAGAAATGACTGCTTGTGCAGTCTTGCAACACAGTGATTTTCCCTTCCTCAGAGGACACACCTCCTGAGCAACTGGTAGCTCAGCCTCTGTTCCACTCTGAGCTGTGACAGTGTTTGACACATGCCAGCATGATCTTTGAGGCTGAAAGGACAGTAATGGTGGCTCTTTTTAACTAATGATAAAGACTGTCTATGCTGTAAGATGGACTTGCAATTTGACGCCCCTTTTCAACCTCCCCCACCAACACACTGCAGCTCTAAATGGACAGACATCTCGCCAGCTGACGGCCTGGTTTAAAAATAGACGCTGGGCTACAAACTACACCATCCTGCGAAGCCTCAAAACCATCAGTTTAAACGGTGTTTATAAAAATCTGAAAATAAGTGTTAGCAAACGCAAGGACTTCAAGGTTGTCGCCCAGGATGAAAAAAAAACATGCAGACAGTTATAAAACATGAAAAGTAGTTTAAAAACAGAATACAGTAAAATATGACTATTAAATATTAATAATTCGTGTCCTATTAGGATTGTGGGGACACAAAAAGCAGAAATAAGGACATACACGTTACCTTTCCGGCCTAACTGTGTGCAAGGACGGTACTGTCTCTCTCTCGTGCGGGCAGGCAGAGAAGGCGCTCGTGACGCTCCGGGCGCGATGATATGTGGACGGAACCAGGAAGGAACGGAGCAGCGCGACACGCTATTGGCTGAAAATGTCTCACGAGGCAGAGGATTGCGAGGAAGGATGCACGTTCACCATCAGGAGTCAGACCAGCAGACCTTCCTGAAAGCACAGGGATGGGATGCGGAATTTGTACTTTAGCAGTCACGTCACGTTTATTCAGCACATACAGAGAGAGAACTGATGCCTTCAGGCGCGGTGGATTTTGGGAAATGTATTCTTTGGTGGTTGGTTGGTGTGGTAGGAAGAATGAAGCAGGAAATGCGGAAAGGTGACGCAGAGATGAGTACGTGCAGAGAAGCAGGCAGGGTCTCCGTTGCAGTGTTTCGTAGTTAGTCACATGTCACTTGTGGTCACGTTTCCTGGCAATGGCTTTCCTCTTCACATCACCAAGTCCATAAAAATGAATGGAAATAAGAAGGTGTGCGGGTTTTTTAACAAGATGATGACACACACGCAGCAGTTAGTCATGGTCTATACATAAAATAAGTGCAAATATAACAGATTTCAAATAGTGTCATTACTATAAATGCTGCAGTTTGCATTTTTACTTATTTATAATATTATATATTATATAATAAATGGTATACTTGTACTTTACACTGTTATATGGATCAAATAGTGTCTGCACTGGTTACTTGGATGAGTAGTGGGTTTCCCCCAGACATCCTGACGCGCATCCTTCATGCAGCTGCGCAGTAGACTGAGTGCAGCATCCACAGCAGATCACAGCTTCAGGAGCAACAGCGTGATGAAAGCCTGCTGCAGTGACCTTGAGACCGTCAGTGTTGGACTCATCTCAACCCAACTGCGCCATCTGCTGGCCAGACATAAACAGACAGCAACGAGGAAGTGAGGAAGAGTGGGCGGATTTTATCAACGCACACGCAAGGAGAAGGAATTTCATTTTTCAAGAGGAGAACATCTATCTTTAATGCATTTACCCTATGATTCCTTTAATAAATTAATTTTCATGTGGTAAATAGCAAATAAAAAAATGTATGTTGTCCATTGTTTACACATATGATTTGGAATAAAACAGATTGAGGATTGTAGTTAGGTATAAAGGTATAAATATAGTGCTTTACAATTAAAAGTCCTGCATTCAAAATTTTACACACATAACAACAAGCAAGTAAAAAACGTTTTTATGTCTAACACTTTGTCACACATACAACAGAGCATATATGGTGATTGTTAGTGAATAAAAATGACAAACAAATGACTGAACATGTAGCAAAAAAAAGTCCACAAACAAGCACAGAGGAATAGTGGACATAGTTGTGAGAAGATCATATTTATGTTATAAAAGGCAAAATTTCATGTGCAGCAAACTTCTCTGCCATTTTCTTGGCTATCACCAAAATCAGCAGCATGCACATGTGTTTTATTCACACGACCACAAGAGGGCGATATCTACATAAAGACTTTCATTTGCCACAAAATGTGACCATGTTATTTTCCTGGTGGGGTGAGGTCAGTCTGTGAATGTGAAGCTACATCATGTAGCCACTTAGCTTAGCTTAGCATGTGTCTACTATTTGACACCTTTACAGAACTGCACCTATATGTGAGCAAACATAATCAGACCACCCCACTCTGACTTACATTACAAAGCCAGGAAAATTGTGGGGGTGGGAAGCCAGAAAAAAAACATGAAAGCTGGTTTGGTACTCTAGTACCACATTCAGGAGTCTGCACCTGCAGGCATATCTGTGGGCAGTCCCCCCAGAGCCCTGCTTGGAGAAAGTCTTCTCACACACTGATTCAAAAAGCTCCTTTCTCTTGAGTGTGTCCTCAAAGTGAGAGTCATTTCTTCCAGTGGAGCTGTGGAATGACTCAGCCTGTGGTTGTGCTGGGCAGCTTCCAGGTATGAACATGTGCAGCAGTGGTAGCAGAGTGTTACTGGGAATGCTCCTTCATGCTCAGTGGACCCAGGTTAAAAAGTAAATAAAGATCTTTTATGTTCCTTTATCTGGAACAACAGCCAGGATGTTCTCATGCAAACACAACCACTGTGGTCCCTGTGAGCAACCAGATAAGAAAGAACTCTTATCTGGTTGTTAAGACACCAGAAAATGACAAAGGTTGTTATCACTTTGACTTTTGCACAACAACCTGAATCAAACTGAATTACACAAAAAAGCAGTCATGCTCACACTCTGTCACACACCTAAAGATGTTTCATTCACAATTAACAACATACTTACATAGAGAAAGAAAACATCACATGTGGCTGTGTTCCTGCCTGAGAATTGAAAAATAATCAGAGAGTGAAGTTTTGTTTAATTCTTGCAGTTGAATCATTTACGTCAAGCTCGCCATACAATATGTAAGCTCTAAATACCAGCTTACTCCTGACTGGTACATCATTAAAGTCCCCAAGACCTTAAAAACTATTATCGTCCTCAAGGCAAAGATAAACCTAGTGATTTACGGAGGAAGAAAGCAGCTCATTTATAAGTGCGGGTGTGTACACACGTTTTGTGCTCAGGGGCACCACATCTGTGGCTTTTAAATGATCTCAGTCTTTGTGTGTGTAGAAATCTCTCTCTCCTGTCACTTCACCCATAAAGGTCAGCTCTGTTTCCCCCACCTGGATTAGTTTAAAACAGGGTTTTTTTTATCAGGCTTGAGGTGTTGATAGCCAAACACATAAAACCAAGAACAGGCCACAGTAAAGGCAGGATGTGTTTATTTATGTAGTTTATTTGGACTCTCTCTCTCTCTCTCTCTCTCTCTCTCTCTCTCTTTGACCAGTTTTGTGCCTTAACTCCACCTACTCTACTTTTAACCCTAGTTTGGTTATAACCATGTTAAACTGTCCTTGTGGTGAATAGCTCAGGTTAGTATAAAGACTGGGAACAAAGGGAAACAGACACAGAGGCAGAGAAACAAACAAAGAATGCAGGTTTACAAGCCCTGGCTAGGTGCAGTGACTTCCTGGAATATTCTCCCTAGATAAAGTACTATCATACAAATACAGTACACTACATGCCTGTTGAAACAAACTCAGGAACAACATAAGTAAACTGAACCACCCAGTGTCTACACAGCTGTTGTCACATGAATACAGTGCAGGTGAAATGTTTTGTTGGATTCAGGAAATTATTACATGGCAGCAAAAATATGACACAGATGAAAGAATATTGTCCCATAAATACATTTTTTTTGCTAAATCAGCCTTCCAGTTGTCATCCTACCGTGTTGCCTTTTGGTTGTCTGATAAATAGATATTTATTGTTCAGCCAAATGTGACCATGTGTCATTTTTTGGATTCATTCTGGTATTCATGGACGCATGCCTCAACACAAGAGAATATATAAATTTCATCATCAGGTGACATAAAAACAAATCTTTGACCCTCCCTAATGAGTCACTGAGTGGATTTATTCACCATATTGGATTTCCTGTGTGGTCTTAGTCATTATACATGTATGTTACCTGTATGTTGAGACTGTACACATGAATGGGAGCTCACACTGTGCTGGTACTGCTGTTTGACTTTTTCTGTTGAATCAGAACAGGTTGTATCAGACACTGTACAGCAATGCAACCAAACATACAGATAACCAGGATTAGCCTCAAATATGGAACAAATACTTTCAATTTCTGTCCAAAGAACAGGACAGGAATTAGGTGAGCAAGCTACACACTCACACACCCTGAGTCTGGCAGTTGGCATTTAACGTAGAAGTGCTGGACTTGTTGCGACTGGTGCACATGAGCAGGTGATGCATGGTATAATGTTCTACTACCTACACTATCCCACTTTTTTCTTAGTATTTCTAACAGCAGGAATCAGTTTGTTTTGTTCAGAGTGACTGGCTGCTATAAATAACCAGTAGGAGCTGCTTTCCTGGTACTTTGGTTTTGTTCTGGGCGTTTTTAGCAGAGCTTTCAACACCTCCCTTCAGTCACAGTATTAATAAGAGAGATAACCCTCTGTGAGGAATCAGTGTCCTGCCCGAAGGAACAGTGACGCAGCGATGGACAGATTCTCTGCGCTTGTCGTCTCCGCTGTTTTGGTCAGTGTGGTCAGTGCTGGGATCCCTCATGATGGAATACACTGGACATACACAGGTGAGGTTTTATTCACAACATCTTTCATGTTATATGGAAATATTTGTTACACGCAAAAAACACCAAAATGTAACTTTTCAACTTGGATCGTGCGTAAAACGCGCGCGGCGACACGTTCAATATGGGTTATTTCTGACAGCTTTTACGCAGCGAATCCGTGAATAAGATGAACTTTTTTTCAAGTTAGAAACTCAAGAAAGAGCTTTGCTGGGTAGTTCGACACTCATTAGTGAGTTTTGTGAGTGAACGCGCTCTGGTTTGGTGAAATACTTTTCGACTAACCGCTGTCAGACTGTGGTTACAGCAGGGTCCTGTGAAGACAGTCACAGTGAGACATTATTTGGTCTAAACAGGGCGTAAATATAAGAGGAGTGAATATACACTATGAGAAAAAGCACAACAGCATCCTGCAGAACGAGTCCTGTGTGCGTCGACCTGTTTTTATCCCCTACGAACAGTCCGGACCCAAGTGTCACTCAGCACTATTTATCTCAGTAAAAGAGAAAATAATTATCGCCATTTTTCCTTATAGAGGGAGCTTTGGACCAAATGCACTGGCCAACCAAGTACCCTGCCTGCGGCGGTAAGAAACAGTCCCCAATTGATATCCAACGGCGCAACGTGAGGTACAACCCAGACATGTCATCGCTGGAGCTCACCGGCTATGATGCCCAGAAAGGGAATTTCCTCATGTCCAACAACGGGCACTCCGGTAAGAGACGTGTGATGGAACTAACTAAATACTCAAAGAACTGTAAGCAACTCTGATATGTGATCTTTAATCTCTCCATCAGTTCAAATCGACCTTCCACCCAGTATGGTGATCACCGGGGGCCTCCCAGGAAAGTACACAGCTGTTCAGATGCACCTACACTGGGGCGGCTGGGACTTGGAGGCCAGCGGAGCAGAGCACACTATAGATGGAATCCGTTACATGGCAGAGGTTGGTTTCTAAGTAGGAACACTGCACTGATGACAAACCTCAAAATTAACACACAGAAAGCATCTGTTATGATTATACTCCCACTCACTGAACCACATTTTCTTAGAAGAATCAGATAAGTACCAGAACTACTGACTCACTCCAGGCAACTAAAGTTTTGAGCGGCTTCATTCAAATTAACCAAATATTTTGTTCCTCAGTAAATATTTTTTAAAGTGAATTTAACACACTTGGTGGATTTTCCCTTTGAATTGAAGGTCCTTCTAACATCTAACATCCTGTGTTTCCGCCTTGTCTTCCAGCTCCATGTTGTCCATTACAATTCTGACAAGTACAAGAGCTTCACTGAGGCCAGAGATAAGCCAGACGGACTGGCTGTACTCGCCTTTATCTACGATGTACGTGAGCCACAACTACCTCTTCCTCTCGGCTTTGTCTGAACATCAGTCCATTCAAGATTTACACAGGGTCTCACCTGCGTTGCAGAAATATGATTGTTAGTTCTCTGGTGGGAAGTTTAGAAAACCTTTGTAGTGAAAAATGCATCATTTGTCAAGTGATCCAGAAGCCTTTGAAGAGTATCACACTTTGTTTTGGTCATCCTGTCGGCTTAAAAGCTCCATTCAGTCATCAGAGCACGCTTACATGTTGAATGAGTGCCTGTTTCCAGAGGGGGCTGCACTGACACTTCCCTTCCTTTCCTCTGAGAGGTCATCGCTGCAGCAACGCCACCGCTGGCATCCACAGAGGCAGTCCTGATTGGACAAACTCATTTAGACACTTAGAGTCAAATCAGATTTATTGAAGGCAGATGTCTTAATTACAACTTTGGTTTTACTTTACATAGTTTTTGCCATAATTTCTACATGATGTACATTTCTGAAATCTGGGGTTGCAGTAGTATGACTCAATAGAAGTCAGATGGGGAAAGAAACATAAATGGCCAGACTAGTTGATGGCCTGTGGGCTGCAGCTCTGAGACCGTCCCCTGGGACCAGTTTGAAATGTGCTGCTAATTACACATTTAAAAGATAATTTTATATGATAAAGTCAAGAAAGTTGCAGTTTGTCAGAAAGATAGTGAAGTGTTTTTTAGTTTGACACAGGTTTGTTTTTGTTTGTTTTTTCAGGACGGCCATTTTGAGAACACGTACTATAGTGATTTTATTGCAAACCTGCACAAAATCAAGTACGCAGGTAAGTTACATGCACATCAGGAGGACAGATATCTACCTTTAACTGATCCTTGGCTGAGTGTTTGAGTGTGATGTGTAACCCTGTCAGGT
Organism: Parambassis ranga; assembly: GCF_900634625.1. Taxonomy (NCBI): domain Eukaryota; kingdom Metazoa; phylum Chordata; class Actinopteri; family Ambassidae; genus Parambassis; species Parambassis ranga. Next base: position 10,712,555 of record NC_041028.1, on the reverse strand, counting down.
CAGTCCATGAACATATCCAGTATCGATGTGCGATCCATGCTCCCAGAGAACCTCAACCATTTCTTCAGGTATGAGGGGTCCCTCACCACACCGCCATGCTACGAGAGCATCCTCTGGACCGTGTTCGACACACCCATCACTCTTTCACATAACCAGGTAGAGAAATTAAAACTGATGAGGGTGCAACATTAAGATCCTCTTATAGAGAATACAATTGAATATTGTGTTGTGTGCTACCCCATCCAGATCAGGAAACTGGAAAGTACTCTAATGGACATAGACAACAAGACTCTGTGGAACGACTACCGCATAGCTCAGCCCCTCAATGACCGAGTAGTGGAAACCTCTTTTCTGCCACGCCTTGGGAAAGGAAGTGTGTAACTTATTACACAACCCTGGCATTGTCGTTTATTTCATAGAACTGATGTGGGGCTTTCTTACTAATCTAAACTTTGACATTTTCTTTCACTTTACTGTGTTTGTCAGCATTCTGTCGTCAAGATGAAATTGAATCAAAGCTCCTGAAGATTGAGGGTCTGATTACGACTCTTGGAAAGAGCGTTCTTTCAGGTGATTGAGCTAAACAAGGCTATATATCAAACGAGAGTCTTTGTACTGTATTTACTCTGCATTGTTTGTCTCTTTAGGTGGACTTCGTAACTCTAGGCCGACAAGTTATGGTGAGTGCTTTTGAGATTTCTGATTTGAGACAGCAGATAGATGTTTCTCTTTTGCAGCCTGATGATAATTTACCATCCTCCTCAGAACCTCGGGGTCTGTTTCCCTTGGTGCTCAACTTCCCGGAGAAAAATACAGGTGGTTACGCTTTGGCCCGCCTCACTCATCCTATGGACCTGGACTCCTTCACTGTCTGCATGCATGTCCTGCCTCAGATCGAGGGAATCCACACTATCGTTTCTTACTCCAGCAATGGCAAAGACAACGAGCTGATGATCACCATCGGCGAAGACAGAGATGCTAAAGAAGTTGGTGTCTGGATTGGCAACGAGTTCATCAACCTGCCGCATAACTTCCGGCCCCACGACTGGGCAAACTACTGTGTCACCTGGTCATCCCAGTCTGGCGGTCTGGACCTCTGGATTAACGGTATGGTTGGAGAGCAGCGGCACCTGAGAAGTGGTTACACAATCAACCCAGGTGGCGTATTCATTCTGGGCAAAGACCAGGATGGGTTACTTGGAATCTCCAATGAGGACGGCTTCGTGGGTAAGATGACCGACGTCAACGTGTGGGACTATGTGCTGACCATGGCGGACATCCGGGATCAGATGTCATGTGAGCGTAACAGCACCGCGGTGGGAAATGTGTTCAGCTGGGGAACCAACAAACTGAGTTTGTATGGTGGGGTGCAGTTGGACAGTGAGTACAGATGCTCCTGAAGAGGGTCCGCTGCCTTTGTTGCTGCAAAACGCTACAATAAACCAAATGTGTCACTGCTGATGGTGGGGGATTTAAAATGTTATGGGAATGTGTGATGAAGGATAAAACGCCTTTCAGGCACCTGTATGTCATATTTAACGCAAAAATGTATGTCACAGCTCCAGCTGTGTTTTTTATTCATAGCTTTGCATCATCAATAAAGACTTTTAAAAAAAAACCTTGGTGGCTTGTTGAATGACTCAGGTGCCCTAATCAGTATACGCAGTATTTTCAGTAAACACTGACATAACTGCACACATGAAGATGTGCATCGATTCCACATAAATAAAAAACAGTCTAAATTAAAACATCGTCCATGGCTTCCCGCTGCCCTCGTGTCACCCTGAGGCGAACACTTCCTCTTCTCTCAATGCTCTCATTTTTCCTCAGAAGGCCGTGACCTTCACGGCATCCTCCGGGCTTTCTTTGCTCTCTTTCAGTGGAAGCTCGCCGTCACCCAGTTTGATCTCGACTTTGTTCTTCTTAGCAAACATCTGGCTGATCTCCAGGAAGGTCTTGTTCTTGGTCTCTGGCACCACCAGCCAGATGTAGACCAGCGTGGCCAGACAGATGATGGAAAAGATGATAAAGCTGTAGGAGCCCAGGCCTCTCTGTGGAGGGAGAAGAAGGAGAGGGAAATGTGATCTGTTTGTCCTCGAGATGAAACGCTGTAAATATGTCAGAGAACAGCCAGAAAGCAACCCAAGGTGAGATGAAATGTTATTTGCATGCTGCTTTTATGAGTGTTTTTTTGGTTTCAGTTACTCAAACACATTCCTGCTTTGTTGTTGGTTTAAAAATGAAGACTTGAGGGGAAGTAAACATGAGACAAGTATATGTTTATCTCTGAGGTTCAGCCACTGAGTCTATTAGAAAACTGTCACCAAGCTGCTCCAAGAAAACCCATGATGCAAACAGAAAAGAAAAGAAGACAGATGAAAACAATAAAATGGCACAATCCACATCAGAAACCCTGTTGTCAACAGTGCAGAAACAACACATCACATGTTGACACTGAGAATTATATGCTCAGTATAAAATTTGATGGCAGCAGCGTGTTGAGACAGGAGCTCCTCTGCTTCCTGTGTGATATAGGATTTCATGTACTCAATAGCTTCGGGCTTTTTTGTTGTACACTGTCTTCCACATTATAAAGTGTTGTCTGTGAGTAACAGGACAAGATGTCCTCACAAAGCACAGATTGAACATTCTCACATCTCTCAACAAGCTTCACTGCCAGTTTCTCAGCCCATCTCTGCTGACTGGTGCTGTCATTATTGTGATGTGCTCGGGGAGGTTTGTGCTGGTGACATAAGAAAGGCCAGTTGCCTGGATGATGACATGAATTTCACATGATGTGCAAATTAGATATTCAATGTTCACTAATGCAGCTCCACACCATCTTCAAACCTAGCTGAGATGTCACAAAATGCTGCGGTGGCTGAACATTTTCAGCACTTACCAGCAGGGAGGTGTCAGTCAGCTTTAATTGTATTCTGCAGCTTGACAAAACATTCAGTGGGAGTCACAAATACCAAGAATGGGGAACAGAAACACAGTGATTTTTCTTCCTTAAGAGATAGATGACATGATTCATATCACTCTGATAGATGCAGCCAGAGCTACCAAAGAGATGAGTACACAGAAGCAGGCTGTACCAATGGTAGTGATATCACTGTTGTCTGAGACTTGGCAAAACCCCTAAATGTCTCAATATTGCTTTAGGCAATTTAACAAGAATTCAAAGACATTACAACATACTTGTACTTCAGCCAATGCTAACATAGGTGTCAGCTGAATATGACATAAAGTAATCTAACTACAGCATGAGCAGTATAAATTATCAGATTACAGAGATTATGTGGAGTAAATGACTGAATCTTCTCCCTGCTTACACTCAAAAATGCCTATAACTGGTTACATGTGTAAGTGTGAGTGTGTGTGAATCGTGTGTCTCACCTCTAGAAATGGGAAGACAAGGCCCACAGTGAAGTTGGACAGCCAGTGGACAGAGCCTGCAACCATGAAGGCTGCAGGCCTGGCTGACTGCCTGAACATCTCAGTGGTCACCACATAAGGAATGGGACCTGTGGAGCACAGATGTGGTTAACCACAACCACTCACGGCGAATTATCACTCCTCTTCAGGGTCAAAGCAAGGAAAGCTCATGTCTCAAACAACCGATTACATGTCTGGTCTCATCCAAACAACACTTGAGCTAATGGCTCCCTGGTGTAATCAGTATGTGCATGAAGAACCACAGGTGGGTTCAGACTCACTGGGTCCTATGGCATGTCCTATGACGTAGATGATGACACAGGTGATGCTGATGTAGGGCATCCACGTCACAGTCTCCTGTCAACACAAACACGCAGCAGAGAGCATGAATAATGTCTTTTCTTTACTATGACACCTGTCTGAACTAGGTGAATCCAGGTGAGATTGTGGGACTGCAGGATGGCAGTGCTGGTTTTGTGGTTCTGTTTAATAGTCAGTCTTTCTCAGCTCTGGTTTTATGTCCCAAATATCTCAAGACCTCAGCAAGCAGAGTATGCCAACTCATCTTTTTATGTTCCAGGACCATGGCTAGAACTGCAGATGTATACTGTTATTACAGGATGGTAAATTCTGGCACAGTGATAGTTTGTTCTGATGATTTTTTGTTAGCTTCATGGCTAATTAAAAATAAAACTGCTTTGCAGCAATCAAACTAATTATCATCATAAACAAATTAGTAACCTTCACATTTATAACCCTCCTGCCTGAAGCTTTTTTGTGTTTGACACAAAACAAACAAACAATAAATCTACTTTATTTTTATGTTAGATATTGACGAAGCATGACAAAGTGCAGTATGTGTGGCAGTGAGAATGTAACAGTATTGATGTCATCTTGTTTTCCTGCATCTTTACGGTGTAAAAACTATAAACTAACTAACATGGGAAACAGGCCCATACTGCTTCAAGACAAACCTTGAGAGGGTGGACTCCGGATTTGTGTTCTTAGAGGTACAAGCAGCTCTGATTGACTGATATTTTTTTATTTTAGATACTTTAATAATCCTAGAGGGAAATTGTTTAAGGCTGTGTCAAGCAGTGTCATACAATGACCAGCAAGGTGCGCCACACCAGTGAGTACACTGGAGGCAGTGCGGGTAAAGTGTCTTGCCAAGGACACACAACAATGACTTAGGGAGGAGTTGGGATCGGACAACCCTGCTATACCACTGAGCCACTGCTGCCCTAAAATATAATATAATTATAAATGTAATATAAATAATTAATACATATTATAATTAATAATATATATGATATAATACTGTTCTGGGCATGTTAAGTGAATATAAAAGCCATCAGCTATAGAGCTTAAACACACACTTTGTGGCTACAATCCAGTCATATTCCCACAGATAAATATTCTATAAAAAGGGTTATAAAAGTGCTTTGCAACGCTGATTTCAGCAAATGAGTGTTTCTATAATGATAAACCACTAGAGGGCAGCAGAGAAACATGTCAGAAGTCCCTCTGAAGCTCTTTTGGTACCTGAAAGTTGAGAGCGACAGTAAGCAGCACACAGGCTCCACAGCAGATCCCAAATCCACACAGCAGGAGCAGCCGTCGGCCTGAGGACTCAACGATGAAGACCTACAATGACAAACTTCCTGCTCAGAGCTATTTCTTACCGCTCATCAAACATCATATTGCAGACTTTAACCTGGTACCTACAGCAGCGATGGTCATTACGACATTCACTGCACCTGTTCCCACTGTGACGTACTGGATGTCATTTGGCTCGACTCCTGCAGTGGCATATATGCTGTCAGCATAGTAGTAGATCTGAGATGGAAGAGAAATGCATTATGGGTTAGTTATAATTTGAGAACAGAGCTGACTGAGCTCCTACTTCATCTCTACTTCTACTCCACTCCCTGTACTCGTGGATTTCTTTGGGTGATACATCTGTGAAATGGAGGAAGCAGATGACCTCTCTGTCTGACCTCTATTTCAATTACACAAAACAGAAATACTGAAAAGACATTGACTTTTACTTTAAGCACAAAACAGATAAACACCACATGCATGTAATGAAAGCTGTTTAACTCATCCTTGTATACATTAGGCCAAAAACTAATATAACAACTTTCATATAAGGAGAAAGGTCAACAGTACTGTGGCTAGAACTGACTGGATGAACCCACAGCAGTGTTCTGAGGCTTTGCACATTAGATTCAACAATATGCACTAATCTGTTGTTCTATCTGAGTCTGTGAGGGCGTCAGTGCATGAGGGACAAGGACAACTCAACAGGCACGTCTCACCGCATTGACCCCAGACAGCTGCTGGCCCATGTTCATGATGATGATGGAGACCAGCTGCCAGCGAAGAGAGCGCTGGGACAGCAGGGAGAGCACGGTCAGGTGACCCTCTGCTTTCTCTGACTGGTTCTCCAGATGCATCTCTGACAGCTCTGCATCAACGTCATGCCAGCCGCGCAGACGCTGTAGCGCTGAGGTGGGCAAAATAAAGACAACAATAACCCACCATTCACTTTTGTCTCTTTTATTAGTATCATAAAACGCAATTACTTGCCTTTCCTTGCTGTTTTTTCATCTCCCCTCTGGATAAGCATGTACCTGGGGCTCTCTGGGAAGAAGGGCAGCAACAGGAGCTCAATAAGCGCAGGAACACCTGTCAAGCCAAGCATGAGGGTCCAGCCTGGGTACAGAGAGGAGCATAGTAATTAAGGATGTGTGTGTTTCTCTAACAATAGGAAAATCAAGCATTTGCTAGAAGCAGTACTTGTGCTGTTGCCAAGGATGTTTCTGATGCCCAGCACTTGTGCACTGAGGATGCCAATGGTGATAAAGAGCTGTGGGACGATGCCAAGGGCTCCCCTCAGGTTTTTGGGGGAGAGTTCGCCCAAGTACATGGGCACCACGTTGGACGAGAGTCCTGCAGACAGGAAAGGATGTGTTAATGAAATCAAACAATTTTTGCCTGACCCACAGTGAATGGTTGCAAATATCTGACCTGCACAGATGCCCACTATGAACCTGGCCACAATGATAATCTCATATGACTTGGCAATCTCACTGACTCCCATCATCACAGCAGGGACGATGGAGAAGATGTTATTGAAGAGGAGGGTGCCTTTCCTGGTGAAAAGCACAACAAAATGTACTAAGCAGCTGTTGCAGAGTGAGTTAAATGTAACGTCTGGGAGACTTTTTACCTTCCCAGTCTGTTGACAAGAGGAGCCACCATCAGAGAGCCGAAGAATCCTCCAAGAGGGTACATGGACACGGACAGGGACCACAGCAAGGTCAGGAAGTTGCCCTCTATTGGCCTGTCATAACGCTCCATGTAGGTGCTGTTATAAAACTGCTGCATGAACTGAAGAGAGCAGGACAATACTGATAGAAAAACAAAATCATCATCATCACTTCACAGAATGTAACTCTCATGTTACCGGTGATGGTGAGTTGACTACAGCCACATTATAACCATACTGGAAGGATGAACCAAATGCAGATATGAGTGTCGCCAGAGCCAGGACTGCAGTTAATCTCTGCTTGGAGAGTTTAGACACTGTCACTGTACAGAAGAACATTTCAAATGCTGCCATGGTGACAATGACACCTGAACTGTAACTCACCCCTCTCCTCTCCACAGGCTTTCCCCATTCCTCATTGTGCGCCATGGCTGTGTTTGGTCTCGTCACTTTCAGCAATAATAACAGAGAGCTGTGTTATTACTGCACCGCTGGATTCTGCCTGCCCTTTGGACACAAGATCAGAGAGCGAAGCAGAGGTTTACGGTGTGTTATGGCTCTCATGTTGCTGACTCTGCTCTCAGGTTGAATAAGTAATAAATGCACTGAAGATATTTTATTCGCTGATAATATCTACAGCTGTCATCAAAGAACTAGAAAAGCATTTCCTGAAGAAAATGCAAGTTTGATTGCTGCAGCTGAAGCATTGCTTTGAATGCTGATGTGAAGGATTGTTCTGAATTGCTGGAGAATCTGCAAACTGAATTTAATTTGCTGAAGCACAGTTAAGAATTTAAAAAGAGAATTTTAAAAAGATTATTTTGAAAAGTAGAAAATGTCTTATTATTATGAAGATATGAAAGAGACACAGCTGAAAACAAAAAAGTATGAAGTCACTGACCTTAATGAATAGACTGTGAATATACCATGTGAAAGGTCAGTGGCTGGAATAATACCATAAGCTTGTAAGAAGCTAAGGCTGTGTGATTTGAATGTGGAAAAGTAGTATACAGCTGAAGGATGATCAATATGACAGATATAATGGTTAAAATCTGATAAAGACTACAAATACGGCTGCTTTGTATGCTTCTTACAGCCTGTCACCATGTTAACAGCCCTGCCTGCCTGCCTGTATCCATGTCAACCTGAATGTTTATCAACTGCCCCTAACTGCAGCTCTCTTTGTCCCCCTCCCAATGTAAATACACCGTCTAAACAACTTCTGTTTTTGTCAAAACCGAAGCCTTCAGACAAAGAATATGGACACCGTCAGAATCACAAGATGTTGCTCTACAAAGCGGTGCAACTTTTATGTCTTTGCTGTCAAAGATGTGGAGATGGCGAGTTGGAGTTAGAAAATATGGCTGCTCTGCTTTTGGTTTTACATTATGTCTTAATGGAAGAATGACCGGCACTCTCCCCAAACTGCTGGCTGTACAGGCAAAACGGTTTGGTGTTCAGTTTTAAGAGTCACACCGTCAGAAAGCTCACGAGTGTTCCCTCGAACCGATATAAAAATGTTAGATGGACGGTGCAGGCCTGAGTGCAGGTTAGCAAGATCTTTTTTAGGCATCTCCTCAGCCTCTCTCCACTCTGCTAAAGATTCCGCCCACTCTGGCTCTCAACATTCAACTTCTCAACAGCTTAGAGACACCGCGTCACAGCGACTTAAAGTACTACAGGCCCGTGGCTCTGACGTCACACATTATGAAGACTCTGGAAAGACTCATCCTGGAACAGCTCCGGCCAATGGTCCAATCACTTCTTAATCCCCCCAGTTTGCCTACCAGCCCCGCCTAGGAGTGGAGGACGCTGTCATCTTCCTGCTGAACATAGTCTACACCCACCTCGATAAACCGGCAAGCACTGTGAGAATCATGTTTTTTGATTTTTCTAGTGCTCTTGACACCATCAGGCCGGCCCGGTTGGCTGAGAAGCTGAAAGCGATGCAGGTGGATGTCCCACTGGTGTTCTGGATGGTGGAATATCTGACTGGCAGACCACAGTATATGCCTACAGAGCTGTATGTCAGACAGACTGATCAGCAACACCGGGGCTCCACAGAGGACCTTCCTCTCTCCCTTCCTCTTCACTCTCTACACCACAGACTTCAACTACTGCACAGAGACCTGCCACCTCCAGAAACTCTCTGATGACTCTGCAGTGGTTGGATGTATTACTGGTGGTGATGAGAGGGAGTACAGGTCCGTGCTGGATAACTTTGTCACATTGAGCGAGAGCAACCTCCTACTGCTCAATGTGACAAAGGAACTAGTGGTGGATCTCAGGAGGACAAAGGCTCCAGTGACCCCTACCAGCATCAAAGGGGTTAGTGGAGGAGGAGTACAAATACCTGGGAATGTACTTGGACCACAAACTGGACTGTAGGAAAACTTCCTGTTTACAGGAAGGGCCAGAGTCGCCTCTACTTTCTGAGGCAGCTGAGGTCCTTCAACATCTGCAGGACGATGCCGAGGATGTTCTATGAGTCTGTGGTGGCCAGTGCCATCATGTAAGCTGTTGCCTGCTGGGGCAGCAGTCTGAGGGTGAGGGACATAAACAGACTCAACAGAATCATCAGGAAGGCCGGCCATGTTGTGGGAGAGGACCTGGACTCTCTGACAGAGGTGTATCAGAGGAGGATGTTGTCCAAAATAAAGACTATGCTGGACTGTCCCTCCTACCCGCTCCACACTGTGCTGACCAGCTACAGGAGCTCGTTCAGCAACAGAATCCGACTCCCACGATGCACCACTGAGAGACACAGGAAGTCATTCCTGCCTATCTCAATCAAACTACTGAACTGTAACAGTCACTCAGACACTGTACATTCATACTGGTACATTCATGTCATGCTCGTCACTATGTAAAGGTTTTTATACAGTAGCAAATATGTTTCTTCTTCTTTAGATACAACTCAGGGATTTAAATGCTATCTAGGTTTTTAGATATTTATTATATATTTCAATTTCATACTTCAATTTATCTTTAATTTCTATTGTCTGTAACAAAAAAAGAATTTCCCCTCTGGGATAAATAAAGTAATTCTGATTCTGATTCCACCCAATACACACAAAAATCACTTCATCTTTAATCACCTGCCATTTGAAGACAGAGAATTTCCAAAATCTGTATACAAGTTTTGAAGACCAATATATTTGAAGTATTTTAAGCTTTGAATAGTTTCTCTATTTAGAAATTTGTAGGTGGAGTAGCATTTTCCAGAAGGCATGCTTTGAAGGGATCTCTCATTGACTCCAATGTTAATTTGAGGGTGGAAAATGTTTGATATTTTTAATATGATATGTTTAATTATTATAGAAGGATTCTAGGAATGTCCTGAATGAGTTGAATCTTTTGATGTTTGAACGGTTTGAATTGGTCAATGCATTCTGTAGATAGGCCGAGCCAAAAAACGTACGAATAATAATAATAAAGACATAGAATCTCAAGAGTTTAATTGCTTTGCAGCAATCAAACTAATAAATGATAAGGTTATAGAATGTTTATTGTTGATCCGCCTGCAGGCTGCTTTCAAAGAGAGGCTTAATTATGAACTGAGATAGAGATTGAGAAAAGATTCATCTGCTCCTGTCGTACTAACCTAAGAAAAACATCTGTGAAGCTGTTTTTTTAATGTTTGTCTGCATGTTCAGCATCACCTCTTCTCTCCAAAGCTGAGTCTGTTTGTCAATTCACTGTCCCTGAGGCTGTCTGCTGTAGTAGTAGTTTCATCCACTTTAAGCAAGTTAAAACACTTTCACACAGTGGCCTGCAATATTCCTATAGTTTTATGTTTCTATTATTTAGTATCATCTGTGTTACTGAAAATATAGCCTCTATTAAAAAAAAGGATTTTAAGAAAAGACACCAACCCATCTATAACTAACATGACAGTGCTGGGTTGGTAACACAACTCAGTGCATTAAAAAGAAAATATATTTAATTTAATTAAAAAAGGTTTAATTCAATTTAAAAGTTAAAATGTGACTATTTACTAAATTACTTTAACAAAATGCCTTCTATTCCTAGATCATGTAAAATCTTAGTCACAGTAATACCAGCAGTGAACAGCTGGTGGAGCTAATGCTGTGTTTCAGACAGGACAGAGGTGTTTGACGTACAGTGGAAGTTTAATTTCACTGAGACTTTCACTTACACACAGAGCAGTGGTCAGTTTTTGTGTTGAATGTTTCTGATGTGTGTAAGTGTTGTTTTGTCTCAGCTAATTTAAATATCTTGTTAATAAGGTCTGACCATTTGCCTGTTTTGGACAATGTATTTGGCTCCTAGAAGCGCAGACACAGTCAAGTCAACAGCCTGCATTATGAAAAAAAATGATCCCCATTAACTTCACTGGTGAATGGTCACCCCGGTACTATAGCACAGCCCCGAGGTACTCTTTAACTTAATGAATTAAATGGGCAGAAAGCCAGCAGAGGAAAGCAGACACCTCTTCTTTAAGTGTTTCAATGTCAGCCAAAACTCAGGTCTGACACAATGGATTTATTCCTGCCGGAAATACAGTAAGAGCTGGTCCTTTGTGTGTCCTCTGCCGTCCACAAGGACAGAAACCTGTCCGGTTTTAGATGTGGTCAGCACAACATTCACTTCCTCCATTTTCCCAGACATGGTATCCAGTGTGCTGTCACTGCAGCTAATGGTCTGAGAGAAAGAACTCTGCACCGTGTCCCATTACTTTAGACCACAGATCAAATTAGATGGTAGGTAAACCTTCAAACTGTCTATTTATGCTTTAAATATTTGCAGAATAAACAGCAGAACTAGGATTAATGTATGAGAACTAACTGCTCTGAGACAGCAGTGTTGTTTGCACAGGCCACAACCGCTTCAACCTTTGGAGCAACATTTAAAAGAGCAAAAAGGGGGAATGTGGTCATACAGCAGGTTGGTGTGATGAGGTTCAGTGAGTTCACTCGTTCCTGTTTGGTATGTGCTCAGCCTGTAGCTCAGCATGGCAAACAGCAGCCACCAGGAGCAGGGGTCAAAGGAGAAGTGCGGCTCAGGTTTCAAGGAGGAAGCAGAACATGTGATGATAAGTCATGCACCAACTGACCACAATGACAACAATGATTATAAATTTTGGTGACACACACGCGGCTGATGGCCTTTTGTAACTGCTGCATGAGAAATGTTGCAACCAGATTAGGCAAGAATCAACAGGTTTATAAAAAACAAGTTAAAGACAGCAGAGGAAATACTATCTGATACACTCTGAGCATCATGGGAACACGATATAAATTTTAATGTACATCTTGTGCAAGTGTTTAAATAAACACTGAGAGAAAACTAAGAATTAAAAATAAACTAACATTGAAAATATATAGTATTTCCAATGTAACTGTACAGCAAACAAAAATAATGAATACTATAAAAATATGAATTCACAGTGATAACTTAAGAACAGTACATGATAAATACAGCAGTGTAACTGTCCTGCTTGGAGTGTACCTATAAAAGCAAATAAAAGAAACAGGAGGTCTGATCAAAGAACAACCTAACCTAAACGTTAGGTGCGGCATAGAGCCAGTCAGCATCATCCCATCACCCAATGTGCAAACATGTGACAGAGGCGTGCAAGTTCAGCAACCTTTACTGCAGGCACTTGCTGTAATGAGGCTTAATGTAAAGTGGACACCCTCACTCATCCCTTCAGGTCAACCTCTGTGTACCTTCCCATGCACAGGCTGAAGTGTCATCTATCAGCAGGCACTCGGTTGGAGCCGTTTTCCTCTCTCTGGGTGGATGTGTCCTGTCCTGGTACCCGGCTATCCTGAGAGTGCTGCTGCACCTCTGCTCTGCATTTGGAGCAGCAGCAGATCGCGCTGCAGAGGCGAGAGCGGATCGGCTGAGTAAACAGCACAAACATGATGCAGTTAGCTGCTCCCTGTGAGGTGTTGCCGATACCCTGTTGGGTCGAAACACAGATACTTTCAATAGTGAATAATGATACAATGTGCTTTTTATGGGTTTAAATACAAATGCATATTATGTGTAATAATATTATATAGTATTTTACACACACTTGCAGCAGCAATATGTCATAAAGCCTTAAAGAAATCTTCATCCTAAATATTGTATTTCATATTCTGCACATTTTGTGGCCATTTTATTTAAAAAAAATGAAAAGTTACTTTTTAATTAATGGAAAAAAATGTTAAACCCTCATGCCTCACTTCAGCTAGTGTTACCACACACACAAGCACACACACACGATGATGATGATGCATTTTTTATATACTTTTATATATTATATATATTCAAATTTATATATACTTTTATATAAAGAAAACTACAGATTAAAGCAGTAAAAAAATTAGACATGCTCTACTGTTTTAAACTATAAACTCACGTGTAGAGTGACCAGCACTGGATTCTGTCTGACTGGTGAGTCCACCAGCAGCAGTATGAAGCGCACGGTGCTCCAAATGCGCAGGACGATGAAGATGATGGGGATGAGTGTTAGCTTCATGTCAGCCATGGAGGAGAAGGAGTGTGATGGAGGCCTGTTGCCCAAGATGGGACGGTACTCAGACAGGGCTGCATGCTGCGTCAGACAGAGAACGTGTTTGGTTGGAACAGATAACTGCTGCTGCCAAGCAGGATGAAGATGAATGCTGAGGTGATGTCCTCACTGAACTTATTTAGAAAACATTTATAATTATCCACCGGTTTGTGTATTTTGATACCACACTAATGTTTTAATTCAAGTAATTAAGTAGTTCAAGCCCCAAACTGTGCACACACAGAAGTGATAAATGAGGCCTCACCGCTATGTGTATATGCCTCTTGATGAGGATGTAAAGAATGGGGAGTGTGAGGTAAGCCAGGAACTCCCAGATCTTTCCAGTCAGCAGCATCCACAGGACCCGGTCCTGAGCGTTGATCCTGACCCAGCACCAGCCCACCGACACCTGTGATGCATCGTAACCGATCTTATTGAGTAACACGGCTGTAACAGTGATGGCCAGAGGGACTCCCCAGCTGCAACACAAACACACACACAGAATAAACATCTCCACCGAGGTAAATGTTCAGTGGGTCTAAACACCCACAAATACTGCAGAGACATGTGACACCATGTGATAGATTATCCTGAGGGTTGTGTGTGTGTTGTATAGGTCATAACAGAGACTTAGCTCTGTACATCATTAAACCATAAAATGAGAGTTCTCTTCCCCTTTGTAGCATTTCATCTTTTACACTATACTCAAAAGAACACTGTACTGTATGTCCTTAGTAACACATGGGAGATACCATATAAATACCATAACGCTTAAGGCCAGGCAGTGTGTGTGTGTTATGACTACAAACCCCCATGAATGCTTCTCTTGTACAAAGCAACATTTGAGAGCTCACAGAAATAAAATCAGAATGACAACCAGAGACTACGGCGAGGCGTACCCAAGGGCGAAAAAAAAGTCCAAAAATAGATGAAATACACAGCCAATCCACTCCCTCCACACATCTCCAAAATTAACATGGACGGTTCGTTAGTGTGCAGAAGGAAAGTGACACAAAGGATCAAAGATATGTGCCGAAGCAGAGCCTTCAGAGTACAGCGTAGCTTACGGTAAACAAGTGGCTGCTGATGTTTAAATAGATGCATGGCTGGATGAGGTTTTTACTGCCCTCCATCAATAACAACAACAGTCTGCTCCTCAGCCATAATAATAATAATTTCTATCACCGTAGGGAGCATTATTTGTAAATCTAAACTGCTTAAATGTGAAAATCTAAACTAAAAATAATTTGTATCTTTTTGTTGTTGTTGCTTTTTGTTGCTGATATTCCAGTGTTGTTATTTAAAAACCTCTTGAGGAAACAGCTTCATAATAAGATTCTCTCTCACACGCACACACACACACAAAACTGTGTAACATTTTCTGTTATGTCATTTTTGACTGTCTCCAAAATCTACCCATAAACATGGGACCACATAACTTCATATGAAATCTGTCCATTTATATTTTATTTACTGCACCATCAAGCCAAGCATGATCCAGAGGAACAGTATAAATGTCTGAGTTTGTGCCTTTATGTTGAACATGAACACATATTAAAGGGTTTAATTTGGACCGAGTTATTATTCGGAAACATCACTACCCCAGTGGGATCTAAGCACACTTATGTACTCCTTATAATCCCCCTGACAGGGTTACTATGTAAACAACTGGCTTATCACAGGAGCACATAGGCTGGTGTTCAGTCTTTGTAAATGTTGTTCGTGGAGAAAATGAATGTGACATGTCTGAGTCCAGCCCTGTATTAAACAAACTGTGAAGCAGGAAGGTGAAGTGTAGGATGTTTTTGTCAAAAAAAAGGATATTTTTCTAAATTCAGTTTTGGGATAACCAGACAAAAATCCCAAGATGCTTAGGGGCAAAGGTCAACCATCACCTGCGCGTCCCACTTACGTCCGTTTATTTACACCAGCCTGCAGGAAGCTCACCTGACAAGGTGGAAAAACAACACCAGGCTGTCAGCGACTCTCCGGCTGGACCTCACGATGAAGACGTACAGGTAGACAGCGATGGCCACGGTCCAGAAGAAGGAGCTGGTGTTGGCGAAAGTGGATATGGCTCCCTGCACCACGCAGTCCACGGAGTCGTAGCGAAACACTCTCCACACCCCGAAGGCGTAGGAGACGGCGGACAGCCAGTCCGCCACGGAGAGGAAAACCAGCAGCTTCCTGGGAGTCGTCCTCAGGTCTGACCAGATAATGAAGGTGAGGACGATCAGAGAGGAACCCAGGAACGAGAGCGCGCACGAACACAACACGACCACCTGCTCAAAGAAGTACACCTCCGTCTGATTCCCGCCTGCCATCGTTCACTGTGAGGAGGTTTCTCACCGTCACGACAGCCAGCAAACACTCTTCATGCGGGCGGCCTCTCCTTTACGGCGCAAAACAATATGGTCACTTAAACCAACGCTACGCGTATTACGCACACTCCTGCCGAGACGCGTGACTTCACAAACTTCAGGGGAACCAAACACAAGTTTGTGCCAGAGTTTGAGCCCTCCCCTCCGCCTGCGCTCCTCCGACTCCTCGTTGCACCAACCGGAACCCAAAGAGGAAGTCAGCTGTATTTTTGGCTGTGATTGTTTCTGCCTGTGTGACCCTGGTGCAGCTATGGCACCGGAGTTTGTCACAAGCACACATGACGGCATGTCGAAACGTTCTTTGCCCCTTCAGACACAGTTCAGGCGCGGCAGTACACTTCACCTGTATGTGTATGTAATATTAGTAACGTGAAAACACATTAATTACACTTTTAAGCTTTTTGACTTAACATGATTCAGATTATTTTATTTTGAAAAACAAAAATCACATGGGCTGATAACAGTAAGCCACATTACTTTCAATGGGTGCAGCTTTTTTTTGGAAAATGCCACACACAATGTTACTGTGATGGGATAAATAGAATTTATAGAGTCACAACAAATAATATATAACAATATATAATTATAAATAGCCTAATAGAAAGAAGAAAGGCTGCCAAATTATTGCATATTTCCCCCCTTGAGCTTAAAGCTCATGTGAATTTTCCTCTTACTTACTTAATAAAATGGCCTTTTTCACCAGTGACAGAGAAATGGAAGATGTTTCCAGGAGGCCCCACAGAGTGACGGACCTGGCTGTTCTTAATGCTTTAGGCCTAAATAACTGAAGTTATATAAGCTTTACGGTTTTGTTCAGTATTTGCTTGTGTTAAATATTCGGTGGTGTGTTTGCATGTGTTTCCTTAAGCTGCAGTGTTTTGATCTCTCTCAGCCACCGTTGGTTTGGTTTGTTAAATGATTGGAATAATTGTCAATCACTCAGCAGTAATGTTGCTATATAACAGTTATTCAACAAATCATGTCAGCATTGAACCCTGATATATTCTCAGTATATTACAGAGATGCACGGTGATGCAGTGGATTACTCATCCAGCAGCAAACAGGGACTGTCTCAGCATTCTGATGAGCTATTTAAAAAAAATGAAATCATTACACAGTTTTAACTAAAGTGTTCCACTGATGGTCACCTTTTGCCTCTTCGCTGCCTCGCAGGTTATCAGTGCAATGAATACAGCAGTGACATTTGTGAGTAATGAGCAGTAGTTGCCCTGCTTTGTGTCCAGCAGCTGTTAATTTTGTGGTGGCCCTGTAAGCATTGTTTACCAAAGAGTTAATGTTTAAAAAGGTTTTAACGCTAATAAAGGGTTGACCTTGTGAGGCACCAGGACTTTACAGCTTCTGCATTGCTGCAGCCCACGAAAAAAAAACAACCTCCTTTTTTATGTTTGCAGCAGTGCAGTGCAGTGCAGTGCTGTTTTTCCTGCAGACTGCAGCAAACACAGCATCTGCATTATCATCAGAAAACACACTCAGTGTGAAAATGTGCAGACTCTTCTATCAGGTGTTAACAATTAATCAACTTAAAACACTGTGTGATGATTGTACAGACAAAAAGATAAAAACACCACAGTGTGTGTGTGTGCTGTGTGCCTATGAAACATTAAATTAATGTGCACCTGGTCCATCTGCACTCATTAGGTCTCCTGAGTTCGCATGGCAACGGCGTTATTTGAAGGGTTTCAAAGTGCTTTTACACAGTGCAAAGTGGATTATACAACACATGTCTTCCATTATTACAAAATGCATTTATAATGTGAAAACAAACAAGGCAAATTGATAAATCAATCTTTTATGGAACCTTTATTTACCTCCTCTTTTACATGACGAAATGATCAGACCATGACTGATAAATTAGGAGTCCATTTTTCACGTTAGCATCCAGAAAAAAAACTCCCAAAGCAAATCATGCATTTGCAACTAAAATGCAAAAAAAAACCAAAACAAAAACAAAAAAAAACAGGGGGGACTGAATCAGTGTAAGCCAAGCTGTAATTTCTGAATGAAAAGGGATTTAACAGAGTCTGAATGAAAACAAAGGAACACAATGTGGGTTTTTTGGAACTGGTGCAGTGTTTGATGAAGGACAGCATGCTGGGAGGTTGCTTTCAGTCACAAGATGGCAGCAGAGGATCATGAGAGCACAGCACACAGTGTTGAAGTGTGATGCTTGGATCCAATTGTAAACACTGTAGAAGCTGTTAACAAACATGCTCTCAGTCACTCTGTGTCAGGTAAAAACTTACAGTAGCAGCAGCAGCAGGATCCGTGTGGCCGTTTGTTAAAGTGTCAGTGCATATGTCCTCCCTCTTTGTTTTTTCCCCATCGTGACACCCAGGGCCTCTTATTGCGAAGAATTTCTGCGGCAGTATACTTGCTGATTGCTTCGTTCTCACTCCTCACAACAACCAGCTAAGACACTGCCAAAGAAACACCCACAGCAGCCTGCGTCCGTCCGCTCATTTGTCCGTCTGTCCGCCCCAGCAGAATCCCCCACCGGTCTTTCCACCTGTGACGTTCACACTTCTCATGCCCGGCTTTGGTGTTGATGGTGGTTGTTGGAAGTGGCCTTGTGCTAAAATGCGCCAAAAGGGTGGCATGGGGCCTTGCCAACAGCCGTAAGCTCTACAAGAGAAGCAGGAAAGCAAGTGATTGAGTAACAGTCTCAGATAAATTCATAGAAGCACTCTTCTTAGTCTTTCACATATTTATGTAACAACAATGCACTGATGAGTCTGCTGCCCAAACTGACCCGGAGTGTGTTCCCAAACAGACTCTTGAGCTTCGTCTAGCCTTTTGCACAACATCACTTTAAGTGCACATAACTTGGGCAAACAAAAACACCCCCGAACTAAGAATAGGCATGCCATGACTCATGGTTTTGCAACAAAAAGCTCAGTTTAATTTATCATCTATTTCTGTGTGACTATCTGTTCAGTGCCATACAATCCCTGCGTGTGTGTTTATGTACCTCAGGGACAGCAACTAAAAATCCCCTCCCTATCAGTTGCGTTTGTCCGGTGCGGTTCTATTTTAGGCCGCCTGACCGTTCCATACTGTCTTCTCCCTGTGGACGCCACTCTGCTGACAGGACAACATGGATACTAGAGGCTGATGAAGGAAGAGAGGGAGTTATGAAGGAGGGAGAGATGTTTGAAACACAAACAGTCAGATGAAGATCCTCTATCTGGTGTGTCTTTGCTGCTGAAATCTGCAGTGAGGCTATTTGTAGCCCTCTATGTCTGCTTTTGGTGTGTTTTATGACGCATGTTTGGTTGTGTAACTGGAAATTCCAGAGCTGGATTTGTGGTTTATTTTTTTTTTTGCCCTTCTATGCTTTTAAAGAAATAATTTAGATATTTCTAAGAAAGCAGTTTGTGATGCTCAGATGGAGGTTTACGACCAGCATATTTGCTGATGCACACACTGCACATGTGTTTGCTCGCTTCTTACACAAGTGATGTCAACAGACAAACACAGAGGCACCTCTTGACCTGCTTTCATTTGGCAAACAGCTGCATCCGTGTTCCTTTGTGTCTTTGTGGCGAGCTAGACGCTGCCTTCTCTGAGCACATGATGACAGGAATTCCTTCCTGCTCAGGCCTTGATGTAATCCCTAATACAGGATTGAGGAAAGCCAGTGAAAACAAAACCCTGAGTGACTGGCTGCCACATTGCTTTACACAGCAAACAGCAGGAGGAGCAGCAGTGAACACAGAGCCTCACACACTCACCTGCTCTGGCTTCTCATTTATCACATATTTTTGTCTTCTGTCCTACATGTGGAACATTAGTTTGCAAACATGTAAGATTCATCCAGCCACTAATAAACTAATTTAATCTGTCCAGTTATATATTATAAATTAAATTAGACTGGAACAGGATGCTGGTGCATATAAAACTGAGAACTGGGGAAATATTCAGAAGTTAAACCATGAAAATATAAATCAATCTAATTATTAATTTATCTTTAGCAGTGAATTTACCAGCTATAATTATAGCAAACTTCATTCAACTTCCTGTTGAATGTCTCGATCCTAAATTGTTACAAATGGAAAAATGAACCACAATATTTTTTTGTTTAATTTTCAATTATACGGTTGTTGAATTCATTATACACTGTGATCTCAATGCACTGAAACTTACGGTAACAAAATGCACGCGGATTAAGAAAAACAACCTTCACACCACCACACATGCACTGCAGAAATGTGCTGACAATCACAATGTTTCCTGGAGGACCCCAAAAAGTGTTAGGGTTAGGTTTTAAAAAATCTAATCTTGTTGTCGTGTTCAAATTCTTGGGCTAATAATATATTAGGAGGTTTAAATAAAATAAACCTCCTAATATAGATTATATAGATTTTAGGTCTCTTTTTTTTCTGGTAGTTTTGTTTCATTAAATCAATGACCTGAAACGCTAATGTAAGTTTGTTACATGTCAGTTACAAATTATTGGTAAATTAACAATAAAATTAAGAATTACTTTATTAATCCCTGTGGGGAAATTACGTTGTAGTAGCAGCATATCAAAGAACAATAAATATACAAGAAAAAACTCCTATACACACATGTAGCAGATCAAACGAGAAGTTTGAAGTGCCCCTGTGATCAAATGTATGAGTAGCAGACATTACATATTCTATTTGTGTCATAATGGCAATTGTTTAAATGTATGGCTCCACTTATTACAGACAACATTTCTCCTCAGCAACAAAGATTTGAAGATTTGCCATCACTTCAGCAAAACATGCACACACACACATATATACACCTGAAAACTGGGCTCATCTACATGTCTCGAATATACTGGATCCCTCTATGCTGTCAGGCATCAGTGTGTGTGATGCTTACAAACACATTCACCCAGCTACCCAGCACCAACCCCTGTGTATGTTACTTCACACCGCCTTCCCTGCCTTGCCCCGCTCTGCTGTGGTTGTTCCAGTGTCAGCGAGCAACACTCCAACAGTCATGCTTCCCTGCTCCGGTCCCATGCCACAAACCTAATCATCTTATGGCTAACAATGACATTAGTATTTACTGTAGAGCCATGTTACACATGACCTGCACGCTCATGATATGTCAGTCATTGAAGCTAAGCCTGTCTTGAGGTTGAGTATTTATGTTTGTTTTCATAAACATAACATGTTAGACAATGATTAGGAGAAACTTGTATTTTTCAGCCTACTTTAAAACATGTGTATGGTGTTAACGGTTGATGGTTTTGACTGTCAAACTGTAATAATGATCATTTATTATTAAAAATTATCATTTTATAATTCTAATTTAATGATTTTGAGTCTGACACACAGCGCTCACCACTCCTGGTTACCAGAAAACAGTTGCCTCAGTAACTATCTTCTTGTTTGACCACGCACAAGTAAGATACACAGATCATAGTGCAGTGGACACTACATGATTATCATCTGAGTCACAGAGTGATTAATGTATTTGAGTTTTTACCGGCCCATACAAGTTTTTCCTGTATTTTTCCTTATCAGTAACATGTGATTATGTGTGACAGCGTGGACAGTCTGGCCCTGATTATCTGCGTCTCTGTGTACACTGTACGTAATCTTATTTCACTTCCTGGCTCAAACACAGATGACTGAGAGCTTTCTGAATCTTCTGACACACCGTCAGTCAAGAGCAGAGACTCAGATCAGCTCCAGTCTGATACAAATCAGTTGTAAGGACAAACAAAGAGGTCTGAACTCTCTGTGTTTGGCCTGCTGGGTCTCCTGATGGAAACTGGCTTTCATTTGGAACAGGAGACAAAACAATAACAAAAACAGCTCTCCTTCTCAGTGAGGGTCTGAAAACGTGTGTAAGGGTCAGTGGCGGTGCTGTGTGTGCATGTTTGTGAGTTTAGTAACTGTGTAAAGTTTGGTATAGTAGTCACCATGGCGTCATGCTAGCATCAGGACTCGGCGTGGACGCTTTCACATCACTGAGAGCTGCATGCTTCAAATTAACAAGGGTTTATCTTATTCACACTTGAATCAACTTACAGGGTTTATTCAGCTGAAGGGCCTCCACCTGGCATCTTTCACTTCCCCACACTCCACTCCAAGTGGAGGTGGGCCGTGCTCCCTTTTTTCTACAATAATGATTACCCTACATGTTTGCCTAAGTGTTAAGTTGTAACACTATATGACAGAAGCACACACAGTTTTGACACTCACCAAGCTGGCTGGGCAGCTCCTCTCTCCACTCTCCTCATCTCCAACGAGTACACCGTCCACGGGTGCTGCAGAGCTGTGGGTGACTTCACACCAGGAAGACTGTTGACCAGCAGCCTCTTCCTTCTCTCTCTCTCTGTGTGTTTGTGGCTGTCTCTCTCTCCTTGCTTCACTCAGGCAGCACAACAAGTCAAGGCATGTTCCAACACGCCACCAGCAGCCGGACGGGTGTATGAGCCTGCTCCTAGAGCAGAGGGGGAGGAGCAGAGAATCAGAGAGGGGGGAAACCCAGAAAAGACCCACCATGACTCAGCCTGCTTTAGTGAGTTAGCATAGCTTTCACTTTGAGCACTGCAACACATAACGAAATGACTGTGATTCTGTGTGTGATGGGTTCATTTGCTAGGAGGAGAGAGTACGTGAGGATGGATGTTTAAGAAAAGAACATTATCATGTCAGATCATCTGGTCCAGTTTGCCTGCAGGCAGAAACTTTTCTGTCCTTTGACGCTCTCTGTGGAGTCCAGTAAATGTGGCTGCAGAGCTGCTCTTATTATTAGCAGGACGTCCAGAGCAGAGTTTACAAAAGCTGTAACCAGGCACCAGCACAGCACGCAGGTGAAAGCTGCTGATTCATCAGATCATACTGTGTAGATCACATTAGCTACAAATGAGGACCATCAGTATGAATTCTAACATCAGAGGGAATAGATCTGCAGAGGGGAAATACGTGTTAAACATAAATCTTGCAGCACTGACATTTAATGTCAAATCTAAAATTCAAAAGCAGATGCAAATCAGAAGGCGTCCCCTGCTGGTTGGATCACAGAGATGTATGCACATATGTACGGTTTAGAGGTGCAGTTCAATTCAGTTTGTTTAACTGAATCAAATGTGCAGAATCATCACCATCCACAACTACTAATTACTCAGAGCCGCTCAGGTTTTTTTTTTTTAACAGGAGGAGGGGGGTGATGCCGGTTCATCACTGCTGTGGTGGAAGTTGATCACTAGGCAGATTCTGGGTACAGTGGCAGGAGCCAGCTCAGCAAAACTCACCTGCTACAATATGGTCTGGCTGCCTGAGCATCTCTAAAGCACCGTCCTGTACATCACTGGTGCTGCTCTCTCACTGCAGCCTGTCAACAGACTGATGACCTTATCAATGAAAGAGCAAAGTCGCTATGATATTACACCCAGAAAGCACCTTTAGCTGTGTTTAGAGGTTTGTCTTTGTCCCCCTGACCGCAGCTACAAAAAAACAGAGCAACTTTGTAAAAGGTGTGAGGTCCAGTTCCCTGCAGATTGATGCTTTAATTGATTGGAAGTGGTGATGCGGCACTGCACTGCACAGCAGAGTTCTGACAAAGTGCCAGCAGTAGTTCCACCAACTGAGTTTTTTTTGTGTGAGCATGAACTGTCTGTTTGTACAAGAGTGAAATATGGACAACCTTTAAAAGCTAGCCCACTCACAGGAAATTATTTTCTGCACTTTAATAGCTGAATCGTCACATAAAGCTGTAATTTATTCATCTTCCTACCTGGGACACAGACTGCAGCTGAGGCCTCACATTTGCATCTGTGTCAGTCAGGGGGGAGTAATGGGGGGTGGGGGGAGTGTGTGGGGGGGGGAAGGAACCCCTAGCCCAGCAAGTTCAAAGCTTGCTGCATTGATTACATCATCGGAACTGGAGTGCTGGAACGGGACAATGCACCATCAGAAGGGGGGGGGGGTGTAGCAATCGGCTAATCTCACCAGTGCCTCCTTGTGGAGCTCTCTGGGCAGAGTGTGTGAATGTGTGTGTGAGGGGGTCTTTCTTTTCTGTCTCTAAACTCACACACAGTGTGCTGAAACGGCCTGCTCGGCCTCATTCTGACCACTGTGTTGTCACGTGACTTAAGGACAGTCTGAGGGAGAATGTGCATCCCTGTGTTCCTGTGGATTTGCATCTCTGTCTCTCTTTATGTGTGTATGTGTGCGTGCGTGCGCACTTGTGCATGTGTGCTATTAGAGGCCGGCACTGCAGGAGCTCAGCTGCTGCAGGACACTGCAGGATTGCTGTTCTCCTGTCGGCTCACTGGCTCTTGCCTTTTTTTCTCTCTGTCTCTCCTCTCTCTCTCTCTCTCTCTCTCTTCACCCCCCCCCCTCTCTATTCACTCAGGCAAATTGCTCAAGGAGGATGTTGAGAGCATGTGCTGCATACTTTTCAGCAGGGGAGGAGGGGTTAGGGGGGATGGGATGGCACAATCACAGAGGTGCAAAGCATGCCGGTGAGGTTGCTGTGCTGGCCAACTGTACCTCAGAGAGATACTACAGTAGAGAAATTGGAGACAAGGAAAGAGGAGGAGGAAAGAGGATGAGAGAGGAGGAGGAGGGGGTGGTGGGGAGGGCAGAAGTGAGGTGCAAGCAACATCAGGTGAGTGCGGCAGTTTTCTTTGCCGGCAGTGCAGCACCCACCCTCAGTGAAAGTGTGAGCAGGAGAACTGCAGATGTTCTGAGATGATGTCAGGCTCCGGATGTAGTGCGGACCTTTTAATACATCTTGCCTCTATCATCGCAGTTGCCTGCCTGCAGTGGAGAGCAACCCAAAAGGCCAGAGAGATGCTCTGGGCTTCTGCCTTGCAGAGAACCAGCTGATGACGCAGGGCTGGCTTTGTTAAGGTCTTAACACAGTTACCTGAAGTGAACTCAGAGCTGACCGAGCCTGCAACCAAGGTGAACTGACCTGATTGGACTCATCAGCAGGTTTCAGAACACATTTTGAATAACTACTCACTTATATAAAGCTTTTCCTGTTATGAACTATTTTACATTTTGTTAAAGAAACCTTGGAGACACTGCAATAAGACAAAAGTCGCTACATTGACTTTTAGAGCGGAGAGTTCCTAAGATACTGCTGACACTGCTGCAGCAATGCTCCAGACTGTAAGAGTGGTTCTGCTTTGGGAAACCTTTTCATTTGTGTGTTTATCCACGAGATAAACAAAAACCTAAATATCTAAAACAAGACACAAAACTAGCCAGTACAGTTTATTTTTCACAGTTTGTGCCAAACTCTTTAAAAGAAATATGTCACCGAGCTGCGCTCTGCACTGCTGTCTGTTTATAGGATGGCAGAAAAGTCCCACTAGCTACAGCACAACTTCATGACTGCACCACAGCTCAGCTGTCCCATGCAGGCCACTGTAGCCTCATTCTCATTTCCCCATTCAGGACTCACACACACTCACAGCCCAGGATCACCGATACAATGCATCCTCACTAACAGTTTCAACCATCCTTTTCGTATTTAACACATGCTGCTAAATTTAAACCCACAACTATAAGAGAAAAGTGAGACTGTCTGCACTCCTCTAAAAGCTAGGTCAGCAAAGATAAAAGTCTCCTCTAGTGGAGGGAACTCTTAACATCCTGGTTAGTTTTTTTTGTCCTTGTATCAAATGGCGAGTCCTCTCGACCAGCCGCTATCTGACACGCCGGCTGCTATTTCCAGCCTGTACCATGTGTTAAACATGGATGAGGGAGCAGTGGAGCCTGACTGCTAACTGACTGGCTGTCTGGCTGGTTATTGCTGGTGCAGAGGAGGCTGGAAACTGATGAGACAGAAGCAGCCAGAAGCTTCAACGCTGCAGGCATGCACACAGACATATCAACTCCTGTGAGGCTGATTGAAGAAGTACACTATCCTTTTACGAAGAGGAAGACAACATTCAAGATAAATAAGACAAGAGAAGAAAGAAATGTATACCTACAGGGGAGTCTCGTGCCGCATCACACACGGGGAGGAGAGGAGGAAAACTTCTCTGCACTCACTCTGAGCCCTTTTGCTTGCTGGTGATGTGCTTTCATGGCGCGGCAAAGTTGACTGCAGCATTGCCTCCTGAACAGAATGACATTGTTTGCACTCTCTCTCTCCCTCTCTCTCCCTCATTCCTCCTCCTCCTGTACACGCTCGCTCCCCCCCTCCTCTTCTTTGCACGCTTGCTGGCAGCATAAACTGCACAGCTCAGCAGTGTTCCCCCACTGCCGCAGCAGATCCTGCATGAGCTCTGCGTATCTGAGTGGGATGGGACTTTTAAAGGGGAATGCAACCTCCAGGGTCAGTGTGTGTGTGCATATCCTCAGTCCAACCCCTTTCTCCTGTCCTCCTCAGCAACCCCTCCTCCTCTTCCTCATCAACACTCTTGAGAATCATCAGTGTAAAGGACTTCTCACAAGAGAGACCCCCTCCACGCACACACTCCATCCCTTTTTATTCATTCTCACACCACAGCAAAAGCTGCTTTGAGATATGAGGGTGCTCAAAACCTCATTGAGGGGCTGTTTGTTCCACAGAGAGGCTGTCTGCTCTGATATGCTCTGAAATTTGTGACAATATCTGAAATGTCACATCTTAATAAAGAGAGTGGATATGTGTCCTGGTAGATGTTATAAAAAGATGTAATCCAGATTTTTAAATCTGAACATTTGTTACCTGGTCAGTGGTTTAAAAATTAGTTTGATTTATTATACTTTTATTTATAATTAAATTTTAACCATGTACTCAAAAAAGCAGGAACCACAAAGCACACAACAGGATTATTGCTTATTATTACAGGATTATTGTGACAAATGAGTAATAACCAAGTAAGCAGTCAGTCAATGTCACAATCTAAGAGCACCTCAAAAGTTGCTCAAAGTTTCGCAAATCCACTGAGCACACGTTCTTTAATCTGCAAACCCTATTACCTGCCTTTCATTACCCAAAATGCACCGCTCCGCTGGTGCTATTCTGCACTGCGCTAAAATATAGAAATACCTTGACCAAACAAATTTGTCTTTTGTGCGTTGCACAACTCCGTGAGAGTGAGGTCATCCATCTTTTAGTCAGGCAGTATGGTTGAACTTCTCTTTTTGCACTTGCTAATACAGAGATGACATTTGCGGTGCACTGCATGGACATTGTGTGGACCTTGGCGGTTCTGTTACAAATTCTCTGTCTTTGAGGCGTCAGTGTCTCATCTGCTCTCTGCAGCAGTGCAGCGCTCTCTGCTTCTTACTGCAGAAGTTTTTTTTTTCCTTTTTTACATGACTTTGTTCTGCCTGGGCCCCTAATCGAACCCTGTGATCCCCCATCATCAGGAGCCAAAACCAGCAGCTGCATGCGTCTCATACTAACCCTCACTCCATCCTGCCAAAAAGTGTACTTACAATTTGTAAGCTTATCGTGTGTTTGTATGTTGCATGAAGCCTTTTTTTTTACTTCTATCACTGACCCTTATAGGATGCTGATACAGATTGCTGAATCAGCAAAATTCACATGATGGTCTATTGGGAATCGGCTACATAGTGATGTCCACATCAGTCAGTGTCTGTATGAATCATATGCGTGCGTGTTATCCATCAGCTGAGAGCGCAGCATCATTCCCTGCATGTGCGATCTGCATTCAGTGCTGCAGCTGCATCAGTCCGCATCCGTCCTCTCCTCTATACTCAGTGACACCAGGAGGAGGCGGGGGGGAGACAGCTCCCTCCAGCATATCCCTCACAGAGCCCACACCATTCTCAGTAATGGCATCCCCTGTAATGAATAAGCCATGAGGAGGGGCCCTTTTACATGTCCTATTAGATTACCTCGCTATGCTTTACCTGGTGACTGTCACTTCATCGCCTCTGGTTCTCCATTTGACTTAATATTCCTTCTTGTTAGCTTGGCCAAGGGCACAACATGGGGACGAGTGTAAAGACTCATATATCACATGAGTGTAATTTAGAGTAGAGTCATCTATATGCATTCATGCATGGCTCTCGTTCTTACTTATAGTTTGCATTAAGAAAATAGAATCAGTACTGGCGTTGGAGGGAAACTAAGCAGGTGTTTTTGCTTCCTGGTGTCGTATATACTTTTTTTGAGTTATCAGGATGCAGCAAAACTGAGTTAATGTTCATCTGAGGGAGTAAAGCTCATCTGTCAGGTATGGGCAGTCTTGACTCACACAGATAATGGAGTTGAGTCTCACTGTTGGCTAGTGAGTATGCATGTCTTTCTTTTTTTGCCATTCACAGCTCATTCCTTAGCTCCATTGATCTGTCCTGAAAAGATAATAGACACATTGATTCACAAGCTCAGCAGCTTGTTTGGTTTACACATCAGTTCAGACTAATTCTCAATAGTCCTCAGTCAAGGTGGAGAAATGCTTCGACTAATGACTGACTCCACTTCTTTGAAACTGCGGGTTTATTTTCTGTTTCATCTGGGGTGAATTTATTTCTGAAAATCTGACAAGTTTGAATAGAAAAAGAAGGATTTCAGTGAACGTAAGTGATTAGGTGGTTGTAAGGCGTAATCACAGGGGATACTTGACATTGCCGATGAAAAATAGAGCCAGAAAAGGAGGTAATTGAGGCCAGCTAGCAATAAATTAACTTCACAAAAATCTTTCTCTGCTTAGTTCATGCAGTCTGGCATAGACTGATGTGATCCTGACTTTGTAGAAGAAGGTGTGCGCTGTGTTTCACTGCACCACTGCTTCTTTGCTGACCTCATTTTGTAAAGATGAGCAGATTCTTCTCAATGCCAAGTGGAGTGAAAAAGACATGGTTAAACTGCAAAACAGGTCAAATGTGGTCAAAGAGGAAGGCCTGTAAACAAACCGGTCTTTTATTTCACTGACACAGAAACGTGGCTTTCTTTTTAATTAGAGAATCCCTCACAGCGTCGGTCACAGTGATAACAAAGAGAAGGCCGGGCTTGATATGTGAAACATATGAAGTGCAGGCAGTCATCAGTTTCTCCCTCTGTGTCAGAGAGCTGCTAGTAAAAAGGTCTATGATGAATTGACATTATAGTGAGTGGCTGAACTTCTGACAGCTGGCTGCTCTGTTGTGGTGAATGAGCAGCAGCTCTGTCAGCTGTCAGTGTCAGCAGCAGCTAGCCTCCTCTGTACAGAAGCATTGAGGCAAAGTATAATGCACAGATCAGGCTTAAGTAAGGGAGAATGCAGCAGGAAGTCTTTACTTTGCTTGAACGGGGATGTAATCTCTAGCTTCCCTGTGTGTGTATATATATTTTAAAATAAACAATAAGAGAGATGGCTGCAAATAAATGTGCATTTCCAAGGGCAGGTAAATGACTCTCTGTGTCTAAGGCACCCCCATGCCGCTGAATATGGTCTCCTGTGCTGTTTGTGTACCGGCTTCATCTGCAGCGATGGTGAGCTGCTTGTTATTTTGGTCCTTTTCCCTGCTGCATTGTATTCTGTGTTCCAGGTTTCTTGGATGAGTGTTGCATATATTCCACAACGACTCCTGTCATCCCTAGATGTGCCTTGACTCCTGGCCTACATTCACGGTTGCCATTTGTCAAAAACAGGTCTAAGCACACAGGGGACACAGACACATAATGTATAGGCTCCTCCAGATCATCCTGAGAAACATTTCAGCTTCAGCAGCCCCAGGGTGATTCCTGACGCATGATGATGGTGCTGGTTAATGAGTGCGATGTAAACTGTGTGATCGATAATAACAAGATCTCAGTAATAGTTCTGATTTACTTCTGATTTTCTTCTTTTTTTATGTCCCTAGAAAACATATTTCTTTATGTTTTTCTTTTTTAATTGCGATTAAAATATTTCTCTCTGCACCTTTTTTTATGTTTTAGCTCTAACTGCTAAATTAAAAAGAAAAGTAATTTTTTACAGAATATAAGGGACTACATGTGAGGCCGAATTTAAAAACTTCCAGGACCAGCAAAGAAACTTTAAGCATCTCTTTCTTGTTGAATTAACGCACACAATGAGCCATGTTCATCAGAGTTAAAAGAGATGCTAAAATATTAAATAACCTCATTTTCAATTCAAAATTATATTTTTTACTTTTTCAAGGAGGAAGGCTGGTCTGTGTGAGTGCTAATTTTATAAAACATGGCCTTAATTTTAAAGACTTTTTTTTATCATTGAGCAGTCAATAACGATGTTAATAAGAGGATCAGGGGTCAACTTTATTGTGACTGACCTGTACTGCTGTTTGCAGACTGTGATTCACGTTGTGAATCATGTTGGGCCACCAGCTATTTAGTGGCTCGTGTCACCTTGTATAAAATGATCATTTTAGTTTTAGCTATATAAAGATGTTGGTTGGACAGCCTGGTGGTGCAGCAGTGTCATTGCCTCCTCCTTTTCTTTCCCTTTAGGAAACAAGAAGCTGGGTCACAGCCATGCTGCCATGATGAGGGCACATTACAACAAACTGATTTGAAAGGTATACCATGCTCAAACCAAAATCTCAATATATTTTTGTCCTCTGTTCAGTACAGCTCCATTTTTATTCCAAATTGATGAGTGGAATTAGATCACATTTCAGTGATTCATGTTCAGAATTTCTGTTTCTGTTTCATGTTCACATTTTTCTTTGCCTACCAGAAAGGTGCTACTGCTGCCAATTTCCACTCTGGATGAGTCCCACACTGAGCTCCTGGACACACACTAGCTTTATGCAGGCAGCCAGGAGCGCTTTGACCACGTGAGAGTCTGCATCCACCATCTGCCAAATCACTGCGTGACGGATGAGAATGGCCGCTCATGTCCTGGATGCTTTCTGATGATAAGTGTGAGTGTGAGGATGGACTATAGAGCACAGACGGGCCTGTCACCTCTCTGCTCTGTGGGTCCTTCCATCTACTGCACAAAAACCAACAGAACAAAGCCACTGTAAATGCTGTGACCTCTCTCGGCTTTTCTGCCTGGACCAGCAAGGAAATCATCTCATTAAATCTGTCAGATAATTTGAATTATAATGAAACAAATAAAATGTCTTATTGTAATTTTTACATTTACATTTAATTACATTTAATTACAATTACATTTTTTATTGTAAAAATAAAAAAAATAAAAATGACTCATTTTTTTCTTCCTGCTTGCTGCACTCAGGGGGGCTCCATGCGTAAAAATAGTTTCCAGCTTTTACAGCAAGCTCTGACAGCAAAGTACACGTAGAACATATACTCAACATTTTCTGCATCTAATCAACATTTAATGAATTTTATTAGAATGTCCACCAACACAAACCTGTCTGCAGTTTAACCCTCTGGTTATTTTATTTTATTTTATTTTTTAGATGAAAACGGCCGCTTTAATCTGCACATCGCCCAAAGAGGCTCTCATCCACCTGGGACCCGTCCCTGGAGGTGTGCTGCTCCGGCTGCTGATTACCTCTCTGTGTTTTAGCAGCAATGCACCATTCAAGTCTGCAGGCAACTTGACAAATGAGCAGGGATCTGAGCAGTGGGGATGCTGGTACTGCACCGCACATCCTGTCCCAACCACATCGCCCCTGTCCTGCAGTGCTTCACCTCTTGAGACCGATTCAAACCAGCTGGCAATCCACTCAAAATCGCAGGAGGAGAGTACACATCAAGTACATGCAAAGACACCAGCAATGGAGTGAGCTTGTGACTCTTGTTACTGAATTGTAGCTAAAATTATGGTAAAAGGTATTTGGCAGGCATTTTTACGACAACTTGCACATTCAGACAATTATATTTTAAAAATGGGACTGACAGTCAGGATGTAAGTGTGATGAAGTGTCACAAAAACTGTTAAACATTACGTGTTACAACCATGAAACAGGGTTGATTAAAAATAATGATGGTGTAAAATGTTTTTTCACTGGGCCTATTGAGCACAGCACAGAGTTATAAATAACCAACCAGAGGTCAGTATTCTCTCTGTGAATGATTTTCTGAAGCACACTGTTTCTAATAACTGGTACAGATGATCTTTATTGCTGTGTAAGCTGTGATGCTTTTATATTGCAAGCGATCCACTGAAACATGAGACGTCTTCTCACCTACAGCATAAATCTATTAAAGTCCTCAACATACAATACAATCAAAGAGGTGGGGGACGATGTCTGCAAGATGCATCAGACACAGATTTTGATTCATCCCCGTGCATGTTTGTGAACTCAGGACATGAAGTACCTGAACTAGTTCACATACTTCATCAGTATGATGCCTGCATACACCACATGGGGACGGCATCCACCCACCGGTCCTCCTCAGAAACTGCATCTCAGAGCGAGTGAGGAGCAGAGTGTCTGACGCAGCATGTGATCATTCACCTTGACTGCGAGTGTTGCTCGGACTTGTCTTGGTGCAGCTGTCCACACATACACCCCTCCTCCTCCTCCTCCTCATCCTCCTCCTCCTCACCACCACCACCACAGGCAGTGCACTCTTCCAGCCATGGAGTGGGACGTACTATCGATCCTGCTGAAATGATGGTTTCTAAAAGGGAGGCAGTAAGCATGTCTGCGTTCCCCTCCTCCACCGTGGAGGGGCCCTGAGATATCACCAAGCTCAGCACATTGCACCATCACTGCATGGGAAAACAGGATTTTCACTGGGAGACGAGCTGAGGGGAAGGTAATTCAAGCCACAGAGCTATGTTCTCCACCAAGGATGTAAAATGAGCCATATTACCTTCAGACGCCTCACACAGTGGACAAATAAGGTCATTTTAAAAGTCCTATTAATTCCAGTACTTGTCACAGAGACGACGCCAAACAATAATAACCATGACTACTGAAGCTGAATGAGTCATTCAGGCATTTATCTATGTAGCTTTTAGCAACATGTCAGCATGAGAGTGTGCACCACTTCTTCAAGGAATTAGGTGTTATTCTGAATAAGTTATATATAAATGGAGTTTTGTGCAGACTCAAAAGACTCTGTGACTACAGCAGAATCCACTAGATGGCAACAGTGCCCTAATGTTCCCCAAAATTTGGTTGAGATTTGGTCCATATGTTATGAATCACACATGGCTGCAGGTTTGCAGGCAATTCTGAGCCAGCTTTTATAGAAGTCTGTCCGAAAGCAATTAAAAATTGATAAAGGTCATGAAGACTGGACTTGTTCCTGTTTCTCCTAATGCATGGACCTCGTTGGAAAGGAGCTTCTGCTACTGAACAGACTGCAACACTTGTCCTACACGCATGAAGGTCGTATGCAGGGTGCATCATTCTGTTCAGTTCACATTGCCCATCAGTAAACACACTTGACATTCCCCAGGGGTCAGTGTGTCAGTCAGTCAGTGTGTGACTGTGACTAGGCGAGCGGCAGTGACTGATGGCGAGGATCTCTCCGCTCACTGCTCTTTAAAACTGTGTCAGTGAAGGACAGATGACCTGAAGGTCAAGTTGAACAACAATAATGCGACAGTGTTTTAGTGTGTATGGGCAGTCGTGATTCACTGATAATGCCATGCATTGCCTGACACACTGGAGAAGGTTAATGATCAATTATGGTTCCTTTCAGCATCACACATTATAAACATACCAACAGGATAAACTGTAACCTCCAGTAATACAAGAGTAAACAGCAGAACAGAAATATTCGAGGATACACACAGTACATGTCGATGATGTGTTGGTTAAAATGTATTGTTACAATGTGAAATGAAATGAAATTCTAAACAATATGAATGAATACATACAACAGAAGTGAAGTAACAGAGATGTGTCCCCTCACAGCATCAGCTCAGTGTTGCCCGCTGCAGTGACTGAAGTTAGCTTCATGTTGGAAAATAGAGTCTAGTTGTGTGTATTAATAACTACAATCACTATATTACTGTTTTTAACTGTAGTTTTTTTACTGCTTTTATTCTAGTTTTGGTTGTTTTGTATTCGTCAATATTTGTGTCAGAAATGTAACCTTTAGTCTTGAAGCAGCAGTTTGTAAAAAGGTTTACCTTTCCCCAGAAGAGGTCACTGTTGTTTTTGTGAATGGCTCTGAGATACTCTTTCCAGGCTCCTGCTCCTACTGGCATCAGGCAGGAAGTCCTTATCATTTACATTACCCAGCAGCTCAGCATACAGGCTGGTTGTCTGAATACTTCTATGTGAGTAACAACCCTGATTGCACCTGAGCATGTACTGAGATGCTCCATTATCCAATGCTGCTTACATGAGGGTCTGCAGCTAGCTGTTTAGCATATTCAGTGGTGGAGGAAGTATGGAAGCTTGGTACTTAAGTAAAAGTACAAATACCCAGCAAAATATATACTCAAGTAAAAGTAGAAGTGCTACATCAACAATCCTACTTAAGTAAAAGTCTTAAATACTTGCTTATAAATGTACTTAAAGTATTAAAAGTACTCCCGCACCGAATATATATTATTGATTTCCATTTGAAAGGATATCAGGTTAAAATAATCAAAGAAATCATCTTAAAATTAAAATGGATAATGTGTAGTTAATTTAAATGATCAATACAGACATCTCTGAAATGTACCCAGAACCAGCTATGGACAGGTCTGTGTGTCAAGAGGCAGGCTGTGGGCATCAAGTGAACAGAGAGGCTGGTGATAAAAAAAACAGGCATTCACCATTTTTACTGTATAAGTTTTCCTGCTTTTGATTAGTGTTATGATTAATGTTTATCAGACATTAATGGGTGGATTAGTGTTAGCAGACAGTAGCTAACTGAGCCAGAGCACCAGCGTCATGACTGAGGCTCATTATAGAAACACAGCTCGCAGCGTGACACCACCTCCATGCAGAGTCTGACCTCACATCAGTCCAGCACTGTGTTCATAAAATGTAACAAGTAACTACAACACTGTAGAAATGTAGTGGAATAGAAAGTACAGATAACAGCTGCAAAATGTAATGGAGTAAAAGTATAAAGTATGCACTATTATTTTTACTTAAGTAAAGTATAAATACATAAAAAAATTACTTAAGTACAGTAACGAAGTACAAATACTTAGTTACTTTCTACCATTGAACATATTTACCACAGTATACAGATCTATACAGGTGATGTCATTGCTGTTGTGTGCTGGCTTTAAAACCTACACAGAGAAAACATTCAAGTCATGTTTTATTGTCTGTTTCACCCACACATAACCTAAACCTAACCTAACTCTAACCTAAAGAACCTAAGCTGAAGCTGCAGCATTAGCTCATTTTAGCTCCATGACCCCAAAGGTCTGAAAGAAATGGCACAGGTCCCGGTGTAACTAACCGTTACCTCACCATTATTGACTTGTGTCCCAAGTGTAGGTCAGGTCAAGGCAACATGTTTACAGCTGAATACCAGTACAGCTCAGGCAACTGACTTCTTTTTGATGGAAACTGATTTGGTTGTCTTTAAATATATCCACAAGTCATCAGCATAAATCCATAATACATGTTAAATTATAGGCATACTCATAAATATAAACACGTTACTTTAGTCATACATAAACTGTATGATCTGTGCCTTTAATATTAAAATGTTTCACCAATCATTTTACACCCTGAACCATATCAAACCTGCATCAGCAGCTCTGTGACCAACATGAAGCCATCTTTGCAGTAGCTGCAGCCCGTCAGTAGGGAGGTCCTAATCTGCTGTATGGCAGCTGGGAGCACTTTATCACGTGATCCTAGAGATGTTAAAGCAGCCATCACCATTTCACCTAATTCATGTTCGGGCTGAAACGGTAAAAGGTAAGACGAGAGCAGGAAAACAGAAAACTACGATGGAGTAGGTGAAGATTTTGAAGCTCCAGCCGGTTTCCCCCGCTCTGCTGTTTCACCGCCTCACAGCTTTAACCAGGTCTGTGTTCTCTGTGCTTTTCTGCTCCTGTTTTCTGCTCGTATGGTGGCTGCCGAAGCGCCTGTTTCGGTTTCAGTGTTCCTCTTTACATCATATTTACATTGTGACACAGCAAACAGCCTCTAAAAAAATGGCCGTCAGCCCGCAGACGGCCGCTTTTTAACGACTTGTGTTGTCTTTTTGTTTTCGCCCCCTCATTATTGACCATTAGCTCTGTTTTGTAGCTGTGTATGCTAACTCCAGCGGTTTGTGCGGCTCATTGTGTGAAAAAACGTTTCGATCGATAAACGGAAGCAGACGTTACACATTTAATCACACATGAAATCAAGTTGACTTCACGCACTGTGATCCACGAGTGTGCTGGCCCACGAGAAGTGATGTGAAGATCAGGCTGTTTTTTTGTGCTGTAGCTAGCATAGAAAGCTCATGGTGCAGACGGCCTGCTCATAGCAGCAGATTAACAGCAGCACACATGTTACGCTCACGGTAACATCGGTTATAAAAAGCTCTGGTTAGCCTTACAACAACTGGTTTGGCCAATCCCTTTTTTTACACGTATATTATTTGTCTTTCTCATTTATATATGTGAGATCAGTTACCAAAAAAGACAAAACACCTTAGTCTTACAGAAAGGTTTAACAGCACCACCCTCAAAGTGTCAAAGTTGAGATGACAAAAAAACGAACCTAACCAAAATACAGCTCAATCAATTGCACTAATAAATGCTAACAAGCATGAACAAAGTCTAGACTACATTAAATTCAGCAACACTTTTTCTGGGTCTGTACAATGGATGACTTTGTCTTGGGTGAACCTTATGTACTCAGCAGGTCAACAAACAAGCGGTGGCTTAAGTTCAGGTGGGACCGGTCTAAATTGAGTATTACAATAGAAACAAGTGTTTCCTTGGCTCAGCAAATCCAGTGAAGCCTTCCTCTTGCATTTTAATCAGCTCCTTACCAACCCCCTGGGGCCCAGGAACCCCCCCATCTAGCCCAGGCCCGGATCCCAGCCCAAACACGTTCCTCCAAAAGCCACCTATATGCTACTGCTCGGTGTGTTTGGGTTTTAAAGTCCAACGTGAATGAGGGAAGACCTTTTCATTGTAGTTTTGATTTGTTGAGTGCGCTGTAAGGTGGCCCTCTGCCACACGGAGGGGAATGCTCAAGTCCTGGCTCAAAGGACTGGGCAAATTAACATGTTTCTCTCTCCCTGAATGCTGGACAGGCATCGAAAAGGAGATTGTTTACATTCAGATGCTGGCCACCCGCTGCTTGCTTTTTCGTCCCTCCTGTTTTCCAATCACTGAAGAGACATGACCCATTTAAATGGTTGTTTACTTGCATTAGAAGAAGAGCCAAAGCACTGCTCAATGAACTCTTGTCTACAATTCAATTAGAGTGGCCTTCCCAGCAGCACAATTTTCCACATTACACAACACTCTCTACAGCTTCACTGCAACACAGGCAGGAACAGGAAGACCAAAGAGCAGCAGCGGTGACACCTGCGCCACACAAAGTCACATTATGTCTTTGGGATAGTGATCCTTAATTTGAAATATAAAGTTAAGTTCAAATAAGCCTTTTCACTGTGAAGGAGAATGCTATTGAATTAGAGTACTTAGTCTTTTATATGTGATTGTGTGCAGTTTCAAGTGAGTAATTGAAACAATTAGAACAATTTGAAATAATTCAGGATGTGTGCCACATCACAGCTGTGATCATCAGGCTTTTATTGCTACAACTGTGTCTGTCTCAAAAGAGCTGCGGTCCAGTCGTGTCTCCCTCAAACACAACATAATGTTTTTTTTTAACCCAGACATTTTATTACCACTTCTCCCATTGCCCTCTGACTAGACGGCCATATAATAGGAAATGGCTGGAGTTTTTCCTTCTGTTTTTTCCTATTTTTAGTGATTCTGGGAATATATCACTTTCAGAGCAGCTGAGTAACATTCTCCTGTGAAGGGCCGCAGAGTTTTTTTCCTGCTTGTGGATGTTTTTCATGTTCAGTAGCTTTTCTAAAAACAATGCTATATGGTGTGTGTTAGATAAGTTCCTATACAATTTAGTATCATCCCTTAAACTCAAATCATTGCAGTCCTGAGTCTTTTAAAAGTAACTTTGCTTGTTTGATGGACAACATTGAGGTTTTAATGTTTTTTGTGTATATGCGCTGTAGTTGATCAGATCATGATACATTTAAACCTTATGAGGTATTCTTATGTTTTGTAGTCTAACATGGAGACACATTGTTGATTCATGTCTAGAGTCTCCAAGTGCACATCTGAAATTCTTATCATGCTAATTGAATTTGTCAAGCACATCCAGATCATGTGGCTGTTTTCCTTTACTTTTAGTGCACAGTTGAATGAGTCAACACAGAATTCATGTATTAATGATACATACGTTGAGTTCTATATCAAACTGTTCCTTGAAGCATATTCTATACAGTGGAGGAAAAAACACATCCATTTAGGTTATTATGAAATTACAGAATCTATGCAGACATTAGTTGGGTAGCACTGTATTAATAAATTCCATTTTAATTATTTATGATACAGAAAGAGCATCTCTGCACAAGTGTCTGTTGCAAATGGAGATGCTTCCAACATAGAAAGTGTATGCCACCTCAAGGTATAGTGTCACAATGCCTGTCACATCACGCCACCTATTCATAAAGACTTTGTACACAGCAGCTACAGTCTGTCAAATATTAAGTTTTGAGCTGTAGCTGTGGAACCTAGCACTGTAACTAGGTCAGTCTATTCTCTGCTATTAGCCCAATCCATTATACATAATCTTTGCAATCTAGCAAATTTGACCAAGTGACAGAAACTTGTTTATCTTGTCTTTCTTGGTCGGCTCAGCGTTATAGGGAACTGCTGCTAGGAATGAATAAACAAGGCCGTCAATGACGGCTTTAGATTAGGTTGAGGTAGTTGTGGGTAAATAATGTCACAAAGATAGCACATCTTTACTAAAGCAGCAGGAAATGAGGCCATGGTCATCAGATGTTGTGTTGTCAGTGAAAATCTGTCTTTAAGTTTACGTCTCAGATTTTTTCAGTCAGAGGACACTGCCTGCTTTATGTTTTATACTGTATACTAAGAGTCACATGAGAACAAAGGCACTTTTTAGGCCTCTTAAAGTCCTGCAGCTAGTACTAGCTGTTGTTGACCTATTACCCAATGAATTCAACTATGAAACTGAAGGAAATTCCCATCAAATGTAAACTTGCGTCATGTCCTGTAAATGGTGTAGTGACAGCTGGTTTTGTTGCTACTGAAATGCATGCCAAGGTGATAATGTTCAGTAGAATGTGATGCTGTCATTTCATGGTCCAAATAGAGAAAGGGTTGATTAGATCAGTTAATAATTACCTTCCTGCTTTCTTTAACCCCTGCAGGTAGGCCTCACACATTATTTGGCCTCACCTTGGCTGTTTGCATCAGACACAGGAGGATATCCCTGCTCCTTGAGTTGCAGGAGCACAGTGGAGGAGACAGTTTGAGGCTGATTTCTCCCCCCAATAGTCTTGAGGGGGGGAGAAGGAGGAGGAGGAGGTGGAGGAGGGGGAAGAAGGGGCTGCTATAACCACCTGTAGCATGGGGCAAAAAGTCCCAGGTGGCATTAAAACCATTGATATGCGGGACCCAGCGTTCAGCCCCCTGAAGTTGGAGCTACAAGCCCTGAGTCACACCAAGCCATCTCGACTGGATCTTCTGCTGGACATGCCGCCCGCCAGCCTGGATGTCCAGGTCCAGCACTCGTGGAACAACGAGGACCGCTCCCTAAACATCTTTGTCAAGGATGACAACAAGCTGGTGTTCCACAGGCACCCTGTGGCGCAGAGCACGGACGCCATCAGGGGACGTGTTGGCTACACAAGGGGACTGCATGTGTGGGAGATCAGCTGGGCCATGCGTCAGAGGGGCACACATGCTGTGGTGGGAGTGGCTACAAGTGACGCCCCACTACACTCGGTGGGCTACACAGCCTTGGTAGGGAGCAACGCTGAGTCCTGGGGCTGGGATCTTTGCAGGAGTAAGCTCTACCATGATGGCAAGAATCAACCAGGAAAAACCTACCCAGCCTTCCTCGAGCCAGACGACACCTTCATAATACCAGACTCCCTCTTAGTGGTCTTGGACATGGATGAGGGTACTCTGGGTTACATAGTAGATGGACATTATTTAGGTGTGGCGTTCAGAGGACTTAAGGGCAGGAAGCTGTACCCGGTGGTGAGTGCCGTATGGGGACATTGTGAAATACGAATCCGGTACATAAATGGTCTTGATCGTAAGTATCAACCTTCACTGCTATACCTTGTCAAATGTCTTGTGTACTGCTTTTACATAACCTGATTTATTGATGCAATAAACAACGGTGTAACTTGAGAGTTTGTCCTAATGTCTAAATGGCACATTGTAGTGGGAGCAACATTATCATATCTATATGGCTGCCTCCCTGGGTATTATGTAAAGCAGTACATGTCCTAACGCCACGTTATTTGTATTTCTTGGAGATACAGTTTAGAGATCGCCCTGTAAACTGCCCAACACGTCATAACTTTTTTTTGACCTACGTTTTTAAAATAGGCAGCAGAGCCTCCGTTGGTCCTTAATGTTTGTGTTCAAAAAACACAAGCTGCTTTTTTTCCACCCAGATAAATATTAAATGATTCCAATTGGATTAAGCCCAATTAGTCCTTGGTGAAAGGCTCATGAGCTTTCAACAATGAAGCGTCGGTGCTTATCAAAACATGTTGAACTACCCACATGTCCCAAGCGCTCTGTGCTCATTAGATTTTTATGTTCAGCTCAGATCCCTTGACCTAGTTTTAGGCCCATGCAAAAGAAGCGCTGCAGATGCAGTGATATGCATAAAAAGCTGGACTGAATTTTAAATTGCATTCATATTACTGTTGGCTGCAGGAAAATCTATGATCATGTACTCATGTTAAAAGTACTTAAACTTGAAATGTGCTTAATCCTGTTTTTTTTTTTAAATCCAATGGCCACAATATGAATGTAGAACATAGTCAAATGATATTTGGTATTGGCAACTTTGCTAGATTCTTTGTATTGCTTGATGATACACAACAATAGTTCTATAACAACGTAACCGTACTTAATCATTTTTACCTTTTAGTTGCTGTGTGGCTGCAAAAAATGTATTTGTGTTTTATGTCTTAAATGGGGTTTTGTAAAAAGTGTAATGTTAAAACCTATATTGTAAACCCCTCTAATTTCATTTACACTGCAGCTGTTGGCAGACATGGAGTTGAATGCCGATGTCCTCTCTTAGTCCATGTGGAGAGACGTGCACTGCAGCATCCACATATGAATACAGCCTGGGCATGTGGGGCTGTTCATGCATTTAGTTAGATCAGAGTGGAATTTCTGTCTGAATTGCATTCTTAAATATCCTTCCCCTGTCACCGCTTTGGGCCAAGATTACCGTACTTATGATCACATGGTCTAATGGCAACAAGAATAGAGGCATACTATTTTGTTTTTTTGGGCAAATCATTATCTAACTTTAAAGTGTTTTAACACAGTTGTATTCTCAT
Organism: Parambassis ranga; assembly: GCF_900634625.1. Classification (NCBI taxonomy): domain Eukaryota; kingdom Metazoa; phylum Chordata; class Actinopteri; family Ambassidae; genus Parambassis; species Parambassis ranga. Next base: position 10,671,577 of record NC_041028.1, on the reverse strand, counting down.
GACATAAATGTAGCATATTCATTTTTCAACATGGGCAAAGTGAAGGCTTGAACCACTAGAAAGTGGTGCCCAGCAGTGTCATCAATGAGCTGCTCCTCCATCCTAAGGTGGAGGTAGTAGTTATATAATGGCAAAAAGGGTGTAAGCTCACGTCCACATTTCTGGATGGCAGCCATCTCCACTGTCAGACAGTGCTGACGAGCAATTTTCTTCAAAAATGCAACTGCATGTGCATGTCACAGAGCCGTAAATATGTTCTGCCGTAGGCCAATGTACACACCCCTTAAATGTGTCTGTCAATTCACATAACATGCACCTTCTCAGCCCTCTCCCTCTCTTGTCTCTCCCTAGCTGAACCCCTCTCTCTGATGGATCTGTGTCGGCGTTCGGTGAGGGTGGCATTGGGAAAAGACCGTCTGGGTGAAATCCATAGACTGCCCCTGCCAGCCTCTCTCAAGAACTACCTGCTCTACCAATGACGCCGCTGACGGCCCCAACACGCTCAGCACACCCTTGTTTCTTTGTCATATTTCTCTGGGATCATTCTTGGGTTAATCCCGTTTGACAGCATTGCTCAAACCTCCAGGACTGAGTCAGCCTCATGGATGATTTAACAAGTACTCTTCTTTGTGAATGGCTGGACTACTTTTTGAGTTTCTTATCCTGTTTTTATGACTCTTTACAACTGTATTCCCTATCTTTATGAAATCAGGAATCACTGAGCACTATGCACACGCTGATCTGGTCGATGCTCTGACTGTCACCATGTTGGTGTACCCCTTCCAGTTTGTAGGCTGATGTGGCATATGTGGTCAGTACCTCTGCTGTCACCTGCCGACTTTATGATCGGTGAACTTCCTTTATGTAGTCTTTGAAATTTAACTTCTGTTGTGCTAAAATAACAGTGAAAAATGTTGATCTTAAGTGTGGCAGTGGTGTGTTGCCTATATCTGACCACAGGGTGGCAGCACACACACATCCACTTGTGCATCTCTCCAAATTGAAAACTATTAAGTGATTTGTTTTTAGAAAAAAAAAAGGGTTTTACGTAGATGATATAAAATTTAATGCTTGGAGAAAAGAGATCCTGACCACTCCATAGAGAGACCGTAGTTCAGTGTGGATGAATGCACTGTGAGGCAGCTGAAGAGCAGCTCCAACCACACACTGTATTATCAGGTTTCTCTGTGATATGGAAGTGCCCCGTTATTAGCCATCAGGCATCTGACAAGAACACCATCAGCACAAATTTTAACAGAAAGATAATGTCACTGTGATCATTTGTAGCATGCATCTGCAGGAAAACCTTTCTCGGTACACTCGTCTTTTTATTATTCATCACTCCTCTGTAATGCACTATAGATTTACACCTGTGTGCCGGTGAGGCCCAAGAGTAGTTTTTAACCCAGTCAAGATGACTTCACAGGTTGGGATGTATCAAACCAGATGATGGGGAAACACCCAGTGAAGGCAATACCAAAGTGTAATGTTTGGCTGTTATATTTAAAAATAAATAAATAAAATAAAAACAAAAACTATCTACCACTCTTGGGCCTGACTGACACATATAGCTGAGAACCATTGACGTAGTGTTTGTGTTTGACGGGTAACGGGGCATGTGGATGACGGGCTACGTAGGTTGCCTGAATTTACAAACCTGTTTTTTAGGGCACCATACTGACAAAACATGACAATCTACAAAGTGCTGCAAAATGTGTTGAAAGGTCAGATTGCCAATATATTGACATGCCATATCATAGTCCTGTTGACTCTAGTATTTTTAAATGTGCAGATGTGGCACATATTCAGATGGATGTGCACACACTGTCCTACACCTTTTCCTTGCTTGCAGCTCCCACTTATTTGTATTTCTTGTTGTAGATTTGTTTGTAAGTATCTATTAAAGATTATTTCAACTTATGCATCGTGCATGGTACATTTTTTGACCGTTTTAATGCCACTATAGTTATTAATTCATTAACTACTGCTAAGAGCAGAGGATAAATACCCACAATATGAACACCTATTCAATGGGATCAGAGCTAACATAAAGTAGATAGTTGTTATAAAATGGCAAACGTGTATTGACGGTGGCTGCACTCCACTGAGGAGGAGGTCCTGTAATGGGGCATGTTGCATCACCTTTATGGTATTCTATGGCATATTAATTCCATATGTACTTTGTATACTGCTGCAAGTTTGGACATCTGCTGTTAAAATGTACATAAAGTCCTAAACGTCCCTGTGTTGCCATGATCCTCATACACAGGTGTGACCATTTTTTACCACATCATAAACCACTCAAGATTCACTCTTGCAGTGTTTTGTTATCAGTACTTCTAAACACATGTTGATATGTCACAGCAGGGGAAGCACAGGATGTGCAGTTTGAGGCTTCTATGTCACTGTCACATAACAAGTCACATTTAATGTGATTATTAACAGCCCCAAAGTAGCTGCAGTGACAAATTAAGTACTCGTTTGGTTGTGTTTGGGTGCAATTTTCTGAAGGAACAGAAATATGTTCATTCGTATGAATTGTTTAACAACAAATCACAATGCTCAAAAGAAACAAAACAATTGTTGTTATTAGACTATAACTAAAATATAGAAGACAATGTATGAATGAACCCCTTCTTGGCCATTCACAGAAATTAATTTTGTGAAGGGAAAAATGTGAATCTACATGGAAGCCCTGTTGGCTAAAAAACGTGTGTTTCATAGTGGCCTTTTATAATGCTTCAAATCAACCACGCTCCCTTCGCAAAGACAGAGGCCTAAAAATTCTGTTAAAATAGAAGGAGAAAAAAAACACAGGTTTTACTACTGAGGATGAAGTAAACGGGTTCTGAGCAGTGGAAATGAACATGTGTCAAACACTGAGGGATACCAGGACAGCAGTATTGTTGGGGGTGGGGAGTTGGTGGGGGTGGGGTGGGCATGGGGGGATTTTAGTTTTACTGCTCCATCAGTCTCCAGCTAAAGTGACAGTTTCACTGATACAGAAACTGAGACACTTTAATCCCTGTTATGCTTCAGCTTTAAGGCAAAGGATTAAGTTCAGCACAGTTCATCGAACATCGTGTTCAACAGCTGTTTCAAAAATACCCGAAAGATTCATGAACGCACCGAACAACCTCAGCAGGAACTAAATGCAGTCTGCAGTTGCACACAACAACAAATCCTGCAACAAATTCCCAGGAGTCCTACAGTTCTACCATCAAGAGCAGAAGCACAGTATAGAACATCTGCAAATTCCATATTTGGACACTTGATGTCAGCAGTTCCAACACCTGCATGAAAACCAGCTATCAACTATCATCAATAAAACCTACCTGCAGTATCAGAGAAAACACCATTCCTTCTTGTGGCATGCAGTTATAAATTATTGGTAATTTAAAGTTGTTAATGTTGGCATATTTTAATATAATCTTTCTGGGCCTCATAATATAATTGCAATGTCCTACTGTAAGTAAATCTAACTTAAATTCCTAAGGCTTTTAATTTAGATGAGTAAAAAATACCATGTCGGCCCCTTGGAGTATAGAGTGGCATGACACTCACGCAGTCTGCCTCATGTCAGCGGTTTCATTTACACGAGCTTAAATTAGCTCCTTCGTGGTGGCATGACTGATGAAAAGGACACCCTTGTTACATCATATAAAACTCTACATAGCTCGCTGTATTTCAATAGCACACATTAATATAATCCAGCCTAAATTTCATAAGCGGTTCTACGTCAACAACAGTGACAAAAACAAGAATTCACACAGGACAGTGCACATCCATGTTTATGAGTGTTTTGGCATATTGTCAGACAGATGTGTAAACAAACAAGGTGCTCTTATCAAGGTGAGTAAGCTGTTTCTGTAGCTTATCCTCAGGGTGCCAGCAGGACCAGGACCATTGATGGGTGGCTCACAACATTATTATACAGCCATAAAATTACAGTGAGCAGCCATTGAGTCTCTTTGTTTCTATGTAGGCTTTCTCGCCCTTGTTTTCGACCTTACAATTTTCTGCATAATTACTATGCAGAAATAGAACACCTATAAATGCTGTGGCTGTAATTAATCAGAGATAAGAATGCAGATCAAAATGTACCCTGGTGACGTGTGGATGCCCTGCAGGGTGATTTATCATTAATAAGATGATAGGCAGGTTTATAGTAAATCTTATGTACATAGAAATAAGGATAAAAACAATTGTTTGTAATTTTATAATGAAACAAAGTATGTTTTATATGTCATTAAATCAAATTTCACCGGTGAGGGTACTCTGTAAAGCATAAACCTGTGATCCTTATGCCATGTAGTTTTTTGTTGTGTGTTTTTATTGGTTATTGTTATGCCCTTTAACGCTATTGTTTGCACACATCTATAGGGCAATTCTCCATTACAACCGGATGCCATTATAACAGGATTTATGACTATGCAGAGGGCTGATTGTATCTAGTGAAGGTCATTGAGTGCCTCGCGGTTCAAAGTGTTGTTCTCTCGATGTTTTTTAGCTTTGTTTGTGCCAGTTCTTGTGCAACAGCTCGAAAAAAGGCCAAAGGCACAAGGCGGCGAGCACATGTGCTACGTCACGGACAACACCCCCATCCATCCCTCTGACGTAAATATGACCCGCTCATCAGGTCACCCCGCAGCACGTACCTCCGCTGACAGCTCCTCCTAGCCGGTCACAGACACAGAGGATACATGAGCGGCCGCACACTGGAGCCATAACGCTACCTCTGATCCTTTTCTTCGATTCTAACACGGTTTAAACAGAACACTATTCACAATATGGTGGCTCTTTGAAGAAAGGCAAAAAAAAAGATGGCACAGAGAGACACGCTGCTGCATCTCTTTGCTGGAGGGTGAGTCGCATTTAACGCTTTCAAACTGAGTGACGCTAATAATAATTTAACTGTTAATTAAGACCAAAAGGCTACTTGAACTTAGTAGTGTGTTCTTTGTTGTTTGGCTGCGTTTTAAAATGTATCGTTAACCTAATCTATCTTTTAAGTTACTAATGAGGCTGTAGCCAACATGCTAACACTGAGAAACGCGAGCTAGCTCGTGTTAGCACAGTACAATCTTTTCACTGCGGTTCTCTCTTCTAGATTTAGGTAGCGGGCTTGTTTTTAGTTCAAGAATATACGATTAAAAACAACGTCTGTGCTACCGCTAAAGATCCTAACGCCTAGATCGCGTTGCTGTGAACAATGAGGGAGCCGGCACACTGTGTCCTTCCCACTGCACAGCTAACATGGTTACATCCGCACGGAAGTTTGCTAATGCCTGATAGCTACCGTGGGCTAGCAAGACATTTCTATGGGTTCTTTGTGTGTGGAAGGTCAAATTTGCGTTTTAAGTGACGGCGAATTGCTGTTAGACAATACACTTTGTTAGAGTTGACATTGTAACGTATATTTCAGACGAAGTGAGTTTAGAGTGTAAATTGTGTCCGTTTCACTCGTTGCTGTTGTGGCGCAGTCACGAGACTTGTTAGCCTTTAGCTGCAGGATGTCCTTTAGTGTTACGTAACAGTGAAGCCCCTCGTTAAGAACAGCCGCTGCTGATACCACCGTCTAGTAAACGTGTTCTATTCATAACTCCAATGGAGATCTGTCCGCTTTCATATCAGGAGGCTTTAGGAGGCCTCCGGTTTGAAGTAAAGGTCATATTTAGGCTACATGGTAGCACGGTCCAAATGTAGTAAGATTCCCATCATATTACAATAGAAATACTTTATTCATCCCAAGCTGGGACATCTCGCGTGTATAATGTCAGTCATATTATCCATTTGACTGACATTATACATGTGAGCGTACATCCAGTATCTATAGGAAAATATGTACTATTAAATAAAAATGTGCTGTTTAACTTTCAGGTTAATATTGAAGAACAAAATTAGCCCATCTTGTCCAACAGCTCTTTGTTTGATATTTAAATACATGTAGTGTAATTTCACAGGCATACTACAGGATTCCACACAGCTGAACCCATTTCTCTGGTTTCTTATCAGTGTGGTCAGTGGTCATGGCCAGAGAAGCTCATCCCCACATTCAACATGGTCCTATGTGTCTGAGTGGTTATGCAAGCAGTTGGTTTTCTGTGTAATTTGAACTACCTGACAGCTCTGGATAGAGGTCTAGTGATCGGACAACTAGGTCAGGTGCTACTGGTGCTAAGATGTTTGACTCCGTCCTTCAGACATGACACCGCACAGAGGCTTAGTCTAATCTGTTCTAGACTTCTAAGCTGGTCACCGACCTTACACGGTTAATAAAGGATGTACCAGTGAAACCTATGAAACCTATCATTAGGACTAAATGATTATTGGGTTTGTGTGTAATTTGCGGAATGCTGTTTTAAAAATAATCATCCCGGTCAAATAACCTTTCCAAGTGCAATTAGAATGTCTGGGTATAAGAAAACTCTGTGCATCATTAGATTAACTCTGAATATTTCCACTGCAGAGCAGGAGACCAGTCTTTGACCATAATTGTTCATTGCACTTGGCCAGTGCAGTGCTGTGATGCAAGACACTCTCCTCAGTCTAAGCTTATATGAAAACACTTAAATGATAAAGACTAAAACAAATATTAAAATTACATTTAATGGTTTAGCCTATAATATTACATAAATATGTGTTAACCACTTTTCAAGATTATAAAACATCACAAAGTATATAACCCTTATTTTCTCTCTATACAGGTGTAGTGGAACAGTGGGAGCCATTGTGACCTGCCCACTGGAGGTGTTGAAGACGCGGCTGCAGTCGTCTGGCCTCACCCTCCGGCCTGTCTTCCAGGTCCAGCTGGGCGCCCTTGGTGGCACTGGCGCTGGGGTTATCCGACCAGGGACTGTTACACCTGGGCTGCTGCAGGTTCTACGGTAAGATGTTTGTGCCGTTGTTATGCAAACTGCTGCTGCATGCTGATAGGGCTGTCCTCAGAGATGTTTTTGTTTTTCTACTTGGCATAGAAACAGTTTGTTCCTTTCTAACAGCTGGTGCTCTGGTGCCAATAATCGAGGCTTGACATGTAAGGACTTGGGTAATTGGTAGTTGCTTTTGGTGTTTTATAAAGTTCTGTGCAGTTCTTGTTTATTACATTTGAATACTTGGGATACTTGGAAGAGCCTGTCATCTGCTGCTTACGTAGCATTAAAATAAAGGGCTTTAATCCTGTCCTACAAAATGGGAAGATTAAGTACACAGAATCCTGCTCAAATGTAGTCTCTTCAAAGAGGCATTTGGGTGACACAACCCCGTGGTATTCCTTCAGACCTTAAGATATTGATAACACATGTATTTAGTAGCCCTTTAATTAGTCTAGTCAGGCTGGGAAGACTAGACGGGAAGCAGCCCTTGTGGTCAGCCTGTGCCTGCGTTAGTGTTAGATTACACACACAGGACTCAGGGCCACTAATGGAACTGGTCTGGACTGGTGTCGGCTGCAGCTGTAGGCTATAAAAGTTAAATATATGGCCTAAAGAGAGATTTCGTAGTAGGAAAACATACCTTTTTAAATAGCTCAGAACTTATATCATTTTCTGAGCTTGGTTTTATACAGTATAAGCAGACTTTTTTTAGGCCTTCACCTTACGGGCTTATGTTTGTTGGAAACTTGCCAGAACTTGGCCACTGGCAGTGCAAACTGTCATCTGCAGACTAAAGGCAAACCTCTGCTTTGAGGTGATTGGCAAACCAAGCTCTACTAATGTAACTGGGTTCAGTAACAGTACGTGCAAAACCAGTTCAACTAAATGGACTGGCTTAATGTTTAGAACAGGAGTGAGGTATCATATTCAAGCCCTTATTTAGAGTCTGGGATAATCCCACTCAGACGAATGTAGTTCAACAACAACATTAATAAAGGTCTGATAGTTCTGTCTGTATATAATTATCAATGTTTCACTGTTTTTATTTCAGATCAATTCTTGAAAAAGAAGGACCAAGATCTCTTTTCCGTGGATTGGGGCCAAACCTTGTCGGTGTCGCCCCTTCAAGGTACAGTGATTTTCCATGTTAACACAATTTTGTCTTAAAACAAAATGGCTCTGTAAAAAATCTAAATGTTACTGATCACTGCCTGCTAGCACAAAGGGTCAATGACAGAAGCACATAAAGGCATCTTTCTGCCCAGTAACAATAAACAAGGATTCATAGAAAGTCTGTTGATTTTGTAAACCTGGACACTTCATATTACACCAGAAATAAACAAAGAGGAGGAGGCTGTTTATGTTTTGTACTTTTTATGGTTGAAAGAATTAACTAGCTGTATAAACAGGACGTTGCTGTCATAGCAATAACTTCCGATTCCCTCCTGCCTCACAGTTTTTATTCAGAGTGTTTATTTAGCATGGACTATTGCTGTCAACATGTCTGTCTTTGATGAAACTCAAGATATATAGACATTATGTTTGCATTACAAAGATTTACAGAGACGGTGGTGAGAATAGCTGGACAATAAGACTGAAAAAAAAACACAGTGAAGTTTAATTTCCCTGTTTTGTTTCATTCTTGATGTAAAGTCCACTATATAACAGATGAATGAATAGTCATAGGACTCTGTTATATTTTTAAAAAAAGTTGCGAGTTACATAGCCCTTCTAGTTAATTAGTAGCCGCAGCATTATTATTTGCTCAGTAATTCCACTGGCTCTCCGTTCCACTGGCTAGCAGCTCTGTGGGCATCTGTGGTACCAAGTGCTTATTCAGCCTGTTCTGGCGCAGTGACGGTCTGTTCCAGAAGCCAAGCAGAGCGAACAGGCACTGGGAAACAGATTGCTCTGGATGCACACTGTGAAAGGCTAAAATCAGCCCAAATGAAACCACTACACAATTGCAGAATTAGTAAAAGAACATGTTAACATTTCTGAAAATGTGTTTGTTACAGCAGCGGAGCTGTGAACTGTTTGTATTCTTTGTTCCAGAGCGATTTATTTTGCTGCATACTCGAAATCTAAAGAGATATTCAATGGGCTGCTCGTCCCTAATAGTGGACTGGTGCACATGTCCTCTGCTGGTGTTGCAGGTGAGCTTTTCTCCATGCCCGTAATGATCGTAACATGAATTAGACTAGAATGTAATGCAGTACAATCGATGCACATAACAAGATAACTATTCATTCCACATTTTACGTACCAACATTTAGTGGGTCTAATGTTACCTTTTAGTTTCAAACTGAATCTGAGAATTTGCTCCACATTTTCAGCTTTTGTTACCAACTCTCTGATGAACCCCATCTGGATGGTGAAGACCAGGATGCAGCTGGAGAAAAAGTATGTGGCCCTCTGAATTTCACTGTGTTGTGTGTAGTTTGATCTTTATTATCTCTAGATAGTGTTCTTTTTTTTTTTAGGTTTGTGTAAATCAAGCTGACTTATATTAGGGTCTTTGTGAGTGGAGAACAAGTTTATAAAATGTGACCTTTTATCAGAAGGATTTTAAACTGAGCCTACGTGTGATCTAGCGCCGTAAATACACAATGCTGACCCACTGTCTTGCATGCAGAGGAGGGCTCTATATTTACATTGCAGAGTACAGGGCAGTAGTATGGTCTGAGGTCATTGGGACAAATGTGAACAGTGTATCTTTAAAGAACAAATACCTTTACCCTGCAGCACAAAACAACATTCACATTAGACTAGTTGCTCATTCAACCCAATAAGGAAATGTTAGGGTGCCATACATCCTTATCTAGTTTAAAATTAACTAATCGTTTAAACATTGAACAGAGAATTGCTTATATTTCTTAAAGGTTTCACAGTTTAATGGATTCTGATGTAACAAAGGAATGAGGAAAAGCCAGTTAAATTATTCTTGGTCCTACCACACAGACTAGTCTTTCCCTGTGACTTCATCACTGATCAGCCTGACCTGTTTGTCTTTTCAGAGCCAGAGGAGAGAAGAAGATGAACGCACTGCAGTGTGCTCGCTATGTTTACAAAACAGAGGGTATCCGGGGTTTCTACCGAGGCCTGACAGCATCCTACGCTGGCATCTCGGAGACCATGATTTGCTTCCTCATCTATGAAACACTGAAGAAACAACTCGCCAAGAGCCAGTACACCTCCCCAAAGAGTGAAAATGAGAAGGGAGCATCAGACTTCCTGGGCCTGATGATGGCAGCTGCTTTTTCAAAGGGTTGTGCATCATGCATAGCTTACCCACACGGTAAACGCTTGCATCCATATGAAAATATCCAAATGTCAGAGAAAAGTGTTTTTAAATGACTAAACGTTCCTTGTGTGTCTCCACAGAGGTTATCCGGACAAGACTGCGTGAGGAGGGCAGCAAGTACAAGTATTTCTTCCAGACAGGGAGGTTAATAGCAGTGGAAGAGGGCTATGCAGCTTTTTATAGAGGACTCGTTCCACAGCTAATCAGACAAATCCCTAACACAGCCATCGTCCTCTCAACGTATGAACTCATTGTCCATTTGCTGGGAGATTCCAAGTGAAGACATGCTGCAGTCTTTCTGACTAATGACGGATGCCACACAAACCCCAAGACACACTGGGCAAGAGACTTTTGACCTTGTAGCACATACATTTTTTGTTGTTGTGGTGCTACAGAGAATGTTATGATGGAACTAAAGCAGGTTGGACTGTTATCCAAAGAGCTAAGCGCATTATTTTATTGAAATGTTAGGAGTTTATTCAAATAACGCAAGAAGTCACGGTACGTGTTAAAACTCCAAACCTGTGAAAAAGGTCATCTTCTTAGAGGACTAGTTTTAAGTTATCTAAATTATTTTATGTTTTGTTATTTTTCAACAGTGTTTGTATACTTTTTATCAGTGGTAAATGTACCAACACACACACACACCACTAGGCAGGTAGACTCTGTTAGATAATGAAGGGATATACTGTATTTCAAAATAAGTGCTAGTAATACTGCTGTTTTTGCATTATTGTTAACAACACGGACTGTTTTTGAGATTTCTGTTGTACTTTGACAAATACAATTGACTGGATTTGAGTTTGAGTTACAAATTTATCATATTTTTCTTTTAATATATATGTATATACAAAATATATCTATATACAGGTTACCTGGATGGTTTCTTTGTGAAAAAGATGGTTATCTTTTTTCAATATAATGAAAACCTGGATGCTTATTTGACCAGTGGCTCAATAAAATGCATCAAATAAATGACACCGGTTGGTGTTAAACACTGAAATAATGATTTTTATTAATTTGTTCTGTCTAAATAATCTTATTGTATCGTGATAAATTCTGCATTTGGCACTGTGTTAATTCACTTTTGAGGTATTCGGGCTTTTTATGACTGTTACAAAGAAAAGGGTTGATTTAAAAACTCAACATGAATGAGCATGAAAACTTCAGATAGACCTAAATTGTAAGGTTGGCTTCAGTAACTACTACAGTCCTGAGTGTGTGTGAAGGAGGTTTGTGTTTACATATGCAAATACTGTCAGCATATGTAAATATATATCACATGAGTAAGTTATTTTACTATTTTGTCTGGCAATGTTTTTTTCCAGGAGCTACCAATATGTTCTTGAAAGAAATCCACACTTTAGTACTCTTTAGGGTTTTAGAGTATCTTTTGCTTTTTTGCATTCAGTGTTTGTTAGTCTTTCAGTTCTCAAACAAATAAGGCACCATATGTCACAAAATGCCTGCTCATCCTTAAGAGGAAATTGAAGGAAATGGAAAAAGTTTGCCTCTTATTCGTGAGTCACTTGGTGTACGATAATCACACATGAATCAGCTCAGATGTCTTCCTGTTGAGTTTTTTGGCTGATTCATTCACATTGTCCTCCCCAGCCAATAAAAACAGGCTGTGGTAAGTGGTAAGAATGCAGCAGCAGAATCATGTGGCACAGGTTCCTCTCTCTCTGTACACACAGCACTTTCTAAATGGTCGGATTTATACACCATAGAATTCTGTTTTAATAATCATTAGTTATAGGTCTTTACAAACAATAATCATTAATAGAAACAAGTGTTGGCGAGTTTTAAGAAAAATGTTACTTGGGTCATAAAAGGCTGAGTCCGAGGAGTAAAAGTTTGGAAATAAAGAACAGACTAGTGGTGTGATGTTGGAACAAACAAACGTATTATCTTAGATTATTTTATTGTTATTTATATTATATTTTACTATATGCCCGGCAAGGTCATCTACGTGTGTCTGTTCCAATACTAAAATTCAGGACGTTATTTCTGTCTAAGTAATTCACTAATAAAATGTAGTGTATATTTTTATACACTTTCTGCTGTAACTTTGTAGACGTCATGATTTCTAGCTCCGCCCCTGTCCAGCGTGGTGATTCTCGGTAAAGAGGAGGCTAATAGGTTTAAATGCAGTGCTGCGGATTGTGGTGACCTCTGTCTGCCGCAGGGAGAAGGGCCCAGCACCGGGCTGAAGTGACTGACTGTTGACGTGAGTACGGCGGCCTGACGGCATGTAGTAATGGACGGTCTCATGGATACCTTGTTGTTGTGATAGCCGTCCGGACGCATTAGCAGCCTCGGATTTCTGGAATACCCCAAACCTTGAAAATGTCGCTAACCTAAAGGCGCCAACGCCGCGAGTGTCAGCAGGTCGCTATTGCTTAGCCGTTAGCTCTTCTCTTTGTTGTGTGTCTAGTTTTATCAGCTAGCACACTGTCTTTGTAGCGCACAAGCTAGCTAAGGTCTTATAGCTACTGTCCATCAGACCTGGCCGTCTGATGGAAGGCTGCGGGGAACGATGCTGAGATTCCTTCATATCCTGCTAACAGGTAAGCCAATAACAGCTAGCTTAACCCGTTTACCTGGTAGCACTGAAGCAGGACTACTTAGATAGCTTTATGTCGGACTCTAATGCAATAGGATCACCTACAATCATTTGGGCTTCGTTTAACACTCGGTTACCACATTTTAACTGTTTCTTAATCATTTTGCTTCTTCTCCCTATTTTCTAAATGTTTTCTAGCTAACTGTGGACCAGTTGCTTACACGTAAACTTTAACCTGTGTATTATAACTTTATTGGGTGTACTTAAGCTAAAATGAAGCATTGCTCACCTGTATAAATTAGTGTTGGCGTTGACTGATCAGAGAAGTGATTGCTGACAGTCCAAATACATTACCACAAACCACTGGTAGGCTAATTGACCCTAAGGTCCATTCAGCTTCTCTCTCTTCATCAGTTCCAAACAGAAATTATACAGAAATAAAAACTGGACACATAGTGTGTTTGAGTGTAAAAAGTCTCTCTTGTTGACATTTTGAATGTATTTGACCGTTTGCCCGATCTCATTTTTATTTTTCTGTCATTCCCTCACAGGCCTGTTGAGTGCTTTGTGGGATGGAGTAACTGTTTTTGGTAAGCCTGGGATTGACGCACAGTAATTCTGCCACAGCCTTCCCTGCACTTTGTTTGTTTATCACATTTTCTCTGACTCACAGGTAGGGTCAGACTGGTGGATGGGGATAACAAGTGTTCCGGCAGAGTGGAAATACTCCGCCACAAGCAGTGGGGGACTGTTTGTGACCATGGCTGGGACCTGCGGGAGGCTGATGTAGTTTGCTTAGAGTTGAGCTGTGGCTTTGCTGACTCTGCCGTTCATGGTGCAGCATTTGGTGTGGGCAGTGGACAGATCTGGCTGCATCATGTCCAGTGCTCTGGACATGAGGCCAGTTTGACACACTGTGCTGTAGTTCTACAGAGTGACTCCCACTGCACCCACAAGAATGACGCGGGGGTGAAATGCTCAGGTAAGACTGCCGTGACGAATCCACAAACAGATCATGTAAAGTACACAGGAGATGTATAGCACCTGGATATTGTTTATCAACTTGCATAATTAATTGGATCCTCTTTGTGATCACTTTACAGGTACCCTTTTAATGCCCACCCTCTCCCTGCTGTCACCAAACACTGTGTTCTCTTCCGGAGAGGCTGTTCGCTTTCGCTGCAGTGTTCTGCCGGGTCACCACCTCAGTGACTTCCACCTGTACAAGCATGGGGTGTCCACTCCGCTGGTTACACAGAGGGCAGACCAGACCTCTCAGGTAGAGCTCACACTGTCTGACGTAGAAATTTTCCACCAGGGCAGCTATAGTTGTCAGTACAAGATCAAGGGCGGCTATCCTTCCCAGCTACTCAGCTCTCCACCCAGCAACTCGATCAACATCACTGTGGGTGAGTCATAACTGCTTTGTCTAGTCCCTATTAATTCCACCACACTACCACTCATTGTCATCACTTGTGCTTTACACACTGCATGTGACCTATAAAGCATGAGTAGTGGTAAAGTATAACCTGGTTCTTCATTTTTTTTGGTTTGTGAATAGTGGATCTCTTAACTCCACAACACTGGTACAATACGTCCACTGAGGCCCCGGCTGGTTCCGTCATTAAAGGCCACAGTTTTAACATCACCTGCTCCACCCAGCAGCAGTACCCAGGTGGTTCTTTCCAGCTGCGTTTGATCCGCTCCAATGGAACAGTGCGCCAGTCTCTGCCTGCCCTCACCCCGTCCGTCACTTTCACTTTTCCCCACGCCCAGAGCTCCAATGAGGGCTATTATTACTGCCTGTATCGGGTCCAGCTGGGTGGACGTACATTTGTCTCCAGAGAAAGCCAGCCCCTGCCTATAGCCATCAGAGGTAGGACTGTTCCAACTACAGAGCTCAATATCAGAGGCATTGTTACATTCACTACATCCTATTTAGACATTTCTGATCTTGAGTCTCCTCTTGCTGTCAGACCCGGATCCAGTACTGAGTCCAGTTGTGATCAGCTGGCTTGTGTCTGGCCTGACATTTGTTGTAGCTGTCATCATTATAGTCATCGTGGCCAAGGTACTGTGTAACAAGGAGAAGAAGCCGTCTGAACTGGAGCGAGAGACCAGAACCTGTAAGTTTCCTGTTCCGTCGTACGATCTTTAAAAGGATACGTTTTTTTTTTTTTATAAAGCATTCTGTTTATGTGTGCTTCCGTTTGCAGGCGTGGACAACACTTATGTTGCCTTATCAATTAACAAGCTATGATGGAGTATGCAGGCAACGGATACTTCAAGGTACTGAAGACCATCTTTGTTTTTGCAATTTAATTTTTGTAATTGGGATCTGTTCTTACTTTAATGTTTAAGAAGAGATTTATTAGATCCACTTTGATGTGATTTGGCCTAAAACTTGAAAATATCCTTGAGGGAAATATTACATCTATTATAGGAAGCATAATGTTAAACAGTGATGTTGAACAGTACTTTGTGTTTCTTCTCTCAACCAGATTCACAAACGTATGTGTATGGAGGACTCTCATCATGTTCATCATACGTCCAGACAGTGGGAGCTGTAACAGCAGCACCTTTAAAGAAGATGCCAGCTAGAACCAGTTCATTGGAGTCTGGATAAGGCAGTCTTCACTTGACATTACCACAGACAGACAGAGAAAGAGAGAGAGAAGGCACTGCAGTATACTTTGATAACAAACTTCAGGCAGGTGTACTGCTGGAAAAAAAATGGACACAATTGGCTAGCACTGTGTTATGGTAAGAAATAATGGCTACAAACTGACTGCCTGAAAGTAGAAACAAGTTAATTGTCACTGATGGTTCAAGTTAGACTTTAGCAGAAACTGCTACTAAAAGTTTCATTGGGGAAACTGTGACATAGGTTCCTCAGGTGTCTGTGCTTGCATTTCAGAAAATGTTGTTTTATATTAACACTAGCTAGTTATATACTTGCCCACAGATCAATGATCCTTAATAGGATTAGAGACAGTTTTTTATATTTAAAGTCTAACACTATGCATCTTACATTGTTAACAAGCAGTATGTAGATTCATGTAGTTAATTAAAAGCTTGGAGCCTCTGGGTTCAATGTGTGTAAGACAGTCTACAGTGATTACTGTATGTGCTTCAGTTTAAAGCATCGGATCAATTTTCCTAACAGGAACAAGCATGCAGACTGTGCTTCATTTATTTTTATACCCATAGTCATTTAACATTTATTAATTATTTCTGATCACAAATAAATAACTTTGACCTTCAAAATGTTATATATATAAGCTCTTTTATTTTTTCATTATGAAAAAGCAAAACAGAACCACAAACTCAGCAGGATATAAAAGTTGGATAATGTGGTAGAAAATTCTGTGAAACAAAGCGTAGACATGGCATTACAGCTTGTGCAGTCGCTTATGTTTCATCTTGAAAAACAAACTTAAAAACAGAAAAGCATTATGATTTCACCTGCAACTTTAAGCTGGTTTGAAGTGTAGTTTAATGTTAATTCTAATGAATGTAAAAAGGAAGCATTGATGTATTTGGTCTTCATATCAACAATATATAGAGAATGAAAGAATTTTTATTGGGGAAAAAATGAACCTTTTGTGGTGCTAAATAGAGCTGCTGTAATTTGACTAGAACCATGCCAAGTGTCTAAAAATGTAGTCAATAGTTTAAAAAAATGTATGTTGCTGTCGGATACTTCCTGTCACCCAAAGCTTTCCATGCTGACAGGTGTGACCTGCAGAGGTTTACAGTACATTTGTTGGTACAGTGGTTAGGTAGTGAGTGATGCTCTTTGGGCAAAACATAATATCCTACCCTAGCATCACAAAGTCTCAAAATATAACATCTTATTTTGAAAATTCACTGATCTCCACCAATCACACTGAAACTTTCTGGATGGGCAGACAGCTGCTGTGCAGGTAAAAGGATTTAAATGCCATTGTCTTTGATAATAGTACACCAGGGGTATCCGCTTCAAGCTGGTGGACAACGATAAGCATAGGTTTGCATAAGCAAGCAATTGTAAAACAAAACTGCCTAAACTACAATTTCAACAATATTTAAAATGCATTAAGATACATCCCACAACCAAAAGCAAAGTAAAACAGCCTTACTGAATTCAAAAAAGTCATTCTATCCCTTTAAGAGATTCATTTGTCTCCATATTGGTGAAAACTAGGTAGAGGAAGACTGCCATAGCCAGGAAGAACACAAACTGAACCCACAGCGGAATAAGGGGAGAGGACTTTGCTGCCTTTGGAGCACTTTCACTTGATTTCATGGGTGCTGCTGATTTCAAATAGGAGTGTTTGTAAGTGTCCGGAGAGTCATACATGTAGGGCCTAGAGTAGGATTTAAAGGAATTATGTCACAAACTGGCATTTTGATCGAATGAATGTCACCTTGATTTGAATTTTGAGTCTTAAATGTTAATACAAAGATACTTACTCGTCAACAAAATCCCTTCCTTTGTATTCAGGCCTGGATCTTGAGTATCTTGAGTTGGATGTCCTGTAGAGAGACATGTGAAAGTGCCATAATGTAAGTCAAGGTTAAGTATGCTCCTCAACAGCTGTAATAACTACAGAGATGGTCACATACTCGTGTTCATATTCCCTCTCAGCCCACTCTGGTCTTGCCCTCATGTAAGCACCACTAGAAGAAAAGGAACAAAACAGGTTACTAATTCAGATTCATTTTCTATGTATAAATCAAACAGTGAGGGTACAACTGCAGTAAATCATAAGGATTTGTGAGAAAACTGACCTGTCTCCTGAGCTATCACTTCTGACCTGTAAAGTATGAACCAGACATAGTAAGTACCACCATTATATGACCAAGGCTTCACTTTTTCCATTGCTTAAAATAGTCTGAACAAGTTGTTTAAATTTGCAGCTTCTTTTTTACATCATACAGCGAAGTGATGCAAAACAGTGGAGCCACACCTGGAGGGAGGGTACAGACAGATACTTACTGGTGTCTTATAAACATAGGTGACTTGTTCTTCTGAAACAAAGCAAAGCACCATGTTAAACTGATGCCCTGAAGGTCATAATCATGTAGTTTCAGATGGATGATTTACATAAAACTGATTTGGATAAACTTGTGTTTCAACAAAGCAAAGACACAGTGCAGAAACCTGCTTTTTAGAAAACATACCACTGGTCTATGGGAATACTGTGTCACAGAAACATGTTTTTAATCCCAGAAAGTTTTAAGCAACGGTCTGACTGCGTAATTAGAGTCACTGCCATAAGGGGTAAGCTATAGCTTTAACATAATAGACTTGATATTCATGCATCTAACCACGTGTAGCTCAAATCAGGTATTTTAGCAGCAACACCACCCTGTAACGGTATTGTAATAGTGGATGAATAAAAAACTGTATTAACTCGAATATTAAGCCTTTACCTTCTTCTCTGTAGTAGGTCTTGTCAGGTGATGGTTTGGCTCTTTTCTCTTTGGCCATGGCTTCTTTCAGCTTTTTCTCATACAGACTTCTGGTAGAGTCTGGAAAACAGATCCCAAACACAAGGAACTTTTAAACCCCTGTATCACTATAAAGGCAGAATAATTTTCTAACTTCACACAGAGGCCTGTGCACTTAGCACGAACGTTGATTCAAAAACGAGCGCAAAGTAAACAGTTAAATGTGAGCCACTCACCGACCACAGGTCCGTGCTTGATCCCGTATTCATCCAGCAGCTCGCTGATTTCCTGCGCTGACTTGCTACTTAGCGACATGTTGACTGGTTTAAATTCCTCTGGACTCCTGTACAGTTTTACCTTTGTATGTTTTTGTTTCGTTTCAGTTGTAATTACTGATTCCTCAAGAAAAGAAAACAGCTGTGGCTCCTCCCACCTGACAGTGACGGAGGGCTCGTTTTGTATCAACAGTGTTTCACGGAGTCGAACTTTGGGCCGGGGAACGTTGAACGACGCAAACTCCGCCCTTTTTATGTGGAGCCAAGCATAAAAACAAGTATGCTTCCGCTTCGATTACACACGTTTCCGTTTCCTTTTTAGCTGATTCTTCTTTGTTGGTTTTCTTCTTTCAGGCGGTTGAGGCGTTTCAAAAACAAAGGAGCGCCATCAGCAGGCAGTTAATAGCATTACACAAATACAAAATAGTAGTTATTACTGTAAAAATATTAGTTTGATTGCTGCTGGGCAAACAATCAAACTATTGTTCTTCACCCTCAGCCATTCATTTCAGCCATTCAACTATCAAAATGTTCATCTCACAGAGGACCAGGTCAACTTCAATTGTTTTTCAAAAAATTGTAGTTTTTCAAATATTAAGCAATTTCAGTGTAATTTTTAACATGTGAGTCTATGAGAGAGCCCTTCAATGAGGGTCATCTGCCAAATGTATCTCCTACAAATTTCAAGCTACAGACTCCATTTTAGTCTTAAAACGCTTATTAGATGCTGCTCTATCAAACTTGCATTCAGAATTTTCTAATTCCAAATCGTTTCCACACGCTAGCCTCTCAAAGTTGGAGTGGTTTTTGATGGCTCCTCTGCTGATACCATGATGACAGGCTGACACACAGAGGCATACAAAGCTCTGAATTGCTCTGATTCTCCAGCAATTCAGAGCAATCCTTCACATCAGCATTCAAAGCAATGCTTCAGCTGCAGAAATTAAACTTGCATTTTCTTTAGGAAATGCGCTTTTCTAGTTACTATTACTGTCACTGATTAATTAAAAATATTAATAATTCTTCCGCAAGTTTTTTAAAATTATGTATTGTATGGAAAGTAATTTGAAACCTTAAGTATTTGTCAGAGGCATTATAATCGTTTCTCAATAATTTACATCATTAAGCCATCTCTTTATACAAAGACAAGTGTTTATTAACAATATTAAAGGAAACGATACACATTTGGATATATACACAAATTTAACATTTTGTTTATATTTTCATTTGATCATGTTAGGTACATAAACAATGGCTGCTAAATGAGCTACAACCCTAAAAGAATGCTTCACTCAGCCAGTCACCTTGGTCTGTGATCAGCCAGAACATCAGCAGGCCCATCACTGTCACCACACACATCTTCAGTATCAGCTTCAGTATGTTAGCACACTGCAGGAACAATTCAATGAGAATCAAGTGGAATAAAAACAAACTAAAGCAACTTTTTAGTAAAAGCCTGTAAATACACACCTTGTGTTGTTCTGTCTGAGTGTGCATGATGCTGTCGTCTGGCACACTCTCTGGCAGCTGAATGTCGGCAGGCTCATAGTCAGGTTTCATTTGCAGGGTGTCTTCAGTGCTCAGTTCCTGTGCACAGACAGAGCTGTAGTAGTTTATGTTTGTTCTCATATATTTCCACAAAGAAAATGAAGATTTTCTTACATCAGGTACGTCTGCAGAGCTCAGGTCCTCCTCCATGTCCGTGGAGCTGCTGAGTGAATCCCTGTCACTACTGAGAAGCAGAAACAGGGTTTGGTCTGTCTCTGTCACAACTTAGATAGTTGAAAAATACAAGAGAAATTTAACACACACATCTCCTCACCTGTCAGTTTCATAGTAATTGACTTGTGATAATGGATCTGCGCAAAACTGAACTTTTGTCTGCCTCTCTAAAAAAACACATAAATGAAACATGATAAATTATGAGATGCATAAAATGGGCTGAAAACTCAGAAGACTGATCAACACTCACCTGCTCTTCCATTCTCCTCATCACAGTCGTCATAAAACCTGTTGAAAGCTTTGATTCTCTCCTGCTCTTGTTCCCAGTTTCTGTCATCTTCATACTCATCGTCTCCCAGCTGTCCCTCCTCTGTAAGCTCTGAAGTGTCCAGGTCAGAGGTGAAGAAGAAGCTGTCATCAACAGATCCACGGTAAGAGGGGCTCAGGGTTTTGGTGCCACCTTGCTGCACCACAGAGTAGCTGTTGATACCTTCTGCCTGACTCACATCTGAAGGAAGAGTCTCTACTTTGTCTTCAGTGTTTAAAAAGTATTCAGACAGAAGGTCATCAGTTTTTAACACATCAAAATCCCAGCTGAGGAAATCTGGCTGCGGTCTGTTGTTTGTGATGTGATGGCCCTCGGAGCTGCTGCCACTGTACACCTGAGTGTCGTCCTGTTGCTTGTTGAAATCATAATCTAAAAGCTCCTCTATGTTCCTCCGCACTTCATTGTCACTGGAGCTGTAGGAGTCACTCTCTCTTTCCTCATCTTCATCAAGGCATTCTGTCAAAATATCTCTTCTCACTGCCATGTCCAGGCTCATTACATCCGCTTCTGCCTCTAAGTCCCCACTGTGCAGACACTCCTCCATCTTGTCAGGCTTCACAGGGCTTTCTCTCCATGTCATCTCAGCATGGGATCCACAGTCAGCACCAGGCAAAGCATCTGACCTACCCTGTGGACTTTTTCCTCCATCGTCGACATATTCAATAGAAGAAAGGTCTGAAGGATAATCTGCGAAGCTCTCGCCTGCTTCTTGGTGCTCCTCACCAGAGAAATCCTTAATTTTCTCCACATGTTCCTCACCGTCAACTTCAGTGATCAGATTCTGCAGACTTTGCATTGATGTGCATGGAGAGTCGGAGGTGGCTTTTGCAGGATTGTCCCCAAAAGGACTTTCAACGTCAAAGCACTGACCGAGAACATTTTCCTCTTGTTGGATGTCTGTGCCTTCACACTCGAGATCAGATGAGTCCTCCTCTTCACTGTCTTGCTCCTTTATCATTATCTCACTGCCACGTTTAATATAGGGCACCTCCTCATCGCCCTCACTGTCACTCTGCTCCTTGTTTCTAACTTGAGAGTTTTCATCACCCTGCGGGGCTGCAGGTTGTCCCTCAGCAATGACGCTGTGCTCTTCATTATCGTCCGTGAACTTGTCACTGCAGCAAACCGATGTCCACAAATCCCCTGGCTTCTCTGCAGCTCCCTCCTTCTCATCATCTTCATCGTCTTCAGAGACAGAACCTTCCTGTTCAGATTCTCCGCTTGAGCTTGTGTAATCCTCCTCTGGAGTTTTTCTCAGCACCTCTTCATCTTTAATGTCCTCCTCAGCACATTCAGCCATGTAAGAGACATCTTTAGTTTCTCTGCCAAACGGATGTGCAGTTTCATCAGCTGCTTCCTGGAGAAGAGCTTCGTCTTTTTTTGTTGTTAAGTCCTCTATTTTCTCTTCCTCACACTTTTCATCAAAGTTTAAATTCTCAAAGTCCAAATCTCCATCAGGGAAGGATGGAACAGAAGTCTCTGTAACAACAACATCATTTGAAAATTACACCTTTGTAAAATAAAATAATAATAATAAACAACAATACAACAAAATAAATTGACTCACCTGAAAATGCATCAGTGAGGAGATCAGCAAAACCCTCCATCTTTGCAAGCAGACAAATGGACAAGTTGTATTAGGTCTTATATCAAGACAAAAAATAAATGTCTTGCCTCTCTCGAAAAGGAAGCGAACACGAAGTAACTCTCATCTGTTGCAGTAAGTGGCTTCCTGTCGACAGACCGAGCATACACATACACTTTAAAACCAAAACATCTGGTTAAATAAGTAACAACTAATACTGACATGAAGAAAAACATATTACCATGAAAACCCAGATGTATGGACAGTTTCTCTCTTGTTCCTCCAAATCACCAAAGTACCTAATGTTTTGTTTGTGCAGCAGGAATGTACCCTCATGAGCTCATGAAATGATGTCAGCTTTGATGTGGTTTTGGTTTCAGATGCACAACATAAACTCCAGCAGTTGAACGCGCTGTTCCTTCATGCTTACAGAGCTCATTTTTATTGGTGTCTTGTGTAAGAGAGGTGAATACAGTGATGTCACATGATGATTTAGAGTCGTTATTAAAATAGCAGTGAACATACTGTTGCATGATTTGATTGATTTCATTCATTAAAATTGAATAAAGGTACAGCTTTATCTATTAAAAAGTCCAGGTTTGTTGGTGGATGTTGGTCTACAGCTCGTGGCGGAGCAGGTAGCGGTGGTTGGATTTCAGTTCAACTTCTACAGGAAAATGGTCACTCACCTGAAGAGCCTAGGATGCAATCAGGTTAACACAATGAATGTCAGGCTGAGGCTAAAAGTGAAGACAGTTATTTTTTTTGAAAGATTTACCTCGGCCTCAGTGAGATGGAAACTCTCTTTAAAGTTAAAAGGTTGAGCTGATCCTGGCACGATGCTGGAAATGATCTCCCGTCCATGCACAATGATCCTGTTTGAAAATTTGAAAATAAAAATGTTAATTTTTTTAGGGGTACCCTCTCTATAACAATGGACTAGGGTTTCTAAAGATGGACTTCTTTAGGCCACATGATTTATCATTGCTCCTTTTAATAGTGACCAGAGTATGTGCAAATGTCTTGTTATTATAAAGCAGTTGTTGTTGTTGCAATCGTTGACAGGTCACCAGTCACTGACCTGTCGTAGGCACAGTGTGTCTTTTCTCGGACGGTGGTGTCCTGCTCGTCTCCAATTAACCAACGGAATTTAGGATCACTCCTCAGACGCACAGATCTCCAGCCCTTGATGGTGACGTAGCTGCAGCCGGCGTTTAGGTCCCCCAAGATCATCACATTCTGGTGTGAGAGAAAGGAGACATGAAACCAAGCTCAACAGCAGGAAATAAATCATATGAAGAGGGAAGCTCACAGTAACCTTTAAGTTTATCAAGATAAGAAATAAAAAAAGAAAAATGAGAAAATGGATCATGATGATAATGATGTGCTTTAACTTACTTCAGTCTTCCACTTCTTGTGAATCCCTTTGAAAACAGTGTACAGCTCATCCATCTCCTTCATGGCATTTTTTGGACAGGTGTGTTGGCCGATCAGGACAAAATCCTTCACCACTGGAAACAAACACATCATTACACATTTATACTCATACGATGCGGTTTTTAAACAGTGATGTGGTGCAAGTAAAAGAGACACAGTCAGCAAGTAACTGTTGTTCAGGTGTGTAGATGTAAAGCTTTTTTTCAGTTTAACCTTACATGTAGTTGGGGAGTGAAAGCGGATAATGAAAGGCTCCCTGGAGAAAACGTCTGTTTCATTGGCCCCCTCTCCTTCTAGCTTAGGATACTGATAATGCTCTTTGACATTCAGCATATTAGTTCTGCAGAGGATTGGAGAGGAGAGGACGTCGGCGATAACATATAACAGAAATGAGTTGTGTTCGATACGTAGCACAAACACAGCCTGTTACCTGTAAATGTAGACGTACTGCTCTTTGTAGGTTTTCTTTCCCAGCCTTTCACTTTCCATATAGGAGTAGGAGTTAGATTTGTCAAATCTGCAACAACATACATACAATAATATTAAATCAATCTATAGTTGAGTGAATTATTTGAGCTCAGAAAGGCTGTACCTGTTAAGATCCTTTACCAAAGCTCGTATGACTTCTCCTTTAGAGTCTCGGACCTCCTGTATAAGAGACAAGTCACATCGAGAAAGAATCTTGAAAGAAAAAAAAGAAGAGCCATCAGTTGTCCAGTTTTGTGTTGCCCCTGTTGTAAACATACAGTGGATTACCTTCAGCAGAATCCCCATCACCTTCTTGTTGCTGAACTTTGATTCACCGAAACTCTGAACATTAAAAGCGCAGATTTTCAGGGAAGATGTGATGCTGAATGCACACACCGCCACGACTAACAGCAGCCACGCAGTCCTCATCTCACACAGAAGTATCGTTCTGTAAGAAAAAGTTTGGCAGAGTTTGGCAAGATCCCTTTTGTCATCTTGTGAAATCTGTTACAGAAACTTTGAGCCGCAGCTGCCTCTTACCTTCAGTGTCACAGGGGAGACTGACCCTGTCTCCTCATTGATCAGTGGTGTATTTGGGGAACATGCAGGTAAACGTGTGTGAAAGGCAAGGGCTGCAGATGTGTGTGGTGGATGTGCTGTGTCAGTGCCTGCTGAGAATGGAGCTTTATCTGGAACGGTTGAATGAAACGAACAATGAACACTCAGGCCTGTGAGTGTGTTTTGTTTCTGATTTTGAGTGAAATCCGACAATAGATGCAGCCATGTCTGTCTGTTTCATGAACATCAGTGGGGAATAGAATATGCTACTTATCATTCAGTCTATTTAGCATGAGCTGCTGGTGTTTACCACACAGTACTATCACATCACAGAATGATGATGAATGGCACAGTGTTATCTGTGATGGCTCTGTCTTACAAAGTGATGCAGATACTAGCAGGGATTTTCATCTCATTACCTAAGTGCTGCAGTTTGGTCTACATTTATACACATGATCTCATGTAGGATCTGCAGTGACATAATGTTACTAAAGTAAGCTGAAAGACAGGAAATATTACATTTAAAATGAGTTCTCTTTCTATAATAGCTCTACTTATTGAAATATATTATGATTGAAATACACATTGAAATACAAAGCTAAAATAGTTCAAATAAGAGACCTGAAATTTGTTAGCTATTGTGTGCAGTTTATATTGTAATTTTTAATGCAGATAATAGGACTTAAAAGCCTGAGTCAAACTCAGGAGACTTTTCCAAAAATACAAACACTGCTTTTAAAAGGATCAGGCGGGGACATTCAGATCACCGGGCCTAAACTGGGTCAGAATGATCACAATACAAAGAGCACCAGTTAACTCTAGACACTCAAATAAAGAATCACTCAATCAAAATATCAGTCTTTAATCATTCAAGGTAGTCCTGCTGACCAAAAAGACCATTTACAGTACAAAAACACTTCCATTCTTACATTACACATCACTGTTACTTCAATACATTCACAAACTTTAAGGTCTAAATCATGTGAAATAACAACAATCTACATTTTAAAACAAAAAAGACATTCCTAAGCAGTACCATTATCATATTGGTCTAAAACAGCCTGAGTTTTGAGGAGAGGCCATTTCCATCAGGTAGTCTTCAATACGTGTCTCTATGTCTGCATACAGGTCATCAACCTGCTCCCTGAAAGGAGGATGCCACATCCACAACATGGTGACCCCTGCTACGGCCAGGAGAAGGAGGAAGAACATACACACTTTCCACCAGGAGTGACACAGTGTCTGAACAGAGAGGAAAGAAATGAGTCAGTTATTTGTCGTGTTGTTGCAGCAGTGGGAAATGCTCATAAAGACACAGAAAGTGTTAAAGAGGTTGCAGTTATGTGAGGGCTCTGATACTGCAAGGGCGTTAAGTCTCCAATTCCCCTAAATGCACACACACACTACTCACTGGTCTCTTGTGGCGGTGGCTGAGTTGCCGGAGTTCATCTCTGCACTGCGACAGCCGGGCCTGGCTGGACTGACACTCCTGTTCCATAGCGTGCAGCTCTGCCTTCAGCTCTTCACACTGCACACACACCAGAGTGAAGAACATTCAGATCATTAATTGAAACCAAATCCAATGCAGACAGATATCAATGTTTTAAAATGTGTTTAAATGTGGCAAATACAGTGTTTTCCTGGGTTAAAAAAGTGATATTTTCTGATGGGATGTATCTGTCTGTTATACAGCTCTCTTTGCACAACCTTATATGCACATCTAGAGTACACACATTATGCATTATTTTTACCTTGGTGGATTTATGAATGGCTGACATTGCCATGCCCTTAACTGTATCGGTGAAAGAGTGACACCCCCAGGTTACCTCTCTCTCTTTGTGCTGGAGTTTCTCCTGAGTGTGACGGAGGTGCTCCTCCACCTGAGAGTCCCTCCTCACTGTCAGTCGTGTCTCTGCTTTCTCTGACATCGCACACTCCTGCACGATGAAGTCAGGTCTCTCATCACTGCTATCTAGATAACAGAAAGCATGGCAGCATTTTAAAAGAGAACTCAGCATTCAGTCTCACAATTAACATTAAAAACACGGCTCACCTTTCAGGTGCTGGATTTCTTCTCTTAATGTCTGGTTGTCCTCCTCCAGCAGACGAATGTTGTACTGTAGCTCCTGCTTTTCTTGTCTCAAGGACACCACCTCCTCTCTCAGCTCGTCCTCTCTGGCTCTGGACAGCTGCACACGACACTCATGTTTGTCCACATTCAGACTACTGACTGTGCACATTGTGACAGTATATCATACCTCCACTTGGCTGTGTAACTGTTGCAGCTGTTCATTGCTGAGGTGTTGGTTCTCTCTGAGTTGTCCTGAGCTCAGATTCAGCTCCTCATAAAGGCTCTGCCAATGCAGTGCCTCTGCCTTAACTGTAATTAGTGCTTCCTGTTGGCAAAAAATACACAGTCCTCAAAAAATCTGCTGCAGTATTGACACATATATCACATGAAAACAGGTGTCTTTGTGTAGATGTTTGACCTGCAGTGTCTCAGCCTTATTGAGCGCCTCAGTTTTCTCCTGTGTGGCCTTCTGCAGGGCAACCAAGGCCTTCTCCTCATACACCATTCTCTGCTTTTCCATCTGTAGCAGCAGCTTCTTCATACCATCTTTTGGAAACTTCTGCAACAAAACATTATGGAGGTGAGACATCACAGACCAGAAAAGTGATGCTTTGCTATCACTGCATACAGATTAGACGTGGCTGTTACAGGAAGAAAGAAAATGCAAATAATTAATGTTAAAAACACTCCTGCTCTTTGGTTAACAAGCTTTTGTTGGTTGATCCTTCAGAGCTCACTGCTGCTTACCTGTAGGCAGATTTGCAGCTGCGCCTCCAGACCCTTGATCTTGTTTCTCAGTAGGTCTTCGGTGCAGCGAGTCTGTGTGGGTTAGAGAGGAAATGAATGGCTGTCATGCTGTAACCTGCAGCCGGAAAATTAATGGTTCATGTACCAAAATGTGTGACAGCAGTTTGTGTCACGGTCTGTGCTCACAGGTGCACAGAGGAAACTTGCAGCATCAGTGAGCCTCACGAACGACAACAATGTGCTGCAACTACTACAGTGTTTTAACTGTGCAAAATAAGTTTGCAAAAGATAACATACCTTAGTGAGATACAACACAGATGAAAGTCTTTGTATCTAAACTTAATAAATTCTAGATCCACAGCTGTCAAATTAGAAAGCAGGAAACAAAAAAGATAAACACCAATAAGTCTCCTTCATTCATTACAGCCAAATGATTTATAGCACCTTCAGGGTACAAGCTATAGACTGACACGCCCTTCCTGCATATGAACGGCAGCTTGCACTCCTAGACTGCAGCGGAAGCAGGAAGCTCCAAACCACAGCCTGCAAAGGCAAGAATACAGTGCTGTGACAAAGACAGCAACGTAGCTTTATACCATGAGACATATGTGCATGGTGTTTAGATGCTGTGACTGTTTAATGTACACAAACAGTGTGTGCATACAGACAAAGACTCTTACTGTCCATGTCTTGTTTGAGGAGTTCATGAGGTTTGATGTGCTTTCCTGGAGGGCGGCCAGCTTCTGCTTCACAACCTCCTCTCTCCACAGGGCCTCCTGATAGAAGACAAGGAACAGACGAGAGATGAATACAACAACTAATGTCTGACACAAGTGTCTGCTGTCATAGCTGTAACTTAGATTTTAAACACATAATCCCCTTTATATAGGATTTTTTTATTTACCTGCAAGTACTCGGCTAATCTCTGAATATCCTGTTATGAGAGAGAGAGAGTCATTAACAGTTTAACATTTCAATTTACAGAAGTTGATTAAGAAGCTCAGATGGAATTTGACAAATGAAACTATAATCTTAACCTGAGCACCATAATCTAATGAAAAAGAATGAAACTTACTGATTCTCTGACAGTGACCAGGCCGGACCTGTTTGAAGAAAACCATCTTATTAAAAACCAATCACACTCTCTCAAATTTAATTTGAGTCAGACTAGCACTGGACTCACGCTGTCTGCACGCCGCTCTCTCTCAGTGTCTTTTTATACAGAATATTTTCAGTTTGCACTGAGGGTTTTTGGATGCTTTCAGTTTGGAAGAATGTTGTGATGCTTGTTTTTTGAACTATAAAAGTGAGAGAAATACATCATTATTAGTGTGAGAATATATTAACAACATGTGTCAGTGTGTCCTCAGGATGTCATGTAAGAGTCTTACCGTTGTCCCTTTTGTGTGAGCTCCTCATCCTGTGCTGGTTGGACTCGGTCATTGTTGTGGAGGTAGATGCTTGCTTTCTTATATGACCTCTTTCTTGCCTCATCAGCGTTATCTGTTCTGACCACAATGAAGCCTGAAGAAATGAGAGGAGAGTGAAGATTTTTTTTTTTGCCTAATTAAAAACCTAAGATGTTGATGTTCAGATTAAAGTTATATTTTACCCATTTATTGGTGCCTGGGTCCTCACTGATGCTGCTGTTTGGTCTTAAACTCACTGGATGTCCGTTAGCAGTGGGAAATGTTTGGGTGTGTGTGTGCAGTGTCTCAGACCTGCTGCTTGAACTGTAATACTTCATTGAAAATGTATGAGCAGAAGTTTTCCTCTTGGACGGACGGGTTGTAGACTTCGAGCCGCACGGCTCTGGGCTCACTGATCTCCTCCTCAGGAATTCCAGCTGCCTTTTCTCTTTCAGTTCATTCTTTATCAGTTTTGTGTCCAAATCTCTTGTAGGGCTCCGACACGAAGTCACGTTGTTACGTCCTCGTAAGTGCTCGTGCTTCTGTGCTCTGAACTCCACTATTTGGTCGAAATCTTTCACTGGGGAGAGCTGTATTCCACTGACAGACAGGTCGTCCATGGCAGTTCGTCCACCTGATGCCTTAACCCTACAATGACAGTGTGAACACTCTTTATAACTACTTCTTATTATTAAATACATATAAACAGTGATTGATGTTGCAGGGAGCTATACAGTTACATTTCTAACTGTTGCAGGTGCATGTAAGGCTAGGAAGAAATACTGAAACAGTCTGAAATGTGCCTTAAGCTGAATAAATTCATATTTTGACATTTTAATCCCAAGAGGGAGTCGGTGATCTGTATCAATGGGCTGTGCACATAACTTAGCTTCAATGAAAAATAAATGGAAAGGCAGGCCTTTGACATTTCATATTCTTTGTGAGGAGAGCAGGCAGCAGAAACATCTGCAGCAGCAGCTCTACCTGTTTCTTTTTACAACGGTCCATTTGAATTGGAGCTGCTGTCAGACCAGGCGCTGGAAAGTGTTGATTCAGGCGGAAAAGTGCAAAATACTGCAAAAACAAAATGCTGTTTTAGAAGTAAGAAATAAAGCTTACTGTACCTACTGAGCCATCTCATTCAGAGAGGGAGAACTTCTTCACGAGGAGTCATCCATTTTCTCACTTCTCAAATAGTGTCCGGGGTTGTCTGTGTTTCTCATGAAGCTGTTTCTGTTGAGCATAATTTTACAGGAAGTGAAGGGAACCACAGCGTCATATGTTCCTCTATCTCACCAGCCACTCGCACCAAACTGATGCCATGCACGGGTGGGCCCCAAGATTACAGACCCCCCCCCCCTGTCTGGGATACAACACACCACTTGGGAGAGAGAGAAAGAAATAGAGAGAGAGAGCAGTGCAGTGTTTGTTTGCCTTTTAAAATCTTCCCTGTGCAGTTGTGAAACCTATTAGCAGAGGTTTCATGTCTCATTAAAACAGAGTTCAGACTGAAGGCACACCTGCATCAGTCAGCTTTTATAACTCTGTACATTGTATGTGCCATTTCCTTTTGGTTGATTGGTTAATTTTCTAGCTGTCAATTTTGATTGTAGATACACAGGTTCAACTTTTATTGAACTAAAAAAGGTTTTAAGTTGATAGGTTGGACTTCAAAATTAGGTTTAACATAGAAAAAACCTTCTAATGGCCTAAATGACCTCCATTAATTTAAATATAACCTTACAGCAGTGAAAAGTTGTACATGTACCCTTGAATGCAGCGCCCCCTATTGCCCGCTTCCTTTAAGAACTCTCAGGGGCGCTGCTGTACTCTCGCGTTGTTTCAGGAGGATTTCTCGTGTGTCCGCCATCCTTGTGGCTTTTGCAGAAGGGCACAGAGACCGAAGTAAGGGTGCCCTGTGTAGCAAGAACTTGGCACTTCATCCTTCAAACATGCTGTCCAGGATCGTGTTTGTCTCAGGTATGCAATAAAAAAGCCTTTGATATCATAACAATGTACAGTTTTGCCTGACTTGTCCAAACTGTGAAATAGTAGAAGGAAAAGTGAACAGTCACTGAGGAGCTGAAGGGTAAAGTGAAGGCCGCACTTTGAATGAGACGTGCTAACGCTAGCTAGCCTGCGCTAGTAGCATCACAAAAAAGGTCTGCCTAGGAGCTGTATCCAGTTTATTGCACAAAACGTCAGTTTTTGGTGATGCCGCTGAATGGGTGGCCGCTTTTACAGTTTATTAACTATCACTGCAGATTGTGTACAAGTAGGCTACACACTGAAGCTACGTTAGCTAGCGTTAGCTCTGCACGCTTATAGATGTCACCTTATTGACGGTCAGCGTTGCTGTGACATTTTGACATTTCTGATAAGGAGAGACTTCACAACCTGCACAAAAACTACAGGTTTGTGTCTTCACACATTGTTCATTTAGGCTCAGCGAAGTGCTCTCGGGCACTGTCGTTTTTGTGGTGTTGGCAATGCAATAGCTAACATGCCTTTGACGTGTCATTTGATTTGATTTATCATAATTAATCATTCCATACAGCTGTACAGTTAGTCCTTCCGTTATATTTACCAAAGAGTAATACTGGAAAAGTGTTTATTTGTCAGTAAATAGCTAAACTGATTCTAATAAAGACACACTTGGTAACAGCCATGTTTGTGCTTCTTTACAGCAGGTGCCCTGAAAGGCAGTGGCTCTTTTGGAGCTGGGTATGTACCTTTGTTCTGTTTTGATATGAACATATAATATTCTAGGAGCAAATAGAAATGTTACTGATTTAAATACTGGAAGAAAATGAAACATTAATACATGCATCATTAGTGTGTGGTTAAATAATGTGATTTTTTAAGTAGGCAAGCTCAATGTCAGCAAAAGGGCTGCAACTGCAAGATCACAATTACATCTTTGCTTCAACCTTGATCTTGAATCAAATGTAAATCCTATACATCAAATCCTAAATCTTTTTTAATACTGTCTCCTGCAGTCTGGTCCATGCATCTCGCTCTCTGCACACATCATCCCAGAGTCTGGCCCCAGTCCCCCCTCTGCCAGAGAAGGGAGGCAAAGTCCGTCATGGCATTATTCCTGAGGAGTATTTCCAGCTCCTGTACCCCAAAACTGGAGTCACAGGTCTGTAGTCTCTAACTGGAAGCAAGACTTGAATGAATGAATTTACCATGTCACATACCAAAAAAGTTCTCCAAGTCAAGTGAGGAGTGTGCAGATTACTGTAAACTGTGAAAATATATTAGGTGCTTTACTGAAATAAACTGCTCAAATAATGAAAAATGTGTCATTATCCTTTTCCCATCAGGACCCTACATGCTAGGTGCAGGCCTCATCATGTACTTGCTTTCCAAGGAAATCTATGTCATCAACCACGAGACCTTTGCTGCTGCCTCCATTGGCACCATCATCATCTATGCTGTCAAGAAATATGGTTCTAGTTTTGCAGCTTTTGCTGATAATCTGAATGAGGTATGTGGGCAACAGAATGAATTTGGCTTTTCTAGCTAGTGATAGTGAAAAATATTTACCAGATGGTGTGTCTAGACTGTTCTTATATTTTTTTTATAAAAGACATTCATTCTTTTTTTCTTTTTTTTTTGCCCAACCTTTGCATTCACTTCTAATCCTGGTATGTTTCTTCTCTCCGTCTTGTGTAGGAGAAAGTGGCCACTGCTCAGGAGGTGAAGGACCTCGCCATTTCCAGCCTCACTAAGGCCATTGCAGATGAGAAGAAGGAACAGTGGAGAGCAGAAGGAAAAGGGATGCTCTTTGACGCAAAGAGGGTAAGCTGCAGTACTCTTGAGTGTGTTTCTTCATCACAGTCTTTTACATATCAGCTGCAGTGAACATTGAACATTTATCAACCTCTACTGGCATCAACTGCAGCTGCAGCAACATACCTGAGTGGGAAAAGTAATCTGCAAGGACTACTATGGATTGATAGACATTTCTGCACAGTTGCAGTGTCTGCTCACTTGTCTTAATTAAAAACATCATGATAGTGATAACTTCAGTAGCCTCCATGCCACTTTGGCAACATATTCAGTATAGCCTTTAACCATTGTGACAGACCAGAATGGAAACAACACAGATGACATGGTCTGCCTTCAGCGGGATGTACTAAGCAGCCTTGTTCAGCAAGTATACCTGTGTTGTTTTTTCAGAACAATGTGGCGATGCTGTTGGAGATCAACAGAAGGGAGAGATTACACATGGTGTCCAATGAGGTGAAGAGACGCTTGGACTATCAGATTGCCCTGCAGAATCTTAACCGTCAGCTGGAGCAGGAGCACATGGTCAACTGGGTGGAGAAGAATGTCATCAGCAGCATCACCCCCCAGCAGGTCAGATTCTTTTTTTTAAAGTGGAATATGAAACATGTCATCAAAACATAACATGCACTAAAACCTACACTTCATTTAGGCTACTTTCCCG
Source organism: Parambassis ranga (assembly GCF_900634625.1). Taxonomy (NCBI): domain Eukaryota; kingdom Metazoa; phylum Chordata; class Actinopteri; family Ambassidae; genus Parambassis; species Parambassis ranga. Next base: position 10,638,337 of record NC_041028.1, on the reverse strand, counting down.
TCAGGCTCCCTTAGGAGGAAAAATATATGTTTTTTTTTTTTTAGCTCCTCTGTGTTTGTGACAGTGGTAACAAATTTCTGGTTGTGGAACATCACAAAATGTGTTTTTTTTTTAAGCTTTTCCCTAAAATGACTGGCAAATATTTGTACAAATATGGAAAAATAGTGGATGATTTACTGTAGTGCTAGCAGTAAAAGAAACTCTTATTAAAAATAATGAACCAGAGTTTTATATCTTTGTGTGTGTGTTTCAGGAGAAGGCGAGCATCGCCAAGTGCATCACAGACCTGAAGGCGCTGGCTAAGGCTACTCAGGCCAAAGCTACAGCCTAAACTGTGGAGGCTGCTCTAATCCCCAGATCATTGTCAATAGATGAGACCCCACTTTTCTTTACAGAATAAAATGTTTCCTCCTACAGATTGTCTCTGTCAATAATATGGGTGTGTACAGTATTTACACGTCGCCAGACGGTAAAATAAATGGTTCTCTTACTCAACCTGACTGGTTTGTTCTTTTTTTACTTTCTCTATAACAGCCATGATAAAATAAGTAAACTTGAACTAAACGGTCGAGTATTTTCTTCAGCTTAAAAGACCTTTTATCACTCTGAAGAAAGTATGCTGGAGTGTTTCTAAACCTTTGGACTCATAACAAGCCACAGATGTACTGCCTTCCATAATACCTCATAAATGACAGATCGGGCCAGCCCTCTTCAGCCGTCGCTCCCATCTGATCATTGCACTTTGATCCTGGGTGCTTTTAGGCGGAAGTCAAGGAAATTTTCTCTCTAAGCCGTGTGTGGACCAGATGAGGGAACTCGGTCACGTTGTGTTTTAAAATAAGGCCAAGATGACACAGGAGCAGAGCTGACACTAACAGGTAACAACTGGCTAAATGTGTGTTGATATTAAATAAATGTTTACCGGCACGCTGCTTTCAATGTAGTAAAGTGAAGCTCATATATCTTCTGTCACACCTGGAGGTATGTGACGGTTTAAAGTTCACTTCAGGATATAAAAGTGGTTGTGCATGTGGTTATTTAAAAAAAATGGTGTAGATTTGTTTTTTAATTATTATCAATACTGATGCAGCATTTATTGTGGGCTGCATGTCCAGGAGCTAAAGTCCACCAGATAGTTTAATAATTATTGTAATGTGTTAATTTAAACCCTGAATTTTTAACCATTTGTGATTGTTTAACTGAACGTTGTCCTCTGTGTTTTATTATAAATGTACAGAAATTAGAAACACAAGATAGCAAACAGGCATGACAATGGTGAGATGATCACAAAAGATCAAAGTGTAGCAGCAGTAAAGGTAGAAAACTGACCTCACTAATGTTACCTGTAAAGACTGTCAGACGTGTCTGCTGAGACAAACCAAGTGTCATTTCTGCAGACAGATGTTTTTTCTTTCAGGTTTGAGCTCCAGTCAAGTGATTCCTGTCTTAAAGCTCCGACTTACACAAGATTGATCATGTATGGAAACTCTGGCGCCTTCTCCTATTTTCCACGGTCAGTGAACTTTGTATTATTTTTAACACTTGAGGACTCAACACTACCACTTTGATGATGAACAGTTCTGTGAAATACTGTTAATGTGGCGTAAGGACAGCTTATCTCCTGGTTAGTGTACTGGTCATTAAGGTTTATTGACATGTAATGTAACAGTCCACTCCACTCCACCTGCCTTAAAAGTGGTTATTCTTCAGGGGTTTCTCACCGGAGGACCTCCCTCAGTCAAGACGGCCTTTCCAACAAGATGACCCCAAGGGTTCTCCACTGCAGAGGAACGGCATGTCCAGGCCCACTGGACGATCCATATACAGTATGTTCACACATAAAAACTGCATTTGTTCAGCAACATGCTCCTCTCTGTGAGGACAAAGTGAGTTTAAAAAATGTTTTTTACATCAGTGCAGAGAAAGGAGTATTCAGAGGCACTGAACAGACAACCAGACAACTTTCACATCAGGGTGGAGGTATGAAACCAGCACACATGCATACAAACACATTACTGACAGCACACTCCTCATCCATGACCCTCCTCATCGACTCCGCAGCACCTGTTCACCTGTGAGCTGGATGGCCAGGAGACAAAAACGTTGGAGGACTGTGTGGCCAGGCTCAAAAGGCTGGACAGCAAAGGTCGCCTGTGGCCTCAGGAGATGATCATGGAGGTGCAACGAGGATATCTGGTGCTCAGTGACATTGAGACCAAGGTTGGTCATTGGAAGAAGAAATAATGACATTGTGTTTGGGAAGCTGAATGCAAAGTTATCATGCATGTAAATGGCCATTATTATCTTACCTTTTGCCTGTGTGCAACAGATTCAGCTAGTAACTGCCTCTGTTTGGTCAATCTGATTCTACAGGCGGAGCTGGAGTCGATGCCCTTGAGTAGCATTTTGCAAACTAAAGCTGTGCTGGACAGCTGTGCTTACAACTCTCTGCTGATGATAACTGTACAGGAGCACAGCAAACGCATCACCCAGGTCTTCATGTTCCAGTGTGAGGAGACAGGGGTGAGTCCCATTTTACCAGAACCAGCAGTAAGCCTAAAGAGTTTGTGACTATTATCTGTATTGTGAGTTTCTGTGTGTGTTTCTTTAGGCCGATATCATTAAGACAGATCTGGATAAGTCAATCCAAAGTGAAGGCAGCGACCTGGATCAGCGCAGAGAGCCCTCTGACATCAGGTACCCTGGAAACCGATACAATCCCAGGAAGGACCAACAGAGAACAGGAACATCATTAACTGCTGTCTGTTGGTGTTTTTAGGATTAATCTTGAGAACATCATCGGTAAACATACACCAGGAGGATACTGGCAACCTGGACCCCGTGCTTCACTGCAAAGGAGGACCCCGTCACCACCCGACCACATGGCCCCACAGTGGAACAACAGAGAGATGGGTACACTGAAAGCACAGCAACTGATGTGTTCATTTTAAATATGCACTTAACTACATTAACAATGTGTCAGCACTGTCATAAAATCTTATTTATTTTCTAATCAGATAATTTTCCTCCACCTCTGGTTTATACACCAGAAGAAGAACCAATGCACCATCCTGATCTTCATGAGTTACAGAGCAGCACAGTGGCTTCAGAGAAAGCAGAAATACAAAGGAACACGGTCAGGGTTAAAAGGAGGGTTAAAATAATTTTTAAAGGTCACTCCATTTGTCTTATCTTTGGGTGTAGACACTCTACAGAGGTTTGATTCATGCTTTCTGTTCATGTCCTCAGGAGATATTAAACCATGTTATAAGTGATATCGAGATCTTCGTAGGTAAAGTGACAACTGCAGCTAATTCACCAACAGTGCAAGAGACCAAAACCAAGAAGAAAAAGAAAAAAACTAAAAAACATGGTAAGCTTCTTCATTGTATCTTCCCATGCAATTCAGGAATGTATGTAATGTAATCTATAAGCACAGACAATGTTTGTGTGTGATTAAGATGATTGTGTTTCTACAGCAGCTGAACCCGTCATCATTCTGCCGTCATTGGAGGAATATGTCTCCTACCTTCAGAAAATCAAATATGGATTCAATCTGCTGGTGAATACTTGTTCTGTCTCCACAGATTACTTACTGACTCCAGTGGTTCTGGAAAGAATTTAGCTGAATTCTTGAATGTGTGAATGGAGCAGAAAACCACTTACGTAATCTAAGAGTGTATTTACTGTTTTACAGGGCCAGTTGGCGGGAGCACTGACTCAGCCAAGTGCTCCTGAATTTGTCCACATCTTCTTCAGTTATCTGAACCAGGTTGGATCGACGTACACTGCTCAAACAAATAAAGGGAACACTTCAACAACACAATGTGACTCCAAGTCAGTCACACTTCTGTGAAATCAGCCTGTCCAGTTAGGAAGCAACACTGATTGTGAATCTATTTCAGCTGCTGTTGTGCAAATGGAACAGACAACAGCAGCTCATCCAGGATGGCACATTATTTTCAACTGGAATATATTATTCATTGAGCTCTAGGAGGTGTTATTTTAGTGTTCCCTTTATTTTTTGAGCAGTATATTTTTACAGTGGGTTTATAGTGCTTTTCTTGACCACACAGTGGCGCTCTTTAATACTTTTTTCCCCATTTTTCCACAGATATTCTCCCTGTATCCCACAGACCTACCTCCCACTGTGCTCTCTCCCCTTCTGATAGAGAAGGCCGTGGGTCTGCTCAGTCAGGTTGTCAACCCAGAGGAGGACCAGCTGTGGAAGTCTCTGGGAGACAGCTGGAACATCCCCAGGTAAGATCTAACCTTTAGCATCTTCCTACATAAGCCTGTTTTACAAAGCCTATGACCTTTCTGTATACAGTCCTCTGATTGTAAGTGGACCTATAGGTGGCTGGGCACGCCCTCACATGGGCAGAGTGCATCTGATCACTGATATGTAAATACAGGCCAGAGGTAATGATGTGTTCATGGCAAAATGGTTGATAAGACTAAGACCTATATTTAGGTTTCAAAGAACAGCATAGGTTTCTGACATGTAGTGATAGTTTCCTCTCTTGCTGCATTCGTTACAGGTCTAGATGGCCAAATGATGACGTCCCACCTTACATCCCAGAGTTCTATGATGGCTGGCAGCCACCACCGCCCGCTCATGTTCCCTCATCACCACCTCCAATGAGGAGGAGCAACAGCCAGCGCTTCCCTCCAGGCCACCCTAATGGTCAAATAGACGAAGGTTATTCACCCAGAGCGTCACTACAACGGCCTGAGGAGGTACACCCAGACTGACCTGCTACTGTATTCAACTATTACTCATGTTGCCAGAAGAAGAAAGCTGTTTTTAAGTGTCTGTTGAAATTATGATCACTGCTACCATCAACCAACATTACACATCAGCCTTTTGCTATGTTAGTTTAGAAGAAAATGATCTTTATTATATTCAGTGCTATCATAGTGCATCTTATGCCTTTCACAGCCAGCAGTCGGCAATCAATGGGGTCCACCATCACAGTAAGCATTGCAACACACACAGGTGTTACTTACGGTACCTTTCTTCAGTTCTCTCTGTGCTTTGTTCTGGTAACGTGTATCACTGTCACAACATGAGTTTGCTGCTGTTCCAGCTCCAGCGAGCCGCCACAGTACATGCATGTCATGTACGACTTTACAGCCAGGAACCCCAGAGAGTTGAGTGTCATGAAGGGGGATGTGGTTCAGGTGAGAGGACAAACACGATGACCATCTTACTGAAAGAGGACTTGACAATTATCCAGGAAGGCTCATGTTTTGGCTTTGTTACATCCAGGTGGAGTCTTTTTGACTAAATATAGACAGATTAGTTCTTTATCGTGCCTTTTTTATAATTATCCCTTATTGTGTGGAGAGGGTTGCCATTCAGATGCTTCGTGAAACTTAAATACTTTACACCACGTTAGTGTGAAGGAGTTCCAGTGTATTAATTACATTCAGGCATGTGAATTGTTTTTTTACAGGTGATTCAGAAAGGTAAACAATGGTGGCTTGTTCGCAACAGACGCAATGAGGAAGGCAACGTTCTTCAGCATATTTTGGAGCCATTGAGGAACCCCATAGATGATGTGCCGGTGAGTTTAGTGTCATACAGTAGCTCTGCTGCATAACCTGCCTAACAGATACCACGTGTAACACTGTCCTTCACAGCGGAGCACTGGTGGCCCTGTCACTCTGGACATGACCTCCCCGCCTGCAGAGGTGAAAGCCTGGCTTGAGTACAAAGGTTTCTCCAGAATGTGAGTGACTGTTACCTTGCATGGTGCAAATAAGATTCTGTAGCACATGGAATAGGATGGTTGATTTTTTTTTTTTTGCCTTTTCTTGGACAGAACTGTCTCCAGCCTTGGCGTGCTGAGTGGAAAACTGCTGCTGGGAATGACTAAGGAAGAGATCAGGACTGTGTGTCCAGAGGAAGGAGCCAAAGTCTTCTTCCAGCTTCAAGCTGTCAAGTCAGCTGTTGCGGTAGGTGACAGACAATATGAAGTGTACTCAAACACAACAGCTGCACATCAGGAACATTTCATTCTGTTTATCTGCAGCTGGCAAGCGAACCATCGAGCCTGTACAACGGACGCTACTAACAACCATCGCTCCAGTCCTTCACATTCGGATCAACAGCTGGAATTAACATCCAAATTATTTCCTGCTTTCAGCATGAATAGAATCTTAATTCTTTTGAAAGTTTATCTGAGGTAACCTCTGTGTTGCATCAATAATTTTTAGTTACATGTTATACTGTAATTTGCCTTTACTTTCAAGTATAGTCCTCCTAATTAAACACTACATTTTACACTACATGATTCACCTGACACAACAATTATTAAGTAGTAATTGTGAGAAACATAAACATGCTGAAGTACATTGCTGCTGTTTCCTGTTTGTTATTTCCTGTACACGGTGTGATGTTAAAATTGAAATCTAAACAAATTCAAAGTCTTGCTTTATTCTGTTATCAATGGAACAAGTGCAACATGTGAAATTAAACTTTCTGTTCTACATCATTATTTCAAAACAAATTTATTTTTTCTCTGGAACTAAAAAACGTTTTATAAATGGCTCCTGACCTACACAACCAAATTGTTAACTGCATATAAAAAATGACAAATTAACTTTTCTCTAGCCCAAACTTTAGTGAAAAGTGTTCTGTTATTTTTCTCTCTGAGGCATACAAGCATCACTCCTTCTTGTATCCCCATTTGGCCATCTTGTTGTTGACTGGATATTTCATGTATCTGTTTGACTTCATGTACGCAGCAATCTTCTCCAGAGCCTGTGATGATCAGACAAACACAGAGAGGCTACAGAGTCAGCTCCACAGACACTACAGAGACTGTACAGCTTTCTACTTCCTTTCAATGTTAGTGGAGGAGGATGTGCGTCAACATCCCTCAACTGTGCTCACCTCAAACCGGTCTAACAGGCCTTTGAGGTTCTTGAAGTCATCCAGGCATGAAGAGTGAAACATCCTGTGCTGATCCAACAGCTCATACATGATGAAATCCACAAAAGTGATCTGTTGTAAAGAAAGGGTGTATTAACATGCAGGAAGCACCATGATGGACCAAGCCAACAGTTCCGAACAATCACACAAGAGATCAATAAGTGTTAATTAACCAGCTTTATAACCTATTAAAGATCAATGGAATAATGCCACTGGATTTTTTTAGGGCTCAGTCTGATGCCATTCTGAAGGTGGCCTACAAAAATATGTCACACTATAGGGAAAATGAAGTCTCAGCACCCTCTGCTGCACAGACTATGTGATGACATTCTTTAGAAATATACCATAATCAAGCTTTTTCTGGTTCATGTTCTTAATATCTGCTCATTATGTGACCTACCTTGTCACCAGCAAACCACTTCCTGTTTCCAAGGAAGTTTGAGAACTGTTTCAGTACACCTGGCAGTCTCTCCAGGTACCCTGGCTTCATCTTATCCTGTTGTCAGACATTTAAGCATTAGTGGAGATTGAGAAGTCTAAAAAGACATTAGATCATCTTCAGCTAAACACTCACAAAGTCGGTGTAGCACATCATCACAAAGCCGTTTCTGAAGTCCATGGCTTGGTTCTCCAAGGTGTCCACTCGCACCTTTTCATCCTCGGTCTCTCCGCCTGATATCAGATCGGAAACGTTTGGGATCCAACTTCTCTGGATCTAATATTTATCATGCATACACACCTGTGGTTCTGTCTTTGGGGCTATACGCATGTTATCTGTGACATAAATCACAATACTCACACAGGTTGTGCTTCCGTGCGATGTATCTCATGATAGCATTGCTCTGAACGATCTTCCTGTCTCCATCCTCCAAATAAGGAAGCTATAGTGGGAGGTTCATGACAAACATCACTATTGTCAGTTTAACCTGCTTCTTATTTACACAAACATTCTTAAGATAAAGTCTCTTACGTTGGGGAAGTCCATTCCAAGTTTGTCCTTTTCATTGAACCAGCAGCTCTTGTCATAGTTTGGAGCTGTGTAAGAGAAATGTGGGTCACATGATTAAACCAGATCTTTGGTTAAACTCTATGATGCCTGTTTGAACGATGGTTGGCCACTACCTTCACCACAGACATAAAACTTGTCCTCGTACTTGGTACCGGTGTACTCCAGCAGGAGGCGGACCGGCTGGGCAAGCTGCACCAAAACAAAGAGAGAGAAATAATATCAACACAACGAAGCGCTGAGGTCTGCACAGGGATGTGACCCTCTTCATGATAAATACCGTTTATATATAAACAGTGGTTTTGTGGGTAAAATGTCAGGGCACCTCCTCTGACGCCTATCTTTTTCCTCCACTCTCACCCCACCCAGCAGAGGCAGAGTGCCACTCACCATGAGTAAACACTTATTGCATATAGAACACTTCACATTTGTTTGTTCACGCACTCCCTCAACGGCTGTGTAGCTGCCATAACAGGCCCCCGCCTGCCTGTGGGGAACCTCCTCCTGTGATTAGTGAACCACCTGAGCTACAGCCGTCCAATAATGAGTCTGTCTCAACACCACCAGGTGGTTTTGCTTTCCCTTTTTTTATGTCAAACCACAATGGAGTAGAAACGAGTTTGGTGATGGGTTGTGTCACACTATCCAGCAATAAGTCAACATAGATGTGCAGCCCGATTTGTTCCGATCATGCCAGTTTGACCAAACTTTCCATTTTTCTTACAGCTATGGTAGTTTTACTCATACAACAATAATTGTAACTGCTTATGATTTTTAAGCCTCAGATTCTCTTTGAGGTTCTGTTGTTAAAATAATAATAACTAAAAATCTAAAACTGGAACTTATATTAAAAGACAGGATGATGAATGAACAACATTTTGGATGACAGCTCCAATGGGACCTCATCCAATCATTTTGGACTTTCTTGAGAGCGCCCCCTACAGACAGGACATTCATAAATGGTCTGGGTTGGACTGTGGACATGTATTGCTTCCTCCTGCAAATACTAAAATGAAGCAAAGGCAATAAGGTTCAAATCTTATGTTGCATTTGTCACTAACAGTTTTTCCAGAACAGAGGATCTTTGTTTCAGCCAAAGGAAAAACACTGGCAGTAAATGGAGCAGATTCCTGTCAAATGAAGAGGCTCACAGTGCACACAGAGAGTGGCTGAGCATTGAGTCAAGATACGTGTTTACACATAAACAAAGAATCGGCTTTTATAGGCACAACACAAGTTCCCCATTGTGAGACAAACAAATCCTAATTTAACAGTGAGATGACCTGTGCTATGACTTGGTGCTAAAAACAAATACAACTTAAGTTCCTGCATCACTGAAACCTTTAATCAGAGAGCAAGGTGTGGATCATTGAATCTCTTAATGTTGCAGATTAGTTTCTCATCACTGCAGTCACTGAGAGGGAGTTTGGGAGTTTTAAAGTGTGCAACAGCTGCAGCTGGATGTGAATGTTGCTGTTAGATAACACAGGCGTCCTGAACATTTGACCACATGACCCTGGAGTGCAGGAGCTCAGAGCACTGCTCTGCTTTGGCCATTTTAACGCGTGTAAACGAGGAGGCTGCTTCAAAGAAGCACACAGTCTAGATAAAATAAGCGTGCAGCGCTGCAGAGCGCAGCTCATGCTGGGACACACACACACAGCCATGTTGGCGCGGTTCCGGTGACATTATCCAGCACACCAACACCATGCGATAAAACTTCACTGTTAACGGAAGACAAACAGAAAGGCAGCGGCGCAGTCTGCGCTGCAGGACAGATGAAACTTACCCCGCGGATGTCCCAGTAAGCCAGTTTCATTGTCATTTTGAGATACTTTCGGAGGCTGGTTGTAGCTAGTGGAGGCTGGTGGAGCTGCTGTGAGACAGACGGAGGGGTGTGTGCGTCTGTGCGTTAAAAGCACCCAGAGAGATGGAGAAGAGGCGGAGCGAGGTGGGCGGTGAACCGGGCGGTCTACAAACCGGTTCCTCGTTTGTGCCTTTAAGTCTGTACGGTGTGTGAATATGAATGCATATAAATCCCACAAATCCACCCTGCGTGATAAACGTAAATGAATGATACCGAGGAATATGTGAGAACGCCCTGCTTTTATCCACATGCACAGTCATGGTGAGGCAGACTTTTCCATGACCCTGTGGGAGAGACACACAATGTGTGTGTGTGTGTGTGTGTGTGTGTGCAGCAACATGCAGTGGCTACACCTGTTACATAAGACTGTGGAAAAGACAAAAGAGCTCTGTGCAAATATTTGCTACCACACAAAAAGAAAGCATCAAAACTTGAATTAGGATCCGGTGTCTGCTTCCCCTAAAAGCATCTGTACTCTTCATCACACAGTTGGGAAGATGGGTGCCACTTTTGTAAAATGACAGCCAGGGACCACTAATAAAAATAATAAACATAAAGTTCATATTTAGGTCTGGTCTGTAATGTGGGAAATTCATCGGTCCATTTTTGTTTTTCTGGTTTTTTTTTTTATTGTCCTCTCTCATATTTGCCAGGAGACACATCCAGCCACAGCGGGCGGCCTGCACAGCTCAGACATGCATGAACTCTCAGAAATGTCAGCACAGATCTCTGATAACATGCAACTTCCGAGCAGCACACAGAAAGCCTTTAGTGCACATTTTCTATATTTAAACGCTCATTTTCCAGCTAACACACTATCAAGAATGTAAGGCAGGGTGTGCACTGTAAGCTCAGTAACACACAAGATGAAGTTTGAACCTCCTTCTCACTTTGACCCACTTCAGTGCATAATGAAGTGATTAGAGACTCACAAACACACAATGCTGTCTTTGTTTCATGTCATTTTTTCCACAGAGCCCTCAGTGATTAACTGCTGATACACAAGTAGTCCTTATTTGTCTAAATAAATGATATACACCTATAACAAGTAGAAAAAGGAACATCCAACATCAATAGTGTTTATTGTTTCACAGACGCAAATGGCATTAAATCATATTTCACAAACAGCACAAATATTCTCTGGAAGGACACATATTGCTTTTGAAATGCAACAAGCAGCCTCACTGACGACAGCGTGACGCAAACGGAAAGCAGGAAAAGGGTTTGTTGAGCTTTCAGTTCTCTAAAAGTTGTTTTCTTCATGGATTTGGCACTGGTTGTGCAAGGAGTGAAGGAACAGATCATCAAGCATCATTATTCAGAAATGTATTTTAAATATCTCCTAGTGTGCAGGACAGATGGTTGCTGGAGTTAGGGTTCAGACTGTCAACAGAAACAAAGTCACAAAATAGGAGTTTTAAGATAGTACAAACAAGGTGCATCACTGCACATCAGAAACAAACGTGCCCTCATGCAACCACGCTGAATCACTGTAAAGACCGAAGAAAGAGGAAACAGCAACAACACTGCAGGAATGATGAAGAGCTTTTTTTTTTTGCCAGTTATACAGCATGAGGTCCTGTCCCGTGGATGATTACTGCAGAACGTGCTGTTTCCAGGTTTTTATTAATGGCTTTTGGATCATTTGGTGAACCTATTTTGTGTAAAAGAAATTATGATAAAATCTCCGCTGTAACCAGAACTTTGGATACTGAGGTCATTATTCCACCGCAACCATCACCCATACTCATTTTATGTGGCTTATTATTATTTTGACTGTACTAATCTTGTGGTAATAAGGAATTTATGTTGCAACTTCCCATCAAAAACAACCAGCCAAGTAAACAGGAAGTAAGGGTTTTGTGTTACTGAGGTCCCTGTTTACAAATTGATGTTATCATCTGACAGCCTGTGTGTTTCTGTGTATGTGTGTTGTTACCTATGACCATAAATAAGAAGAATTCCCTTGAAGTTGGAAATATCTGTAATTGTAAGAAAAAGTGATGACATCAGTGTCCTTAATGCTAACCACAGCCGTGTGTGTGGTCAGAGACTCTTTGAATCTGTCAGCGTTGGATCCATTGGTATTATTGATGAGGTAAACTATGAACCTGAATTTTATTCAAGACATACAGACACTGAACAGAAACACTGAATAAATGTGGGCCAAAAAAATTGTGAAAATATAAATATTTAAAAAATCATGAAATCACAGCGACAAATGAAACAAAGGACAAAACTAAAGGAAGAGAAGATCCTGGGAACACAGGTCCTCTCATACACTTCTTCTGATATGCTTCTATAAATCTATACAAAGTCCACAGGGAATGTGCTGTGGCGCTCACTTCTCAGCCTGCACCGCTCCCACACACAGACTTCCCTCCTCCTCAATGGTCTCCAGCTCGTCTGTGCGAATGGCCTGGGTGATTAAATTCAGCTCCTCACACAGGGTCTCGTACCGATATGCCACACGGATGTCAGGAACGTTGGTGCGCCTGATGTCGTTGCTCTCCTGTCCCTCCTTGATGTAGTGGGGGCCGAGCCAGTAGCTCTTCATCTGATCACACAGTAAAAACAGATTACAGTAGACAGAGGAGGGTGTGGTACAACTGTAAAATGAGATAACCTGTGCTATGATGATACCTTGTGAGAGAATCCGCTCATCAGCACGCTGTTTCTGGCCAGCTCGCACATGTCACAGGAGCTCAGTTTCCACACCTGAGCAGCGATGCTGTACTCTTCCATCAGGGGCTCCTACATGTTAAAACACATGTCTGTAAATACCACCTTAAATCTGATGAGATGCACTAAGGGTCTGGCTGACCTTGGTGAAGTGAAACTGCAGAGGGTCATCTGTAGACAGAGAGACCATGAGGCCTCTGGATAGGTACTCTGGCAGAGGGTTGCGATGGTAGCTGAGGAACAGGCTGTTATTGCTAAGCGGAGACATGGCGATGCCAATCTGGGCAAAGTAGTACAGATACTGCAGTACAGGAGCCTGGAGGGAGACGAGGGAGGAACAAGCAACACAGTGATACACGCAGCCCTGATTTTTCATGAGCTTTCAAAAAGACATGCTACAGCTGTGTATAAATTACACTGCTATTGTGAAATTGAGGTCACACCTTTCTGAGCAGCAGCCCATGGGAGATATTCTCTGACAGCATGAAGCCAGACACCAGGTGATGGATCGGCCCCGCCTCCCCACAATGAGGACGAAGGACAAGTGTGTGAAACCCCCGCTGCCTGCAATGAACACACATACACAGGTAATGGGAGGGTGACTTCAGCTTTGTTTGCACTCAGAAAAGTATTTTGAACATTTTGAACACACACTGCTGCTCCCCAGTGCAGATGAAACACGACAGAAATACCACAGTGGTTTTATCAGTTCATCCTTGAGTCTAAGTAATCCTGTCAGGATTACTTAAGATATCATCAGCACAAGAACAGGAACCTGAAAATCTAGACCAACAAAACACAGATAATCTGCTGCTTTTTTTGGGTGGCATGCTTTGATATGATCCAAGTATTTAAAATAATAAAAAAAACATCAGGTAATCCTTTTGGGGCAAGTTAGTGCAACATATTAAAAGTCACCCTGTCATTTCAGAGTGCAAGATTTACAAGGAATACACAGCAGTGAAGGAACCATTCTTCTAAAGACTAACATGTTGGTAACATACCTGCGCAGGTGGTTCAGCACGGTCATGTTTGCATACATATAGTAGAGGTAGTAGGAATAGGGTGGGTTGTCCTCCTCTGTCCAGTTGACTGGCAGCGGACTGTCCAGGTTGAAGATATGTTGCTCTGGTTTTGATTCATCATCCACACTATCAAAACCTACAACCTGTGTGAGACGGAAGAGAGCATCCATAAAAACCCCTGTGAGGGCTGAAGCCAGTGCATCTGAAGATTTAAACATACGTGTTGAAGAAAGAGGTGCAGCTCTGGGTGGCTGCTGGGGTTGACTGTGACTTCGAACAGGGGCATGAAGATGTTCTCCAGCATTTCCTGGAAGTTGCCCAGCTGTTTCTTGGTGTGGTAGACGTCACTTTGAACAAAGAATAAATACAAATAAATGAACATGAAATGATAGCTTCCGTCTTTTCCGTCTTTTTAAATAAAAGTCATCACTTTTAGAATACTTCCATTAATACCTCATATAACTAAACTTGTTTTCAAAGATGCAGTGTGATGCTGAAATGTCAGCAGCATCAAGCAGGAACCAAGGGAAGCAAATTAATGCAAATTCTTGGCAGCTTATTATTCTGACACACTAGTTGAGGAAGTGCTCTTCTGTTACTCACAAGAGTCGTGGCACCTGCACGAGCCAGCGCACGTTGTCAGAGTAGACCTGATGCTTGACGGCCCACTTGGCCAGTTTGTCCCACTCATCTCTGGAGCGGCCGTAGATCGACAGCCGGAGCTCCACGTTCTGATACTTGCTCTCCTCCAAGTCAGCCATCACCTCCTGAGAAGCAGGAGAAGCAAACAGTCAGCAGAGGGCGCCACAGCATCATACTGTCACCCTGCAGGGATCGGTGTGTGAGGAAGATGATCGTGAGTGCAGCAAGCACCTTAATAATGTGACCAAAGTATTTCCCCTCGATGTAGTTGTCTGTTTTGATGAAGATCTCTCTCAGGATGGACTCACCGATGGGATTGTATTTAGCGTTAAACTTATCAAATCGATGGAAAGTGTTACGGTCCTGCAAACAATTCAAAGGAAATGACACAATGTTGTCCATTTATGTCCACATTCTGGTGCCATTTTTAAACTCCTGAATACTCACTGCATGCATGTCCAGAGTGTCAACACTCAGGTCAAAGGCCGTTAGGTTCATACTCTCAAACACTTCCATGAGCGTCTGACCTTTGCCTCGTTCTACATGCACAATCTCTTTAGGATACTTCTTCATGGCTCTTTTGATAAAACGTAGAAGGTGCTTCTGGTTCATGCAAGACGAAGCGTGAATGTGTGTGTCCACCTGTAAAACAATCCACACAAACAGGAACAAATAGTGGACTATGTTTCTGGGTTACCACTGGTAATTATTGGTTGGGTAAGGAAGAAAAAAGCTCTCAAGTTCACCTTACGGATATTATAAAAGTCTCGATGTGGGACTTTCTTCTGTGCTGCCAGCTCCTTCATTTCATTCAGCAGGATGTGCATCTGGAATTTGGAGCTAAGGTACTGCAGACGACGATAGCAGAAGGACTTTCTGTGGCAGAGACAAACAAGACACAGACAGTGAGTACTCACTGCAGCATGTTTATTTATTTAGGACAGAATCATCTGTTCCAAAATGAGGCAAACTTACACCGGGCCGTTGATGATGAGGGCCATCATCACGTTCATGTCTGCGATGTACTCCTGCAGGTCTGGATACGGCAGGTCCAGCTCTGTGCTCCTGTTAGCAACATGACAACTGTAAGACTCTGCTGCCAACAAAATGTGTGAAGTGGTTTCTAAAAACAGACAGGCATCCTATCACACTGAAGATGCAGCATGCACGCACAAAGTGATTTATCATAAATGTCTCACTTTTCCATAACGTTCCTCGTTGTGTAAACATGCATGACACCATCCACCATCTTACAGCCGTAACCCATGTCGGGTGGCATGCTGGCAGGGTCCTGGTTCTCGTAGGGGTGCGTTTCAGAAGCAGGTGGGTGCACGGTGGCATCTGAGAGGAGACAGAATGTCGCACCGTGTCATGGCTTTGAAGGAGGCGGGCGGACACATGCGAATAAGACCTGAGTTTAACAGCCTACATGTGTTGGCAGCCTGTTCAGGGGTGTGTAACAGATGGATCTGTGAAATCTGTGGGTGTGCACGGGTATGTTTTAACATGAGCGTGAGCATGTGACACTGATACTGGATTATTAATTCCTGTAAACAAGCAACAGAGCTCTCAGAAACCCCTGTTTATGGTTTTATTTTCTGAGCAGAGGCTGTCTAATGCAGCAAATCAGGCCAACAACAGGGATCTGCATGACCAATTTATATTTGCATTGAAATACATTGATTTACACCACATTTTTCTTCGTATATAATATAAAAATGTTCCTGTAACTTGATAATTATCCTGTCAGAGATCTGTGCAGAGACAAGCACCTTGATAAAAGGGCCTGAACGTGGATGTGTACCTGCAGTGACCGTGGTCTCTGGGATCTCCTCCTCATAGATATCGATGTCCAGAGGTCTCTCACTCAGCTCCTGCAGGTAGCGAGCCGTGGTCCTGCAGAAGCTCTGCAGGGACAGACCCATGTACTTTTGTCTGATGAACAGAGCCTTCACCACACATTTAGCAGCATCCAACAGATCTGTGAACGGAACCTTGATGGACAAACAAAAGCAAAATCAGGAGGTGTGATTTGACTGTGAGAAACACCGTAAGAGAAAAACTGTCTCCTCCCTGTGTTTGAAGTGATCTGACTTACCCCACATTTCTCCTCTCCAGAAATACTGACCCGCTGGTACTCCCTCTCTGGAATCAGCTCTCTCTCCTGCAGGTCAGGAGCTTGGCTCTGCTCCTTCATGTATCTAATGTTTGATTTAATAAGCACTTAAAATTACTATTCTAATGGTTTGACAACATTTAATGCTTAATGAGATCACTGCTGACTCACTCAAGATCTGTGGCACTGTCAGTCTTCATGAACTCCTGTTTGGCTCGCAGCAGGATGTCAGGTTCAAACCTGAGGGCACAGAGGCAGAGCTTACACTGGGGTCATCAAACTGCATCAAACAGTCACATCGCCTTCATTTTTCCAAACTTACTTGACATCCTGACTGATTTGTCGCTCAAGGCGGTGACGCCTCTCCTCCAGCTGTTCGATGGGGCTGTCCTCAGGAAACTCGTAGGGGGCGCTCCTCATCTCACTCTCTGCGAGGCTGCGGGAAAACAGCTCCTGCAGGCACACAAACACAAGTTTAAAATAAATCTTAACTTATTAGCATATAAACCAGCGCACTGACTGAGCACTGACCTCGGCAATCTCTTTGTATTTCCCATCCATGGATGTACGCAGGTCAATGGATTGTTTCAAGGCCACAGGGATCCCAGGCAAGGAGTGCTGGGAAGTGAGGAGGTGGCGGCCACCACGGAGATCAACTGCAGATAAACATGGGGAGAATGGGCATATTTAGAAAAAATTCCTCTTCTATAATACACTATTCTCAAATGCGTTAGTTGATAACTTAAAGAGTCAATTCACCCAAACATTAAATACATGTTTAACTAATAGCATTATTTCTTACAGTTAAGTATCTGTAGATGCATTTATCATAGTAAAATCTTTATCTTCTTGGCACAATAATCCATCCCTCATCTGAACCTGCTTCGTCCTGCAGTGCAGTGTCACAGGCAGAGGTGTTGCAAGCTTTTTAAAAGTGTGGGGGATGAGGTTTGTCTGAACAAGACTGAAGTGCACCCAGCGCACCGTAAGTTGAAGAAATACATTCTCTTATAAAGTTATTCTGAAGAAAAGTGTCAGCTACAAATTCAAACCCTTGTGTAGGCTAATAGGGCTTTAAATATTTTTATTTAACCATAAAATGATGAAGTTTAATTTAAAGTATTGTTTGTCTGCATATAGCTGCTCGGTCCTCCTCCTCCTGCCTTTTGCTTTTTCATCATTTATGTCTTCCTCACCTTCATCCTAATCAAAACATTTCAGGAAATTGAATTTATATATATCCATCCACCAGAAACATGTTCAAACACACACATAATTTGACTCTATTCCTTAAATAAAACTAAAATCCTATCCTGAATATATTCACTGCCACCTGTGAACCTCCCTGTGCCTCTGAAACACCTGAAGTCTCCGGTAAATGACTTCTACACAACAGGTGCAGTGATGAAGAATAAGACTTTATTTTCATCCTCAGATTTGGCCTCCCTCAATTAATATGACTTTAAAACGAGGTCAATCCTGCATTTTCCTTTTCTGCATCTTAATGCTACTTGCTAAAAACACAGTGGTGAGTGGGCTAGGACGTTGATAGCCTACATGCGCTAGCATCCTACAGCTCCCTAGCTAACTTTGTTAACAACGAAATACTAGCTGCCGAGGTGAACAGGGGACACGATGGATATGAAGCAGAGATTCCACTGTGATGCAGCGTTCTTCACATTTACTGCCTCACCTTCAGACTTCAGCTCCTTCACAGATCAGGTCTTAGTGTAACGATTTGTTTGCCTCTTAACCCGCCAACTGGCTAGTTCACTGTGATTGGCTGTAAGGTCTGTCACTCAAGCTAACTTGACCAATGTGTGTTGCCTCCTGTACGTGCATAGGATCAGAGAGAGAGCGAGAGAGAGAGAGAGTCTACCGCTCTGCGGGATCGTTCGTTCTCTTTCGCAGACGCCATTCTGTGCACATCAGCTGCTTAGTTACATTAGGTCTCCAAAAACTGTGGGGGATGAAATGTGATTTTAGAAAAAGTGTGGGTGTTGCATCCCCCACATCCCCCATGGCTGCTACGCCATTTTAGGTATCTATACTGGAGTAATTATTTTTCACCTGACTTTTTACTTCTACTCCTTACATTTTCACACAATTATCTGTACGTTATATTCCTTACATTTTAAAAATAGACTTGTTACTCCTATTTTATTTCGGCTTGTAGGAGCCATATGTGATTGTGTACTAGTGAGTCGATTTGTCGATTTTTAAACCCTAGTATCTGTACTTCTACCCAAGTAAGGAATGTGAATACTTTTGACACCACTGATTACATCCCTGCTGTGAAGCAAAGCTGAGCTGAAAGCAGGTCATTCTGTCACCACTGGGGGGTGCTGCACAGCAGCTGATTCCAGTCAGGAAGTCAGCCAGGAAGGATCAGAAATCAGTTTCACTTGCAGCAGCTTTTTCTAGAAGCAGTTAGTGACCGCATTAACACTATACAGATAGACAGAAAATGTGTTCACATTTTATTCTGCAATTTCTCATTTCTGCTGCATCTGAGTGTGTCCCAGTAAAACAGTTCCTCTTTCACACAGCAGTGGAGGTCTGAGCTCAGCGGCTGTTTGTGCGTGAGAGACACAATGGACACATTCAGGTGGACAGCCCACCAGCACGTACACCGGCTGATACAATTCAAGACTCAAGTTTGATACAAACCCTGTTGTCAAGGAAAAACTCAAGGATGGCTCTTGAGAAAAAGACTTGGGACAAGGACGGCTGTGAGTGGCTGCTGGTTGGTAAGGTAAGGTCAGGAAAACAGGGAGGTTAAGCTTTCACTGGTTAGAAAATAGAAACAGGCTGTATTCCTCAGGGTGTACATTTGGATAGATATTAATCTTTCCCCTGAAACTATGCACCTGCCACTGAAATATTCATCATCCTGCTGAATATTTCATCCAGTGCATTCTAGAGTGTCAGTGGGCCTGTTGACCGGCAGTATTTATAGACCACACACACACACATACACACATAAGAAGGTCAAAGCGGGCTCACTGTATAATACCTACAGTCTGCACTGAAGGCTGATTTATTTAACGCAGAATGTCTGAGTGTGTCGGCTCTGTGGGAACAGCGAAAGAGACCAGAGAGACCAATTAACTGGGCCAATTAGGACTCGACAAAAAGCTTAGGTTTAAAAACACAGACAGAGCAGTTACTATAAAGACAAAAACGAGGATGGTTAAATAATTGGCTCAACCACAACTCACCACGCGCTCATCACCTCCCACTTAACACTGTCCAATCAACACTTCCCACTTGACACATAGGACAAGCTTGCCTGCACTACAAGGCGGTAATGTCAAAACACACACAGTACCTCTGAATAAAATGCTTCACAGAACACTGAGGGGGAGGACAAACTTATTTCATAGCTAAAACTTTGATAGCTGAAAAGTTAGCATTTATGCTAAATGTTACACAACAGCTGGAGACTTCTTTATAGAATGGAATTCTTTATTAGAATATTGACATTTTATGGTTTCCAGAGACAACCCCTGTTGCATTTTGGACGTATGCCAGTATCAACATCTGCAGTTGTTTTAGTGTTGTAGGGCTCAGCTTCTAAGTCTGTTCTTCTTCTGGGTACCACTGAGGAGCTCTGGATGCATAATAATGAAAATAATCCCTCTTCTTTAAAGCAACGTTGCACAAACTGTCATCACAAAGTCCACAGACAGATGCTCCTCTGCTAATGAGAATAGGCTCATCTGTGTAATGTGATGACTAGCTAATATGTTGTCTTTGCTGTCACATTGGGACATATCAAACTGTCCTGCAGTGGACAATAACATGGAGGGCAGGAGGTGACCAGTGGCAAAGACATCTATGCTGGCCCACAATGAAGCCAAGCCTACCAGACCCGAAGCTAATCCCCTAATGGCTGCTATATTTGGATCGGTAGCATCTATGGTTACATAAGAACTCATCCCCCCACAGTTGGAGAGCAAACCACTCAGAAATTAAATTCAGCCATCTTTCACTTAGACATATACAACATAATCTGCCCAGCTGAAGGTCTTATTGATCTAATGGAGGTGAGAGGTTTAATACAAGTAGAAACATACCAGATGTCTTGTACAAAACCGAGTTAATAAACACAACGTGCAATCTTCCACCGCTCATCACTAAATTCTGTAACCCAGCCTTAAAACAAAGTCAGATAGTATCAGCTTGCATGGGGACTTCCACCGCATGCATATTTCATTGGCAATACAGATTATGGAGAGTCCAACCCCAGTCCAAGTCAGACCGGATGGTGTGGTGTAAAAACTCCTCAGGGATGTGGTGACATGTGGAAAAATCATCTGAGGCCTACAGACCAGCGGGGGCCAGAGGTCAAAGGTCAAAAGACATCCTGTAGAACTCTATCTATTGAATTGATTTTCTCACTTTTGTCACGACTTCCTAATAAAACAAGCCTGTATATTCAGCATAGAGACATTTGAGCTGATTAACATCCACCCTCCTCCTCCGGCTCCTCTGTCTGTTTCTACCACCAAGCTGGCCTTCCATCATCAACCACTGTCTACCTGTTTCTACTGACTATGCAGATTTCAGCCTACAACAAATGGCAGTGACTCACAGCCTCTATGGCAAATGTCTCACAGTGAAAGCCGTATGTTCTCACTGTGCTACTGAGGAGGCAGGGTTACTAGGACTATAAACAATACCAATACATGCTCACACATAAACAACAGATTGTCTGCCACATATTGCACTAAAAGCCAGATTAAAAAGTTCAGCAAAAGGAGTGGATGGTGGTTTGTGTCCTTCTGCTGACCTGTTTGTTTACAAACCAACACTTTACTTTCATTTTCAGTTGTGGTTCGGCTAGATTTGGGGAAAAAAAATCTAACCTGATGCATGGTTACACATGAGGAGGCTTTACCAGGAAATATAAAAGGAATATATAACAGGGGATTGGATGAACAACTAATCAGATCGATGAACTGAGGAGGAAACATCAAACTGCTGATAGTATGCAGAGAACATTAAACATAAAAGACCAAAATACTGCAAAACCTGCACATAACTACACAGAGCTCGATGCCTGGCAACGTGTATATACGTTTGTGACCCTACAAGTCTTGTCAGTATGGATTAAAAAAGACCTTTACACACAGCATTGATCACATAGTCAAACTTCTTCCATCGAAACTACAGGAGAGAAAGGTTCTCTGTACTGTTATGATTGTTTGACTACAATCTAATCAATTAAATCTAATCTAAATCTCTACTATGCCTCCACTGCTCCTCCTAAGGATGCTTCTCCTCCAGTATAGCTCTCTGGCTCTGCATCAAAGAGCTGACATCTCATATGATGTGTGTTAAAAGTCTTTCTATGTCCACAGATGATTTAGTCTCCGCAGCTGCACCGACTGCATATCTGCAGGCAGTTGATATTTTAGTGGAAATGTCCTTCCTGTGTTTCATGTACTGTTGTCAACCTCTGTCTTGAACCAGAACCAATAAGCAAAAGCAGCTCCAAGAGTCGCAGGTGCAGCACACAGTGAGGCTGTGCTGCATCTTTGTGCGTAGTTGCACAACTACAGCACTCTCTGAAGAGATGAGAAAGCTAGTTTGTGGGACAATCAATCGACACACATTCTCCTCAGCACAGTGAAGACAGCACTGCTCCAGGCTGCTACACAAAGCCGTCAAGGGACATTCAGAGCAGAGTGGCAGTGATTGTGAAAGAAGGAAAGAAAAAGGGGGAGGGGAGGGTTGTTGCTTTTTCCTTTTTTTTCTTTTATAAGGGATGAGAGGGGAGAGGAGCGTACCTGTCTCCTCAGAACCCACGTTAACCAGCAGCTAGCAGGGCCAACTGAGGAGAGAGAGGGATGGAGAGAGGCTGTCCTAGCAGGGAGATGGAGCATGTCAAACAGCAAACAGCCCAGGATGGCGTCTACTGTCCTTTCAGGATGGGATAAACATGATGCAAAGACGGAGAGAAACAAGAAGGAAATACTTCAAACGCTCAGTCAAATGTCAAAGCCCGCAAAACACACATTTGCACATACACAGAGTCAAGCAGTCATCTGTTGTCTTAATCTGTCCCTGTCATACATACAAAGAGCTGGTCCAGCAGATCCATGAACTCCCCCTCACATCCCAGTGTGTGACCCCCCTCTGCTCTGTCTGCCTCCTGGTTCAGGCCAGCTGTCGCTGCACTAACTGCCTCTGGAGCTGATCCTCCTCATTTAAATGCCTCTGACATCTATCTGGACTGTACCACAGGAAGATGAGGAGGCAGGGGGGGAGAGCATGTAAATCACCAGCGGATGTGGTTTCTCCTGCGGAGTATTTCTCTTACAGCACCCCCCTCATGTCTCCGTTCATTGTATGTGCTGTGTTTTGCTGAGGGGACCATGTGTTTGGGATGTTTGTGTCCCTGTGTGTGTGTAAAATGCTGCTGTCTCAGCAGTAAGGTTGAGATGTGGTGATTTTTTCTTTTTGCCCATTGAATAGCAGCAATCTGAAGATGTCTGTCTAAATGAGACCTTGCCTCCGTCTCCCCTCACATGAGTGAAATTAAAGGGCCAGCACGCTGTCCCAATTACAGTTGCAGCTGAAATTTCTGGAACATGCATTTTCTATGCTATAAACAGATGCATCTGCATGACTTAATTTCAGAATAATAAGCTTTCATTGTATCAGCGAGGGCCCAGTTTCTCTGCAGCCATATCTGTTTACTCAACATTCTGTTCTGATGAATGTAAATTTGCTCTAGTTAACAGCAACAAAAGCACAACTTGACTGCAAAAAAATGTGAAAAACTTAATTATTAACGACAGTTCATTGAATTTCTCCACACATTTCAGTTCCATTAAGGACATCCAGTCATTATAGATAAAGACAACAGTACATTTATCCAACTTCTCTACCACAAACAAGACCTCTGACCTTTAATTAAGCCAAGAACAATTTAAAACATGCTGCTAAAATTTCCAGACCAATCTCTGCGTCTCCACATAAGCCTCTCAGAAAGAATGATGCTGATTTGGCTGAATCAACATTACTTTGGTGAGTGTTTGTGCTGCCTATCTTATCTATTTTTGCTCAATACTGTTGAGACTTTTAACTCAGCTGGATAAATTTGCATTGTTAAACTTCTTGTGTAACCACTCATGCAAGTTTTTTTTCTTCTTACAAACATACTATATGAACACATCAGTCACAGTGCATGCTGCTTGAAGGAACGTTCAGTGTTCAGAACTATTTTCAGTCAGGAATGTAGAGAGAAAGGAATGTGTAGGAACATCAAAACAAATGTAGTCAAAAATAAACTACAGATCCAAATCTGCTGTAAATGACACCAGGCCCCATTTAAGCAGAACAAAAGAAGAAAGTAGTATCAATGATATATTAGAAGTGAAAAGATCTAAAGAATTGCCCATCAGGACCATTATTTCAAAAAACAACAGCATTCTGCTAATGAATGCTAATTACATCAAACCCTTTTGAAATGAACCACACATGAACTTTACAACCATTCCTAACGACACCCTGTGCAACTGTGTGGCTTATTGTTGTTATTGCGTTTCATGAGACAAAGTATGAAGCTACAACAGCAGGCTGTATAACAGCAAATGTGCAATGCTTCATGAAAAACATCCTGGCTATCATGACACCATAGTGCAACACATTCTTTGTCCTTCTGACATTAAGAAACTATTCAAGCAAATTAAAGTGCACCACAGATTCGACACAAGGCACTCAAATCTGAAGCTGCTTTCAAAATGTCCAATCTATCCATCCATCATCTGAACCAGGGTCACAAGGAGCTGGAGCCTATTCCAGCTATCTACGGGTGAGAGGCAGGGTTCACCCTGGACAGATCAGCAGTCCATCACAGGGCTAAAAGTCCAATCCAATTGTTCAAAATAGACATCAGTGTGGCAGCATTTATTCATCATCAGGCTCCCTCTGATGGTTGAAAGCAGCATTGCACACACATACAGCACACAAACAAACACATGTTCACCATGGTGAAAACAAAAATAAAGACACAACATAAGATGGCAAATAGCAATGACAATTAGTTTTGTGTAAAAAGATTGTTAAATAGTTCACATTATAAAAGCACAATATTCTCTGAACTGAGATTGATTAATCTACCATCTATTTCTTGTTGTCTTGGGATAATCATTATCAAGTGTAATTCTTAAAATTGTACTTACCACGAGTCAAAGAGAAAAAGACCTATAAGACATTGTGTAATTTCAGTGTGCAGATATTTGCTTTACTCTAGATTATGTCCACCGTAACATGGACTGAGGCAACTGCCTCTTCACAGGGTGAAATATTACACATCAGGTCACTCCCCCCTGATATCTCCTGCATCCACACACCAACAAGAGATGGTCCCACCCTCAGGTCACAATTAGGTTACAAAAACATTTGAGAAATTACTTAATGCAAGGTTGGAGTGACAGGGTCTCTCTCTGTCTGTTCATTACTGTATTTGTTGATTACACACACTGTGACATGTGTGGGCATGTAATGATGACAAGGCATCACAACAAGGAGGTGTAAACAAGATGTGGGCAAAGTACAATGTGTTCAAAGACCCATAGTCAGCTGATGTTACAATAAGGATGATTGGAAACAATCAACAATTTAATGTAATATTGATTTGCTTCTGTTTCTTTAATCAAACTTCACTGCTCTCCTGTTCACGACAATGATCACAGTGAGTTTATAGGAAAATGTTAAACACATTTCATGTCAGCTGGACATCATTAGCCTAAGAATGAAACTCTGCAGGTACAATGACTTCACTCCTCACTGTGTGCATCAAAATGTATTTAGTATTTTGGTCAGTGTAAAAAAGTCTGTATGTCACTGATAACAGAAATGTTATTCACAGTGGTAGCTCAGCATTGGTCATGAGAGGAGGAGAGGAGGAGTCATCTGCACTCCTTTCAACCATTTAAATATGCCAATGTTATACCAGTCTCTGCAATTATATGAACAAATATATATTGGTATCAGCAATGAGCCAAAGGGTTGAATAATATTGAAATAAAATGCATGAGTCCCTAATGTCTTCTGCACTGTTTAGAGTGCTGAACAGTGTGAAGCACAGAGTGGGCTCACTAGTGAGTGGGTGTTGCTCTAATCTGAGAACTACCTTTTTCACAGCCAGAGACGTGATTCACCCACTGCCGCTCTCTACTGAGGTTCACTCCACAAAGCCTGCAATCATGTACTAAATATGGATGCCATGCCACAGCCAATCACACAAAACCCAACATAGGAGAGGAGCCCATCGTCTGGTAAACATGGAACACTGTCTCATGTAGTGCTGATTAGAGCCTGCTGCAGCCCTTCACATTGCTTCCACTCTGCTGTACTAATTGATAGCTGATTCTTTTTTAAAGCGCCTAACAAGCTAAAGCACCGGACACATGCAGAGTGGCATTGTAATATCATTATTGTAAAGCTAGCTAATGTCGCACAATCTAAAATAAGTCATCTTGTTCTGAGTAGCTGCAGCGTGTGAAAGATTCATTGAGTATAAAAAAACAATCCCTTAAATACAAACAGTCCATCTAATACATCCAAACTGTAATTTATCTGCAGCCTGTTTTCACCCCGTGCATTACTATTTACACAGACTGCACTGTAGAATCTGCCCTGAACTAGATAAGCAGCCTTTAAAAAAACAACACAGACAGAATAAAAAACAAAAGGAGATGAGTCACCTAAATGTCATCTTTGCTTACTCAGATGCTTCTCTGGATGCTTTAACAGCATAAAATCTGAATGTTATCTTTATGTGCTGCTGCAAAAAGTCTCTAAATGGAAAAGCCAGGGGGGCTTCTGAAATGAATCTGTGCACAGTCTGAGCAGATTCTGGCTTTTTCACTGCAGTTTCTTCAGTGTGACAACTATGAGCAGTAAATGGGGTTAATTACAGGGAACATCCTGATTGGGGGGTGGGGTGGGGTAAGGGGGTGTTGCTGGAGTCACTGTCAGTCAGTCTAAATGGGTGACCTGTATGGGAGAGATATACCTACATAAGAATACAGCATTTTTAAGTTAGGGTTGAGAATATATTATGTAATTAAAATATTTTAAAAATCCTCCAACAGGGAGAGGCTGCAGTATTTGCTCAAAAACATTAAGAGAAATGAGATATTTCTCCCTCTGTCTTCTTGCAGGATGCTAACAGTCATTTCTGGGAGGCAGAGAAATGACAGAGGGACTGAAATTATCTCAACACATTTGCATATTTTTATTGCGTAATGAAAGATAACCCCCAAAGACTGAATATATGACTACATTATGCATATAAATGATAACTCTATAATATGCTCATTTAAAATCATAATCATTTGCATGGTGTCACTTTAAACCAAAATATGTTTTGCATTTCAGAGAACACGTGGTTGGATGAGAGAGAGCTGGTCTTGATCTACAGCTCTTTGTTGAGTTGGATGAAAGGCTGACCAGCATGTGCATACATCAGAGTGGAGGCTAATCCACTCATTCAGCTGAGGGATCAAGTTCATGAGGTACCAACCTACAACTCTCCAAAAACAACGTCATCACATTTATATAGGCAACACACGTCCTGGTTCTCAAGGGAAAAGACTGCACTGCAGGCAGTGTGTTACAAAAGCCAAACACAGCATGGCAGTTTTCACCTCACAAGTTACGCAACGTCTAAACTGCTTGAAACTGCAGTGGCTAATTATCCTGCAAATTAACTTTGAGGATGGCTGGCTCATTCATGCTGTGTTGATTCTATAAAAACGCCTGAAATGAAAGAGGGAAAAGCACTCTGCTGTGGAACTGCAGCCAACACATTCACAACCTGCATCCTCTGCCTGTCTAATCAACAGGTCTGCATTTCCCCAATAACTTCCACAGAAAAAGTAATTCAGTCCGACTCTTTCTTTCTTTCAGAAATGTTTCCTGTCTCTGCTCCTCTGAGATAAGCAAGACTCTGATTACACATACATGTTTACATTCCATCAGTTTTCTGCAAAAACAACACACTCAAACTGTCTTCCACTTACCTGTACTGGCTGCGTACTGCAGGCTGCCCCGCTTCCTGAAGGGAGAGAGGGGCTTGTTTTTGGCCCCAGTGCCCCCGGCTGTGGTCCCAGAGGGCAGATTGGAGGACATGTTTGTGGTTCAGCCAGGCTCAGATGAGAAAAGGGGAGCTGAGTGTGTCAGGGCTGTGGAGGATGGAGCGCAAAAGAGAGCTAGACAGAGAGAGAGGAGAAGGAGGAGGAGGAGTAAAAAAGAGAGGATGGAGGGAGGAGAGGAGAGACGCAGCACAGGTGCTGGGAGCTTGAGGGGGTTTGATTGCAGTCAGCGTAAATGTGTGTGTGTGTGTGTGTATATGCTACGTGCTTGTGAGCAGGGATTTCCAGACTGGTTGGTCCGGAGTAGGGCTACGCAGCATCCCTCTGCAGCGAAACAAGTCCCGCCCCCCTCTAAAAGGCTCCCGTGTCTGAGCCGCAGCACTGATGGAGGCTGGGGGTGTAATAGAGAGGCCCCCCTCCCCCCGCCATGGGCAAAACACACATTCACACACATGCACACAGTAGCAGTAGTGTGCAATTCTGCTGTTGCCATGACAACCACACATCTATGAGGAAAAACCAGAAGGGAGAAAAGTTGTGGTAGAGCTGAAATAGTAAGCTTAACCAACACCAAGAAACATGGAAAACACTGTCATAAAACAGTAAAACACACACATACAGTTGTGTATCCATCACTTCTTTGACCTTCATCAATTTCCCTGGTATAAGGGAGCCCTTCCTCCACTCTTCAGTCGCTCTCTCAGCCAGCAGAAGCAGAGCCACACCACACCACCTTGCTTTATTTCTTTAGTTCTGTTGTAAACCATAACTAACTGTAAAGCAGTCGCTCTCATGCACATTCACACAACTGTGTTACCTTGTGTTGTCCAAACAATGTTGTCTTATAACTTGATAGTATTGTGTAGCCTTTTGTATTGAACTTGCGTTGTTCATTGTGCAACCTTTTTTTTTGGTCCAAAAGTATTTAGTTCACATCACATGAGGTCAAGAAGGAGGAGCAATACTGGAAGAAAAAGTGTGATGGAGGGTAACAGTAGCAACAAAGCAGCCTGCAGTGTCACACAATCATGAAAAACAACTCGCCTGGAAAGAAAAAGAAAAAGAGGCTGGCCTGGCTCATGATAATCAAATTAAAGAAAACATTATTACAGCAAACAGCACATCGGATATAACTAACATCTACTGCACAACTAAGCAGGGGTTTCTAATTATTCACACAGTCAAATGCAGATAAGAACATGAATAGAAATCAGGCTTATATTCTTCTCTCTTCTCTGCAGACCAGACTGACATACATGCCTTTAGCAGAGAAACACTTCAGCTCCTGTCAGAGATGAAGCTCACCTTCCCCTCAGACTGTAAACACACACAGTTAAATAAACAAGTCAGAGCGTGGTGATCACTATTCTTTACTTTACTACGATTGGAGATGGAGAATGAAACCTGATGGGAACATTGCAGCAGTGTGCATCTCACACCCTCTTGTGGTAAACAATGAAACTGTAGCAGCAACAGCAGAAAATTAAAACAAAACATATTTAAATGTGTTACTTTTTACAGGCAACAGCAGAGACACTAATATAACATGATTTAAATTAAATATGATTGTGTGTTGTTAGATCCAACATGCAGCCCTGGCAGCCATATTGGTGAATATAGTCTCTCTTGCAGAATTGTTCAGTCATAATGAGTTCATCCAACCACAGTGTGTCAGTGGGTTTTGGTCCAATATGCTGTGCTGTAAAGGTGACTCAGAATTGCACCAGAGCAGATACAACTGTGTTTGTTTTGTGAGTGTATTTTTTTTTACTTACCCTCACACACAGGAAGTAAGTTAAATAGAACTCGTACTGCTTTCTTGTTGCTTCTCTGATCAACATATTCATCTGCAGTTTTGAGAAATCTTTGTTCTGATCTAGGAAAATAATTGTTTTTTGTCCTCTGGTTTATCCAGACTTTGTGAACTTTGGTCTCACCTGCCTGATGCTGCATCAGCCATCAGATTGTGATGAGAGATGAAGAACATCTTCGAGCAGCTGGATCTGGTGAGTGGCTGAACAGATTGGAGCCTCGGTATCATGCTGCTTTGATGAAGGGCTGTGCAGCTGCAGGACATTCACAGTGAGGCTGCGTCCTGCAGTCATTAATGGATGGATGCAGAGCAGAGACCCTGGTGTGCAGTACACATGAACAAATGTATCAACTTAAGCTCAGTCTTGTGTGATTTTTTTACTACTTCTGCTTTGAAGCTAATCTGTCGGTTAATCCCGTCATAGCAGTGGCAAAATATATGTTGACCTTGGAAACACATCGCCCTCTTCCTATACACATCTATCACATTGACAAGAGCATTGGAAGAGAACGTGGATTATGTTCTTTTTACTGTCACAGATCAGTGGGTGGTGCTGGGTGGAGGAGGTGGGGGTGGCAGGTATCCCAGCATGCCCTCTGAATCATATCCACACACAAACACACTGGTTGTATCGAAGGGATAAGAAGATAAAAAGAGAAAGCAGAAGCTACAGTAGAATAACACCTAGGGCAGTAAATAGTGTGTTATGTTGTTTATCTTCAATAATTTGTGTATTTATGTTGCAAATCAAACTGTCTTGATGGTGTAATTTTGTGTGAGAGGATTACAATGTGTGTGTGTGTGTGTGTGTGTGTGTGAATGCAGGGTTCACCTCTCCATGCGTCATCAGTAGGAGTAGT
This sequence comes from Parambassis ranga, assembly GCF_900634625.1. NCBI lineage: Eukaryota > Metazoa > Chordata > Actinopteri > Ambassidae > Parambassis > Parambassis ranga. Next base: position 10,608,272 of record NC_041028.1, on the reverse strand, counting down.
ACGCTTATTTATTTTGCAGACTTGTGAAAAACTTTGCAGGCTTAAGCAGATGAGATCATCAGTGAGTGGGAACCTCCAGGAGATTTCACTCAAGAAAGTAAAAAAGATCCATCAAACACAAATGTCATGTTCGTTACAGATCCACAGAGCTTTACTTAATTATGTACGGATGGTTTGTTTACATGTTTGTCAAAGAGTTACTGAAGAGCCAGGTAGAGAGAGGAATCAACTCCAAGTTGTCAGAGGGCCTGTTGTCTAAATTGACTTTCTTATATACTTACTGTCTGCACAGCAGGCAACACTGAACATTGGTGAAAAGTCCTGCTGAGACATTTATGTTCAGTTTCTCTGCCTTCAACCAAAAACACAATGTGTTAAACCCCGTGTCTCTCGGGTTGATCTGAGGCTCTGTGAGTAATCTTATCAACAGATCAGAGACGCAAGCCCTGAGCACAAAGCGGGGCTACACCATCCACAGCCTAATGGGATTGGCTGCCATTACTAGATGTGCTACACCGATTAGCCTGCTTGGAAGCATTCAGGGATTTAGACCTCAAGCACCCTGCCCCACTCAATTAACACTACATGAGAGGGTGGAGAGTGACGCCAGTGCAAAACTCAGTATTTCAGGACTGAAGTGGACGCTGGCATGCTCACAGACAGCAAAAAATAAGCAGTTTTTTAATGTAAGGATTTTATTTGGCACAGTGTGTGTTTATTGAGATTAAAACCGAGATAAAGTAAAAATTATGTTTTTAAGGCAGGTTTTAAAGTGAGCTGTGACAAACCTCCTGAAGCTGTTGTCTGTGTTTGTTTTGAACATCTTCACATGTTTTATGTTCTTTTTTTTCAGTGTGTGCCATTATGTGAATCCTTTAGCTGCCTGCTGAGCCTATTTGACCCTGACGTCACTACACTGAATCTGGGACAGTCTGGCTTGCTGAAGGACAGACTCATGTTCTATTAAACCTGCTCCATCTACACAAAACCTTTTTTTTTTTTTACAACATCTTGTTAGCTTGTGACGCATTTCATAACGTGCAGTTGTTTGACCTCAAATGCAGCATCTCAGTGTAAATCCTCCAACATGCAGGGCTGGATTGTAACAAGGCCCAATGAACTCTGGTCATTCACACCCCTTCTTCAAAATATCTTCTCTAACACAGGTATTTCTTAAGATGCTCTGTCTGATTCCATTCAAACATATACAGATTATGCAATTGAGGATGTACATTTAGGTCATGCCATCACTGAGACCCCCCCCCCCCCCCCCCCAAGCGCCATAGTGCGGTGACAGACGCTTTATTTAGCAGGTACCACACCACCTGGGATTTAGACGTCTTAACTGTAAGATGTTTAGAGGACCTTAATGCCTCCCTTACTGCTCTGTCCACGTGACTGACACTGAAGTCAAGAAACCAACAAGCAGGGATGGAAAGAGGCTGCACATTTATAACAAAATCATACATGTATTTAAAATGGGCAGTGTTTGGATCCCAGTGTGGTCAAAACATTTTGAAATAATTAACCATATGTAGAGATCAACAAGTTCCCTGACAGCAGGGGCTAAAGGTCACAGAGGAAACAGAGCAGACTTAGAACATCTATTCACACACAGGTTTCCACAGCACCACAAACTTTTAAACAAAATTTAAAAACTGCTTAATGGCTTTCACTGCCACCAAGTCTGTTTTTTTTTTACTTTTCTTTACATCATTCACTATTGCCCTCATTAAACTAATTGGATTGACTGGCCAATCAGGAAGAGGCACCACCTAATGCCCTGTTTTAAGCACCAGGAATTAAAGGCAGGATCTCCGCTGACCAGAGCTGATATATTGATTTGATCCTTGAGAGGACACCACTCAAGCGCCTCCCTCAAGCAATCCCTTCCGCCTGGAAATCGCATTTCAGCACGATTAGTGCTGCACCCAGATTCTCTGCAGCTGCTCACGGAGAACCGTCAAAATTTCCATCCTCGAGGATCTTGAGTTTGCGGAGCAGGAAGCCATGGGTGCAGGAGCCAGCGCCGAGGACAAAAAGTCTAAGGAGTTAGAAAAGCAACTCCAAGAAGATGCTGATAAGGAATCTAAAACAGTCAAGCTATTACTGCTTGGTAAGTAATGCACCAAGAGTCTGGTTGTGGCAAGTTTTCCTCTTTCCTGCAGGTGATGCAAAGTGTCTTTTAAGTTTAGAGAACTCAGCAGAAACTAGCTTTCTGACTCTCAATGAGCAAAATTTACTTTAAAGGTTCACATCTCCCGAAAAGATGGAGACAAGTCTTCAAGTGAGTAGATGGTCAACAGGTGTGACAGATGGACAAGAGCAATAGATTTTATTTTTTAATGATCAAAGTGGATAAATTAAGAGTCAGATTTTCATTTTCTTCATATTCATTAAATCCTGGATATGAGCCACCTGAGGCTGTGCTAAACCTCTTGGCACATCTGTTCACTGCTTACTTAGATAGTAAGATACGGTGTGCTCAGAGGATTTACCAGCTGGTATAGTTCCTACATTAGTTTATTAGAAACATATGAAGGCTGTATAATCCTAGGAATTAGTGGGAGGACAAGTGCAGAGACAGAAACAGAGAGAGGAGTGTGCAGGTTGACCAAAGAGGAAGCTGGAAAGAACCAAAACATTTAGATAAAAGAATGACAATTAAAATACAATGGTCATAATTGGAAGGAACAACAAAAACTAACACATTTAACATGTGCATTCAAGCTTGTTATCATGATGAGTCAGAATCTGACGAACTCAAAGGCTGCAAAGATCTTAACAAGTTCTTCAAAATTTCCACTCATAGTTTACTGACTGCATCTTAAAAATGAAGAACGGCTGCTCATTGTAGAAGGACGTTGGTGCTTAAAAGATCACAGCCTTTGGTCTAAATGAATCACAGCCTGGCAGCGATACGTCAATCCGATTAGCTAACAGGTTTAGTGCAGATCCTCTTGGTGAGGTCTGTGTTGACCCTCAACTCGCTTGTAATGTGTAAAAAGATTTTTGTCACTGGCATTAGAGCAGCACCCTTCACACATCCCAGTGTGTGACTGGGATGACATGACGTCTGTGGACTGCATGCTTCCAGCAGAGTTACAGTTAGATGCTTCTGCTGAATCAGACAGTCAGTAAGGATAAGAGCTCGATCTTCTGACCTCTGAGGGACATTGTGCATAAAGAGCAGCAGGTTTCTATTAGAACTAAATGCACTTGCAGGTGATTCAGATTGACCTGTGAACATGTGCTCTTCAGTCAGTTCACACTGATGGCGCTCTAATTGTCAACAATAAACCTCTGAATACAGCAAAGAGTCAACGGTGCACATCAATACAGATTTTATCTGTGCTCAAACTGCACTAATTAAACCATTTATTTTCCTACAAATAATAATATAAAAAACTCTGGGTTCCATAGTCCTGCAGGGTAAAGACGTAGTCCTTCATAGAGCTTCCATGTAAATGTCACTGCAGAGCCAAATGAGTGTGAGGTGACAGAATGACTCACAGATGGGACAGACTCACACTTCTCATCAAATCTCTGCAGCACCAATCTGATACAGTACCAAAAATCAGCAAAACAGGCATGACTACTGAGAACTTTCTCCCTGTGGGGGCTGGATGTGGCGACCTGAGTGATGGCTCAAAGTGTTAAAGTGCTGAAGTTTAATGTGGCTTCACAGTGAGCAGGATGAAAAGCTTACTCTGTGATGCAATTAACTCCTTCTGACCTGAGAGAGCTTGATCTGGCTGGAAGCTCTTCTTCAGCCAGTCAGGACACTTAAACCACACATATATGCACACAGGCCACATTATGACTGCACATATACAGTGGTCTAAACATGTTTTGGATTGGTTAGTTTGAGTGTGAGTCACTGGCATTCAGACACACTCAGTGACTTTACAGTTCAGCAAAAGTTCCTGTTAGCAGAGCCTCTAGCTAGTTTAGTGTGCCATATTAAAAAACATCACAAGGCTTCACATGAAACTCAGAAGACCACTTAGCAGGACTTTATGTTCGTCATGCTCTCACAGAGCAGCTGAAAGTGTGGTTTATTAACAGAAATAGATGCGCACATTAAAATCTCTGCTGACACACTGCAGTGTCTTTTCTTCACATTTAGCATTGGTTTGAATTACCTGCTGCACAAACACGGTTCATCATATGTGTTAAAGTTGAAGTACATCTGTTCACTGAGGTGTAGATAAATAAAACTGATCGAAAAAAAAGACAAAATCTGGCTCATAAATGTTTTTCCCTTTAGACAGCTCCTTTAAAGTGACTCCATCATGAAGTCATTCATGGTTTACACTGTGGGTCTGCACACTGTCACAGTGGAGTGTCAGTAATAAAACTTTCCTTCTCTTCCAGGTGCTGGTGAGTCAGGGAAGAGCACCATTGTAAAACAAATGAAGTAAGTATTCAATAGAGAATGAATGATCTGTGTCTAGATTTAAGTTTTGAAATCGCACTGATCAGACGTGCTGAAACCAATAGGTCAGAGCGGCTCCATCTGTCTGATTCATGAGCAGTGAAGCCTTTCACAAAAAGGTCCACTGGCAAACATCCGCTCACTGATCAGTCAGCATTTGTTTTGTGCAGTTAGTTAAACACTGAGAGCTGAATGAGATCAGAAACTCACATCCACTAACATGGATACATCTTTTAATGTGATTTATATCCTGAAATCTAGTACTCTCAGCTCAGTTGAGTAGATTATTAGTGTAACGGAAACACTCTCCTCTCCTTTCTTCTGCCTCTGCACAGGATTCTGCATCAAGGTGGTTACACAAAAGAGGAACAGATGGAGTTTAGGGCAATCATCTATGGCAACATCCTGCAGTCTGCTCTGGCTATCATCAGAGGCATGGAGATGCTGGGCATTGATTTTGGCGCACCCTCTGCTCAGGTCTCATATTACATTTGAACCCCAGATTAACTTGTTGAATTCATCCTCACTGACATGAGGACAGACTATAAATAGTAGGGGTTCCCTGTCAGCGCTGATGTGTCTGTTGTGTGTGTGAAACCCCAGGAGAATGCACAGAAGCTGCAGAACTTGTCAGACTCCATTGAAGAAGGCACAATGCCTGCTGAGCTGGCTGATGTCATCCAGAAGCTGTGGAAAGACTCTGGTGTGCAGGCCGGCTTCGACAGAGCTGCTGAGTACCAGCTGAACGACTCTGCTGGATAGTGAGTGCTTGCCTTCCTCTCATACAGTACGTTACATGTGAATCTGGTTGTGAAGTCTGACCTTTCTGCTCTGACATCATCAGCTACCTCAATGAAATGGACAGAATCTGCAAGCCTGACTACCTCCCCACTGAGCAGGACGTGCTGCGATCTCGAGTCAAAACAACTGGTATCATTGAAGAACAGTTCTCCTGCAAGGAGTTGCACTTCAGGTGAGTTACATGAAGAAGTGACTGCACCTTACAGCACTGCCGTCTCCAAACAACTGACTTTGTTCTGACTTTCTGTGGTGCACAGGATGTTTGATGTGGGTGGCCAGAGGTCAGAGAGGAAGAAGTGGATCCATTGTTTCGAGGGTGTGACCTGTATCATCTTCTGCGGAGCACTCAGTGCATACGACATGGTGCTGGTAGAGGACGATGAAGTGGTGAGTTAGGACTTCATGACTAATTACTAAACATTATATACATATATATATATTTAACAGTGAGTAACTCTCAGTTCTTCTCTGACCTATACAGAACCGCATGCACGAGTCCCTCCATCTATTCAACAGTATCTGCAACCACAGATTCTTTGCACTGACCTCCATCGTGCTTTTCCTTAACAAGAAGGATCTCTTTGAAGAGAAGATCAAGAAAGTCCACCTGAGTATCTGCTTCCCAGACTATGATGGTAAGACCAGCAGGTTTAAGGCACCAGAATCACTACCGCACACAGGCTCAGATAAACAGGATAAACAGCAAAATGACACAAATAGAAACAAAAAAGAAGTCATTGTGACCAAAGCTGGTCTTCTCTGTAATAAACTATAGGATGTGAGTGACCCTACATGCAGAAGGATTAATTGTTGTTGAAATCTTTTCTTCTAGGGCCCAACACATACGATGATGCCAGCAACTACATCAAGACACAGTTCTTGGAGCTGAACATGAAGAAGGGTGTGAAAGAAATCTACTCCCACCTGACCTGTGCCACAGACACAAAGAACGTCGAGATTGTGTTCAACGCTGTGACAGACATCATCATCAAAGAAAACCTTAAAGATTGCGGTCTTTTCTAAGCAGTTCCAGAGTGAAAAGAGGTGTGCAGTGACAACACTATATCACGCCCAGGGACTGTGTTGATACAGAGTAATAGGGTCCAGATGAGCCAGACCCCTGCCAATTCAATTTAACCCTCATCCGGCAAATCATATCTGGACCATCCTGTGTTGCCAAGCAACATCTGGCTATAACACGAGCAAACAAAAACTCAAACCACACAGATTAGCCCCTTTGGGATAAGGAGGATAATGAGAAGCATTAAGTAATTCCTGTATTGTGATTAAGAAAAAATGCATAACAATTTGGAAATATATTGAACCTGCTAAATGTTAAGTAACAAAATGTGGATCTATAAAAACAGTAGGAAAAACAAGATTACTTCAACATGTCTGACCTATTTTTACTCTCCAGTTTGCAGAACTTCCTTTCCTACCTTAACCCCTCACGTATTGGCATTAACTTAAGAAGTGTACTGACGGAGCTCGGAGGACCCTCAGATTGTTGAGTTTATGCCATCACTTCCATGCCAAGTCCTGGTCCTTGCCTGCTCCTGGCACCTCACCATCACCAACAGTACATCCCTGCAACACAGCGCACGTCCAGCCTGGTTGAAACAACAAGTCCCCACATCAACACCGAGGACACACAGCTTTAAACACGATTCTTCAGTTTTTCTAAAGTACAATGGTTGTCTGACACCAAAGGCTGCTGGTATGAAGGTACAAAGATGAAATAGTCACTCATTTGATCCTTGTTGCTTCCTTTTGATGTGAGTTATATTTACGATTACAGCCACGCTCTGTAAAATAAATTAAAAACAAAAAAACCTTGGGAAAATATTAATATTTTGATTAAAATAGAAAAATTGCAATCCTGTTTATGTTTTTTGAGTACAGTAGTCGCCGTGGTCTTGATATTTAAACTGTAAAAAGCAGCTGAGCAAATATCTCCGATATTCTCAGTTCTTGGAGTATTTCCAGATTACAGTCCAAATTATGTGTCTATTTGAATTAGTGTTAATGTTCATTTAACATTTTAATGTGATGAATACATTTCAGAATGTCAACATGGTAGAGAAACTTTGTACATAAGAGTAGATAATGCATTATATTTTGAAAGAAAAAAAAAACTATATGGAAATATCTGAGAGAGGGATACACCAGAGGGAGGAAGCTTTATTATGAAAAGGAATGAAAATCTACTGAGTTTGTCCTTTCTTATGAAATATAGAGGCATGAAATAAAGATGCATTAACTTCACCTGTGTATGTGTGCTGTGTGTGTGTGTGTGTGTGCGTGCTGCAGAATCACACTGTCATCCACTGAACAATGTATATCAAATTAGGGAAACAGGGCTGTCAACACTAACAGACTGCCCTGGGCTACTTGTTGGGGATATATCGCTGTCACATAAGTTCCCTGTTCTAGTTGAAGGGGGAACTGGCAGCGCATGGAAGTTCATTAACAATAACCCTACTGAGAGAGCAAAACAGATTAAAGAGGTAATTAATCTGTGAGTGGAGATTTACTGTGAGATTGTGCAGGGAGTGATTCATGAAGCTTCACAGCCATCAAGGACGAAACTGAGAGTGTTAACAGAGACTGGAGCTGCTGAGAGAGACTGCTGCAAGGAACAGAGGGAGCAGGGCGGGTTCCTCTAGTCCCATTTAACATTGCATGATCTCAGTTATAATATTCACCAGTATTCAATAACATAGAAATATAATATTCTCTCCTCTCAGTGTGATGCTTCGATGCAAAGAAGCAGAATTACCAGTATTACAGATGCCGCAGGCACACTGCCTGTAAACCTCCAAACCTGCATGTCCAGATTAATGATAGTTTATCCTATAGTGACTTTTAAAAAATGAAAAGCTGACCTTTAGAATATAAAAATGTGTAACTTGTCACATTTTTTTCATGATTTGTGTATAAAGCAAAGATCACAAATACAAAAACGTGCAGAAAAAGAAAGACTGCTTGACAAAAAGAATATAAAAATATAGAAACAAAGAGCGGCACACAACGTCCACAAGTAGTGTGTGTGTGTCAACAAAATAACACATCACAGTCCACTACAAGATAACCAAGCAACACAGCTTAAGCACACATCCATCAGCCAGTTTTTAAGGGACGGATGAGGAAATCATTTTTCCTCACTCCTGCATGTTCTGTCATCTCAAAACCATTGACACATTATTGTGCCACACCATGATTAGCTACTTTCTCTTCCTCAGGGGTAAACTCCCGATTTTATGACTTGTAGAAGACTGTCTGTAAGTAATGAGGAATGAACTGAGACATTAATACCATCAAAAGAACACACACAGAAAGGCAATTAAACACTGTGCAGAATACCCCAGGGGACGTGCTTCCTGTGGATTTCATGCTAATTGTTGTTGTTGACATGTGACAGAAGAGAATCAGGGTCAGTGAGTGGGAACACTTCAAACAAGCAGAACTTTTTCTTATGGCGCATAAGTTCTGTTTAAAAGAAAGCCTTAAGTTTGTACTCCACATAGGAAAATGTAGCATTTAAACAGCTGCATGGTGATAAGAATCAGCTCCAGCGTGCTTGCAGAGTGTTTATACTTTGATTTTGTTTTGTGGTTGTATTACAACAACAGAGCAGCTGGAACACAAACTGGGCCCTCAGCTCACACACATACACGTGTCACTGAAGTCTCACAATACAGCTTAAAATGTGAATGACCTCCTTCTGCACTGCTCAGATGATAATAGTTCAGTATAATTCTGCTTATATTAATTTTGGGTGGTTTCTAAACAGCACAGTGATCAGGTAGCTTTACGCCATCTTTCATAAAGTCTCATTAAAATTAAAGTGAGCTATATATGTGAGTAAACTGCCCAGACTCTGAGCAGGAAGTGACTTATTAAAAATATATAAGCAACAGATTTCCTCAGTGCTTTGGCCAAAGAACACAGATATGTCCTCTGGCTGCATCAAGCTATAATCCTCTATATAAAGTCTTTGTGTTCATGATGGCGTTGGGGAAAAAAACAACACAGGAAAAACCAAGATGCCCCTTCACAAATTCTTTTGTAGAGTCGTGCCTCAAGAAAAAAAATAAAAATATTGTTCAGTACACTGTGGTCTAGATAAAATCAAAAAACTATACAGACAGATTTTGCTACTGAGCTCATTAGACTCTAGATAAGTAATCCCAGATCCAAAAGGTTATAATCTGTACACTGAACTGCTCACACAAATCTCCCATACATAAGTTACAGCATCCAAACATCCAAAAGTGGAAATACTATATAACTGTAACTAAAAATAAAATACAACAAATATTCATTTAAAGCAGTGTGATACAGACTTACAGCTAAGAGAAGCTGCAACACAACACAACAGTGAACAGAGCTGACATTTTAGCTGTGAGACTACAGTGGAGTGATGTGAAGGATCTGATGAAGTTCTGGTCCTTGTGCAGATGACGTACAAACTATAAATGTGTCATCACAGCGGCTTTACAAGCCCGAGTGACACAAGGATGTTAAATACGACAGGACTCACAGTGATCATTTCTCAAGCCTCTCTCCACTTACTTCCTCCCAGACTGTACTAAAGTGATCATAGTTGCATGTCCCCAAATGTACTGCAGTTTGGATCCTGCCAGCACCATGGCCACCAGCTTAGTCTTTAGTAACACCTACTGTATTCTCCACATTCACCCACCGCAGACAAGACATCCCAGAAGTCCCAATTCTTCTGAAGCCTGCAAGGAAAAAGGGAAATTCACCTGAAATAAATAATGAAGATTCAACGACATCAACTTTCGTGCCCTTTGCTTATATTGCTCCTTATGTTAGTTCAACTTGCAGAACGGTCCCTTTATATTAGCAGTACTGCTGATTCTGGAGACAAATCCTATCAGACCCGGTTAAGAAAAGCTTCAGATGGCACTGTCATCACCAGTGCATTCATTTATAAGATGATAAGACTCTCAATCAAATACTGACATTGTTGTGTTGCAGCTGCAGTCATGGTGCTGACCTGAAGGGGGGCTGGAGCTTCAGTAAAGTCCGATCTCTCTCAGGTTGATCTTAATGATGACGTCGGTGACAGCATCAAACACAAATTGCACATTCTTGGTGTCTGTGGCACAAGTGAAGTGGGTGTAGATCTCCTTTGTGTCCTTTCTTTTATTTAAGTCTTCAAACTGGCACTGGATGTAAGCTGCTGTCTCTTCATATGAGTGTCCACCTAAAAACAAAAAACACTCACAATCATCTGTGGAAGCTCCGATGTTTTTCTAGCTTGATGCAGGTTTTTTTTTGTTTCTTTCAGCTCAAAATGGAAAACATTCTAACTGCACCACTGATTATTGATCATCTTTCAACATCAATTGTGTTAAAGGTAGGGTAGTGAGAGTCAGCCAGATTTTAAAAAAACATGCTCCCCTTTCTCTCGGAGATCACCCCGAAGCCACGCCTCCCAATCACATGGATGCGCATTACCTGAAGACAAGCTGCGGTCTGTGACTTCGGCCATCATGCACGTACCTCTCAGAGCAGGAAGTGAGAAGTGAGAAGTGAAGTGAGTGACAACCAGCCAACTCTACGTGCAGGGTCGTCCCGGAGGATTGGCTGATGTTTTTAGCGTTTTATAGCTTCCACAGATGATTAATATTCTTCGTTTTAATGCAAAACTGCCAAACTAATTGGTTGCTATCGGATTGTAAAGAGAAGTTTCACTAATTTAACAAAAAATGCTTAAGAATGAAATCTCCTACCCTACCATCAAAAAGACACAAACACATAACAAAAACATCACAATTCCCCTGTGCAAACTGACATGATCAAAAGTGCTGATCAGGATGTAAATAGATCTATTGTATGAGGATGAAGCTCAATGTGAAAAATACATGCGCCTAAAACTAGGCTTATGAAGAAACTACATTCGATGTAAAACAAAGGAAAGAACATGATACTTCACAGGAAGTTGATGCTCAGATGAAGAAGACGTCTCTTCTAATAAGACATTCTGACAGGAGCACATGACAATGAATCTTACCAGAGTACTCGGGGTAGCAGATAGTTAGCGGACTTCTGGCGATCTTCTCCTCAAACAAGTCCTTCTTGTTGAGGAAGAGGATGATGGAGGTGAGCGTGAACCACTTGTTGTTGCAGATGGAGTCAAAAAGCTTCATGCTCTCATGCATCCGGTTCTGATTTAAAAAAAATGGGAGAAATTCAATAAATGAAACATATTTTAGACACAAAAACTATTTTCTGGCACTGACATGTGTGTGTAGAAGTCGCTCACCATTTCCTCATCCTCAGCTAAAACCAGGTCATAGTCACTGAGCGCCACGCAGAAAATGATGGCTGTGACTCCTTCAAAACAGTGGATCCACTTCTTCCTCTCTGAGCGCTGACCGCCAACATCAAACATCCTAAATGACACACGCAGACTCAGTAACTGCACAGTTTCAGTTATAATTTTAGTTTATGTGGCTCTTAAATCCAGGACAAAGGCGCACACACACACATGCAGCATGCTAGTGACCTCACTCTGTAATCTCATGTTTGTGTCTCTGCTGCCTCAGCTCCACCTGAGGCCCTCAGAGGCAAACTGAATCTATACGGAGCTGTTCAACTGACACAGAAACAAAATGAAAGGACACTGTGTGCTTCAACACCCATCCAGTGATTACACATTTCCAGATCCTGAGCATTTGTTTATGGGTTTACACAGGCAGTCCAGGGAGGCTATTACAGTTAATGTTTCACCAATATTTATAAGTACAGGAGCTAGACAAAATAATGTAAAAGGACTGAGGCGATGTAATTACATTAACTGGCACAAAGGTGGGTCACAATGGGCTCAGTTCAAGCAGCGTTTGTGAGTTATACAAGAGTCTTTCCCTGTGCAATCAAATCAAATTGCATTATGACAACAATTTATAAACACAGAAAAAAAACGTGCTGACAAGTTGACCATGGACATGCATATCTGTACAAGGACAGTTTAACATGACTGTGTTCGCAAATATGACCTAAAGTCAACATTTTTAGGTTTCTAATTAGAAGCTGACTCATGCAGTAAACCAGCTCAGCCTTGAACTGCTCAAGAAGCCTAATGTAAATTGTTTTTATGGCACCAGCATCCCACCTGATGCACAAGCACAAAAAACAACACAACTGGACTAACTTGAAGTAGAGGTCTTTAAAGGTGAAGTGTGTTTCCACGATCCCGGTGGTCTTCACACGTGTACGCAAAACATCCTGCTGTGTCGGGATGTAGTTCGGCTGACAGATCCTGTCCAAGTCGTTCAGGTAGCTGAGGGGGAAAAAAATAAGTACATGAGAATTAGAGCATACATATAAATGTATAAATACATGGTTCACTTTATGACAATAGTCAGCTCCAAGCCTGGTTGTCCTGACAAAAAGCCAGCAGAAGTATAAAATTACAGCACAGCTGTGTGACTTCAGTGTCACCAGTTGACCTGTTTAATAGAATTATGCATGATGCAACTCAACACCAGGGCCAAAAACTGCAGATCCCTGCCCTTTATTATCACAGATGTGGCTGCTCACACATTTCTTTATGTTCTTCATTAAGTATGCACTTTCTCTTTTTATTAACATCATCCATTATCCAGGGGCTTTCCATAATCATAGTGCACAGCAGGCACTTATGTCTGCATGTGGAGGCCTTGTTCTGCATGCACACATCTGAGGACACCACAGAATGATACTAAATATGGGCTGATATTTTCATGGATGATAAACACTGGCTCCCTGTGGGTTGAGAAAAAAAACAGACTAACTCCACTGGTTCCTCTCGTCTCGTAGAGTGGACAGGGAGTTGTGACAGCTCAGCTGTTTTCACAACAAAGACTGTGTCCTTCACACTAAGCTTCTGTTTCTTTCAGGGCAAGTGTGATATAAACGCTGTACAGACAAGGAACCTTAAACACATCCTGGTCTGATGAGTAATGCAAAGCTGAACTGTATTATAACAACTATTATATAATTCAAACGGTTTTGTTTTTGTATCTTCCATTGCACTTCCTCTGTCGGTTTCTTTCAACGGTTAACTTGGAACTATTTTGTGAAAATAAACAGCTTTGAGTGGAAACGCTTCAGGTCGTCTCCTTCATTTCTCTCCTGCTTCAGGAATCTGTGCAACAAGTTGACACACAGCCTTGAAGAACAAGACACATCTTGCCTCCCTTTTTGCTCCAACTGTAATATTACACACAGGAAGGAGGAGGAGAAACTCCTATGGGACAGTTCTAATAACTCAGATTACAATCTCCTCAGGTGCGTGGTAAAGACATCAAACTAAATGTATTAGGACTGCAACCATCTGTAAGTGGGCTCATTGTCTGTGATGCTCTGTATGTGGAGAGGTGAGTCCTCACTATGCAGCTGAGTCGTTGAGCTGATACTCTCGCGATCGATCGAAGCAGGCCTGAACTCCACCGTCGTTCCACAGATTCCGAATCACACGCGTCAGCTCCGCAGACAACACGCCCTCCTCCGCAGAGCTCGCCAGGGCAAACAGCTGCCGTGCATCGTCCTGTCAACAAATCAATAATATGCTGACACTGTTCCCGCAGTGATTCATATCATGAATGGTAGAGGTGGCATGACTTACCGTGCGTGCAGCATCCCCAAAATCTATCTTTAACTGTCCCATGGCCCGGATGATGGCCATGATGGACTGGATGGTGTTGCTGTAGACCACCACTTTGTACTGTTTGCACTCCTCTTCTGAGTAACCATCCTCATGAATGATTCTGACACAAACACAAAATCCAAACGGGCTTTTTAAAGAGTTCACATTAATATCTGACAGTGTGGAACAATAGCCTGTAACAAATGTGGGACAAAATTCACCTTTGCATCATTAGCACAGGAATTCAAGCCTCAGTGAGCATACAGCATGTCTAATGTGGGAACTCTGTGGACACTATTCAGACCCTGCCAGGCTACAACTGGCCTCTGTGGCCATTGTTTAACATGTTGTGCAAAAAGGGGGCTTCCTAGTCTGCCTGAGCAGTCAAATGAGGCTCCTTCCTCCCGAAGTTGAACTCTGCAGAGCTAAAAGAGGGACTGTCTTTGTCATACAAATATAGAAGAACTCTGCAGCACCATCCGGATACATCAGGTAACTTACTTCATCTGCTTCACTATTGTGCTTTTCCCAGATTCCCCAGCACCTGAAAAAGAGGAACAGTTTTTAAATAGGGGACCTGTACCTGGAAGCTACCACATAATGACACAGTTCACACTGTTCTCACATGGACAACAGATCGAACCAGCTTTTTTATTTCAGTTGAACATAATCTGATCCTATTTAATCATGCAGTATACAGTGTGTGGAATGTTTGCCTCAAACCTTCCAGAGAAAAGCTGCCTGTGATGAATTTCAAAGGCAGACATTTACATGGGGCCCGGGGAAGTGTTTACAGTCATGAAGTTCTCCCTAACATACTGCAGGGATCAATGACGTGATGCAGGAGTCAGGGGTGAAAGGGGTGAGAAACTACTTATTGTTGGTCTTAGAAAAAACATACAACAGTGTTTTCTGAGGAGTGAGATGCTGTAAGGCCTGACTGTACAATGTGTACAATGCCCTCCAGAATTACTGTCAGCCAGAGAAAAGAAACAAACACCTTTACTAAAAACAACCAAAAAAACAAAATCAAACCTTCAATTGAAGCGATGTATTTGAGAGAAATATCATGCTCTCAAAAAGCAGTTACAGTGAAGGTGAAGCTTCCTGGCAGAGGCAGTTCAGTTTCCATTTAATATCCTCTGGTATTTGATAGAGTGCTACCAATAACAAGATGTCTGGCTCATTCGGAAGAAAAACAGTCTCACCTCACATCAAACGACTGCAGCACACATCACAAATCATTCTGCCTGTGCCAAACACACCTTTGATGACTGTTGCCAAAGGTCTGTCCTCTAACCATGTAACTCCTGTAACAGTTCCCAAACTGAGTCAGTGGTAAAACTGACACCAGAGACCATTTTCTGACAACTCACCCAACATTTTGAGATACAGTAGGAAGTGCCTCCTGAAGGCTTGCAGACTGCTAATATCTGCAGTAATCTTTGGAGATATGTGCCAGCTAAATACACATCATTTACCAGACTCTCCTGTCATTTTATGTATGTTTATGGTTACATTTCAATGTAAATATCAGTGACAATAACCAAAACTACATTTTTGTAGTTTTTTTTTTACCACCATACATAAAAACTAAAACAATGAAAAAGATGCAGTAAATCACCAGCCAGCCAGCACAGTGTGCGGCAACACCGATGCTGCTTCCAAGCTTCAAGACTGAGAATCGATCCCCATAAACCTCCATGTTATTGTATCATGTTTACAGCCTGGTACCAAATATCTGTTTAAGCCTCTATATTTCCTCATTCATGACATCTATGACTCATTTAAATTTACCCAACGCACACCACAGAAACAGGAAGTCATGGTTGAACACATACAGGAGATCCAAAATACAATGATTACCAACAGTGAGATGTTAATCATAGCATTGTGTTTTTTTTATATCAAATAATGTTACAGTCAACCAACAAACACAAGGTCTGTGAATACACCGAGTCAAAGTCTGAGACGATAAACAGACTTTTTTTCCACAGCCTCCTCTAATGTATATGAACGTCTGAGGACATCATGGGACAAAGGTGCACAGCTTTCACAATATTGGACATCCTGTGATGACAAGCGATGAACTGATGACACTGCAAGTGATGTCAAAGCCTCACAAAGCCTCATTATAATAGATGAGTAGGATGGTGTAATAATGATGAGTAGGATAGGGATTTTACATGAGCAACCTTTGCAGTATTTCTACAACAATTAGCCAAACAGGAAACAGTCAGGCTCCTGGCTGAGACAATGTTTTTCCACTGGGGAGACAATCCCAGATACCGTGCTGCTTTGAGCATAAAGAGGCCAGAGGGGACATAAAAATACCACATACAGTATTATTCAAAGGGTCTGAAGCCCCCCAATAACAAACACTGGCTCCATCTCTGACTGTGGACTGTGCACAGGGATGTTGTTCTGTTCTTTGTTTGACACATTTAACCCTTTTTTGTCCTAATCTCAAATAACACAACATATGTAATATTCTCAACTTTACTATCACATTAAAATATGTGACTAATGTGCTTTATTTCAGTGATAAACCAACAATAAATACAAAGTACCTGTTTGTGTATCATTCGTTAAACTACTTCAAAATGGTACACATGGTAGTTGTGCTGAGCATTAGCTAAGTCAACCATCTGCATGTGAAGCAGTATTTTTGTGGTGAAGACAGAGGTTTGTCACTGAAAGTATAACTGCTGGAACATGCAGACAGATCAATGATACAAAAATCATTGTCCAGCATTAATCGACCGACAAGCTGGTTACTATAAGGACTAAGAATGAGGGCATTAGACCTTCCATCAACATTAAATGTTATGAAATGATATGAGTAATATGAGTAAGGATGACACACAGACTGAGAGCACTTTGAGCTACCTGCAGACAGGAATCAGCTGTTTGAGTTTAATTAAAGAGGCATGAAAGCATGTGGCTACATTAAGCATCAAATGTCAAACCACTGACTGGTGAGAAGTTATTTCCGTAAACATCTGGACTGAGTTTATATTGGCAGCTATTTTCTTAATGTAACCACAGTAATTATCAGAGACCACAGGATGAGAAAGTGTTCAGGCGCTGGAATCTGAAATATGGAGAACTGCTTGTTTTTTTTTTTTTTACAGCAGCCAGGAGGAAGACTGGAGCATATTTTAAAATAAGGATAGACAGTAGCCTATCAATGCTGCTGGTAAAAAGGTGGTGAGACACATCCCTGCTGCCGTTCAGGAATTCTCAGCAGATGAAGTGTGTGAGGGAGCCTGACAGCACAGGAACGTGTTCAGATGGCCGGCCAACAAGAATTAAATCTGTGAGTTCTTTGGTTAAGCTGTCAGCAGCAAAAGAGATTTACACTTGTCACACAGACAGAGAGGAGAGAACAAATTGTGTTGATCCCTCTCCTCCATTCTGTCGGCCACCGCTTCTCTCATTCATGGCATTTTTTGGCTGATTATCAACCGTGGCCTGCCGCCAGTTCACAAACCAACTTCACACAGGCATTCATGCAGTCAGACTCCAAACCAAGCCTCATTTAACAAGAATCTCAAATGCAGTTTTTTTTTTTTTTTATGAATCACTGTTTGTGGTCAAACAGTAGAGCATTTTTATTGGAAGCGAGCATTGGCTCTAAAGCCTTGTGGTTTTGAATAAAGAACAGCAGCTGAGCTTCTCTTTGTTTTCCCCCCATAACTCTCTTGTTCCAGCACAGACAGGGAGTGAAGAGCACCGCCTGGAAAAATCTCTGCGGTCAGAATTTAAAAGTTTCCATGCCGAGTGATTTCTCTTTGCACGATCTAACCAAACCACATCTATGTGACTTCATGTGAAATCTGTATTAGCATGAAGCAGCTCGTCAGGCTACAGTCAGTTCCACACAAATCACCTCACAGCAGATTCTCAGAAATTATAAGAAGTGGAATTACTGATGTTTGGGTTAGCCATAACTACTAAATCAAGTAGTACTACTAGTACTAAATCAAGGCAGAAGGAAAACCCCGAAAAAACACAACAAACACTGCAGATGGGATCCAGAACACGAGCACCAATAAAACTAAAAGAATAAATAAATCAATAGCAGGAGAAAACAGCAGCTTAAAGGGCTGAGAGTGTGTTTGCTGGGTTGAGCTGCGTAAACATCATATGTCATCTGTACATTCTGCTGGCTTACCCTCAGAGTTACAGCGAGTTATGGGTGGATGCCTTCACAGGTCAGTAGCAGTCTGACCAGGCCCCTCACCTTTGCACATTTTTGGATTAACCAGGAGTTAGGTGGAACTGGAGCCACCACACAGAGCTTTGAAACCTGTGTTCATTATCAGGCTTTATATGCACAGATACTGGGTTTGTCTTTGTCCTGTGTTGGTCTAATCATGATTCTGACAATCATAGCAGATCAGCAGACATCAGTTAACAGTGTACAAATGCATATACATGTTGAAACAATCAGCTGTAGCACAGATAAGACAATTTCCTGATCATTTCTCTGACATTACCTCCTTCACAGTGTTGACCCAGCACAGCCTGCAGATTTATGTTTGTGAGGCTACAACAGACAGCAATGTTCTTTGTGGCAACACTCCTCTGAGCCTCCCTGTCTTTCAACCATTCAGTACTGATAAGTAAACCAAGGAGGTAGATGAGGAACTTTGTAGCTGCCTAAACATCTGGTTCACTTCTGAATGCTGAGGAGAAACGATGAGCCACAGCTGCTTTAAACCCAACAGGAGGAGGAGGAGGAGGAGTGTTACACCAGAGTGAATCTACATGTAAAGTAGCCTACCATACAGAATGGTCAACAAACAGCTGATGCCATACATTTAAAGAAAGAGCCAGTAAATGTAAACCGTACCGAGCAGGAGCAGTTTCACTTCTCGGGAGGATTTCTCTCTGTCTTCTCGCAGGTTTTTATCAATCATTTTACTCCTCTCCACCGCAGCTTTGTCTTCGGCGCTGATCGTGCACCCCATTTTCGCTCTCAAACAACTTCTTAGTGAGGGATTTTTGTTTCAGCAGCTCATCAGTTGAAGGGAAACGCCGTCCAGCAGCTCTCTGAGCTGTGTGAGCTGAAGTTTCCCAGCCGCGGGAGACGCGCAGAGAGAGGGGGAAAGGCGTTGGCACTGAGGCTCTGTCCAACTACAGCCACAGCCTGATGCTGCTGAGCTCACACAGTTTCAACCCGTCCACTCCTGCCTGTCCAGGCGATTTAACATGGAAGTTTTAAAAAAGTCCCCAAATAAATGTTTAAAATAACTTATCTGCAGTCAGACCGCAAAGAATATCATACAAGTTAGATAAAACACGTCATTAATTTTTTTAGAAAATGCACATTAAAATCTCTAAATCCTCCCTCTAACACTTATGAGTCCTGCGCATCCAGCTGATCCAGCTGCAAACCAAGAACACTGCGCTGAAAAGAAAATAACGCGCCCCGAGTGGCTGATGGGAAATGTAGTCATCTCTAAACATCCCGCTCAGTGTTTTCTGCCTGTGTAGCTTAAAAAGCAGTCGTGCGCATGTCAGTTCCTCTCAGCAACACCACACTCTGGTTCCAAACAAACTGTAGTCCACAGGCAGAACACTGTTATGTGGTGTGAGGGCGCCCCCAGCGGACCCACGACCAAACTGCACGTGTTGGTGGGAATGATAATCCACCACACCTGCAGACACGTTAGACACGTCTGCAAGAAAAGAGGTGGACAGTCAACTAAAGCAACATTTCTGCGTCATTCCTTTAACAAACCTTAGTTTAGTCTAGGGAAGCATTAATAACCTTGATGTGAATGTACACAGAAAGAAACTCATCTCGGGCATCTGTTAGATGAACAAACTAAAACATATTGGTATTAAATGATTTGGTTGGATTTATGAAGATTATATAATTTGTTAAGTTTGTTTGATATATAAGAAAAATAAGAAAAATCGGATTAATTAATGTCATAATGTCAATTCAGTGAAAATGAGGGCCTTCAAAACGACAACCCTATGGCATATGCTACTGCGCATGCTCTTCTTTCACCGGAAATTGAGGTTTTCTGACTCCCCCTGATGCACTGGACTGTCCGTGAACTCTGATCTCCTGTGTCGGGGTGAAAATCCCCTTGTTTCCTTCTGATCACCCCCTGAATTAGTTTGTAAGGAAGGAGTGGATAAATTCTGGTCTCAAAATTATAATTTATTAAACAATGAGGCAAATTCTGAGTCGCAGAGCTCTGGGTTGTTGCACACACAGAACCAAACAAGAACAACACAAGAACAGGACAACCAACAAGAACAAACAACCACACAGCAACAACGAACAATGCAACAACCACTGGACATGGGATTCACACATTGATATACCCCATGGGCGTTCCTGCCTGCCGGCCCACAGGGGCATCTACCGCCCCCCTGCAGACCCTGGTTCATACAGCAACTAGACCATTAGTGTTTACTGCCAAATAAGGTAAAACTTCAATTCCTCAAATCTCATAGGTTGTGAGTCCAATCTGGGGGTGACCATAAAACTGGGTACTCAGGAGAAAAACACATTCCTTTAGAATCTGGCTTTTATCAGGTCAAAGGTGCTGCTGTCCTTAGTCTGAATTTATGACCATCTCGTACCAACCGGAGCTCTCTCCAGAGAGCAGAAGAACAACTGATCTCATCTGCCACAGCCTGAACTGCAGAAAACAACGTTATATGACATACTATGAAATTACTTATTAACCTTTTGTATACATTCAGTATCCGCAAATTACTTTGATTTTCTATAAAATTTCCTAACACATAAACACTTATGAAAATCACATTATTAAGCGATAAACACATATAAACATGAATACTTATATATCTGAACACACTGCATGTTAACACCATGCAGAATAAATTCTTTCACCCAACAATTCCCTCTTTTGAGCTCTTATAAGAGCTCACAACAAATCTTCCTCGTCGTCACCTGGCACGGGCACCTCTGCTGCCAGCAGAGGCATCTGATATGAAGGAGAATGAAAACCTGAATCCTTCTTTTCAATTGCTGACACAATTAACCTGTTACATAAACAGTGCACACAGGGAATATAACAACAACAACCACATGTAGTCAAAATACCCAAGAATGCTGCAAAAGAAGTGATTAGTGACATACCATACTACCGCCTTCCAGGGTCCCAGCACCCTAATCAGCCAGTCGTCCAGGGGGTTATCTATCCCTGAGTGCTCATGCAACATACTGGAAAGAGTTCTCAAACCTTCTAAAGCTTTAGTGACCTTACCGTCGGGAGCAGTGTTTTTGGGAATGAACGTACAACACATTTCATCAAACATAGCACATACACCTCCTTTCTCTGCCAATAACATATCCAAAGTCATCCGGTCCTGTACTGAAATCAAATCCCCATGCATCGTCTGGATATAATGGGGCAGGTTCAGTGCACAGGTGGGGCCTCGCTGATGCACAGGCAACACAACCTGACATATTTTGCTCCCTCACCTGTTTTACCATCCGAGCCAAATATTATCATCCTCATATCCAGTAGATTACGCTAATACAGCAAACGGGGTGAGCTTATGGACTACAATGTCGGGTTAGGAGTCCCAACATTGGCCAGGCACTCCGGAAGATTTAACATAAGGGTTGTGGTCCAGGCCAGTAATTGATAACATAATGGGATTCTGCGTGCAGCTCCAATCTCTTTGTATATGGAAATACCCACTGAACAAGATCCGCCCGCCTGAGGTGGTTTTAGCTTTTTTAGGTGCCCAATTTGTGTGCTGCCACCCCAATCCACAAACATAGACGCCATACTGTCTCCACGACACATTATGTCCCCCGCAGTTGATTACTGCGCACAAATCAAAGATAAAAGAGAACTCTGAACCCTTATAGTAGTCTAACTCTATACCTCCCCCGTTTCTCACACATGCATCTCCTCCTGTCCCTGGTGCTCTCCTCACCCTGCGTGTGCTGGGCCCTGGATTTGACTTACCATTGGATCCTGGAAAACTGACAAAATAATTATGTTCACACAAAAATAAAGTCAAAGATACAATAACTACTGACATGAAAACACAAGCTCCCAACACCCTCCAGTTACCCCACAGTCCCATCTTGTCAGCCGGAGTTTTTTTTGTAACAGGACCTCGAACCTCTGCTCCTGAAACTTTAGACCTTCCTTTCGACAGCTGACCTTACTGATGACTGTGGTTCGTCTCCTGGTGGGGTGATGCGCTTAACTTCGCCTATCACCCTTAGTTGGAGTGATGCGCTTAACTTCGCCTATCACTCTTAGTCCCACGCTGATCCTGATGATTGCTCATGTATGTGTATTCACCGTCTCATCCTCTTCAACCAAGTAGGGTAGACTACCTACTGGTCACACTCCTGGTTTCAGGGGATTATTCTGCCCCTTTTATTTTATCCTCCTCCTGCTCCTTCTAATGTCGCTCAGCGTTCTCCCTGGTTCTGTAGCTGGGGTGCACTGGCTCCAGTGATACCAGGTGTCTCCTTTGCCTTTCAGCCACACCGCGTGGGAGGTGCGCTCCACCACCTGGTAAGGACCTGTCCACCTTGGCTCCGACCACTTTCTCTTTATCACCTTCAGGAGGACCCACTCAGCTGTGTGTGGCTCCTTCTGGACTCTCCATCTCTCCTTTCTCCTTTAATACAAATACTAGCACCAAAGCTTTAAATTCATTATATTATGGTTTATATTAATACCATACTGCATACTTCTTCAGTCTCAGCCGGCCAGCTGGTCCAGGAAACTGTCGACCTGTAAGAAGCTCATAGGGTGTACATTATATGGCGTGATTAACAGAACATCAATACAATAGACAATACTTGAACCCATATAAATTTGGTCTGTGCACAGATTTTAGCCAATTTTTGTTTTAGGTTGTAGTTTCATCCTTTCCACTTTTCCCTGTGACTGTGGGTGATACACTGCACCATACCTATGTTTTAGGCCTAAAGTCTGCTCCACCTTTTCCAGGTCTACTCTTAAAATGAGATCCATTCTGGGAATCCATGCTGTGGAATGTAATAGTTATTCAAACAGTTTATTGTCCGGTTTAAAACTCAAATACATTAATACTTGTCTCACCCTCTTTTTTCTGAAACAGAACACCATTCACAACTCCACCTGTTTCAGAAACATCAAGATATAAAGGAACTAAGTGATCTAGGAGAACCAGATCATTATGGAAGTTGAGACAATGAAAGAGACAAGAGTACAGGAGGCACAAAACCTACATCAGTAAATGATGAAGACCAGATGTTATGTGGTAGTGTGGCTAACATCTCCTGAGCCTTATTATGCCTCTACTGTATGAATGGCAACCTAATAAGCTTTAAAGGATGAAGAATTCTAAACACCTATCCTCTGTGCCTATTTATTAGAAATAGCTTTACATTTCCTAACCATGGAGCTTAATTCTTTAATATTATGTGTGGTACAATGACTAAGCAAACAAGTGGCACACTATCATCTGCCACCTGAGCCATTTAAAACTGTTCTGGTGTTAACTATACGTCAGCAGCTACTCCCTCCTCAGTCACAAACAATTTATCTGCTGTGATGGACCAATGTAGTCCCTCTCATTAGGAGGTAGAACCTCTCCTGATAGAAGAGATCCTCACACCTGTCATAGAAGAGAATAACCTACAGGGATCAGTGGACAGCCTATAGGGTCAGAAAGACATTATCCAGGGTTTCCACAGCTGGAATAGACTGAGGAGACCGCCCCCTTAAGGAGACTCAGGTAAAAACGAGTCCAGCAGATATCTTCACAAGACATCTGTATCATAGTGGTTCTCATCAGCCACTGTCCAGTTACTCCAACACTCTGGGAGCATAAAAAGTCTGTCCAGTAAGAAAAGTCACTATTAATCCATCTGGGGAGCACATAATGGAGGTTCCAGTCTCTGGGCATCAGATTCACTGGTGATGAGCTGGAGCGAATGAAACAATGTCTGTGGTGCTGCTAACACAGTTTCACAAGTTCTGTGAATGGCAAAGGTTTCCCAAAAGAAGCCAACCGACGAAATGATTTGAGATGCCGGTGTGATCTTTGACAGCCATTTCCCTGGGGAGGATACCAGGGAGCCCCTTGAGGTCACTGACGGGGCTGCTTGTAGTGACAGTCTCTTTCCCAGTGGCCAGGTTTTCCACAATAGAAGCAGTCACCTCCACTCAAACCGCTGTATCCACCCTTTCCATGCCCCCCTCCCCTACGGCCACCCTCTTTTCCCCTCCAGTTACCTCCTCTATGATATTGACCCCACCCACCATGATAGTGGGGGCGGGTGACCCAAAATGGGGTTAAATACATATCAAGATTTCCCACAACTGGGGACTGTGGCTGAGGTGGGGGAGCAGGCTGAGGCTGAACCACCCTCTGTGATGCAGGGGTGTATTTCTTCATTTTCCTCTGATATGCTGCTTCCTTTCTAGCTTGAGCTAACTGCAGCTTTAATAATTGTGTCTGCAGCCCTTTCATCTCCATGGTCTCTGTGTCTGTGTGTAGATTCATATGGTGTACAACATGTCTCTCCCAAGCAATAGAGTCACTTCCTGGTAAATCAGGGTCATTTTTCTGGGCCTGCTGAAGCAACAGGGGAAGGCCCCCCCCCTCTTTTGCCTTTCTATACCAGTGCTGCTGGGCACCAGGTTGACTAGAGTTCACTCCTGTCTGTCTGTCTGTTACTCGCCCCCTCCCATCAGGGACAGTCATGATGGGGTACATCCCAGGAAGTGGGGTCTGAGGCGAAGCAGAAGCTACAGCAGAGGCTGGTGAATAGGGAGGCGGTATCTCCGCCCCCTGAGTTCCCTCGCTCTCTACTTTCTGTTTAATGTCAGTGGTACTACCAGACTCCTTACAATCATCATCTATGCAGCACAGATATGCCTGATATAGAATCTTACGTCTCTCATCAGCCTGCACTGCCTCCTTCAACTCAACTGTCTCTAACACTAATAATCTAATAATCTCCTCCTTTCTCTCTCTCTCTAGTTTAACTCTCTTCTCCACTGTTGCAATCACACTTTTTAGTGGCTTTTTATCATCTCCTTTCACTCCCTGCTCTGTCATTGCTGTACACACTGCTGCTTCCATCTTAGCTGCAGCCTTCTGTTGTCCCTCTGGTCCTGCCTGTCCGCAGCAATGGCTCAACATCTTACTCATCTGTTCATCAATTGTCTTCCACATAGACATGATTACCACTCACCAAATCCTTCTTGCGTACCTGCTGTATGTTAAAAATGTACCTTCTATATGTGCCTTCTTCTATCCCTCACTGTGACTCTGGCAACAGAGTCACACACCTTCACTTAAACACACTTTCACACACACATGTCACTCATTCAACTTACAACAAACACTCTGTACAAACTCACTTCTCTGCCAGCGCAGAATCAGTTTCAAACACAACAATTCTCCGACAGCGCGGAGTACATAAAACAACCACGACAAGACAAGACAACAAATCACCGGTTTATCTTTTCCTTAACAATACAGCGCTTTCTCAATTTACCTAGGCCTATATTTGAAACTTATTGCCAATGTTTTAAAACATTTTAAACTTATTGCCAATCAATCGTTATTTTTGCCAATCCGCTTTTGTTCTGGTTACGCCCAATCTTTACATCAAGTTTTTCACTTTTTCATTCATTTAACACACTTTGATTCTATTACTGCCAATCCATTCTTTCTTTTCAGGGGTCATCAAATTCCCTCGGGCTCTCAACCGAGCTTATCTATGCTCGCGTCCAAACATAGTGGGGGATGCCACTCCCAATGACATAACGCTCATTCACGTTATTGTATTAACCCTTTTTTTATTCTTTTTATTTTTAATTGGTTAATATCTCTCTCAGTGTCACTTTTCCTTTTTCTCCTTTACTTCATCTCATTTTCTCTTTTACTTCATCTCATTTTCTTTTACTTCATCTCATTTTCTTTTACTTCATCTCATTTTCTTTTACTTCATCTCATTTTACTTCACTTATTAAGACTTACAATCTGCCTCTTACAATTTGAACTCTAAAACACCGTACCCATCCCAGTGACTACTTAATTTAGATTGTCCAATGTGCAGAATTTTGATTAAACAGGTATCTGCTTACCTTGTTATTATTGGCCAGCCAGTAGTCACTCCGTCAGGCAAGATGTCATTTGACCCACACTCCTTTCAAGTCCCTGTTCGGGCGCCAAATTGTCGGGGTGAAAATCCCCTTGTTTCCTTCTGATCACCCCCTGAATTAGTTTGTAAGGAAGGAGTGGATAAATTCTGGTCTCAAAATTATAATTTATTAAACAATGAGGCAAATTCTGAGTCGCAGAGCTCTGGGTTGTTGCACACACAGAACCAAACAAGAACAACACAAGAACAGGACAACCAACAAGAACAAACAACCACACAGCAACAACGAACAATGCAACAACCACTGGACATGGGATTCACACATTGATATACCCCATGGGCGTTCCTGCCTGCCGGCCCACAGGGGCATCTACCGCCCCCCTGCAGACCCTGGTTCATACAGCAACTAGACCATTAGTGTTTACTGCCAAATAAGGTAAAACTTCAATTCCTCAAATCTCATAGGTTGTGAGTCCAATCTGGGGGTGACCATAAAACTGGGTACTCAGGAGAAAAACACATTCCTTTAGAATCTGGCTTTTATCAGGTCAAAGGTGCTGCTGTCCTTAGTCTGAATTTATGACCATCTCGTACCAACCGGAGCTCTCTCCAGAGAGCAGAAGAACAACTGATCTCATCTGCCACAGCCTGAACTGCAGAAAACAACGTTATATGACATACTATGAAATTACTTATTAACCTTTTGTATACATTCAGTATCCGCAAATTACTTTGATTTTCTATAAAATTTCCTAACACATAAACACTTATGAAAATCACATTATTAAGCGATAAACACATATAAACATGAATACTTATATATCTGAACACACTGCATGTTAACACCATGCAGAATAAATTCTTTCACCCAACACCTGCCACCTTTGAGGTAAGTAATTTAAATATATCTGCACGAATGTAGTTTTTTATGTAGGATGGGTGATAAATCTGTAATATTGAGCGGTATATGGCATATTGTGATCTATTTCTTAGTTCGAACGTTTACTCCGCTGTCACGTGTTTTGTTGTGTGTTAGCTATCCCTAAATTAGCTATCCCTTGCTGTTGCTGCATTTACACCATAAACCGTATAGAAATTAGTTTGCAAAGTACGCTTTGGTGCACGTTAAAGCTTCTGCAATGTAACTGCATCACACACAAAAAAGCCGTAACCCGGAGTATTCATTCGTCATTTTGGTGAGGGGGGTATGGCTACTGCAGGTGTGTGGGCGTTGTGCCATTAAATAGTCATAGCCCAGGTGAGCCATTGTGTGCCGTCAGTGCTTATTTAACTGTAGCGCGACGCTTAACGTATGAAAATAATCCTTGTGCGACGGGTTAAGCATAGAATTATACTTCTGTGTCAAGTTCACGGTCTGTGTCAAACCTTACGTTTCACTTTCAAGTCAGTGAACAACGGCGACCAAAGGGAAACAGTACTGTCAGCGCAGCTGGTCGATGTTGAACAATATATTTTTTGTTGCAAATGCACTTTAAATAAAGCGGTGTAGGATTGTGAATATTTAGATAGACATTTATTTATATTATAATTTACAGGTAAATGTGACCATTTGTGCTAAAAATATTTAGGGTGTCTGCCATCATAATTAATGTATAATAAAAAATGTATATAATAATATTTTGCAGTAAAAATAATAACAAATACCAAACTTATGTGTAATTATTAAAAAACTCTGTTAAAACAAATTGTTTTCTTCGCCAGTCATCCAGCATAACATGAGCCCACGCTCAACTGGTTTGAACCTCCTCAAATTACATGGTGAGTTAATATTTTTATATAGTCATCTGTCAAATACTACAGTGTTTAATATGCCATATATATTGTTTGTCCACGAGGGTGCAGAGCCTGAACACGTGCCAGAAGCTGGGCAGAATTAGGACATTGGTGTCCTAATAAAAGGTGTGGAGGTGCTCAGTAAAGTGAGGAATGTTGCACTTGCATGTGCTTTGTTGTTTGGGCTTATATATTGTCTGGATTTGAGCTACTCACCACAGCTGAAATGCACTTTTGAAGTCTCCCAGAAGACTCTGTTGGGAGTAGATGGGCAGAGGCTGTGCTTTACACTACTTCATGCAAGCACACACATTCACACACAGAGCGTCTTAGGGTTAAGTGTCTGCAGGGCGGGGGATCGAACCACTGACCACTGAGCAACAGCCACCTGAAGTGCAGTGTTAACTGAAAGAAAGAAATATTGAAATGTGAACTGTTGAATTGTTAACTGTAGCTCTGTTAATTCACATTTAAAATGTGACTTTTGCTGCAAAATAAAAAAAGTTAGCATTGCTTTGAATAGTTGTTCTTATTATGATTGTAGTATGAGAAGTTGTTGGATGAAGGTAATTTCCTTCAGATAATGTACAGTGTGAGTGTTATTTGAACACCTTTTACAGTTGGGTCATATATAGTGTTGCTGCGTCCAATTGTTTTAGTTTTAGAATGATCATTTTTAATCAATCCAATGAGAGATTTATATATTAATATTATGCATCACCCACAACATTGTTCATCGTCTTATCATCCTGTGAACTGTGCATTACTGTCCATTAGTGTAATTGTTACTGCATCCTTGTTCATGATGCATGATGTTTGCAGCCATAGTTAAAGGGACTATAAATGATGTTTCAGACTGGTGGGCATCTGTTTATAAAGGGTTAATAAAGTTGTAACAAATGTCATCATCAATATTGTTTGCAATTTAAAATAATTTCCGGAAAAATCAATTGGAGTGATTAAATATATGTTGTATATACCTCGAAATTCTTGTTTTTGATTGTTGAAGGTATTATTTTCCTACTTATATTTGTTTTCATTGACAGAATTGTCCCTAAATAGAAATACAGTCAGTTGTTTTCAGAATTAATGATACTCTGATTAGAATAATTTCTTGGGTGTACTTGATACACTTAAAGGTATCACTACTTCTTGCTCTTTCCTTTTTTTACTGATCAGCTGCAGCCTCTGAACCCCTCACTGCTGTCATCATTGCAGGTTACCATGGCAACGGCTGATTTTAGACATGTCAGGC
Source organism: Parambassis ranga (assembly GCF_900634625.1). Lineage (NCBI taxonomy): Eukaryota > Metazoa > Chordata > Actinopteri > Ambassidae > Parambassis > Parambassis ranga. The sequence continues at coordinate 10,579,198 of NC_041028.1, read as the reverse complement.
TTTTGCAAATAAGTGAGGAATTCATGTAATTTAAGTTTGTTTCAACAGCAGAGACCCATTATTGCACTCAGCCTCCACAAGTTTGCTGTTCATTTAGGTTTAAAAAAGGACAATTCTCACCCAACCTCATCCATAGAACATGCTGTGCACACTGTATGTGTCAGAGTGACATCATGGTGGTGTCTGTCCTTGAGCACTTTCACTGGGCGTGCTGCAGCCTGTCACAAAGGTCAGGCTGTCTGAACTGTTTCTGCACGCTGCAGGAGGCGCCCTCCACCGCTCAACATGAAAGCCGTGAGTCACTGTCCAATGGGAAGCTGCACAGGAGGGGGCACCAAAACTTGGAAAACCAGTAAATTGAGGAGGAGCCTCAGATGAAGCTGGGTGTTTCTGCTGAACTGTAACTGAAAGAATGTCTCCAACAATCCATAGACTGTTTAAATATGCAAAATATTAGGGAAAGAAATAAGTTAGAGGATATCCCATAGCAATATCTTACTGAACAGATGGAACATATTCACATCTAGTGTGTATTTGTGTTAATAATATGAGGTAAAAGTTGGGTTTGCATTGGGTGTCAGATCTAGAACACCACAGTAACGAGCCTCAGCATCCAGCCTTGCTCCAAAATGTCACTCCGCTTTCATCTTGTTCTTAGTGCTTCATTTCACCTCTGTGATGCTGCACCCCCGCCTGCAACACACACACACTTGCAAGGACACAGATAACAGGAGGCAGGAGGAGCGAAAAGATTTGATTGATGGGATTGTACATGTGATTGATGCGTTGATCTGAAAATGTTTGCTACTACAACAACAACCACTACACACAAGTTAATCTTTTGGCTGTGTTTTTAATGGTTTCAGCTGATGGGGGATACACATGGAGGATCTTAACAAAGAGGAAACATGAAGAGTCAGAACAGTCTTTTCAGCTCAGGTACAAGAACACACAGAGAGAGCCAGTATGGTAATAGAAAATCCATTTGATTGATTGTGGGCTACAATATGTAATGACCCCAGATTCAGTGTGTGAAATTCCAAATTAATCACCAAAATTAAAAGGACACGATCAATAACGTTTACTGAGAAAGACCTCATATTTTCTAATAAGACAGGACCCTTGTACACAGGAGCTGGTGCAGTAAATCAAGGCAGTTTTATAATAATAGTGATTAATTTTGTATTCTGTAGTTTTATCACTACATCTGCTAATACACACACTCGCACGCACACAGTAGAATACTGGGGATTATGGCAGTGCCTTCACCTTTCTCACTGTACTTCACATATAACTAAATTCCGCGTCACCTTTTAGTGAAAAGAAACATTTTGAAACCAAACCCCACCCAGAAAAATGAACATTATGCCCCCACTCCACCCCCACCCTGACAAAGGGACCTTTTTTGTTCTGACTTCCAGCAAATTATGAACCTTCCTTGTGTGCCTTGTGTTGAGTCTTGTGATCATGCCAACTGTCCGGTGAGAGGGAGGCCAAAATACATGAAGGCAGCAAAAAAGGAGCACATATTTAAAAAAAAAAAAAAAAAACACACATTATGCCCCCACTCCACCCCCCAAAAATAGTGGTAAGTAAAAGATTTGTGCCTTTTGTCACTGCTTGTGTGACTTGTGCAAACTTGTTTGTGATCCACCTGAGATCAGAGAAAGAATCACCAGCGGCAGCGTCTTCCATTTGTGGCTAAACGAGGCCAAAGGAATAGCTTTCCATGTGCAAGCATTGTCAACACCTGTGTGCTGTGTGTAGCCACAACAAGCCTGCTTGTTTAGTGCACAAACACGAGAGCACTCGCACTGCTCTCTGTGTTTACCTGTAAACATCACGGTGCGGCGTCCCAGTCTGCTCACATTGGGCCTCAGTTTGATAGGTTTTTTTTGTGCTGTTATTGAAAGCCTAAATCCTGAACACCGTCACTATGAAACAAATTAAAGCAGTCACAATGTTTTTCTTTGAGTGGATGGGGTGATATCACGAGTCTCCCAATGTGAGATGATTTTGGTGAGGAGGTGATAATCACAAGACTAAGAACAGATAAACATGATAATAACGTTCCTGGAAAAAAGGTTAAAAATACACTGGCAGCGTGTTTATTATAAATACCACCAGCAGCACCAGCTGTGAAATGATGCTGTTGAGCACAATGAATATGTTAAACTCAGATGTTTTTTAACATGCTCTGAATATCCACCGCTTTATAATGAGGTTTGCATTTAGCCATCTGTGGAAGAGATGTGCAAATACAATGAATACACAATGAAAGCTGGCAGCGAGACTTTGTTTTTTTTTCATCTGGCAACTGTGCAAAGTTGTTGGCGCTTAGTAAGTCATCAATGACTTTTAATCATGACTTAAATCAGCACTGCTGTCTTATTTCCAAATGGTTTCAAGTCTGAAAGACGCTAAAATAAGGAAACCTTTTGCCCTCCTGCTGAATTCAATTTAAACAAGCAGGACAGAAGTGCAGTGTGTTATAACAAACAGTATATTGTATGTCATTCCAATTTGTTTGATGGAGTCCAAATTGTAATGAGGACAGAGTGAGTGAATTAATGAAGGAATGCCTATCAGAACAAATCTCTGAGAATTTGCCCGTGGATACCTACCCTGAAGTTTGCTCTCAAAAAGTTTCAGCACTGTTTTTATCTTCATGTGATGTTTGTTACATAAATGAAATGAATACAACAAAGGTTTTGGTGTCTGTTACAGAAGCGCTGTCAGATCGAGTACAGCTTCAGTGCCCTGCCTTGAGGTTTGCTGGAACTTTGGCTTCAAAGTGTGTTGCAGCGTGATTAAGAGATGAATTCATCCAGCAACTGTAAAATATCATTCAAACTAAATACATTTGTTAGATTATTAGATGGCAAAAGAGGACTTGTACCTAGCCTTGCATCATTTTAGTTTGATTTGCTGCTGGAGATCAGCCATCATCAGCTTCTCTTTGTAGCATCACCTGTTTCTCAGCCTGACATAAACTTTGAGAGAAACCTTATATTTATATTATCCAAGAATAACATTTAATGTTTGACATTTAATCTTTAAATCTTACAAAACAAAGCATGTGCTAATAAAATCAATCTGCTGAACAAAATAAATAAAAACGGTCAGGAAACTGATACATGGAAACGATATGAAAAACGTCTTACAAAGATGCTTGTAGGGCAATACACCAGCTGGCAAGTTTTAACATCAGATTGATAGTCCAAAATGTGTCATGGTTGTAAAAGAATGTAAAAAATGCTGACCATAACACCTTAAAGAATCTCAGATCTGCACATTTCAGTCACTGTTGGAAGCAGCTGAGAGTATTTTAAAGACACATGTCTGACACAAGTAAAAGGACGTATATTTTCTGTATTTTTGCGCTTTTGCATGTTCGTATCAAACCCACTGACTGAACACTTATATAACAATGATGGTAAATCAATGGCTGTTGTTACTGTGAGGAAACTGAAGTTCTCTCATTGTAATGTGAATGTTCTGGACCTTAGTTAGGGCTTAAACTGGCAATACTAGTGACATGTAAACTAGTAGCATATGTCCCTGGTCTGTGTGTATTGATTATCCTTTCTTTAGCTAAAAATGCATTAATTTCATGTGAGATGGATAAGTGTGTTTGCTGGCTTTCTAGCTATTTTTTCACTGGACTATTAAATGCAGCATGGCCACACAACAGCTGTTGGTGAGATGATGACTTTGAATGGATGGTATTGAACTGCAAGCAGTCTGCTAACAAAAATCTGTGGTTGCTCGTATGACGTTCCAGACGATTCAGCTACCTATCTGTCTGGATTGTTGTGTAATCAATGAACAGCGATATTGTATTAGTGAGCATTCACTCCATTCACCCACACATACATGCAATGACGCCAGGGATCAGGAGGAATGTGATTATCTTGGCATTGCAGCACCAAAGTTATTATTGCATGACTTTTATTATATACATTTTGGGAATAAACGTTGCGGTCTAAACCTTAGCAACGGTAGCTACGGCCATGGCTGCTGTATGAACTCTGAGGTTTCCTCGGGGATCTGCCCTGGGATGTGGAAGTCAGCTGGCGTGTTCTGCTGAACAGCTGATTCCTGATGGCCCTCATTCTGTGGGTCCTCTGGGCTGACTCTGCTGTGAGAGTTGCAGGGCTCCAGATTGCATCCAGTGCCTTGAAGGAACTGCAAAAAGTTCTCCTCAATTGAGGCCTCACGGCTTGGCAGCTGCTCCCCTTCACTAGGCCCACCCCATTTAAAAAGGCAAGCCAGGTAGCGGCACAGCTCCTCACGAATCTGCCGGTTCAGGCAGCCGTAGAAGAAGGGATTGGAGGTGAAGCAGAAATAGCCGATCCACGTAACCACAGCCTCCAGCTGAGGGAACGAGGCAGGAGAGGTAGACACTATGGCCGAGTAGAGATGAAAGGAGAAGTATGGAAGCCAGCAGCAGAAGAACTGGCCTCCCACTGCCACTAGAACCACCACAGCTTTTCCACCACTGAAGGTCCTTTGAGGGGTGGTGCGGGCACCAGTTCCACCAAGGCTGGCTGCCATGGTGGAATGGCTGCTGACAGACTCGGACCTTTGTCGTGGAGTGTCCATCCAGGTGGGGAGGGGGCCATGCTGCATGGCTGCTACTCGGGCCACTTTGAACATGTTACAGTAGACCACCAGAATGATCAGCATGGGGCACAGAAAATAGATTAATGTAAAGAAGACCATAAAAAGCAGGCGTGTGGTCCTGCCTCCTGTCCAGTGGAGCGAGCAGTGTCTCTGAGCTGGAATAAAGACCACAGGGGTTCCAAGGCCCGGGTTTCCCTGGAGCAACCATCCCAGGAGAGGCAGTGCTGACATGACAACAGCTTTAATCCAGATTCCCACTAGTACCATCACCACAACCCCCACTGTCATCTTCACCTCATGACGCATGGGGTGGACGATGTAGTAGTAGCGTTCCACATTGATGGCACAAATGGTGAGGATTGCAGCACTAACTAGACACACACTCAAGCAGAGGTAGCTCCGGCACACCGCCTCATCTGCCAGGACCTGGTCTGACAGCATCCCCATAGGCATCAACACCAGAGCCGCCAGCAGGTCCACCAGACACAGGTGAAATACAAAGGCAAACTTTCGCAGGTGTGGTGTTTTGGTGATGACAACCATCACGGCCAGGTTCCCCACCACTGCCAACACATCCATGATGAGCATAACGCACAGTGCCAGGGACTGATTAAAATCTAACCCACCTCGGACGCTTTCAACAGGCAGGGTCGCATTAGAAATATTTGGTGGCAGAGTTGGTGAAAGTGGGGAGAGAGAAGTGTTCCAGGAGGGGCTTGTTGTGATGGGATGCTCCATGAGAGGATGGGATAAAGAGGAGAGAGTCCGCTGAATTTCACGGGCCCATCACCCATCCTCCTCTGTCGTAGGGTGTCACTAGGAAGCTCAGGCAGCGGTTTCTGTCATGGCAGCTGGAGCCACAAAGGCCCTGGACCCCATAGACTTTGACTCGGCACTCGATCACACAAACTTTCATTCACTGACTGATGTGATAGTGACGGCGTTCCTCTCTCCAATAGTTGAAAAGATCTGGAACAAAAGAGAGTCTTTTTAATCAGGCAGGAGAAGTGACAGTGTGTAGAGTTTAAAACTGAAAGAACTCTAGATGAATCTTGATAAAGCTCTTGCAGAGGGAGTCCTGCAGTGTACAGCATGCATCACATGATGTATTAAATAATGCCTGGTACTTTTAAAAATGAGCGCCCATGGCATTATATCTGAACCCCAGCCTCTACTAAAAGTGCCTTAAATATTTGTTCAGCAAAACAAATATGAAGATGAAACCAGCCTTTTTAGAAGACTTTGTAACAACTCTGAGGCATTTGATAATGGTAGCCTACAGAGGATGGCTTCTTGTTGTGACTGTGATCTGACAAGTACAGCCTAAGTTGTGCTACTCTAATGCTTTCAAGCCATCAGACTTCATGCTGTCTGCAACTTGCTCGTAGCCGGGGTCATAATTTGCTACATATTTGACATCTGCATCCTCAGATGTGTGTATTCAGGGCAGCCATCACCCCAGGGAGATACTAAAAGCACAGAGTGGACCATATGTCCCCCCTCACAGAGTGCAAGGAGCAAACAAACTGCAAAACACAGCATTATGGAGCTTCCTGCTGTCTGAAGTGATGGGAGGCAAAGATCGATAAACACTTTTCATATTCCTGACATGAAAAATCTAAAATGTTATGCTCCCTGTAAATGTGCAGAGGGTTTTGTCTCGGTTCAAATGCAGAGCAATTCCAGCAGTGAGTATCAGTGTTTTTAGTGGAGAAGGCCCTGCACTGTGTTTACTGTCATAACCTCACCTGGACACAACCCTACATAGTGTAGAAGCCACAGAATGAGCTCCAAGTCTTTTGGTGCATGTCCATGTGCTGCAAACCTGCAGGTGCAAGTTTTCCTGCCTGACAGGCATGGGTAGGTGGCCTTTGCTGAATAGGTCAAAGGGTTACAGTCACCTTCAGCCCAATTAAACAACGTCCCAACTGTGATGCATCAACAACTGCGTACAGCCCTCTAGGGATTTTTAGTCTAATCAGCTGATTGTTTTAGGGAAACACATTATCACCACAACTCCCCAAAGTGGTTTAGCAACTCAAAGGGCTTTCTATTACATGCAGTGATATTTTTAAATCAATTTTATCAAATCTAATACTCACAAACGGAACTGCTGAAGTATTGAGAGAAGGCAACTGGGACTCACACTATAGCGCAGCCTCCTGTAATGTAATAAAATAATTGACAGTAGTACAGTTTTTGCCCCGTAGCTGCACAAATATCACACAAAGCTGCAACCTAATGTTGTCCAGAATCTGTCCGACTGCTGACTGCAAACCATATGACCTTATCATATGCACATGACACTGTGTTTACTGCGAGGAGAAAAACTAGCCTGTTGTTCAACTGTCGCTTTCGTTACGAAGCACTCTCACTCCTCAGCAGAACCAAGGCGACACGCAAACACACTCACATATCTTCACATATTTCCTCTTTTTACATACATACACAAAGGACGAATACACTCAGTCAGATTGTCCCACCTTTCCTTTAACCTAACTTTTAAGTCACGCATATCCACACACACACACACACCCAACACTGATATCAGGACAGGTATGGCTGGAAATGCATGTGTGATGATAAGTCGATGACATACCTCAGTTTGGAGAGGGCTGCTTCCTCCTGTGCAGGTTTACAGTCTGCTGAAGCAAAGCCGACCTGTTTTTGCTCCCTCTCTCCTGCACACACACACATACACAAAGCACACACACACATGCACACCACGTCACAGGGAGAGAGAGAGAGAGAGAGAGAGAGACAGAGAAGAAAAGGGGCGCTCCTGTGTCTCCTCCTCACCTGGCCCCTTTCATCTCGTCATCATGCTGACCACCCCCACTCCCCTTCCCTTCAAATACACAGCACACACAAACACACACACATACATCTTCGTCCTCTCAGCTCTCTCCTCACCAGGTCTGCGATCCAGGTGTGAGAGGCAGAACAGGAGCAGGAGAGAGAGATGGAACTAAAAATTAAATATAAAGGGGCTGATCTGCCAGCCTGTGATGCACACACAGAGTGGACACTCTCCCTTACCTCACACACACTTTCATACACACATGTAGTGGCTCCGGCATGCGTGCCCAGAGCAACTGCAGAGCTGTGCAGAGCAGACAGGCAGTCAACGGGTGGGCAGGGAGCATCCAGCCTCCCCTGCTCTCCACTGGGTCTTAGTGCCTCGCTGTCTCTCCCCACACTGGGAGGGTGGCTCTGCGTTTCACCCCCTCCAAATAATCTCACTGCAGGTCACTTCAGGACCCCCGCACAGGTCTAGAAGTACCCAACAGTTAGGAGAGAAAATTGCTTTTATCCACAGAGGATCAGTGTTTCTCTAATTCTCTGTCTCCTTATGCTTGGCTCACCAAGATCACCCCGATGCTCAATCCGACAAAAGCTCTCTCATGAGGCTGGATTATTGATAGAGAGGCAAAGAATCCTAGGAGTTAATGTTAATGAGCTAAGATTAACATTAACAAGAGCCTGACCCACACAATATACATTTCACTGAGAGTTTATTTACCTCTGGAGTGTGCAGTTTGAACAATGAAAGTTAGCACATAATATTCCCATTCTTTCATATCTGTAGAATGGGGATCCTTGGCATTTAACACAAAGATTTGATTGATCAGAGTAAACAACACAAAAGATATAGATCTTCAACCTTCACACTGTAAATTATTCATAAATACATATACAGGTTAAAGAGCCCTAAAATAAATAATTTTTAATTTGTTTTCTCACGGTCTGCAGTGCAATCAATCTATTATCCAAAGTAAAAATTAAAAACACAATGTCTCCATTTTGACCTGCTTACTCAAAACAATGATCAAATGTTCTTAGCAATCTCTATGGCTCACACTAAAAGCAACTAGATGTATAAACAGCTCAGCACACCACAGGAATAATAATTTATTTTGGGATGAGCTGTCCTGTTGAATCTGTGTTTTTCTTTGCGTAGGCTACTTATTGCATTACCTTTGGGAGACTGATGCTCCCTCTGGAGACATTCGGTCTTCTTGTCTCTTTTTTTGTGTGAAGTACACTTTTGGGAAAAGTGCCACATGAGATGATTTAATAACAATCTGCTTTGGACACAAGAAGTAACCTTTTGATGTGGAGGTGTTTGTTGTATCTGTCAACTCCCATCTTTTTTTCTTACTGTGAATATCCTCTCTGTCATCTGACTTACAGTACGGACACGATTTATAGATTTTAATCATGATTTGACATCTCTCTTTCATGCAGTGTGATCCTGAGGGATCCATTTATCACTCAAAGTAAAGCTGCACAAACCCCAATCTGCACATGAGTCACAGCTTCTTTTTACTCACAGATCAATAGCAATTTGAGCATGTGTTTGTTTATTTGATTTAATTACTGTCACATCATGAAGACTGCTTGACATGGACCTGCTTTGTCTTACGCTGTTAATTCTAAGTGCATTTTGTGTGTGGTTGCTGGGAGGTTGCAGCCACCAGTCAGTGATCTGAACAGACTATTTTACCCTGAAATGTGTTTAAGCAGTAAAAGATATTAAAGACTTTGGCACAACATGATAAATAATATCCTGAGGGGTTAAGGTATAATAATCCAGTAGTGCAAAGACATTTTCCAAGAAAAAAAGGAACTATAGAAGAGTCTTTGTTGTTGTTAATGCTCTCCTCTCCGTGTTGTGTGTGTGTGTCCTGTGACTGTGCTCATATCTGAGGTGTTGAGTAATGACAGAAATAGCAAATACTTGCTCATACCAACAGCACCAATCACAGGGGAGGGAAATACAATGGTTCCCATGGCAACCCCGTCTATAGCCTCCCTTTCTCCTTGGCCCCCCTCATACCCATCCCCACCCCACCCCCAGCATCAACCTCGGGGCACAAACATTCACACTCTCATACACACTGCATCCATTACCAGCCATTTGGAGAAGTGTTTAATGTGTTTTGCAACCATGTTGAACTGGTGTTTACTTTTTTTTTTTTGTTCTTGTTTAACTGAACTCAGGTGGTCTGATTCATACACAGTTGTGCCTGCTGAACCATTGTGGCTTTACTTGTGATCTGAGATCTCATCAGCAGAGGGAGCTCTCACATTTAACAAGTAACAACAACACCTGATATTCCAGCCTACACTTACTCTGCTCCAAAACATCAATGATCCAGGTGTTTTATTCATATTTATGTAGAGGACAGCTGTTGAAATTAGCAACTGTTAGGTAAATTAGTTAGTCAATTTGAATTAATACAATTTGTGCCTTTGTCTCAGTACATAAAAGATCATGACATCAGAATGCCTAAGATATCCTGTTCTGCTGTTTCTGTACTTTCTTTTACGACTGACCTGACAGGAAAGGTGAGGTGTTAAATGTTTGGCATCTACACTTACACAGTTTTATGGAAGTATCATCATTTGAGTAAAACAAATTCTCATTTATAAAAAAAAAAGTAAGGTAGCCTCTTCCAGCTGAAAGGTCACGCTGGGTACTAAGGCCCCACCAAACAGGGGAGGGGACACACCATTATCTGAGCTGATAAAACCCTCACAGAGACATTGTGCATCCAGACATGTTTTCACTGAACCATGCTAAATGTTATTAAATTAAATGTTGCTACCAAGAAGGAGCAGTGATCCATAGATGTTATTAGGGTGTGCTGAGTTTGCTTATATCTATAGAGCTGGAGAGAAACTGTGACGTCAAATGTTGATCTGCATGCTCCACTAACTCCACAGAGTTATTAGAGCGTGCAGCCCAGAACAAAGTTTTATGAGTGAACACACTTTTTTGTTTTTTTTTGTTTTTTAGAACTAACTGGACTCAGAGTGATAGCTTACTGGGAGTCCTGGGACAGGCTGCCCTGTGTAGACAGCCAGAGAATATACTGAACAGTGACAGTAGCTTGTTTGTGCTGTTTGATTTCCCAGAGCCATGCATCAGAGTCCAAACAGACACAATTAGCACTCTCTGTTGGCTCCAGGTTGGCACTGTCATCCTGTACACTCTGAGTCACTGATGAACACCCATGTCCCGGGCTGCTGGCTGCCTGGGGATGTATAATAACTCTGGAACTCAAAGAAGGAGCCAAGATTGTGAGAATTATTTTATTTTTGTACAGTATAGCAAAAAGTCACAGTACGTTTTGTTAAGTCCACACTATCATGATTGAATCTCTGCTTTCAGTCATTTTTTTCTCAGTATGTTCAGTCAAAAATACAACATAGCACCCTCGAGCTACCAGATGCTCATCTCAGTATCACACTTTTAATCAGAAAAGATCTTGAATCCCACACAAGTACTGTTTTTTATTCTCTTACCAGCTATGAGTAATGTGACGTCATCTGACTGACTCATTTAGATGTCTTCCAGTAAATGACCTATTTATACTGACAGCAGCTTCCATAAACACTGGCTACTTTTGCATTCTGACTTCCTGGAGGTGACAGTGCCCCTGCATAAAAACGTTCAGCTGGCCATGGAGCATCTGGCTGGTGGTGCGGTGAGGTGAGGTGTCCTTGGTTGAGTCACAAATGGCCCACAGGAGCTTTGCTGCTTTTCACTGCAGTATAACACAACCTTCATTAAGTTGGAAACACCTACATTATCTGCCCTCTGTCCAAAGTATTATCAGAACAATGGTCCTAGTGTGGACAGTATGCTTGCTGTGGGATTGATCACCGCACCTCTGTAAATTAAGCTAGTTTTAAAATAATTATAATAATATAATTTTTGTTTCTTCTTCTGCTACATTCAATTAATTAGCCTTTGAGTCAGTATAATGCAAATATATGTAATTATAAAACATAATGATTAAAGTAGCTTCAGTATATCTCAGAGATTTTAACAAAAGCAGCTCTATTTTAGAGAAATGTCCTATAACTTTGGTGTATATTTAATAAATTGTTCCTTTAGGCACACTATTGACATGCAATACTGTCAAATCTGAGCATTTTTGTGCCATTAATGGTGCATTATGAGTGCTAAAAACACAAGATAGGGCTTTAGGTTAGGCGCTATAGTGGAACATAGATGGTTTTCTTACCTTTGCCAAAAACCAAAGCTAATCTGGCTGTTTAAATAATCTACCTTTTGACAAAGAAAAAAGAATAATTTCCAAAAAGCTATTCCTTGGTGCTTCACCTTCTCCTCTCTCTCAGCCTGAAGCAGCACATTAACATTGATCTAAAATTTAGATGATGCCTTCATGCAGTAATAAAAGTTCTGTTTTTGGCTGCTGGCAGTCCCTGCCTGACGTGAACCACTGAGAACGGACAGTGTTTATATATATTACAGCAAACACCCACAACACCAGTGTAATTTATAGAAACCAATCAGTGCAGTCAGTGAGTTGATTAATGCCTGTCACACCCCCCCCCCCCCCCCCAACCTGGATTACGCATCATACACCACATCTCTCATCTCTGAACCCTCTTTCACCTCCTCACCAACAACAGGAAGCTTCCGCCCAGCAGTAGATGAAACAATCAATAGCTGCCACACATATGAGCGAGCACTTAAATGCATTTCCTCTCAGGAAGCATCTGCAGTAAATGACGGCACATTTTAGCTGCATCTTCACTGCACCTCTCTGTTTTGTTTATGTTTTTTGGCTTATCCACTGATTATATAGGAGTGGGTGTAATCTGTGACTTTACAATTCATGAAAAGGATTATTTTACCTCGTCAGGGATTTGTGGTAAATTATGTTGTCGTGTGTGTACTATAGCCTTTAATTATTTAAAGTGTTGCTAGCTGAACAATTCAGGCAGCAATGTTATCTGAATATAGAATATATGCAGAGATGATGGCTTCGCCTTGACTCGAACAAACATGAAAGGGTCAGCCTACAGAGAGCTGGAGTTGTGATGAACATGGAGCTATAGAGCCTTCAGGTGGATGCAGAGGTGGAGGTGGGCTTGTGAAATTCTCACTGGAGCAGAGTCAGTGTTGCGAATTAGCAGATAGCTTTAAAAAAAAAATGATTTACAGAACATGCTGTGGTGAATGCTGTTGGCCTGGACTGCAGAGTTTCTGTCATGAATTTATCTTTTTTTGCTCAACAAATTAAAAAAATGCCTTAAAGGCACAGACAGGAAAAAGAAGAAGCTTCAATTTGACAAATTAATATTCCTAAAAAGACTGATCTGCCTTTTGTTGTAAAAGAAATGGAAAAACAGTGTGACTAATGACTTGCTGGTTAGTTTGGTTTTTCTCTGGTTTGACAGCTCATGAAAGAGCATTACTCACTCTAACTGTTCTCGTAAACATTAGGTGACAAAAATTGTCATAACATACAAATTCATGAGAACATTACAAATGCCAGAGGTCTGCAAAAGTGAAACATCATCACGACAACTTGTCATGTTTTTAGTGCAGTTTGTATGACGGGGATCTGGAAAGGAAACTACAGCACTGACTGCAGCTTTGCTGCTGCTGCTGTTGCTGTTGTCTTCTTGTTTCAGTAGTTTCTCTCTGCTGCAATCTTGCACTATTGTCTGTCCTTATTAGAGCCACAGAGAGCTTAGTCCTGGAGGCAGGGGGAGGAGGAGGAGGAAGAGGAGGAGGAGGGTGATGTTGTGAAATTCAGACAGATGCTGCGTGGTTAATAATGCAAGCCAGCTGTCAACATTCAGAAGACTGACAAACTGTGAATCAGCCAAACATCCTTCCAGCTCAGGCGCTCAGACCCAGTGGTTCAACAACAACTCACACAGTTAGAGCTTTGTGAGACGAGCTCAAAATGTCATTGCATTTCCTAATAAACATAAACATGAATATTAATATATACATAAAATAAACATTTTTGCCAACTCAGAGAAAAATACAATAGTTTGTAATTTAGCAAAATACAAATTTTTTATTCAGGTTTTGTGTGAATTAAACACATTTAAATTTTACTTTAATCCACAAAAATAGAAAACAACCACCTCTGAATTATAATTTTATATGTGTGATTCTGATTATGCTAATTAGGTAAAGGTAAAGGTAAATTAGATTCATCTGAGAACATTTCTCAAACTTAATTCTGTCAAAGTAAAATTGCTGTGGTTGTTTTTTGTATTTGTTATGTCACCATTATTTTATTTCTAAAATAACACACACACACAAAAAGAGAGATTAACTCAAAGCCTGTCAAACAAGATTTAAGGCTGTGGGACAGATTACAAAACAATAACAGAATACAGGAACAGGAAATAAAAAAATGTGTGGTTTCACTGTAGTAAATGTTTAGACAGGATAAATGTTTTGAACTACACGACTTCTACTTCTGACAATATAAGCAAACTAACAGATCTTTGTTTCTGCATTTTCTGCTGAATCATCTAAAACAGAAATGCATTAACATGTTATAAAGAGGACAGTTACGTGCCCAGGGGAACCGTTTTGACAATGTAGTTGTGTAAGAGGAAGAGTGTTTCTCACACGGCTCTGTGTGGATGATAGCAGACACCTGATGTAATCGTAATAACAACCCTGCATTAAACCCAACGTCTAAGAAAGTGTCCACACGCTACAGACAGCAGCAGGCTGCGATTAATAGAGACAACAGCAAGTGGAGTAGAGCCTTTTAAATCCCACAAAGCTCGCCACAAGGCTGCTTCCGAAGCACAAGATTATTACAGACTGACACAGGCTCCAGACAAATCTGTTTAATTTACAGTAACAGTACAGTTCTCATGCTGCCTGTAACACCAGGCCTTTTCTTTTGCTTGTGGTTGTTTTGCTCACAGAGTGTAGGATGTTTCTGGACCCCGAATAGCCATTATCATGACACAAATGTCAGACGCCAAATCTGATGGTACCAGGGTTGCAGTAGCTTTTCTGTATGAGTCATCCAGTGAATCTCAAGGCTGAACAGATCTGAATTTAACCACAAGCTAGAAAGGAGAAGAACAATGGGCACAGCAACAATACAAATGTAAAAAAAGATTTAAATTAAAGCTGCTTTTTGTAATAAAACAAAAAAATGACTGAAATGTTATCTGATACTGCAGTTCTGTCATCATCACCACAGCTGGCAGAGTTTCAGCAGGCTGCTGTAAAACAAAGTGATAACTACCTGAAGTGCCAACATCCAAGGAAGACAGGTGAGGCAGTAGAGCCAAAACTGCAGTCCTTCAATCAGCCAGCTGAGGCTAGATCCAAAAGAGGGTCCATCCCCGTAGAACTCCATGTTCAAGTGTTCAACTTCGCTGCAGGACTAAACATATTTATTTATTGATAATCTCCCTGTTCATAACAACTGCACAGACAGACAGACACCTACTGCTAGCCGTCTGCATAGGCCTCACCTGCCCAGCTCAACTTCATTCAAGCTCCACCTCTTTGCCCAGTTTTGCAGATTGGTGGTGATATAGGTCCATCATGACCAACAGAGTGACTGGTCTATCAATCAAGACAGTTAATCATGGTGAAATAGTAGAACAGTGTTGTAAAGCTTGAATTTCCTTTCTTTTTGTTTGCAAAACTTTACTTTACGCTGCTGGTGGCGCACTGCTCTGCCACACCAAGTCTTCAAAGCACTTTCTTGGACATATGTGTCCAGTCATGGCCAGATGTTGGGTACAAGGGAGAGCACTTGAGGGCAAAGCAACATCTAAATAATAGATACACCCTGCAGCATCAAAGTAACTGACTCATTCACTCCCTCATCACCCTGTGATGGACATCAGCAGCCATTATATAACCTCTGCAACAACCAGCTTGTCTGTCTACTTAATTGTCTTTTTGGGGGGCTGACTTCCTAGTAGTGCATTGTGGGATTGACCAAACTACTTCCTGGCAGCATAGTGCCTGCTGAGGATTGAATAGATAAGGGGAAGTCTAAAACCTCATCATAAAATCCTCTTACTCATGTCGGAGTCACTGCAGAGCACTCATGCACGAGGCATCTGTCTTATGCAATCAGTGATGTCAGGTTCTGTTTTGGCTGGCAGTGTGAAGGCCAGAGTTCAGTGGGAGAAGGAGGGATGCTCATGGGGGACCTCACTGGGATCTTATTCCAATATCAGATAATAGTCAAACTGGTAATCCGCCTGAGTGCTTCAAGCAGTGTGACTAATTTTAGAAGCATCTGATACCACCAGTGTGTCCATTAATTGAAGAGGTGCGCAGCATGCTCAATTACACAGACACGCTGGGCAGTTTCTGGATTACACATGCTAGTAAAAATAGAGAATTGATCCCCCTCTGCTGGTTTTGTCTTCAGCTCTGCTGACAACTTTCCTCTGTACTCCATTCACAGCCCAGAGCTGAATAAATAAAGGCACACAGTAAACACCTGTGATCTAATGATGCAATAGGACACTGCTTTTTAAAGCCAAAGGACATTCTGTCCAACTCTTTTTCGTTTTTCCTCCCTGCCTTTCGCCTCCTTGAGAATCTCCCCTTTCAGTGCTGTATTGCTGTTCTCTCCATCCATGTTCCTTTAAGACCTACCAATCGCCGCCCTCAGTTGTGACCCAGGTGCTGGATTTATGGTGTGCTGGACATTTCATTTTATGCAAGGGCGCGGCAGATTTATGTTTTGAGGCTCCTTAATCTTCACTTTGTTATGGATCCAGAGGTAGAGCCACTCTCTAGAACCGTCTCTGTTACACTCCCTTCCTGTATCATATAGCACTGAGCCCATTACAATATAATGTTTCCATATTTGCTGCAGCTCTGACGTTTTGAAAGAAAACATTTAGTCCATCTTAACTCTGTAAACAGCTGCATTATTCCATTGTTGTTAATGCAACATTACATCCTTGATTTTAACTGCATTGCCATTTCTAATTGATAATTACTTTAATTCTCTGCTTTAAAATGGAAACAAATGCATTCTTCAAACATCATTTCCCAGTCTGCAGAGAAATTTGTGCATATACAGAGACTAACCACTGCACTCTAAAACGCAGATGCAATTTTCTCTCTTCCCTGGAGCACAATCATTGCCGTTTGACTGGAGCGCTGTAGAGAAGACCTCCTCATCTAGGCTTAATGTGCAAGTAGTGGACACGGAAACAAGCACTGAAAAAAGTGAGAGTGGAGAAAAAGCGCTCAGCAGGACCCTGCAGGTCAGTGTTGTAACCTGTCCTCTCTGGCTTGATGGGCTCTTAGTAATGATGAGAAGAGGGGCTCAGGTTTTTGAGCAGTCTTAGATTTCTCTGTGGTAACAGGCTCTCTGCTGCGTCTGCACCTTCCCAAAATGGCTCCAGAACATAGATGGCGGGTCAAGAACTGACCATGAATACAGCTTTGAGTATATAAAACTGCTCCTGTGATTTCTAAGCAGCAGAAATTCTATTTCTGCTGGTAGCCAAAGATTTTCATGGAAGTGAGTCACTGACTATTTAGAGTCTTTTCTTGCTTCTGCCTGGGGGGGCTCTTCTTATTGGCTGAGTGCAGGGGCACGGCTCTTATTACAAAGACAGAGGATTATCATTGTTTTCCCACATACTTAATTAGTTGAGAATCATCTGTCTCCTTTGGGAACAGACAACATGCATCAACCCCTTTATCGATGCCCTGAGGAAAGGATTAACAGGTATTAAAGATACAGCCTGGGAAAAGCCTTGTCTTCCAGTCTCTCAGAAAACAAAAAAAAATATTGATTTGCCGGTGGTCAAATTCATCTTGGTAGTGCTCAGTGATTACAACAACGCTAGCAACTGCAGGAGTGACAGCTTTAATTAGCGAGTAAAAACAATGTGTGCCCTGCCTCCTGATTACAGCCATTGTTGGTGCCCACAGTGCCTCAGTGTAGGCTGACACCTGCAGCCCTTTCTCCATGATTTAGAGTAGTGGTCCCTGCCATTAAGAAAGCACACATGGCTGAGGCACAGCCCGTTGCTAAGCGATGGGAGAAAAAGACTACAAGATTGCCAAGATTACAAACAGCTTTGCTTTTATGGAAGCATGAGCCACCTGTGCGGGCTTCTTCTCTGAGATAGGATTGTCGAGTGACCTTGTTTCATCCCTGTCCTTCTGATCGAACACAAAACTGAAAGTGTTGCCATGGAAACCAAGAGCAGCCCAGTAGGCTAAACAAAGATTACGACTAGTTTTTTTTCTTCCTGTTCTGTCCTGTCAAGACTATTCCGGCATCGGCATGTCTCAGATTTTCTCAAAGGGAAGTGATACAGCGAGAAGGGCAATCTGACCCGAAGGAGCTAAACACCTCATTTAGCTACTGTTACCTGCGTCAGACACACCACTATTTGACTGATTTATTTAGATCTAATATATTATTAACAATGTCTGAGGTGCAAGCTGTCCTAATGTTTACCTGCATGAGCAACACCAGATGTAAAAAAAAAAAAAATCACACTTCAGCCTATTAACACCTTCAGTGAGAAACAATACAACAATTTACATTTTAAATTACTATTAGATTTAATCAATATTTTCATAATTACAGAATATTACATTGAAGTAATTTATATTAAAGCAGTAAAAGCTTTCCTTCCACATAGTTACATAGCTAGTTCTCCAGCAGTCTGATCAACATCAACACAGTATTGTTATTGAGCTATTAATTAGACACTGTTGCTATTAATACATGCAGAAGAGCATACACAGAAGTGCACTATCATATATTGTGATGAGTGATAAGGAGAAAGCATACACAAACTGTGAGCAAGAAAAAGAATAATAGCTGCCTCACACCAAGAAATATCCACATTATCACCATGCCTAACCCGCTTAATCTCAAGTGCAGCCTATAATGACTGATGACAACCAGGAGGTAGACTGAGCAGGAAGTGATAACAGCCTTTACCAACCTAGAGCATTATTTTGTCTCCACAAGGCAATTTTTTTAATGGCAAAAAGATCTACAAACACAGCTAGTAAAAAGAGATGAGCACATAGCTCCCTGACAAGACAAGGGAAGAGAATACAGCAGCAGATACATGGACACATACACACACCAGGAAACCAGGGATGCATTTTCAACTTCAACCCTGAAGGATGGAAATCCCTATAAAGAACAAAAAGAAAAAAATAAATCAAAATATCAATCATTGCAAATTTAAAAGTGACCATCTTTACAGATACATTGAAATAATATAAGTAACCGCAACCACAGACACAGACAAACCTTTGTGTTTTGGGCCGTATTGTTCAGGCAGCTGCAGCTGTAATGTGTGCTGCCAGCATGGAGTCTAGTTGCATCCAATTGTATGTTGTGTAAAGTAGTCAGCTCGGGGACAAGAGTGTGTGTTTACCATGTCAGCAGAGAAACCAGGTGGAGCACAGAAAGAGACGGCTGGATGTAAATATTGTTTACACTGTTGTCATCGCCCTCACAGGCATAGAAAGCGGTTACTGGGTTGTAATATCTATCTTATTGTTTCTGAAATATGATCGGTCCAAAATGGCTTCCTGACTACTAAAGTGCTGGTTACAAGAGTCACTCAACAATGCTTCACCACTTAAAGATTAATAAGAGGTGGAGTTTCTGCTTGCCTTGACTGACCACTTTGTAGCAAAAGACTAATGTGCAGCCACAGCATTGTTCTTGAAAGTATGGGTGTTTCTCAGAGCTCTCAGGAAAAGCACTGATTCGTTTGAAGTTGTTTTCGCAGTCATTGATCGGTGCTGGAAACCCCATCTGAGCAGGTACATGCAAGAACAAGAGAAGGAAAGGCCACCTCAGATTTGCCACAGAGCCAAAACAGTCAATGAAAGGCCGCAGGCTGTTGCCAGGCAACACTATCCCTATCACAGCAGGAAGTGGAGTCGAACAGAACATTAATCACTTTCAGCTCCATCTCATAGTCGCAGCTCTGGTGCTCTGGTCAGACAGAGGTTCCACACTGTGTGCAGTCACCGTGGCTCATACCTGGATTTAATGGAATTTTACACAAATTGGTGCAAACGAGATTACTCAAGAGCATTTAATGGAGTAGCTACATCTTGGTGCTGTCCCACATATGAGGGAATTTTTAGACTAAGCACAGCTTGCAGTTACCTGGAAACAAATTAAACTGGCCCAAGAGGATTTCTGTTGTGCTTTGTGTTTGTTTTTTTTGGCGCTGAAAAATAAAAATATTAAAGCAAACAATGAGTAATATCTGCCTGTTGTCAGCTTCTATTCTGTCAAAAGCACCAAAGCTGCCAAAGCACATCCTTTCAGGGTGGCTCCAGCTCCAGCAGAGCTTCAGCAATTATACCCACAACACCTGGCAGCTTCACACAGGTGAGAGCCAGCCTTGGTCGCGTGTGAAAGAGAGTCTGTGGCTCAGGTGGTAGAGTGGTTATCCACTGACTGAGAAGTTGGCAGTTCAAACCCCAGTGTCCTTGAGCCAGACACTTATATTTCTTTCTTTCTGCAAGTAAAAGAGGTAAATGTCTCTCAGGCCCTTTTTAATAATGAAGTAATAATTCATGTGACATAAAAATTATCCCATGTCCCTTGTTGTTATAATCTCCATTTACTAAACGGTTTTCTGGTGCCATTATTCTGAGTAGGAGGCTACATTGGTGCAGCTTATTGGCACTGAATTGTACAGCTTTGCCAAAGCTAAGAATCGCTGCAGTGTATCTGTGAATAGAGGAAAACCCGAAAAAAAAATCTCAAAAAGCGCTGTGTGGGTGGATTCATTTGAGTAAAAAAAAAAATGACACGGTTTTCCCCGCTCAGTTGGCACTCAGACACAGACCTAATCAAATAATAAACAGAATGTGTACAGGGAGCAGGAACTGCATGAGCTACATAAAAGCTGGACAGGTTGGCAGCCGTCTGGCTTCCTGAAGCACTCATCCATGAAATAATAGACTGATGTAAATATGAGAACTAAATATTTTTTAGCTAATACACAAATAAATAGCTTTAAATGCACTTAAAGACACAGTTGTCCTAGTTTTCTCTCACAGACATCAGTCCAGCAGAAGCATCATGTGGCCAGAAATAATCGAACTTAATCACAGATGAATCACCAATTGATCAATCACAGATACAAATCCATGGCACAGATCACTTACAATAACTCAGATAAGATCATGAAAGGATCCTACATATGAAAAATATAATAGTAGTAGCATAATTCAGTACATGTAGGTAATTAACTCAGCTGTCAGATGGTTAAGTGATGATGGGCTGGAAGGAGGAGAGGAGAATGTGAGCCAGCATTGTGCAGCAACAGTCAGCCACATGTGAGAGAAATCTGTGTCTTATTTTAGCAGATGGGAACATCCCGCTATCAAAGAGCTCCTGTGCCAAAACAATATGCTTCATTCACAGAAAAGACGGCTATTCCTGTCACTTTGGTTGAGACATTAACATCATAAGAAGTGGAGGATTGTCGGGAATGAAACGTTGTCTGTGGGTCAGGACTGATAATGATGGAGCTGTGGAAAAGGTCAAAGGGTCACCAAAATCTGTGCCTAATTGTTTTATTATAGGAGCAAAATAAAAATCATCCAAGCTCATCATTGACCAGATGTAATAAACATTTGAATGCTTGTGTTTTATAATGAATACTTTTCCATTTCGGTGCGTCTTTGGTGCGGCCGCTCCGGGTAAACAGCGCCTTCTGGGTTTGAGCGCGCTACCTCTGCCGAAAAACACGTCAACCACTGCAGCAGCAGCAGCAGCAGCGGCAGCAGCTCTGCACGCAGAGAGCAGCGGGCCTACCGAGGAGATACAGGAAGCCTGACAGCGCTGGACTGCTAATTCTTAATTATCTCCATGGCTGCTGATGAGACCCGACAAGAGCCGGACCTGCTCGAAACGATGCGCCAATTATGTGCAGAAGGCGGATGCGCGGCCGTGTGCGTACAGAGCAATATGTTCCAGTGAAATCCAAGACAGCTGATTGAAACAGTTAATCGATGGTGGTCAGTTAAAACAGCGCGTGCTGTCTACTCTTTACGTAATCTCTTTTTTTTGCGTAATTTTGTGTTGGACGCCTCGTGGAACCGGGATTATTTTGGCGAAGAGATCTCTAGTGGTCTCCCTCCTCCCCTGCATCCATTCGCTGTTGTCCTCAGCAGCGGACACGCACGGAGACTCACTAAAACGAGGGTTTATTCGTGTGCAGCGACACTGTAAACAAACAAGGAGCCGTTTGAATGAAACCCTGCGTCGCTGCATCCCGTTTGACGGTAAGTGCCTGTCTCCATCTCTCGGCTCACGTTTCCATGTTGTGCTTGTTTGTTTTCCAGCAGAATGGTGCAGTGCAACGATTGCACACCACTTCCACAAAGGGGCAAGGACATATCATAATACAAGTTAATGTAAATATTTCTATATATTTTATATGTAGGCCTCGATTTATTTGTTTGTTCCCGTGTTACAGTGTGTGTATTTTTATGCTTGTTAGGAAGGTAGAGATCGCGAGGGAAAGACAGGGGAATAGGAAGAGGAAGAAAATCAATGCTTGTCTTGCAGGAGTGTGAGTGCACATGGGTTAGCGTGAGTTCCCACTGTGTGTGTGTGTGTGTGTGTGTTTGTGTGTTTGTTTTAAAAGGGAGAAGCGCACCATGCAAAGCAGCAGGGGAAAGTTTGTGCCTGTATTCAGGGATACATGAGGAGAATAGGAGGCTGTGATGTGCTGCATGTTTCCTTCAAAGGGACGTCTGCAGCAAGTAGCCTTTAATATTTCCATCTTAGAAGGCATGACAGTACTGATGGGAACAAACAGCAGCACAGACCTCACTGATGGTTCAGACACTGCAAGCTCACAGCCCGTTTTGTTGTCATTTGATTCCGCTTTCAACACTGTTTCCTACTTTAATACTTGCAGATGAGTAGATGCTTTTTTCAGCATGAATGCTTTTAATCTAAAAACCCATTGTCTGGTGCTTTTTTCAGCCTTCAGTCAGCGATGTGCCTGGGAATCCTCTAGCTGCTCTTCTGTGCTTTCATCTGAGAATGGGATCGTAGTAAACTTCTCTGGGATTTAGAACAACTGCTAGCATGTTGCAGCCTTCCTGCAGAACAGGTGACAGCCTGTTGGAAACATTACCTCACTGGAGAAAGTGTCAGCAGAGATGGGCCCTGTTCCTCGTCCTCTGCGTGGCTCTCCTGTGGCTTCCAGAGGCAGCAGGATCCACACTAAACTGTCATAAGACGTGCATCTGTGCCTCCAACATTGTGAGCTGCTCCAAGATGAATTTGACCACCGTCCCTACTGGTCTGCCACTCTACATGGCCGTCCTGGATCTGAGCTACAATGAGATAAAACGGCTGCGTTCTGAGTGGACCCCAGTCAAGCTACCAAATCTCCATAACCTCCTGCTCAGTCATAACGGACTCCACTTTCTGTCTTCAGAGGCATTCATTTACGTGAAGCATCTGCGCTACTTAGACCTGTCCTCCAACAACTTGCGGCAGCTGGATGAGTTCATCTTTGAGCCACTGGTTAACCTGGAGGTACTGTTACTGTACAATAACCAAATTTCACAGATTGACCGCTCAGCCTTTATTGGCATGATCAACCTTCAGAAGCTCTACCTTAGCCAGAACCAAATCTCCCGCTTCCCTGTGGAACTGGTCAGGGAAAAGTCCCGCCTGGAGAAACTTAGCCTTCTGGATGTTTCCTCGAACAAGATCAAGATCCTGCCCATCGACGAGCTCGAGGTACTGCCTGCCTGGATCAGAAATGGCCTCTACTTCCACAATAACCCTTTGCTGTGTCACTGTGATCTCTACACACTCCTAGTCCACTGGCACCTTCGAAAGCTCAACTCTGCTGTGGATTTTAAAGATGACTTCACATGTGTTCTGCCAGGCCCACAAAAAATTAAAGAACTTGTATTCAATCTCAGCGGTGACAATATGAACTGCAGCACCTTCATAGAGGCCGAAGAAGAGGCTTTTCTGGAGCAAACACTGATCCTTGGCTGCGATACCAAGCATAGAAACATGTTAAAGACATGGACAATACCTGGTAATGTGTTGGTGACCCCTGGAAGCAACCAGACAGCTAAGGTCTTGTCAGATGGGAGCCTGAAGATTAGTCCAGTGAGGTCTGAGGACTCTGGGACCTACACTTGCTTTGCCATGAGCGAAGGGTTCAATGAGACTATTTATGTGGTGCTCAAGGTTCACAACTTCACCATGCATGGGAACGGGGAGACCCTGAACACAGCATACACCACATTAGTAGGCTGCCTAGCCAGTGTGGTTTTGGTGCTTATGTACCTATACATGACACCATGTCGCTGTTTTTGCTGCCCCAGCAAGGGGAAGACTCGAGGCGAGGACAGCATCCACTCCTCGATGCTCAGCGTGACACCGACTCACGGGGACCCAGCATTGAAGGCCGAGCTGAACAGGCATGTGGCCTTCATAGATTCCAAGGACTTGCAGGGCCAGAATGGCAAGCTGAACCCCAACGGGGATGAGGACGATGATGAGCTGGATGCAGAGGCAGGTTCTCTTATGAAGGGGAAGAGGAAGAAGTCAGTTGCGGAGTCCATTAGCTCCGTCTTCTCAGACACTCCCATGGTGGTCTGAGGTGGCACCGGCAAAGACAGTGAATGTCACATGACTGGATGCATACGGTACGACATGAGCCTGGTCTGAGTTAATGTTAACTGTGGCTGTGACCTCATGGGAGAAAATGGCAGAAAGGATGGTCATTTGTAGTTGTTGGGAAGTAAAAAGATGGGAGAAAAAAAACATAATACTGTCTTGTTGTCAAACAGACAATAAGCAGGACTTTTCCAGCATTTTAATCTGTAGCACTTAATATTCATACTGTGAAGGAATGGCAGCGTACATGGATAGTGGAATCTGTAAGACTGAGAGAGCAGACAACATGTTGTTGATATCAGCACTCAGGACGTGACGTGAAATCGGAGGTGTGGAAAATACATGTGACACAATGCACAGATTAAAATCAGATGATAGCTTACACATATATGTAAACCATATTTGTCTCATAATTATATTTAACCATGGAAGATTAGAATAGGTTGCATCTTTAACACAGGATACATGTACCTCTCCTCTATCAACACAGAGACATGGTCATAGATACCCACGTCACCAGGCTATGAATACATTAACCTTGAGTTATCTATAGTAAAACAGCATGCCATAAGACCACATTGTAAGATCCCAGACTGAGCAATGCATAATGGAAACATGGTTTCTTTAGATGTGTAGTCATTTATATAGAAAAGGCAGCAACATAATAAGAGGTCAGTGCAGGTCATTGTCTTGTTTGATTCAGATATAGTTGATCAACCTGATCCTTAGTCGTAGTCATAGTCATGTACAGATGTAGGAGAGAGCTGTTTTTTTCCTCTATGTTAAAGGATCAGTTTTACATAGCTCTATGGTACTAAACTGTTAACCAGCTTGTTGCTTAAGAAATAGGTCCAAACCTTAGCAGCCATACACAATTAAAACCATGGAACGCCTCCAACAGACACACCACATTAGGTGCAGGAAAGTATTTTGTTTGGACTGATTATCAACATTTTGTCTCACAGAGTCTGTACAAGGAGGAACAGGCTTCTGTTCACTGTCCTCTGAGGTGCCTCTCTGTCATTTGACCCCTCCTCTTGGACGTAGTTTCTGACAGTCACAACGCAGGATTCGTTAATGACAAAAACCTTTATCTGTATTACTGTATGAAAAATGTGCACCCTAAAAATAAAATTGTGGAATATTTTAATGTACATTGTTAAAAACAATGTATTGATAAATAATGTTGTAGATTTATGTATTTGTCTGAATCACACAGACAGTTCCAGTTCCCAGTGTAACGCTTAAAATGTAGCTGTGGTAGCTGAGACCATTCAGTTTAGATGACAGTAAAACCTTCATGGTTGCTCCAAGAAAAGATAGGTAAAAACAGAGGTTAGTGTTTGTAGCTGCTGTGAAGAAACGTGTAGTAAGACCGAGGACCTGAAATCTTTATCTTGTTAAATCCTCTATTATAAAATGAACCATGCAAGACACCTGGTATGCTGTGCATATTTCATTAACAAGATGAGAACAGGAGACCGTGGTGGTACAAATAAGTAAGAGCAGTTTCATTAAACTGTGCAGCGTTTGTGTAATGACACAAAGCTAGCCTGGTGTAAATGCTAATTGCACCTTTTGATGGGATGTAGCTTCCCTCTGCTATCCACGTCCTTGTTCCTCTGAGCTGGAGGGGCTCTGTCACAGCAACACAAAGAACAAACACATTCTCTCTGGCTCCATGTACACTGACAGCCTCAGTTCAGCCCGGATGCGTTTGCTTTGTTTGTGTACCTCTGTCATTATGTGTCTGCCCTTTTTTGAAGTTCAAAACCAACCATTTAGCCAGGCAATGAATGTGGTGCTCTGGTGCACTTTAATTGAAAATTAGCACTCTTGAGTTATATGGTTGCAAAAAGACAGTAAAAAAATATAAGAATTAATCATGTTTTTGAGTTGCGAAAGTGCAACCTGTATCAAAATTAGCTAATAAAATGACATACGTTTTGCAGGTATGGATCAATTTAGCTCCAATGTCAAGATGACATTTCTTGGTGCAATAGGGTTTTTACACAAAATTGTTGGAATATTCATAGTTGCTGTGTGCACCACAGCATCTCCTGTGTGGGTGAAAAAGGAAGTCACACTTATCAGAGAGGTGGTGTGTGAATCACTCCACTCTCTCACACGTCGGAATACCAGGTGGAGAAATACCACGACACACTTAAATAAATAACCTTTAGCACTAACCGCAGGCTGGATGCAAGCGGACAAGAATCTGTTACACTTTAATGACTCCTGGGTATTAGTAAAGTAGGGTGCTGTTCAAAAAACGCTTTAGCTTGAGAGGTGACAAACTAAAATCCTACAGAGATATTACAGCACACACTGAATTAGCAGACCATTGTAGAATATTGTATGCTTTTTCCTGCAGAGACCCAGGATCCAGTCTAACCTTGGTGGTCTTCTCCTCTGTGTGTTGTCACTAAAATACACATTTTATAAGGAGAAAACTGAAGTGCTGTTGCAAAGATGGAGGAGAAGAGTGGCTTTGGTCTCTGCAAAACATACCTGCCTTCCTATATATATCTACATGTACAGTATATATATGTATTGAGACTCACTTTCTGTGTTCAGTATTGGTTAGTTGTGTACTGCTATGTTCTACCAGTGTACTGATTGTATCCTTGTATAATCTGACGTTGTTGTTCATTTTGTCCACCGCTGTGCTGCTGTTAGTTGTTTCAACATTCAAGTCTTGATATAAATGTTTATTTTTTAAGCGGGGTGGGGCTTAGTTTTTTATTGATAGAGGATGTATTTCACACATGCTGAAGAATTTATTTGAACCTGAAACTTCATGGAAAGAGTGCCAGCTTTGAATTTTGGGAATATGATTTGTCCTAACAGGCAGTAAGTATGTAGCCGCCAGTTATATTTAGTCAGTATTTGACTGATGAAGCCATAGTCAGTTAAAGAGTTTTTTTTTATCAGATGATATAGGCAGTTGTATGTGGGTGTGTCCTCTAACAGACAGTTGTTGTTACAATAATTACAATAACCCCAACAATAAATTCCTGTAAAACAAGGAGTTTTAAGACGGTGGGTGAATAAATCTTCTCAGGACTACGTCAGTTCTAATGATGTGTAATCATTAACTGCATTTTAAAAGTGTTCATATTTGGAGTATGAGGAAGAAATCTGTTTCTGAGATCTGTGGACTTTACAGGCCCTTTGCTGCTTACAGTAAGGCTACATTAACTCACAAACTATTGAAGATGGTCGTCCATCTCCTCAGTGCCTGGCACACATCTCCAATCCATCTAACTATGAAGTAGCAATTAGTGTCTGTACAGCAGTGAGGCTAAAAGCTCTGTGCACAGGACAAGAAGGGAGCTTTTAGCAGCATTTAAAAAAACACCACTGCTTTAAATATAAGATGGCTGGTCACTACCATAAAAAATAAAACTGAAAGGTGGAATGGCTTTGCATGGTATGGCTAAGAACTTTGAACTCTGACTGCAGGATAGGTGCACACCACTAAGTATAAAGAATATGGATATATCCTTTGACTTAATAAAATGTCAAGATTTACACATTTGTGCTGCATGCATTTTTATTGTCTCTTACCAAAAACTTTCATTTGAGAGAAAGTAAATAGCATCTTTAGTTTTGCAGGTATATAAACCTATTAGCACCTCCAATGACTTATCACCATCCTATGGTGAAATATGGTAAAAGTCTCCTTGTGTTAATAATAATTAAATTAAAAAAGAAAAATGCAAAACAACAGTTTTATAGAAATTGGAAAATCTGTTTAAATATATTGGGTACAAAAACAGGATACATGTTCATAACACATTTGCTGATGGATAATATCTCAAATAAAAAAGGTACACAGATGATCCGAGGGCCACAAGTTTGGTTAGATACTCATAAAAAAACTATAATGGCAAAATATACCTAAAGTATTATCAAATCAACATTAGAACATACCTGGTTGACAAGACATGTCACATGTTTTTCCCTGAAATACTATAGCACCATCTGGTGTTCAAAAGTTGAAATTGACAGGATGAAAAAACCTCTGTGTACACCAGGTTCTAATATTTCAGTTAATGTTAATTCAAACATTCAGTTTGGATACTTTCTCACTATATACATGCTATGAAATAAAAGAGTGAAGACTTGGATTTTTTTTTGCTAAGAGATGTCTTTTAATTTTAGCAGCAGACTGAGGTATGTTTAGGTTCTTACACAGATAACCGACTGTGACATAGTATACCCAAATACAGTAATACATATACAGATACAAATGCTTTTTCCTGATATTTGTGCATAAAAACTGAGATAAATTAACATAAACAAAATGACACACACACTCACTATGTTGGCAGCACCAATGGCCCGGCTGAGGCCTCTTCTCCAAGTGGACCTTTTAAGGCTGACTTTTCATTGGCTATAAAGATGCAATGTAAACAAGTGTCACTCACATATAAATTCACTAATGTTTAAAAAAAAAGATGCACCATGCAGAATCATGTTTGTAAAGACCACACTACAAACGGGAATTAGGTCTCATGGGTCAGATCTTTGTTCCAATCCTCAAGAAAGCACGTCCTCAATACTCTCTCCCTTCCAGGACACGAGGCTAGAGCGGGAAGTGGAGGACAGACATTTATACTTGGAGGCTCTGGATAGTGAGGAGCTAAGGGCCAGCGACCTTTGTTCGTTACCTTTGCGCTTTTGGGCTAGATTCCTTTGGTCAGACCCCATCACTTTCTGCTTTGCCTCTTGGGGCTTACCTCTGCTGCGGGGAGAACAGTAAGTTGATGCAGGAAAACACTTCTCCAAACCTGACAGCTGTCTCTCAGCTGGCTTCTTGGGGAGAGGAGGGCATGGCTTCTTTCTGTGGGACAAGGTACTAGTGGCTGGTCCTTGAGAGGAGGGGATGTGTGGGGGTTCCCTGATGTATCCGGAGGATTTGTCCTCACTACTGTGCAACATTTTTGTGTACCGCACCTTCTGTGCTGCACTTGCATTTTGCATAAGGTCCAACTTAAGCTGAGCCTTGCACTGTCTATCAGCCCCAAGGCATGCAGAGTCAGTGGAATAAGGCAGTTTGGTAGTGTGAAAGGTCTGCTGACTTCTTTTCATTGCCAGTTGTCCCAGCGAGGTAGACTCAAGGCTGTGGAAGCCAGTGGATTTGGAAGGTTTGTCCAAAGTTCTGACAGTTGTTTCGATTTGAGGTTTGACATGGCGTGATCTGAGACCTGATGATACTTGAGGCATTTTCCTAATGGAAAAACATGATGCTTTAGTTCCTGCATTTCTAGAAATAAAAACTATCCTCCAACACAGTATTAACTGTTAATTAGCTGGTTCATTCTCTTGGCTTAGTTGCAGCCTCATTTATTAACAATAGATCATCTATTGGTTGAATCATCCAGATGATTAAATGTGACTCAGACTACACATCTTGTTGCTTAAAAGTTCTGTTCAATACAATAAAGCTTTTCTCGACTCTCTGGATGCAGTGAAACTTGCCATGGCCATAGTATCAGTGCTGTGAGTATCAGATCTAATCTGATGATTTTTCTCTTCAGAAATTACTAGTGAGTAGATTATACAAGGAATTGATGTTATTATTCAGGTGATTTTTATGTAACAATATGTCGATTAAAAGGGAGAAGAAAACAGGGATCTGCTTTGGACTCCAAACATTAATTTCATCTACTGAGATACTTTTTTAAACTGACATTTATGCTAATTATAGAGTGGAGACACTCACTTCCACAAATGTGTGCCGACATGCCGCTCCAACATGGCACCAAGGGCAAACCGCAGGTGATACGAACGGCGGTCAAATGTGAAGACGCTCCAACCGAATGTGCGACATCCAAAAGTGCATAGCTATGAGACAGAAGCAAAGTTATAAATATTGAGGTGTAAATTGCTACTCCTGACTACAGGCACTGTGCATTTCACAACTGTTTAATATTATGCTTAAAAGCAGTTGTGCAGAGCTATGTGCAGCTGTTGTGCCTCTGCACTCACCCCGAGAGGCTTTGGGTGCCAGGATGTAGCAGGCAGATTGGCGGCTTCATCCTGCTCATCTTCTTCACCGTCGTCACTGGACAGCAGGCTCTGGTTAAAGGGGTACGGAGGATGTACCTTCACTTCAACAGTGCCATTCCTTTCCTCCTCTGGAGAGTTTTCTGGTGGATTTGTGGACCTGCTTAAATGTAAAAATCAAAATGAAGCATGATACACAGAAATGCACATACAACAAATACAGTGGAAACGACTCAACCTGAGCACGGCTGTACAGCAGGTTTTTTTTTTTCCAGATAACGTTTTAAAGCTTAGCTTCGCTGCAGTGATAACTTGTAGATTTATTTAGAAGAATAATTGTGTTTCTGACCTGAGAATGTGGCAGTTGCTGCTAAGGTTGCCCTGAGTCGTCATTTTTTCTTCCAAAGTATCCAAATGTTTCTCTTTGTGTTTTGATTTGACAAGAAGCTGCTCCTTGTCTCGAGCTGCTGAAGCCATTTTCTGTTCCACTGCCAACTGATCAATGATCTTCAGCTTTCCTGAAGCATTCTGCTGCTGGTGGATGGAATCATTCTGTGTAAGCAAGAGAGACAAAATGAGGATGCTACATTTACTCTGAACTTTAAAAAAAAAAAATCTTTTTATTTAAAAATAAAAAATAAAACCTCTTAGACAAAAGACTTGTGTTTCTGGTAATGACGAACAATGGAAAAACCATAGGAAAAGAATGGATTGAGTGTTTACATTGCATATAAGCTCCTGGCTGCACGGCTTCTTCCTTTCCGGAGGCAGAACTTTGTTGTGTTTGTTCAGCTTACATTCTTTTTCTACGTGGAAAAAACACAATCTTCAGTTAGTACCAGCTGGGCTAAAAGGTTGATGGGAGGAGATCACAAACAACTGTATTGATTTAGAAAAGCTGTTATATACAACATAGTATGCAAAACTAAGCCGCAGACAAGTTGTAAGAACAGCAAACTTACTGTTAGTGTTTTTGTAAATCCGACTGTAAGTTCTCATTCCTCGCAGAGGACAGTGAGCCTCAGATTGCCCAGCGGAAGCCTTCTGAACAGGAGCTCTCTCTGATCCAGAAGCAGAGGAGGAACAGTCACCAGGGGCCAGGGGTCCGGAGTGAGAGGGAGGATTCCTGGGGGAAGGCGTGGTGGATGAGTGGAGAGGGAGCGGAGGGTTTTTGTCAGGGTTCTTCACTGAAGATAAACTGCAAAAAACATAGAAGAATAACTTGAGAATTAATTTACACAATTTGTAAGCATGCTCGGCAATTGATTACTAATAATTCTTAAATTCTTTTGTTGTGCCAATATTGTTAAGTCAGTCAACATAGCACTGCTTAGCACTTTATATTTTGAAGTGTTTTTGCATCTTTACTTCAAATTATTCAGCAGGCACCCGTGATTTTTACCTCACTGTCTCCTTGTGGGCCATAGCAGCTCTGTGCTGGTGGGCAGGTAATGCTGCTGTGGACACCGCACCACCACCTTCCCGACGTCTGTCATCCTTCTGCCTCTCTGTACATGAGGAAATACTTGAGACAGGCTGGCTAGGGCAAGATCGCTGCTGAGGGGCTGGAGCAGACGACTGATCACTCATATTTATGACAGCACCATGCCGCCTTTCACAGTGCTTCTCAAAGGCCTGCGGTTTCACCACCTGGCCACAGTGGTTGCACATCACCAGATAGAAATCATCATGTGCTGGGCAGTAGCCATATATGTGCATGTCTGCAGAGAGCAATATAGAACAGAGGTCAGTAGAAATACATCTTGCTATTACAGCAGCCCACTCAGAGTAACAGACTTTCACTATCCTCACCTTCTTTCCTGAGGGTCATAGTCTCAGGGCGCTTCATCCCACACCTGCCCTCATCTTCAGCGTTAGACCCGGCTGCAGACAAGTGAAGAACAGTTAGCAGAAAGAGGCACCTCTGTGGCTAGTTAGTCAGTCAGTACTGCTGCTAGCACAAATCCTTAACTAACTTAATGTCGTTGTTTTTGGTGTAGCTGACAGACCAGCGGTAAACTTACCTGTCTACCAGTGAAGCGCTAGCATTACACAATGATAACATCATGCGTAACTTAGTTTCAAAAATATGAAATAATGACTAGGTGTGTTTTTATTTGTTTCCAGTTCACATAGTTTAGCAACCGTTTCTGCGCTAGGACCCGGCGGGTCTTTGTTTGGGTCGCGCTTCATGCCGCTCTGTGTGGATGTAACAAAAATAAATGACAGAACACCGACTCTGAGACGTGATGCACGTTATTGCTAAGGAAGGAGGCTGCGACTCACCGTCAGATGACAATTTATTCACCCTATCTACCCAACAACTCCAATTTAATCCGACAAAGTCTTCAAGATTAGGATTTCGCCGATCCAAAGCGGCCATTGCTGCTCTTGCGCGTCCACGAGACGACACCACTAGTTCACGCGCATTTTAAACGCGTCACAAAGCTCGTGGCCGTGTTTAAAACCTTTTGATCCTAAACTGAAAACCCATTTCCGGATCAAGTCTTTAAATTTGCACCGTATCGATATACAAACCTTATGCAAACTGTCGTTCTTCAGATAATCACACACCTTAAATGTGAAACTTACATTTTACAGCTTTAGCTGATAAGTGTGGGCATTTCAGCAGCTGAAGAACAAATTTCATGTAGGTGCCACTCACCTGGCTTATTTTATCAGGGGGTGCAAATCTCGGCAAACCACCTTTTTACTTTAGTCTGATAATTTGATTGTATTTTAAAATGTCATTGCATAAATGTATCTGAAAAATGTGTGAAACTTTCAGACAAAGACATGCCAAAACGATCATAATAATACCGGTAATAATAATAATAATGGCAATAATAATATATAATAAATAATAATAATAATAATAAATGGCAGACGATCAATTGTTGTGATTTATAAAAATGCATTGTCCGTCCATACAATACTCCGAAGTCTCCGCTTTAGCTGTGTGCGCGTTCCCGCGACTAGGGATGCATTTCCCGGCAAGGCATGCAAAACTCAGCATAACACCGGAAGATACAGCTGTAGTGTGGTTAGTAGGGTGGAAACAGTTAATTTATAATATCATAATGGCTACTTTGACCTGATGTAATCTGTAATTGTTTCTCACATATGTCGTCATATGTTAACTATACACACATTTCCTGGCCATTTTAATTCATAAAACATGTCTGCTTTGGCATTAGCACCGCCTGCCTGGCAAACTCAATATGAACACTGACTGCATGTTATACACATTAAAGAATCGAGCAAAGACCAAAAAAACAGACATAACAAGTCCAGTTTGTTCTTTTAATAACACAGCATTCCACGTCTGTACATTGTTGATGTTGGATAGGAACTAGAATTCCAGTCTCATCTGTAACAATTTAACACAGTGGTGGTTCACGTTTGAGACTTTGAAACAAGAAAGGCTATATAACAGGAAAGAACTCATAACACTGGCAAACAGAGAAAAGCTGCTTACATTCCCTTATAAAAGAACAAAGGTTGAAGCCAGGAATAAAGGCTCTGTACAGAACAAGTCAGAGATCAGTCAATTGTTTTGGAGGAAAATAAACAATAAGTGACACCAAGCTAGGGTTCTTCAACGGAGACTACAATAGTACTGCAACAATGTAAGGTCTAAACAAATCCTACATTTAAATATTAAAAAGTAAACAAATCCTAACAGGGAAAACATCTTACTGCTGTTTTAAATGTAACATTCATGGAGAAGTAACAATGTTTAGGAGCGCTACACTCAACAAAACATGAACTTGTTTAGTGAAATTAGTCCAACAGAAAACTAGATCACATATTACTTTGACCCATGTTAGTAAATAATCTCACAATGGCAACAGAATATTTTTCCAAATAAACTTCAAATGTATTATTGTAACTTTTAGAATTGGACTGATATTAGATTGTGTCTACAGTCTACGCTCAACAGCCCTGAGTTTTTAAACATACTGTTCATTGTAGTTGTTAATGACAAAAATTATGAATAATACAAAAATACTGTACATAATATGATATAAAGGGCCTGGGTAAAAACCTGTTAAAATATGCCAACTGAGTGTCTATGACCTTTGAAAAACTGTGGTAGATATTGCCAAATATAAATGTATTCTTCAAAAAACATAGCAGTCAGATTTGGAAAATGCACACTGTACCTTGAGTAGTATTCTGCTTTTTCAGTCATAACCACAGTACTTATTAATACATTTTATCAACATGACTAACTTTCAAACAAAGAAGCTGTGTAATTACGATGGCCTAACTCCTCCTGCCATGTCTGCAGGCTGGTTGGCTGACTTGTGAAAAGGTGTTTCCTTGTAGATAAACCAGCAGTTGCCACCCCACAGGATGAGGTTAAGAAAACCAAAAATCTGTCAAATAAAAAGACACGAGTCAGATATCACAGCTTCGGTGTACATACAAGAGTGTATATATTCAAAAAGAACAGATTATTACTAATCTTACCACAGAGGCATTTAGGCGACCCATGTGAGGCGTAGCCCCTGGAGAGCATTTGTTTACAGTATCCTTGCAAACATCAGGAAAGGTTATAATGTTTGCAGGACTGGTAGCCCACTTCACATCAGTCAAGCCTTTGGCCCAAGCAGAGGATGCTGCCAACCACAGGAAGGCAAATGCCGCAGTCACCAGCAGGTCCTTACAGAGCAAGAAACATTATCAAAGTTAAATCAACAAAGCACTAGGTCCGGTACTAACTTTGTTCAAGATGCAGTATGTCCCCTAGCTGCTTGAAAACCACACCCTCCACATTGTTCCATTTACACAGCTCTGCTAAATGCACTTTCTCTGACCCTCTGACTGGTTTCCAACATTTCGAAAGGCAGCAGCTGTTGTCACATGTTGAATGTTACACTAGAAGGATAAATAATGGAAAAAACTAGACCCAGACACTAAAGACACTAGACTTTACTGCTTGAAATGTGCATATTGTTGCAGCTAAGCACGCACATTTCACCCACACAAATGGACAACATTGCTAACATACATACCACAATGGGGCCACGGCTAGATTCTCTGTACAAGTGCTGGTAACCCAAATAAAGCACAAGTGTGGCAGTGCTGTAGAGGAAAGCCAGCACTCCAATGCACACATAAAACTGCGCTGAAGACGTGTGGTCTCCAGTCAGGTAGTAGGGAGTGGTGCCGGTCTCATTGACTTTACAGTTCGGGACATCATAAGGATGCTGCATCAACCTGTGGAGGAGACAGAGCACCTTTTAAATACAACACACATCTCAAGGTAGGACTGTTCATGTTTGCTTACACACACCTGAATGGGTAGTTAAAGTCTGCATGTATCTCTTCATTCTTACTTCCGTGGCACTGGACGTTGAAGCTGGTGGTGCCGCTGTAACCACCAGTTGTAGCAAATGCAAATATAGCAAATACCTGCAGCCACACACAGACAAAGAAAGGTAAGAGCCACTGCTGACCAATGGGGATGTGTTCAGTGTAAGAGTTCTAGACAAGTGTCAGACTTCCCTTCATATTTGATGCAATTCAGTGACAGGAAGCCTTAGTCACATTGGGCAATCACAGTGAACAGCAAAAACTTCAAGTCATGCAGAAGTAAAAAAAACGGTTTTATCTAATAAATGGAAGCTTACATAAAGACACCAACATGCCAGCACAACAGGCTAACACCCTGTTAAGGATCATGCGGAATAAAAACTCAGACAAGTCATTTAATTTGAGCCTGATGGGCCGACAAGCTTAGCTAATCTGGTAGATATAAACAGGGTCCTGAACTGCATACCATGTTTGAAACGGCATTACAGCTCTAAGGATGACTTGCATAGCTTCCCGAGGCGCACAGCGAGTCACAAGACAACACAATCAATTTGTAAGGTATGGGTACCAAACCAGGGATGGACCACAGGCCATTTGGTTTAAAAAGAAAAGAGATGGGGAAAAACTTACCCACTCCAGCAAACGGATGAATGCCAAAGGCTCTTTCAGGGGCCCCAGATCAAGACTAAACCCCGAAGTCAGCACTTTCTAATGAAAAATAAAACACACACAGTGTGTGGGTGAAAGAACCGTTGTATGCAGCTGAGGAGGGAACACACAAATAGGCGTGTTTGCCTAAAAATGCTCATTCATTATACGCCATTAACCGTTCAGACTCTCCCCGTGAGCGCCATTACCTGTGCGACGGATTCCATCGTCTCTCCGGAGAAATGCGCGGTGTGTTATCGGTACAGTCGTGTCTTCACGTCGTGGGTCTTCAGCTGCTCTTTCTGTCGAAGCTTCTGCCTCTTGTCAAACTTTTCAACAACTTCAGCGAATCGCTGCTGATGACACGTGATCACTGACGTATGAAGACCGAGAGGGGGCGCTGCTGCTTCACAACTGAGGCTCAGAGCGGAGAACAGGTCATAATAAAAAGTGTTTCAGTGCTCAGTTGCACTTAGTTGTTTATACATTTTTCAAATCACGTGAAAATAAATTATATTAATGTGACCTGATATAATTGACAGATGAATTGATTGGTCGGTTTGCAGAATGGCTCCTGAGTATTTATGAAAGCATAAATAGCAAAACGAATACAGGAGATGCACTGGAATGGTGTCCAAATAATAATATATTGGAACCTTTACATATAACATCTGCTCCATATAATCTCCTACACAGACTACCTACACCCTAAACGGTGTTGTTGTTTAATTAATGCCTGTGACATGCATGCTGGATTATATTGCGTTGACTTTATATTTTTGCTCATCCATGTGTTTTGGTATATATATTTTTATGCATATGTATTATATTGAATTCACTAAGCTTCTTTTGCACATGGCCAACTAACACTGGACTTTTAAAATGTTTTCAGATTAATGCAAATTACAGAATGCATGGTATTAACTGTGATGTGCCACATATTAATATTTTAAATACCATCATTTTATATAATTAAATAGTAAAGATTTGTCACATTCTTTGATTTTGTAGGCTACAAACTCAGTTATATTGATTTAACAGTGTGCATAGTGTAGTGTAGTGTACAGCAGAGGTATACTGAGATTGCACAGGGACAAGGTTTTTCACTAGAGGTCACCATTTCCACAGATCCCTGTTAACTGATCCTTTTTATGCAAAGAAAGCCATGTGCTTCCCATGACTCCTATCAGTGTAGGCTGAACTCACACACACTCTGCCTGTAATGCACTCAGTCTGAGTCAATAGAAGTGCTTGTTCTTGGACTTGGTATGTAGGGAAATTTAGGTACAGTTGATTCCAAGTCCTAATTTGGCTAATTTTCCTCTCACCAAGCCGCACAGCTGAGCAGGAAGATTTTGATCCTTTTAGAAAGGCCAAGTTCTCATTTTAACAGAGCACATCTCAAAGGAATAAGAGTGGCTTTGTTCTCCACCTTTTAATAGTTGACTAGGCTGCCCGGGGGAGGGGCTGCAGCTCCATTGTACAGTCCCTTTGTGTAGGAATACTGCTCTACAGATCAGATTATTTAGTTTTCTGTGTGAATCTGAGAATCTTGTCATATACAAGTAAGACATAGTTACGTGAGTTTAAGGGTTTTTAAAGCCACTGCAACTTTTTCAACAGCTGTTTGTGACTGTGGTGAGATGACACCTTTTGTTGTTGTTGCAGGCTTTTAAACTTGTTGGGCCGGTTGTGCCACTCCAAGAGAGGTTGATTAAATACGCAGCATTACTAGCATGTCTGATCCACCAGACTGTTGCCAGCAGTTTCACTAGTTTGACAAGTCAATGTTTCACCCTGCAGGAGGTTGACATAACAACGGAGAAACTGAAAATCACAGTCCCTGGCATGTAGCTTGAATATGGCCCATGGGAGCCACGGGTCAAGATATTTTTTCTGTAACACATGACCAGTAGTCATGAGTTTGTGTCACATGCACAAATTTAATCAATACAATATGACTCAGTGCAATGAACAAAATTGATAAATAGAATTTGAGAGCGCGGCAGTATGAAACCATCCACTCTGATTACTTTGAAGAAGTTATGATCATGTGATAGAAAAGTTCATTTCTCTGAAGTCTTCAGACTAACAGATACCAATACTGTTAAAACCAGTATTATATGTCAAGAGAAAAACAACCTGTTTGTAAGCATCTCCAAAGATTCACTGTGTGCAGAGGGTTCAATGTATTGATGGCAAAATATTAGTGGAGAATTACTCAGATTAGCCTTGATTTAATCTCTTGATTGAGTGTCAATGTTCAAATCCTTGAGTAAACATGGCAGTACCACATTAGGTGTGTCTTATGTTGTAAAAATTATATTTTAAAAAGCCTGTCTCTCCTGTATTAACTGTGATTTTGAGGGTAATTAATAGGAAAACACTATTGAGTGTTTTTTCTTTTAGTTTTCCAAATGTTTCATAGATATTATAATAATGTCCTTGTTGTTGTAGACATAATAAGGACTTACAATCTGATATTGTAACACAAAGTACAGCATGAGATTGAATTATTTATATGAAATAGTTGCAAGAAATTCACATTATTTGCTTGAAACGTTTCGGTGAGCTGGAGCCGCAGTATAGTATAACTCAACCTACCCTGACAGTCTCCGCCAGCTAATTGTGCAGCCCCTGATTTAGCGCCGCCTTTCCGATTTTAACCAATCAGATAAGCTGCTAGGTGGACCAGAAGGTAGGATCAGCCAATCACAGCGCATCTCTCTGTGTGGAGCATTACGACTTGCAGACACAATTTCTATGATCGTTACAATGTATCATGTAGGCTAAGGAGTTGCGGTGTTCAACGCCTCGGTTCATTTCTACAATTCTGATTCTTTTTAAATGTATTGATATTTTTTCGCACCTGCGCGCTGAAACATTTAGAGCCGCGAGGGCACTCCGTGTTTTCTAAGCCGAAATAGTCGCCGCTGTCAGGAGGACTACTGTTTTGTTGATGTCATCCGCGGCAGAGCTGTAGCGACCTTCAATTTCTAGGCAAGACCAGGATAAACAAAGACTCCTTTTGGGTGTTTTCTCTCCTCTTTGCTTTGTCTTATTGGCCAACAGCACTGGAAACGAGGATGGGACTTTTGCTGCCTGGTGTCTTGCTGTTATCTGTGTGCACTTTGACAGCCGCTGTAGATTTTCAGCTGGGATCCAAACCCTCCGGACAGGCGGTATTTGTAAAGCAGTCAAACACTGAAGAGACAGCGGCGAAAATCATCAAGAGGTCTCTGCCCGCTTGGCTGGCTGCATCTCCAAACCACAAGATAAAACGAAGGAGCACCG
Source organism: Parambassis ranga (assembly GCF_900634625.1). Classification (NCBI taxonomy): domain Eukaryota; kingdom Metazoa; phylum Chordata; class Actinopteri; family Ambassidae; genus Parambassis; species Parambassis ranga. The sequence continues at coordinate 10,539,833 of NC_041028.1, read as the reverse complement.
AGCAGGGCGACTCGTGCAAAGCTATTCAAGGATTTGACGCCAAGTTAACAGACAACACCCACCATGTAAGTTAGCGAGCGACTGAGGTCCTGTTTCACTTTATGCGTTCGATAATTAACTGAGCCCAGAGAAGACGATGCGCAGGTGCTAAACAGGTGCACGAACAGGCCTAATCAGCTATCCAGTGTACTGTGAAACCTGGTTACTGATGCGCTGTTTTCCACTCACCTGTAAGCCCTGAAGCCCAGAATAACTGCATGATGGAGGACATTTCACTGCAGAGTGGATTTTGTGCTGTAAAACATGTTATGAAGCTAAATCAAAACAAAACGCCATACTAATGGTTTACAGCAGTCACTATGCACACTTCACCTGTTTCATTAAGTATCATGTAGTCTCTCTGTTGACCAGGAGTTCTTTTGTGTGTGTAGTGAAACTAACAGCAGTGTTTTCCTCATACTTCACACCTTGCATAAGAGCCATTGTAGGACAACCAAACGTGTTTTATCTCGTCCAAGGTTGCACTAAGGGCTGTAAAATAGTGAGCTAATATGATCATATGTGGCATCAATATGTGATATTTGCCATTAAACAAAAAGAGCAGAACCCTGCGCTGCTTATTTGCCTAGCTCCTCGCCACCATGTGATCAACTTTGCATTGCGGTCTCTGAATACATGGCCTCAGAAATCTGAAGTTGACAGAATTCCTGGAGGCTCAATGTCCTCTCGAGATTTCTGCTGCAGGTCCCACTGTTTGAAAACAATGAAATATCTGTCTGACTAAAATACTTGTGTGTTGTTTATGTGGTGCTTCACTCTGTACAAGTTATCATTTGTGCTTGAGCAGTTGGTGGGGTGGGGGACATGCTGTCAGTCAAAGCAAAAATACACTGTCTACAGGCAACACTCATAAATAGGTTTTGGCTGCAGTTGTTGTCAGCATCTTTCGGTATATACAGACACATACCGAGAGTGCCACAGTCAGTTTCTCTCTTTCTGAGTTCAGTTCCTGTTATGCTGTGGTGTTGTTATTCACACTCCCTAACCACTGCTGTACAGTTTTCTTATCTTGCATTTTATCTGAACATGTGTTTTTTTCACAGTATACCTTTAATGACTTGAGTGGGTCGGTGTCTCTGGCCTGGGTTGGAGATGGCACAGGGGTGAGTGTTACTTTTGTTCCCATTTGCACCTGTTTTTCATGCTGTGTTGTTTCTGATTAACATCAGTACTGGACAAACAGGATCAGATTAGTCGGTGAACTGAATACAAATAATAGGCTAGTCTCTTTACATTACATAAGACACACGATTAAATGATTTCATTTTATTTAAATTTTCTTTGTTTGTTGCAGGTCATTCTGGCTTTGACGACTTTTCAGGTGCCCTTTTTTATGATAAGACTTGGACAGTCCAAACTCTACCGAAGGTAAGTCCTGTGGCCACACCTTAGAGAAGAACAAATATTTGATTTGCACTTCATTTGACTGAATCCTCTTGTTTGCCAGTGAGAACTACGGAAAGTCATTTCAGGATGTGACCAACCTGATCAACAACACCTTCATCAGATCAGAGTTTGGCATTGCAATTGGACCTGAGAATTCAGGAAAAGTGAGCCATGTCCACGCTTACATTCTTTCAGTACATTCACTTTATGCCATCCATAAATGGAGCAGTCCTATAATTTGCACCTACAGTAAAATAAAAAATGTGTTCTGGCTTGTAGGTGATCCTGACTGGTGAAGTTTCTGGAGGTCATGAGTCTCGAATTTTTGTCTCCAATGACTTTGGAAGGAGTTTCACGCACAAGGACTTGCCTTTCGTCCCCATGACTCAGATCACTTACAACCCTGAGAACTCCAATGTGCTGGTAGTCCTCAGCAGCAGTGTAAGTACTCCATGTCTTATCTTCTGTTTTTTTTTAAAAGAACGTGAGCAGCCTTCATTGTTTGGTCATTCATTAACATGGTTGTAGTGTTTACAAGCAGGTCTAGTATATCGCATCCTCTGTGCCAAAGTGTGAGCTGTGAGGTAATAAATAATAATAATTTTTATTTTGTTTCCCTCCATCACCAGAATGAATTGTGGCTCTCTGACGATTTTGGCAGCGACTGGAGAAAGATCCACAACATGGTGTGTCTTGTGAAATGGTAAGAGGCAAGACAAACTGTTGATAGCAGCCCCTACATCAGGTGCTCAGTGAACAAACACTGGTCTTATTGAATTCAGAGGAAAATTCTATTTAGTGAGATTAGGGAGCAGTGAAAAACATTGTTACTGGTTTGGATGTAGCAAAGATTTCAGGAAGTCATATGCAATCAGTTAGCCTGGTCAATTAGCTTAATAGCTTAGTTTTTCCAGTGTTAACAGTGTTATTATTATAAGCAATAGATGTAAACCTTTTCCTTGTTGCTGTTACTAAAAATTATCAGAGAAGAAGATAAAAACATTATAAGCCATATACAGACTTTTATTGTTGCTGCACCGTTACCAGTTACGCTGTAAAACTGCATTGGAGTCAAGGATTGTTTGACTAGCTGTTGCGGCCAAACTCTCACAGCACTCCTGTTATTTTGGAAGCACTTCCTGGTGTGAATCACTTAGTAACCTTGGCAGCTCCGAATATCTTTTTACTTTTACTTTTAAGGTTGTGTTGTCAAGGTCTCTCTTCCTGAGAGAACTGTGTGTACAAAACAGTCTTTCTGAAACATAACCTTTTATTGCCATCCCAAAAAGCTTATCTGAACAGGCTGCAAAAAAATGGGTCATTTTTAACTGGGTCATGGTTTTCTGAAGTCAACACACAGCAAAAGAACGTGCATATTTAGAGAGGGCAGGTTGTACTTGGTAAGTCATATCATGTGACTCTCACAGTGAGACAAAACCTACAGTATTGCAATGGATTAGGTTATGAAGGCATACAGATTCCTGTATGAAACCTTATTTCAACATTGATGGATGATTGTTCCTTGACATGTTTCTGTTTTTTATTGCTTATTTTAAATGCACGCACAGTAGCATACCAAGTCATACATTGTTCTTACAGGGGAAGGAAAAATACCATCTTCTTTACAACCAACCTAAATGGATCATGCAGTAAGTTTTAAAATATCAACCTCAACCTTGTACATTGAAGTTAGCAAAGAGTTAAAAAAGTGTGTGTTCTGTGTAGAAAAAAATGTAGAAAAAAAATGTCATGATTAATTCTTTCATTCAGTTTTAAATTTTCATACATTTGTTGCGCTAATATCAGGTGATCGGGGAATGTTAGAACTGAGGAGGACATCGGACTATGGTAAAACCATCAAGACTGTTGCCAGTAAGATCTACTCCTTTGGCCTGGGTGGACGCTTCCTCTTTGCCTCTGTAATGACAGGCAAGGTCGGTATGCTGTAAAAACCAAAGCAATGTGGAAACAAAAGCAGGCCAAATGTTATATGTCTAGGATATGTAGATTCAAATTAGACATTCATTCTGTGAGGTTTAAAAGAGAAACTAACATCACAATACCACATATAAGGAAGTACCATACAAACAGATATAGAGAAGTGGTCAGAACACATTATGACAAGAACATTATTGTCTGTCTTTCACTTCTATTGTATTTCCTTGCTACTTACTGAATGTTCATGAAACTGTAGATATCTTTTTATAGTCATAGTATAAAACATTTGGACAGTATAATAGAATTAATCCATTGACATCCTCCCTCTGTTTTCTCTTTTTCTGTGTGTATTCCAGGGCACCCTGAGGATGATCCATGTGTCAGTGGATCAGGGTGATACCTGGAACATGGCCCAGCTGCCTCCTGTTGGTCATGAACAGTTCTACTCCATCCTGGCAGCGAATGATGAAATGGTCTTCATGCATGTAGACGAGCCAGGAGGTCAGTGCATACAGCCATGTTGTTTGTCTGTCTGTGCTTTGTAAGATGAGAATAAAGTGAGATATAAAAAAAACGGAATGCTAATATGTGACTTTCAACTTATACATATGTCTTCTTATTGTATTCCGCAGATACAGGATATGGAACAATTTATGTATCAGATGACCGGGGCACTGTGTACTCCAAGTCACTGGAGCACCACCTTTATACCACAACGGGGGGCGACACAGACTTCACCAACGTCACCTCCCTCCGTGGGGTTTTTATCACTAGTATCCTGGCTGAAGGTAGCTCTACTCATATGTCTGTATTTCTGTAAAGGAATAGCAACACATGGCTGTACTCAAGTTACCCTAGAAATACACACACACGTATGACTTCTCCATTACACAGCAGAGGGAGGGTGTTGAGTAAATATTTAATTAGCTGTTCCGTGTTAGATGTGTCTGTCTGAAGTGACACTTACATCACCACCTAAACCTTGCACACAGTATAAACCTGAGCCTTGCATTGCTTTGCTTCAAGCTCTATTCTAGCACTCTTCCTGTATAGGAGAGTACATTGAATCTGACAAGTACTTGCTGACGCTTTGTTCTCGTCTTGTGGTTCCAGATAACTCTGTGCAGAGTGTGGTGTCGTTTGATCAAGGAGGGGAATGGGTCCCCCTGCGAAAACCTGCCAACAGCAAGTGTGATGCCACATCCAAAGACCCAGAGAAGGTAATGAAAAAAGAGGGGAAACTGGTGTGTTTGGATAAAAACAAAGTTACATAAGACTAGATATGAAATCCTGCTCGTTTATTTTTACAGTGCAGTCTCCACATTCACGCAGCCTATAGTATTGCTATGAAGCTGAACGTCCCCATGATGCCTCTGTCTGAACCAAATGCCGTTGGTCTTATTTTAGCCCATGGTAAATCTGCTTCAAAGCTTCAAATAAATATAAGTTGTTCATTTCAGATACATGTGACAGTAGCTTTTGTACTCTGATCATCTCTGTGTATCTGTGTTTGTGTAATCAGGAAGTGTTGGTGATGCCATCTCAGTGATGAGGCCTGATGTGTATGTGTCTGATGATGGGGGCTATACTTGGATAAAGGCCCTTGATGGACCTCATCATTATGCTATTCTGGACTCTGGAGGGCTGCTGGTAGCTGTGGAGCACAACCCAAACCAACCTGTCAACAAGATCAAGTGAGTTATAGGTAGAGGGCAGGGGGCAGGACTAGACCAGCATTTACTGATGTGAGACTGTGTCAGCTTGAGCTATACCAGTGCCCTAGAAACAAAGACCCTAATGGAACTTTACTCAGGTTTATGCTGATATTTAATGTTCCTCAATGTCCTGACAGATTTTCTACTGATGAAGGACAGTGCTGGGGCGTGTATACCTTCACCAAAGATCCCATTTACTTTACTGGTTTGGCATCGGAACCAGGCGCTCGCTCAATGAACGTCAGCATCTGGGGCTACAGAGACTCCTTTCTCAGTCAGTACTGGATCTCCATCACCATTGACTTCAGGGATCTTCTCACCAGAGACTGTGAGTCAAATAATAAAAAGATAATCACAAATGTATTGTTTTTACTTCATATGTAAATAAGCAATACATATGACTGATGTCTTTAGGTGATGACAAGGATTACGTCCAGTGGTTGGCGCACTCTGATGACATCAGTGACCCTAACGATGGCTGCATGCTGGGTTACAAAGAGAAGTTCCTGCGTCTCAGAAAGGACTCTGTTTGCTGGAACGGACGTGATTACGAGGTCATCACTGAGCCATCCCCATGTCCCTGCACCCTGGATGACTTCCTGTGGTAAGCTGGCACTCAGCTCAGTGTCATTAGATCTGATATCATCAGAAAATGCGAAACATATTTTTGGTGATCCATCATCTGGTTGGAGACCAAAGCATCTTGCTGAAGTGCTGCTAACTGACTAAATGTTCCTGTTGGCACTGAAAAACTGTAATAAATACAGTGTGTGACATGTCAAACCCTTAATGCCAGGTTTATTCTGACTCTTTGGTTACAGCGACTTTGGTTACTACCGTCAGGAGAACAGCTCAGAGTGTGTGGAGCAGCCGGACTTAAAAGGCAAAGTGTTGGAGTTCTGTCTGCATGGCAAAGAGAAGCAGCTACAGACTAGTGGGTAAGACTCCGGCCTCAGCCAAGACGTCTCTGCTTTGTCACTATTGTTGGTTTCGAACACTTAATGATAATCCCTAAAACACACAGTGTCTCTGTGCCAACATGTATTACATAGCAGCCATCATCTGACGCACATATTTGAACTTGTACTCATATTTTCTCAATTATTTTTATATGATGCCTTACCCCAGCAGCATCATATTAAAATAAAAAAAGTTATGAGAATGAGGAAGTATTTGTCATGCAGAGAGCAGAGGAAGCAGATAAGGGTGAGAGTGAGTGTATGAGTAGGATATTTTTAGTTACTCTTTGTTTTTCGGCACACAGACATACTGTTTGTCCTTTGTAATTTCCATTTCTGCTTATTAGTCAAAAAGTACAGTACACTACAAAGACTTACAATCACACACTCTTAATTGGAGACTTATATCTGCTCTCTTGGCTCCATAGCTACAGAAAAATTCCAGGAGATAAATGTGAAGGAGGAGAGATGCCTGTTCGTAAAGAGATTGACCTCAGTAAGAGGTGTGTGAGTGACCTTGTCAGTCCAGAGCTTCTGGTGAGTATCTCTGTCTCCTAAGATTTATTGACAATGTTACAAATGTATTCAATTCTGTTTCCATAATGCCATCGTCTGGCCTCTGTTTTTACAGGTAGATGATCGCTCCTCTGTGCCCATCGTGATAACGGTCATCATCGTCATGCTGGTTAGTGTTGCAGTTGGAGTTATCTTTGTCAAGAAATACGTCTGTGGCGGCAGGTTAGTTTATCAGTCCACCTATAAACTACAGTACACATAATTCTAAAAACAATGTGTAGTGCTGAATATTTTCCAAATGGATTTGGGTAACTGCCAGTATTTTGCACTCGACAGGTTCTTGGTTCACAGATACTCTGTGCTGCAGCAGCATGTTGAGGACAATGCTGCGGAGGGCATGGACGACCCGCTGGAGACCAACCACACTCAAAACGGCAAAATAGAGTTCCACGATGACTCAGATGAGGTACTGTGGATATAATCCATGGGTGTGGTCATAGATAGGCCAGTTTCAGTTCAGTTTCAGTTTAAAGTAAGGAGCTGAATTTGAGCTGAGTGTAATAATCTTGGAAAAGGGTTTTTTATTTTTTTTAATTTAGACAACTTTAATGCACATATCTAAACTAGAGTTAAGTGTGTATGTGTAGACATAACCATAGCAATCTGTTGTTTGCTCTGCTCTGTTGGCTTCATTGCTATGCTCTCTTCTCCTCTTCGCACAGGATCTGCTTGAATAACAGGCTCAACCTGTCGTGCAACTGAGCAACAGGTTTCCTGTCCAGTCCGTGGCTGGCCGCTCTTCCCGTCACTCTTTTGTCTCCAGTTACTTTTTCCTTTCACCTTCTAGTATAAACTTTGGCCTCAGCTACAGATGAAGAGTCTGAGTTACTCTGGTGTCATCAGTGAATTATAATGAATGTACGGAGGATTCCTTGGACTAATGCCACAGTTGGGGAGATCTGTAAAAGGAGCTCTAGTAGTTAATTCTGTTGAGTGAGTTGAAGTTATTTATTTTAGGGGATGAAGAGTGGCTACAGTAGCCTGAACTGCTGACAGAGCCAGAGGAATGATCTTTTTTTTTTTTTAAGAAAAGCTAGTTGTATAAATCCACCACCACTGCATTACGGGTCCTGCATCTCCCATTAGCCGGGAGTGCTCCTGGAAATACTTCCTACTTCTGTTTAAGATGTCATCTTATTGTGCACTTGTACATAAACCTGTTTTTCTTCGCTATTTTTGAAGTAATATCCATTGGTACGTGTTAAAAATGGTTGCAGTTGGTTAACTCTCCCAGGACAGTTGAGTCTTAATAAGTATTTTTGTCAGAAAGCCCCCCCCCCCCCCCAATGTAAATTGGAGGGAACTCCACAGATCTGTAAAATTTTCTATTGCAGTCTGGTTTAGAATACAGACCTGTAGACTTTTGGTTCACCTTGGCAGTGAGATTCACGGTTGAAGTAATAAGATATACATGGAAATGTCAATTTCCATTAAGTTTAATAGCAATAATGTTTTAGCATACTTTGTATGTTGTCCACATTCCTTTATGTAATCCTATTGGCACAATCTCTTGTTGTCTACTGTTGTTTTGTTTGTTCAATGGAAATGTCATTGTGCAGAGCACATTGTCCATCAGTGTGGAGGGCATGAAGTGTGTGTGTGTTTGAGACAGGGTGTCTTTGATATGTTATTCTGCAGTTCCTTGTTGTAACTGCCCAAAGCACAAGGTCCTTTGTGTGCTTGAGTTTGAAGATGAACATTTTTCTTAAATATGACCTGATGTGATCAGACGGATAATCACGGTAGTCATATACACTGTACGTTGTAATCATTTTTGTACTAACCAATTTTGAACAGCTGACAAATTATGGTTAAAAGATGTTCAGACATAATTATAGTTTGATAGTGAATATCTACAGATGTTTTTTTTCAGTTAAACAAATACATCATTATAATCTTGTGACCGGAACATAGAAGCAATGAGAACTGTTCAGCTATGTAAATGTTGTAAATCATAATTCCTGCTGTAGCCTGATATAAGAGTTAACATGGCTGGATAAGCTAGAACACAGTGAAAGACTGTTTTTTGGTGTTTGAATCGAAGGTGGAGCGAAATCACTCAAACAACTGGGTTATACAAGGTTCCTCTTCTTTTGCAGTTTACTGCTGTTTGTCTTCTTAGCAAATTAGTCTTATATTATTTTTTATTTTAAAGTGTCGTTGCACAGTTTTTTGTCTGTCCTGTGCTGGATGTATTGCTTTCATACTGGTTTATTTGCTGGTTCAGAGTGCAGTAGAATGGATGTGGTTATACAAGTGCCTGGTGTGAGGATCTGATGTGTGGCCAGCATCTATTTACTGACTGTTATTTATATCAGCTAATTTGTAACCAGTTTTTATCCAGTATGTCAGTGACACCCCTGAAGTTGCACTTGTTGCCTGAAGTGATTTCTTGAGCAGTTACCCTGTTTCATATGAGCTCCCATTGAACTGCATGTTAACTCTCAAAAATAACAACCATAATCTGGATATTCTCTTTTTCTGTACTGATAGGAGACTTGATTCTATCTGTGATACTTCGACCAGAGTCAACTCAAATTAAAAACAGACTGCATACAGGGTTAATATGTAGCTGAGACACTGGAAGGGTTCTTATTTAATTACATGAAGGTAATATTTTTCTCACTGTTTAAACTGCTGTATAATTAAATAAGTCATTGTGATGGTTCTGTAAATATAAGGTTACACCTTTATATCTGCTGTTTCTTTTATGTATATTTGAGGCAATTTTCTTTGGGTTTGCCAATAAATTCATATGTTCCACTAATGTTGTTGCACAAGTCTTTTTTTAATGTATAAACTGAACCGAAACGGTTCATATAGTGTTTTTCCACAACTTTCAAGTTGGTTCAAAATACATTATATTTGTGAAACTTTACTGCTCTGTATATTTATTTCAATAAATATTAATAGATTTAATTTATTACAAAATAATATTTGTTTTGCTTGTGTAATAATAATCAGTTCAGATAGACACTGAGCTGATTATTGAGTGTAATGACATGACCATCACTTCTTCTGCTAACAGTCCAACACAGGAAGTCCTCAGATTCTATACAAAAAGTTGCCTTCTGCATCAAAAAATTCACTTCCAACTTGCACCACAGAGGATGACTTTATCTCCATAAACTGTTCAAGTTCTTCTTCTGTCAACACCTGTCCATCCCAGCTGTCTTCTTCATCCTCATCTCTGGTGGGATCCTCCTCTGTTGATTCTTTCAGTGTGGCATTTATACTATTGTCAGCTGTAAATGGGGCAGGCACAAGAGTAATGGGGACAGGGCTCTTAACTAACAATCCTGAGCCTTCACCTTGAATCAACTGAGTCTTTTTAGCCACGGGCACCAAAGCTCCTCCTGAGCTTCTGGGGGGGAGTACAGCTTGCGCATGGAGCCCTAGTAGATTCTGCCTGTTTTTCTGTGAGCCTGCTCCTGAAGTCAGCGTCTGCTGACTGAGTCCAGCCATTACTTTAGCATTCTGCTTAGATTTTCTTTCAGGAGATGGAACAAACTTGCTCCTAAGTACTCTGAGAATGACATCAGGGGTGACAGAGTAGGCTTCAGCCAGACGCTCCACTGTCCATTCCTCTGGTTCCTCTTGTTTCAGATATCTGAGTGGGGGGGATCAGTATTTGATTTTGAGCTTTATTTTTGAAAAAAACACATATTTATTTCATGAATAGATTACATCATCACCATCACCTTATCTGCTCGATAGCATCCCAGGTTAACTTCCTCGGTGGAGGTCCTGATGGAGTCATCTGCCTCCTCAGTATGTTAAATTTTACTGTCCTTTGCCTTTTCCTCCCTTCACTGGAGAAACATGAGAAAATATTATACAGTACAGCGTAAACACGTTAAAGTTTTAAAGTGTGGCCAGTCTTATAACTTACTCAAGCAAAGCCTGGAACCTGTCCTCCGCATCCTCCAGCTCAAGCTCCTCACCAGACTCCTCGTCCATGTAACTGGGTCTATCTGAGGGTCTGTCTCTGCGCGCGTAGTTCTGCCCTCCCCGTGATTTACTGGCACCTCCACTTACAACTCGACAACTATTAGCAGAAACGGACGGAATCACTTTTAGAGCACTAACCCTGGAAAATAAGGACAAGACCTGAAGGGACCGAGCCATGCTAATTCTCACGAAACTGTCTTGGTCTTACGTCAGAAGGAAGTGTCGTACACTCGATTCCCTAACTGCATGCCACAGAAAGTAGACGCTAGAAACCTAACACACACTGAGATTACTTATTTTATAACAGAAAACAGCCAAATTGGGACTTTTCCACATGTAGACCCGGCGAAAGTTATTGAAGTACTTCCGCAAACATTAATCTAACAGCATGAATAGGGCGCGGTCCTGCCACCTAGCGGCACGGAGGTAGAATTACTGTGTTGGACCTTTACTAAATGGAGAGATTAACACAAAGCGAAGTGTCTTTTATCCAACGTATGTTGATGTGCCTTTTAATTAACTGTATGATTAAAAACAAAATAAATATCCCTGGAGAATCGTCTCAAACAATAAAACTCTAAGCTAAAGGCGACATCTGCTGGAGAGTGGGGACTCTGCACTCTGCCCTGTACCCGGTGCTCATGTGTCACGCAGCTGCGCACCTCCTCCCAGGCGTCGTTGTTTCATTTGCGCCATTTTGTCCGCTCACTTTGTTGATTGGGCTTTAGCGAGCTGTACTAGAGCCAATCAGAGGGAAACCGGACAGCGAAGACACGGTAAGGGAGCCCCGATTGAAGGCATTGGTAGTTGTCAGCACGGATTGGTTTGTCATGGACCAACCAAATTACTAACCCTGCTAAATGCAAAAAACTCAAATTGCAGTTTGATTTTGACCGTTGCGTCCAGACGTGTTGGGCTGCAAATACTAGCTTCTAGTTTCTAATGTTGGCAGCCGAGAGGAAACACGATCTCCGCTGGTCGACAAAGCCTAGCTAACCAGAGCTAGTTAGCTAAAATATCCACCGTCAAACAAAGAGGGTTGATCATACCACGTTTCATCCACAGACAACCGTTGTCTAGTAAATTCATATCAACTGGGATAAACATCCAAAATCCCAGAGGATTTGCAATTTATCGGATAATTGACCTCGGTTTGTCTTTTCTAGCATTTACCATGCTTTTTAGCTAGCTAACTGGCGCTAGCCTCGCTAGGTCGTTCACGTATGTTGTGAACAAAACACCTTGAAACAACAGCTGACCTAGCTTTATGTTCCAATATTAGTTCATTTATCACCGGCCATAACCTTTGACATACACAAGGTAACCCTAAATACTGCTATAAAAAGAACCAATGGCCATATGTAAACAGCAATGACAATGTGTGCTTACAATGAGTCAGACAATGGTTGCAAAGAAAATGTTGTTTTTTAAATAGCAAAAAAGGGACATGTGAGACACATCTAAAATAGATTTGAAGACAAACATCTAATGTTCATAATATTAATACTGTGCCTTTATCTCCAGAGAACTGAGGCAGTAACAAGGATGGAGCAGTACACCACTGCCACCACTACTACTGGGGAGCAGATTGTTGTGCAGACTGCCAATGGACAAATCCAACAGCAGGTGAGCCATAATATGTAAAACTAAATATGATTTTCATAGTTAACTTTTTACCATTCCTAGTTATTCATCAATATCAGATGCCCACAGTCTTAAAGTGCAAGGGATTCCCGATTCAGTCCATTTAACGATACTTACTTGTCTGAGACTTTGTGTCCTGCCCTGCCTGCAGACACAGGGTACAGTGACGGCTGTACAGCTGCAAACAGATGCACCTGTGGTGACGGCTGCAGGCCAGCAGGTGCAGACACTCCAGGTAGTGGTGTCACCTCCTTCGCCCTGTCTCAGTGTCGTGCCTGTGTTATGGCCTGCGAGTTTGCATGCTCCACTGGGGCTGTTTTTCATGACTCATCTGTGCTGTTTGGTTCATCATCTCCCACTAGCATGTCTTGCAACTGCCTGAAATGCATGTTCCTCAGCACAGTGTGTCATGTGTCAGCCTCTGGTTTTTGCTTGTGCTGTCATGGCTTTCAGAAGAGTGTCTGGGTTGTGTTTGTCTCTTGCTTTTAAAAGCGAGCTTAGAAAGCCTGATGCTGGCTCTTGTTTTTAAAGGAACATATCTTTGGTAGTGTTTGTCAGAACCTTCAGGGCTTCAGCATTAAACAGCATGAATCCAAAGCCATTACTAGCTGTCACTACTCATCAGCTAGCAATATGTTTCTTATTGTCTTGTGGCAAAATGGCAGTGGGTTCTTCCCCTTGACATTTTTCTGTGGTGCTGCCACAGGCTTTCAGCTGTCCTCTATGGTCACTTTATGGCAGCCAGTTACATCATCAAATTGATTTGTAAAACATTACAAATGTATTTGGTGGCAGTGTGTTGACTAATCAGTCGGTTTAAATGAGCTTCACGTAACATCTTGGTTCGGCTGCAGCATTCCTATAAATATGGAACCTGACAATGAAGCAAACCAGGTTTTGTATTTGGCAGCTGTAATGTAACTCCATGGGAAGAATACAGTGCTCTGGCTTGTACTGTTCATATGTAACGGCACGATTTTAATTGTTGCATATTCCAAAACTGGAATAATCTTTTAATCTTGACATTTCCACACACTGTGGTCTCCTGGATGTTTCTGATTTGATGTCACATGCATGAAGCGCATCCTTATATAAGTAGTACTGAGATAAACACTGCCAGTGCTGCTGTAACAACTTTAATATTTGTTCTCTTTCTGCAGGTCCAGGGACAGCCCTTAATGGTTCAGGTGAGCGGTGGACAGCTCATCACATCATCAGGGCAACCCATCATGGTGCAAGCCATGTCTGGGGGTCAGGGTCAAACCATAATGCAGGTCCCTGTATCTGGAGCTCAGGGATTACAGCAGGTAAGGGATAAGGCTTTGTTTCCAGATAGACCTGTGTTAATTTTTTTTTTACCAAATTATACTGTACACCAGCACTGTTTTACTAGATTAGTTGTGGTAATCATTAACAGTAGCTTTACATGTGATGGATAATGTGGAAATGCTGTGGTGAATAATTTACCATGTTGTTCTTCAGTAAACCAAGACTATCTTATTGTGTCTGTGTAAAGATCCAGCTGGTGCAGCCGGGTCAGATCCAGTTACAAGGTGGTCAGACTCTCCAACTCCAGGGCCAGCAGGGTCAGCCACAACAGATCATCATCCAGCAACCTCAGACAGCCATCACTGCTGGACAGAACCAGGTGTTACATTTTGAACTCTGCCAGAAAAGGGTTATCGTTATTCTCTTGTTTGTTTGTGTTCAGAATACTTGAACACTTTATATGTGTAAAATGCCAAATTTCAAGATGAACTTACAATACAACGTAGTTTGTTTGTTGTGTTGTTTGAATAGCAGAGGATGAGAAGCAGGCTTTTATAAGTTTATCCATTATTTCCAACTACAGGGGCAACAGATCAGCGTGCAGGGTCAACAGGTGGCACAGACAGCTGACGGCCAGACCATCGTCTACCAGCCCGTCAATGCAGATGGTACTGTCTTGCAGCAGGGTGAGTCCAGTTTTCTTTTACCTTTTGTGTTTCTCCTTTGCTTGGTTGACTTTATAAACTGCAGCATTGTTGGGTTGTAATGTTGATGTTCTGCAATGTTCATCTGCTTGCAGGAATGATCACAATTCCAGCTGCCAGCTTGGCAGGTGCTCAGATTGTGCAAGCAGGAGGTGCTACCACCAACACCACCAATAGCGGCCAAGGCACTGTGACCGTCACCCTGCCTGTCTCTGGCAACATGGTTAATGCAGGTGGAATGGTCATGGTAAGACCCTGTGCAGAGGTACCAACATCTTTTTACATTTTTTTTTTATTTAGACTCAACAAGGGTGTGCGGTGTGGTGAACTTTTAAGACCATCAGTTTCATTTCATTCGTATCACATTTTTACATATTGAGTTGTTTACTCATTCTATTATATTTACAGCTAGATTTTAGAATAGTGTACCACATTCAGTAATAAAATTAAGTTAATTAAACCTTATTATGTGTGTTTACATTCCTTTAGAGTGCTTTCATACCTGTAGTTGTAATCTATGTAAAGACCCCTTGTCTGTCTCAGTGAAGACATCTCAGCACTACCTGTGTTGGTAGTGGTAGTGCTGTGTTGTGATGTACTCACATTTATATATTGATTTGTTTTGATTTATCCATTTGGTATGTAACTACTTGCTTGTGTCAGTATAGTCTGTAATTAGCTTTCTAAGCATTGCATCCCTATTTGTGTCTCTCTGTCTTATCAGATGGTCCCTGGAGGTGGTGGAGTTCCCACAATGCAGCGTATACCCCTGCCAGGTGCTGAAATGCTTGAGGAGGAGCCTTTGTATGTCAATGCCAAACAGTACCATCGCATCCTGAAGCGAAGACAGGCTCGGGCCAAGCTGGAGGCTGAAGGCAAGATCCCGAAGGAGAGGAGGGTATGTTGTATTTGTCATAACAATGGACAACACAGACGTGTAATTATTTTTTTTAATCCACATGTTAGCGCTAATATTTTGTGGCTTTCAAAGAATAAACAAACTTTTGACAATATCTTTGGATAAAAACAGCCTCGTCACACAGTTGGCAGGATAAGAAACAAATAGCAACAGCTCTCATACTAATGTCAATGTCACGTTTATTTATATAGCACATTTCCAAGGCCACAGCCTACCAAAGTGCTTTACTTTAAAATACATAAAAATATTACACACACACATACACCAATACAGTATATACCTACACCTCCTGTGAATGTACTAATTTAAGGGGGAAAAGGTGAAAAATATCAAGGCTTTAACGAAAAACTGAATTGAAAATGCCTAGCCTAAACCACCTGTTTACTTCTGGCAGAAATACCTTCACGAGTCTCGTCATCGTCACGCTATGCAGCGCAAGCGAGGAGATGGTGGGCGTTTCTATTCCCCTAAGGAGAAGGAGGAAATGGCCCTGGCCCTAGCACAGGTAAAAGCTGTGTGTAGAAAAAGAATATATAGTGATCTTATTCTTTATGTTTTATTGTCAACTGGACACTTATATTTGACCTTAGTGATTATATCTCCCCTTGTGATGCAGCAGCAGCAGCAGGAAGCCCAGGGAGCAGACGAGACAGTGGCTCAGATGATACGAGTCTCATAGCACTGTCACCACCATCTTCACTTCTGCCTGAACTCTTCCCCTGCGTGAGACCCTTCATCCCAGCTAACCATTTGCCACGCCTCCTCCTCTTACTTTCTCCTGCCCATCATACTTTTTTTCTGTCTCCGCTCCTTCTCCAGTCTTCCAGGGAGCTGGCCACGTGGTCCTTGAACTGCTCTGGTCTTCTTTATCCAAAATGGAGAACACTGTCATGCTCAGCTTATAATGGTTGAGCACTTAGGACCTGCTTTTTATTTGCATAAAGATTTGTTTGGACAATATTGAAATCTGAATTTATAGCTTACCAGGGCTTGTCACAGAGGAGATAAACCATGAAGCCATACCTTGTCAGCCCTTGGTTTGTTAAAAAATCATTTGAATTTGTCAGTGGAAACTTTGTTTTAAACATTTTTTTGTAACTGGTACAAGTTTTCTTTTTTAAGACACTTGTTTATGCTACCCTGCTGTTGTAAAATATATTGTATGTGATGCCCTTTGAATTTTTTTTAACCCTGGTACTGTGGGGTGTGGAATCAGCATCTTAAGTCCATCCTGTGACCATCGAGCAAAAACTGAAATGTGAGACTAATGTGAAGATATTGTACAGAAATTTTTTTTTCTTCCACATTGTGCTTTGAGATACTTGGTAATTTACTCAGTTCTGTGGATGCATTTTATACAGTTTGTAGTTGGTGTTGACTTGGTGTTGGTAGAAAAGAAATAGTCCAGTATTGTAATGCATTACACACTATTCATGTAGTTGGGTCTTCACCAGTAAGTCCATGGAAGTGTTTGGTTCATTCTTTGTAGGTATGTTTTTTTTTACCCATCAGATGCAGACCTGCAATGTTAATTTTTTTTATAATGAAAAAAGGGTTGGACATTGCATTCATGACACCTCTGTTAAATAAATTTTATTAAGTGACTTAAGTGTATGCTGTGACTTTTTTGACATTGCTTCATTGTGATCTCTTCTGAGCTGGAGCCTATCCCAGCTGTCTACAGGTGAGAGGTGTAAGTACACCTTAGGCAGATCACCAGTCCATCACAGGGCAAGTATATTTATTATGTATTAATCTGCTCTGTAACAAGTATTAAGTAAAAGGTGGCAAAACAAATTTGTTTTACAAAAACAAATATATGGATGCAGTAGCATTACGTTCATGGTAATGTTAGATTATTCGCAATTAGTAACACTGAAAGTCAATAGCTCAGTGTATTCCTGGGAATGGGACAAAAGTAAAAAGGTCCTTTCCGTGACAGGACCTCCCAGTTTAAATATTCTGATTAACAGAGTCTGCCAATCACAAGCGTAGATTGTAGATGCTGCTGGCACCCCTAGCCAATCAGCGCAAAGGAGGCGGGACTTGTGCTTAGCTCCTAGGGAGCTTAACCGGGGATACAACACAGACACGGCAACCATGTAAACTTAACGTGTGCGCCTGCGCCAGCACAGCTAATAAGTATGCAATGTAATTACATCGCGTGTAAGTAACGAGCAGCCGTTACTTTTGCTGCGCACCGGCGCGGACCGGATGATCACCGCCCACACACTGCCCACGGTTTCAGGTGACAGCCTCAACAAACCGCCCCCCGCCCGTCGGTATTGTTGCTGTGTGTGGATGACAGCAGACCTGCAGGACAGAAACAGTAGTTTGTGCTGCTCTATAGGAAGTAAAGAAGCTAGAGAACAGCTTATTTTATCTACTTTCTGCGTGCATTAGTTTGCAGTGCTCCGGTCTCTTTAAGCCACGAAGAGAGCTAGAAGGCGACGGACGAAGCTAGCCGGCATTTTTTTTCTCCTCAGTCTCACTATCACTTGGATGCAATGACAGACTCGGTTGTGGACAGCAAAGCGGAGGTTAAACAAGCCACCAAATATGTCAAAGAGACCGAAAACGTGGCGGAGAAATATTCCGCGTTGACCGTCAGCAAGAACAGCAGTGATGTGAACATGAATGTCGGGGAAATGCCCTCCGCAGCGTTCACCGCAGTCCCCACTCTGAAATCCGTCAAGAAGGTAAGAAACGTGATGCTCGCCATCACTCACTGCCATTGGCCAGAGACACTGTGTGCACTGTAGGCAGGCACATGTGAGGAGGATGCATTCACGTTGGTACGCATTGTACTGCAGTGTTGTAGATCTACTACTGCACAGCAGGGCCAGGCAGTGCTATGAAGTATTAATAAGGCATCATGATTCTCAGTACTTAGGTGTCAGGGAAGATGTTTATGGATGAAGGATCACTACATCCCAAGATCAGGTTCAAGGAGGGGAAAAACATTTTAACCATGTATAGAGTCTGGAAACTTAATGACCAGTTGTAACTTATGTGTTATATTGTTTGTATGACATCATGCTGGAGTAACTACATATAATTTGAAAGCAACCAAGATTGGATTATGGTTAGAATCTCCCTTCATCTTCCTGTTTCTTTTAAATCACACTATCACATCATGCCAACATCCTGTAGACAGGAAGCAACTAAAAGCCAAGCTGAGCTTTTAAACCCTCAGCAAAGGCCTCAGCCATGTGAAGAAATGCATACACACGCTTAGCGAGAGGGTTTGCACACGATGAGGTAGTTATTAAAAAGAAGAAGTCTGCTTCTTCTTTGAACCCTCGTGCTTAGTTTGTCATGTGAAGAGCTGTATGTGTGTGCATCAGCACTGTTGGAAATATTTATATTTATATAAACATCAGCATTTCTATAAGCAGCAAAGGGTGCACCTGTGAGAAAAAAAATACTAATGTATTGACTGTTTTACAATGGCACAAATAAACAAAACACCACCTCCTAATTTGAGACAACACAGATGATAAGATAAGAAATCAGGAAAGGTTTTTTTTTTGTCTTTTGGACAATGAACACATGAGCAGAGGTTGTAAAGAGAAGGCAGAAATGGCCTTCAAATGTCTTTTTTATAAAGGTGACCTTTGACTGGTGACACTTGCGGATTTGCTGATTAAAACACAAACTTCATTCTTTTAATATGTTATATCACCCATAATTTTGCAGCCTTTTCTCTTGACTTAATATGTAATTTGTTATGTTTATGACATCTGTGTGTTTCTGCTAGTTGCCACTCATTAGAATAATTTTTAGACTTCTGTATGGGACACTGCCGGCTGCTTAGATTAAGATTATTAGCTGTGACTTAACATAGTTGTTACCTGAACTGACTCATGAATTGGCCAAAGCAGTAATTATGTAACGTGGAAAGTGGAAAAACATTGGTAGAGGAGAACAGCAAGCAGCTCATCACTGCGATGCTAAAGATGTTAACAGCGGTCTAAATACATAGAATTGTGAAGTAGAGTTAAACTATTATTTTTGAGATTGATAATATTTTGCATCACCCATTGCTGATGTCTTGCTTGCATTATCCTTACCCCTAAAGTAAGTCTGCTGTTACATAAGTATGTCCACAAGAGGTAGACATTAATAATCCAAATTATACAAATATCTATTTTCCCAGCAGCAGGGCTTGTGGACTTTAGAATTCCTGCTCGGACCCCCTGTCTGACAGGGCAATAATATGTGGACTGTGAGCTGCCTCAGGGAGCCTGATTGAAAACATATTGAATGATAGGAATGTGCACTGTGCTTATGAAAACAAAGCAGTGTGTTATGAATAAATGTGAGAGCCAGGTGTCATACTGGGCTGTCTGTTTGTATGAAAAATGAGTAAAAACAACTACCGCAAATAAGACAAAACTGAGACTCAAATAAGATTAAAAAAGAGCATAGAACAGGAGGCAGCTCAAGGTCACGTAATCATCACAAGGATGCAGTGAGTAAACCCAATCAATGCTACAAATTAAAAATGTGAGGGTGGGTGAGTCAAAGAACACCACTGCTCTGCCTCCTCTCTCTCTGAATCAATGCAGTGGTTATGTAATACGCCCCCTGGCAATGGGACTCTCTGTGAATTTGTTCATGCATCATCATCATTTTTTATCTGATCCCTGTGGGCTGTTTCACATAGAATCCCAAATGTGTTCATAACTCATTTTTGCTATCTTGTCTTGTTTGTCCGCCAACATTGTGGCAGAGATTCATGAAGGTCAAATGCAGGTGCCCACCACCACCACCACCATTTACAGGAGCATTATACATGAAAGTATGCATAAAGAATCTAAAGCCAGCAGTACACTATGTTCACCATTTCAAAATGTGAGGAATCACAAAGGTTGTCAAAGTGTAGGGGCTCTCACTGAAACCTTTTTGTGAAGAAAAATATAAAAAAATGTTGCCATCAACAAATGCACATCATATTTTTCCAGCTGTCTATACTTAGAAATAACACAGCTTCTCTTTAGTGTTTTGTTGAAAGTCTGCACAAGTAACACACTGTGTTTGTACTTTTAACACTGGTGGAAAAGTCACCATAAGCTGAGAAATATAGCACATCCATACAGACCAGTTTCATCATTTTCCAAGTTTTTTCCCATGGTGTTAACATAGGACAACTACACTTCTTCACTACTCTTTCAAACTACTTCTTACAATGGTAATATCAGTGAATTAATGTGACTGTTGGTTTGCATTCCTTTGTGTTAATTTGTGAAATATATGTGTGCATTAATTTGGTAATAAGTAGAAGGTAAAGCTTCTGCTAAAGGTCACATAGTTCTGGTGGACGGATTAGTGCTGTATGTTTTTTTCCACAACACAGCGTAATCGGTCATGCTTTTGCGTTGATCTAAGCAGTTAGACCTACACCTGAACTTTCCTCCTTAGGACTATGTGTCTTTGAGTTTCTACGTATAACCACTATAGTTGGTTTAATCTTTTTTGATCAGGTTGTCTTTAGATCACCAGCGGTGTCTGGTTAAGTGCAGTAGTTAGTCTGGCCACACTATCGACTGACAGTCACACTCTAAGGCTTAAGTCTGTGACCTCCTATCTAAGAAAGAAAGGGTATTTTTAGCAGTAGGATGGGCCTACATGGGACGCTTATTGATGTAGCAGAAGGCTAATGGAAACAGGGTTTAATTCCTCCAGTCAATCTCCTCTTATTTAGTCATCCAAATCAGGAGCACAGGCTGAAAGTAAAAGCTGCAGCAAATGTGTTTTTGTTGCATGTGTGAGTGATATTAACATATTTCTGCTATGCATACCTATCCAAATTTGTATCTTTGGAACATGTCCCTGTATTTGCTCTTTTCTGCACATCACTATAAAGTACAACCAACTGACTTTAGCAGCTGGTTGTCAAGGGCAGAACTCGAGAGACTGAGAGAGAGAGAGAGAGAGAGAGAGAGAGGGGCACAGTTGGAATCGACCTCCCCTTTCTTTCTAGGCCTCTCTCACTCACTCTCTGTCTCTCTCGCTCTCCAGGTTGGCCATTACAAATCACGATAATAGGTGGGAACCTCCCCCCAGCTCAGTCTGGGAGTGTTCTGGGATAATAGCATCAGGGACACCTAGTACCATCACACAGAGGACACACATACACAGGCACAGGAAGCTAGACTGGAAAACTGGAGAGACCAGGCAGCCATGGCACACAAACATGGGCACGGGAGGGAAAGGGTGAGTTGCTACTAATGCATCACAGGGAGCTTGTCTAGTTTACTTAGTCTTTAAGGTACTGGATAACCCACACATAAAGGAACCTGTATAATTTTTTAGCAAGTTCTGTTTTTATTAAAACAAAAAAGGTACAGTTGAAATGCACTTAGAAGTTTAATTTCTTCTCAAAAGATCAGGGTTATTCACAAAGTTGACCTTTAGGAGAAACATAATTCTGTTCAGTAGCACTGAGTAATTCCTCATTAATTATTACATCCTCAATGATGAGGAAGGATTCTCTGAATTTGATGTCTATGGATGAAGAATGAACAATGCAAAAACTGAAGTTAGGGAACCCTCATCCAGTCCAACGTGATGCAATGTAAATGTTAAAGTACTATTTTGCAAGCACATGAGATCAACCTCTCTCTCAGTTGTGAAGAGACACGCAGAGATCTCCTCAGTTTACTTTGTCTCACTAGCATCTTAAGTTTCTTTTGACTGACACAGTAGGCTGTTGAGGCCCAGGTGTCACTGCACATGGAAAGAGATACAGTGATATCACAGTGTTTTAGACATTAAATAGTTCGATTTTTAAGTTGGCATTTTCCATTTCATTCAATAAGCTTCAGATTTTGCCCTGTTATCTGACTACATGGTAACTGAGCGATGCATACAGACTATCCTGTCAGCATTGTGTTTGACAGTGGAAATGATGTCATTACTTTTTATATTGATTTACTTAAATGTTATGATCCAGAGGTATACCTTTATCTACAGCACACAGTCACATTTAAATGTTACTCAACTTACTGTTGTCAGTCTGGCAGTCGTGTGTTCCTGCATTCATCATCTGTGTGTTGTGTCAACTCTGCTGGCCTACTCTTTAGTTTGTAGTCCAAACAGATGATATGAACATTTAAAATAAGTGAACGATCGCTGTGGCGTTGTCACAATGAATTAAGACTTTTTAAAGGGCTGATCACAGAGGCAGAGTGAATGTTTAAGAAAAAGGACTGAGCACAGGAAAAATCAATTAAGGTTTGTGAATAAGTGCAAATGTATATTTTGATACCAACAGACAATGAATGCTTAGAAAGGCAGTGGCAGATCTTTGTGCAATACCTCATCAGGACTTTTAGTAAGTTTTAGGTCGGGGTGATTTTAATGATGCTTTTATGGAAGATAATGTTATCATTTTTATGGACCTGCAGTAGTGCAACATCACAAGGTGACTGATGCACTACAGACGTCCTGCTTCCATAAAATATTGCAGTGCCTATGTTGCAATTTTTTACACAAGTAAATGTAAAAAGAAATACATTTTTCTTTTGGTACAGTAATTCCAAATATCAGACAGTGCATGCTTTTATTAAATGCTAAGCTAGAAAACAGACCAGCTAGCTGTTTGCTGATCCAATTTATGTGCATCCAGGTCTTTGATCTTTGGGCCTTTTGAAGGTTCAGTTTGACAACCAACAACAACAACTGAGGCCTGTGTATCTGAACAAAGCATAAATCACAGAGCAGTAGGGAGCATCTATAAATAGGTGCCTGCTCTGTTCTTCCTGATCCACCTGTGATGTCCTGAAACAAGCTGATTTTGTTGACCTAAACAGCACAATGATTCCAAATATAAACCCACAGAATATGATGATGATTACATTATGTAAAGGAGAACAGTGACATCACTTTTTTGTGTGATGATGATTTTACTTTCTGCGGCTCCACTGATTTCATTATTGACACTTTCAGTCTTTCAGAGAATAATCTAAACACTGATGTCCTCATTGTTTTTTATGTTTTTCTTGGTTTCCTCCAGATCCAGTTTGCAAATGCAGAGGACAAACAGGAATTCAGTAAGTACCCAACCAAGGCAGGCCGCCGCTCACTGTCACGGTCCATCTCGCAGTCCTCCACAGACAGCTATAGCTCAGGTACGGTGATCTGAATGTTTAATCCCGTTTCCTAATTTTGTCAATATGAAAAAAAAGTGCAACACAGATGCAACAACTAAATGTGTGTTGAACATATACAGTGTGTACAGTACTGACACAAGCTTCCACACAGTTTATTTAAAGTTTATATTTCATAGTTGGCTTTTTGTAGTCCTTACCACAAAATGACCTTTTGTACTCTCCTTTTCCCAGCTGCATCTTACACCGACAGCTCTGATGATGAAACTTCCCCCCGGGACAAAGCCCAGGTCAACACCCATGGCAGCAGCGACTTCTGTGTGAAGAACATCAAACAGGCTGAATTTGGCCGACGGGAAATTGAAATTGCAGAACAAGGTATCTTGGACATCACTGGGACTCTGTGGGTGGTTCAAAAATGAATCAGTCTCTACACTTTGAGGGTTTTGACTTTGTAACATTCTCCTATGGAACCACTCTTTCCCCACACAGGGTGACGGGGTCAGTTCATTGACTTGCTGTCATTACTATTTATACAAAGAGAGCTTTGAGCTACCTGTTGTGACTTTGTTCCCTGAGATGTATCATATAGCATTTGTTCTGCTACTTGGACAGTATTTGATAAAGGTGCTCTCTTGATTTCAAAACAGTTCATGATCCAGTGCTGGAGCACTGTTAGTGTTATTCTGGAAACATGAGCTCTGTTCACCTTTCAAACTCTCATCCCAAGCATTTTTGTGCGCTCCTCTCCTCTGTGTCTCTGGCTGTTTACATTGACCATGTGAGCAGTAAAAATGCATGAGTGCTTGACAAGTATTCTTCAGGCTTAAAGCCTGGGTGGCAACAGCTGTTGCTGGCACTGTTGTTCAGTCAGTTTCCACTTTACACTCCATTTACTGCATATCTACCTCGTAGGAAGGTTTTGTGTTTGTGTTCAGAGTGATTTGCCCCCCCCAATCCCAAAAAAATCCCTGACCTTTATGTCCTCACAGTTACCTTTATCTTGATCTGTTCCTCCTCAGACATGTCTGCCCTCATCTCCCTGAGGAAGAGAGCCCAGGGAGAGAAGCCACTGGCTGGGGCGAAGATAGTAGGCTGCACCCATATTACTGCTCAGACAGCAGTACGTCTTCTCATCACTGCATTTGATGTTTTTCTCTTTTCACCTCTGCTTATTTGAACATGCATATTTCAATTGTAGGTCCTGATTGAAACCCTGGTAGCGCTGGGAGCTCAGTGTCGCTGGACTGCCTGTAACATTTACTCCACTCAAAATGAGGTGGCTGCTGCTCTTGCTGAGATAGGTTAGAAACTCTTTAACTCTGGTCTTTCGCATGAAAAACACTTGTAAGGGGTCATCATTGTTTGTGGGTTAACATATAGATAATTAAAACAACCTTTACCTGTGAACATTTTCCCTAAAATTTAGTTTCGGTTTAAGTGAAGTAAAGCTACATGAACTCCACAATAGAAACCAGTTTGCACGGATTCAGTGTGCCATGCACATTAATGGACCGGTGTCTCATGCTGTCTTTGCCTAAGTGTGTGTGTGTGTGTTTCCTGCAGGAGTATCTGTGTTTGCTTGGAAGGGTGAATCAGAGGATGACTTCTGGTGGTGCATCGATCACTGTGTCAACACTGAGGGCTGGCAGGCCAATATGGTATCAGTCCCATGATACATTTACAGCAACCACGGTCTAATTTAGAGAGATTTGGATTTTTATGTTCACACTTTGTTTCTCTTAGATCTTGGATGATGGTGGAGACTTGACCCACTGGGTGTACAAAAAGTATCCCAGCGTCTTCAAAAAAGTCAGAGGCATTGTAGAGGAGAGTGTCACTGGGGTGCACAGGTGAGAGTGCGAGTCTGATGAGTATTGCACTTTTTGTAAAGTAACCAGAAAAATGTTTTTTTTTTCAAGCAAACTAAGTATTTTTAAATGATCATAAATACTTTTGAGAAATATTTTAGAAACCATCAAAACGCATGCAGTGATATCCAATCTACAAGCTGGGGATTAAATCAGGCCTTAATGGGTTTTTTTTGTCTGACCCTCAGACCTTTTTGTTTTTCACAATGTTAATTTATTGGTTTATTTTAAAAAAAAGTTCAACAACTTTAATCATTAACCATTGCACAATATGTTTTGCATTAACCTTTAAAGAAAGATGTGGGTTTTTATGGTTATTGCTTATTGGCCCCTGGCCTCATTTTGGAAAAGCAAGATCAGTGTGTCATAGTATGTTGACAAATAATGATAATAAGGGTTAAACTTCAACTTGCAACTATATTTGCTCTCTATTTCTTCTCGGTGTGTTTGTCATATGTTTTCATGTGTTCTACTACACTTAATGTAATTTAGCATCTTATGTTTGACCTTGACTACTTCACATTTGATTAAGCAAAATGTCCAGTCGTGTAAAGCCAGCTGTTGTCACAGCCCTTTAGATGGAGCTGAGCTAAGCCAAGCTTCCTACAAAAGAAGTTCTTGTTGGATGACCATCAGTACACAGTGTCAGTATCAAAGATAGTAGTATAAGTCATAATAGTATTAATACATGCTAACACTGTAGATTGAAAGGTCAGCAGCCTGCTTTAACTGAAGAAGCATGGCAGAGCATTGGCAGTTTTACATGTTCTGAACTCTCAATAGACTCAATTAGACGCTCTGGAAAGAGTTCAGTCACTTAGGACTGCATCTCACACTGTGTGGATATGTGCATGTGTGCATGTATATGCCTGAACATGTTTTCCCATGTGTCCTTATAGATTGTACCAGTTATCAAAGGCTGGCAAGCTGTGTGTCCCTGCGATGAATGTGAATGATTCGGTTACTAAGCAGAAATTTGACAACCTTTACTGCTGCCGTGAATCTATCCTGGATGGGTGAGGAGAATCAGTCATGTTTTTGCGCTGCATTTGATGCATTAACATGTTCATGACGTGTCGTTTTGTCTCTTCCAGGTTGAAGAGGACGACAGATATAATGTTTGGAGGCAAGCAAGTTGTTGTGTGTGGTTATGGAGAAGTGAGTTACTCTTTGATTTTAAAAGTCTCACTTTGTATGTATTTTCACTGCTACAGACTTTTAATGCACTGTCCTTTTGGTCTACAGGTAGGGAAAGGCTGCTGCACAGCTCTTAAAGCCCTCGGAGCTATTGTGTGCATCACAGAGATTGACCCCATCTGTGCCCTGCAGGCTTGGTGAGTCACTGACCATTACCAATGCAGCTCTGCTCCACCAGTAAATGTGCTCCACGAGTGTCTGTCTGTGTCATGCAATAAATCAGCTAAAACATAAAATGAACAAATGTTATTATCAGTGGTTTTGAGTTGTTTTCAATTTATCTGATATCTGTATGTGTACCCACACAGCATGGATGGTTTCCGAGTGGTCAAGCTGAGCGAAGTCATTCGGCAGATGGACGTGGTGATAACTTGCACTGGTACCGTGCCCCATGCAGTGAAATTCATTACTTCTGCTTTAATAATCACCATGTTTCTAGCGTATAAATCCATGTCTCTGCCTCTGTCTTCTTGTCTAAATGATTTTTGGGGCTGTGTGTTAGATAACAAGGTCTCATTTCAGATTTATATGAAGACATCTATTAGACTTACATAACAGATTTTTTTCTTTGAATATAGGCAACAAGAATGTCGTTACCAGAGAACATCTTGACCGAATGAAAAATGGCTGCATTGTCTGCAACATGGGACATTCCAATACTGAGATTGATGTGGTAATGTGACTATGTGTTTGTATGTATGTAAGTGTATGTATGTAAATGTTTGTCTGGAATTCCAAACAAGCACAAAAATATATGAAGGGGAGGGAGCTGGGCATAGCACCAAATAAAAGAATATAACATATTTACAAAGACAGACGAGAAATGGCGTATGTAGTGTATATATGTACCCTATTGTGTCCTCAGGCGAGTCTGCGCAGCCCCGAGCTGACCTGGGAGAGGGTTCGCTCTCAGGTCGATCACATCATCTGGCCTGATGGAAAAAGAGTTGTTTTGCTGGCAGAGGTACTGTCTTTTGTCCTCAAAAACTGACCATGTAAATCTTAAAAGTAGTTTTATTACACAAGGTTTATTTACCTATTTAACTTCTGTATTATCTGTTTCTATGTTCATCTCTTGTTATTTCTCAGGGTCGCCTCTTAAATCTGAGCTGCTCCACAGTGCCTACATTTGTGCTGTCTATCACTGCTACAACTCAGGTTTGTAGTTTTGTCATACAGAAACAAAATTAAAGCAAAGAAACCTTCTTGGCTTTGCTTGTGAGTGTTTTAGCTGTTCTGTTTTCTGTATTGTTTGCAGGCTTTGGCCCTCATTGAGTTGTACAACGCTCCAGAAGGACGGTACAAACAGGATGTGTATCTCCTCCCCAAGAAAATGGGTAAGAGTTAAAACATAATGCTTTTGTATTTTTCCTATTTATTTTTTGCCATTTGTTGCTCATTGTTGCCACCTTTTGACTTTATTTGAACATTGCAACCATCAATGAACTTCAACCAGGTACAATGGATCAGTAACAGTACATTCAGTTCTACTACTTCTACTACTCTACATGTAGAGACTTTACTTGTATCCAAGTTCACCACCACAGTACATTTCATGTCACCATATGACCTAATTTCAGAGATTTCTCCTTGCATATTTTAACTCCTGTAACTATTGAAATGTAAAGTCCCTAGAGATCAAGGGAAACATCCTAACGTTCAAAGTAGATTTGTGTATCAGAAATTATGACCCCTTAATATCTGAGATCCTATGTGTTTGCTGTCCCTGTGTATAAGAATAAAATGCTCCTTACACACTTATGTTAATCATCTGATGTGATACTAGATTTTTGTAATATTTCAGTCAATCAGTCAGAACCAAACCAGAACCTTAACTTTAAAAAAAGATGAGCATTATGAGCAGATTAGCATTATTAATTCACATGTAATCATATTTTTATTGGTGTAGTAGTAAAGGATTTTGAACACTTTTGTCACCACTGGTCTGTATTGTTTTTCTCCAGATGAGTATGTGGCCAGTTTGCATCTACCAAACTTTGATGCCCACCTGACGGAGCTGTCTGACGAGCAGGCCAAGTACATGGGCCTCAATAAGAACGGCCCGTTCAAGCCTAATTATTACAGGTAGGCATCATACTGGTGTTCCATCTTCTGTTGTGAACATAACTCTATTTCCCCACATGGTGTTGGTGTATTTAAAATCTGAAATGTGCAAGATATGATACAAGATATGTATTTTCTTTGCAGGTATTAATGCCTGGTCATCAGTCACCCTGGGATACACAGAGATATCTATTTTATTTTCTAAATTGCTATAAAATGAAGGAATTATTTTACTTATGCTGAATGTAACTTATTATTAGCACTTCAGAAGTAGAGTTAAGATATAAAATTATATGACATGCAGAAAGCAAATAATATAACCAACTAGCACTTTGTATGTCTGTCACGTGTTTAAAGAGAAGCTTACTTGCATGCTTTGATGTGTATGTAAATAATTATAACTGACTATGTTCCTAGAGTTGTTGATTTGTTTACTCAGTTTTACGCACAGTGCCAATTGATGGCTGCAAGAATGAAGCTGAAGATACCATTTATCTTTTGACATTTTAGTACATTCCATGAGCCAGAGTTCAGGCTGAGCCAACAGAAACTCTGTATTACGATGTACATTTATTTTCAGCGATGTTTGCTTTTTATGTGGTAAAAGGACAGTTCACCCCAAAATCAAACATTCATATTTTGTTTGTGGTCTCTACTGCCATTTATACATCTGTAACGTTTTGGATTGAGTTGCTGAGCTTTAGTGTGACTGGATGTAAATGTTTATGACATCCTACCTGACATACATTTGCCAGGTGTCGTTAGGTAGAAAATAGTTCCCACATAAAGTTGCCCAGCAAGGTGTGTAAGCAATCTCCAGTGCTCTGTAATTCATATATCAAAATAATATATATATAAATTGTGCTGGAGGCCACAAGAAATCTATCAATATTTGTTTTTCAGGTAAACTGCCCCTTAAAGTAATCTCACTGAATGGTATCTGCATACATGCCCTAAAAGGTAACATCCAGTCATCCCTTTTTATAAAAGCACCTGAGGATTGAAAACCACTTATTGTGTAAACTGTTTAAGAATTTATAACAGCATGCAGTACATTTTAAATTCCTGACCAGCAGAGTTGGCAGACAACACCTACCCTGAAATAATAACACAAACACAAAACAGAGAAATGTTTTTGTGCTGACAGCAGAAGAGATCTTATATTATGTCATAGACCTCAGTATGTCAACAATCTGTGTGCATTCCTTAAATGGAAGTTGTAAAAGGTTGAGAAGAAGAGCCAGTACATTTTTTAAAAACTGCTCCAACAAAGTTTCCATTTGCTCACTCAGAGTATTTGACTGGATAATACCTTCGAAGCCATGGTATGATTGTGCCTTTTAAATAATTTACACTGCGTAAATATCAGCACTGACCTTACTTAAACGAATCATTCCTTTTTTTCTTTTGTAAAACCACATTTATTAGTGGTGCATTTATTGTCTTCCTTTCACTGCTTCTTGTAGTAACTCATGTATGAGCTGCATATTGACAAAAAAAATAACTTTATGTCTGGCAGATGATTGTCACTTAATTTGATCGAGCAGGGTCACCTAAGGTAATGTGATTATAATTGTGTTCTATGTATGTAAATGAATGCATTAAATAAGCAATAAAGCCAGTCTTTTTAACAGAGAAAAGTCATTTCAAACAAGTTATTGAATGAGAGTGAAAGTGATGAATGTGTCAGTGAGAGGTTGGGCAGCTCTGTAACTGCTGCTAACACTTCCACAAACAGTACCTCTGTTTACCTTATATTATGTTCCCCCTCAGTCAGCCTTACTGGCTGAGTGTCAAACTGCTGTCCCACTCTGGAATATTCACCCGCTCTCCCGCACCAGGCCAGCTGCATTAGTTTCTAATATTAACAGCTCCGTCACTGAGCTTGGAGGAGGAGGAGGAGGGGGGTGCCGGGAGCTTTCTGGAAACCTGGTAGTAACTATATAAGCAGCAGGCCTGAGTCAGTCTAGGCAGAAGAAACCTCACAGAGGCAGGGCTGACACGAAGGAAACTGCTCCAAGAAGACCTTCTACTCTTTGGATCTACAGAGACTTTATCACTGAATGTAAGTAGTAATGACATTTGAAGATGCAGATGTTAGTGCAGATTTTATTGTGACTTTTAATACACATATATTGATTCTGCTTAATAGTATGTTGTTATTAAGGAAGGATGGTAGAATAATGTGATGAAATTACTTTGGGCTTGCACTAGTGTAATATACACAAACTGTATTTTCAGTATTATGAACATCAACAATCTATTGAGTTATGTAAGCTGAAGTCCTCTTCAGATGATTAAAATGCAAAGTCTTCTTAATCTCTCTAGACACATAAAGATGTCCTCAGCTAAGGGAATCTCCATTGGCATTGATCTGGGCACCACCTATTCTTGCGTTGGGGTTTTCCAGCATGGTAAAGTGGAGATCATTGCTAATGATCAGGGTAACAGGACCACTCCCAGCTATGTGGCCTTTACAGACACAGAGAGGCTCATCGGAGATGCTGCCAAGAACCAAGTTGCCATGAACCCCACCAACACTGTCTTTGACGCCAAGCGGCTCATTGGAAGAAAGTTCAACGACCCAGTCGTGCAATCTGACATGAAACTCTGGCCCTTCAAGGTGATCAATGACAACGGAAAACCAAAAGTCGAGGTGGAGTACAAAGGGGAGACCAAGGCATTCTATCCAGAGGAAATTTCCTCCATGGTTCTGGTTAAAATGAAGGAGATAGCTGAGGCCTACCTGGGACAGAGGGTGTCAAATGCAGTCATCACAGTACCAGCTTACTTCAATGACTCACAAAGGCAGGCTACAAAGGATGCTGGAGTGATTTCTGGACTGAATGTCCTAAGGATCATTAATGAGCCCACGGCAGCAGCTATTGCCTATGGCCTAGATAAAGGTAAAAGAGGAGAACGCAACGTACTCATCTTTGATCTCGGTGGAGGCACTTTTGACGTATCCATCCTGACCATCGAGGATGGTATCTTTGAGGTGAAAGCCACCGCAGGAGACACACACCTCGGTGGAGAAGACTTTGACAACCGGATGGTTAACCACTTTGTGGAGGAATTTAAAAGAAAACACAAGAAGGACATCAGCCAGAATAAGAGAGCAGTTCGGAGACTGCGTACAGCATGTGAGAGGGCAAAGAGGACCCTGTCCTCCAGCACACAGGCCAGCATTGAGATTGACTCTCTGTTTGAGGGCATTGATTTCTACACCTCCATCACCAGGGCACGTTTTGAGGAGCTCAACTCTGAGCTTTTCAGGGGAACACTGGAGCCAGTTGAGAAGGCCCTGCAAGATGCCAAGCTGGATAAATCCAGGATCCATGAAATCGTCTTGGTTGGTGGATCCACAAGAATTCCCAAAATCCAAAAGCTCTTACAAGACTTTTTCAATGGCAGAGACCTGAACAAGAGCATCAACCCAGATGAAGCTGTGGCCTATGGAGCAGCAGTCCAGGCTGCTATCCTCATGGGTGACACCTCAGAGAACGTCCAGGATCTGCTGCTGCTGGACGTGGCACCCCTGTCTCTGGGCATAGAAACTGCAGGTGGTGTCATGACACCTCTGATCAAGCGAAACACCACAATCCCCACCAAGCAAACTCAGATCTTCTCCACATACTCAGATAACCAGCCAGGTGTACTGATTCAGGTGTATGAAGGTGAGAGAGCCATGACCAAAGATAACAACCTACTGGGCAAGTTTGAGCTCACTGGCATCCCTCCTGCTCCCAGAGGTGTACCACAGGTGGAGGTGACATTCGACATTGATGCCAATGGCATTCTAAATGTATCTGCTGTTGATAAGAGTACTGGCAAGGAAAACAAAATTACCATCACAAATGACAAGGGCCGCCTTAGCAGAGAGGAGATCGAGCAGATGGTACATGATGCCGAAAAGTACAAGGCTGAGGATGACATACAGAGAGAGAAGATTGCAGCAAAGAATGCGCTGGAGTCCTACGCCTACCAAATGAAGAGCAGCGTGGAGGACGAGAACATGAAAGGAAAGATTAGTGAGGAGGATAAGAAGATGGTCATTGACAAGTGCAACCAGGCAATTTCCTGGCTGGAGAACAACCAGCTGGCAGAGAAGGACGAGTATGAGCATCAGCAGAATGAACTAGAGAAGGTGTGCAAACCGATTATCACCAAGTTGTACCAGGGAGGAGCACCAGGAGGAAGCACTGGAGGCCAGGCAGGAGGCAGCTCTAGTGGCCCCACTATTGAAGAAGTGGACTAAGAGTGAAGCATTTCGTGGACTTCAGGACTTCATATTCTTAGAAAGTTTTATCTCTGTCATTTGATACTAAAATGATGGATTCTATTGTATTTGTAACTATGCAAAATAAACACTATAACAATACAGCTCTCTTTCATTTGGAAGTAACTTGAACAACTTACAGATTCATTTTTAACAACACATATTATGAACTCTTTCAGAGCATTAAGTTGACCTACTGTGAGGTTTATGACCAATAACCTGATCAGAGGTGTAAATGAAAATCAGAATGCCCCCTGTTTTAAGATTTAGACATGAGATGATGAATCAAAGTCACTGCAGATGGTTTCATCTTTAAGACTTGCTATAGAAGCATGTTGTTAACTGATCCGTCCACTAGATGGCACTGTCAGGTTGTTAGTTTTCTAAACACACAGGAGGCCAAACAGCTACCTGTTGGACCAGACTTAATATTATTAACAATCATCCATAGCTGCTCCAGGTGAAAACCACATGTGACCCCGGAGACTCTGTTGGAGGTCATAATTTACTGGTTTATACAGTTTATTAGGAATTATTCCTGTGCAAACATACACTGTATGTTATGGATGACCAAAGCAGCCTTTGACATATTGGCTGAATGCTGCTTTTGTGCATTTCTAGCTTCATAATACAGATGAATGCTGGTGACTGTGTTCACATAGTGACTCAGACTTGAATATGCACACATGTGGCCTTAAGTAAAATTAAAAATGCTTAATTAAAAAGCCATTGCTCACATCACCCTCCCTCCCTCTCTCTCTCTCTCTCACTCACACACCTCAACACTCCATCAGCCCATCCTCTCGGTCTAATTAGAGGGAGTGGTTCAATAATGCGCCGACCTTCAGCATCCAAAGAGTTAACCCGCCGAGACTGTTGTTGAACGCGCCATCCAACCGGGCTGTGTCGCTAGGGGAAGCTAGGCTACTTGTGGAGAAGCAACAGATCCTCAGCTGGAAAACACGCACACATCTGGCACGCGAGCTGAGCGTATCCAGCAGGAAGGAGGAGTGAGGTCTGTCTGCGTGATTACTGGGACTGCGCCCCCGAAGAACACTCTTCCTCTTTATAAGTAGAGAAAAGTTCTCAGGGATAGTTGTGGATTTTGGCGCTGCAGGATTTATCTGAGAGGCGAGGAGTGTCACATTACTTCTGGCTGAGCGGTCATTTGGCCGTGCGTAATAAGCCAATATTCTGTTATTAGTGGCAGCAACAGTGTGTTGGTGGACGGGAGATAAGTCCAGCAGGTTTGTCTTCGCGGAAAAAACACCTGGAGAAGAACAGCTGAAGTCTCTGAGCGCAATATATTCGACGAAAACGTTTGAAAGAGACACTGACACCGAGCCTTTTTCTTTGCAACACCGGGCTGAGTTTGTTACAGGTGGTTTTCACTGAGCGCGCACTTTGGCGCTGACTGGACTAACATCTTTGGACAGGTGACACCGGTCATTGGATGGGCTGGGGTCTGAAATGAGGACGCATTTAGTGTTGTATTTGTGATATTTTTGTGCGACTGAACAACAGTTTGAGACTGAGGGGCGAACAGCCAGAAGGTCTGCTTCTAAATGATAAGCTCGGTGTGTGTTTCGTCTTACCGAGGGCGCAAGTCGGGCAACAAACCTCCGTCTAAATCATGTCTGAAGGAGGAGATGGCCAGGGGAGAAGACTCGGACAAAATTGTGATCAATGTGGGAGGCACTCGACATGAAACCTACAAGAGCACCCTCAGGACCCTGCCGGGGACGCGCCTGGCATGGCTGGCAGACCCGGACACGCAGGTCAGCTCGGACTCTGACGCTGCGCCCTCGAATACAACCGAGTTCTTCTTCGACAGACACCCCGGCATCTTCGCCTACGTGCTCAACTATTACCGGACCGGTAAGCTGCACTGCCCGGCTGACGTCTGCGGGCCACTCTTCGAGGAGGAGCTGGCGTTTTGGGGGATAGACGAGACAGACGTGGAGCCGTGCTGCTGGATGACCTACCGGCAGCACCGGGACGCAGAGGAGGCCCTGGAGATATTTGAACCGCCGGAACCGGAGGACAACGACGACGACAAAGAGATGACGAGACGGTTCGGCATCGAAGATTGTCCTGACAGGTCGAGGAGCTGCTGCGAAGTTTGGCAGCCGAAGATCTGGGCCCTGTTCGACGACCCGTACTCATCCAGAGCGGCCAGGGTGAGTTGATCAGCTGTACTCTGGGCACTTTAATAGACTGATGTCACAATGATAACATTCAAAACAGCAAAGTGATTTCCTATCTTAAGAAAAAAGGCGCGCATGTTCTCCAAATCAACAGGTGTCTCCACGAGGTTCAGCCAGTCTGTCAGCAGTTCGCCCCTGACCCGCCTGTCTGCATTTATACAGCTTCTTTCCTCTCTACAGTCAGCTGTCGCCTGCAGCTCACCATGCTCTGCAGACAGACGGTCTCATTTCAATCATATTAACCGCTCAATATCAATACTGAGTCTTTGGATCATAATATCAACACAGACTCAATAAAACAATTAGAGCCTGTAAAAGATTAGAACAGCCTCTAAAGTGTGCCGGCTTTGGTTCCAGTTGAACCCTCATTGGCAGTGAAATGTAAAACAGTCAGTTAGGGTAATAATTTGACATGAATCTGCGTTTTGGTCTGTGGTTTGCTTTAGCTGTCAAACATGCTGCGGTAAATAAAACCAGTTAGAAGCTTCTTGTTTGTTCATGTAACACATTTAATAAACACAAATGACTGGTTAGGCTGGGAAACATTAGGGTTAATAAACACACGGCCTCAGAGTCCATGCGGGCTGTGATGGTGAGACCTTCTTATAGCTATACATTTTGGAATATAGATTATGTGTCTCCATTATTTGTATACAGGCCCACAAATTATAAGCAAAAACTGTAGTTTCTTTGTAACACAAACCTCAGACTCCTGCAAAAGTGTGACACCAAACACATCTCCAAACCCAAATGTCCAAATGTCAAAAATGTCCATTGAACCTTGTGTCATATTTAGGGTATTTATTTACCAGTCAACAGAATGTGCTGTCTTTTTGGCTAGAATCAGGAGTGTACAGGCAGGACAATGGACGGTGTGTGCAGGGATTTGCACTCAAAGAACATGATGGGATGTGAAAAACTCATTGTGCTGCTTTTTGATGAAGTAGTTTTAAAGTTACCACATAAATAATGGATACTTATGTTATTATCTGGACTTTCAGATTTAAAATAACAAAAATGCAAATATTTCTCTGTATAAATGCCATCCTATGTGCTGTCCATGATCAAATGCACCCAGCTTTTAGTTTGTGAAGAAGAAGTTAAAAGAATGCAACTTGAGTTTATGCACACATTTTTTGTTGTGACTGCTTACATTTCTGCCACCTTCTTGTTAGTAAGGACTGTCAGCAGAGGATTGATTCCGTTTTAAAGTTGCCAAACTGATTTTAGTTGGAATATTGGGCTCAATGTAAACATCTACAGTTTAGTTCAAGATCCTGAAACAAGGCAACTGGACTTGAGGAGTTTCTTGCTGCTGTTTCTGCTGCTCCTCCTGAGGAAGCTGCTTGGAGGAACAGCGGAATGTCGTCAAGAAACTCTACAAGTCCAGTTAGCCTGCTTCAAGCTCTGAAATGAAAATGACCTGAATGACTGAGGAACTTCATCGACATATACTGTCATATACAGTTATTTTTATTAGTAATTCTCAGAAATAGGAACCGTGATTGCTGATGAAGCAAGTTGAGTAATGTGTGTTTTTTAAAGAGCTGACATCTGCAGGATTCATGTTCCTAACATTCGTTTTTAAGTTCCTGTCTTAAATCTTATGATACAGAAGCAAAATAGTGAACATAGAGGACATGGAGTTTCATGCCAATAACAATGAAGTGTCCCCACACATCCTGTGTAAGGTGTGTACTCAAAGGTCCTCAATAGATGAAAGGCTGCAGGAGTACACTGTATAGATATAAATGTATAGGCAAGAATATAATCTTAGTCACTTTATAATCAATAACAAGATCCACTCTGGTTTAATGTAGAGTAGAAAGTTGTGTTCATTGCTTTTATGGGCCATGTCATCCAGCTGTAATCATTTGAATGTATGCGATGCCTAATGGGTCAGCAACAAAAGCAGCAGAGTGCTTATTGAAGTGAACGTGAAAGCAAGTATCAAGTGTCACTAGTAGGAGTTGTCAGGCAAAGAAAAATACATTTAGAGGCTTATGGCTCATTCTGATTTCTGTTTGTCATGTTGAATCGTCTATTCAGACCAGTGCAGTGTTGCAGAATATATTGTTCTAATTTCGCATGCTAGTCACGCTACAGATAGTGTTTATTTTAGCCTGTCGTCCAGGTGGCATTTGCAGGCAGTCACAGAAGAACAGCTGACATCTCTGAGTCACAGCTGCCACTGCGTCGGTGTCGTCTGAAAATGACCTGCGATGTGCCTGCCAGTTAATCATGTCTGTTTCTCAGCACTGAATATTTGTAAATGAATCAATTAGGATTTGTGGAGTTCTGTGAAAAGGCAGCAGCACAGAGAGGAATCTCCCTGAATGTATGTATGCAATAAGTGCAGTCAGATCCTTATTGACCCAGACATAGTGCTCTTTCTCCATTTCCTTTTTTGGCCAATTCATGTATGTATGTTTACTCTGCATGTGTTCTGAGAGCATACATTCTGAAAGGATGCACGGCTGCAATTTGAGGGACTCACGTTACCTTTATGGCCTTTTTATTTGAAAGAGCCTCTGAGCTCATCTCAGATAATGTGATTCCTCAGAGCCAGAGGGAAGTTTATCATTCCATCACTGAAGCCACATCCCCCTTCAGGATCAACCAAGATTATAGAGGTGCAGCTCTGATGCCACTACGCTGATGCTGGCATCACTGAATCAAACATCTGGCATATTAAAAGTAAAAATACATGTTGAAATGTACAGACCTGTAAATGTACACAATGTTGTTTCATTTTACTCATCCACCAGTGTGAAAGAGATTCATTACCTTGCAAGGCAGCCGGGTTGTGTGGAGAGTTGTGCAATCACAAGTTTGCACAAATGTCCAGCTGTGTGCTTATCAGCACAGAACTGGCAGGTTCTGGGCTTGTGTTAGATGTTATCCAAGAAGCCTTGGTCAACAGATCAGGTTGATGTAAGACAAACCTCACCAGAAGAAAGGCCTATATTTGGTTGAAACGCATCAAACACAACAGATTAACAGCAGGTTTTTGCATATGCACAGATATTGCAACACTGACCTCACGTCACATTAAAGGGGCAGTTCACCTCAAAATAAAGTATTAATATTTCCCCTGTGACCTGCAGGGCTATCGATCGACTTAGAATGTGTTAATGTGAGTTTTGGAGATGTTTCTGCCTTCACTCAAATCCTAATTTCTGCCTGCTTATGTGCTTAGAGCAACAACAACAAAAAACATACAATACAGTGGGAAACATTTAACAGCAGCGCCAGACATCATGGCCCTATTGCACCAGAAAAATATCCTCATTATATATCCTCATTAATCTACTTTATGTTTTATTTTGATTGTGAAGTGTGTGTATTAAGGTCAATGTGAACACTGTGAGAGCCTGAACATGAACCCCATATCAAACCCATCACTGTTCCAACAGTAACAGTATGGGTATAAGTGACACTGAACACCTGTGGAGCTCCATGGCACTGATCCAGCACTGAGCCTTGTAATCTCACTGTTGCTATGTGCGACATGAACGCCAGGCTCAGACCAGATAACGTTGTACTTTCCTCCCTGATGCCGTTTTTCATTAATTCCTCGTCCCTGCTGTCTGTAATTAATCACTGCTGTGGTAATGGGCTGCGTGTTTTTTTTATCAGTGGTAAGCAATTAAAGCTGGCATTCCCACAGAAAAGAACAACCTTTCTTCCCTCTGTTACAGGGCAGAAATCAATATATCTTTGTTAGGAGGCCAAAGGATTGACTGATGTGGGAGAGGTTTGATGTGAAAAGAACCAAGCTATAATAGAAAAATATCGTTCTTTTTGTTCTCTTCTCATAACTCACATTTTTACGGGCATTCAATTTCACACAAATCCACATTTGTGTGAAATTTAATCCCAAAATTAAACGACCAGAACCTGACTCAATGATGATAGTGTCCACACCTCTTCATCAAAACCTCATTTCTGCATGTATGGCTGAGATTATTATGATTGTAATTATAGTATTTAATGCTAACCTACAAAGGGACACACTATCATGTCGTAACATACGGCTGATTAATACTAAATGAGTGTTTTGAGTGAAACTCATTTCTGTGGGCCTGGCTTTCACAGTGTTGACACCTCTCTCTGTCTGTGGCTCTGTGAATGGAACACAGGATCTGATTTTTCACACATCATCACAGCCTTGTTAAGGAGACTTCTATAAAACTGACATCTGTGAAAGAGGGGCCTAATCCTCTGTGATTATGTTGGCTGTTTATTTTGCACACTTTCTAAGCTGTTGGCTGAAAATAGTTCAGCATCATAAAGTCTTACGCTGTTGCAGACTTTTGCAGAATAAAGTCAATAAACACATGACTGAAAATATTTTTATGGAGCTCAATGATGTGGTTTTCTGGTAATTTGATCATGTGGCTTTATAAAATCCAAAATGTTTTTTTTTCTGATATAAAAATTAATTTGAAATAAAAGCATTCAGCTGAAACAACATATTTATCAGCACAGAAGATTAAGAAGTGCAGAAAGTACATCCAGTTAAAAAGAAAGACTTTTAGCTTGAAGCACATTTAAATAGCAGAGCAAGTGTTCTTCCTGGCTGCTGTTTGAGGATATTTGAAAGTGATGATCTGATTTGATGATCTCTTCTGAATATTGTGTGATTATATTTTGATATCCTGAGATATCTGGTTCTGCTCTTCTGTTTTTAGACCAAACTTTCCACTGTTTGGAATTCTAATAAAAATGTGGAGACACACACACACTCACTCACTCACACATGCAGTGCTGTTTTGATCTCAGCAGTCTGGAAGCTCTTTAGTAGATGATTTTGGATTTCGCCATAATAACCTCGCTGCTCAGGGTTCACACACTAGCTGTTTTTCAGAGCTTTTAACCACATCCAGCAGTCCAGTGGGACGTTGTGGCTGGTCTGCAGTCTGTGCTGGTCTTAAAGATTCCTGCTCTCCACTTCTTTCTCCTCTGTCCCCTTCTGCTCAATGCCTGTGATTCTGCTGATCTTTTCAGGCCTGTTCTTGATGCTAAACTGTTATCACGAGTACTGATGAGAGATCACATAACGACAATCAAGAAAGTATGTCTGTGTTAACTTATCATTTGTTTCCTGATATATGTGGTTCTATTTTTATGAAAGATAATGTCTGATAATGAAACACCTTTCTACAAATACCCAGGAGAAACACGGCTGACAGGCAGGATAGTGGAGATTAAATCACCATTCTCCAGGTTTAGCCACTCTCAGACATGAAACGGTGTGACGTGAATTCTCAGAAAACCTCAGTGGCGGCAGGTTGTTGCTGACTGTTTAGCAGCCTCATCGTTGTGGTACGTGCATATTAGTAACAGAGTGTGATGCTCAGCAGCTGGAGGTGATGACTGTGATGGGACTCCCCAGCTGCTTCATGCTGATGCACAGCCTGCCTGTTGCACGTCTGGCTTCATTCCCCCCTGCTCTGATTTTCCCAGCTGGGACCGGGCGGCTGACGCCTCCAGGGGCCTCTGCTCTGTCTGCACACTGACACCCAGTGACCTTGGATTGATGTCTATTTGGCACCAGTAGTATCGCATACCAACAGAGGTGATGTTGTTCCGTATGGCTGTAGGCATGCTTGCAACTATAAGCCGCAACATGTATACATGTACAGTATACTGTATAACCCTTTTTAAAGTAGACATACAGTTAGCAAACGGCAGATGAACAGTAAGGAGCATTTAGAACTAATAGAATTAAAAACACTGTCCAAATGTTAATGCACTCTGTGCTGGCTTCATGTGTAAAGTTATCAGTATTGGCTTAAAACTGGACACCAAATATGGAGTTGTGTCTTAACATTTGAGAAAGTTATATTTATTAGCAAAACAGGAAATCCTATAGGACTAAAACAAACAACACATTATTACAGAAATTAGCTATTTAAATGTATATTCCCAGGAAAAATGTCAAACTCTGTATCAGTTTATTCTGCCTCAGAATGACCTGAGCTTGTGTAACATCACCAGACCAACATGGAGACTCACTCATCACTGTGCTGTGACTGTGTTTAGAGTTTCTACTACTGAGCTGTAAACATGATACAGTGGACTCCCTTTGTTTTAGGCCTTGCATAAGGTATACAGACATTTAAATGCTGCAGGATTTATGGACTTTTTTTATGGATTTATGGAGACTTTCATAAATACAAGAGAGAAAAAAAACACGTCAGTATGGGCTGCAGGTCCAGGAGCAGTCATGCTCACACAGGTGTGAGGTCAGCCTGTGTCATGTTATTGTTAGATTTTGGGGTTGAGTCTTTTATGAGCAGAGCAAATTGTCCTCGTGTGTGGCAGCACCTTCAGCATCTTCTCTGCAGGGAAGGCCTGGCAGCTCTATTTACTTCTGATATAAACCGTTTAGCGTTTCAGTAAACTGAACGCTGTCAGGACCTGTTAGGCTCATCACAAGCTTCTGGGCAGCAGCAGCAGATTTTTTTTCTTTTTTGGTGGCTGCTGGTTGGTTATTGTTGTACAAGATCTCAGTTCAGAGTGCCTTTTTTAATTAAAGCCAGAACAGTGTGACAATAAATACATTTATGATTATGAGGTCAATATACCGCTCTGACTGATGATGAGACATTTATATTCATGTGCATATAAAAAAGTGAATGGAGGAAAAAGATTTAAAAATGACACTATCATGAAGATTATGAAGGCTTTCATGAAAACATCTTGATCAAACAGACAATGTGTATTATATATTTGGGGTCAAAGTTTAGTTGAACATTTGTTGAACAATCTTTATGTGGAACACTCCATTATGGCTGGTTGAGAGTGCAGCCTCTCCCTCCATTATAAAATAATGGCCTGTGTGATTAATCATTTGGTGAAATGAGCAGATATTGGATGTTGAAGATGGATGAATGGATGTAGGAAGAGGAAGTTGTTTAATGGAGGCTGGGGGTTGACGGAGGCTCTGCAGGTTGTGTCACCTGAGCTACTTAGACTGCAGAGATGAAACAGGGATGCACAGGTCTGAACAAGAACGGAAGAGATGATGATACGGATGAAGGTGGCAAGACAGATGTGGCTGAAGCATAGCTGTGCTGCTACACCTTTGATAATATCAAGAACCCATTTGTTACATTTCTGCTGCTTTCAGACATTCTTATCTCATCCAGCAGTTTGTCTGAGGGTATAATCACAAAGCCTACAGGTGGTGAAGGAAGACAAGCTCAACCCACCGGGACTTCGTAGGCTTAACTCTGGTTTGGCTGTGGTCCATCAAACACAACTGATTCTGCTCACAGGTGGGAAGCTGTGTTCAGTCTATCATTGTTTGTAGAGTGAGAGGTAGAACCAGGAAGCTACTGCAAACACCCCACATGTTGTGTATTTTAAGTGGCTTCCTGCCGGCAGGTGAGAAGATGAGGCTGTTGTGTCATGTGACACATGTCTTCACTCTTGCAAACAAAGCTGTGAAAGAATCACTATATTTACTCACACATTTAGCTTCTTTTAGCTCCATAAACAACATAAGGTATTTTTTCATTCTTTGTGTTTGTATGAGAGCACATTGTCACTAAATGTGGTCCTTTTTTATCTCTTCTCTATATCTATATATATCTATATGTGTTTCTGCTGGCTGCTTCTGTAACAGCCTTCCTCTGATGTTTACACTGCACCTCAGTATTTAGCTTATTTTTCAGGCTGTCATACACCACAGAAAGAACCTAGTGGGACTTTGAAGTCTAAAGGGAGAGGTTGATGAAATACTGCTTCTATTTTATTTAACAACTTTGGAAATTGAGGTCTGCAGGAGAGGCTGAATAGTGTCGTTCGGTGGAGACCATCTTAATTATCTGTATCTGGCCCTTTTGTCTGGAGAGCTTTCCAAAGGGAAATGATAGGTGAGAGGACACAATGAACACACATTTGTATCTATTTGAATACTTGTATCTGTGTGTATCTGTATGTGTGTCTGTTTATTGGCGCTGGTAACTGCAAAGGTCTGATACCTGCATTAAGCTGCAGACAGCTTAATTAAGTTTCTGTAAATACATTTTTAAATAAAAAGGGGATGCTAGATTTTCCTGCAATGATGCTATGAAATATTCTGACATTCTTACTGTACCTATTTAGCTTCCATTCTGTTTGTGTTGTAGTGATGTGCCCTGTGACACCCTCTCACACTGTGCACAGATAGGCGATGTTCAGGGAAACCGTGTCCATGCAACAAGGGAGTCTCTGAGGTCCCCCTGGGGCCAAACCCCAGCTTGTCCTTTGGCTGTCTTCTCAGGGGATCGGGGACCTGTAAGCACCTCAGAGCTCTTCAGGGACGAAGCTGAAGAAGTCGTCATGGTTGCCCTGCATAGAGAGAACTTAGTCATTTAAAAATATTTACAAAAGTATCTGCTAGTTTTTGGACACTGAACTGCACTGACTGTCCTGTTCTTATGTGTTTTGTTTGATCCACTCTTGGTCATCATCATGGTTTTATTTGCTTTTTTCATTACAGAGACAAACACTATAAAGCTCAGTGATATGTGAGAGTGACAGAATATGGCTAAGTGCATCTGACTTGCAGGTACATATTTATCCAGCTGGAAGATTAGAAAGGCTGGAGAGGCATTACAATTTGTCCAGGGCTTCAGTAAACAATAAAGACAGATCAGGTATGAGTAAGCACACAGTGTTAACACAAACACAGACAGGCCCGGCCATTATACTGAGCGAGGTGAATGCAGTGCACCGTGTTTATTCTGTTTTCAACACAAATCCTTCGTATTTGTACTCACTAATATGTCTGATACAGAGACAACAGGCAGCTGACTGCTCTGAAAGTCTTTCATGAGTCGGCTCATTGTCCGGACTCTCGCTTCTTTTTGTGTGTTGTTCAGATTTGT
Organism: Parambassis ranga; assembly: GCF_900634625.1. Classification (NCBI taxonomy): domain Eukaryota; kingdom Metazoa; phylum Chordata; class Actinopteri; family Ambassidae; genus Parambassis; species Parambassis ranga. The sequence continues at coordinate 10,496,098 of NC_041028.1, read as the reverse complement.
GCCAGAAGGCTCTGCTTGTGTTTTATTTCCCTTTCTTCCTCTTGTGGTGAAGAGAACATCATGTGACATTACCCGCTTAACCAAAACAGATTTGAATGTGAGACTATTGTCTATATGAACGCCCCCTGCTGCCCGACGGAGCCCACATTAATGGAATCACGTTCTCTATCAGCATGATTCAGGCTCTTTGTGTTGGTGGGAAAGTAATTGGTTTGAAATTGGTCTTTTTTTGAGAACTCCTGTGGACAAAGTGCTTTTTAAAATGAGAAAAACATAGTAGTCTTCACATTGTAGTGGACCATCACAACGATTAATAACTGCCTGGATGATCATGGCATGTTATGAGCGGTGGTGAGAATCACTCGGATGTGTTTTCGTTTAGGCAGCTTGATTAACAGAAAAAGAAACGGCTTTCATTTTGTGAGCTCGTTCAAGCAACAAACACACCAGCATGCCTTCAGTGACTTTGATGTTGTAAAAGCTTGTATTTATTTTTGTCTGTTGTAAGTTTTTCAATAGGAGTGTAATTACACTTCCATGCAGTTTAAGGTACACCTGTGCACTAATCATGATGTCAGATCATCATCTTGATGTGGCACACCTGTGAGGTGGGATGGATTATCTCAGCAAAGCAGAAGTGCTCACTATCACACATTTAGACAGATTTGTGAATAATGTTTGAGAGGAATGGTAATATTGTGTATCTGGAATGAAGTTTAGATCTTCAAGTCCATCTCATGAAACATGGGAGCAAAAACAAAAGTGTTGCGTTTATATTTTTGTTGAGTGTATTTTTGAATTTCTAAATTTTCCCATCAGACAATAATCCCTCCAAATGTGCTGCCAAAGAGTTTGATTGGCATGTCCATGTCTTTATTGGTGGTGCTGTGAAGTTGGAAGACAAAAGAAATAATTAAAAATGTGTGGATTAACTCTGATTATCTGTCTCATCAGGGAGTTGCACTGGCCTCTCTCTTCTTCATCCTGGTGTCCATCACCACCTTCTGCCTGGAGACCCACGAAGCCTTCAATCATCTGAAGAACCGGACAGATGTGGTTTTCAAAGACAACAAAACAACAGAAGTGAACAGAATAGAGATTGAAACCAGTCCAATTCTCTTCCTGGTGGAGGGCATTTGTGTGATCTGGTTCACGTTTGAATTCCTGGTGCGTATCATCTGCTGCCCAAACAAAGTGGTCTTCATCAAGAACACGCTCAACATCATTGACTTTGTGGCCATCCTGCCGTTCTATCTGGAGATGGGACTGAGTAGTCTGTCATCCAAAGCTGCCAGTGATGTGCTGGGATTCCTGCGTGTGGTGCGATTTGTTCGGATCCTCCGGATTTTCAAGCTGACGCGGCACTTTGTGGGTCTGCGTGTCCTGGGTCACACACTGAGGGCCAGCGTCAATGAATTCCTCCTGCTCATCATCTTCTTAGCACTGGGCGTACTCATCTTTGCCACTATGATTTACTATGCTGAGCGTATTGGCGCTAGCCCAGAGGACCCCACAGGCTCCATCCACACACACTTCAAGAACATCCCCATCAGCTTCTGGTGGGCAGTGGTCACCATGACGACGCTGGGCTACGGAGACATGTATCCACAGACGTGGCTGGGCATGATGGTGGGGGCGCTGTGTGCGCTGGCCGGGGTTCTGACCATTGCCATGCCGGTTCCTGTCATCGTCAATAACTTTGGGATGTACTACTCGCTGGCAATGGCAAAACAGAAGCTGCCAAAGAAGAAGAAGAAGCACAACCCCTACCCAGACGCTCCGACTGACTCTGCCTCGTTTGGAAAGTCGGAAACAAACTCACACAGGGACAGCACTCAGAGTGACACATGTCCACTGGCTGCAGAGGAGCGGGTCATCAGGAAACGCTCAGGTCAGGACACACTGTGCATTAAAGGGTCATTTCACTCAAATTACAGATGTATATTTTCCTACCACAGGTTTCTTTTCCTTAAATTTATTAGTCTGCACATTAAAAACTGTTGTTCACCTTCTACACACAAAATCCTAAATTAAACCATAAATACATCTGCAGCTTCATTAATTAAACACAATAGAAAAAGCTTCTTTGTACCTTGGGAAAGGGAGCCTTTGTGCCAATGTAACTGATTATTCTGTGTGTTTCTACATTATGTTACATCATTATGTTTGATGGGGACGTTCATGTCTTATAATGGACAGGATGAATGTTTTAGTGGTTTGGAGCTTTCAGATACCGCTGTGTTTTATACTTTCAGGGGTTTTTCAGAGTTTTCCTGACAGTAATGACAGTAACACACCAAAATCGAATTACTCCACACAAAATCTCAGTCAAATTGTATTTTATCACATAAAAATACAGATTTTATGCGATATACCTCCGTCTCTGTCTGGGCCCTCAGGGGATTCTCAGTAAAAGCTTTGGCATTTACGTTGCTGTGTGTTTTTTGTCTTCCTGTCAGATTCTAAACAGAACGGGGATGCAAATGTGGCCCTTTCAGATGAGGAAGGCTGCAGCCTGACCCAGCCGCTGTCCCCTACTGAAAAATGGTCTTTGCGTTGCTCCCGCGGGGGAGGCAAGAATAAGAAAGAGGGCACCTGCTTCCTGCTGACCTCTGGAGACCACAGTGTCCATACTGGTAGGTTACCTAAACATCACTGCATGCAGGCTGTATTTCAGCCAGGATGTGTGTACCTGACCAACAGGCTGTCATTGTAGTTGTGTTGTTTTTAATGACTTAAACAAACTTGATATGGCACATTAGTTTTTGCTTTTTTTCAGTCCTTGTGACACGCTAAGCTAACCTTTGGCCACCACCTGACCAATGTGTTTCAGTCATTCATTAGTCATTATTTACCTCTTAGATCAAAAAAATCAAACGGTGAGCTTTGTAGCACTAATTGCATTATTTACCCAGTTGTGTTTTATGCAAGTATTTTAGTAAAAATAGAATCAAGAATATGCATGGAAAAGCCCTGTTTATATAAGTCCAAGTCGAGTTGCTAGATTGCCTTAGTATCACTAATTTAAGTGTATTTTTAACTCACAACACTATAATTATGTGATCATAAGCAGCTGTCTGAAGTGGCTAACATGGGCATGACAAAGAAGGCAATGTTCCTGCAATTCTCTCAGTCAGCTTCTGCTGTCAGCTTGCCTTCCCTTCCTGCTTGAATGGCCGCTCCATCTCACTTCTTCCCAAAGTACACAAACGCCCCTGGTGAGAAGATGCTCTATATTTGGCTATTGTGGTTTTATTCCTGACATTGTGAGGACAAATCAGTCAACATCCTGACAGCAAACAGCCCAGCGACACTGAAGGTGTTTTCCTGCACTTTGCTGAGATGCATTTCACTACCAGAGCTCATTAGCACATCACTGTTGAGGAGAAAACAACACTCAAATGGGCTACTTACTGTAGCTTGGCTCCTAGAGAGCATATAGCATGCTGTTTGTTTTTCAGCAGCCCATTACATGGAAATTGTATTTGAACATATTTCCTGAAAGGGCTGACTATCCCCAAATGATGCAGACTGGTGCAGGTTAATTGCATATTGTCACAAGCAGATGAAAACTAAAATAACACGCCCTCAGATATATCTGTCAGGGAAGAGGGGATGATTGTGGAAGTGCAGTTATGCTCAGGGGAGAAACGAATCTGTCACTGTAACATTTACAGCCTCACAATCACAGTAAAACTCTGCAATCTGCTTGTCAAGCTGAGTTTCCTAACAGTGCACTAACTGATTAGCTCATGAGATGTATATACCAGCTTTATTCTAATCACAGAGAGAAAACGAGGGAAACATGAGCAAAGCCAGAGCACCTCAAAACTAATCTGTGTGGGAGGGGAGGGGGGGGGGGTAATTTAATCCTGAGCCCTGTATCTGGTGAGTATGTGCATAACCATTACAGGGGAGTCTCACACATTCACAACACATTTTAGTGCACATTATAGACAGGAAGAGTTGAAGTGTTCCCTAACAGTGTTGGCAGAATTTATTATTTACACCTTTGTGCCAAAGGTTGCCTCTGTGTTTACATCCATTTGGAACTATTATGACTCCAGGTCTGTTAACTCCATAGGGGATGGTGTCTGTTAATTTTATGGTTACAGGGTATAAGGTGGATGGTATTTCACCATTGCAGCATGGCAGGAAACTGAGAAAAAGACAGATGGAAGCAGGTCTGAAGATACTCTGATGGTTATCAGTGACAGGAAATGGCCGCCAGCCCAGCAGCGGGAAGAAAATGCTGTTGAAGTGATTAAGGTTGTCACAAGGAGCCTGTGATAATATTAGCACTTTCGGTCACAGTTTATACACACAAAAACAAACACTGTTCAAGTCAGAGTCTAAGTGTGACTGCAGTGTGATAGCTACTAGCTCCTTTCATTGGTCAAAATGCTGCGTGCGCATAATGCAGCAGCCGGATGTGATGGTAGGGATTCAGAGCTGTGATGAGCCTCCCTGTTCCCAAGTGACTCTTCTGGATGATTGCAACTAATAGGATTCTATTAACAACATGGAGGCTCAAAGTCTTCAGCTGCTCTCTGAAGTTCAGAGCTGTAGGATTTCTCAACCACAGCATCATGCTGTGGTTGAGAAATCCTCCAAATGTTAATAATGTGTTCATACAGCTCGGAAAGGGTTATTTAGTTGCAGCCATAAGGAGTAAATACAGGTTGTCCTACTGCACGTTTTTCTTTCTTTTTCTTCCTCTTCTCCCATGATATCATCAGTCACTGTGTTTTGTTGCCTCTGTGTCTTTGTGTTTCCTAACAGAGAGCTGTAAAGACATCCTCGCTGCCACTGGAAACTATGCCCAGCCGGAGGTCACCACTCTGACCTGAAGCTGATTGGTTACAAAAAGTAGAAAGCACACGACATTTTGCAGTGGCATGCAGTACATGTGGTCACTTCATTCTTCTGTCTTTTCTTCCTGAATTACAAACCAGAGTCTTTATATTCAGGATGTGACCATCTGTATTGTTGTCTTTCCATCCATCAGTAAAAACCCTCAGTTGCACAGCAGACTTATCCTGCTGTATGTACACTCATTTAGTTGTTACAAAGCATGTATTGCATGATCAAGCATTGTATGATGAACTGCTAAAACTGTCACTTGTACATTCAGTTGGCAGTATATTCCATTATTTATTCATATTTGTATCATTTAGTGGACAGGTCAAATCATTTTTTTTGTCATTTTTTATTGTTGAGTGGGAACACTTTTATTTTACTCTGCACTCCTGATCTCTGACGTGGGCAGGCCTTCAAAAACCTGATGTCTATTTATTGACTTACAAGATTTAGAAACGTGTGATTCAGAATCTAAAGGCAGCAGGTGTGGTGTGTTGTCACAGTCAATCAAATTAACTCCACCCATCTACACCTAAGCTGACGTGCCTGGCGGTGTGTTAGAATCATGGAAAACTATGTTTGGAAAGAGCAGACACACGATTGGATGAAGCTTGTATCGTGAGCTCACGTCATCCAATCAAATTGTCTCGGCTGGTCCGAACCGCAGCCTGGTTAAATTGTCATGTGACCTCATGGTCTCATAAATTTCACATGAATCAAGCTGGCTCACACAGATGTGGATATAAACATCTTCAAGTGTTTGGTGTGTAAAAACTATTTAAAAAACGTGAACTGTCAGTTTTGACTGTGACCTATATTGTATACTGTAGTTGTGAATTTTTGATGTCATAGAGGGAGATGCAAACTCTTTATTCATTATTATTTTCCAGTTTTTATGGGCCTCAGTCCTGTTTAGGTCATTTCTTTTCATGTGTCAGTCCTGGACATGTTATTTGGATTAATGTCTACAAATGTTGTCATCACTTGTGAAGATTCATTTGTACAGCAGTTGAACTGTTACTGTGAAATAGGACTAGATGAAAACTTGAATTCATTGTCCATCCAGTCTGCCTTCTGTTGTGCCACTGCTCCTTAGCACTGACCGCAGAAAAACATGCAGATATTCTGTCGAGACACAGTGTGGCATAAGTGCTGCTCAGGCAACACGTTTGTAAATTCTTGTACAATAAGAGAGTTTAACGAAAGAAAGGGGGGAAAAAATCAATGGAGCAGTATTGTCCGGTTATTACATTAGCTGTAAGCAGTTGATGCGTCATTACTGGTTGAGTCAGGACCAAATGTAGACTCCATTAGATTACATGGTAGATTTTTTTTCAGTACATGATAGAAAAAAACATACATACAATACCATCAGTTCCACTCGTGCCTCATGTTGAGTAATGGAGTTTGAAATGTGTGCGGTAATGTAATTCAAACACACACTTCTGGTTGTTGGCTCTGTAGAAACCCTGTTAAGTGTATGAGCGAGGAGTCTGGTTTCTTTTTAGTCGTCTATTCCTCATGGTCTACCATAGTGGCCTTATGTTTAATAAACAAAGAAGTTCATTTTATCTTCATTAGATTATTTATATGCTGTCCCACAGCTCTGTAATTATGTATAAGCACAGCTGTATGTATGTAGCACAGTACAATATTCTACATCATTAAACTCTTCTCCTCAGTATACATGTGTATGCACCATGAAATAGCTCTTAAAGATCATTATTTTAATAAGTCACTTTTTAGCCTTGCTTACTGTTTTCCTGTTGTAAACTGTAACAGACAAGTACACAGTACACCTGATGTATATTTCCCCATTATGGATTGTATAAGTGACTGTAATGGCTTAACCTGTCTGATGTGTGTGTGTGTGTGTGTGTGTGAGAGAGAGAGAGAGGGAGAGGCGGATTGTGTGTGTGATGTCATATCATTTTGGCATGTGTTTCTATGCAGAAATGCAAATAAAATCCACTCCTTCCCTGGTGTTGAAGATAAATTGATTGATGTTTGTTTTGATTTTATTTTCAGTCCCAGCTTGCATCGTGGAATCTGCTTTTTTTCCACCATTAATTGCACAGTTTGCAGTCATACAGCACCACTGCTGTGTTATCTACTGTAGGGGCTATTTATAGATCAACCACCAGACTCCACCGGTGTAGTCTGCTGGTTGATATTGTGCCTGCTCCAAGTGCTGTAACGGCAGTCACAGCTGTGCCTGCTGCTTTCCTGTGCCTCCATGATTGTGAAGCAAAGGTGCAGATGACATACAGAACCCATCTCCATGGAGATTTGGGATGACGAGCAACGCTAATTACTGCTCGGCTGCTTCCATCTCCCGCTCCCTCTGTTTGTCACATGCAAAGAAGCACCGCTCTCTCACTGTGTCAGACAGACACACACACAGGCATGCTCACCTCAACACAGCATGACCACCATTACTGCTGTCACCCATGAGAAACACTTTGATGTACATCAGTACATGCAGAACGTCTCGGTTTGCTATGAATAAATATTTCATTTAAATCCCATCCCACCTCATATTATTTACTAATACAGGTGAAATAAAAGGAGCAGAAGCATCCCATGTGTCATCACCTCTCTTCTTGTGTGAGTGGTTGTTATTGTTTGTTTTGCTAGCACACTTGCTAGCATACAGACAGATAGAGTGCTTCATTTATCCCACAGGGGTCACAGCTAAATTAAAAAATAGTAAACAGAATGTAAGCTGAGCAGTGTTCCAGCATGAATACACAATAACAATCTGGCGATGTCCATACAAGGTGAGCAGAAATTGTGCCCATTATTTTAATAGGTAGGTATTTTTTGGGTAGGAATTTAATATTGTAACCCTCAGAGTTTACATCTTCAGTGATTTCATGGATGGTGAGTTATTAGTGAACAAAGTCATTAATTTCAATTGAGAGCACTTATTAAAATAAATCAGTTTTAATGGCATTTATGGCCATACCATGCAGAGATGAGCTTTTTATGGGAAAAGAGAGCACAGCAATGTTTAAATCAGATGAGTCTGTCTCCAGTTTTTCCACATGTGCAGTAATAACAGTCCTATCTGTCCACTCCAGGGCTGATCCCTTCCAGCCCCATAGATGGCCTCATGTACAGTTCTTTCAGAGAAATCAGCCCTGCTGATTCAGCTGGAGATGTAGACTACACAACCCCAGATAAGCATCGTCCATTACAGTTCTGCTGTAATTCCCACAAGAGTCTTGTAGTTTTGATAGCATGATTGAAGTCCTCTGTGTTTTTCTTCCATTTAATCCTTAAATGAGGAAAACAGTATTATTACTAAGATAGACTTTCAGATTGAAGCTCATTTGGAAAACTTCTCCATAATTTTCAGCTGTCTTTTGGGAAGCTTTAACAATGTCCTGTTTTCTGCTGAAATAGTTTCTGGAACTATTTTTAATGAAACATTTTACTGCACACCAGAGAAAATGAGGTTCATTAACTGACTTGGTCCTCGCATAAAGTATTCATTTTGTGAAATGAAACATTAAAGCACACATGCAGAGCTCACGTTTTACATCACTTCCACTTATATGTTATTGTTGCATTGAAAGGACATTTCACCCCAAATGTCCTTCTTTATGACTCGCAGTGCTGTCGTTACTACATAAATTTGCTTATGGAAAGGGCTGTGGATTTTCTTGAGGAACAGGGGTAATACTTCTTAAGACATTTATTTATATATAATTTTGAAGAAACGCCAGTTATCTCAATGACTGCTGAGGGAGGCAACATAATGGTCCTACTTATGGCCGAATATTCTGATGACTTTATCTACACAAGGCATCGTACTGGTAGCCCATAGTTTTCCACACCTGAGTAACTCCATTAGCAAAGCCGCATCCCCACACTCAGGGGGCCTGGAGGAGAGATGATTGACAGATATGTGTGAAAGTGATTCATAAAATGAGGTGAGCTCAGCCGGATCAGAAGCAGTCAGTCGGAAGCAGAGAGAGGGAATCTGTCAGGGCTTGTCGTGTCAGCCTCGATTATTCCCTTTCATTGTTTCCCCTTCCCTGTTTTATTTTTTTCCTCCTCTGTTGAAGGTTGTCATGACAATATTGAACCCAGTTTCCATGGAGAAAGGCTCAGCCCGAGCCACTTCACCACTTGATTCTGTTTTGCTCTGTTCAAAAAGAGTCTTGACTTATCGTGTATGATGGAATAACAAACTTTAATTAGATTAAAGTTTTATGGGGAATGTGGCCAATCGTGTAGCATGGACCTTGCACAGAGAGAGCTTTCCTGTTGTGTATAAATTATGTATCATTACTGGACTCTTGTGGCCTGCAAATTCTAAAAGCACTTGGATGATGAAGACATGTGCAGAGTGAGAGCCGGATCAATTTATTGAATCCATCTTGTTCAATTCCATTTCTTCTAGAATACACGTGGCTTCCTGCTCTGTTCAGAGAGAGATGTTCTAGTTATTGTTTCAAAAGAGGAGAGAGAAAAACAGGAGAGCTGTGTGGTTGCCATGCAGATGGAGCTGTCTCCACTTTCTGAGTTCAAAGGTCGCCCCCGTTTGGAGAGAACCTCTATTAGCTTTCAGAACTTGGGTGGACGTGCAGCCGCAGGAGCTCACAGGGAACAGACGATCCTGTTGCTTCTGGACTCAGCTCAGAATTCATTATTAAAGCGATGATGATTTAAAATTAAATATAACACACTCAATTCCACAATGAGTAATTTCACGGTGAAGGACCCACATTAAATCACTCTTGGAGGCGGTCAGAAACATTTTCTCTGACAGATTTCACACTGCCTGTTTGAACTCCTCATCTGTGACAGTGGTAACTCTTGGCTGCCTGACAGATCATCCACACTGTGCTTCTGCAGGTGATGCTGTCATCTGAGTCTCACCAGTTAAGAATCTATTTTCATGTGTTGCTCAACACATGTGAAAAGTGGTTTGGACTGGGCTTCTTAAACATGTTTTAATTAGAGGTAACTGTAAGACAAAACAAGCTCTGAAAACAAACTCTGCATTTATGATATTTGTACATATTTTGTGATAATAATAAAAATAAGGCCCAGGTTGCCCTTTAAAATAGAACCCAAAGCATCCATTTGTATCTCATAACGTCATTGGAGCAACAACCTGTTTTTAGTGGCTAGCAGCTGCTCTGCCACAGTGCTTCATAATCATGACTGTCCGAGTGAAAAGCCAGAAAAAAACCCAAATAATAAGCGAAACCAATCCAACCCTGTGAGCCGGAATGGAGAAGTAATGATCTGTGACGAGCGGGAGCATTATTTCTCAGTCAACTACCCTAAAGGGAGCCCCCCCACCCCCCTACCACAGAGGCATTATGATTTCAGCAGAAGGCCTGTCTCTGGTGGGCCACTAATGGACAGCACTCCCTGTTCTCCTGTGTCCCTCTGTGTGAGTGTGTGCATATAAAAAGCAGGCAACAAAATGTCTAGGAATGAACATTAATATTGCCCTTTGAATGTGCAGCTCCATCAGTGCTGACCCTGGTGGACTGTACATCACAGCAGCTCCCCCCGACTCCACTGCCACCGCTTCCTCAGACACACACCAGCTGATCACACAGGACTCCTGTAACCAGAAACTGCTCTGCATGATTAGAGTTGGAGGTAATGTGTGATGATGGTAACCAACAAGTGTAATCATCAAGTTTACTGTCACTACAAGAGGAAGCCAGTAACAGTTATTGGACATATGGAGGCTGCTGAGTCAGTCTTTAACAGCTTGTGACTAAAATAATAATACAAGAAAAGTCTGACGAGTGGCATGTTCTGCTGCCACTCAAATGCTTCCACAAGCACAGATGCTTGTGTATTTTGTATAGGACTGAATAGAAATACTTATGGTCATGAGTAATTGGCTGTTTTCTGTGTCCACTCCACTGGCTCTCCAGAAGACTCAGATTGTTGTGCATCCACACCTTAATGAGTGATGGTGGTGCAGCTTGTGACAGTTCAGGAGAACAGAGGTAAGGCCAGCATGCAGAGCTGCTTCATTATGAACTCATTTGGCCCCAAATGAAGGAGGATTAGTGAGGAGGAATACAAATGTGTCTCTAAAACAAGTTTTCATGACACAGATCTAAATGCCAGTGTTCAACAAACAGCTTGTTCTTCCAACAATAATGATAATTTAACTGTAAGACAATATAATGGATTGTAAGCTACAGCAATGACAACTGATGTAGTGTAAAATACCATTGGGTAGTGTTAGCCATCATGTGTGATGCACCGTGCATGTTCTCACATGTGGGTTCCGTTCCCGCTCTGGAAGGGGATGATGTCTCAACAATAACCCTTCAACAACTGAGCCAGCTGTGTGGACTCATGCCAGCATGTAAAAAACACAAAGCTGCAGCTTCTTAATGATTTTCTAAGAAGCCCCCCTCAAGCTCTGATACTTCTATTTCCAGCTGCACGTAAACAGTCGGACAATCACATGGGGGGATTTCCAAGAAGAAACATTTATAAATCTTGAACAAACTTACAAACAATTTCCTCGAGCAGACAAGTCACCAAATGACTGGTTATTTATAGGTGATGTGTTTTTGCTTCTGCTGAATATCAGAGAAGTTTATGAAACTTAAAGTCAATCTCTTCGCTACCATTTAGTATGTTCATGTTGCTGGAGGGATGAGGAGGGATGTCTTGTGTAAGAGCTCTGCCATTATGTCTAAAGACAGGCGGGAAATACAGCCATTAGTGCATTTGCTTCTTAGCTATGCCCTCTCTGAAATACTGGGTCCATTTAGATACATTCCCACTCAGTCACTTCCTGACACTGAAAGGAAGGAATTAAAAACTGCGATAACAGAAGTGAAGGGTAGAGACTCATGAATATTTATTGATCATACACCTTCCCTCCTTCCTCTGTTAAAACATAACACACCAGTACGACCACACTGGAAACTTTCAGTCACACGTCAGCCTTCTCGTGGTTTTAATGAAGTCGGTTCTTCCTTCTGAAATCAATGAAGAGGTAAAGAATGAGAGCATGTGCTCCTCCCCACTGGTCTAATCAGTGCCCTCTTCAGCTGTCATCACAGACGGGTGTTTTTCAGAGCTGCTCGCCAACAGGATGGGTGCAATTATTCCTTTTGACTAGGCCAGTATAGAGTGTGTGCACTAAATGGCTACTGCATTAGTGATGCCTGTTCCCCACCCCCGACTCACTCCCAGGTAGGCAGGTTAAGACACCAGCATTATTCATCAAGTAATTATTGTGTCATGTTTAAAAGCTACACATACAGCAAGGAGCTTTTAAATATTTATGTTGTTGTGTATTTGATAATTGTAGCCTCATCAAGAAAGTTGTTTGGATGGTGTGTGGGTGAAGTACAAGTCGTCAAAGAAAGTTTGAGGAAGAGATTTTGTAAGTAACAAGTTCATGAGGATGTGCTGATGCTGAGCAGGTGTAACATCATGTTTTTGTTGATGATGTTAGCATCTTAACAGGAAGCACTGATTAGTTTTCAGGCCTTTTAAATCAGCTACATTTGTAGCACACAAATCCATGAACATTTAGCCTGCTGGTGCTTGTTAATAATAATTTGTGATTTAGATTTAATACTTATATGACTTAATTTTGAATTTTTTACATAAAGCACATCATAGATAAAGGAAAAAAGCAACAACCAAACAGAAGAGGGTCACATAATAAACATGTTTACCCCCTTCCCTGCTGCTGATAAATCTGTCTGGATTAAATTAAACTCTAAAATAAAATGTCATGAAAGATCACCTGCAACATCAGACCGGTTCATTAGTTACACAATCTCTGTCTAATTTTCCTTGTTTCACGCCAACCTGCCTGCTGAGGGCAAAAGCTGCTGTGAAGCAGCGTCAACAAACGGATTTAGCGTGGACTGGAAACCATAGCAACCAATGAGGATCTTTTATAGGAGAAGCTTAAATCAATGCGATGATCAATACAATAAATCAGCCTCTTCAGTCTGAAGAAACATGAAAGGGAAGCCACAACATCCTCCACATCACAGTGCTAGACCACTCTCCAGTTCAAAAGGAGAAATGTTTCTGATGAACGGCTCATTTTAAACACATCACCATCCTGCTCTGTTCTGTTTGTGTGATTTCACAGATTTCCCAGAAGGAAAGCTGAGGTAAAGATCCCTCACAGTATGTCTGCCTTATAATTGGTGTGAGCTGTCACTGTCACTGTCGAGGGTTTTTCTGTATTTTCAGTTAAGATGTCTCACTGAGATCGATATCATAATATTGACTTTCTAAACTCCTGCCAAAAGCTGCTGAAGGACAGTCTCAGAGAATGTACTGATCCCAGCTCACGTCCTAAGAACCTGCCTCCGGATGCCAGATCTCTCCCTGGAAGCCACGTTAAGGTTTCCATCTGCTCGTGGGACTGGCCTCTGATTTGGATTACTGGATGATTCACTTTTTCTCTTTGTGCCTGAAAAAAACGTTCAGCTGAAATATTAAAACTTGGATTTCAACACAAAGAGAAAATTACAAAGTTGAGACAAAGACTGCACTGTATGTGCAATGACCTGTGTCCTGAAGGAACACCTCTCTGATTCTGAGAGTGATCGCTGTCTCATCTCATCAATAATCGTACACTGGAATCTATGTTTTGTGCATATAACACTAATAATCCACTTATTTTGTTTGTTTATATTTATTTATTTATTTTATATTTTTGTTGTTGTCATTTTTTTGTGCATATACACATACACTGATACACAAATCAGCCATTTTACAGTATAGAGTTGGAAACGTTTGCATTAGGGGAGTTGTTAGACATTTAAAAACAGGGTTGTGCGCTGTCATGCTGCCCATCAAAAGGGTCAGTCTTACCTCAATATTTTACTGGAAAAAATGTGCTGCAGACATGCTATCAGTGCCATTTAGTGAGTTTATAACAAGTCCAACATTTCAGCCCAAAGCCTATGACACACAAAGCGACACACTGATGCTTTACACTCAACTTCAGTTTTCATGTCCCATCTCACATCTACATCTTCATTATCTTATGGCTCATTTTACACATGTAAATGTACATTCTCTTTGAGTGTCATCACACATAGACCAGCATTCATACTGAGAAGTGCTCGCTGTGTGTCAGATGGCACTGTTTGCTCTGGGGCTTGTTTGTTCAAACTGCATTCCCACTGATGGATCCTGTGACCTCTGCACTCCCCTCTCTCTTCCTGATGCTTTTTAAATTCTTCCTGTTTACCTGCAACCCTTCAACCTCACACACAGATAACTTTTTTTTGTGCAGATGGATGGATATGTTGTGGTAGCTTGTTTTTTTAACCACACATTTTTTTTAGCTCTGTTCTTCAGCAGCTTCTTTCGTAGGACACCCAGCCCTGCTTTGCTATAACACAACCCTCCGTCTTTATTGTCCTTCCACGGATATTCTGGCTTTATAGCAGCTCGAGCTCCAGTGCCAGTGAAACATGAAAGGTCCTCCTCTTCACGGTTCCTGGTGTTGCTGCAGTTATTAGAGATAGCTGGATGTCAGTGTGTGTCTGGGACTCAAGCATCTAATTGGGATCGAGGAAGACAAGGTGCTTGCTTGTATGTGGAGATAATTGCTGCTGCCCATGTTCCTCTCCTCTGAGGTTTCTCTGTGTTGAAGGACTGTCTGACATTAGCATTACTTTGTAAAGATCTTTTTCAGCCTTTGATCTGCCTCTAGATCTGCATAATAATAATATTGTCATTGTGAATTTTCTTAAGCCTGCACTGCTGCTTCCTGTCTTCTTGTAGTCTGCGTCAAATGAGTGACCTCTGCGGCTCCCTCAGCAGTGCATGAAGCCTCGTACGCAACTTGTTGCTCATCCAACAGGAAAAAACAAATAGAGAGGAAACAGCTGCCACTCGTGACCCCTCTACCTGTTTCTCTGTGTCCAAACACTCTCACAGCTGATTATGACTCTTCTTTAATAATATAGTGAAACAGCAATACCCCAGGAGCCATTTGTAAACAGGCCTGTTGTAACATCCTGTGGAAGGGGTCACGGTCTCAGATGCTGTTATGATGTGCAGATATTTGTGTTGACTCAACAGACAATACAACCAGTGTATAGACATACTGTACGCAACCATTATGTAGATGTAACATCATTATAAGATGAACCCTGCAGAACTGTAAGCAGATAGTTCTAGTTTCTGGAGAGCAGGACCCGCTGTCCATGGTTTCTTCACCTATCCAGATCAATTTGGAGCTACGACATGACCTGGATAAAAGTAGCATCATGGCTAGCACTGGCGAGTACTGTGGCAAATGCAATAGACATCTCTGCAATGCAATACAAAGAAATTAAAGCTTGTCACAGATGTAATTTTTAATTTCAACTTTTTAAAACTGTTGAATATTTTTTAAATGACCCCTTTAAATAGTCTGTTTGCAGGTCTTGAGGCATGCTACTTTGAAATACTTTTGTGGCCTTAGAAAATCTGAAGTGATTGAGTCACTCTGTATGAGGACCAGAAACTGCAATTAAATCTAGAGGTGTGGAGGCAGAAGGAAGTGAGCTTTGTAGGTCCTTGACTCAGCTTGAGGCCACATTTACCACTGCATAATAATTACAGAGTTTTCAATCCCAAAGGTACATTGTGGGTAGGTGGCAGGAGACTGCAAAAACTTGGTTGCTGTGTGTGCTCAGTCTGTGTTTCCTTTGCCTTAAACCTGCTGTAGCAGTCAGCTGAATGTGATGAGTCATTCTGCTGATAGAAAGAGACACAGTCTGCACAAATTATTTTTTAAGGTGGACGTAAGTGGACAGCTTAAATAATAAACATATGAGAGAGCTAAACATGCGTTTCATCTGGATGTTATTGTTTCTCTTTATAATGAATACCAGGGCCTGGCTTCCTGTCCATTACAGTAAACTGCACTGGTCATGTGTTATCATCCCATTATATAGCCTTTTGTAGATGTGTGGTATAAATAATACACACACTTGCTTCACAGGCTTCACAATGAAGGAAAAGCATACCTACACAGTATCAGATCTTTGTGTGGTTATCCTCCTTCAGTGATGCTGCTCTTAAAGCTTTGCGTTGTTTGCAGTGCAACTAGCTGGTCAAACACTAATGAGCTGTCATGGCTCTCAGGCCAGTCCTCCGAGCAGGCCTTACACAAGACCATCTGGCCTCTGCCATGGAAGCTGACAGAAGCTGAAAGAGCATGTGAGAATATGACTGATGGATCGCTGCCCACGCAAACCCAGTCGGCCAGGAAAATGCAGCTCAAAGTGTGAAAAATGTCCTCCGACACAGCCTTTTCCTGGATCAGGTGGCGGAGCATTGGTGGAATGGGAAGTCGCCTCTTGGCTGTGTGTGCTGTTTTGTTAGATAAACATCTGTAAAAAAAAAACAATAGGTGGGATTCCAATCAATGTGAGTACATATACACTCTCTACGTGTGTTTTATCAAATCACCACAGCCGATGTGTGTATCTAGATGTGTTCCACTGTGATGTAGAAGACTTATTCAAAGTGCATGAAAGGAAGTGCGACACAACCTGAAGGAAAACAGCCTGACTTTATGCACAACACATGTGAAGCCAAAAGCAACACAGCTGCATCAGTCCTGGCTTTATTGGGACTCAAAAGTGCACGTCCAATATCAATTAAAGTAATGTCTCTCTGCAGAGTCATTCTCGATGGTCTGTGGGAGGAAAGCTGCATTTTATTAAATCCACTACTCAGCTGGAGTGAAGCTACAATTACACTGGAATACACGTCGTTTTTCAACTAAGTCAATGAGACACCAGAAGCTGTGTGTTTACAGATGTTTCACACTGTTGTGACCGCTGATGTGAAGATGTGCCACCATCCCTCCTGCACACACTCAGAGTGTGAGAGCCAGCCAGTGACAGACAGGTCTGTGTTGTTTATTGGGCTGATGTTTGAAGCCACCGCAGAGCACCAGTCAAGCAATTCAGGCAGTTTAGTGGCAGGAAGAGGTTAAAAACAAGCCAAACAAAGTGCTTCAGAGCTGAGGAGGCTGGCTCCAGCAATTCTTTTTTCTTATTACAGCAACCATCTACAAATCTTGTATTCTTAATGTTGTATTTATTTTTAACCTATCAAGGCTTAAATGCAATTATATTTGTTAAAGTGCCGTTGGTGTTGCCACCTGTGGACACCTTGGTGCTTACAGTGTACTTTTATCTGGCTGTTATCCAAACTGTTGAGTCCATCAGCGTTTCAGAGGCAATAGGAGGAGCAGAGATCCCAGGGCCTCCCCGTCTCACATCATCCCTCAACACACAAAGTTTACCAGCATTGTTAAACAAGTCAGAATAAATGACACAAACAACATGGTCTGTTTAATAAAAGTGGTTGTTTTAATTTCCTGTTCTCCGTCATTTTTCTACAGGTTATCACTCTATTCAACCAAAACAAAAAAAATTCTATCTCATAATTATAGTCAAACATTTCGTCTTGATTGTGTTACCAGTTTGGTGCTGGAAGCCAGCACAGTTCCAGTGAGAAACACATAGAAGAGATTGCTTACATTAGTGGTCCCAGTCCACTGTAACAACAGGATTTCATCTACTGTATTAGATCAGCAGCACACAACACTGAGAGAGGAGGAAAAAACACACATTGAAACACCAAAAAACTACATTTACTTTTGCTTTACACACACACACACTCTCTCTCTTATACACACACTCACTCACAAGCACAGTCACACAGCCTGTTTTTTATAACCACACACTAACACCAACAACCAACAGACACTAAAGTAAAATTACCGACAGTACAAAAATCAAAAAATATCTCAAAATATACAATTATTATTTACAGTATACACTCTGTCACTCTTACTATAGATACTCAGTGTGATTTATCAGAATGTACATCAATATGTACAGATTAAATACATCGTCTTAAATACTATAAATATAACTATGGTTTCTCACATATAGACTCTCTGCACAGTTAAATAAATTCACTGTTACTCTCAGTGATGTCACTGAGTTATCTTCTAGATGTCTTTTACAACACAGCGGACACATGGACAAGAACAAGAAGACCCTGGAGCTGCAGCTTCTGCTTTCATGTTAAAGTTCTTTGTATTGGCAAAAAGAGGATGTTTTAAATGTCAAAACTATGACGTGATGTGCTGTGATTGTGCTCTCTTTGTGCTGGACCCATCACATTTGTATTAGCTCAAGCTTATCAGCTGTTCTTGGACATTGTGCAGATCACCTCGTAGCTTCAAGGTGGTCATGAAGACCGTAGTGCTTCTCAGTGTGCAGATTCAAGCAGGATGCAGGAATCAGACTTCAACTAACATGACCTGTTGTCACTCCTTCACCTTTGAAGTCATTGTTTATTGATTCACAAAAACTAACTTGTGCTCGAAGTCCTGTGCTTTACCCAAAGTGTGCTTTAACTCTGAGCCAAAGCTGCAGTTTGTATTCAGGTTATGTGCTGTTTCTCACAGAATGTCTCTGTCTGTTGCGTGCTACAATTTAGCAGCTGAAGAAGTTAAAATCAGATGTTGTGCAATTTTGGTGCATTTTTCATGCACATTTGTAAAATCATAAAGGGGCAGTTTTTAAAGTTATTTTTTTCTCTCGCTCTCTATAGTTCCCTTGGAGAGAAAGCAAACATTTTCTCAGCAGCTCACGCTAAAACAGTAAAGACTGATGCCATGCAGGGCACAGGACAATATACAGTATAAACATTTGATCATAGGGTGTACTGCTCAGTTGAAGATCAATTCCCATGTCTGATTTTTGCACAGTGGTTCATATAGCCTATGATTGCATTTAACGCCCCATCCCGCCTTCATCCTCATTCATTGCACTTTTCATGGCAGGGAATTGTCTTGTTTTAACATCAGCACCAAGTGACATATCACAAAGTCTATACGTATTAGTGTTGATCTATTGTTGCCTGAAGCCTGAGGCTCCATGACCTTATTATCTCATCACAGCATAGGGCTGGCTCAGCGTACATTACAGAAAATAGGCTGTAGTCATAGACTATATGGACAGAGTGTCTTTGGTGTCACCCATGGAGCCTTTTTGAGTCCTCGTGGGAGCATCATAGTCAACTCCAAATACAGGCAAACAGGTGTGCATTTAGTTTTTTTTTCCATGGCTGTCTTTAAGGATTAACAAACTTTTGGAGCCAGCCCCTACAGGCTACAGGGGGAACTGCAGATTTCACCTCTTCTGAATAGGCCTCATTACTCAGGTGTAATGTGCAGCAGAGGTGATATAGTGATCATCCGCTGCAGATGATCACTTTTATAAAATGTTAATATTCTGTATACATTTTGAATGTCTTTTTTGTCTTGTGCCTACTCTCAACAACTCCAGGGTCTCCACCTAATTAAAGTGCTCAAGTGAATGAGACAAAACGTTGGTCCAAATTCACTAAAAAAAAAAAAAAACAAGATGACCAAAGCATAAGGCAGACGGACAACACAGATGCTGTTCAAGCACCAAACAATATGACTGACTGTGCTTCACACTACATCTGTTCAGACTCAAGTATTGGCCTCCGCTCAGGGAGGGGCCACAGACAGAAGGTGGCTCCTACACTGGCCAGTAGAGACACCCAGTGGTGAAAATCATGTATTACCACTTTTCCACA
Source organism: Parambassis ranga (assembly GCF_900634625.1). Lineage (NCBI taxonomy): Eukaryota > Metazoa > Chordata > Actinopteri > Ambassidae > Parambassis > Parambassis ranga. Next base: position 10,476,613 of record NC_041028.1, on the reverse strand, counting down.
TATTTATAACACAGTACATTTCCACATTATACCCATAAACATACACTGTCATACAATATTATAGATTAAAATAAAAAGGCTGTTTTCACACCTTAGTTCACAAAAAGACATCAAAGTGTTGTTTGCAGTGCATATGAAATTATATCTTGTACCTAGTTGTCACAATTGGAGGAATGTACAGTGGTTAAACCTAACACCATCCTCTCAAGGATGAAGTGTGATCAATCCACAGTGTGGCATGGCAGTGAACCTATTATTCAACAACATCAGAGAGATGCTCTTGAAGGTCATCGACACAAAAATGTCTCAACAAAAAGATGAGCAGGTGGTGCAGACAAAACAAGGTGTCCTCCTCCTCCTCCACCTCCATTTTAGAGGAGGTTATGTATCTATGGTGCGTTGCCACGGCTTCCCCTGGGTAACGCAGCTCTATTTTTAAACAGGCAGGGTCACGGGGAGCTCTCATTCAGCAGCAGACAACACACTGCACATTTTCATCTGTACATCTGTGCGTACAGACAAAACTCCCATTTCCAATTCCTCCCCGCTTGGCCCCTCTAACACTGAGACAGACAAGTGTGAAGATGCTCTTCGATTAAACACATGCCACTCTGCCTATTTCTGCTCATGCCTGGCTATCCTTTGGCCTTCCAAAAGACATTCATTAAAATGGAAACGCTTGATTAAAATGATTGATTAAAGGAAAAAAGCTTTGTCTAAGCCGGCGACGTCGTCTGGAAAAGCACAACAGACGACGGTGTGCGACGTGCTGCTGGGAACAACACAGAAAGGTTTGAAAGAAAAGTGCTGCTCTGTGTTAAGGCTGCTCTAACAATAGCAGGCATCTGTGCTTCTGTGTTCATGGAATGAACAGGCAAATCTCGATTTGCACTATTGCAGTGTGTATGCACGGTTTACGGTGACATCTCAAACTATTGCACAACACATATGTACAGTATTATACACCAGGGGGGAAATTGAGATAGAAGGAGATCCACAGTTTCATGAGGACCCTACTGTGACTGGTTATTATTGCTGATGCATGATAGGCACAGTTAACATATAATGTGCTTGTAACACTGTTCACACTATCAGAATCATTTATTACATACTGTTGTAAATGCATTTGTACCGTAGTCATATTCTAGATGAGAAATGTTTTGAGTCTCCTTCCATCCCATGCCCACAAGTAACAATCCTCTCCAGCTGGACTAGAAGAAGCACATACCGGTGGACACACTGTATCACAGTTCAATATGCAACATAAAGTATTTTAGCATTGTACACACCTTAATCTCAGGCAGAGCTCCTCACCACACAAAGCCCACTTCAAAGCCCACAGGTGACATCTCTACACTTCTTTCTTCCCTTTGTTCTCCATCCCTCTCTCTGTCCCAGTAATGCCTTGAAAAGGTTGTCATATCAGGTGTGGCTCACATTTCCATGATCTCTTCATCACAGCTGGGTCTGACAGGCAATCAGCAGTGCAGATCCTAGAACAGGCAAGAGCCACGGGTCAGGAGTGATGGAGCAGAGGAGGGGGAGTAGAGGGATTTAGCTCTGGGGGTTAAGGTGTGATGAATGCTGGAAGTGAATTTTCTCTCCCTCCTGACTTCCTCTGCCATGCTCTCTTAAAATAGGGCCGGCGTTTAATGGATGAGAGGATCTATGGCGTCAGCAGATCATAGCTCAGACTCGGGGGAGCCGATGTTCTGGTAGCCCGTCTTGGTGCTGGTGCCATAGTTGGTGTTGGTCATTTCCTGGGTGCCGCCTGGGCCTAGGTAAGCACGGTGGGGAGGCATCGGGGAGGGAGCCTCACTGGGGTTCTTGCTGAGGATGAAGCGCTGCTCGTCTTGCTCTTCCAGGTTGGAGATATCCTTCATCATACCTTTACGGTAGGAGACAGACAGCTTGTTGGAGCCATCTGAGATCAAGTTGAAGTGGCGCACAATGAAGACAATGGGTAAAGGCAGCATGGCAATCACAATGAGAGCATAGGCCATAGCTAACGCCCAGGGAGGGTAGTTATGGAAACTCTCTGAGCCCTAAAAACCAAAGAGGGCAGGTGTAAGTGAACAAAAAGAGAGAACATGTAGAAAGATGTGAGTAAAGTATAACTCTGTTGCAGGATGAAGTGATTACTTACATCTTCCTCCACCCAGGCACTGTATCCTGCAGGACTGAAGGCCATCTCGATGACTGTGGCAACAATGAGCAAAATCAAGACAGTAGGGGACACGTATCTCCACATGTAGTAATAGAAGGCATATGGCCTGAAACCAAGCATGTCTTCCAGGTCCTGCATGAACCTGTAGAAAGGAAGGAAAGAGGGAAGAAACAGTATTAAAGTAAACTAATTACATTACATACTAAAGTTTTAGTTTACAAATCCAGCCCCACTTACCTCTTAGTGCCATAGATCCAGGCTACAGAGACATTCTCCAGAATCACCACCACAATAAGAGGCAAACCAGCAGAGTAATCATCAAACATGGTGACAAAGTAGTTCCCTGAACGCAGCACAAACAGTAGTCCTAAGAAGAAGGCGATGATGCAGCACACCACTGAAGGAGAAAAGAAGTAATACTCAGTCAGGCTCAGGAACACTAAACAGATATAAGACATGACAATCACAATCATGACGTACCACAAAGAATCTCTTTGCGGATCTTGAAAGCATCCAATATAGGAGTGGTGATGCCAGTCATGGTGCCGATCATACTTCCCAGGCCTAGGTTGATAAGCATGAAAAAGAACATGACGGACCAGAAGGGACTGGCAGGGAAGTGGGTCATGGCCTCTGTGAAGGCAATGAACGCCAGGCCGGTGCCTTGAACCGACTGAAGAAAAAAAAACAAGAAGTTACAGTGGTTACAGTGAAAAAGGTTGTTAGGTAGCTAAACACAGGTACATATGATGATGTACATGATATGTGGAAAAAAACTCTCTACCACTGACCTTGTTGAGTTCGTCCTCCAGGAGGCAGGCGTCCAGGCCCAGCTGACCAAAGCTGTCCTCCTTCACTGTCTTAATGACTCCATACATTTCTGAGTAGTCCTGAGCAGACAGGTGGGAGAAGTTGATGTGAGGAGGAATGAGCTCTTTGCTCAGCACACCTGTGTTCAGGTAACCCAGGATCTTCTCTGCATTTCTGCACATGGATGGAGAGAAGAGGCAGTTTAGTAAGTAAAAGTTTAGACTTGAGACTGAACAGAAAGCAGGTGTTTCCACACTTACTCAACAACACACTTCTCATTCATGACATTGGCTTTGAACCCCAGGACGGCAAACACCACCAACGTGGCCAAGATGGAGGTAACAAAATTGATGAGGGAAACCAGGGCTGCATCAAAGTGGCAGTTATTGTCTCGCTTGTTGTAGCTGGAGAAGGCAATGACACCTCCAAAGCCAAGGCCCAGAGCAAAGAAGACCTGGGTGGCTGCTTCTCTCCACACCTGTGGCTCCAACATCTTCTCAAGCTGGAGAGAAGATGACAGGTTAAAGATTAGTGAGGAGGTTTAGTGTCCTTTATCCTCTTTATATTCATATTTTATGGATATTCTATTTCCATCTTCTACACATTCTACACTATCACCACTAGAGGGAGACAACAAACCAACACACAACTCAGTGTGGCTATTAATGACATTTTCCTGAGTGGATCTGATTGAGTGGATTTGGAACCGTCACCCACTCATGACAGAACAGCCTGTAAGTGTCACTTTTATTGACAGCTGCACCATAAGAGGAGTGGGTTTAACAAGTTCTGTTTGACAAACACAACAAAGCCCATTTTACTCTGAAAATGTCACTCAATCCTACTGAAACTGCAGATATAGTCTGTATGTGTGTTTTCCAGCCTTTCCTTTTACTTTTTTTTGTCAAAGTGTCAGTTGAAGTTCTCTCACCTTCGGGGTGAACATGTGAGCTATGCCGTCCACGGCTCCTTTCAGCAGGAGGCCTCGTACCAAGAAACAGAAAAGCACCACATACGGGAAGAGAGAGCTGAAGTACATCACCTTAGAGAGAGAGAAAGTCAAGTACATTACACATGGTTGCCATGGACACACTTTCCAAGGACTCACACATGAAGGAAGAAGTGCTTCCACACACAGTTACAGACACACAAATCAGTCCCAAACTAGCTTTGTGTTTGCTTGGCAGTAAATCTGTGAAATCTTACCAAATGTGGAGAGGAGTCCTCACAGTGACAACCCTTCCTGCAGCATTTCAGGGAATCAGTTCTATGATAATTGGATTACTACATTCTAAAAACCTGTGTCAGACCTTGGCGATTAGCTCTCTGTTGTGTATTTTCCTTTTGGGGCTATGGGCTGGATGTTGCACTGTGGTATATGACTCACTCTCTGGATTGAGATTACAGGATGTTGTGGCAGTTGTTGCCAAACTGAGAATTTTCCATCTGCATCCTGAACCAGTTTCTGCTTGGTTCAGCTTCAAGCTTATTAATGCTGCATGGCTCGCTCTTCCATAATATAGATGAGATCCAAAAATAGTCAAGGAGTGATGAGAGGCTTAGCATCTTACCTCTGCCTAAGAAACACTCACCGATCAGGATAAATCAATGACTAAAAATAGAAATAGAAACCTTTTGTTGCAATGGTTCATTGTCTCTATATCAGGCCTGTGTTCTGTTATCTCTATAGTTTTCATGCTTAGCCTGTGTAGCACAGAGACCCCGTACCTTCCCAGAGGACTGGATGCCTTTGATGACAGCCAGGCAGACCATGATCCAGGCCACCAGCAGGGACAGGGTCATCTTCCAGTTCAGGCCACCAGTGTCATCAATGGTGCTGGTGATGTTTAGAGTCTGGCGGTACCAGAAGTATGTGGTGGCTGAGCTCTTCTCACATTCTGGCACCACAACTAAAACAGCGAGGAGGAAAGTTGACATGCATCACATGTTGGAAATAAAATAATAATGAATCTCTAATAAAAATAACTATTGGTCACATCTATCTTATAAAGACATCTGTAGAAAAAAATGATATCATAATTCAACATAAGCAGAGTGTTCCACCCCCTACAGGAATCATACAGGACTCCTTGCAGAATCCCCACTGAATTTATAATAAGTGGCAGAGTTCACATGCTGCCCTCTCATGTTAATGTAAGTTAATGCCCTTTTCTCTGCCAGAACCTGCATGTGCCTCCACCGCAGGCTACCAGCCGTCAGCTATTTGAGGTACTGACACTGTCGGCTGGGTCGTACCATCTGACAAGCCTCGCCGACAGAGCTGCCCTGTAGGATGAGGCTCAGGGCCGTCCGAGCTACAGAGACAGCACAAACACTCCTCTGTTAGCTGCCTGCAGAGATGCTGCTGCTACACTGCAGAGCCGCAGCAATGAAAGCTGCTTCAATGCGGCTTTATGCAGCATCGTGCCTGTGAGTCTGCATCTGCTGAGACATGCTGCTCAAGAAACTGCAGTTCTTCACGGCCACAACAAAGAGTGAAAATCTTTAGTGTCTGTTACACTTTCTGATGATGTTTGACTCTTTACTGTGTCATGTTTGAACTCACTCGCTTGGGATCCATTTTTCTGAATGGGGCACTCAGCCCAAGGCAGTGGATACTGGAAAGACTGGAAGAAATAGAAGATGCTCCAGCCGATAATCACATTATAATAAAGGCCCACAAAGCCGCAAACCTGAGGAGACAAAAAAAAAACACAAAAAGCACACAAATGAACAAACAAACAGCACAGGGAACAAACTGCATGCTGTGTGTTGAGCTGTGTGCCTTGTCTTGAGTCGGGGCACAGACAGGGAGCATACAGCTTAAGTCGGTGTGCGTATAAATTATTGAGCTGTTTGCTCTCAGCAGCAGAGGCAGTGCTCCTCTATGAGGCGGTATTTATAGCCGCTGAGTCTCCCTCTGCCACGTCCAAGCTGCCACACGCCTCACTGCCCCGGACCAGGCCTCTCCATCCACTCTTTTGCAGTAGACAGATGAAATCACTGTAGAGATGACTGACAGACAGAAAGAGTGGCGCAGTAGTTTACTGACTGACTGACACGGTGGCTGACTGACGATGCTTTAAGCCGGTGATGCTGATGAGATGGGAACATGTCCCGCAGATGATGAGGGTAGATTATGACAGCGATCAGCGCTGGTCTTTGCATGTCCCTCGCTTTGAAGCAACAAGCAGGCAGAAGGAGACCATCTAAGGAGTAAATCCTGCAGTACGTTTGTTGACTTTGAACGCAACACATCACACTCTGAGTATAGAATTAAAAATAAGGGAAAATGTGCACCATAATCCAACAACAGTGATGTAAAATGTATCTTGGTCCCCCCTTATATTTACTCACTTGTTGATACAATCACATGGAAAAGAGTACAATGCTTTGTGTGCTTTTGTCAGCAGTGCATTTATAAACGTATTAATGATTTAAAGGTCATTAATAATTCAGCAAACATTCAGCATTATTAACAAATGTATAAAGGTAGCTTTGGTTTACTATGAGACAGAGCACTAATGACAAAAAATGGCACATCATAAAAGGTAATAACCTGCCCTCCTTAATTAAATGAAAGGTGAGTGTCATAAAGTTATTTTTCCTCTATCTGGAGCAGCCATCTTAAATTCATAATTCATAATTATAAGGAACAAATAATAAATAATTAAACTTAAACTAATATTTTCATCATTTTGCTTCAGTTGTTCCTAATGCTAAACAGGAAGCATGCTAGCTCAACAGGCTTACAGGGTCACCTGCAACATGCTAGCTTAGCGTGCCTGTTAGCATGTTGACATTTCGCTCCAAGCACCACTCCGGCTAAATACAGCCCTACTGCTAACATGGCTGCAGACTGAGAGCCACAGCCAATAATTAACACATTAGTAACATGTAACCCTCTATGTAATTATGTCATATAGTAAAGTGTGATTAAGTAAGTGGAGGTCATCTTGGTGACATGATGCACTTATTACCATCAGGCTGGAAACCCCGATGCCCCCCAGCCGTGGGTAAACATAGTTCCACACCCCGATGCTGCCACGCCTGATCCTCTGACCCACCGCCAGCTCCAGGAAGAACAGAGGGATGCCGATGAGGAGGAGGAGAATAAAGTAGGGCACCAGGTATGCACCTGAGACAGAGGAGGGCAGACAGAGGAAGAATCACTGCAGAGCCTACAATAATGAATGCTTTATTGTTTATTGTTTGAAATCCACTCAAGGATAAAAGCAGAGCGGGCATTGCTGTGTTCTATTTTCAGAACCTCTTCATCTTTCCCTGCTCTGCCTTCCACTCCCGTTCTCTTCATCCTACACTTATCTGACCCTTTCTTTCCTTATTTTTAATTTTGTCAGATATGCCAGTTTCCTTTTTTTTAAAAAAAGGGGGGACAATGACAATGAGGGAGAGAGCAGCAGGCATTCAGAGACAACAATTCAGTCCTGCTTACGTCAAAAGAAGGGGAACCATGGTGACAAAACCATCCACAGAGAGCCAGAGAGGAGGGGGTCACACAGATGGACAGCCAGACCAAAAAACAAACGATGCTGATGTTTGACTAAAACAAAATTCTGATGCCATCATGAGTGGCTCTTCTAAGGTCACAGCAGACAAAGGAAACAAAGACTGTGTCACGTTACACGGTGGAATCTGAACTGTCTGTGTTTTATGTATATTATGATCTACAACACAGACAAGATGTGCTGGTAAGGTTGTAGCAGATGTCCAGGTATCTGCTTTTGTTGTTTATCTTCAAATTATGCTGCTCTTCAGCAAAGAATCATCTGCATTACAACACATCTTATCACTGTGTACATCAGCACAGCCATTAAGAGGGGGTAAGTGAGGGGGTATCCTGAAGGGTATCGTACATATTGTGAGGATATCAAACTAGAGTATATTAAAATCATTAAGGGTAAAAAGAGAGTAAAAAACAATTTAATGGTATGACAAGATTTCTTTTAAATATGTCCCTGTAAATGAGGCTATAAAATGAACTCTGAAACAGAGACACTTTGTCCTTATCGCTGGGACAAGCCCAGACGAGACAATGCAGTACCTCCCACTGAGGGAAGAATCAGCGGGGGATACATGCTCAATACTGCACATAAATATATTCACACAGGCTCTGATTATAAGGTGAAAACGCACACATATTCACATTGTTATCTCGCATTTCAAATACCCTCTATACACACACCTCCCACACAAGGTACCAGCAATGTCTAAAAGCTCAGGAAATTAGTATTTACTCTTCCACTTCCTCCATCTTAGTCATCACCAGCCTTTCATCTCATCATAATACCACCAAATCATAATAGCGAAGAGATAAGGCTGAGAAATCTGCCAGAAAAGCAAATAAAATGTAAACCAGAGGATCTCTTAGTACAACATCAGACCTCTATGTGCTCTGAAAAAAGGATTAAATCAAACTCCGTGATGCTATGAAGTTAACTACTCCCAGGTGGCCACTTGTTTTATTCAGAATTTTACAGGAAAAAGTCACAGTAACAGCCTTGACTCAGAGTCAACATTACTCTCTGCCCCGTGGCTACACGTGTCCATGATGGGTGGCCCAATTAGGGACATACGAGTGCAGGAAGTGTTACTACACTTCACACATCGGTCTCCACCAAACCTTCAGCTGTCTCTGGTTTTAACAGGTAGATATTTATCCACTTACCTCCACCATTTTTCTGGCACAGGTAGGGAAACCTCCAGACGTTACCCAGACCCACAGAGAAGCCCACTTGGGCCAGGATGTACTCCAACTTGTTGTTCCATGCTGGTCGGCCATCTTCAGCATCTGGATCAGGTGAAGGCAGCAGGGCTTTTACTGGAGCAGTAGAGCCAGGACTCAGACCCATACTCATCTGACTGCTCTTATAGTCCATGGGGTGCTCCAGGGACAGCAGGTCAGCCACGGACTCAGTGACTGGCTCATTGCTGTGCTCCCGCTGGGTCACCTTGGTGTTCTTTGGCATGGCTGGAACACAGGAGCTCCTTCAGAGGAGGGGAAGAAGAGGAGAGCCTGAGGTAATGGACTAGAGAGAGTGGGTGGAACCTGGGAGGATGCCGGGGAAGGAAATTCGTCCTTATCTTAAATCTGTGAAGAGAAAGAGCAGAAAAAATACTTCAAGCTTTTCTGTTTGGTCATCTAGGGTTGGCAATCCTCTCCTGAAGAAAGCCAGCGTAAATGCCAGAAACGCTGCGACTAGGATCCAAAAACGGTTTTAAAAGTGTATTTTGGCTTCTAGACAGATTTCAGGAAATTCATTTATGTTGCTTCTTGTTTTTGATGAACCATGAATGTGGCTCTACATCTTGAATGACTCTCAAAACTGAGTCAGACATCTTGGCTTAAATGGCAAATGGGTTAAAAATGTGTTTAAATATTTTTATTTAATGAATTTTTTGTGCTTGGAAACTGGAAAGCTACACTAACGTTTGTTTTAAATTAATTCGTTAAGAAGAAAACTGATAAATTCATCCTTTGTTGCCATAAAAAGCATAAAAATCAATCCCATCACAGTTCAGGAGCCAGACTGTGACTTTTGGTTCAGCTAATTAGCTTGAGTATTTCCAAACAGTGGGGGAAAAAACGGCAGCACTTTAGAGCCATAAGGTATTTCAGTAATCCACTTCATTATGGTGAATGAGATACACAGATTGAATTACAATCCATTTCACAGCAGAGCCCATTATACCAAAGTTGAGTCATGTGAACAGCATGAACAGCAGCAGCAGCAGTCTGTGTGACTGAGGTCTCTGGACAACGCAGGGCAATAAAAACTAAAGCCTCTAAGCAGCGATTCCATCGATTATAAGTGTCTGCTTTATGTCTAATCACCAGCTCCAACATCTTGTCTGCATGTTGGTGTCACATTTTAGCTGAAGAGAAAACCTGCCTGGAAAGCTGGTCCCTCCAAGTGTTCTGGCACGTGCTCTCTCTCATTCCTTTGCAAATTCCACTAATAACTGTACAACTGTGTGCTGTGCCTGCTTTAAGAGCTACTGTGTCCAAAGGATCTGATGCTGCTGCACCACCAATCATTATTTTACATCAGTTACTGATATAATGAATACTTCTACTTAAACCACCATGTAACAGCAGATGTTCAGATGTACTAGCTATAATTGATGGCTAACACTTTCAGACTTTAAGGAGTTAAATTTCATCATATGTGATATAAAGTCAAAGTCAAGCTGTTGACCCAAAAACACTTGTTTACGCATTAAATTAACAAAGGCTAGCAACCCTTGTTTATTAATAATTAAACTAAAGGTCAGCCAAACACAACTTTAATTAAAAGTCAAAAGAGCAGTTAGAAGAAAGGAAAAGGCCGACACCAGACTTTGAAGTCAGATTGTGTGAGACAGGTGAGACTTTTCATTCTGGCAGCTTAAAGGAAGAGAATAGAAGCCAGAGGTGTTTGATCTGAAGACAAGGCCTTTAATCTGAAAACAGATGCAGCCAACTGAAATCAGAGCTATACAGCCTGCACAGTGATTTCTTAAGAACAGTTGCCAGCCAGCCGGACTCTAAAGCCCACCCAAAGGCCGAACCGGTAGCACGCACATCAAATTCCTCAGCAGCCCTGCAGTCACGACACACAGCAGCACCGAGACTGAGCGCCCGACACCGATGCTAGAACAGAAGTGACCTTTCCCACAGGAGTCTACAACTAACCTGAGTCATCGTCCACTGCTCTCTGACTGAGGTGTGAGGCGATGGTGCATGTTTGCAAACATTGTGTCTGGATTAGGTGCAGTTTTTGGTTTACACAGTGTTTTGACCTACTTTTCAAATAAGTGGAAATATTGTTATAGTTAGTAGCAAACTGTCCCAGTTACTGCTTCTGGGTGTGGATGATGACGGCCCTTTAGAAATGATTCTCACTCACGCCCTCGATTCATGCGCAGTTAAAGTTGTCATGTTGTCAAAAAGCAACTTTCCCAGTATGTTCTGACACAGATGGTACAGAAGGCCAGACACCGGTACGGATTATGACTCAGCTGTCAATCACCCTCTGAGAGAGAAAAGTGCACACATTAAATAACAATAAATGACAAAAGTTGCTGCTGACAGTGACATGTTTACTTCATGGAATGGGAGTGATGGTGACAGACCCCTGTGGCTAAAGTGGAGGGTCACAGGGTGTGTGTAACTGCTCCCCTGGAGACAAACATGTGATCCTGCTCTTATGTTCGTGGAACTATACACAAAAATCTCCACAGACAGTCTGGTGTTGATGATGTAACAGTAAAGGTTTCTCTACAAAGATGCGCTCCACTTTTATCTGGTGTGGTTGCTAAGCAATGGCTCTTCCTGCAAAATTGAAATCCCATCCCTGCAGCAGCATCAGTAGTTGCCTATCTCTCCTCTCACCATCTCAAATGAACAGACATGATATCCCCTGAAGGACGGCTGCAAATAACATGGAGCTGCTGTGACACCACTGACGGGGAACACAGAGTGTGGCAAAGCTGGTGGGGATAGTCTGTTGTGGGATCTATTGCACTGTCAATCAGGCAGCCATCACACACCGTCTCATCTGTGGATTTTAGGCTGAAGCCATTCCTGAGCAGAAAAGGCAGTCCAGTCCATCCTTTAACCAGCGAGGAAGCATTCATTCACACCCTCGTTTGATTTTATTCAACCCTGAACAACAAAGTGATTTTAACTGCACAGCACTTGATGGCCATGTTAAGACATCCGTCACACAGGCCTGCATGTACCGCTGCTGGAGGACAAACTCTGCATGTATGAGTATAACCTCTGATGCCTTGTCAAGGTCAAACCAATCACCTTAAAATAACAATGCAAACAGCAGCCTGACAGCAGAGGCAGGAGCTAGACAGCCGTCTCGCAGGATTTGTTGTATTTGAGACAAACCTGGACGCACATGTCGCGACAGCGTCAAACGCGGAGGAATAATGAGTGACGCTCACCGTCAATATTGCGGCGAAATCACCATTTGACAGGTGGTGAGGGGAAAGCTGTGGCTCCTCTCTGTCAATTATTCCCTGTCGTTATTTTTTTACACGAGCACGACATAACCGGACCTATTCATCTGATAAAACATCAGACATGTAAACAGTGCAAACAGCGAAAATTGTTTCAAAGATGTCGTGCTTACCTTATGCAGTGTGCGGAGCGACTCGGCGTGACAATACAAGTCCACTGTGAATGTGTGCTGTCCTCATTCAGGCACTGTCTCCATATGCAACATCTCTGCGCGCATAAGAGATGCGAAATCACAAAGCTTCCAGTCGCACAGGGCGCATGGTGCGTAAAGTCTGACGCAGGAGCTGAGCGCCGGCCACAAGTTTGGTTACTAAAATCACGTTAACGTGAACAGGTGATGGTTTATTGTTGCCGTTTGTCTCACTTCCACGCCTGAAGGCTGCTCTGTAGCTCTGCAAACAGACCTGCTCACACCTCTGGTTTCCACGTGGTTATGGCTGTGTTGTGGGATAAATCAGCCTCCTCATAGGATGGAGAAATTACTATGGTAAGTCACGACGAAAGTCTGACGCAGGTTTGACTCATCCGCCCGTGCGGACGTCAGCAGGCGATCCAAAACATCTGCAATGTTCCCAGGATGATAAGACAGACAGGTAGACCTGGACAGGTGCAGGAAGGAAGTGTCAAGTATTATTACAAGTTAACCACAACTGCATTAATAGCGTGCTGTCACCTCCGCTCTTTATTAACATCTCAATTTGCTGCTGTGCTCACACTGATGTCAAGTAAAACAGGCGTGAAGCCATAGTACTTCTTCATGGTCATTTCTCAACTGGAGATAATTTGTGGCACAGTCATTTTTCTCTCTGGCACCAGCAATTTATTCTGCCCTTGGCTCTGTCCTGTGTTTTTATTTCCTCTCCTGCCTCACTGGGTGGCTTTTTATTTTCATAAAATAGACAGACAGTACTGCATGATTATTTTTTGCTATATATTTTTCATGGTACCTGGATGACAAGCATGTGGATCATTGATGTGTGCGTGTCAGGTGTGTTAGACAGCAGCAGCTCATGGCAGCATCATCCCTCAGTCACCACAGAGAGATGAGCATAACAAGGACACAGATGCTGTTTGATGGATTGAAGAGATTTGAATGTTAATAATGTGTCAGACACTGGAGTGAAGAGTTTGTTATTCCTCCGATAAACTCTGGACTATCAAGTGCTTGTTATGTGTGTCAGCCTTTCCCTGTTTCCTTCTTCCTACTGTTCATCTTGTTCCTTCCTATGAATAGTAACTTAAAAAAAATTTTAAACATGGAGGACATCCTAACCATGCGCTACGTGCTAACCCCAGGCTATCTCTGCTTCCATCACAAGACAAGCCTCCAAAACACACACCTCCCTCCTCTCTCTCCCTCTCTCTCTCTCTCTCTCACACACACACACAATACTGCATCAACCGACAACATGTATGCACAGTATGCTTCCTTCAATTCACTCATGTGACTCACTTTCTAAGGGCTGACTGCTGGGATCAGTTGCCATGGCAACTACTGATCATATGATGGTTACTCACTGCCTGCATTTTTCCTCCCTCCCTCCCTCCTCCTCATCTTAAGCACCTACTGGCGTTCTGCACACGGCTGTGAATGAGCCACCAAAGTATAGTACAACACCTCACAACACATAACTTATCACAGGGATGCTTTTTCTGTCTGTGGTTCATTGCCTCTGATGTGTGACCTGACTCGCAAACACACAGTTTATCACACCTTTAAATTATGAAACAGCAGACATGATGTCCCCTGCCAGCATTCTGGTGCAGTATTAGTCACCTTAAAGCTTCATGAATAACCACAGGTCATAATTCTCAGTGATGACACTGAATCACTGAACCAGGAACTGTGGACAGAGAGAAAAAACATCACATTTCATATCTGACAAATGGTGCCACAGGATAAATTTCACTTACACTGCAACACCAAAATGGCTCTCCATCTTTACAGCTTTGACCTGAAACATCTTGACCTTGAGCTGGGTGATGTTATTTTTATTCGAGTCTATACAGCAGGGTGTTGAAGGAAAAGCTGCGCCAGGCCTTTAGCTCCAGCCTTAATATTTCACATGCTGTTAAATCGGAGCAGAGAATGGAGGGGTAATGAGCCACCAGGCTGGGCTGTGATTTACTGAGCCTTTTAAGACCATTTATAAGGGTCTAGTTCTGTGGAGTTGGACAGCTAAACACCCAGTAAATAGAGATGTACTGACACAGACACACTCCAATATACAGTAGTGTAATTACAAGGCTGTTCCATCAAATATTGGTATTATACTAAATACACAAACTAAGGTTTAACAGGTGAGAGATGACAGAATTTCCTGTCACATTGCTCAATCTGATGTAAAGAAAATTGTGAATGGAGGGGTTGTTTATATAATAGATCATATTGTGAGAATTTGCGTTCACCATTCGAGGAGCACCAGCCCTTATCTCCAGCCTCAGGAGAGCCAGGTTGCCAGGTCACAAATTAAAATTGCTGACGAACACCAACGGGTAAAATCTGCTCCATGCCTCAGGGGGTGTTTCTGTGCAGCTGAGCCTCACTGGCACTCAGGATTCAGCTTTGCCTCTCTGCTCTCCCCTTTTTCCTGCCTTTTAATGGTGCAGTCCCATCTCTGTCAGTGCACCAACACCTTGCCTACTCCCCACTGGGTGTGACAGTGGAGTCACTGGGAAGAGGTGGGACAAATAAGAAAAGGGAGGGACTCTTCAGCATTAGCAAGTTAGCCTGACTGATTGCTTGGACAGAGGAAGGACTGCAGGGAAACTAGCCAAGCTGGCTCAAGTGTAACACAAACAGACACACTGACCTAAAGCTATCTCTTTGTAGCAATGATGAAACACTGAAACAACATCATGTTTTTCTCCACTAAAACTTCTGTGCACTGTTGTTAGCATGCAACATCAGAGGAAAGACAACTCATTTGTATTCCCTCCTGCCCTTTGCCTATTTCCCTTTAATCACCCAACCATGCTATTAAAGTGACAAGTGGCTCATTAGCATCCTGTTGGAGCAAACATGAAAGTCATGACCACAACAGGACAATCATCAGTAATGGTCCATGGGCCAGACGAGAAGGTAAAGAAGAGAAGAGAGAAGGTGGAAAAGGTTGCTTATACTTTTTAAAAAGAAACAAGTCTGTAGTCAACATTTTGGCATGATAACCCCATCGAAGTCACAGCTACGTTATTGTCATCAGCTGTTAAAATTACACTTCCCCCGATAAAAATAAAATGCATTGGTGCATATCTCAGTCTTCACCCTTGTTAAAGATATATTTCAATGATTTATATTTGTTTGTTTTGTATTTGTTTGGTATGATTTTAAAGAGGACATTTTGAGCTTTCATTCAAGCTATTTTACTTTTGACAAGTGCAGAGGACACTGGTAATGGTCATGAGCCGAATGCATCAAACATTAAACCACATCTCTGCGACCTTACTAACTGTAACCCTAACCCTAACCCTAATGCAGAGCTAGGGTTAGGTAAAAGATCTTGAGTGAAAGCTCAGTTTATTACCTTTAAAATGTTACTAAACATAAAATAAATAATTGAAATATGTCCTTAACAAGGGCCAATACCAGGATATGCACCAGTGTCAAAAAATTATTTTTTTCATTGGGGGAGCATAACTTTAAAAGCTGATTACAATAATTAAGCTGTGACTTCAATGGGGTTATCACACCAAAATGTTGACTACAGACATGTAGTTTCAAAAAGTATAAGCAACCTTTGCCACCTCGAGTGGTACCGACATCTCGTCTGGCCCAGGGACGATATTGACTGTTGTGATGAATGTGCAGCAGCAAAATCAATGGCTCTGAAACGAACTGATGCAGAGAAAATGAAACTGTTATTGGCAATTGATAGGATGTGATGACATGACCACAAACAGCGTTTAGGTTTGGATAAGACTTTTTTCTTTTGCAAAAGTATGAGGGACTCTGTCCTTATCCCAGAAGAATGGTTAATAAGAGGTAAAAACATTCCATTGGGATTAGCTTTAATATGTTCGGAGGTTATTGTTGGTGGTATACTGTAAAATCCTACTGCTGTTGTTCAAGATTCAAATCTTCAGAAACCACTTGTTTCACAACAAAATGTGGAGCTAGTTTTATATGAATCATTAGCTAAGTAAGTGTTCACATCATGACACTGCAAACTATAAATGCTAAACTCCTCCATTAGTGGCTGAGGTTTGGTGTGTGGGTGAGAATAGAGCAGAAATGTACATCAAAGAACCTGTCATGTCATCAGGATAACCTCATCTCCGATCCTCCTGTTCTTTGTCTGAGTGTTCTGCAGTGTGTTTGGAACAATCAGCATTATAGTATTATAGTCTGATTGTGTAATTGTTTTGCAAAGGGCAGAAAAGTATCTGAATTTCCTGAGAGTAAACAAATCAATGAATTGTGAAATGAAACAAATGTCATCAATCGTGTGTTTAGTTTGTAATGATTCCACCAGCTGTCATGTTGTGACAAAACAGTGCAACAGTGCAGAAATAAAGGTCAGTGCACAGGGTAAGTCAGGGTTAAAGTCATCTCTGTATAGTTTGGTATTGGGGTGTGAAAGCTGGCCCTCCTTGTCTTGCCCTCCAGTGTACCAGATGGCTGTTCAGAGCCCCACTGTTTGAGGCTGTACACTAAAAAAAAAATACAGTAAAGACTTCCTGCCAGTTCACAGATCAATGTGCATTCATCCTTATCATACATAATGAAAACTCAGTGGGCAGGAACTATAGTCTGCCCTGATAGAAACAACAAAACGATTAGGCGTGTTATGCATATTCTGTCAATAAATGAGCATGATAATTTATTTTTATTATATTATTAAACAGCATATATAATATTGAAATATCTCTGCAGTACAGAGAAATAAAATTGCTGTGACTAAGAAAGCATTTCTAAAAACAGTGACATGATATACTGAAATCATACAGACCCAGGCAGTGGTCTGTGAAAAGCCCACCTCAGACTGTGTAACTGACACTTCTGTGCCACCTCACAATGACTAATCTGTGACGACTGCTGCCAGGATGGCACTACAGTGCTTAAAGAAGCAGAACATGCAGCCTCTTTTTAGGTAATGATATAAAAGACCATGAACAAAATGTGTGCAGGCCAGTTGTTGTGACCCAGTCTGCTGCATTCTTATCAAAATATCAGCTTTCCCCAGGGATGATCAGGGTTTGTTTGTGCACACTGTGTGTGTGTGGGCACAGTTTATGGTACTTTATACATTTGCATTAACAGACCTCTGTGTGGTTCTTGTGTCTCTATATCATGGTTAACCAGCCTTAAGAACAGCAGATGCTCTACAACAGAAGAGGGAGAATGTAGGAGTTGTCTTTGTTTTTAACAAAATCACTAAAGCAGTTCACATCAGACTGACTGCACATCATGTAATGAAGACATCCCCCCTGTGCCGACACCACAGTGGAAGAAAATAAGGCTGAAATTTAAATGGTAGGATATCAGAATCAGAAATACTTTATTTATGCCAGGGGGAAATTGCTTCATTTCCCCTATTATGAATCCAGTGTTGCATCGCATCATTTCTCCCAGCTCTTATGCCTATAGAAAACGTATGCAGCGAGGCCTACTTAATCATGAATGAACACCTATTTTAAAGGTCATTGCTCACAAACACACCACAGGGTGATTCATGTGTCTGTTCCTCCAGTATCCCGGCCTGCTTTGACTACAGTGCAAATGCTCTGCTGCCCTGTATATATGTAAGAAAGAAGGAGCTCAAATTCTCTACAAAAACAAGCATTCTTCTAATAAGATCATTTAATATAATACATGTTAGGAATGATTGTCTCTTCAAAGGTCTTCACAGCCAAGTGACTGTGTCTTATTTCTCATACTCTGCAGTAGTATCAGAAAATTGTCCATGTATGAGTGAAATGCAAATACAAGTCCTCTGTGCAATTGACTGTAATGATTCCACTGTGATACTGTTGTGCCCTCTACTGGTCAGAATTGTAACTGTGTCCTGTGGTGCTGGATAAATGGTGAAAGGATTAAAGGAAGCCTGGGCCTCTAATCTTTATTATATATACAGTGGTTTGTTTAATCTGTTGTTCCACCAGATCAGAATTGGTCAAATATTGATTAGCTGTTTTCCTTAGGTTTGTGCAGTCAGTCAGTCTCTCCCTCTCAGAACGATTAGCACAGTAATCCTCCCTCCTCCCTCCATCTTCTCTCCGGCTGTCGAGGCAGGTGGCAGAGACCTCGGCTGTGGAGGGAAGGCTTCATTGCCATCTGGGCTGCAGCAGCGAGTGCAAACCAAGATAACAGCATCAGATACACGACCAGCTAGTATAGACCTGCTGGCTGTGCATACAGGGCAAAGAATACATAAAACCAACAGGATTTGGATATTTGTGAAGCTCCAGGTTTTTACAAGGGACCTCACTTCAAGGACTGTAAACTATTCTGGGATGACTGTCAATAAAATGTGGCACATGTTAAGTATTCAAATAGCATGGATCTGAATGTTAGAGGAGAAGTATTGTGTTTCTAGAAAGGCAAAAAAAGGCTGAACCTGATGATGCTTTTCTCACAGTGACAGACATGTGTGCAAAACACCACATAAATGATATACCCGCCCTGTTTTCCACACTGATATACCCTCCCTGTTTAAATTAATGTCTTCATTGTTAACAAGGCCAGCAGTCACTGTGACAAATCCTGCAGTTGTTCAGACGCCCTCATACAAAGCCTGGCCAGCTGCCAACTCCATCAGCAGACAGGTCTGTCTACACCCTCTACTTTCTCTTCCTCCCTCGCCTAGAGACAAACGACCTCATCGCTGCCATCACACGGTGGCCACCATCGATTATCAGTGCTTGCTGTCTTGTTCTCTCTCCTCTCCTCACCTCGCCTCTCTCTCCCCTCCCACCTCCAGCTCATTCAATTCCTTGTTTTCTTCACACCCAGTTTCATTATCGATTTGAATGCTGGGTGCCAAGAGCTTGATGTCTCTTTTGCGGTCTGCTCCTCTTTCTGTGTAGAAATGCAGGAACAAAGCAAATAAAATACATCTCTTCTATGTTGACACACATTTTACAAGGTCTGGGTTTGACAGGATGGTTCAAATGATTAAGCAAGGGTGTCATTCCTGCTGTAAAGATGCTTAACTTGGGGGTCAGCAGCATGTTGCCTGAGTTAAAATCAGCCATTGCAGCCTTGAAGGCTGGCAACAGTCTGCCATTAAAACCATAAACAACAGAGTAAAAGGTGAAATGACCTGGCCATAAAATCTGGCTAGTCTCCGGGTTTGATGTACAGTTCTGGGCTCTATAAAAACTGCCTTTGCTCTGAGCTTCACAACCATTAGTGGGAATGATTATCGCCATATATTTCAACCTGTAGTCGCCTACTGAAGTTTTAGGTAATAGCAACTCCAAGGTCTTGCCCGTGACAGTAGGGAAAACAAATGATTATTATAAGAAGGTAAAGGTAATTGGCCATAATTCACAAGGCCCAAGAAAGGCTTTCTGGCTGTAATCAAAGCTGGTCTCCATACATTGAAGGTGCCTGTCTGACAGGCCGTTTGTCTGCCTGCATGAAGCTGTTACACTTTCAGCTATTATTATTATCTATTATTTCACCAGTTGCTCAAGTACCTAAAAGCATATTAAGGGTTCAGACCATTTTACAGGCCCATGTACTGCACATTTACAGGATATATACACATGAAATACAGCAGTGGAGGAAGTATTGAGAGACTAATACTGCTAAAAAAATAGTCCATTCAGAGTCAGGATGGACCTTTGGGAGTTGACTAAGACTCTACATAAAAAGCGAATAACATTTTCCACTTATATCTGATCTTTGATGAACAAAAATGTAAAGTGAAACCTCAATGGACAAAACTGATAAATGAATAATAACAAAGTGAACCTATTCAACACATTTAGAGAGAATCTTTATTGCTATTTTTCTTTTTTAATTGTAATAACTTTATTCTTTGAGGGCACCACAAAACAGTAGTACAAGCAAAAAGCATTGCAAATGCAAGTTACATAACCATTAAGTATTATTATTATTATCAAGTATGTAGCCTATCAGTATTATAAGTAAAGGTTGTGGAGGTTATGGACATTGTTCTATTTTATCTTTATTGTGTGTTGTGATATGTATATTTACATTTTGCCCCTACTTTTTTTTTTATTACATGTTCTTGTACACTATCTAATAGTGAGATAATAAATTTGGCTTTCATTCTTCATGTAGGATCATAAAGAGGCTTTTTAAATTAGAGACTTAAGCCCTCCAGGTGTAAGACATTAAACTCTGGTTGATATAACGGCTGATCACCACTAGATGGTATCATAAATGTCACTGTGCCTCAGGATGTGATGTAATAAAGATGACTGGCTGGCTTGCAGCTGGAGAGCCCATCCACATTAAAGTGTCAGTCTGTTTGCTGCTCACTTAGAACAGCTCAGGAACACAAGCTGCACACTGTGGGATGGGTCATCCTGCTCCTCAGCATTTCTACACACATAACACATGTAAGCCTAAAAAGTTATGTGAGTCTTAAATTAAAGCTCTGGCTGACTATAAAGACACATTTTGTGTTTCATTACACAGCAAGTATACGGATATCTGATATCATCTACAACTGGTATTCCAGCACTGAAGTTTGCCAGACAAAACAAACACTGCTTTCTGGCTGTAACTATAGATAGCATAAAATTAATTTAAGCAAATGGAAGTCGTATTACTTGCATGTGCAGGAAATACACAGACCCCCCTTATAAAACAGCAAGAAACAAGTAGCAAAACGATGCAAGTCTTAAAAATAAGGCAATAAAAGAGTTTCGTCAAAACACATGGACACACACAGACTTCAAGAGGCACAGTTGCCTGTCGGACAAAGACAGCGGCTCTCTAGTCTTTTTTCTTGGGGTCAAAGGTAAAGCTCTGACCTGAGACCAACATGCCCTTGTTAATAAAACAATAAACAGCAGCTTTCTCTCAATAACCCCCCACTCAGCACCCTCACCAGCAGGCCTAGTTTTTCGGTAACCTGGACTTTAATCTTCTCACCCTTAACTAACATGCAGCCATCCAAGGCGACATATACACACATGCATCATTTTGTCATGTGTTACTGCTCCAACCATCTATGGATCATTATCAAGATTTGTGCTAAATCCTGTTTGCACTAGTGCTAAAATGGATTTTAATAAGACTTTATTTACTCTTTGCCCGCCACATGTGATGTTCCTGAGTGTTTGAAATCTAAGATCAGTCACAGAGGGGGGCCCTGTGGCTCCCAGGACACCTAATACTCTGCGTGCTCCAGGGCCGGTGAGAAGAAAAAGAGCACAATTGGATTAGATAGCAAAATAGGGTCAGTGTTTGTTTTAATCAGTCTGGTGACACAGGGAGCTCTTGAAATGACTGAGTAAAGAGAGCCTGAAGAGAGGGAGAGAGAAAAGGGGGTGAGTGTGAGGGAGACAGATAGTGAGAGAGAAGGAAAAGGGGGAAGAAGAGAGACAGAGAGGGCAGCCGGGGTGATTGGTCCCCAGGCATTGACTGGGTAACAGAGACTCAAGTCCAGAGGGGAAGCTGTCTGGGGGGTGGCTGGTCTTTCAGAGTTCACTGTCAGGTCTCCAAACTAAAGGGACAGTGGTCATTTCCACAATCCCAGCATTCATGTGAAGGAGCTTTGACAAAAAAAGTTGTGTAACAAGACGGCCACTGAGGTAAAGATTTGACTGTGAAACGGAGGGATAATCTGTTAAAGATGATCAGCAGCAGCTGCTTTGTTGGTTTTCTGCTGATGAGGATTCAAGTACAACAACTGAAATGTGAGGTTGTAAATGTCAAATGTCTTGTTTTGTCTTGGCTATCTGATCACCAAACATTTTTCTAATATCACACTCTGTGCTACAGCTTATGATGGAGAATGATAGTGTACAGTATCAGGCAGAGAAAGATCTAGTGTAAGCACTAGGCTTTAGGGTTTTTTTCCATCTAGGTTGTTGTAAGATTACACTCCCTTGTAGAAGCCATCAGTTGTGGCTCTTTGGAAAAAAATCCTGCTTGCAGCTGACTAGACTTTCCATAGCAGGGCTTGAAATCCTTACTGGGACACACCATTGAATTTCAGATGTACACATGTTTGTGTGTGTATGTGTCCTGGGACAAGTTCTTGTCTGCACCAGTGGGGATGTTTTACCATCTTTTCCCATGGACTGGAACAAAATGAGAGAAATTCTTGCCTACAATCATGTGATGTCATATCTAAGCTCCCTGAAGAATCCACGGAGGGAAAAAAATGAGGTTAGACTATGAAAAGATACACTTTCTGCTACATAACAGACCTCAAAGTCAGTCTCCAATTTATAGTCAGTGGAGCAGCTCCAGACTGTGGATCTAAGTGGTATTACAGATTAATGTTGTAGCTGTCTGGCATTGGGAGTTTTTTGGTTATTTAGTTCCAAAATACCTATTGAGCCATGACAGATATAAATACTTGAAATGAGTGCTATTTCTTCTTCTTCTGCCACCCATGCACAGACAAAGACTGCATTTACACACACAGTGGAAAAGTAAGAACACTTATCTGAAAAGTGGGAGAAATTCATACCATATAAATGTCTTTGTGTAAAAGTAGACTTCAGGTTACTGAGGGTAATATCTTTTAGTCTAATATGGAGATGAGTTGTGTGAGTATGTGAATGTTTGTGTGGATTACTCTGTAAATATACAGTGTATCTGTGTGCCACAGAGTCCAATGAACATGACCAAGAGTCCAAACGTCTGCACATCCATCAGCCTTCTCCATGGTGTTTGGTAATAGTATCCCCTGGTCGGAAGTGCAAATCCAGCTGCTGCGAAGTAGCCATAAATTAGATTTTCTTAAACTTAGTGCAGACGTAGTCTCCAGTGTGTCATTTACTGGAGAACTGGAGCGCCGCTCACCCACCTTCCTTATCATTACCAAAATCCTTTAAACTTTGCTGATCCATTGTTAGGCGCTTCAAAAAAATATCCCAGTTATACATCCACACACTTTGTCTGCTGCTTCCCTATAAATTACTCCAAAAAAGAAAAGAAAAAAAGTTAGTTTCAGTTGAAACTTAAGCAGTGCAATTTATCTGGTTTAAAATGTGGAGGACATGTTGAAAACATTACAACTCATGCTTTTGCTCTCTAAGCCTAGAGGTTAGTGTGATGTGCCTGCTGAAAGCTTTTCCAAATCACTGAGAAATCAACTGAGTAAGTTCGGATTTTTGCAGCTGCTTTCTATTCCTCAATGTGCAGAGTAATTCCAAACAGTTTATTTTCTATCCAGCCACTTCAGCCCCCAAGGTCATTTGCTTTTTCTCTTTCTAAACAGGCAGAATTCTCAGATGTCCTTTCTCAGTGGAACTCCGCTCGGTCTAATTCGCCAAGCTGCTCTGTTCTTCCCCACTAAAGATGAGACGGTCTTGTTCAGATGTGTCACAATGCCTTTGATTTACAATTCCATCTTTAGCAAGAGATCAATACCAAGCAGTTTCACCTGCTGGGGTCTTCAGGTGGGATGATGACTTTCACAGGCTGAAGACCATGACCTGTGCAGACCATCTAAAAGTATGCATCCTTATGTCTGCTGCATGGGCTGTACGGTAGTGTGTGTTAGGTTCAATGCACTGAATATACACATGTCAGTGCCGCATTCACAGCCTCTCCTGACAGTCAAGATGAAAATAAATATGAGAGTGGAGGATGAGTCAGAGCTGAAGTAAAACCATGCAGCCACCACACTGGCTTCAGTGAGCTATGGCTGAAGGGGGGGGGGTGTATGGCCAGTATCTGGGTGGCTGTTTTGGGGGTCGTGCTCTGTGCCCAGGCCCTCAGGGCACCAGTAGCAGGATGGGCCTGAGCATCCGCTGGGAGGTTGACCCCGGCTATCCCCGTGGAGTTTGGCTTGTACAGCTGTATCTGATTGGACAGGAACAAAGGGCTGCACTGCACCAGGGGGTTTGGCATTCAGCAGATATAAGAACTGATCGTAGACAAGAACCACTACCACATACCACTGCCATATTTTTACCAATATCTAAGATAAGGATCTGTATTTTCTCCCCTGAGAACCACGAGGAAACATTTTAAAGACAACTACTTGAACAAAGCAAAGTGAGCATTTTTTGTGTTTCAGTAATGCAAACACAATATTTTATAGGAGCACTGAAGATGCTTTACAAGCAGGTTGTCTTATACAGACTGTGTATTTCTGCCAACAAGAATTACACAAGAGAAGAAACAGCTTAAAGCTCCTTCTGTTCAAGTAAACTAATGGAAAACTGGGTGTGGACTTTTAATGTTTTTTTTTTGTTGTTGTGGTTTGATGGAATGTTTTTGTGTGTGTTCTCTACACACTATCTCTACTCTATCTATCTATCTATCTATCTATCTATCTATCTATCTATCTATCTATCTATCTATCTATCTATCTATCTAATCCTGGAATCATTTGTAAAACCTATAGTGCATCACAGTCCAACAAATCCTTCTGGCATGGCTGATAGCAAACACAGAAATATGAGCACGATAAAATGGTTATAATTTTGTAACTGTCATCCCTTCCCTCAGCTGAACTCGCAGAAAAATAGACTGATTTACTGTGAGGCACTGCGGGTGAAAAAAAATCGTGTTGTTCTTTCATAAGTATTTATCCAGAATTTAGCTGACAGGTTTCTTACAAAAATGTGAGAAAGCCGGTAGGCTACCGGAGACCTCCTGTGCGTCAGGACTTTTCTCATTTGATGCGCTGGAGACGGAGGCCGCTGCCAAAGCCGCAGGTCCTGTCTGGAGCCTCAGGATTACAGACCTGAGTGTGTGTCTGTTTGTCTGTCAGACTTCCAGATAAACCAAACACACTGTGACACACACATGTGCACAGGCACGAGTGATTAACAATACTCTCAAAACTGAGATCAACAGAGCTTTAGACACTTTGCTTGTCCGTCGAGATGCATTTATTGAGTTCGGCTGAACTGTAATTTGGGAATAAACCTATTTGTCGGTGTCATGTCATATTTTGTAAAATATGTCCTTTAAAAAATGAAATAAACAAAAACACAGGGCATGTTTTAGAAGAGGAGGCTATAAGCTTTTTAATTAACACAGAACTTATTTTGTATTTCGTTTAACTTCCTCACAATAGAGTCTGCACCTACATGTTTTTTGTTTATTAACCAACTTTTTTGTTTTTTTTTTCCTTTAAAAAATAGAGCAGGCTATTTGCAAATGTTTATACACAAACTATATTTTTCTTCGTCTTTGTTTAATTCACTTTTGTCTCTTATTCGTGTGTCATTTTAATAGTATTAACTTATTAACCTATGTTCGACATTTATTCCGAAAATAAATAGGCCTTTATACTGCCCGTGTACTGCGGTGAAAAGCAGTGAAGGAAAACACCGTCAGACTTTGTTACAAAAACTGTTTGTGACTTTTATGAACAATGCCAGCATCATTACAGCGCAGCTTTATTGATCGTCACTGTAATTCACAGTGAACAGCTTTTAGTATCTGAGTAACAATAAACGACGTGTCAGTTCAATTTTCATATGTGTGTATCATTTCAGACGGAATAACTGCCCCAGTTTTGCCACGCGATTCTACTCTTATGTATATTATTTTTGCACTTTTAAAAGCCTGAAGTTTTTTATTAGCTGGCAAGGAGACGAGCGCCTCTCTTGTCGCGTCTAATTGACACTGAATTATCCACTCACCGGAAACCCGCGGTGTCTGCAGGACATGGACCTGAGGAGGATCCTGTCCTCTGGTTCTGAGTAATGAAAATCTCATGCTCTTCATCGCTGGTCACCACCTCTAATTCAATCCTAGACATCTGGGTCACGGGCGACGTTGTTATAAAAAACAACAAAACCAGCATCAATCAGATTTGAGCCATTACTCACCGCTAAAGTTCTCACATAATTTGTCTTGAGTTTGTTACACTATAGCCGAGTTTTCCTCCAACATCTTGGCAGAAATAAACCTGCTTCAATTACCAACAAGAGACTGTGGCCAAGAAGCGTCAAGGCAAACAAACAGGCCACCAGGAGACATGTGCGCTCCAAACACTGTCCATCTCAGGACCACTGGACATTTTAATGCTCATTTTAACCTACGAGCAGGATCGGATCTTCAGTTAGCTTAAGAGGACATCATCAACCAATGAGATGTAACAATGACGCGCTTACGGTTGACAAGACAACGACTTAAATTTGTTGTACCGGTTTAATAGCAGGCTATTTTTCGGCCCGCTCTGTTACGCATGCGTCAGCGCCTATCAGGGCCTGCATCGCCGTCGATTCCCCGTCCGCCTTAACACACATTTAGAGATTATTTATTTTTAGCTCTGGCGTGTGTCTGCTCTATCGGGGCCTAGCTGATTTAGCCAGATGGTTTTGTTAAGGTGCATGTTTACGGATTCCTGGAGATTGTGAGTAAGGAGCGAGGCTGCACCGGTCTGTCCTTCATTAAACCAGTAAGAGCAGCGAGGCATTTATCACGACAGACAGAGCTTTCATGAGCCGGTTTCCACACACACACACACACACACACACACACACACACACAGCATATCTGTCCCTGCTACTGTGCCGAGAGAGTCATCCCGTTTAACTCGGTATAAAAGAGTGACACCTGTACACCTTTGACCTTTGACCCTGCAAACATCATGGCTTCATTGTTTGAGGATGACAACTCAGGGTAAACTATTTTTTTATGTCCGTCTTTTTTCATAGCCTTCAAGATGACGCCATATTTGGAGGAATATAACCTTCAGTTTTTTCATTCTCTTGTGGTGTGGTGAGTTAAAAACAATCCCAGTTAACTGGCAATTTTCAGTTTTCCTTAACTGTGTGTTAGTGTTACTGTAGTCACGTCTTGAATTTGAAATAATTACTTTTTAATTTATAAAACAGAGAGCAACACACACCACCCCCTGCAGTAGCTAATCCTTTATGATAATTCATCTGTTTCCATATTTTGACAGCTTATCAACAGTTAGTGTCAAACACCACTGTCTTGGTCTAAAGAGCATTGAGGGGTTAATTGAGTTGCTTAGTCTGACATGGTGTTTCCAAAAGTGAGAAAAATGTTTTATAATCCGGCAACATTGTGTGGAACATAATGTTTTCTGACAGTAAAAATATAAGCACAAGTTTTCTGTTGGTCTTTGTCCCTTCATAACAGATATGTGGCCAGCTCATCCTGTATGTGTTGTGCCTGTTGATCCTGACTGAGTGCTAACACTCACTGGGCTCCAGTGTGCTCCATGACGCCTCATGCGAGGTCAGACAGAGGACAGCAACCCCACTTCCCATTTCCCTTCAGGACGGCAGACCTCAAACTCAAGCTTCCCAGAATGCACCTCTCCAGCCGGCTGACCCCAGGGTCGGCAGCTGTCAATCACAGCCTCAGCTGGCTCTGGAGCTTCTGGACACAGATTGGAGGATGTGAGGGAGGCCTCTGAGAGGAGCCCTGGCTCTGCATATGGGATCATCTCTGTGCATTCATGGACGGTAATTAAATTAGCTATCCTTCTCCTATTCTAATGCAAACCTCAGGTTGAATCGCCACCCTGTACGTGAGAGGAAAGGCCTCAGGCAGTGATAGCCAGACAAAGACAGCCAGCTTGTATGAAGTAAAGAGTTGTGCTTCGTTCTAGATGGCTGGAATTCATCTGGTGGGTCAATTATAACTTTTTCTTTGAGGATCCCTGAAACGTTGTTATTTGGTCTTCACAAACTTTATTTACTATGTCATGAAGTCTCATTGTGTGCATCAAAACATATTTGTGTCATGTGTTTGTGTACATTACCTTACCTGGATGTATGGTGTCACTGGGTGTGACAAAGCTGCTGGTGGAGAGGATGTAGTGGAGGCAGGGGTGGAAGTGACTCTTTAGCCCAAGGGTCGCAGTGAGAGTGCAGGTCACCTTTATCCACGCTGTCTGTGCCCAGAGCTGGGAGGCGGTGGAGGGGGACCTGGGACTCCCAACAGGCTGAACTGATTTCCTGTGCAGGGTCATGCCCAGGACAGACTTAGAGGACAAGGGTTTAGGACCGCAGGGAGCAGGGAGCGGAGCAGCAAGTTGACATTTTCCCTGCTTTAATCCACCACTCTGTTCTCTTTGAATGGGCCAAGAGTAAATGCACACATCTCAGACTGAGGTGGGAGCTAGTCATAATTTCACATAATGTGCTTATACTTTTTAAAGGAAGCGCTGTGTTTTGCTTGATGTGGCTGAGACTTCAATGTCTATTTTGTTCTGAAACTTGGACCTGCAGTACATGAATGGGTCGTTTTCCCCCTTTAGGTGTAATTAAGCAAACCATGGCATACAGATGTCTACACAGAGCTATAGGAGACTTTGATTCTTCTGCAAAAAAACATACCCACAATCCTCTACATCTTATGCTCTCTTGATGCAGTATTCATATAAACACTGTTACCTGGGGCGGCTCGGAGATCATAGCACAGACGTTCTTCCTCTTGCCCACATTTCTGGAATGCATTTACTCAGCTGGGTTTTTGAATTCAAAAGTGCTCTGCTGCCTCAGGCTACAGAGGACATGCTTGTCACGAGATTTGAGAAACATATACGTGTCCCACTGCGTGTGTACATCTTAAAACCTCTAACAGAATTATGAGGTTTTTAATGGTGATCAGCCAGACAGTTTGATAAATGCTGGCAACTGTACGCCTAGGCTGGAGGAATACACTCGGAGTCTGAGGGTAAAAGGTGGCACTGTGGTTGTGATTAACATGACAGCGCGGTCGTTTTCAGCCACCGCGCTCTACTGACCCACACATGCTAATCTAAGTCATGTTACACATAAATGTCATTATGCCTTATATCTAAGGTCACTAATCATTTTAAACTTAAAGGGGCTCTTCCTTTCCATGCAAGCGGCCATGTCTATGCAATCTGTGTCCAGAAGAAATTCAGAAATTCTGTCCACGGCTTTAATGTTGTGAGTCTCTTGGTACAGAGAGAATTTTAGTTCTTTTATTTTCGGCACACTTAAGGGTGTCACTAGAAATAAAAAGATAAATCCAGGTTGTTTTATTCCGAAGTCCAAAAAATAAGTTATGTTTCAAGGCTTTTCTCTTGAATGCAGGTTAGAATTTTCCTATTGGTCCCTTCAGCAGATGCCATATTAACAGTGTATTTCTTTTTTTGTGCAAACTTCTTTTGGATGTGTAACTTGCACGGTGGACACTCGGAGCTCAAACTGGAATCAGATCGAGATTACAAGGCCTCTCAGGCCAAATGGACCTCATGTTTACACACTTGTCCATCATCTGGGCAGCGTGCGGCTTCAGGTATCCACAGAGATGGTGAGATGTCCTCAAAACCAACAGCACTGAATCCGTATCTGGTAAGTGCTCCATGTTTGGATGGGGTTTTTGTCTAGATCAGAGATAACATGTCAGTATTAAAAGCCTTTTATTTTTGGGCCGAGCCTTTCAGTCAGTTTATTCAGTCAGTTTTGATTTGCATTGTAAAGAAAGTGATCAGCACGTCTTGTGCTGTGTGCCACAGTCAGCCTGCCATTCTGCTTTTAGTTAAAATGTTATTATTGTTTTTATATTCAAAGACATTTATCAAAATAAATGTCATGTGACTCCCACAAAGATTTAAAAATAACATCACAGTAATTAAAACTGCATTTCACTGCAAGCTGGGAGATGTTATGACCTTCATAACAACTGTTTTGCTGTTTCCATCATATCTAATAGAGAGTCGATATTATTTAGTAAAACCACAGAAAAACGGCACAAAAACGTCAGTGTGTCGCACACAGTCGGCCTAACAAAATCAGCCTTTTCAGATTAATCCATTTGATCTTCACATTAAATAATCTATAATTCTACGCTTGAAATATGGGTTATTTGTAAGGTTAAAATAATTGTTATTCTCGGGATTGTATTATCAAATGAATCACTATAATTTAATTAAATAAAACAGACGCTGAAAGTTGAAAACGGCTCAGTTCAAAGCCATTTTTATGCATCTTCCAAAGGGACAGATTTTTACTGAGCTCCTTATTTCTAGTATAGAATTAACACATGAAGCCATGAGGTAGAGTTATATTATTATTTTATCTTTATCTTATTTTATTGTTGCTGAATATACATATACACACCACAGTAAGAAAATAATAGGTTTTCGTTACCTGCTTATGCAAATTAACTGATTTAATCACGCATCGTTTGTTTACTTGGTGGCCTATTTAATAATTCAAAATGATTTATTAAATGCAAGATATTATTATTATTATTATTATTATTATTATTAGTTTTATTTTTTAATAATAAGAATATTGTCTCTATTGTGGGTGAGAGTGTTTCTGGCGTGCACTGGCTTCCATTGACTTGTTCAGCGGCAGGACGTTGAATAAATATGCAGCAGAATGATGCATTTAATACGATTAAGAACGATATCCTGTGAAACTATAGGATACTGCAATAATAAGTGCCAAAGTAGTAAAAGAAGTCATGAACGTTACACGCCCCTGTTAACGTAAATAAAGTGAATTAGCATGAAATGAAAAGGACATAAAACTACACGAGTACAGTGAGTGAAATACAAAAAATAAACTTCAGATGGTGTTTTCGTGGCCTGGAGAACATTTTTCTGTTCTGTGCAATGTTTTTCTGTGAGTATAAACTGCAGTGGGACTGTTGTCTGCTTCTCCTGTCCTGCTTGATTTGCTGATTAGGTCTATAACAATATATGAAATAGGAATTAAATGGTTAATTGGAGGACAGAAACCACGCGTGATTGAATTTTTGGCGGATTATATCAGACTCTTGGAGACACACTCACGCCGCCTTTCTCTCTCTCCCCACCCTCTTCCCTTTCTTTCTATCACACTCTCACCAAAACACACACACACACACACACACTCCAATCCCGGTTTCACGGGTCTTTGTTTCTGATCTGTTAAATCCCACCCACTTGACATGAACACAGAAGAGGAAAAAAATCTTTCACTCAGGCGCCCACGCTAACAGCGCGCAGTCGCTGTTGTCTATCCTGCCTGCTGGACCCGTAAGATGGAGACGGAGAGTTGTTTGCCTTTCTCGTCGCAGACCAGCAGGAGGACGCCGGCAAACTCTCCTGGACTGGAGCACGGCGGCTCCGGCTCCTTTCTGCCCTGCGATGAGCTGCAGAAACCTTCGCACATTCCTCCTCCTCATCCTCTGCCTCACCGCCTTGGCCTGCGCGGGGATCTGTACGCCGCGGCCATGGGAAGGTTTGGTGACGCCGCCGTGGACTTTACGCACGGCTCAGCCGCGGCGAACCCGCCCGGCTCACCGTCCAAACACAGCAAGTTCCTGGACAGTATAAACCAGGATCAAAAGGGGGCAACATTAGGCGCCAAGCCGGCGTTTTATGAAAGCAGCACGGAGGGTAAGTTAAAGAAAACTTCTAAAAGAAAAACAGATGAGAAAAATGCAATAAGTGGCAGCACTAACCAACACATTATTTTTATTAAATAAATCAGCTTTACGAAGCAAGAGAGTGTAAAAGGAGCAAAATGAGAACTCAAATATGAAAATAACATTTGCAATAATTAGTAGTATTTTATGATAAATTACATTTATGGATACTTTTTTCCAAATCTTCATTAAATTACGCTCTTTCGCAGTTTGTCCAGCGTGTGTTTTCGGCTGTTAATGAGTTTTTTTTTTACGTGGCTTTATTTTAAGCATGTGATAAAAATGTCAACAAGTTTTCTTTTTCTTGACAATGCTTGATGTAAAGCCTGAGGTTAAAGGTCAGCCTGGCAGTAAGTTGGGTGTGTCATTAGTCAGCTAATCATCCTTTACGGCAACATTCAGCCTGATATTTGTTAATTTAACAGTAAGACTAATTATTACAGTTTATTAATATGCTTTTTTTTCAAATGTAAAAATTACAACAGAGCTGACAGTTTTGCAAGTGGGCGTGTGCTGATATGCTGTCAGACATAATAGCCTACAAATGTCCATCTTGGGAAGACAAGCAGTGACTGTATATGTTGAACCAGAGCCCGAGGAAATGATGCGGTCCTCCACTTTGTTTATTGGTGCTGATGATTCTGAAAGGCAGCAGAGGATATCAGCGCTGATAAGCTCTTTGTGATATCTGCGTCCAGAATAATATACAACACTTTGATTCATGTTAATGCCAAAGACAGCCAAGAGATTCATCACATTTTTCACTATAATTACTTATAACAATGTCAGTGTCAGTGCAATATTTTAAAGTGGACTTTAGATATTTTCTTTTTAATTCTCTTTAAGCAAAAGAAGATGTATAGTTCCCCCTCTTTTGTCACACAAAACCCAACACACTCTTTTCCCGCATGCACACAAACACACACACCTTTGTACTTATAACTCCTAATTGAACCTATTTATTGTAAATGCAAGTGACTAGAGAATGTGTGTGTGTGTGTGTGTGTGTGTGTGTGTGTGTGTGTGTTTTGTGCATTTTTGTTTACTTACACCTTCAAAAGACACATCTTCCTGTTTTGACTGCAGTGGGAAGAAAGTTTAGTGGTGGTAGGACAAACCACCACAGTTAAGTCAGATTTAACACACTTAATTTAATTTAATTTTATTGATATATTGGTCTTGTTTTTGTTTTGTGAGGAAATAAAACACAAAAAAAGACCATCTGCTTCAGCTATATTGCAAACTTTTACGTCTATTTTATATATTTTTTAAAAACAGAAATGGCTTAAGTGTTGTTTTTATAAAATAGGGGCAGTATGTAAAAAGAAATTCTTATAATTCATTGTATTTATTTCAGTTAATTTTAGCTGATTTATTATTTATTTTATACTGATGCCTCTTTTGCTTTGTACAAATCTTCTATTGGTGGAGTTTCTTGAGAGATTTTCTTTGTTTCTATGGACGTTTATGTCTGGTAAAATGCAGGTATAATACATTTTTGCCATACTTTATATTTTATTTTTATTTACTTAATATTTTTTTACTTTAATAATTTTGATCTTGGTGCTCCCTGTTAGAGGTTGTGACTACATTAATTAATTTTATTTTATTTCTGCTATAATAACTTGAACAAAGGATTTTAAACACGGTGAATATGGTCTATCCATTGAAGGGACGGGGTGAGCCACATGTATTAAATGTAGTGCAAATCAAAAGTCTCAGGGTTCCGAAGAAAAGGTTCAGATGAATGGCTGTTGAATGTTACCCCAAATTTCCAATTACAGAGTATCAGAACTGACCCTCCTGCTCACAGCATGATATTCCTAGCTATACATTTTACAATTTATCCTCCATTTGCCTTTTCCTGTATTTCACATAGATCTCCAGTTACACTGGAGTGGAAGCAGAGCGGATGTGGGTGTTTGACAAGGTAAAAGCTATTCAATGTCCTGCGGCCCTGTTTGCAACTGAGAATATTTTCAGCATGTGGTGTAAGGTTGGATCTAATGGACATGAGGAAATTAATGTTGCAATGAAAAGTGTTCTCTGTTGGGCCCCAGATTGAATTAAGAGAATAGCAAAGTAGTGTCTCAGCTGCCCCCAGTGAGGGAGTGCCTGCAGATAGACGGAGAGTGGTATGTTTTGAAACTCAGGGTTAAACGTAATGAACATGGACAACAACATCCAAACACTGCAGGAGGGAGCAACCATTTCCACGGCCCGTTAACAGGAAGGAAAATAATGCTCTGAGTTTTCCCTCACTGCTTAATGTCAGGGGCAGAATATTGTTAATTCAAACAAGCGTGTGCTCCAACATATATGTTCACTGTACATTGTAGTGCTGTGCTGTATTCTTCCTCTTCATTGTGTATGTTGCCCTGGACTTATAGGACATTTTCCACCACATTAAGGTGAACTTAAAGCTATATTAAACAATCACATTTTGTGTTCTCCAATTTGCCCTGTGGGTTAAATTCAAGCCTGTGTTCACTGTCTAAATATGGGTCATCAAATCATTAGTGTTGTTGGTGTGTGTTGGTTTTGTCAGACGTTTCACGGTTGAAGTTGTGGATCAAACAAAATATTCACAGCTTTCAGTCATACCTCACAAATTTCTTAATTTTGACCACTATGAGCCACTATAAGGCATGTTGAAGTGAAGGAGTTACATCACTTCAGAGAACAGAGGAGGGGTTGATCATTTAGTTGTTTAGGTGTATTTATGTCTGTTTATGACTGTTTTACCCTACATTTATTTTGTTTGTGCCAAATTAAAAATATTTCTGCAACTCTACTAAATATATTCACTATAAAAATACAAACACTGGCGTGATATATTTAATCACAAAAGAATTATTATGTCTAAAATATTTTTCACTTTTTGAAAATAAAAAGCAACAAGAACAACTTCCTGTAAAAGGACCACAAATATTTAACAAAGGTTACAGCAACAATCTATTGTACTTTGTTTTATGCGAATGATTTTATATTTTTGTGACTCTTTGTGTGCTCTTGTTGGCTTCAGTCGGAGAAAAAGGTGCTCCAAAAACCATGGGCTATCCTGGGATTGGCACCGACTGCTGTGGCAAGCTGAAAGAGCCGGGCAGCGCTTTACAGGGGGACTCTATTGCTGACTCCATTGACCTATCGGGCAAGAACAAGAAGCGACGCAATCGCACTACATTCAGCACGTTTCAGTTGGAGGAGCTAGAGAAAGTGTTTCAGAAGACACACTACCCCGACGTGTACGCCCGGGAGCAGCTGGCACTGAGGACAGAGCTCACAGAGGCACGGGTTCAGGTATGTAAGGCCACATTTTACAACTTTTTAAATGTTAGTAGAAGAAGGATTATACTTCCACCAAGACCTATTTCTGTTGTCCACAAATTCCACATTAAACCAGTCTTCTGCATCTGAAAGGTTTGGTTCCAGAATCGTAGGGCCAAGTGGAGGAAACGGGAACGTTACGGAAAGATTCAGGAGGTCCGCAACCACTTTGCTGCTACATATGACATTTCTCTTCTCCCTCGTCATGACACTTATCAGGTAGGTCCCTTCAAATCTCAGGAATTACTCATTGTTTTACACATGCACAACCTTGGTCAAGTTCATTCCAACAACTTCCAAATGTGTCCTGAACCTCTTTCCGTCCAGATGCAGGGCAACCTGTGGCCCGGGGCTTCAGGAGGAGGCGGTGGTTCAGGTGCTGGCTGTGTCCTAGGAGCTGACTCTATCCCATCATCCTGCATGAGTCCATATCCTCACCCACACAGCAATCTGCAGGGCTTCATGGGTATGCCCACATCCCCCAGTCATCCACACCACCACCACCACCACCACCCATCTCATCATCCAGGCATCAACGGCCTCTACTCGCTCCACAGCTTCCCGGGAGGCCTCGGTTCCCCTTCAATCGAGGGGCCTGAAACCGAATACAAGCCAACGGGCCTGGTGGCATTGCGGATGAAAGCCAAAGAGCCAGGCAGCATCCTCTCCTGGCCAACATGACCACAACAGTGCCATCACCCCATTATGCACTGACTGAGCCAAAGTATATTACATTCCTGACCCAAACACAGTCCCAGATGTACACTCCCATCTCAGCATATGAGTCATATGAGTCCTTTAACATTTATCTAAGCCAACTTGGAGACTTTTCACAATTGTGAATATCTTGGAAAAACTTTCACAACCATTAGGGGCAACTTAAGCAACTTGCACGAAACCCAACATATTAATATGAACTCTCTTGTTTCCAGTTTGAGTTTGATATCACAATGCTGAGACCAAAGAGGACGAATTATTTAAGCATGTACAAAATGTAATTATCATATTAATCACTGTTTTATGTCTTTTGTGCTTTTTAAGTGTGACCAGTAATAAAGGCCTCCATCTTAAATCAGCTGTCTTATTCGGAAGGAAAATATTTTGGAAAAAGAGAAAAACAAAAAAGACTTATTTTAGCCCTGATATGACTCTTTTAGAAAACGATAACCCAGAGAGCTAACCAAAAAGTCTGTGTCACATATTTAACTAGGGATGTGGTTGTGAGGCAAAAATGCCTTGCAGACTGTGGTTGCTATAAACATACAGATTTCTGCTGTGTGTGTGTACAGAGAGACGTACATGTGCGGCCTACTTGGCTTCACTTCAAGAGGCCTTCAGGTGGCACTTCATGTATCAGGAGAGTGTGGCAGGTTCATTAGTGAAAAGACAACTGAGTGACCACACTTCACTATTGATAATAAAGTAGAGAGTTTCCCACAGAGGGCTGGTTGTGCACTGAGGCAGCCTTCTCTCACACATCTGGCAACAGTGGTTAACCCGACCATCTGAGTAATGAGTTACAGTTTGATTGAAGAAAAAGGAATAACTGAGGCCCAGTGCTTGTTTTGTTTAGCAATCTCTTTAAATGAGGCCAGGTCATCTGCTTTATTTATAAATACTGTGATGATTTCGTGTGTAGGGAAATATGACATAAATATATTTCAGTCACATGCAGTCCTAATAATTGTTCTGAGAAAATCTCTATGTTGTGCTTTACCCCCAAACAATTTACTCTATTGTCAAGGAAACATTGAATTGCATGGTACCATCCCATCTGGTGAAAATTACTAAAATTACTAAATACCAACATATTCATGTCAGATGGGCAAACATTTCAATCTGTGTGAGACTGAAAAAAGGGTCACTGGTGGACAAAGCCCTCCTAAGCTCTGCTCACTCCCCAGGAGTGTACGTGTGTTTTTTTTTTTTTTTTTTTTTTTGGGGGGGGGGGGGTGTATATTGGCTCTCCTTTCTTTTTGCTTGCTTCACCATGACAGCCACACTGGGGCAGATTAGCTGCCATTCCCTTCGTCTGTGTCGGGGTTTTGTGAGAGCCACTAACATGTGGTTCCAATAGAAGTATGCACAAACCCATCAGAAACACTTTCCACACCCACAGCTTCAAATTCCAGCCAGGCCCTGGGAGACGGCAGCCCTTACTGCAGCTATATAGCCCCCCCTGATTAAATCCCAGATTAAGTGGAGGAGATAAGAAGACCTGCCAGAAGGGATAAGAGATTGTAGAGATGGCCATCCTTAGGAAAAATGGTGGCTCAATGCTTAATTGTAGTATTTATTTTTATACAGGGAGCAGGCTAATCAAATTTCTGCCCATAAACAAAAGTGGAATCTCAGTAAGTGACATTAACATTAACATTATAGTTGTTATATGGTAAATGCATGGTTTTTGTCAACTTACAATAGGGGGTCATAAGCTTTACTTAGCTCTTATTAAAGTTACAGTGCACATGCTTTGATCTGTATTGACTCAATATATCAGGCTACAAAGGACTCATATGATTTGTCAGAATAAATGAAAAATGATGAGTTAAGGCTGCACAATGCTTATTAACTAAGCATCACTCTGTGTGTGCAGGTCACTGGGTGAAGACTGTCATTAGAGTCTGAAAGTTACTATATCCTCAGCCTCATTAATGGACTGAAAATATGATTTAATGCTCACTAAAATCTGTAACGCTGCCTGCTGGCAACTGCTCTAAGCTTTGATCACAACAAGATTTATCTGGGCCTCGAAGTGCAGCTATTGTGACCCAACAGATACTGGTATTTAGCCTGTCTTGCTATAAGCTGAACAATGTGCTGCCACAGTCTGACCAGCTCACTTATGCAGTAAGGTTCAACATAGTCCATAGTAAAGGTTTTTTTGGCCACTTCCAAAAGTTATGCAGTCAATCTTCAACAGGCAAAAGCTCATACATTAGATCATCTAGTCCTATACTGATTTGCAGCTTATGCAGGAGTGCCGTTGATAACATTAACCTCAACTCAATCTCAAATGTTATGTTTGTTTTTATAAGCCAAAAATTCACTTAGAAATAGGGGGAAATAGCCCTATTAAAGTCAAGCACTATACTGATTTTAACGCCAGTGAGTAAATTATAATTAAATATATGGTAAAACTAGCCTACTATACTTTGTTCACATGTCCACTGGGAATAACAGTGTTTACTCATTTTTAAGGATTACTTGGAAGCACTATTTACTGTACTTTTTGAGTTGTTGTTCATATACTGCCACCTTGTGGTATTAGGACTAATTGAAGACAGATATTCTCACAATGCAATGACAAAGATGTATCCCTAGAGCACCTCACATTTATCCCTCCATTCGTCATTCTGAACCACAGTGGCGTAGGAAGAATTAAAAATGTGGGGGGGACTCCTTCTGTGGGTGGGTGGTGAAAAAAAATGTATTAGTATATTATGAAATATAATATAATAATATAGTAATTGCGATTTCCTGCGGATTTTAACATGTTGTTAAACACCTATTTTACCCACAGAAGTAAAATATTAACTCAAGAAATGTTTCAGAGACAGACTCAAAAATTTATTTTAAAAAATGGTGACAAACAGAAACTAATTCCAAGTGAAACAACAGTTATGTCAACCATACTGGTGGTACTACACTAACGGATTATACAGAGCCTCCATATCTGAGACCTTCTCTCATTTACAGAGACAAAAACCTGGCAAAGCTCCCTCATGTCCACCTGATTGAGTTTTCCCATCACTCACCCCAGCAATAGAACTTCCTCCACTGGCTCTACATGATGGCCCTGCCTCTGACTCACTCTCAGTATCAACCTCAAATATCAAGAGATGGAGAGTGCTTTACTTTTCAACTAACAACCAATATATATAATAAAAAAGTGAGCTTTAATAAATATATATATCATCAATGAAATAACATCAGCATATTTTGTTTGAACACAGTGGTCTTCTCATCATCCGAGTTTCAAAAAATTGTTGGGCCATGAACCAAACTCTGCTTAATGCACATAATACTGAAACACTAAAAATACTAACTTACAAAAAAATGCATGTCTTTATTTTTACTTGCTTATAAAACTGCTTAACTCACAACAAACCTTGTGGATGTGTTTATAATGATGCACTGCCTTATCTGCTACATCAGTGTTTCCCTGTTGCACTGTGTCCTGATGGTCCATTACATTTATTTTATTCTTGCTGATACGAATACGAGAAGGTGGCTATGTGTGCTGGCTAGGCGAGGCTGATGCTAGCAGGCTAACAGAAGCTAACCTGGCCTCATTACAATATGGGCTAACTCTCTGTGTCTTTGTTGGGAATCTCCTCATGTCCATTGTGTGCAGGGAGGCAGCAGAAAAGGCAAACAACATGTCGCCTGACAAATAATACCGTCTACTGTAACTGAAAGTAAACAGCAGCTTCCTCCCAAATTTTCTAAGTTGATATAACATGAATCTACCGTCACCTGGGGCCATGTGACAAACAGTAAGGCTTTAGCATGAGCTGGACTTCGTGGGATGACACTGACGTCACCTCCTCCAGCTTCGACCAGCACTGACGGTTCTCTTTGCGGTGTTTTACGCTCGCCCGAAGAAACCACTGGCTTTGTTAGGTCCGTTACTATAGTAACGGTATTGTAGCGCTGTGGTAACCAGGAAAACATGTGGATTTCCGGAGGGGGGGGGGGGTGCCCCCCTCTGATATAATGGGGGGGGACGCCCCCCTCTGATAAAATGGTAGTTACGCCTATGCTGAACCCGCTTCGTCCTGCAGTGCAAGGTCATGAGGGGCTGGAGCCCATCCCAGCTATCTACGGGTGAGAGGCAGGGTACACCCTGGACAGGTCACCTCACATTTATGAGGCATAAAAATAGCAACCATGTGATAAACTAAAAAAACATTATTATTATTATTATTATTATTATTATTCAGAAATGGCTCAGCCAGTGATTGACATGCGCTTTACAGTGTTCCTCCCATTTTTTAGCCAATCAGGGTGAAGGGGCGGGCCTTCACGGTAATCTTTACAAAATGGCGACTGTTGTTGTTTTGCTGCAGGGTCAGTGATTAAATCCGTTTTTCGTTTCAATTATTTTAAGCAAAAGTTTGCAGAAATAGAATCAGCAACGGCCAAGCGTTCAAAGAGTTGACTCCGAGTGGACTGAAATGAAAGGTAAAGAACGGTCGCCGCTGAAAAAACGGTCCCGGGCCTTGGATGATATTCGAGATAGGGGAGGATGCCACCCGACCAGCAAGAAAATGGGGGCTCTCACTGTTTCCAGTGGAAGTAATAATGGTAACAGTTCGGCCAAAGGGGACGGCGGCTCAACGAGACGGAGCTTGCTGGTTGAAAAAAGAGATAGAGATTTCGACGGACACGGTCGGAATTTAAATAATCACAGTTGTCAGTCAGCTGCTACAAGCTCCGTCGGTAAAAACCACAACCAGAGCCTGGCGCTTGATTTAGCCTCACCGAGGACCACTTCACGCGCAGAGCAGCGGATTCAGCCCCCCACCAACGAGAGTGAGTACAAAACATTAAAAATTAGCGACCTTGGAACACAGTTGAGTGACGAAGACATTGAGGATGGACTCTTTCATGAATTTAAAAAATTCGGAGATGTGAGCGTCAAGTTAAGCCGCAGCAACGATGAACGGATAGCGTTTGTGAATTTTAGAAAGCCGGAGGACGCCAGAGCTGCAAAGCACGCCAGAGGACGATTAGTGCTGTACGACCGGCCGCTGAAAATCGAGGCGGTCTACATTAACAGAAGGAGAAGCCGTTCTCCTGTGGAGAGAGACCTGTACGGTGCAGCTCAAAGCCATAGACATTTGCAGAGACCCCTTTCGCCAACCGGGCTTGGATACAGGGACTACCGGCTGCAACAGCTGGCTTTGGGTCGGCTCCCTCCTCCCCCACCGCCCCCTCTGCCCAGAGAACTGGAGCGAGACAGAGAGTTTGCTCTCTTTGAAGCCAGGGCACGTCCAGCTTTCATTGCAGAGCGAGCAGCTTTTCGTGAAGAGGATTTTATATCTCCTGAGGATGACCAAAGAGCCAATAGGACGTTGTTTCTGGGAAACCTGGACATAACTGTTACAGAAGCTGACCTCAGGAGGGCTTTTGACAGGTTTGGGGTCATAACAGAAGTGGACATTAAAAGACCAACAAGGGGGCAGACCAGCACATATGGATTTCTGAAATTTGAGAACCTTGACATGGCTCACCGTGCTAAGCTTAGTATGTCTGGCAAAATTGTGGGCCGCAACCCTATAAAAATAGGTTATGGGAAAGCAACACCTACCACACGCCTGTGGGTGGGTGGACTTGGACCCTGGGTTCCTTTAGCTGCCCTGGCCCGAGAATTTGATCGCTTTGGAACAATAAGGACCATTGACTACAGAAAGGGGGACACTTGGGCCTACATTCAGTATGAAAGTTTAGATGCTGCACAAGCAGCATGCACACACATGAGAGGCTTCCCACTGGGAGGTCCAGAGAGGAGACTTAGAGTGGACTTTGCAGACACTGAGCATCGTTACCAGCAGCAGTTCCTGCAGCCCCTACCAATACCACCATTTGACATGGTGGCTGAATCATTTGTTCACCGTGTCACACCTGAACCTCTGAGGGTCAGGGAACGGACTCCCCCACCACTTCACTTCAGGGAGAGAGAGCTCTTTCCTGGAGCTGAGTGGCCCAACCCAGCTATTCGTGAACGGGTGCGGGCCTCACCCTTTGAACCTCTGGAACATTTGGAGCGTGAACGGCGGACACGAGAACCCTGGTCTCTGGAAAGAGAACTGCAGGGACGAGAACCTGCACGCAAACGGCGTGTAATGGAAGATGGACGTCATTTAGATCATTCTCCTGACAGCACTGAGAGGACAGTAAGGCGCAGACGCGCTTCTCCAGATGGCAGTCCTGGTGGCAGCAGCAGAGATGGAGGACGCTTCAGTGACTCAGAACGCCCTATGCGGGGTGAGAGAGCCTCCCCAGCCCGAGAACGTCACAGTAGCGTTGAAAAGGGTGGGGTTGAACGGAGGCTCAAAAGTCAGAGTCTGTCTGACAAAGGACCCTCAAGTAGTGCTGTTTCAGTAGTTGGTGACCGTAAGCGCAAAGCAGGCGATGGTGGCAAAGGGCTGGCCAAAAGAGAACGTTCTGAAAGTAACTCTAAAGGCGGGCAGTCATCAAAGATGGATGGCACTAAACTCAGTTTGGCTTGGCAAGGTATGCTGCTGCTAAAAAACAGCAATTTTCCAGCCAACATGCACCTGCTGGAGGGTGACCACAGCGTTGCCAGTGACCTGCTCATCGACAGCGCCACAGGAAGACAGGTGAGCGAGCTCAAGATCACGCAGCGTCTTCGGCTGGACCAGCCCAAGCTTGACGAGGTGTCTCGGCGCATCAAGGTGGCCGGTCCCGGTGGCTACGCCATCCTGTTGGCAGTTCCTGGACCTACAGAGGATGCATCCTCGGCTGACCCAGCCGTCTCAACACAGCGGCCCCTTCGTAACCTGGTGTCCTACCTCAACCAAAAGCAAGCAGCTGGAGTCATCAGTCTGCCTGTGGGAGGGAGCAGAGATAAAGACAACACAGGGGTTCTTCATGCTTTCCCTCCCTGTGATTTCTCCCAACAGTTCCTGGATTCCTCTGCCAAAGCTCTGGCTAAAAGCGAAGAGGACTATCTTGTCATGATTATCGTTCGTGGAGCATCTTAAAACAAATCCCAATACACTAAGTTGTGTAAAAAATATGCTGTATGTCAGTAACTATTGCATGCTGTGTGTTCTGCATCATGGGGTACACTAGTATGATTCTTGATTGTTTGTAAGTTGCCATGTGATCCACTAAAAGGACAAACAGTGCCCTCCTACAAATCTACAAGGGTGTGTGTTTTTGAAATTACTTTTCAAAAATAATATGCCAGCAAGTAATTCAGCCAGCTTTCTGTAAATGGTTCCGTTTATTGAGTAGCTGAAGTATACACTTTAATTAGTTCAGTTAATTTTAGACAGATTATAATTGATATTTTTTTGATTCATTTAAAGGTTAAAACTTTCCAAACCTGAAAAAATTGCAAGGAGTGAACACAATACCACCTTCAAACTGCTACAGTGTTATAGCCACAGCTACACAGTGTTACAACAGTAACAGTAATAATGTATTATTATTATTATTATTATTATTATTATTATTATTATACTATATTGCCTTACACTGTACAGGTGGTGTTACTGTGTTATCCTCCTACCCATTTTACACAAGGTGAAATCTTTGAATTCCAGTGCAATAATATGTTGAATATTATCACTTTTTGATGGATCAATAGAAAAGGTGAGCAGTATGACATTTGGTGTAGTGAATGGTCTCTGGGAAAGAGTTTTGGTAAAATTACGAGGGTTAAAACCTGTTGCATCACTCTCCTCCTGTGTCACACTCCATTTATCTGAGATATGTGGTGTATTGATGAAGAGTTGTACAGGACATATTGTTGATTGTCATGAAGCACACTGTAGCCTGCCAGTGTGCATTTTCATAGTTGGAAAACATGAAGGTAATCAGTTAAAAAAAATAGATGCAGCTCATAAATTTCAATTACATACAGTAATTATTCTGCTCTTAAAAAAGCAAAAAAAAAAAGTCATTGTTTGGACTTGGGTGTTTGTTCCTTTGAACCAGAACAACAAAAATGCAAGATAGACATTGAACTCAAAGTGTGTCCACTGGTAAAACTAAATTGTCATGTTAATTTTTGTGAATGCTGAATACTAACAGGGAACAGAAACATAACACAATACGCATAGCATAGTAAAGCAAATAATAATGGCGTTTTTCATAATTTTTACTCAATATTTTTGTTCTGTGCACCCCTGTCTTAGAAATGGTTGTGTAATGTGACTATGAAAACTACAGTTGTTTCTTGGCAAAACGCTTACAGGATTTTGTGTTGGCAGTCTGTTACACTTACTCTCTTGAAACTAGTAGGTCCTTCAAAAAATAATAATTTTAATACTCAGTAAAATGCTGGTACAGAGTAACAAACCTTTGTTTAGTAAGTAAGTCAGTGCATTTTTATAGTTTTATAGGTACCAGTTTTGACCGTGTTTCATCATTCACACAAGGCTTAATTACCTTGTTTTTTTGCTATCGTATGTTTGTCATGTAGTATTAACAACATAAATTATCATTTGCTGAGTTTGATTTAATATGTATCATAACATTAATATGTGGGAAGATTGTATGTGTGGAAATCGCACCCACTGTTACCTTGGACTCCTGAGGAAGACGAGCGCAGAGCTGACAGCCTCTGCAGAGAAGTGTTTTGTGAGTCCTCACTGACAAGGCAGCTTTTAAGTTGTGTAGCCCATCTGCACCTGTGATGACTTCTGTTTTAAATGGAAAATTGAGCAATGTACACTTTGATGTCATG
This sequence comes from Parambassis ranga, assembly GCF_900634625.1. NCBI lineage: Eukaryota > Metazoa > Chordata > Actinopteri > Ambassidae > Parambassis > Parambassis ranga. The sequence continues at coordinate 10,432,344 of NC_041028.1, read as the reverse complement.
GGAAAGGAAATCGTAGAGCCCATGCGAAGATGTTCACATACCTGAAAGTGCATTTAGGCACTTAATGTGACCTATTATAAATAAATTGTTCATTTGAAGGGAAACCTGTTTCTTCGATGGAAGTGAATTGAAGAAGCAGCTGCCATACCTGATAGTGTTTGGAAAGGAGTTGTCACTTGAAGTCTTTGTTTCTGCACACGAGAGGGAGACGATTTGCAATTTGTGTAGCACCAGTGGAGAGAGAGACCTCCGTTTCATGAGAGGATCTTCTTACAGGCCAGTTCTGAGCTCCCAAGTTGCCCACCACACATTACTTTCTCCCTCATGAGCCCCTGTTACGTCCACAGTTGTTCATTTTGGCATGTGAACACCTGATCTGGATGGAAAAGCGTCTGTTGCCCCTTGTTCACAGCCAGCCATTCTGCAGTGTGAGACAGATGCAAACACCGGGGTGGAGCACACACCAGCACATGCCAGTATCATGTTGTCTCTGTGGCCATTACACTAAAGGTTTCTTGTGCATTGTTCCTAAATAGGAGGCGAGGGAAGCTCAACGTCGGTCGTCACACACTCCACTTGGGAGACTGTGGGTGACACTGCTCTGAAATTTGCCATAGCACCCACAGTTCAACCTGTCCCACAACAGAACCAAGCTGAACCCTGGGCTGATATGTGTTTATTATATTTTGCCCAGTTATGATCTGATATGACTTGGGCCGAACCTCAGCTAGGAATACTGCTGGCCCCTGTCTCTGTGTTCTCCTCTGATTGAACGCTCTCCGAGGAGGCGAGTGAAGAGGTGTGTTTGAGTTTCTGAAGCTGTGTTTCGTTGTCATCTGAGGTCTGCTGCAGCATGGAAACATAAAAGCCTGATTGTTTACCCTTTTTGACATTGCTGGAAGGAATTCATGCTGTGGACCCCACTCCTACCCCAAATTCTTTCTAGGATATCTTGCCAGTTCTTTTTTTTATAAGTTAAGGGGCCACTATCCATTTCCACCTATCACCCATTCTAGCTGTATTAATATGAAGACAAAAGCTGAGGAGGACCACTTACCAAAAGAAACATTGCCATCTTGAGGACCAAGGAGCAGATGCTTTCTCCCACAGTCAACTACCTGACACCCAGAACGGAGCTGGTACCACTGCAGCGGCGGCTGTGTAGAAACAGGGAGACGGTGAGTAAGGTGAACAAGTGCTGCGTGCCACGTCTGTGTCGGTGGCTCAGGCAGCAGCGGTGAGTATACAGTGTCAACGCCACATTTTCTCATAACAAATGCAAAATGGTGCACACTGGCTTTCAGCCAGTCATTACTCAGGTTGTTTTCCACTGATGGCAATTGGCATAAATACAAAATCCTATCATAAAACAGAAGGAGCATTTAGTGCCCACAATGTATATATATCGCTGCTTTCTCCACCAACTAGGTTAGAAAAAATTAGATTATGAGACCTATGCATCTGATCGTCTTAAATATTTAACAAATGTTCACCCACCTGCATAATTCTTGTGTTTGCATTCTTTGCGAAATTGATTAAAACTATTTTTTTTTAATCTATTTAGTCTGCAACAACTGTCATACCTCCAGCTAGATTAGCTACAAAATACTGCACTGTGTTGCCTAAATGCTCTTTTATCACTCTTGTAAAGATTGTGTAGAGATGAGGTAACAACACACAAACTAGAGGCTAAGTTAGTAATAATGTGGTCTTTGAGGTAACTGTTGCGCACTTTCACCTAAAATGGGTTAATTCTTTCTTGGCAGAGTAAAAATAAAAATAGCTGCAAGCATGAGTAATTACTTCATTACGTTTACTCAAATCTCACCCTTAAACTAGACAAATTTCTAATATTGCCTTTAGACAGATATGCAGTTTTTACTCAACATGCATGTTTAAATGCTTTAATTAGTTACATATTTTAAGACCTAATAATAAATAGTTATCGATCTAATATAAGGGGAAATGACAAACCTTTATAGAGTGATATACACACAGGGCCATTACTAATAGCAATCAATGTAGCTCCAGCTAATGAAATTGATGATACTGATTGATTGACAAGGTCCAGACTTCAATTGAAAAAAATCAAAGCAATTTGAAACTAAACAGAATCAGTCTGTGGCCCACAATATGCATCTTCTCTGCTACCAGTGTAGTCAGGCTGTATGATGAGACGCAAATGTAATGAAAATCTTAGACATTCATCTAAACAATTTACTCATTATTGCTACACAGTTAGGGTTGGTGGTGGAGGCGTCCAAAAAACTAGAAACTTAAAGAAAAACATTGACATTTTACTTGCATGATCTTGGATGGGGTTTGTCTGTGTAACACACAGAGAACACATTGTTCTTAAAAGTTTTCCATGACAAGGATAACATCTTTGTTTTTGTCAAACCTTTGCCATTTGGTGAAACCTATCCAAATCTAGACAAAACATGATAGTGCCATTATTGTGACATTAGTGTTACTAGGCAAAACAACAAATATGAATCTTTTATCAGAACATGCTTGTTCAGGTATTGTAATTGAATATAAAATGTATCACTTTAAATCTAACACATTCATTTCAGAGTAGTTCATTGTAATATGAAGCGAATATATTATTTAATTCTAATGAGCATTAAGTGCAAACAGGCTTATAATAAGATTATGGGTTCTGGTGTTTGAATCATCTTATTTCGTCAGTTTTAAAATGTATGTGCATGTTTTCTTCTACAGAGCTTTCTGGGAGCAGTTTGTTCACAGGACACTGAACACACCACCCGGTGTCATCCATTGTAAGTAACCTTTTGATTAGTTACTGGAATGACATGGAGCTTTTTAAAATGAATATAAAATGCTCTTACAAGCCATTGTTGAGTTTAATTAACGATGAACACAAATGTAATAATACTCATGAGCAGTTGTGTTTATTTAGTAATGTGTCAATAAAATGTGTTTCATTTGCTGCAACTTCTTGTGTTGTCTTATTGGTGCTGAATCACACAATGGTGGACTCAGTCAGTTTATTACAGCTGACCTGCACACTGTTACAGAACTTAAAAATGATCTCCACAGGCTTGTAAAAGGACATCTGTGATTGATTAAGCACATTTTCTAACATCAATCAGTTAACAAATCCATGAGCCAGAGTACGGTAGTATTAAAGAGTGCTGGACCCAATAATCCATTCACTGCAGCAAAAACAGGATCAGACACCATCAAATTGCACTCAGGTCTTTTAACAGAGGTGTTTAAGACATTACCAAAAAGACATCAAAATGACTGAAAAATATCCTGACAGCTAATATGATCCCACTCCCCAATCTACATTTAAAGCATCAAATACTTTTCATAAAAGACTTATTATGGTACAAAATATTCACTGGCCCTAAATCACAAACGCGCATTGGTGGTGAATACAACTCGTAAACCAAAAGAGCTTTTGTGCATGACTGTCGTTATAGAAACAATACAAAGAGCCTTGCTCTGTATTGTCAAAGCGAGTTGAGGGGGAATAATTTGGTACTAATTGAAACAGCATTCTTCAGGCAGAGGCCTTCATCTGCCACAAGAGGGCAACACAACAAAACAAATTCCCCAACTCAAGAATGGAAGTGACTGAACAATTGGGAAGGGGGGGATCTATTTTGACTGATGTAGTTTCAAGTGGTAGGTCCGTTTCTAATGTGATCTTTGGCTGACGTTACAGGAAAGTTAGTAAAAGATACATCACCTCGCAAGGCAAGCAGTGGTCAAAAGCAAGGAATCCACTGAAAACACATAAAACCTCTATCATATAAAAAAGATTCAGCAACCAAGAGATTCTCATATATAAACACAACATAATTAAAAGTTGCATTGCCATTCACTGGCTGCCTGCAGGCACTGTGAAGTCTGGTCAACAGCCTTAGAACAGATCGGTTGGTGCACCGTGCATTTTTATAGCAAAACAAATCCACACTGCTGGTCAGAGATTTACTGACAAAATAACACACACACACACAAAATCCTGCTGCACAGTGAAGCCATCAACCCTCAGTCTAACTGTAGTTAGTACATTTAGAAGACCTTAACTAACAGGCCTCTTCCCTCAGGAGCTAGTGCATTTGCTCTGCTTGGTAAAATGTGTGTTTGTCAAACGTCAATCTCTGTGTGTGATAGAACTTGCATAGAACAGCTCACTAGCAATGAATGAATGATTTTCTCATCTGCAGGCGCTGCAAATAAAACATAAAGTCATGACTTGCTATTTAAATGTGCATTATAGTTAGTGACCCACAAAAGGAAAAGGTAGTTTATAGTAATAAAGGTCACGTTAATAAAATTAAAAAATATATAATAAAACATTGGTTGAGAAAAATTTAATTGTTTTCATTTGTGCTGAAGATTGCAAATGCAACAACTGTAAACAGGTTCAAATCTCTTGGAGCTGTATTTTAAGAACTGAAATCATTAGAAGTGGAAGCATAAAAGAAGCTGGAGGGCTGAAAGTAGTCAACTGAAGTTTCAGTTTAGTAGGTGTTGATGCTAGCACACAGCTAAGAGTAAAGGCTGCTAGCGGTGAAAGGAGGGTTAGGGTTAGTGGGTCCTCTGCAAATGCTGGTATGTAAACAGCTGAAAGTCAATTAGTTACAATGGTCATCTGATAAGTGTCATCTCATCTAATCTGCACTGCTGGAAGCAGTTTAAATGCAGCTTAGATCATTTAAATATTGACATTCTTCCTCTGACAGAGGCCTGTTAATCAGAAATAACAGACCACAGAATTATCCAGTCAAAACTGAGTGTGCTACACAGCTGTGTGCAGTTTAACTATGAGCCGATGTGTGCTGACCAAGAGCAGGTTTTAGATTAACAGTTAAAAACAATTTTTTTTTTAACATTACACAAAGTGCTCCTAAAAGTCAGTCACATACTATACAAAAAAACTATGAAAAGTATGAAAAACTGAGCTAATGTCACTAACAGTACATGGCAGCATGTAGACAAATGTATGAAGGAGGAGGGGGTAAGGGAAAATAACATTTAGAAGATTAACTTCAATAAGAAAGCTGAGAAGATCAAAGTGTTTCCATATTAAAACCTGCTAAAAAAGCTATCAATAATAGCTTTTTTGACAGAAATATAAGAGTATATGTGCGTGGCTTTAGTGAGTATAGCAGTTAAATGCTAGCACATGCCTTCAATAGTGTTGTTGGGACAAAAGATTTTTGGCTTTGTATAACAGACCTAACATTGAGCCTCATGCAGCAATATTCAGATGCTTCACTTGACAGTAATGCCACTTCAGTGCATCGGTTTCTGAAGCTTCTATCACAAACAGAGATCCACTGCCCGGCACAGTCCTGCCAGTGATGCACATGATAGTGAAAGCTAACTGCACAGAACAGTTTTTTTCTTACATTGGTAAAAATTCTCTTGACTGTAAAAATTTCCTCTGTTGTGAAGAAAAGAGGAAAAACAAGAAACCACTGTTGGCAGTTAAAAGGTCAGGGGAAATGTCATGCAGCATAATCACAACTTGGCCCAAAGTGCATATTAGAGAGTACAGGTTTACAGATACAGGTAAAGGCTTTCCAAAAGGTTGGGTGAAAAGTACATCTTCAGGAACCTGTGCTGAGATCACAGAAAAACTCTTGGAAGACAGGATTTTGAGATCAACTGCAGAGCTTAGTTTCTAGCAGTATAATGTGCAATGAATTGTGGCTGCAGGTTTGCTGCTGTGTTGAGGAGCATTTTAATTTGTCAAGAAGTTATGGTTGTTGTCTGCTTCTTCAGTTTTTGTGTTACTTTGACACAGACAGGAAAAGAGGGAACATATTTTGCTGAACAGAGGAATTTTGGCTTTTAAAATTTCAGCATTGAAGTCTGTGCACCAACGTCCCAACAACTGTATGTTCTTGGACATCCTGTTACCATGGTCACAACCTTCTTTTCCTTGGACTGCGTAGTGCTCCTGCTGAAACGAATGGTCGAGGTCCTGACTTTAAGCTGGAGTCCGAAGTCCAAGGTATGCAGCCCTGTGGTCATGAGTGTGTTGGTTTACAACTGAAGGCCTTTACTGGATTTCATTCCTACACAGCGCTGTTCTGCAGGCGGTCAGGGGTGAAGCAGCCATTGGTCTTACAGCTGCTTTCTGCTCTCTTGTTTTGGGACTGTTTCCTCTTGGCCTTCCAGCGCTGAGCCAGCGGCTCCAAGAACAGGGAGAGGGAGGAGAGGAGATAGCAGAGCCCCGCCAGGTAGAAGGAACAGTCATAAGTCTGAGTGTAGTCGTACAAGAAGCCTACAAAACAAAGAATCATGGGGACACAAAGAGTTGGTCTATTCATGGGTGAACAGTGAGCATATTTTAATCATAGTTACATAAATCATGTTGGGGCAAGCTGAAGCAGCCAAATGAAAGAACATTTTCATTTTTGCTATTTTTACAACCTATTTTGAGCATTCACAGATTTAACCCATTATTGTAAGTCCTCATGGACATTTATTTGTTGCATTTTTAACATACTGCTAAAGAAAGGTCTAAATAAACATCGCAAACCTAAACTGTTAGAAAATCATGAGGAACTCTTTGTAAAGCATTTCTGAGCTGGACCTCTTCAGGAAGAATTTAGATTTTTCAGAGTGAATAAAATGCCTGCTGTTTATGTGTCTCACTTCCTCCTCTGAGAACAGTGCAAGACAAATATATGTGTTGGGATGAGATTTGTCACCATTATATTCATGAAAAAGGCAGAAATATGTTGCACATCAAGGCCACATTTGGCCATCTTGAAGCAGGTGACCAGTGACCTATTCTCATGTTATTGTTGTTTATATGTTAAGCTTACATCTATAATCATAGATGTAAGCTTAACATTAAGCACAGAGTTATCACTCGTAATTCCATGATAAAGTATTGTATTATATTGCTTATATACTAAAAATCAAGTTATTTTCTTTCTAGGCTGCACTCTGACACTCTTCATGTCAAATGAGTTGAACTGAACAAACCAGGTCTGGTACTGTCTGGAGTTAAAGGGCATGGCAACGAGTATGTAATCATGACCTGCAGCCTGACAGAGGGCCCTATGGTTTGCCAGACGTCAGATTCTTACTTAAGCAGCAGGGATGGTAAACAGAGCCACATGCTATTTCTGTACTGCCCCTAACAGGGGTCATTAGTCACGTTTCAACCTCCCGAAATCCATAGGCTCCGCTGAGGGATTGCTTAACACAGTGTGGAGGGGCAAGGTTAGTATTCATGGCCTCTTCAGTTTAACTGGGGCCAAATGTTACCAATTAGGCTGAGGGGAGTTATTTTTCCTCGATGCAGCTCACATATTAAAAGACAAAAAAGGTTATCGTAATAAGATATTTTCTATCTTTAGCATTTAATGCATAAAGACAGACACATGCAGGTGTTACACAGATGACTAAAAATACAGGCATTTTTTTAACATGACTAGGAAAACACATGTGTAGTTCGTTAGAATGAACCAGACGTAACGAAAACACTGAAACAAAAACAAAGTTAAACTCAGTGACTCAAACCTGTCTTGAATGGAGCACCGTTCCTAAGGGTTTAACTTGCTTCAGGCATGATGAAATCTGATCTGAAAGCAATCTCTAAAATTCAAGTATGCACCGAGGCCTGGACTAACTTTAGGTTGTTTTTCTCCTGTGCGTTGCAGTTTGCAAACACAGTAACTACACTCACACAGACAGGCTGACACACTACAAGGAATTCATGGCCCCATGAAAATATGTGCTACAACAACCATCCTCAAAAATATACACTCGTATGAAGGCCTGTCAACCCTTTCACTAATCTCCCAACCAATCATTCACTCCCTGCCTGAAGCACCTATAGCTTAACACACACAAATGCACGCACACACAGAAACATGTGAACAAACTTCACCCTGCCCTCTGTGTCACAAATCACTTAACAAACCTAACATCAGTGCTACCACCCCATTCACAGCAGCACATGCACTGTGTATGTTATTGTACATTTGGAACGGTGGGTCAGCACATGTGTGCACATCCTGAGGGTTTTCCATGACATGATCCACTCACCTGCCAAAGGAGGCCCTGTGAGGCAACCCAGGCCGACAAAGAACATAGAGAAGCCCATGGAGTTATTGAGTTTATCGGACCCGACCAGATCTACCTGCAGGGCAGAACAAATCATTATTATCCTGCATACCTTCATACAGCAAGGCTGCCATCAGGCTGCCATCTTTTATGTTTGTGTTTGCAGTAGTTACACAATTATTTGCTTCCCATTTAGATTTTTCCTCACTACCAATATTTACCCACAGAATATTAACATCTGAAATATGTCCTTCAAACTACTGTACCTGAACATGTAACAGTGTCTAAAGTTTTCTGTCAGAAAAGGCTCATCTTTAAAGGCACAATACACCAAGATACTCATAAAAGTTTCACCTAAATACACAAAATTTAGCTGTAAATTATTGATACAGGAAAATTAGAAATCTAGATTAAGTTATCGAGTTGGTCAAGTTGAGTCGCGAAAGGCTGCAATTCCTCCAGTGGCCACTTGAGGGTGGCTTTAACAACACTAAAATCAGTAGCTGCCAGCTTTGCTGGACCCTGGTTCAACTGACGCTCCTCTGCTCATATTTACAGGGGTTCTAATGAGATGCACTGAGATGATGGCAACAACTAGAGCCTCGACTCTGGGCGTCAAAACCTCTCTAATTACTTAATCAATTACAAACTACTACAAATTACAAATCATTTCTGAGGAAAGCTTGTTCAGAAGATTAACAAATAACGTCAGTATGATAGATGAGCTTTATCTAAATCATTTATATCTTCTCACTTGAAAAGTGTGGTTAAAAAAAAAATATCACTTTTCATTATTAAAGTTGTCACACATCACCATTTAGACCCAGAGGCATGTCCTGGCCTTTGAAACCATACCATGTGTGAGTGAAGTCACCCCACATGCATCCTCACGTTTTTCTTTTGAACAGTGATATAACCTGAAGATATTGGATCCCCACTGACTTAATGCACTGTTCCACCCATAACAGTAGGTAGGAAAGATCTCCAACGGTCTGCGTTAAGGATAGGTTTCCCTTTCTGTGCGTGACACAATGATGTAATGAAGCCACTTCACCTTTATGGTACAAAAGCACACGCAAGCACATTTATTGTGAATTCAGCAGATGGGAGAGTCTGATACTGTGGGGTCTTGCAGGGTAAATGAACTACAGACTGATAATATAGTGGGGCTGACGTTGGTGGGATTGTGTGAGAAGTCAAACGATATTGGGAGAGAGCACATTGCCGTACTATCTAAGGGTACCACAGATTCTACAAAGTTTAACTGCCCGTACTAATCTTTATTGATTTTCTACACTTGAAATGTTCCCAGAACTTCCACCATGCACTGTAATGTAACATGATAACACTTGCATATATCAGTCCCTTCAATAAAAATAATATATAATGTAATCATAAGAAAATACCTGAATTAAAAGCTTGTTTGTTAATTATTGGAAACATGATTCTGCATTTTGTTTCAGGTGTTCATTGACTGCATGTGCACTTATTGGCCATCATCTGCCCTCTAATGAGTGATAATTACACAGACCACTGTATAACCTGCATAATAAACGGTTTAAGGTTTATTTATTATGAGTGAGAGCTGTGTATATATTCAGACAGCATTTCCTTACAAGAACAGGCAGCAGCAGAGCCATGTAGCCGCCACAGAAGATGGCAAAGAAGACAGCATAGACCATCAGCAGGATGTAGGAGGTTGCCAGAGGGGAAAGCAAGTTGACCAAGCCACAGAGGATCAGGTAGGCTTTGTGGTAGTGGTATTTATGGAACAGGTTCCTGTCTGTCACCCAGCCTGAGGCCAACTGGGCAATGGTCTCTGTGATACCTGTAATACAAAAAAGGGTGGATTACAAAATGTCAAAATGTATTCGCCATAAAAGAAAAGAAAAGAAAAGAAAGATAGGTGACAAATTCTTTCTAGGACACCGTGAGACAAAAGTGAGTCTTTGGGTTTTTCCTTTTCTTAGCTTTAGGTGATTTCCAATAAAATTGTTGACATTCTACTTACACTGTGTTGAATAACTATTGATTTGTAAGTAGTGGCAGAAAAGCCATTTCTCCAAAACTGGGTAAATAAAATCTAAACTATGACTGGGTAGAACTATGGGGTGAACTTTCCGTTTTTTTGGCTGCTGATCTGAGAAGGTTATTCTGTGTTTGTACCCATTTGTAAAGAGTGAGCCTGAGTATAAGTTTGTAAAAATGATGAAATACTCTGGCACTGTAAACCTGCAACTGCATGGTGCATGTTCAGTAACCCACACATCCCACTGGTGATAAGAATATATCAGAATATTATATATAAGAATATTTGATAAGATATATATGATATGATATATGACATGAATATAAGAGCATCCATCAGGGTGTTGACACCACCAGATGTATTCAGCACAACTATTTAGAAGAGAGAACTTGTGGAACCATTCAATGGGATATGCATCACATCCATTGATGGAGGGTGTTCCCCAACTTTCAAAGAATGGACTTAGTCGATACCATTTACACTAGATAAACACATTTCAATAACCTTTCAGTGAGAACCATCATAAACTGATACATAATACATACAACAGAGAACCATTTAACTCTGTTATGTTGGCGCTAAGATGATCCTGCTGGGCCTTGAGTATACAGGGGTCAGAGGTCAGTGTTCCTAGCTGTATGTTGAACTGAGTTGCAGAAGGTCAGTCAGTCTCAGCCCATAATAACACCAGTAGTTTCAGTACAGCTAAGGTAATCTAGGAGCAAAAAGCCTGTGTGTTTTTTAGGTAGTGCATTTATTCTAAGTTTTACAAAGACAACGCCAGAGAGAGGGTGATGGTGGATCTCCACAAGTATGTTTATGGGGGTGGGGCAGAGAAAAAGCCTCATAGGACAACTGGGCAGGGCAGTAATGCCAAATCCAGTTGTTCTTGTTCTGTTGTCTGTCATTCATCTGTTAACATCTGCATCATTCTAGCAACAACCAACACACACTATTTACTAAGCACAATGCACCTAGTCTGACAAATTATGTGCCTCACACGAGTATGACGCCAGGGCAGATGCGGACTGCTCTCTGCTGAGGTCAACTGGAATGCGATAGGCGATGCGGAAACTGCAGTGGGGTATTGACTGTTGCAGGAATAGCTACAAGCAGACAACACTGAGCCACTGATCAATGAAACAAACTGGTTCTATGCAGATCCGAGTTATCCATCCTTTGCACAGCATCTGCAGCACAGCTCCACTTGCTGCAGTCATTATACCGTCAGCTTTCAACTACGGGGGGAACATCTTGTTGAACATTAATCTGCATCACTAACACTGCGTATATGGTGACAGTATATGGTAAAGTGTTCTATGGGCCTTTGAATGAAGACTGAAAAAATAAGGAATTCTGGCCTTCTTGCTGAATACCTTTGCTGTCCTTACATAACAGAACCTAAAGCACCTTTCTCCACCAAGGTTAGGAAAGATGACATGATGCAGCTGTGCAGTGTTTGTGTGTTCTCCTCTCGTGACCCAAGACATGTCCCGGGGTGTCCCCTGTTTGACTACAGACAAGTTCTGAGTTAGTTTGTGTGTTTAAAGCTCAGCAGGTTAGTTCAGCCCTGCAGCTGTTCCTGTACAGACTCAGCACAAAGCTGTTTAAATTTGGCCCCTCCAAGTAGCACCTTAACCGAAGTGCATCAGGGACATTGGTTCTGTCCATTTCTTTGCTAACAGGCGCAGATGTGTGAACATTAACAGCCCATGAGGCAATGCACATCATGAAGAAATGCTATTTCTTTGCCATAAAGACAGACATTTTGTCACAAGATTAAAGCAAAGGGTTTTAAAAGGCATGTTGGTTTCCCAGCTTCTCTGAAGCCTCTACTGGCTTGTCCTGCCTCCTCTATTGTACGCACTGCCGCCTCAATGCTCCGTTGCAAAGTATCAGCCACTTTAGAACTTGCTCAAACAAAACTAGGAGCCCCTCTTGTCACCACTCCAACAACTTTACTCAGCTAGCTGTTGCTTAGCGACTCCAGTTAGCTCCAGTGTTGATGACTGAGGGTTGACGAAAGGACTGACCCGGACGATAGTGGCCTCTCTCTGCCTTAGCCAAGTCAAAGGGCCTCTATGACAAGCGTCGGGCTCAGGGGGAAAAAGGGACAGCGGGACTTTGGGACGGAGGCTTTGTGATGTGGGTGGCACCCCGTCTCTTTAGCTCTGTCTCCCTCTTTTTCCCTCATTACCGTGCACATGACCAGAGAATGTGACAGAACAAACGTGTCTGAGTCAAAAGGACCCATCAGTCTGCTTGCTGGCACAAACCTCATCTTAGTAAACACACAGAGCATCAGGGAAAATCTATATCCACTGTTTTTAATTACAGAAACATCAGAGAGGCTGATTTAACACCCATTTGTTTGTCACATTTAGTGTAATTTAATACAGCACCAGTACCTGAGTTTGTTTTCATCTGAGCAGCATTTCTTGTACAGCCATAATGTTTCCTGAGCCCTCAGTCTTCTCAATTTTCTCATTTTATGCTGCAAGGTGTCAAGCTGCTGCGGCTAACATTGTGACAAAAATGCTGTATTCTTACATCTGTCTACTTTATTTAGTACAACAAACCTTTTTTCCCTTAAAGTTAAAAATGCATCACCTGAACTGTTCCCTGTGCTAGATATGTTTGCACCAAAACTCATTGCAAAAGAAATACATCTCTGTCTATCTAATAACAACTGATTTCCAAGGAAACAGATTATAAAACAGTAGTGTGTAACACATAAATGCACAACCCCATCTGGAGTATTTCAATTATTCACAAGGCCTGAGCATGCACTCTTACAGAAGTACACGCACATGTAGCCAAAAATGTTAATGCTGTGTTCTGTTCATATGGGGTGGCCTCATCAATGGCATACTGCTGAACCCACCCGTCCTGGCCAGTGGACCAAAGTTCAGCTTTTATGTAAGCACATTCATTACATAAGACTGCAGAGTCTGAGCAGCTCACAAATAATTAATGCTTAGAAGTTGACTGAGCACTTTTTGCATCACTTCTTAGACTGAGACTTAAAAAACCTGGACCTCCTGGTTCACAGTCACTTCCTGCTAGAAGCCAAAGACATTAGGGCAGCAGTCTGATATCTGTTTAGTCAGGAGTGTGTCGGTGTGCGGTCTATTTTTGTGATGTGGTGTTTTACCATCCAGTAGCTTTGATTTGAATTGACCTCCTTAGTGCATTTAAATAGGAGAGATGTAACATTTTAACCAGTGCAGTCTGTCTGCTGTGTCAAATAAGATAAGATAAGATAAAACTTTATTAATCCCGAAGGAATTTTTTGTGCCAGAGGTATCAAGTTACATTAAATGCAGTTAAGTACAGAGTATAAGAGTATAAGTGTCACTATAATCCAAAATAAGAGTACATGATGAATAAATGATGAAGAAGGTTGATAAGAGAAGTGACATTATGTCAAATACATCTATTTACTAGTTTTAGGAGCAATCTTTTGAAGCAGGTATGCTAACCAGCTGGCCAAGAAACAGTTAGGTACAACACTTCCTAAACACCTACACATGTTCAGTTAGATAGAGCCATATTAGCTGCTTTCCCTGTGCTTTCCAGCTTGTTTACTGTACAGATATAGAGGTGTAACTTTTCTCTCTACTCCAAAAGATCAAACTATCCCTTTATGCTGGGTTGTCATACATAACATAAGTAGAATCTTTTGAGCAGTGTCTCACCTGCCACAGAGATGATGAAAGAAGCATCCATAGCATCAATGCCCAGGGTTCTTGCGCGTGCAGATAGGTGGAAGTAAGGGATGAAGTAGGCCAGCTGACTGAAGACCAGGGACCACGTGTAGATGCAAAAGAACGGGTCCTTCAGCAAGGAGAAATCCAGTACTTTGGCTTTTCTGACAGTCACCTCACTCGGCAAGCTGGTATGTGAAGGAAATCCCACAATGGTGGACCCATTCATGCTGCCGTTGAGCTCCGCTGAACTGTCTGGAGTTGTGGGTTTACACTGACCAACATCATGGTGGGGCTCATGGCCATTCACACCATTGAGGACAAGTCTGGTCAGTTCAGGGTTCGCCGAGTTGTCCTGGAGTTCCTGAGTACACTGCCCCCCAAGGTTCTCAGAGTCCTTGTGAGGGCGAGGAGAGGATGAAAAAGAGTCTGATTTGGAGACACCATTGGATAAGTGAGAGGAGCCACTCAAGCAGTTCTTAGTGTATTCCTTCTCTGAGGAGCTCTTGAGAGAAACAGCTGGGCTCTTTTGGGTAGGAGAAGAGGTAGGGTTTGAAACAGGCGACTTCACTTTGATGGGCCGCAGAAGCATCCCAGACGCCACCAGATTCAGCATAAGACCACCAAGAATCAGCATCGCACCTGTGAATGGCAAAGAAGGCTCAGGTCATCACATTAAATGTGCCATACTATTGCCACAAACTGATGTTGGACCTACCGACCTTGCCAAGCATATTGGTCCAGAAGCAGCTGAGTGAACGGAGCGAGGGCAAAGGTCAACCCCATCCCAGAACGCCCAATTGCATACGCTGTTGCTAACCTTTTTCTGAAGTACAGTGCTGTCACCACTGAGAAGGACTGGTATAACAGTGCAAAACCCATTCCTGAAAGGAGTTAGCAAACACTGCTTCAGTCACAGGCACATCATTGAAAATAATTCACTTCCAGGGCCATAACATAGACATCCTTTTATGACATCAGAGAAACAGTGAGGGCATAATACGCATTTTAACTCACCAACTATAACTCCCATGCTGATGTAGAGGAACACCACACTGCTGGCAAAGATACTAATAAGGAAGCCTCCACTAACAAACAGTGCCCCAGTAATGGAGGTTACCCTGGCTCCTAACTTGGCACAGGCCATGGAGGCGATGGGGGCTACAAAAGTCACAAAAGAGGAAGCGCAAAGACAAATAGAGTTTAAAAAATCCTTGTGGGCTGAGAGATAAATTGGTGATACATAGGACAGAGTTTTCAATTCAAACCTCCAGACAGACGCAGACTTGACATGATGGAACCGATCCAGCTAATGCTCTCTGCTGAGCCTCCAAACTCATCTTGAAATGCCACAAAGAAGATCCCAAAGCTCTTCAGAGTGCCCATCACAAGGACATTTACCTGCACACACACAAAATTAAAATGTCAGATATAAAAATGTGTTTGGCACCACTACTGTGGAACCAGCTTTCTACTTGGGTTTGGGAAGCAGAAACCACCTTCACTGTTAAGACCAGGCTTAAAACCTTTCTTTTTAGCAAGGTGCGAAACTAGTCTAAACACTAGTGTGTAGAGAAGCTGGGTATAGATACAGTCACTTGTTTAAATGGCTACTGCCATAGGTAGCATAGGGCAGGTAAATTCTTAACTTTTAGTATAGCTATGTTGCTATGCGCCTACACTGTTGAGGGACAGTCGAGGGAAACATGATCCACAGAGCAGTTTCCTGATGGTAAGTAAATCCACTGTAATATATCCACAATAGCATGGGTGACAACATCAACAACCTTTATCTGTAATGTATGTTGTTTGTTGCATGTTTGTTCCTCTCTCTCTCTTTCATTCTCTCTGTCCTGTCTACCTCTTCATCTCCTCCTCTTCCCGGCAGGCTATCAGCAGGAAGGTTTTTCCTTTATGAGTTGGGTCCTGCTCAAGGTTTCTTCCTGTTAAGGGAGATTTTCCTTGCCAAAAATTGAATTAAAATGCCACATTCATTGATGAAATAAGATATCTTAAACATTTCACGTGCACGTACCAGGAAGCAATGCAGCACAACCATCCAGCCCCAACCTCCATCTGGTGGGTCCTCATACTGGATCTCCTTCTCTTTCTCCTTCTTTGAGCTCATGGCATCCTTCCTGAACAGGTTCATGGCGGCCTTAGTTTCACTTCAAGGGAAATATAAAAATGACTTCAAAGTTAATCTGGCAACAAATAAATGGAATAACATGGAATGTACTCACAGTTATAATTACTATGAAACTGCATTATTTTTCTTCTGCAGTTTTTGTTTCATGCAACTTGTCAGGAAACTCCAAAAAGTCCATTCCATGACTTTGAGCCAATGCGTTGTTTAACATGAATCAGTTATCACTGTGCTACAGCAAGCATGTCTGTTCACACAGCAGGCATGTGCATGCTAAATCACTGACCTGTGAAACAGCTTTGTCACAGAAGCCTGGTTACTTTTCCACCTCTTTTGATCCTATAACAGCGACTGCACTGGACAGTGTGTATCAATGCTGTTTACATTAAGGGTATCTATGCTGCAGCTTGTGCAAATATTGAACTATGTGTATCCTCAGGTTTTTGGTCGGCACTTGTAGCAGCGTATGTCAGGTTGATACTTTGTGATCTTTAATTTATGAACTTACTTGTGACCGTGTTATAACCCACTACTAATATAGTAATTAGCAATATAATCAGATCCATAAAGTAATGTAACAGTTGCTGTTAAGATGCATATGCATGCATTAACACACAGACCTGCTGATACTGTGAGTGTAATGCAGCATCAAAGGCAGCGAAGACTGTGAGCAGATGTACACTACTAATTAATGAGCAAGTAAATATTCACAAACTTTTCATAGGCCTCAAGAATTTTAACATTAATTTTTTTTTCCACAAAATATATACAACACACTCATTATTTCAGTGAATGTAAATAAAAGTTCATACAGCTGGTCTGTTAGACAGCAGAGGAGGCCAAAGAGGATGATTTAATGACTACATTGATAATTAAATGTTTTGTAAACTACATTACACCACTGTGCATTCACATGAGCATATACAGTATATGTGTAACAAATTAAACTGTGTGTCTGAAGCTTTGTGAAATGAACCCGATAAAATGAACCTGTTCCTGTGGCTGTGCAGTGAGCCAACTGTACTGCAGTTTGACTTGGCATCCTAACAGGCAACGTGTGACCTTGAATCACTTTGAGCCCCTCTTGGAACACGTTTCCAACGGATCCTCCTCCCAAGACTTTGACTTGTGTCAGCACATTTATAACCTTGTTTAAAGAAAACATACGAAACCATGTGCTTTCATGCATAAGCTACAACCAGAGTAAAACAATGATTTTCTGAAGACAATACTAGCGTATTTTAAGAGAACTGGAGATGAATTAAAAATACAAAAACATTTATGCAGATCTTTATAAGTAAGAAAGAGAAACAGAGGCCACAGCTGGATGCAGGTGCAGCGCCAGGGCCAGAGATAAACCACAAGAGCAAACAGCAGAGGAGATTGAGCAAGAGAGCCTGACGCTTGTAACATCACTGCTGATGGCATTGAGCATACTCAGCTCCACACTGTACGTACTGTACATAAGCACTCCTACTGAATCACAAGGACCGAAGGATGTGCACTGTAAGTTACTGTCTATACTGTAACATCCTGTCACTGTTATCATTTCACAGTGTGGTGTGTCTCCCCCTTCCTGTGCTCTAGTAACTCCTTGACTGATATACTTTATCACTGTACCTTGACTGCTTTCACTCAACGCTTGCCTCTCACAGCACCCTCACCTCTAAGACAGGACTTACTTTAAATCTGCAGAAGGTACAAGGTGTAAGTACACAATTGCTGTGTTTTGTAGATTCTGTTAATTCAGCTGTTTTTACATTAGCTCAACTCTCGCTCCCCACATTTTACCACACTGCTATAGTTTGTTTGCATTTCCTAATACTTTGCTCTCATCTTATTTGTCCTAAAGAGATCTTCTGCCCTCTGTGGAGCCAATCAAAATCAGCCAGTGTGTACTCCAAATATGAACCTCTGTGTACTGACGCAGCAATGCACCTGACGTACACTCTGTTCTTTAGTAAAGCTGAGCCATATAGAATTAATGGCCAACTTTGCACTGTGTTTTTTCAGAATTAAACATAATGTTGAAAGCATAACATTCAATTAAATCTTGGGTAAACATCCAAACGTGTCCTCACATTTCAAACACATGGAGAGCATAAAATGTAACCTCGCTTCACGTCAATGGGTCAAAGTCACCTGGAGGAAAGTGTAGTAAACTGTGTGTGTTTATCACAAATATCTGCATCCAAACTCAGTCTGGCTTAGACATGTGTAAGAAGAAAGGACCAAATTAGACAGGGCGCACAGAGCGGATTAAAAGTGGAATGAATTGGGCCAGTGTAGTGCGAGGAAATATTTCCCCCCATGTGCTGTTAACAAGTTGTCCTCAGAGTGTGCTTGAGTGCGTGTGAATGTGACGGGAGTCTGAGGGCTTGAGCGATGGGGGAGTTCAGAACCTTGTAGTGCGGTATTAACACCATGTTGCTGACTGCTTGTGCCCAGACGTTCATTCTCCAGCTTTTTTTTTTTTTTTTTTTTTTACATTGTCTGTGTTCCTACATGTCATAGATAACTTATTGTATTTTTTGTCGATCGTATATGTTTAACACGTCTTTAGCTTGATTTATGAGAGCATGACAGACAGAGCAAACTGGAAACAGGCAAAGTCTTTAAGGGTCCCAGTGGAGCTGGATGTAAATAAGGAATGCAGGTTTTGTGGTGTTCAGTTTGTCAACCTTCAGCTCTAACAAAGGTGTTAAATGCATTTCCTTTCCCATAAACACATGCAATGTCAATAAATGTGAAAGCACTTTAGAATCAGTACTGTTTGCAGCTCTCGGCTGTCTTCCTCTTTGTCCACACTGCTATGAAAAGTGGCACATAGTAGAATTGTGAAATTGAACAAGACCCCAAGATACTTCTCCTCCACTTGAGGCAGTAACTTTTTTTTCATACCTGATGCTTCCACGCACTGCTCTGAACTAGTCCAGTGAGAGCTGGAAGTCTCAGCATGATTAGACCAGCAGGACCACGTCTGGAAAAAGCAGGGACGTAATCCTGTGGCCCCCAAACCAGACCCCTTCCAGCCCTGGGCTGCACCAAGAAATTCTGTCCATGAAGATTATGAACAGAATTGGTGACAAAGGGCAACCCTGTCACCAAGTACTCCATACTCCCAGTAGGAGTAGGAGGTGTTCAGGAAGAGGGAGGTGTGGGTTTCCCTGCTTAAGGCTGCTACCCCCGCATCCCAACTCCAGATAAACTGAAGAAAATGGATGGATGGAATTATTCTACCAGGAGCCCCTTATTCAAATTAGAAATGCAACTTACATTTCATTTTAACTTGTGCTAAAGTTTGGATTCATTTTTTGTTTTACTTATGGTTAGTGTTCACAGGTTCTATCATGCATCCAACGCATTCCTGTAGCATACATGCTCATTTACTTGCCCTTTTATGCATACTATTGGTGTCCAGTGTGATTTTCCACCTCTGTCCAAACATTTAAAAACAAATACAAAAGACAACTGCACGAAGGAGAAAGCAATCAAACTATCCACCATGTTGGCTGGTGTGAAAATTCCAAAGCCAACGAATTACTACACACATAGCTGCCCAGTTCATCATCATCCTACAGTAATTTCAGAGTGACACACTGCAAGGTTTGTCCATCTTTACAGTTAATAGAAGTGGTGCAACCTCTCATCCGAGAGTACACAGTGCACTAAATGCTACATTCTTAAGAGAAATGCGGACACATCTCTTACCTGTCTATATTTGCATGGGAATCATATTTTTTTTATTGCAGATCATTCTGTTCTCTTGCCTGGCCAGCCATAGCATTTCACAAAATGGATATGGATGCAAACGGTACAAACTGTAACCATTTATCTGAAAGGGGTCGTTAAAAAATTTGCTTTTTATCAGATTCTACATCAGACTGTAATTAAGGTTCAGTGTACACCTCTGTGAATTCCATTCACTGCAACCCCAATATTGCACCAACACACGCAGTGCAGTTGTGTTAACAGCTATCTGTGCAGATATCATTCATTTTGCATCCAAACAAAAAATTCAAGATTTAAAGTGCAACTTTGTATTCGATGTTCCCATAGATTACAATGGGAAGCTGAAATTTGATGGCCAAAAGATAATTTTTCTACCAGCAAAGTAACTTGGATCAATGACAAACATGCTATGATCGCAGAAAGTTACACATTAGTCTTTTCTGACAGATGTCATTGAGGTCAGAAAATCTAGACAAACTGGAGAGAACCACCCACACATAAATATTTGTTCAGAGAATCTGTAGTTACTTAAAGCTACAACAAAGGCGACACCCTAACCCAAAGGCTAACCCTGCCTGAGTGACAGAAATGGATAGTTATGACAGTTACCTGTTACGTTGTATATGTAGTTTGCCTGAAGGCACTGGAGGTGAAGGCGTAACTCAAACGTCCTACTTTCTGAGAGCCATTCTTAGGTGGGCACTTGGAATTATGGTTGCATCAAGATTAGATGTATACCTATAACAAGAACACCAGAATGATGAGCATGGTAACAAATCAGTAGTGAGGATATAAAGAAACAAAATAAGGAACATTTAGTCATGCCACATAATAATCTGTGCAGACAAGTTTAGCAGCAAACTCACTGTAATAGTAGATCTGTTACACTGTATACAGTAACTATCCTGACCACACTTTGGTAAGATGATCTCCCTCTGCAGCATTACTGTTGTCAAATGTAGCCAGAAATAGGTTTTCACACAGCAGACCGTAAAGGCTTACTTACATATGTAATAATGACTGGAGGTAAGGCAGAGCAATCAGAACAGGTGTGTATTACATTTAGCAGAGTATATAACAACATACACAGTGTAAATATGAGGGATTGATTCTTTCAACTCACCCATAACTGAATTTTTAGCAGACTGTCATTGATAGCTCATCTTTTTTCATCCCTTTTTGACATTAACATCACAGTTTGGAGACTTTGTTGTTCTGCATCACTTCACCCTCTTCACCTGTTTCCACACCAGCCCCTCTAAAGCATTCCATCAGTGTGGTTTGTTTTTTGTTTAATTTGCCTGTCTGATATCTGTAACCTGGTTCCTCACCAAACAGAACTAATGAAGCTGCCTGGAGGAGCAGCAAAAACGTCTTCCAAGTCTACAGGTCCAGTTACCTCGCTTCAACCCTTTGAATGAAAATGACCTGGATGACTGAGAATCTGAACATGAAGATTGTACCAGCCTACGACTGCTTCCGTGTGCTCCCTATATTGGTGCCTTTTAATTCTATCTACTTTATTTCGGTTTGTCATATATTTTCATTCATTTTCCTTCAAAAACTAAAGTTACAACCTGCAGCTTTCACCTCAATGACCACAGCTTTCCCTCTACATGTTCTGAGAAAAGCTAGACATCAGCACGGAGGAACTGAGATTATGTAGTAACTGCAGGGTGTTTAGCTGGAAGCTTTCAGCTTAGTCCAAGGGTGCATACACAAAACGGTATTATTGTGGGGGGAGAAAACAGGGTGGTCTTACCGTGTGAGCCAGTTGTTATCTCCACTTCACAGGCCTGTTGCATTGCGCCCCTCGCTCAGCTCAACACTGCTGGGAAGCAAAAGAAGAAGGTTGAAAATGCAGATGCGAAAATTTAAGCGACTTGACACTTAAAGGGTAAATTTCAAGAGGATGCCATCTAGGTGCCAAACTCGCACTGATGCAATCTGGGTGAAAAGTTTTAAACCCAAAAATAACTTAAAATGGTCAACAAAGGACAACAGTGTGGATGAGCTGTGTGTGTTTTAGTGTGTGTGACAGCAGAGGTGTTACAACAAATAAAAACAAAAAATACATCTCATTCTTAAAACGTTATGTGTTGACATTTTTACAAACTGATGGATAAGGAGAGAAAGCACCAGCACATACCTGTAACTTCCTTCTGTCGTCGATTTGCTTCTGATCCGATTTTAATTAGTTGGATTTGACGCGTAAATTGGGGGTTTCTCGCTCCCTGGTTGTGCGTCCCTGAAAGGCGTGCGCATCCACAGTGAGGGACCTTTCCACGAGGATGAATTGTCGCGGGACGCTTTTCTTCGAAGATGTTTGTGCCATAACTTCGCCTCTATGCGCGGGACCCTCCTGACTGCATCTCAACATCTCAGCCTCAGCATCGCTGCTGGTTGTGGCGAAGAGCCGCAGAGAGCAAAGCCTTCATGAGGAGAGCCACGTGACTGAGACGTAGCAGTGAACCCCATCAGAAGGCTCACGGGGTGGGAAGGAGGGAGGGGAAACCCACCATGCGGTCAAAACATTTGAGCCACCGCAGACTTCTCTCAGGTCTGGACTGAAGGCGGTGCGCCACCAAGTTGCACTGCAAGAAGGATCAAACGCTGCCTGCAGGTGGATCCAGACCGGCGCGGGACCTCAGCGTGCACCTGGCACCTCTGCTCCTCAACGAGTTAAGTCGCATTGTGACAGCTTGATTAATAATTGCAAACCGGATTTGTCATTTAAGGCACATCTGTCAAGGGTAACTACATCGTTACTTATCTATGACCGAGCAAAGGAGAAAATACTGAATACTTAACACAGAAGGGGGCAGCACAAAGTCAAAGTTTATTTAGGGTTTTTGTTCCATGGATGAATAACTTGGAACGAGTCAGACTTGTTCGGTACATGACATCCAAATAACAGCATTATCTGATTATCCCACTTAAGAAAGGAATCACACACAAACATTAAAAAGCACTCTGGTTTAAATATGGAATCCGCATATACAGAAAAAAGCAGATCAGATTCATAAGTTATTTTATGGCTATATGAGTGTTTACAAACATTTCTTTATATTAAAAAAACACTTCAGTGGGTCCTGTTCAAGATGCGATCTTGTGAACTGCTACTGTGATGGTTCCGTGAGTCCTCACCAGAATGTTCCTACAACAACGAAGACAGCATCAATGACTGTAGGGAGAAACCGCGAGTATAGAGACAAATAAGGAAGGTAAACCTATCTGGGACTCATCAATACTTCTACAGAATGTCCTAAAAGCCATTAAAGTAGTCTTAAAGTATGTCTTAAAAGTGCAAAATATCAACTGGTACTTCATGGTTAAAATTCTACTGAGGAGAGTAAATCTCTTTTTTAAATAAATGAATAAAAATCTTGACACCTGACTGAACTTTAAGTGATGATTTACACCCTGTTGACAGATGTCATGATGATACTATACTGGCAGTCTACTAAAGCAGGAGGCTCTTTCATAGATAGTATAAAAGCCATTTAAATTACTGGAGTATGTAATAGTAGTTATAATACTGTTCATGATTGCACCAATTCATGTTCTACAGACTCCAGAAGGTGGCAGCACAGCCACAAAAATGAAGTCATCTGCTGAGCAAAAAGAGAGCTCACCCTGAATCCGACTCCAGGCACACAGTCGGAGAGTCTGTTGGGTCTCTGGTGAGAGCTGCAGCCTGCTTGGCCAAAACTGATACAACTCCGCCATGTTCGTCAGACAGAGACCCACGGCCTGGAAGTGACATAGTCTTAATACAGTATTAAGGAAACAGTACAACTTGTGCCGATAAAATGTCTTCATTAAGAACAGTATGTTGTATGGATGAATCAATTTTTAAATTTCCTGAAATGTTGAGCTTTAAAAGGTCTCTGCAATTGTACTGAACCTCAAGTTAAAAAAGAAAAGGGCTTATAACAATAGATTGGTAAGTTCATGGCCGGAGGAGCTGATGTCTTATACAGCTGTCATTGTATGTGCTCTTCATGTCTTTTGATAAATATGCAGAAACTTCTCTTGTATTTCTTTTTTACCATTGCTAAGTCTGCACTGTATGAAACATGGCCACCATGTGGACAAGAACTCATCCAAACATCTGATTTGGCTCTCTCAGATGACTTTTAACCAATATAATGTGGTTGACATTTGGCAGTGATGATGAGTTAAACTCTGCTGTCCACTTTCTGGAGATGCAACACATCGACTTCTAAGAAGAGGGGCTCCGTATGCTCCATCACTAAGTGTGTAAGTGTGGGAGACTAGCTTTGAACAAAAAGTAGATGATTTTCCAAATTTGACTCCTTTTACAATAGGCCAAAAACCTATCAATCAATGTAGCAGCTGTATGTCTCTGACATTTCAAGTTCATTCAGCATGTAAATACAAATTTTCACAAAAACAATACTTATTACTACTTAATCCACAAAGTAAATAAAAGGGTTTTACAAAATCTAAAATGATGTAGCATTAGCATAAACCTGCACAATTCTGAGAATTTCTGAGATGTGAGTACACAGTCAGCTGGCAGTGAGATGGTGGTATTCCTCACTTTGTTACTTATTGTTAGCGATGCTCACAAATAACCTAACTTGATCATTTTTTATCAGCAAGGTTACTTTTTACTTAACCAAGAGGCATTCCCAGTAAGAAGCAATTATTAACCCTGTGAATCTGATGAAACCTTGCATGGCTTGTGACCTAGTTAGACATAACGAAATGGGTAGTTTTCCATTTGACATGTCCATGACTGTTTAATGGCTCTTTTTCAAGTAGCTTAAATTGGCACAAACACCAAAAACTGAAATTCCATATTTTCAAATTAGAAGTTAAGAAAACAGCAATATGGAATATTTCTGCTTCCATGATCACATTGGATTTGGGTTTTGTGCTGAGCTGTATTGCTCTTAGGTAACATGCTCACTGCATACTGTAAAGGTTTTGGTGGATTTCTGTGCTCTGCATTACATAGAGTCAGATTTCGTTTGTTGGAACTGTTCAGCTGTTATTTGAAAAACATCTTTACCTACAGGAGGAACATCGATTCCTGCAAACCACTGAAAAGAGACCGGATCTTAAACACAGTCTGATCAGATATTTACATTGGTTCTTTTTATTCTAGATATGCATTATAATATTAAATCATGTAACTTGTTTTTTTTTAATCAATCTGTAATTTTCAAGATTATTCAGTTGCTAATCTTATAGTAAAAGACTGAATATATATTTTCAGGGAAGAACAGGACCCAGTAAATGTTTGGGATCTATCCATATATCTATCTATCTGATGAAATTGGTTTGTCGGATTCTGTAAGAGCTAATAACTTTTAAACAGTAAAGGATTAATTGGCTCTGATGGTGAGCTTTACTTAAATAAATAAGTGTACACTTTTATAGATGTACAAGATGATTATTAATGACTTGTTGCAAAATCTTCCTCCAGCAAGACAAGTACAGGTTTTTAATTCTTTAACTTACTGAACTATTATAAGACAATTAATTGACGTTCACCCAGAGATGGGCCAGATGTTATGTCAGACCATTTCTAGCAAACGTTATTGGCTCGGCGCTTCATTTCAAATGCTCTGGATAACTCCCTCACAAAGCTTCATGAAGTATTAGTAATGCTTTATTAGTTCTAATACTTGCTCTACACAGACGTTTTGACTCAGTTCAGTGTGAGTAAGTATAACACTGAATTCCCAGTAAATGTTTAGTTAATGTTGTTAGCTTACAGCCCAAGTTGTGTCCTTGTTGATCCGTACAGAGCACACCGACAACAGCAGGGTTCTTCATGCTGTCAAAAACACAGACACGGAGGGATACGTCGTCTTTATCGTCACAGTGTTTGAAACACAAACTCATTTACTGCGAGGTTTTAACTTACGTATCATCCAGATGCTGTTCAAGGGCCGACTCCATTTGTAAAGACCGCAAATAACTGGAAAATCCAAAGTTTCTGTATGAAGATTTGTTGTCTTTAGTCTGCTTCCAAATGGCTTCCGGATAAAGTCAGCTGACTGTCACGTGGACTAAGGGTCCCTATGAGGGCCAAATAATCACACACACACACGCACCAAAACAAAGATTTTGCGTCAATTCGTGCTGTACAATATACAAGTTTAAATACAAGTTTCTGTAAAGATTTCTGAAACCGAGTTTACTAATGTTTATTCTACATTCACAATAGACAATCTATATGTTTGACAGGTAGGCATATTTAGGCTATTTTATAAATACTACAACTGCTTTTATTTTCTGATGTATGGATATAATATATTGTAGATGAAATTATCCTTCCTGGATTATTTTATGTGGTAAGGTTCTCAGTCATATTACACAATTAAACCCTACTTTCTATGTTATCCTTGATCTGTCACTCTTTTCATCCCAGGCCCTATGGATTTCAAAATTCATTTACATAAAGACACAATTTCTCCCTCCTGACTATATATTTATAGGTTGCATACACCAATGAGAATTCAGTTCCTAGTTCTCAGGGATTGC
Organism: Parambassis ranga; assembly: GCF_900634625.1. NCBI lineage: Eukaryota > Metazoa > Chordata > Actinopteri > Ambassidae > Parambassis > Parambassis ranga. Next base: position 10,406,141 of record NC_041028.1, on the reverse strand, counting down.
ACAAGCAGTCACATTCAGATGACTCAAAAATAAGCCATTGGAGCCTAAAACAACTCAAAGTCACATGCTCCTCAGTCTAAAAACAGTTAATCGAAACATTTTGGTTTGAAAATCTCAGGAATCACACAATCATCTCGTCCAACTCAGTTTACATTAGAATAATGGTAAAAGAAGACCCAGTGTTCTGCATAAACACCATAATCTGAACTTTACAGTATCTTTTCACTGACTATAAAACATAGTGTTAATAGTATGAGTTTCAAGCAAAATCATTGTTTCCTGCAGCTTTTTGTAGATTAATTTAGCTAATGTGCCTTCTTCAAAAGTTACTCACCTTCCTGCCTGATTTCTGCAGCCTGTCCAGAGACGTGAGGCTTCAGTGCTTCTGCTGACAGGGCAGAAATGGGTGAATGTAATTATGTGGCCACTGCATTGGGGGAATCCATCACCTGCACAGCAGCGGGGTAATGCTGCTGACTAACCCATGGGGTACGCTCCCCCCTCCTCTCTCCCAATTCTTCTATCTTTGCCTCTCCTCTCCTCTCACTCATATTTCTCTCCTCACAGTTTAAATCACTGCCCGCCCGCTTACTGCTGACAACCAGCTGCCCATCACTGTCTGAGCATGCACGTAGGCAAACTCACATACAACTGCAAATGTATGCATACAGAATTATTTAGTGCCTCTGTAACATCTTTACTTGTCATGCAGACATGCATGTTCACACACACACACACACACACACATTGGCAAGGTTGGCTAAATCTTGTTATTGACAGCATATGGCTACTTTACAACCACAGTAAATTTGACAATGAGCTGGACCCTAAATAAAGATCTCAGTCAGTGCATCACCACCCTGCCATGCTGTATTACGGCTACTATAGTTCAGGCACATTAATGCTCCTTTTTCCTATACTATGATCCTTTTAATGACACTATAGTTTACTTTCTCAAAAAAAATAGTGCTTTCCTATTTTCTGAACAGAAATAAAAAATAGTGATATTATTGAATGCTTTAACTAAATCTGCTGGTGGTGTTGCTCATGTGATGAAGCAGATCAGTTTCCTTCCTTTCTGCATGAAATGTTCAGTGATGTGCAGCTGAAGTTGTAGCCGATGACAGCTGTCACAGTAATGTCATAGCCACATACCTTATAACAATAAATAAAAAAAAAATCCTTTCCCGCCTGTAAACGTATTTCAGTAAATTCATTACAATGCTTTGATTCAGATTTGTCCTGTCTGTCTTGACTGCTTCTGATCCACAGATAACTCAGGATTTCATGGCATTGGTGCCTTTTGTTTTGGAAAGAGCCTTCAGATTCATTTTAGTTTGGACAAATTTCATCAGCTGCTGAGCTGTTTCCATATGTTTTTGTTAGTTTGAGCCGCATGAGGTATGGAAACTGTGATGGCCTCAGTCTTCGGGGGCTGTAGACTCAGACCCTGATCACCAGGCAAGGATTGACAAGTATAGATGACGACAGTGAGCCTTTATCAGCTGTCATCAGGATGACAAAGATGACAAAGCTTCTGAGCAGACAGCCAGAGCAGAGAGGGCGTGGGGAGGTTTCAGACACAAGGGGGAAGGAGGGAGGGGGTCGCAGGTGGATAAAGAGAGGGAGAGAGAGGCTCCCCTGTCTGAGGAGTTCTGAGAACCTTCATGACTGGCTGAGGAGTCGGGGATCCAGTGTGAGCCTGTAAACAGCTGTCCTCTGGTGCTGAGGTTTGAGTGAGTCAGGTCTCCTGTAGCTGTCATGGGCTTCAGGACGGTGCTGCTGTTCTTCCTCCTCTTCCTGTCTTTGACCAGGACCAGAGGAGCCGTCATCACAGGGGTGAGTGAGCAGTTTAAAGATTTCTTTTTTTAGAAGAATGTGTAATTACTCTAACTTGACTCTAATTAGTATTACTACTACTATTTAGTCCTTCTAAAATAACATAACATTTTACATCAATACTATGTTCCTTGGTTTATTTTTAAAGTGTAATATTTTTGAGGGCTGAACAGTTTATTTTGTAAGATGTAAAATAATTCAAGTTTATGCTCTAACCTTAGCTTGTAAATTTGCACAAGTATATAAAAAACTCTTTGATAAACTACCTGACACATCAATTATTAAAATGATCTGCTTTTGATTGAGTTGGTTAATCAACTAAATGTTTTTGCATACATTATATATACATATATATATCATATATATATAAAACAAAGCTAAAGCCGTAAATACAGGAGGAGTATGTGCAAATACTGCACACACACACACACACATATAAGAGGTTTGATGGAAAATATTGTAAAATGTGATTACGAATGACTGAAGACTAAAGAGGGACCGCATCCTCCCCCGCTGAAAGTCCTCTGGAAAAACTGAGAGGAAATGATGTGCGTCGTCTGATTGGTATTCATTTGTAAATGGATTAGGGAGATGACAGGCAGCGGATGAAATGGCTTTCACTGTACAAACATGAGAGGAAGTCCCCATTACAATAAGAAACATAAAAGGCCATCTTTATTAGCATTAATAAAAAGTAAAATGGATCCAGGGGCATCAAAAGAACTCTTTGCACCTTTTTATTCTCCTCTGTCTCTGTCTGTCCTGCAGGCCTGTGAGAGAGACGTGCAGTGTGGTTTTGGTCTCTGCTGTGCTGTCAGTCTGTGGCTGAGGGGACTGAGGATGTGCGTCCCAAGAGGTGTAGAAGGGGATGAATGCCACCCCTTCAGCCATAAGGTGGGTGGGGTGCGATGTCAGTAATCTGTCTGCATCACAGTCTCTTTCTCTCTCTCACACACACACAGTTTCCCTCACACTTGTTTTCAGTAATTCAGTCTGTATCATGGCTGGCAGGCTGGCTGAAGCTTAAGAAACGCTGCTGATAAGGAATTGATCTTCCCCACAGAGACATATATCTTTTTGATTATCTGGAGTAGGCAACAATTAGTTGTGCCAGCACCACCTCCAGACCTTACAAAAGAAGCTTTTTTAGACCTGCAGCTACACCCATCAGTTGATAAAGGATTTAAACTGTCAGATAATGTCTCAACACACTCGCTATCCTTCTCTCCTTTTTCTCCACACTTTCAGGTGCCCTACCCTGGGAAAAGGCAACATCACACTTGCCCCTGTCTCCCCCACTTGGTGTGCACTAGGTATGCTGACAGTAAGTACAGATGTACTGATGACTTCAAGAACATGGACTTTTAAGAGAATGACGAGTGAAGAGTGGAGCAGGCCGTGGATCATAATCATCTTTACTGACTGTATTCTTCATTGGTGTACTCTATGCACTAAAATATGTAGTTGGGATTGTACTGATGCACACATATTAAATAGAGCCACAGTAAACACTTTTTCATTTAACAACAGCAACTCTACCTGTTTTTCTTGTTTTTCATTTTAATTTATCAAGAGAAATGTATTATCAATAAAAATATAACAACACCAGCTCTGTGGAGGCTTTTATTTTTCCATTTTAATTTATGTTGTCTGATTAAACAGTGTGTGCTTTATTATGTGTTATGGTCAAGAGTCAAGTGGTTCTAATCACAGTGTGATTAAGATGAAGGTCATAACCACAGGTCCACATCATCAAGCTAAATGTGACCTTGGAGGAAAATTTCAACAGAAGGTTTTCTTACATTTTTCATGTGTTTCTTGAGGAAAGGTTTTAGTCTCTTTGTTTATAACACTGAATTCTTCACACTGACTGTGTTTACATGTACATTTGTATTCTGTGTTTGATTATATGTTTGGGTAAAACATGACAAATCTGGTTACTGTTACTACTCCACTCTTCCGATGCTGTGCCTCCACGTCCTGAGTCAGCAGTAAATGAACCTGGATACTATGTTTACATGGGATTCCCTCTTAGAAAACTGCATCCACTTCCATGCACAGACCATAACCATACAAGTGCACTAAAATAGTTAAAACAGCAAAGCTAAAGAAAATCAATACCTTTTTTTTTTAGTTTTAATGAGCTATGTCTTAAAATGTATTTGTGATGCTTTGACTGTGGTGGAATGTAATTGAGTGCAGTTACTTTACTTTAGAAGCTATGTCTCTCAGAGGAAAATGCTCAGATGAGACTGCAAAATAAAAAAAATGGATTATATTTTAATCTAATAAAGAAGAAAGGGATTTTTCTACACTCTGATTTTTCAGGTTTACATTGTTTACAGTAAAGGGTACGGTCCAGTTATTTAAGGTTGTGTGTGTGTGTCTGTGTGTGTCTGTGTGTGTGTGTGCGCGCATGTGTGTATCATTTGTCCACAGCAATCCTACTGTATGTTTGTGTGTATTATTGTAATCAGGGAAACCCTGCACACATAACGTCGGCTCACCCTGTGGAAAGTTCCCATATCAGCAGTAAACAGAAGTTCTCCTCTCCTGGTGTGCATGTCAACACATTATCTGCTCACTGTAACTATTAAATCTCACATTTACTGTAGATACAAATATTATGTTAGATAATAAAAGATTTGCAAACTAAAATGTCTGCTTACCTAACAAAACAAGGAAGTACATGAACTCAGAACAGAAGTTCTGCTGTAGTGCATAAAGTCAGCTTAGTGTAAAAGTCATAAAGGTGCACTAAAATATTTATAGAGTTGATTCAACTAATAAGATATTTGCTCTATGATAAGAAGCTGTATGTTTCTTATCTCCTGCTGATATTTGATACCAAGGTGTGGAGAAGGGCGTTTTGGTGACACAACCTTGATTTGCTGTATATAAGGGCTGTTTCTGCAACTGAAACTGCACTCACCAGCAGTGAAGACTTCAACATGATGAAGTGGCTCGTCGTCCTGTCGGCCTTGGTGGCTTTATCAGAATGTCTTCACAAGTAAGTCTGACCTGGTGGGACAAAAGGCAAACTGTTACCTAAAATGTTTTGGATAGTTTAAACTTGAGTCATGAAAGGCCATGTTGACCTGTCAACCTTACACAAAGCTAAAAGTAGAACTGCCTTTTGTTATTCTCTGTGCATTTTACTAGTTCTGTCCTCATTGTCCTCCTGCTGTGTGTAGGATACCGCTGATTAAGGGCAAGACTGCCAGGGAAAGTTTAAAGGAGAAAGGAATATGGGAGAAGTTCAGGAAGGAGCACCCATACAACCCAATGGTCAAGTTCGACCAGACCGGTTCTGAGCCCATGACCAATGATGCTGACGTAAGTCCAGACCAGCCAGAGGATTTAGACATTTTTTTAAATGTCAGTCAACAGAACAGATGAAACTTAACTTCTTACGTCCCTCCAGCTGTCCTACTATGGTGTGATTTCCATTGGAACTCCTCCTCAGTCCTTCAGTGTCATCTTTGACACAGGCTCCTCGAACCTGTGGGTCCCTTCAGTCTACTGCTCCAGCGCGGCCTGCCGTGAGTAACACCCATGTTACTACTGCAACCCACACTGTTATTTAGACATCCAAATCAAAGCTACCTTTAACTTTTGTACTGAAAAAAAATTATGCAGCTGTAGATAAGAGGTTTAAAAATCAGTTCTTACATCGTTCATCTAAACACACATAGGAAACAATGTGTTTGATGTGATTTAATGGATGGTTCAGAGACACACTAGCTTGGGGGAATGTGTGTTTTCTCAGAGTCCCATTTGTCAGTTGATTTACTTCCTTTTCAGGTCAGATGTTGAGTGTTTGCAGTGAACATATTTATAGTAAATATGAGCAAAACTAAGCAGGTCACTTAAAGTGGTGTGGTGGAAGAAGGTGCACAGTAACGACCACTGTCAAAGTACCGTAAATGACCAAAGTAAATGTAAAATGACCAAACTGAGTATAAACTCAAGCATTAAATATTTTCTATCTACTGAAAGGTAATCAAAATGGTTCACACTACTTCACATTTATGTTTTTGGCCAAGGACACATTGGCCCGCAGCCAGGGCAGGGGATCAAACCAGTTGACAACCATTCTACCAACCTGAACCACAGCACCTCCCCTTTCTGCACTAACAACAGAATTCATACATTGCAAACAATCCTGTAATACACCAGCAGTACTATGCTGACACAGTATAGGCATATGTTGCAACAGTATTTGATTAAAATGAAAAAAAAAACATTATGACGTCATAAAACACACATAGTATGAGAAAGATACACTTCTTGCAGAGAACCACGAGAAGTTCAACCCACAGCAGTCATCCACCTTCAAATGGGGCAACCAGCCTCTGTCCATCCAATACGGCACTGGCAGCATGACTGGATATCTGGCCAGCGACACCGTTGAGGTAGCCAAAATTGCCTGGAACAGAACACTCTGTGTATTTAGACTTCAAACAAGCATGTCAACATGTTCTGTTGAACTGTGACTGACAGCTGTCTTGTGCCTCCAGGTTGGCGGCATCTCTGTGGCTAACCAGGTGTTTGGACTCAGCCAGACTGAGGCTGCCTTCATGGCTTCCATGGAGGCTGATGGCATCCTGGGACTGGCCTTTCAGTCCATTGCCTCTGATAATGTCGTGCCTGTCTTTGATAACATGATCAGTCAGGGACTGGTGTCTCAGCCCATATTTTCCGTCTATCTGAGCAGGTACTGAAAGAAGGTCTGGAGAGTAATTTTCCATCACAGCAAACTTTATTAAACTTACACAGCTTTTGTTTCTCTTAGTGACAGTGCACAGGGCAGTGAGGTTGTCTTTGGTGGTGCAGATCCAAGTCATTACACTGGACAGATCACCTGGATCCCTCTGTCCTCTGCCACCTACTGGCAAATTCAAATGGACAGGTAAACATATATTGAAAGATTTAAAAGTTTTGATTGCACAGACCCTGCTGATGTGATTGAAACTCTCCCCCCAGTGTTACCATCAATGGTCAGACTGTGGCCTGCTCTGGCGGCTGCCAGGCCATCATCGACACTGGTACCTCTCTGATCGTTGGCCCAAACAGTGACATCAACAATATTAATGCCTGGGTTGGAGCCTCAACCGACCAGTATGGAGATGTGAGTCATACCATTAAACCGTACCATTTGACGTAGATTTTCCCTTTTTTCAGTACTCTGTGTAAACAGACATTTACTGCTCTCACGTCAGAACTCTCAAATAAAAATAATTAAGTAGGACTTGGCTAGATGCTTCAGCTGGAAACCTATTAAATGCCAATAAACACAACTTGTGTTCCACTTCGTTCTCCTCACAGGCCATAGTGAACTGTCAGAACATCCAGAGCATGCCTGATGTCACCTTCAGTCTCGGTGGAAACTCCTTTACGGTCCCTGCATCTGCCTACGTCGCTCAGGTCAGTCAAGACTCCTGCTGCTGCCTCACACTGCTCTAAACACTTTTCAAAGCCACACTGAAGTATTTTTTTTCTTTTGTCTCCCCACAGAACAATGGTGACTGCAGTACTGGCTTTGGCCAGGGTGGTTCTTCCCAGCTCTGGATCCTGGGAGACGTCTTCATCAGGGAGTACTACGCTGTCTTTGATGCCAATGCTCAGCAAATCGGTCTAGCCAATTCTGCATAATCAATACAAATTGTGAACAATGACTGTTGAAGCTGCCTTAACATCTTAATTAAACAGTTTATAGCATTGAAAATCATTCAGTGTATTTTGTGTGTCGGTTTGACTTTACTGGCTATAAAAAAATAAAAAAAATGTTCCTTGTGTGCTTAAATGTCACAGAAATAAGAATCAGTCCAGTCAATCAATCACTCATAAAAGAAACTGACCTTTTAACAAAAGATACAAAAAGAACAGCAGCAGCTCTTTTTTGGACAGCATCTCTCTCAGACAGACCAGGTTATCTTGGATAACAGCAGATAAAAACTAACAATGATATAACAAAAGACAACCTGATGACATGATGAACTGCTATCTCAGCCTGTCAATACAAGTGCTAGAGAATATCAAAACCAGATAAAACACTCTTGAACCTACCTTCGTTAATGTGTTTAATTTAATTTTCAGTGATTTTACAAACAGCACACTATAACCATTAAAAGAGCTATTTGAACTTGAGCTTTTAAACTTTAGAAACTATGTCATGTAAAATGTGAAGTAGGTTTTATCTCCCCCTTCTGGCAGTCGGATTATATTACACAAACACCCTGTGTGCTGAATGTATGTAAATCTGCCTCTGACGCAAATGATTCATCACCACTTTGATTATATGTCAGATGTTTGGTTGCACAGCAGACTGACTGGATAACCCACCATAGTCAATAAGGAGGAAAATAATGAGGAAACACAACCAGATCTTTGAAAGCTAACAGGTAATAGTTGCCATCTTTGTAAGGAACATGTTTGTATGAAATAAAGGTATTTTCACGGAAGCTAAAAAGCTTCAGCTTTACTTGAGTTCACTGCAGGTCTGCCAGCGTGGAGTACTCCACTGTTCCAGCATGCTCTGTGTCAGGGGCTCCTGCTCGTGCTGTGTTCATCCTCAGGTTTGCATACACCTCTTCAGACTTCTTCAGACTTCTGAAGTCCACGGTTGTGTAGACTATGCCATTTGCTTCCTAGAGCAGAACACAGACACTGCTGTTAGAGGAAGTTCATAGCCTAAACAAGTCTCCCATTCAACATGATAATGAGTCACAGAGACTACATGTTCCCTGTTTGGCACCTACCAGGGCCTCTGGTTTCAGTGACTCACACAGAGTTTCTCGATGTTTGGCTGAAAAAGGAAACAATATATTTTTGTCAGAGCTTTTGGCAGACGATCAGAGCTGTGTGATAATCAGTTTTAGGAAACTGCTTACCCGACTGTTTACATTTTGTCTTGACTCTGCAGAAAACAACACCAATGACTGAAGTGATTAAAATCATCACTGTAATGGACACAATGACAGCCAGTGGTAGGCTGAAACTCCAGGAAACTCTGGACAGGAGAAGGAATGCAAATTTCAGGTTGACCATTGTTTTGCTATTTCACCAGTGAGGGATCTGCTGAAGGTATACCTGACAGCACCACTGTGGTCCTCTGCCACAGCGGCTCTGGTGGAGTCTGGGAGGGTGGTGGAGGTGTTGGGGGCTTGGACGGTCGCTGTCAATCGAGGCTGAGGCACACTGGGGTGATTTGAAGCATCTGCAACATGCAAGAACATACAGTAAAGTACAAGAGTTACAGCTAGAACCACGAAGCTATTAACTATATACTCTAATGATTGAAGCCATTGCATTATACCTATTTATAACTAATAGAATGAAAATGATGAGAAAACTCACCAAACACCTCAACATAGTAGTCATTGTAGATGTGGACTTGGGTCCCCAGCACACCACATCTGTAATAGCCTCCATCCATAAATTGCACATTTATTATTTTAAATTCAATCCAGCCATCTTTCTCTGTTGTTGTCACTCTTCCTTTCAGTAATTCACAGGTATACCCTGCTGTGTCCAGCAGCTTGTAACATCCCCCAGGATACAATTTGCAACAGGACTTTCTGTAGGTGTTGTAAAATGAAGGGAAGGAGAGTCTCAGCAAAATGGGGTCTGACTCCTCAACCCTCTGCTGCCCTTTTAGAGGGGAAATCTCTGTAAAACACAAACAAAAAACATACTGAAACAGCACAGGAAATTACAAATTGTGGATTTTTCTGTGGATCTTACCTAAGAGAAGCATCGTAAAGAAGAAGCACCTCATCTTGAGTGTTATGCTTACAGTGTCTTTGCTCCGTTTGACACTGGTCCCTGTCTGGTCAGAGGATTAGAGGCTCCTCCTAAGAGAAGAGGAAGTCATCTGCTCATCAGCTGAAGGATACACAAAGACAAGTTTTTCAAAAGACAGGAGAAGGTCCTGCACACTTCTATATATTTCGTACTATTTTCTCTAGAAGAGAATAGACTTCATTACACTGCAAGTGTTCCTGTCACTGCATTAACCTCCTGCATGGTGACAAAAATGTTTACGTATTTGGATTAGCACATTATGAGAAATGGTAACAATCAAAATGACAACAGGGCAGCTTATTTTATGACGAACATCTTAAATCTTAAGACAGTCACAAATAAAATCAATACACAAGTATACACAAAGTGATTTATTTGGTGTCAGCTTTCAGCGTAATAAACACTTCATCCTCACCAAATCACAACATCCTCCATTAACAGAAACAAATGCAAAACCTATGTACAGTAATCACATCACGGTCGCTTTCTAACCATTATTATATACCCTATTACAGATCAAAAATAAACAATCCCTTTTCATTCCATTCAAAACTAATACCTTCATTAAGACATGTTCTAAAATATATAAGCCGTTCGTTGATTACATTGTCTTGCAAATTGAAGCAGCTGAGGCACAAAAATGACACCAATTAGTCTTAAATAATTACAGATCGGACCAACCTTGCTTAAATTAATTGTTCAATGATTAGCCCCTATGTTTTAGTTAGAAGCAACAACGTGAATTTACAAAAAGCTTTTGGAACGATGCAGCCACAGCGAGCAGATAAGGCTCTATCACAGCAGGCAGGATGCATAAATGATTCGAGGTCTGTGTTCGATCAGCTCATGGTGGTTACTACTGGCCCTGATCTGCGCCCACATTTGCACCCCTATTCACTGGTAATTGTGATGACATCATAGTGGATGCCCTGTTGCTGCAGATGCTCCAGCTGTTCAGGTGTAGCTTCAGTGTAGACTGTCTGCGTCTGTGCCATGGCTGCATCTGCCACTGCTGCAAGAACAAAGAACATCCTCTTAGTCTGATTCTCTTAGTAATTTATTCTAAAGATTAATAAAGACTAAGATGTTTTTTCATCAAACAATGTTTCATTTTATTTTGACATGTTTGAGAAATAGAATGTTAGTATAATAATTAATAGAATTTGAGTCTGCTTGCAAAATAAACCTTTAAATTAAAAAAAATAAAATAAAGTATGTAGTGTAATATCTCTACACTGATTGATTTTTAAAGTATGATGTCAAACTGTTTTGCTTCAGAAAATGATGTAGAAAATCAAAAGGCACTGTCTATGATAAACAGCTGATAAATGCATAGAATAGAGACATTGCAGTGGACTAACTATCAAACTAGTTCAATCGCCTCCATTAAACAGGCTGACCTGTCACAGCAGAGTGAGCAGCAGCCTCCAGGTCTTCAGGATTCACAACCTGTTGGTCTGCGCTGACAGGCAGGTACTGGATCTGACCATCGGCACTAACAGCAATCTGAACACATAAAGAACAGAGCAGTGAGCTTCTGACTAAACGTACAGCAGAAGATTTTCAGTTCTCTGCCTCACCTGTTGCTCCTGCAGAAAAGCTCTGTCATGCTCGTACTGGATTATTTGTCCATCTGGCATCTGAAGGACCGACAGAAAAAACAGTCAAAACAACATATAGCCAGACAGTAAGTTGACATCTTGCTAAGTAATACCTGTATATGGTTGCCATCAGCTACCACTACATATTCCTGAGGGATTAGGTGCTGCACTCCATCCTGTGAAATGATATACTGCACCTGAAACAGGAAGTGAGAAAGAAGGTAACACACATTGTAGTGACTCTTGCATATATACTTCACATACAAAATCTGATTTAATGTCACAATCTGTTGGGTTTTGCAGGTCTTGCATGTGCAGTTGTGTAAAAAGCTAGTGACTTGCATGGTATTTCTGTTTTAACACCATCCCTCTGACTACTACATCTTCCCCAAGATGAATGAGCTTAGAAACATTTTACCAGTGGCAATGACATTACCATTACTGTGGACCCCAATGCCAGCTGTGAATGTAGGCACACACAATGCTGAAACATGTTAGAAAATGGACTCCTTCCTACCATTGGCCACAAAACTGACTGATTGAGTCTGAAGTTTATACAGCCAGACAGAATAAAGCTGGTCACAATACAGTCTTTGTTACACGTTCAAGTTCAAGTGTACTGAAGTCTTTGTTGCATGAAGATGAATAAGGCACATTCATACAATCATATTCAGAACACGCTCCTTTTACATAATGTTGTTTTTCTATTTGTTTATGTGCATAAAAAGCAAACACAGTGTTGCACTCTTACCTCAGTCACCTGGTTGTCTCCTGTCATCAGATGCTGAACTGTTTGTCCGTCTATGGTGGTTATCTGCTGGATGTATGTGCCTTCCTCCTGAATGATGCACACAATTATTTAAAAATGCAGAGGGTCAACAAACTGTAGGCAAAAATAGGACATTTGAGTTTAGGTGGAAATGTTACCTGGTCTGATAGTGCCTGTTCTTGAGCTACAATGATGTGATCCTGTCCCAGGGCCTGCAGTCGTTCTGGGGTGATCACTGTCTGATGTCCCTGTAGGGCTGTGGCACATACACAAATCTTATGTAGTAGTTGTTTGTTTTTTGTGGGTTTGCTTTAGGCTGAATGAGGCCTCTCTTTATGATTATTGTCACAAGAGTGACAGTGCGTCTCTTACACTGCAGTGTGGCTAAGGCCTCCTCATCACTGTTGACTATGATGGTTTGCTGCGAGGTGGCTGTGCGGCCTTTGCGAGTGGGATGATCTTGATTGTGGAGGCGCTCCATGTGAAACTTAAGATGGCCATTACGGTTAAATCTAAGATAACAGACAACATTACACACTAACATTATTGTCTGTTCAGTAACTCTATGTCTAATGCATACATATTTGTTATGTTAGGCTCCCACCTTTGTCCACAAAGTTTGCAAGAAAATGGTTTCTCATTGGTGTGAGTCATCATGTGCCTGCGCAGGTCCTTCTTGTTCTTAGAGGCAAAGCTACAGTTTGGACACTTGTGAGGACGCAGGTAGGAATGCATCCCCATGTGTGTCTAAAGGTATAGAGAATATCGGTCAAACTTTACGAACATAAAAGTCATACAGACAGAAATGTCCTTGACTAATTGATAGACTCACTTTGACATCAGGCCAGGAGGTGGAGGTGTAGTCACAATCAGGACACTTGAAGGTGCTGGGATCTATGTGCGCCCTCTTGTGGTTTTCCATGTCAGAGCGTCCATGGAAAGACTCCATGCAGATTCGACAGGAAAACCTCTTGGTGTTGAGACTGGGAGAGCTCACTGTAGAGGGAGAGGGCGGAGCTTCGCTGCTCAGCTGACAGAAAACAGAAGACGCTGTCAGAAAGGCGGGCTAATGGAGAGTACATCTGTTATGCGTATAAAGGTTACAGATGGTAGTTACCTCTACTTGTTGCAATACACCATCAGCCAGCTCTGAGGTCAGATAGTATTTGTCACCCTTGAGGTTTTCTGATGCCGACACTTCCAAAGCCTGAGACGGGCTGCTTTCACCATTACTGCGAAAGCAGCAGTTAATAAGATTATGTTGAGAAATGTATGTTTCTATTGAGGCAGAATCAGATAGTGTGTATTATGTTACCTGTATCCAGGGCTATGGATTTCCTCAGCAGCCTGCTCCACCACACTGAATTCCCCTCCCCCTTCATAAGCTTCAATAGCAATCTGTGTAAGCTCTCCTGTTTCAGAGGTTGCTGCCTCGTAGGCCTCCTGTAGCACCGTCTCACCGTTCTCAGACACATGGAAGGTTACAATCTTTTGGGCCTGACCGGGTGCTGTGGTCACTGTGCTCCATGTACCCTTTTCCAAAGGTTTTCCCTCAGACTTCAACACTGCTACCTGAAATTTTTTACACAATTTGCTTATCGCTAAGAAACAAGCATAATTCCACCATAAAGTATCAGTGTTCAATGGAATATCTGATGAGCCAACCTGTAAAGAGTTTCCAACCAGTTCCCGGGCATTGCTCATGTTCAGCAGCAGGTCCAGGGCGTTTTGGGCAGATAGGTCACTGGATTCAGCTGAGGAGAGTGTGGAGACAAAGTCAGCATTCGGCCTTATCCTAAATATTTAAAATGTTTCTGGTGGAGTCCTCACTGACCTTGTTCATAGATGATGGTTGTGTTTCCCAGTGCATCCTGCGACACTGAAGCATTTTCTATGCCCTGCATGGCTTGTAGTGTCACAGGGTCCACTGCAACCTAAATATAAAGCAGAAAGCCATTTAGGGTACTACCTCCAAGTACCACAAAATGATCAAATAACATCCTAATAACTGACTCACAATTGTGTTCTGCAAGCCCGGTGCTTCATCCTGTTGTTTGAGCTCATCAATCTGCTGAAGGGTGAAGAAGGGTCTGCGTCGTCTCCTCACAGGCTCTTCAGGGTGAGCCACAGACCACTCTTCAAATGCCTCAGGGTGGCGACACTGTACATGAAGGCGCAGGTTTTTCCTATGCTTGGTGTTGAAGTGACACATATCACAGGAGAAGGGCTTTTCACCTGTAAAGATTTACAATATGTAGTTTAGTATAATACAGTGAGGTGCACTGCTGAGTCTAAACAATTGAAGTCTTGCAGCTGTAGTGACCTGTGTGTTTGATGGCCAGATGAGAGACCAGGAACTCCTCTTTAGAGGTGGAGTATTTACAGTAGTCACACTTGAAGGGCCTGTCGTTGGTGTGGGACAGCTGATGGTTGAGCAGCAGCTTCTTGTTGTCACAAGTGTAATCGCAAAACTCACACTTGAATCTGAAACATACACATTTAAAGTACATTTGTTACAATTAAAGAGAACAGACTGGTGCATGACATTAATTTAAGATAGAATGAAAGTTTTCAGTGCTGACTTGTTGTCTTCAAGACTCTGAATGTGGGTCAGTAGGTGCATCTTGAATGTGTACCGCTTCTTGAAGGATTTACCACACTGCAGAGACAGAGAGGCATCATTAGCAAGAGCTTTGTAGAAACTTTTATTGTGTCTCAAAACAATTCAACATATTCCCCTGACCTTATCACACATGTGTGGTTTCTCTGAGCTGTGTGTTTTCATGTGCTGAGTCAGTCTCTTTTGCATGGGGTAAACCCTGTGACAGACAGGGCAGGGGAACTCCGACACCTTTGGTGCCTACAAGAATCAGAATAAATTCGCCAACAATAACTACACAGTCCAAAACACAACAGCAACCAGCCACAACAAAAGCAACAACTCCAAATGTCATATTTTACATAGTTTTTACTCAATATTCAAATATGACCAGCATTCATTTCTTACCAACTCAGTCTTCCTTTTCCTGTAAAAATGGAAAAGAAATGATCAGTCAAGATATATGAAAACCAACAAGACCTTTGAGGACTCATTCACTGTGTGTGAGTTACTTACTTCTCTTTGTTGTGGATGGCTGAATGGCGGAGGACATCTTTCCTGTAAACACTTGTGTAATCACACTCCTCACATTTGAAGGGCTTGGTGCCCTCATGATTGAACATGTGTTCCTAAAAAAAACGAGTTTTGGGACACTGTGAGTAAAGTGTATAAACTGAGGTAAAAACGATGAATGCAATTTGTTTAATGCAGCTGACCTTCAGTGAAGACCAGCGCTTGCAGCGATAGCTGCACTGGAGGCATTTGAAGAGCTCCGGGTCATTTCCTTCATGAGAGTCCACATGGAACCGCAAATCCTCTTGAGTGAGAAAACGTGAGCCACAGATCCAGCAGTTATGGGGTCTCAGGAGCGGTTTAAGGGATTTATAATATCGACTGGAAGAAAATGAAAGAAATTAGCGAAGGTGTTTTCTTTATACTATATATACTATACATTTTCTTTATACTAAAACATGTACACTTATAATTTGTAACTTACTTTCTATTTAAATATTTCTTATATTTCTTGCGAAGAAAGCGCTTGGATGGTCTACCACGTTTCCGTGGGAAGAATTCCTCCTCTGGCTGCGTGTTGGAAGAAGGGTCTTTGTTTTCAGAGTCTGACTGGCTTATTGCTGCTTCAGCTGTGTCTCTATCAGTCTCCATTCCTGGAGCATTGCCTATCCCAGAGGAACTTGCCTCTTCAGAAGCACCCACATCGGCACTAAGCCTGGGCCTCTTATCAATACTTTCTGCTTCTGTAACAAATTTTTAAACAAGAAAAATAAAGTCAAGTATCTCTTCGGCAGTAACAGGCTGCTGTGATTTGCCCTGTAAAAACTGAATACTCACCTTTGCTGTTGTAGCCCTCATCAAAAACACAGTACTTTCTTGGTCGGCCAACTTTGCGTCGAGGACGCCCTTGTGAAGAAGAGGAGATGGGAGTAGTGGGCTTCTTTACGATGGCAGGTGGTCTTCCTGTGCTATCCTCCTCAGCTGGGTTGTAGTCACTGTCCTCTGGAAATAAATGAGAGACCAAGTAAAAAATTCATGTTGTTTTATGCCTTAAAAAATCTAAACATAACAACATTTGCAAAGATGATTGAGTGTTAAATGAAAAGCGGTCTCTCACTGACCATCAGGGTCGTCAATAGCCCCAGCATCAACAACATCATCGTCCTCTTCCTCTGCCTGTTGGGTCTCAGCAGTCTGCACCTTCACTGCCCTTTTCTCTTCTGCTTCCTCCCTCTCTGCCTTTTGACGGGCCAATGTCTCACTTTTAGGAGGGCGTCCACGTTTACGTTTCTTTGGCATTTCTCCTAAAAAAAAGGACAAATTATGCCACAAAATACACAAGACTAAAAAGTAAATCGAGGGATCTGTCATGTATTATCAGTCTCACCTGCAGGTTTGAAGTGTTTGTCTCTCATGTGGTTGATGAGTGTGTCTTTGGAAGCACTCTTGTATGGACACATCTTACACTTGAACTGCTGTACAATCACTACTTCCATCATCTTCTCTAACTCAGCCAGGTTTGGTGGTCGGTCTCCTGAGCCTTCTGCCACAGTTGATGTCTCTATGTCCCTAACTAGCCCAGCTTCATTCTGCGAGCCTTGGGGCCCCTCTTGGCTTTGTGAGCACTGCTGGGCCAGCTCAGGTTCTGGATTAGAAGAGTATGTCCCACTGCTGCTGATGAAAGGCCCAGGCTGGCTCTCACTGCATTCTAGTCCCTCAGAAAGTCCAACAGAACCAGCTGTGTCTGCTAGAGGATGATCTGATGAGGAGCTGTCATCAGTATAGAGAGAGGCTTCTGGGCCATTGCTACTCTCCATATAACAGGAGTACTGGGGCTGCTGTTGAGAGTGCTGGGGCTGATCTGGATCTTGGTTCCGCTCGTCATCCTCATCATCGTCATCTCTCACCTGGTACCGAGAGCAACCTGGCTGCTCAGAGTCTGCAGCCGCAACACATTCTCCACCATACTCAGCAGAATACTGCCGACTTGTCTGTGTCCGGTGGTCTGCACTGCTGTCAATGTAACTGCGGGATTGATGTGGTTGCTCTCCCTCATCCACTGCACACTCCAGGTATCCAGCACTGCACTCAACCACATAATGACTCCGGCTGGTATGATTCGAGTCAGCTCCACTACACTCCACATATCCGGGGAGGTCCTGATCACTGTTATTCCCACTGTAGTCAGGGAAACCTGACTGAGAACGTGTCTGGTCAGGTTCCTCACCTGAACACTCCACAAAGGAGGATGAAGACTCTTCTGTCTGGTCTGGACCATCGGCACTGCAGTCCATGTACTGAGAGGGGTGTGAATGTTGGGGCTGGTCAGGCTGGCTGCTGCTCTCCTCAGGGTAACCTGAATGTCCAGGCTGATCATCAGGCTGGTCAGGTTCAAGACTGCCCTGCAGGTCTCCCTGGTCAAGACAGGTGGATGTGGGACCCTCAGCAAGGGCTTCTATGGCTATACGATTGGAGAGGGCAGAAGACGGCATCTGGGCTACCATAGGAGCCCCTGCAACGGACAAGCACATAAAAATGGATTGTAGACAATTCATTAGAAATGAATCCTATGCTTTGTGATAATTCATCTGCCTCAGTACATTTGAAATTACGTTAAAAAGTCACAAGATTAAATAAAGCTGAAGTTTTAAGTTCATGTCAAGTTGACATGAGGCGCTTAATCATCTACTGTATAAATGCTGTACAAGTGTCAGAGTCATTTTCTAGAAAAGATCAACAAGTTAGCAATAACAGCACACTTACCATCATCAGGTCGTTGTAATATTAGATATTGGGTGGTTTCTGCATCTCCATCTTCTGCACTGGTCACAGCTATGCAACCTATTACAGCAGTAGACATCACAGACTCAGCACAAAGCTTTTTACTACTATAATGATATACTGACAAAGAGTTACCATTCATGATGTCGGGGCCAATAGTGGACTCTATTATCTTGTCAATGGCAGATCCCAGATCTGATGAGGTTGAAGCAGTTGAGTCAGAAACCATCATGGCTCCTTCAGACACAGCACTGGAGTGGACCAGCACCTGGGCTGACTCAGACACCAGCACTGACTGTGTTACTGTGGAGACGCTGGACACACTGGTGGACTGGGCCACTGAGGAGGAGTCTGGGAGGTGGACTGATGAAACTCGGACATCTGTGCTGGAGCTGGTCTCTGGGATGAACACCTTGACAGGCAAAGGAAAAACATGATAATGTCTAAAAATGTTTTCTGACTTAAGAATCTGTGTAAAATAAGACTTACCACAAGTCCCTCTGAGCTTTGTCCCACCTGACAGTCAGACTCTGGGGCTGTTGCATGAGAGGCAGCAGCATCACTGCTGTCTGCAGACATGACTTCAGATGACTCCATACCCATACCGCTTTCAGACGGCTCCTCCATGCCTGAGGGGCCTGCATCGCTGCTACTCTCCACCTCATTCTCCTCCAAATCCATAACTAAAAAAGCAAATATTAACTCAACCAAAGACGTGTAATCAAGTACAAGTCAGCTGTATTAAGATAACACAACTTATGAACAGTTTGGTTACCTGCCACATGTTACTATGATTGCCAATGCCACATTGTTTGTATAATAGTTATAATTTATGGTTACAGACACTTTTTGCAAGTATCTGTATATACAGAGACTAAACCCTCTTTGAAAGTTTTGAAGACAGCATAGCCTATGATCTGGGTGGGAAATCAGTTGTCTGTCAAACTTTCTCAACTACAACTGTGGGTGAATCTTTATTCTTGAACTCACAGGATTGAATAGCTTGTTAAAGATCTGATTCCATGTGAAAGTTATGGTTGAGTGCAGATTTTTGCTATTGGGTGTAATAATATGGATTGTTTCCATGTATTATGTGCAGTATTTGCGCTACACCTCTTGTCAAAAATACAGTGATGCATGAAGGCCAGTGCAGTTTATTTCGAAGTGTTTGTCCACTGGATTTTGCTTTTATATTAGCAACGTGACTTGTTTTTAATGTAGCAAAGTCATTTTCTTTGTCGGGAGAGATCAGATCATGATTTGATACATGTTTATGACTGAAAACACTCCTGGACACAACGTTAATCAAAGAAACCAGCATCAACAGAAACAACGATAGAACCAGCTAGTTAGCTTTTAGCAGGCTAACTAGCGCAGCTAAATGTCGTGTTTTATGACGCCTACACAGATCCAAGCATTTCCCGTTTATAACTAACGGTTTGCACAGTAGACACTGCAGACGTCTCGGTAAATGGCAAACACACAAGACAAACTCGACATATTGGGACACGACTGCCTCCACTTCATGCTTTAGCCCTTTTAAACAGGCCTAGCTGCCCTTTATCCTGCCTGCTCCGCGTCGCCATTTTACAACAGGCGTCCCTTTTTACACTCAGGCAATCTGAGAGCTCTACTGGGGACCTCGAGGGCCTGAGCTGATACAGACCGCCCAAACACTCTCCCTGAAGAAAATAAAAACATTTTCCCCCTCCGACACTAGAATCTTAGCTCTTTTTTCTTACCTCGTATTTTCGAATAGACGGGTGTCCTATAGTGTAGAGGCGCTGGATCAAAGAGAAAATAGTAACCGATAATTGTTGCTTCTTTCTAGTCGGGCGCCATGAGTCTCTCCTTGCTTCCTGTCCTAGCAACCGGAACTCATTTATTGTTTTTCTTAAAAACAAGACTTGCTGAGTATCCAGCCTCAATATATTTCCTAATTTAACGGCTTGTTTTTAGTAATTGTTTGTCAATCATATGTTGGTGCAGATATTCGTGAAAGAATGTGATGTTTGAAATTTCATGGTGGACTATTGTTTTTAGAGGAAGGCGTATTACGCAATTGCGTGCGGAGTAATATGCTTCTATTTATAATCTGTCATGGCGTTCAGGGATTGAAATCCAAACTAACGAAGATTTTATTTTGATGACGTGGACTCAAATGTTACAGGGTGTGGGAACGTCAGAAAGAAAGAAAAACTACTGAGAGGGGTCAAGTTGATCTGAATGTTTATTGCATTAAAAGTTAAAACTTCTATACAAAAATGAATAGTTTATAAATAATTTCAGTAAAGGACATGCGTTGTCTTCCAGTGCAAGTGATTGGCTTTAAAGCCATTTTAGAAAACAATATACAAAACAAATAAGCTTGAGACACACAAATAATATAACTTTAGATACTGCTATAAATATCAAAATAATCCAATACTGTTAAGAATCTGAACCTGTCAGACTGAAGTTATTAAACATCTGGAAGCTGATCCAGACAGCATCTGAGAATATTTAAGTTGTGGTTATGGGTCTCACATCTTTGACCAACATAACTATTACTTCACAGATTATTAGAATGAGGGCAGGCAGTTTGCTTTCTTGTGCTGGGTCTTTAAATTATATTTAGGCCAATGTTTTTTTTTCTATAATTAACCAGCATGGCAGGGGAGGCTGATAATTCACATCCCAGCAAGCACACACATCTTACAACAGGCGCTAAATATACAAACACTGCATCACATTCTCCCTGACACCTGCACAAAGAGAAGAGAAATGGGTGCTACCACATTTACAGACAATTGCCAGCCCATCAGTGTTCATCTCCTCAGTAGTGAGTGCCTGCAGTTTCTGAGCACTGGAGTAGGTCATATTTGACGTAGCCTACACGGTCCACCTGTCTGCGGGAATTCATCCGCCAGTAGAAGCGGTCGCGGCAGAAGTACATGTGGCCTAAAGGAGAAAAATATTGGAATTAAAGCAACAGAATTCAAGCAAGTGCTCACTTAATGCTTTATTGACTTGATACATATTTAAAACTGACAAGATTATTTACCTTTGTAAAAGAAAACATCATGAGCATCAGAAGGGACGCCACCAAAGGCAGAGGCAGTAAATCTGGGGTAGCCTGAGTCAATCTTCTGAGCCTTCAGATCTAGCCTTTATTTTAAAAAATGACATAAGAGGAAAACATCAGAACTCTTCTTTTACATACAGAGTGTGCAGTAAACACACCAAAGGCACAATTTTTACTCACCTCCAGAATTTCTCCCCACTGAAGAGCAGCACTTTGCTTTTCCCCCTCTGCACTGATCCCTCCACCTTCTGAATGTCATTCTCCAGGCCGAGCTTCACAATGCCACGGGGACCCAGAGTGCTTTGCCCTGTGTACACCCAGAACTGAGGCCCTGCAGAAAGAAAATCCAAACTATTAGTCTAATTTGGACTTTTGGTTAATGTTTCAGTGATCTGTTAAACACAGCTCTGAGGCTTTACCTGAGAAAAAGTACACTTTCTTGGTCAGATTATCCTCAAAGGCAGAGTCAATGACAGCTGGCAGATCCGACCACCTCTCTGAAATAGAAAAAGGTCCCTTGGGTCCTGAATCGCTCCCACTGGACACCGTCCAGTAAAGTCTGTTGATCAAAAAATGAACACATCAACATTTCCTGCCTGCGAATGTGTTGTGGTTGACAAAAACAGTGAATAATTTACTCACCCATCCTTGAAGAAATGTAGATTTCCTTCGATCACAGTAATGGTGTCAAATGTGGTCATCTTGCATGCATCTTTGGTTGGATCCACAGGTCGAGTGGTGGTAGTTGTGGGAAGGGTGGTGTGGTCAGGCTTATCTTCAGATGTGGTAGGGTCTGGCATGGGAGCAGTGGTAGGGGGTTTGGGTTGAGGTGGGGTGGGATCTGGGCCCGTTTTACGCCCTGAAACATGTTAAAAATGGTTAATAAGTTGTAGAGATTTTGATGTGATGTCACAGCATAAATTTGTTTTCATGACCCTACCGTATAGATACTGAATGCCTTCAATGTCATCCTTATGCAGGGAGAAGTCTTCCACGTAGCTGTACATGGGGTACATGAGAGCCTCCCTGATGCTGGAATGATCCAGGCCAAGGGCATGTCCGAACTCATGGGCTGCCACCAGGAACAGACTATAACCTGCAACACAGCAAACATTACAGGATAAATGAATATATAATATATATTTTAACGTGCTCTTTTTTCTGTGTTACTCACCCTGGTCTGGACAGAGGCCCCATTTCTTGTCTTCATCATAGTTGTCAGTGGTACTGCACCACAACTTGCCATCATTTCGTCCCTCACTGGTGCATGAATTATACTTCTTACCCAGGAACACAAATGGGAAGTGGCAGGGCTCCCCCTCAGAATTTCCATTAATGACAGCAGTGTCTGGCCAAACAAAGACATAACAGCAACATGTAAACAAAACAACAAGCCATTGTGGCAGCACTCCGCAGTGTGGTTCCTCTCACTCACCACGACTTGGACAGAATCCAAATTTCCTGTCCCTGTCAAAGCTGTCTGTGGTGGCACACCAGCGGTAGCCATCAGTACGGCCGTCTGTGGTGCAGCCTTCATACTCCTCCTCCTGGAAAGTGAAGGGGAAGACGCACTTGGCTCCATCGGCATTTCCTCCAAATGTGTACAGAACTGTCAGGGTGAGAATTAAGGGCAGGAATAAGTGAGTCAGTTTGTCACCAAAGCACCCAACATATCTGACTTCTGGCCTGTGATACGCCCTGGAGAATAAATGAGCAAGCTTACGTTCACTTGGGCAGAAGCCGTATTTCTTGTCTCTGTCATAATCCGATGTGGTGGCACACCATGGCAGGTTATCTGAGCGACCATTGGTGGTACAGGTGGTGTAAGATTTGCCTTCAAAAATGAAGGGGAAGCGGCACATGGCACCGTCGGCATTGCCATAACGAGTCTTTACAGCTTTTATGTAGAAAAAAAAAGATTGATTCATTGTAATTTTTAAAATGAACACTAGAGGGAGACAACTGCATTTATCATCAGAGGCAGGACACTGTTCTTACCTGGTCCTTTTCCCAGCGTCCAATACTCATCATCATCAAAGTGGGCATCTCCCTGCATGCCCTCACCAGGGGGGTAAGCATGGGCGAGGAGGCCATCCTTTCCATCAAATGGGTATGGGTCTCCATGGTCTAAAGAGCACTTCAATTAGTGCTTCATTTCAGACAATGTTTACAGAACAAATATGAAAATCCAAATACATACCCGCTCTTCCAAATGATATCATGATATCAGCTGTGCCATCAAACAGGCGAGTAAAGGTCAGAGGGGTCACATCACTCCACACCTTGAAGGCTCTGGCAAAGGCATCATCAATCAAAGAACTGTCCATGTCAGGAGAGTAGTTGATAACCCTGTGGAGAGAAGCAGAGTGATAAATGCAGTGAACTAAATTGTATTAAAATCATTATGCCATCGAGTGTAGCGTTACATTCTTTCCCTCTGCCCACCTGTAAGTAACATCCTTATGGTCCCATTTGAGGTCTCCTTCAAAGGTTTTATAGTTGCCAACATCAGGAACCCCGCAGCGAGGCCGTTTCATGACCTCCACGGTTGCCTCATCGAGCTCTCCAGTCTCCTCTAAGCCCATCTGCTTCTGCATCTTCTTCAAAGCCTTGGAAGTGGACACCATAGATTGGAAGCCGCTGCGGTGCAGAGTGTCCAAGTAGCCAAACTTCTTAAGATAATTCTAAAGGGACAAAACACACCAATACAGCTCAATGTGTGCAAAAAGTTGACTTTGGAAAACAAAGTAAATGCTCTCTGTATTTTATGGCATTTGCCGTCACCCCGCTGTAACATACACGTTGAAATTACATTGCATTAACATTATGACAGGAATCTATGTTCAAGTAATTAGCTCCCTGCACAGCTTGATTGCATCCTGTTTTGGGAATTTCAGTCCAACAAGGCAAAATGAACCATCTGCTACTCACTTCTGCCCGCTCCATATCAGTCATGTTTTTGATGATGTCTCCCGGGAAGGTAACATTGATGGTCTTAATGGGAACACTCCATCCATTCTGCAAACTTATCCCCAAAAGTAAACACACAACTAACGCACAGCATCTCATGATGAGATCTACTGTAGACTAGATCAACAAAAAACTAACAAAAATGTTCTTTGCAGTCAGCAAAAGCTCAGTTAACAACAACAAAAATCTAATTGCTTCTCTCCTGCAGATTGTTGCTCCTTCAGCGCTGCCTCCTCACTTTGTTATGACTGGTGCCTCCTGTTGATGTCTCTCTGCTTTGTGCTTAGGTTGAGGTTGTGGACCTTGTATTTATGCAACATAACGACTTAGTCACTAACCTCGTCCCCGCCTACTACAAACCTCAGTCCTCCTACTTTTATCTTGACAGACTGTATGAGTTGAATGGGGGACTTGGGGAATTTCCAAAATTTCCACATTTAACTTTACCTAACAGCTAATAGGTGGTTAATTAATTGTACTTTTTTGGAGATGTTTCAAACTGGAAGGGTGTGGTATGCTGGCAGTGATGGAGAAGACCAATTATGGCAAATGATGATGTTTGCTGCATTAACCAGTAAAATGTAAACCCACAGTTTAAGCAGAAGACAATATACTTTGAAATCTCTTGGAATTAATTAGTAATTAATTATTTAATATAAAGAACATAAACACAATTCATTTGGCATTGTATTTATCCCTTTAAATCTTGGACCGGCTTTTTACATGTTATTTTTACAGATCAACACACTCATCATGGGACCTGGCCAGACACTTCTGTTATTTCTACACCTAAAGTTTGGGTATAAAAAAGATTGCTTCCACTTTTTTCCTAAATAGAAATGTGTGTTTCCTCTTTATCTCAAGTTAGATATTGAATGAAATGTCAAAGTAGGTCGAACCAAAAGTGGATTCAAACATACTGTATACACTCCATGATGGTATGTAAGTGTAAACCTGTGCAGTTAAATCAGCCGCTTTGCAGTATTACAATGTATCTGTGGGAAAGATTTTTGGGAAATAGCTGCTTCATCATCAGTACACAATGTCGCTGATGCAACATCTTGTCTGGCTTCATTCTATGAACTAATTTATTAGCGATTACTTATACATCAGATTTGGTAACAGGCATTACAGGTTTTTTTCTATTATTCCCACAAAGAGGATCTTACTTCTTTGTCACTCATGCACATGTCTGCTCCAAAGACACAGACAACCTGTGTTTTAATCTGGAGTGCAAACTATGTGTAGTAGTAGTAGTAATGAAGAAATATTATTTTGGGGATATGTGAGTATGAAGGAGGGCGAGGATATGGCTCATCCAACTTATCATGACTCACTGTGAACCCACACGAATGGTTAAAACTGCAGATGAGGGGGCTTTTTTTCTGTGAAGTCACCGCTGACATGTTTTGTTTTCATGCTAACATGTTCACTTACCGGTAGTTGCTTTGCTGCACTGTCACATGCAAAAAAATACAACTAATTTAAGCTGATAGGTGAAAACATTCCATCTTGAGATGGTGTCAGTGGTTTGCGGTTGCAGAATTAAAGTGACCATGTCATACACGAGGCAACAACAAAACTGCAGAAATCTTAATTTGGAGATTGAAGCCTACAGGTTTTCATGCAACAGGCCTTCTATGGTCAGGTTTGGACCTGTGTGGCAGCTGTGATGTAAAATGAATGCTTCCTCTCATTTGTAATATTTGATGCGGTTACATATTGCACACAGTGTGACACACACACACATCCTTCATCTCCTGTTTTCTAACTTACCGGTGACGTGTGTCAGACATGTTGTCATATCTTCTCTTCCTCTTTATTCTAATTTTAATTCTGGTGTTTGTTTTAATAGCATTACATATGTCTTGCATACTAGTGTGTCTTGTTATCTGCATTATTATGGATGTTCATAGCCCTGAAAACACACATGCGCTCCAGGTTTTGACAATAATACTGGCAATTTCCTCTGCAATGGTCACATAGCGACACTAACACATTAGACAGCTCCATCCAGTCTCAAATTACACACACGTATACATACACACATACAAACTGTCTTCCATTTAAAGCCTCACAGACACAATCACAAGGTTATTTCTGTTTATGCGTGGCTCCTCCGAGGATCCCCAGACCTCCTTTGAAAACATCTGCCACTGATTTTACATGGCGTCAAAGGTTTAATGAACATGGCTCCATGCATTTTAACAAATGCCACATTTCATTTGGTTCTGCCACTTTGCTCCCAAAAGACATCTGGCTCAGATCCTTGAGAAAATACACATACATTCTTTCTTGCATGGCATTCTTCGCAAAATGTCCCTCAGTCCCAGCACAGCCTGTTGGCACATACAATGCATGTACCCATATGAGGTAGCCAACTGCGTCACCAAAGAGCTGGATAATATCAGAGTGGAGCAGCAAGACCCTCTCACTTCTCACGTGGTTACTAGGTTAACGACAAAGCAGCGTAATACCAAAAAGTTGTCATATGAGACATATCTGTGTTTTTCCTGGGGCTGCTTCAGTGGAATACAGCAAAAACACAAGCAGTCCGTCAGTATTAGCTTAGTGAGATGTGAATACATGAGACAGAAATACTGTGTTTTTCCTGTCTTAGTTTTCTTAAGCCTTTTTTTGAGTCTTCAGTGTTTACAGTTCAACAGTTTACACCAACCTTTGCAACTTTGTCCTTAATTGTTTAAGTTTCAAACTGCCTTGTTAAAGCAAACTGTTTATGTCCGATGGTACGTTTCTGGCAGGCAAAAATCACTGATGTGGTTCCTCGGCCTGCTTCCTTTCCAGCTGTGTTGTGTTTTATGTCGGCTGGTTTGTTGATTTTGTGGTGGGACTCGGAGACTGTGTAACACACAGGACCGTCACTTGTGTTTGATGTGGAGGAGGAGTTACCCCGTCACCCCGTCCAGGTACTTTACCCAGCCCTGCTGAGTCTGTAAGCCTGGCAGTTATTCTGGGAATGGTTTTGTTTTTATACCCTACTAAACTCTCATAACAATTTATTTTGGTTTTCCAATACAGCCCGTGCATTTCCTTTGTTTTATATCTGATCCTTCTATTTTCCTCACTTCATTATTACAGTAACAATGAAACCAAAATAGTAATAAATATTTTGCAGCCCTTTTTAATTTGTCAGGATTCTGTGCATGTTTGTGGGTTAGGTTGGCACACAGAGATCCTCAGAGCAAGCAAAACAAATGACACAACCAAAACACAAACTGATCAAAACAACCAATCACCAGGGCGGAAACTGTGTTGGGCCCTCCAAGCGGTAAAATGTCACTCATACACCAGCTTGTCTGTAATGAGTCATAAGTCGGCCTGAAATGACAGAAATAATCCCATGAACAGACATTAAAGTTGCCATAAAGTTATGCGCAGTTATTGAAATGGGATCGTAGGAGCACAAGACGACACAGTGTTGACTCATGTCTCCCTGAAACAGCAGACACAAGGGTTACTTCTGCTTCACAAATCACTCTACAGCTAGGCTGTTACTCACCTTTAGGAATATTTCTGTGTCACTGTGGCAACACTAGTTTACTTTAATGACTTGATACTATGTTGTAAAGATTAGGTGATAAAATAGAGAAAATAGAACAGCAGATTATGTTAAACGAAAACCTAACTTTTGTTTTGTTGCGTTTTGTTTACCTGACTCCATCCTAAAAACTGCATCTGGCTCACATTAGCAGATAACAACCATTCTCAATCTGATATAAGGAAATGAGGTTCTACTACATTGCCAGGGATCAAAACACAATCCTACATCAAGCTGATCAAAGCTGTTAAAACTTGTGTATCATTAGAGCTCATTACTGACATTCTTTTCGTTGCACTGGCAGAGAGCAGCACTTCCTCTGCTTCCACTCAGGTGCTGTACAGCATTGGGACACACTGGCACTGCCGAGTGTAACAGGATATGACAGGGAGGGCTGCATGTGTACCTGCTGTTGTTCAGCAATGAGTTTGTATTGTTGTATTGTGGTTTATTACGTTGTTGCTGCTTTATGATGTAATTTGGCGCTTTGAGAAACAAACATGTCATTGATGGTGTGTGTGCGTAGATTTGTGTCTTGTGTAAAAGTCCTAGAATGGATTAGCACTGCTGACTTGACTGAGCACTGGGAGCAGAGCAGCAAGTTCCCAGCAGGAAGTGAAACAGTGGATCTTGGTTTGTCCTCTAAACCCATAGGTTCCTGGGAGACTTAATTTTGCGTTATCCTGTAGGCAATTTGCATGAGTTCATGTAATGATATAATATCACTAAAAAGCAACAGAGCAGTTTGGCTGAGAGCCACGCATGAGGGTAGACTGTGTTTGCTGCCAACACAGAACAAGTTCAGGCAGGCGGAGCTGTTTTGACTTTATGGACAGTCATCTTCCACTACCACCATTAAAAGCTAATTACTGCCACTCTGCCAATCAACAGCCTTTATGGCTGCGCAGCCACAAGGAGTGACACCATGGGCCACGATGGAGTGAATATTATTACTGCTTGTTTCAGTGCA
The DNA here is from genome assembly GCF_900634625.1 of Parambassis ranga. Classification (NCBI taxonomy): domain Eukaryota; kingdom Metazoa; phylum Chordata; class Actinopteri; family Ambassidae; genus Parambassis; species Parambassis ranga. The sequence continues at coordinate 10,377,670 of NC_041028.1, read as the reverse complement.
CATGGAGCCACGCCTTCATAACTCTTTTAAAGAGTTGTTATTTGGAGGAACAGAAGGCCAGTAAACCAAATCACAAACATTTGTCAGCACCTACATTGCACAATTGTTAAAGTTGTACATGTACAAGTCCATTCAGCAGGTTTTTAAACACTCAGAAAATGGGAGAAGCGATGGGAATTTCCCCTCTTGCCAGCTGATAGCAGGCGGGAAGTGAGTCAGGCTCAGCACTTCAGCTGCCTCTGCACACTTTGGTTCAGACTTGTTGAGGCAGGCAGTTGTCCCTCCCTCTGAGCTGTCTGTGATGTGGGTTTGCAGAGGTTTGAACTCAAGCGGCCTCAGATAAATGCAACATTTCCCTCCAGGACAAAAACCAAGATCATTGCTACCCTTTTCCTGTAAAGCAGAAAAACAACTCAAACCCTGACATTACTGTTAGTGGTTACACATCTGCTGATGACTCTGCCTGTGTCACTACCAGCAATACATTCAGGAGAACACAATCTCAAGCATATATTTTACCATCAGCAGCCTGTTTAAAATGCCTGGGCAGGGAAGCAATAAAAGAAATGCCAAACAACCTCTACAGGCTATTTATCTCGCAAGCAACTCTCTTGACAATAACATTTGGGCACGTTGATAGTGTGTGTGTGGGTGAGGATAGGGGAACATTTTCTGGATCATACCTGGAGGATCTCTGCAAGATAGTCAACAACTTCAAACAACTGTTTCCTGCACAAACGTAAAAAGATAACATGAATTGTTGTTTATGATGAAAATAGATGATACACTCCCTTGTAAATCCAACTGCATTTTCTTTTGAACTGCAAATGCTCAATTTATTTGTACTCTGTCGAACTGCATCTGCGTCAGGTTTAATGAGCATGTGTGTTTTTATACTGAGAAACCGTTCTTGTGATGTTGAATCTGTTCTAGAGAAAAATGCTTTGTGCAGCGTTACATGGTGCTAGATTAATAAAACTGAATCTAATTATATAAACATAGCCTAATGATAATAATTGGTTTAGTTCATGGAGCCAAGCAGGTCTTTGAAACTAACATCAAAAGCTCAAACGGACAGTTCAATCCAAAAATAAATATTCATATATTTGCTATGAGCTGCAGTAGATTCATCTAGATTGTTTTGATGTGTGGAGCAGAGGTCTTGTTTCTGTCCTCTTTCCAATATAAAGGACCTGTAGATGCTCCCTTGATGCCTAACCTACAATAAAAACCCGTCGTGACCCAATTACTCAAGACAATCTTTCTGAGACTGATTTCATGGTCTCACTGAAGGCAGTATGAATTTCCCCATGATGACATCATGACAAAACATAAACATTAATGGCGTCCTCCTCAGCTGAGCTGTAACATTACTCCTGGGTATTCTAACAGCTAACACACAAAAGGCAACTTGGACTTGAGTTACTTGAAGACACCTCACAGCTGTCAGATAAGTGTCTGCTGACACACACAGATGTCCATCATGTAAACAACCTGAACTCCTGACAAATCATTCAGAACTGATAAAAGGAGTGTTAGTCATGGTATGTTTTCAGTGTGATGTTGAAGACTACTGGGTCAAGAGGAGTCTCCTTTTCTCTTCCATCCTATTATGTTCCATCCTTTATTCTTCCTCTACACGCTGCTGTACTGCTAGCTTTAAAAGACACTCAGCAGCTTGCTTTTCTTCCTTGTTTATCTGATATATTACCTTGTAGTAGACAATCACTGACAGAAGTTTCATCCAATCAGCTGTCAGGTGTGGTTCTGTGTAACAAATCATTTTTTTGATAAAACGTGACCATCAGGACTGAGGATCTTTACAGATATCTGCCATGGAGTGATGGCAAGCAAACACCAAACCATTAATATTTCATTTTGTGCTGAACTGTCTCTGTAATGAAGCATCCAGATGTGATCAGCAGTGGATTCTCCTCCTGCCTCTCAGTTTTAATAAAACATTATACCAAAGTACCAGCAGGTGGCAGTCCGTCATAACGCCAGTACAGATCTAGCACAAGGAATTAGTGTCAGGAAGAAGATGCAGCATCACGCTTTAAGGTGCTGCTATACTGTCTGTGGAAATTCTCTTATTTACACAAGGAAGAGAATTACACCTGCTAACAAAGCAGCACATCGTCACTGCCTAATCTGCTCCAGAAAAACCACATCCTCCCTCAGATGGAGTTCACACAGAAGACATTCCTCCCCCACATTCTACAACCCTGCTTCAAGGCTGTTTTCAAAATACATCCTGAGGCCAAGATAGGATTTTCTAAAAAAGGACATGAAATATTGATGTTGTGCTAATTTTCTAAGCCTGTTTGGTGAATAATTGATCGTTAGAGGAAAGGGATTTGTTTTATTTGCAGCACCCTTATGCTGTTTTATTGAAGGGTTTTCACACATGCTGTGAGGCTTTATTGTTGTTTCTCTGAGGTTCAGTGGGTGGGAAGAACCCCATTTTAAAGGACGGTAAAAAACAATTGATGACAGTTGTGTGTGTGTTTTTAAGCATCTTTAAGTTCAAGCCAAAGATTGTGGCATTCTATCAGCTATCTTTAGCTGAAATATACTGCATGTCATTGCATCTTGTTTAGTTGTTACTATGCAAATTTCCATCTGCTGCAAATTTGCCATCACTTATGTTTTCCCAACTTCTCATTTTTCTGCTCATCAGTCTGGATGCAGCCACTGAAACGCCATCCAGGAACTGATGTTCCCACAGTGCTGTATCACAGATGAGTCTGACACAGATGTTCAATCTGTAACTGCAAGGTGACTGCCCTTGTTTTATGACTGATTGCATAGTGAAGTCACACATGCTGAACAATTACCTCTCTCTGACAGTGAATATTGTTCTGTGCTTTACTGGATCACGCCACCACATTGTATTGTTTTTTTCTTAAATGTAGGCATTCTCCTTTGTTCTCTTTTGTCGCAGCTGTTCCCTGAGACAGATGTTGCGATAGGATACAACATATTCAGACAAGGAGCTGTGTTTCTTGTGGTGCAGCAGCAGCACCATGAGCACAACACACTTGCTTATTCATGATGCCTGATCAGAGGCCAGGTAGATCAAACTGCTCCTCTATTTTTAATGAAAAAATCCCTTTACAGGGTCATGAATACAATGCCATACATTACCCTATTGGAGCTGTAGGGAGCCTTGAGTTGAGTTGCAAAGTCTGTGAGGTTTGGCTGATGCATTAAGTTACTGACCTATAACATGGCAGAGAAACCATATTAAGATATTGATCCAAATATGCAAACCTCACTATGATAGGGGGGGAAAGGTCAGGTTCAGAGCAGTGACTATTACATGGACTATCATTATCATTACTTGGAAATTCATTTGCATACATCTTTTTAGATTTACATTAAAAGATGATTACCAAATAATTTTATTTGCAAACGTGCCCAAGTCAATCGTAAATAAGGTGCAAATACAGTATGACATCATAGCCTAAATTGCGTTTGGTTTTACTGCAGAATATGCAGTGTGAAAGAGAGGTGAGGTCCCTCTCCTTCCCTCAGGATTTGTGGTTAACACTCACATTAGCCCCGAGGACAGCAGGTCACTACAGGGAAAGGTCAACTCTGCTGTTCTATTAGAAAACACAGCTCCAGTATTTTCTTTCTTCATATTTGTCTGAAGTGATATTCGATATTTCCCTGAAATCCAGCATGATAAGAATAGCCTCACAGACTGCATGAAAAATATTCTTACTGTTGAACCAGCTTATTGATTTTAATTTGCTTTCTGGCCAACATTATAAGTGTGCACATGCACTCCATCTTTCTTCTGAATATTTTATACCTGAAAGAGACTGAAGTCTGTTGAAGAGGAGACCTTGCAGACACAGCGATAGTGAGCAGTCCTCTCTCAGATTATGTGGTCCACAAACTTCACACAACTAAATATCAAATTAATTCCTACACTGAGAGGAGAATGGGCTGTCAGAGCTGTGACAACTCTCAGCAGCTATCTAACAGCCACTCGCTGCATTATTGTACCACCTTAATGAGATTTCTGACAGCAGTGCTGAGCTGCAGAAAGGTACTAGTAAAAAGTTAAGAAATCCTTAGAGTGTTGATTACTGTGGAATAATTACCACTGAAGAGGTGATGACTCACTGAGAGCACTAAACAGGTAGAAAAAAAAAGCAATACGTCATTCTCTGAACAGGCCATGTTTAAGTGCATCCAGTTAAACAAGTGAGAAAGAAACACATGGAAGCAGCAGGACTAAGCTGTAAATGCAAAACTGATGTACTACCATTATTAAAATAAACATTACCACAATGCACATTATCAATGCTTCTTCTCTGGTCTCAGCAGTTAAAGGTCACATCTGTATGATTTAGTGACATCTAGTGGTGATGTTGCAGACTACAATCAGCTGAATGCAATTTTTTTTACACATGTCCTTTCCCACAAGTGAACCTACATGAACTTAGCCTTGCTAAATAGCCAGTATTTAGCCTGTCCTTTCTGGGATTGCTATAAAAACATGACAACACAAAATGGCTTTTTTTCCAGCCTTGCTTGATAACAGCACTGTTGTCTAACATATAATTAATTAATAGGATCAACACTTTATCACTCACTAAGTATATAACTTAACTTTATAGTATAAAAAGGTTGCATGTCAGTTTCCTTCAAATCACATTTACTGTTCCAAGTCAGTCATATAAGCATCATTTACCTAAAAAAGGTTTTGGTTGTGTGCTCAGAGTGTTTCATTAACTAAATAGCATACATAACATAAACATGTATGTTCCACTTAGAATCTAAACTGTAAACACTTTGTAAACAGCATTTTCTCACGAAAGCACATTATGATACATAATTTCGTCCGCTCTGCCTTTTAATGTGTTTATGTACAGTCGGCCATTCCTATAATCTAATCACTGAGAGACGTTTAAGACAGTATAAGAGCAGGATTTAACCTTACATTAAAGATTGTCTCCATCAGTACATCAGTGTCTCAACCAGATCTCCTAAAAGACTAAATTTACATTCTCCTACAGTTTTTTAAGTCACTGCCAATGAACATTATTTAATTACTAATCTACAGATGCCCCATATTGGCATTATGCAAAATGCAGAGCTTACAGAGTAGTAAATATGCACAATCTTCAGGTTGTTAAATATTGAATAAGGCCATGGAAGCCACAGTCTCTGGTGGTAAGTAGCATTATTATCATTCCATGTGGTAGAAAAAGGAAAAGCCCCACTCCCACTAGCAGCTGGCATGGGGGCTGGATAAACATGAGCTTTAAGTGCATCTTGTGTTTTCTCCCCATGAGTGGTTGTTGCCCCGCAGTTACAAGTCTCCTGCATGCAGCTTCTAAAAGGTTAAAACCTCCCATTGCCTCCATCTGCGTGTTACTTATCCCCCGTCCATCTCCTCTGTGATGGGGCAGTGCTGCTTGATCACCGAGGGACTCTGAGGGTTACAAATCCTCCTATCAGCACGAGCACACCTCTCTCCCACAGTGCCACTCGCTCCACACACCGTTGTGCAATTATGACCCTGAAGACGACATGAGCATTCACAGCTGTGCTGCTACAGTCTCATTATGTACAGTATTACATTCATATTCTTTAGCCACTGTCAGTTTAAACATACACACAGAAGTATAGTTGTAAGACTGACTTGCTCTATTGAATGTATAAGCAAGTCAAAACATTTGATAATCTGATACTGACAAACCACGATAACTTGTATTGCACATTTTGTAATGTTCACACCGACTGTTTCACCAGTTAAAGTTTAGGTCTGTTACTAAGATAAACACACAGTCACTGTCCAAAAAAGACGTCCGTTATTGCAAGTTTACAGGTACCTTTTTTTTTTTACTCTGACCAAACTTCCGTAAATACACTTGTCCTGAGTAGGAATAAATGATCTTCCTGTGATCTGCACTCACTACAGCCGTGTGGCCCTGCAGCATTCCTGCTCCTCATTAGACAACATTCAAATGAGTTCAGAGCCGATGCTTGTGCACTGATCATTACTTCTCAAGCCGTCAGCTGCTTCCTTCTGATTAGACCGTGTTCTGCTCCAGTAATGGCGGATGTCCTTTAGGTTGTTGAGGTGGTTCCGTCTTCTGCTCCTGCTGTTCCTTGAGTGGGGGATCAGATTTAGGGATTTCCTTCTGAGGGGCCTGTGGTGGCCTCGCCGGCTGTGTCTCTAGATTGGCATCTCCTTCCTGTCACTAGGTTGAATCTCCAGAGCTGGTGTGTCTTTGCAGCAGAAGTACTGCTGCCAGATTTTCTGGAAGGCTGAGCGGAATTTCTTTATGCGGAAAGCGTAGACGATGGGGTTGACTGCAGAGTTGCCGTGGGTGAGCAGGATGGCGATGTAGATGATGACCAGCGGCTTTTTGCACTCATGACAGAACAGTGTGATGCAGTTGATAATGTGGAGAGGGAGCCAGCTGATGGCAAAGAGGAAAAGGACCAGAGCCAGAGATTTAGCAAGATTCAGTTCCTTGTCATAGTATTTGTTGGGATCTGTGTGACTGGTGGTGAATTTCTTATTGGTTAGCTGCTTGTGGATCATATAAAAGATCTCCGCATAGATGACAAGCATTAGCAGCAGTGGAGGCAGCACCCAGCCAAAAAAGTTAAAATAGACCATGTAATCCATGCTGATGACGTTCTCAAATTGGCAGGTGATAATGAGGTCAGAGCTGATGTTGCCGTTTTGCTGGAGACGCCTCAGGTTGTTCCAGCCTAACATGGGTGTGAACCCCACGATAAAAGCCACGGTCCAGCACACCACCACTGCCAGGCCCGCTCGTCGAGGGGTCACCACCTGCTTGTACCTGCAGAGACAAAAAACACAGCAGCATGTCAGCACTTTCCCTCACAGGGCTGTTTTGGAAAAACATGCATGCTTTCTTTTTTCACTTAGGCTTTCTATTTTGTCAGTGTCCTTGAGCTGACAAAAGGTGTGATTCACAAGAATCCCAACGTGTGTTACAAACAGCTCAGGCAGCAAATATTTCAGTTTGAAATATGTCTCTGAACCTCTTATCAGTAAACCCTGCCACATCCTGCAGGGTTTCTCTCTATACTTCTTTAGTTGAGCGTAAAACTGCTGAAATTGCCTTCTAATTTAGTGCAGCATTATAATGGAAGCACACTGCTGTATTTGGGATAGTACTGACTTAACCTTGTCATCAGAGTGTTTAATAATATAAGGCAGGAGGTAGAGGAAGGTTTGTATGACCAAGAAATAACAAATGAATACTCAGCTTGATCCTGATCCGGCTCACACTACAGAGCAGCGAGTGATTATTTTCAGATCACTAATGGCTGGTATTTAAAGCGTCTGTTGTCGTAGTTTGTAAGAGAAATGTTAACATTACAACAGCCTGACCTTTGCTAAGTGTAGCCTAAGGCAAAACAAGATGCAGCTGTGACAGGTGCCCTATGTGGGATTAGTATTGATTCAGGTCATATGCGTTAAGTTAGGCTTGTGTCTGAAGCACAGTTAGAAAAATCATTATTCACGCATTGAGCTGTGGAGTCAGCCTGCTTGGAAGCAATCTGATTCAGATGTAAAAGCAGGAACATCAGCGCTGTGTGCAGAAACATGATTCAATTTCAGTAACAGAAACACATGTTACTTTGTATTCAAGATGTGTGGGAAGGAAACAATTGTGGAAGACGTTTAGACTGAGAGGTACAGTGTTATCACCCCTCTGGAATATTTAACAGCCTTAGACAGAAGATTAGGGCCTGAGCCTATCACATTACAATATTCACAGACAATTAGCATCAGTTAAGCCTTTTACTACTATCAGTGTTCAGCCCTTTGTTTCAGCCTGGTATGTAAAGCAATTCCCCCCTGGGATAAATAAAGTATTTTTGATTCTGATAAATCAGGCATGGCGTGTGCGTCAGACACTAAACATAAGTGTCCCCACTTCAGTGTCACTACATTAACTTCTCCTCCACACACATTTGCCATCCTACTTGATCAGTCATGCCGTGCTGTGGTGTTGATAGTGGAGAGTCAGCTTAAGAAAGTGGGAGGATGCAGGCAGTCAAACAAGCTGCACGTGGAAATCAATGCTCAGTGAAAGAAAAGACCACTTTCCCACATGGCACACATATTAATAACCTATAATGCCTCTCTTTAGTTCCATGTGTGAGTTTTGGAAACCTCATTACCTGGTCGGGATCTTGACCCTGAGATAGCGGTCAATCGCAATAGCCAGGAGGGCCAGGATTGAACTTTGCGTCAGCACCAGCACCGTGCACGCCACGAGCAGGCAGCTGTAAAAGTGAGTTTGAAGTCCTATGCTGATAGTAATGGCCAGAGGGATGACGAGCGCACCCACTGCAATATCCGCCAGAGCCAGGGAGACGATGAAACAGAACGTGGTATCTCTCAACGATTTATTAATTTTCACCGCCCAAACAACCATCACGTTCCCGATCACTGATGCTACAGCGATCACCACCTCCATCCCTATGTAGAGCGTGTTCTCTGACAAAAGTGCCCCGGGCATCCTCGCAGATGATAATGTCCTTGATGGCTTCAGCCGAATGAGAAGCCAACAGAGCTGTCCTTAATTCTTTTTTGTCACCACAGTATGTTCCAGATGAGCTGAGCCTTCAGTAGTTTCACTGCGCCCTCATCCTCCTGGTCAGCAGACAGAAGTTGTAAGAATTGCAGTTGTTTTGATGAGAAGACGCGCGTTGACCAGCAGCACTTCATCTGAATGGAGGCTCTTCTTCTGGAGCAGGTGTTGTGGTCCAGCGGCTGCTGCGCGTCGCTCCTGCTCTCTGCCCCGCGCCTCCGCTTGGCTGTACACCTGCTTATCGTGAGAGCAGCATCCCTAACACGCGCTCCGAATTATCTGAGACAGCGCCTCGTGTTCATCAGCCCACGGGTTCTTTCATTCTTCAATTTAACAATGCATCTTTTAGAAGTGCAGATAATAAAGAACATGCTGAAGGAAAGCGCACAGTTGCAGCTCCTGCGCAGGCGGACGCTCACTCCTTCTCTCTCGCTCGATTCTACAATAATGCAGTTGCTGAAAATAGCCTAGATGTGTGATCCTTCTTTTTTGTGTGTTTCAGTCTTTGTTTCTGTGGAATAGATAGTGCTGCTGGTTCTGCTTGTATTTCCATTCATAAATAAATACATTCCTCCGCGGGACCGTCCCAAGGAAGGAGAGAGGACGTGATGTGGACTCTGTAAAGCCATGCATACATTTGCCCCACGCCCTTTCGATAAACAATGGACCTTGCTCAGTTGCACACATTGTGTTGTTAAAGGGTGAGGCAGCAAGCTGCAGATGACGGAAGAACACACACATAACGCTATCATATACAAAGCCCGTCCTCCTATGTCAAATGTCAGAGACCTTCACTCATGAACCAAGACCAGCCTGCAAACTATACAGTCAGGATCCCATCTCTGCTCCGAGAGGAGAGTAATACTGTCCTCTGGCTGCAGCTCAGCAGCAGCATAAGTTCAAACCAGTCAATTGGCATGTGATTTAACATAGAGCACAAACAAAAGGCAAAGCAGGGTAATACTGTGGTTAGCATTCACACTGTGCATCAGTGATGGCCAACAGGAGGGCTGACAGTCAGCAGGAGCTCCACTGAGTACAGCTTCAATCTGTCACCATGCAGCTCCATGGTGAACACTGTCAATGAGAGGTAAAGAGGTCAGCCAAGGAAGGAAGGAAGGAAGGAAGCAGCCATATGGTTCTACGGCACCAACTGGCATTCCACCCACATGGGGCATGAGCATAGGAATGGTGCTAATGCACGGGAAATCATTATGGAGCAAATTGTGTGAACAGGCCAAAATGGCTGACAGTCAAGATTCTTACCATCAAAGGTTACATTTTTTCCTGCAATTATGACGTGCCATCTGTCTGCGTTTACTGAACATGTGGACGTTCAGCCGTCACCTCAGCTGTGTGTTGTCTGTGGTGTTTTGAATGATGACCTTCATAAGACGTGGGTATGTTAACTGTTTTGACTCTTTGACAAAGAAAGACATATAGAATATACGTGATATCCACATATTTTACTCTTTTTTTTGTCTGAGTAGACAAATATGTGGTCATGTGACATGTATGTGTGGATATCATTTTGGAAGTCCTTTCAGTGTTCTCAATACTGATAAGACACACACACACACACCAGCCCTCTGACAGTGTATTCACTGCAGACATTGCTGCACCCTGACAATGTGTGAGGTGCAAAACATTCCCTGCACATCGTTCAGACTGATTAAAACATTTCACATTTTTACTATCAAATCTTGCAGCTCTGAATATGACGGGAACCTCAGTTCTATCACTGTCCGCACAGTCTGGAAATGAGGAAATGCTTCAGTAAGTGTTTGTCAGATTTTGCCATTTGGGGATGTGTAACCAGTGAAGTGCTTCAGTTGTATGAGTCTGAGAGTCTACAGTTCAGTGAATGCACTTTTCCAACAAAATCACAGATCTCAGCTGTTACAAAATCCACAGTGTGTACAGTACAGGGCTGTCAGCTATCAGTTTTTGATTGGTGCAGAAGAATCTGTTCACTTGTTAGGTTCACTGCTTTAAACAAAACCTTTTCTCTGATCCTGATAGGAGGCAGAGAAACCTCTAATGGACTCTGCTTATGAGCCATATCAGTCTTTAAAAAAACATCTTATGAAGGCTTAAGCTGCTTTTATGAGGGACCAAGCAATAAGTCATATTCATATTCAGACAAGAAAAGATCACACAGTGTCTTGTCTGCCCCACTAAGGCGCACACTGCTCATTTAAAAAAAGCCCCAGTGATGAACTGGGCTTCTCAGTGGACCACTGAAGCAGACAGCAAGAGTATCATAAAAGACCTCTTTTAGTTAGGAATCCTTACAGAAAAACCATCCAGTCAGTTGAAGCCAGACTGGTGCCATAAGGACTAAAACTGCTGTGTTACTATCAGGGACACAACACAAGATGAGTAGCTCTGGCCCTGCTAATACGAAGACATTCAATGGAAATCTCAGACAGGAGATGACTGTAACTTACACAGAAATCATTTAGAAAGTGCTGCGTCAGAGGTAACAGAAAGCTTTCTTTTTCTCTTTTTCATACACAGCCATAACCTCAGCCCGTTTCCTCTATAAATGAATTTAAATGTCATATTGTTGTTGTAGGAGGACAGAGTAAACATCCCCACTTTACTACCTCAGCAATAAAATATGTGATAGCATTAAAGGTGACCTTATGAATGGACACAGTGCACGTTTCATTGGAAGCAAAATGCATTTACCAATATTACATTTTATGTTATCCGTGTGACCCACATTTTGGGTTACATGTTACAAAGTGGCTCAGTTGGAAAACATAATCATATAGTGTAGATGGAGGCCCTCTGACGACTTCCTGTTTACACTCGCCTGCTCCAAACCCACAATGTGCCCGCAAAGTCACCATTCAATACTCCCACTCCAAGCTTGAGCTGACAGGGTGAAAATGAAAAATGTCAAGAGTATATCTTGGCAGCCTGCTGTCTGCTATACAGAGACACTCCCACAATCAAAACCTGTGTGTCATGTACAGGTTTTGTACATGTACATGTATTAATAAATAAATACTTTACTCACAGAGTATTTGATGATTTCCAATGACAGCTGAAATAATACATGTGATTGTTAGTGGTTGATATAAAGACAGATAATAAAGTTTGATAACATCCACCACACTGGTCACAATAAAATGTTAATGTACTCCACCCAAATTTTAAAATTAAAGTTGCATTTACGCACAAGACCACAGCAGGGTGTGTACATAAACACACTGTTTAACTGGGCCTACACAGTTCAGTTGTTTTTCTGCCAATTCTTGCTGCTTAGGATGATACATTTCTGTAGTTATTACATTATGTTGCAGTACAACATCTGAAAGGTCTATAAGTATTGGATCTTTTATGAATTGTACATTAAGTAACTTATTATCTTCTTCTATTATCTTCTTATCGTTTAATGGATGCTGGCAGGAAGAGTTTGTTACATTTGGACAAAGCCAGACAGCAGGTCCTTTATTCTAAACTAAATTAATATTCGGATTCATACGCCTTACTAGTATTTCAATTTCGAGTTTATTTTTTATCCTGTTTGGTTACAGACACTGAGTTTGCTTCAGAGGGGATCCCCCTTGTCTTTTGGTTTTCTTATGACAGTGTGCTGGTAAGCAAACTAAAATATGAAGAGGAGGTTCACTCCAGGAAAAACCCAGCCCACGGCTCTATAATGCAGCTTAGTGTGGAAAGTGTCTCTCTGTCATCCAACACCAGCCCCAAATAAGATTACTGTGGAGAAAATACTGAGCCCTCCCCAATGCTCTGCTGTATCTCCCACAGCTTTTCACTCCACCCGTCTACACATGAAAAAAAAGCGACATCAGTGTGTCGCTCTCTACTTCTCTCAAAATGTCAAGGTTTAAACCTTTTCCATGCTGCATGTTGACATTTTTGACATTCAGACAGAAACACCGCCCTGCTGGCTGATGAGCTGCTGATTTGGGTGAAAATGGCTTCAGCTGCTCCCACAGATGGTTTGATGGTTATATATACATGCTGATATTCCCAAAAAGCCTACACAGCAGTCTCAGAATTACACACAGATCTATTTGTAGACAAAGGTGTGAAATGTGTAGTAAAGCAAAACATCCTGTTTGATGCTGTTTTTTTATCCACCATGAGCCTGCTAGCCTATTGCCAGTGCAGAGGAGGTTTATAGTGAGTCTCCACCTCACCTTGTGGTGGTGCACATATTGAAAGGGATGTTCTGTATAGTGATTTGCATTGTTCAAATATTGATGCTTTATATCAGCTGGTGCCTTGCATATTTGTACACACAAGGTGGTAATTAGGGGAAAACAGTGTAGTGTAACAGTGTGTGCTTATGACTCCATAAACAAACCTCCCACCACACAATGAGGTCACTTGGTATTCAGAGAAAGTGGGACCTGACTAGTTATAGCGTTCAAAACAAGTCAGCACTTTCCTTTGAAACCAGGCTCTTGTTCTTCCTCAGTTCAGCATAACACAGAGGAAACTGATGGAGAAAGAAAGGAATATAATTAAATAGAGAAGTAGGATGGAGTCTCTGTGCCACCACTAGATAGATGAGAGACGAGATAAAAGGAAATGGATGGAGAGCTGGAAAAACTGTGTGGATTAATGACAAGATTCATAATCTAATCTGTTTAAGAGGTGTGGTCAATCCCAAATCAAAGAAATGATTTGGCCTCCTGCATCTGTTCCTGTGCCTTTTAAGTCATGGCCCACTTTGCTGTATGCTTTAGAGAAAGAAGGTCCTGACAAGGAAAAAGAAAACTGGGTCAAACATGTAGATTTGGCGTTCTGCAGGAAAGGAAGTAGTGCTCCAGCTTCTGCGTCTTTGATGTCGACTCAGTGAATTTGGAGGGTGTCAAGATGCAGCGCTGTAAAAGAAAGAATTAATAATCAAGCCAACTGTTATAACAGGGTACAAGAAGCTTCTGTACTCACCGTGCAGTTTGCATACTAAACAATGTGTGTTTGAATTCTGCTCATTGTCATTACTGCACCACAAAATTAAATTGTGCTGGGACTGGTGCTTGGCTGTCATGTATAACAGCTTGGATGCCACTAATCAGAGTCTGACTTACTTTGGGGAATGAAGCTGCTGATTTTATGGCAGCGGCACTTCATCTCCTAAATTTATCTCTTTCCTAAATTTGTGTTTTTATTTAAGCTTACATGCATGGATTATAGCTGTCTGGATGTTATCGAACAATACACACCCCATTGCTGAGTTCTATTAATTCTAAAACTGCATCCATTTACCAAAGGCAAGTACCATGCTCTTAAAAGGGCTCTGGAGATGACATCATACGGTTGGCTGGTTCCAGCCATTTGGTTTTCTGTCAAGAAAGCTGTCATCCTTTTTACTGCCAGTACATACACCGTTTAGAGAATACCTAGTGGTTTTGACAACCTTGTGACTTATTGTGTGTGGTGTCCTAAATAAGTCAATAACACTCTTTCATTGGTTTTCATTAATGATTTATTGTTTTTTTGTGAACCAGTCAGTGACAGCCTCCTTAAAAACCTGGCTTTCAGTGATTTACAGGTCTTTCAGCAGCCAGGTTTAGTGACAGCAGTAATAGAGGGGTTACTCTTCCATGGCTTCTCTGCACCTTTGATCCCTTAGAAGTGATTGACTTTTCAACTTGTTCAAACACATACACTCAAGAACAGTCTACCTTAATGATGAGCAATGTAGCTAAGTCTTAACTGAAACAACTTTGCCATCTCATCCAAGAATCTATCTCCATTTATGCTCTGATCAAACACGGCTCATTTAGCATTGAGTTTAAGGAGAGGGAGGGCTTTAAAAGAATAGGCTACAACACACACATCACAGTGTTCATTGTGGTTTGGTTCAGGCATTAAAACTACTTAGGCTCAGGAACGTTTGGTTGGATCAGACGCCTTTTAAAATGTTGAGCATCTTTTTAGAGGCATCTTAGAGGCAAACCATCTGCAAAAAGCAGCAAATTATCCTGTATTTTTTTCTTCTTTTCTGGCTGCCATGGTAACAAGCCCATCCCCAACTTAATGCGACCACAGAAGGGTGTTAACAATGTAAGGACCGGTTTAATCTTTTGCTTAATTCAGCTGCTGTCAATTTGTAGTAGTCACTGGTCTCCATGCTGCTTTATATGGACTGTGAATGAATGTTGCTAATGTACAGAAGCGCAGACATGCCACAGTAGATTTTTTCCCCATCACAATCATGTCTCAATCTGTTATTGAATATAGAGAACTTGTTGGTGAGTTTATTTAATGTAAAGAACTAAAAGAGCTTTCCATAAAATCAACCCTTCATAAAGGTAAATGTTTCCATTAGATTCATTCTGGAAGCTTCAGCATGTATTGCAATATGCTGGGAGGCGTGTTTAATGTAAAAAATGACCCTTCACACACACATATATATAGATTCAGATTTGTAGTGTATATAATACACACACTACAAATCTGCATCATTTGTTTGTATGGAGGCAGCATGTGTGCCCTACTGTATCTGTCACGCAGCCTGAATATGAGAATGTGTTGCACAGGCTCTATAAAACAGAGCCTACCACCAACAACCCATGGGGATTTGTTGGTGCATAGAAGACCTACCTTAAGGCCAACATCTGCTCTTCCTGCAGGAGAAAAAGAGGGAGGATGCTTTTGCTTCACTGGATTGTACTACATTTACATCACACATCAGCCTGTGAGCCATTTTTTTCCAGCTCTCTCAGTCATAAGAATCCCTTGACTAAAATGCCCCGAGTGCAATATGGGTCCTCTGGAGCTTTGAAATATCCAGCACATAGATGGTAAAGACACTGTTTTCATACCTTTACTGCCTGCAGCTATGATAAATCTCTATGAACAAGAATCTTTTCTCAGCTGGGCAGGCAGTGTTAATGTGTTTCTTGTGCCTTTATTAAAACAAAATCCACTATGTATAAAACAAAACAAACCAGCAGTTATAGAAGGGAGGTGATTTCTATGTCAGTTTTTTATAGCAACGTCGTCCTGTTTGCACTCACTAAAAGAGAAACAGAAAATTAAATTTAAAAGGCCATCTGCCTCCTGCCACCCTGACTTACTTTCAAGCCATCAGATCCCTGAGAGAGGGCATGATAGTTTATTAATGAGTTAAAGCCTTCACACTGTGGCCACTTGCCAATATAAGATCAATCTTGCATATGAAGGAAATAGATAGTAGATCTGGGATGGTAGATCTGGGACTACGTAGCACAACTCTGAAATAATTACAGCAATATGAAATGCATTATTCTTGTGTGCAGATGCTGGAAAGAAAGCAGGCAATAAAATAAAAAAAAGAGTTCAGCAATGTGAGCGCTTCTGTCAGTGGGGGAGGGGATTCAATCACTGTGCAATATGAGGATGCAGTATTAACATTCAGATGTGAATGAGTATAGACCATTTTGCTCTATCATTAGGTCTGTGGTGATTAAATTATAAGACAATCATCGATATGGTGTACTGCCCTGTGTCTTTAGAGTGGAATAGAATTTTCTAGATTTGGGTTTGATTGAACTGCAGTGAGCAGGCTATTATGGCTATTGACCTTCTGACCTCTAAAACCAGCTTAAAGGTTGGAAATGTTTCCTAACCAAAATTACACCACTCATCACAGCCTGTACAAACACAAGCATTGTTGCTGTTTTGTCCTGTACTACAAGATCACGGAAGTGTTGGAGCCTATAACAGCTGTCAATGGGCGAGAGGGAGAATACACCCTGGAATGGTCACCACTCTATCACAGGCTAACATAGAGAGACACGCCTATGGCCAATTTAATATTAAGCCCAATTAACCCAACATGCGCATCTTTGGTATGTGTGAGCAAGCTGGAGTCAGAATCTCCTGTGAGGTACCACCATGCTACCTCACCATTTTCATGAAAAACAAAAATTAATTTTAAGAATTTAATTTTGCATAATAAATGGTGCAGAACTTAATTTTGCAGTAAAAATTGAAGCTACAGGGAGAAAAAAAAGGGCAACATAAATTGCACAGACACTGCTTGGCTCAAAGGGTGACCATGGAGACTGAAAGCACACATACTTGGCCTTTGTGTTTTGATTCACATTTCACCGCTTTTTATCATCCTTCATTCAATCATTTCCCTTTTATGCATCCTTCCTCAAGCCATCCTTCCTTTTACCCATCTGTCCTGTGATCCTCCCTCAATCAACCACCCTGCATCCATCCGCGCATCTAAATTTTGTCTGTCAAGCTCCATCTATTAGGCCAGCTGACAAACCATCCTCCCTTACTTTTTAACCATCTATCCATGCGTGTGTCTGATTAACTATTGATTACCATTGATTTTAGTTGATTTGCTCACAATCTGGTTCACTCTTATAGACAGTTCTGTCACATATTACTTCGATCCTAAGTCAAAACCATAAATATTTACTAACACATGTGACATCAAAATTAATGACAGCTCTCTCCACCCACAAACAGTAGAATGCATACTGGGCCAGCTGTGCTCTTCTTGCTGTATGTAATATTTTCATATGGAGATTGCTTAACGGCTTTGCATGTTTATATGAAATTCTCTCTGATTACTTCTTGACCCAGTGACCCTCAAAGTACATGTGGCAGCCGTGGAAAAGCTCTTGATTAAGTGGTTTGTTCGGAGCCAAATGCATTCCCTACACTCTAATATAGGCACCCCCCATCATCCACCCTGTCCTACAAATAGGAACTCATGTTTGTTCCTATGGCAACAGATACCAGTGCAGGAACTAATGCATTTTAAAATTTTCAGGCAGAGAGAACATTAAGCATGTTCACACTTACAGAAGCACTTCTTAATTGTGACAAAGCTAAAGGTTTTCGTTTTCAGTGGAACAGAATAGATGAACCTCTAAAATAACAGATGCGATGGCTGTGCAGAACCACCTAGTGTGCATTTTCCCCTCATTAGCCTCAAATCCTTTTAACCCAGGCCTCTGAACCATGACTTTAATGTTTTACACCTGGGAAGCTTACATCATTTTTCACAGTGCTGAAGAGAGTAATGCTTGCAAAACAACTAAAGTGCAGCGGTGATCATCAGAGATCAAGACTTCTGCAGGTGTATGGCACAGTTAAAATCCGATGGACTGTGGAGATATGAGGTAGATGACCAGTGAGAGTCATATAATCAAGCAAATCAAATGGTAAATCTGTAATTGCCATCTTAAAATTTCACTGTAAATTTCTGTCCTTGAGAGGAATTACACCAAAATGTTCCACACTTGACAGTTGCTTTTTCTCCTGGCTATTGGAGTGCACATGCTTCATTACGCAGCAATAGAGGAAGAGTCAGAGAGTTTATCAGTCACCACAAAGATCTGCTGGAATGCACTGAAGACGCTCCTGGCTCCAAACGAATCACTGACAGTGCTGGCAGCACACAAACTGCTGACTGATTCAATGCTGCTTAGGCTGAGGTGTTACACAGCCAGTGGCATATTCCTCCTGTATTAGCATATTCATGGACAAGAACTGATTCTCTGTGACACAACTGAATGCACAGGCTGAAACCTGAGGCTTTGTCCTACCTTATATGATATATGAAATTATTCGTCTGTGAGAAACACACCTATAGACAACAACCGTGATAGTGCCAGCTTGTCGTGTGATAAATGATGTAGTGAATAAAAAGCTATGTTTAAGTCCTGCGTTTCTCAGGTTCCAATTTAAAATATCTTCTATACATTAGTTCACCTATGCAATACCACTTCTGGCAAAGAAATATCAGCTCTGTTGGCTTAAATTGAACTCCTTAGTGACTGACTAGGGAGGTCACTACAATTAATTACACCTTAGCTGCATGATGATGGATTGCCTTGGAAAACATTTCCCTTTTTCATTCACTTCAAAGAGCAGACTTATAATGTTTCTGCTCAGTGTGCTAATAGCCAAAGGGGTTAGGATTTTTTTTTTTTTTTTTTTTTTTTTTTTTTTTTTTACATTTGGTACAAATTTTCATTTGGACCCTAGACCCTGTTTTTTTTAAACAGTATTTTTGCACAGAATTCATACACTAATAATGACAAGCGATGAGGCGGTTCCTAATTTTTCACAGAACACAGAGCGTTTAAAATAGTTAAAACTATTTTTTTTTCCATGAACAGCAACTTTCTTAGATATATGGCTGCTTCACAGTGAAAAGGTCATTGGTTTCCTTTAGGGCCCAGCAGCATACAGAGAACAATTTGGACAAGTCCCAGCAATATTTGGAGGATACAGTTTTAGACACTGTTCTGTGTCATCTTCTCATACTGCTTCTCTCTGGACTATGCGATAAATGTACTGCAGTAGTCAATGCCTAATGTGTTTCCATTCACATCCATGATGGACAGTCATGGTTCAGATAGATAAGCATTATTCAGTAGTCCTGTGAATCTGTCTACACATGGTTCATGTGTGCAGTGACATAAATATTCATGTGCATGTAGATTTCTAGTGTCTATATTTTCTTGTCTTTGCTTGACTGGCTGGCATGATGCCAGCAGAAATTAGTTCTGGAGGATTGTGTGAACAGTGACAGATTAAACTGGACATGACTGAGGGTGATTACATGCATAACCAGTCAGACCAATCAGTTTTCAGACCCTTTTTTCTGGTGGGTACATGGTTGCCTTTTAATTAATTGAATGTTTTTCATTCAATAGGAAATTCAGAACTCAGAAGTCCAGTCTACAGAAACCAATATGGCTGCTGCATGGATTAACAGTGGTGAAAGCTGTATCCCATTAAATCACTTGTGCCAACACAGAGCTGTCCAGCTGTTCCATCTGTTCAATGAACAACAACAGTGTGTGTGATTACTTCAGCATCACCGCAAGTTGCACTATTGACATTCTGTAGCTCATACATACACACTGCATCAGGCTTTGATTTCACTGAGGCCATAAATCTGTGCTTTTGTGTGCTGTTTGCTGTTGCGCTTTCATCTCAGGGCCCAAACATGCACACAGTGTCTGGATGAGCTCTTCTCCAGAAAGCCACAAGCAATGCACTACAGTTCATTCGATATGTTTTGTATTGTGTGGCATAATAAATATTGCAGCTATTAGAAGCCACCGGTACAGTTTTATACTTCTGGCCTTGTTTACAAAATGGAGTTTCTGCCTCACGGTCATCATACAGACAGTCATCTCTGTTCTTTTATGTGCTTTCCTTCTCTTCGCCTCTCTTTTCTAAATGGGTATTTTGGAGCTATATTTCTGGCAAACAGAAAAAACTAAAGATGATCTTCATTTTATAGATACCATTAATCTCATGGGAAGCAAAAGAACCAGCACGTACTGTGTCATATAGCGCCTTCATATATTTTGTTTTTATCTTCCATAAAATCTGCTGTGGCATGGCACACTGGGCAGACCCCTGTGAGCAGCAATGCGATTGTCTGGATTCATGTTGTGTGGTTTACTGACAAATGAGGGCACAGATTAAAAAACACACACAGTGCTCCAACACACAGATGCCATGATGCTGGGATCCAGATAATCCTAGTGCTGTTAAGGTATCTGCTCAGATTCTTTGATCTGGTCAAGTCTACACAAGCTGTCTCAGTGTTAACATCCTCCCTGATAACCCAGTTTTTGAACCAAACAGAGGCTGCAAAGGAAGACATTAAAATCTCATTTTAATGTCTTTACTCTCTTTGAAATACACTAATCTGTGTCCTCCAGTTATGCCATTTAGTTAGAAGTGTCCTTTATTACCTCACTAACATGAATAATACATGCCAGGATCAAGGTCTTCTATCAATTTTATTTAAAGGATCTAGTGAAGAGTCAGGGTCCTTACCCAAGGGCAGGACAGGCTTTCTATGCATACTGATTATTTACACCACACAAACAAACTCAGTGACATGAGACAGGAAACATGTGTTGAAACCTTCATTTGAACATTCATGCCAGGACCATTGTTTGTTAGAATACCCAGACAGTAGTGTGTAGTTTTGTATGTAGTTAACCGTTGCAGCTCCATTTTCAGGATGATAACGTAAATACAGAAATATGTGTGCTTTTATATTGCAGAACAAAAGTTGTCTGCTCCACTTGCCATCTTCAATATTCCGTTCAATTTCAATTAGGAGAGACTCAGCTGAATGAATAAGAGAATTGGAATGTCCTTTGGCATTTTAGACCTCGACGTGATGACCACATCCAAAGGGGGGAAAGAAAAGGAGGAGAGAAGGGCTCAAACTGGCATGAATCTGGCGGTGCCTGGGTGGAGGAGGGTTGCCAGAGTCGATCTGAAAGGCAGCTGGAGTAGAGACGAAAGACTTTTAAATTTTCTGCTAAGCCGTGATTGGGTGGGTGAGGGGCGGACCGACAGCTGATTGGTGAGGGAGGTGCTCTCTATTAATCACCTGGCCAGAGTGGGAGGTTAAAGAGAGGGAGAGCGAGGGGGCAAGAGAGAGAGGGAGAGTGAGAGAAAGGTGGAGAGTGAGAGATCAGGGAGGTGGATAGAGAGAAGATTGGTGAACAGCATGCTTTAATCAATGATGAAGAGAACAGAGTCTTCCTGATTGAACTTGAGCTAAGAGCCTTATTTCAGGCTGTGGTGCCAAGAAAAACAAAAACATCAATTATTTTCAACATCTGCAAAGAGAGGAGTTGGCATAGATGGATAGGAGTGCAGTTACTTCCTCTTCACTACCACCTGAGTGTCAGTGTTATTAATATTAGCTATGCTAACAATGGGTTTAAAAACAACCGCAAAACCTACACATACACACCCCACTCAGGAGTACAGTAAAAGATCAATAAATGCCCCAGGGTGCCATTTATTGAGACTACATGTATCCCTTTCTGTTTTCAACACAAATGGGCTTGTACATCATCCTGCTGACATTTTGTTCTTTCAGGCTGTCATTTCTGTTGTTGTTTACTTTTGTTTTCTCAGAGTATGCTCCAGCATTAGGTAAGGTTTAGGTACAAACAGTACTTCATTTGATTTAATAGAAATCTTGTGAATAGGTAACCCCCTGCATCTAAAATATAAAAACATGACAGTCCCCATTCGGCTTTAACCTTAGGGCGTCTATTCCTGCGGTCAGCAGGCACACAGAGTGTCTGACTGGGGTCTCAGGCCATGAGGGCCCCCCACAGGCTGGCCAACTAAAAAACTACAGCAGTGTACAAAGCCTCACTTTGGGATTTCTATTTGATTTCAGCCTCAAAGAGCCTCTTGTATTGACTTCAGTCATTCCCTAATGTCATGTTGATACATGAACATACTAAAAGGGTTTTAAAAGAGACAGACAAAAATGTACAGAAACACCCAGCTCACACGCGAACAAGGTCCAGAGCCTGTATCAGCTCAGCTGCTGCTCAGGCAGCATAACCAAACCTCAATCATAGCTGTTTCCCATCACAAAAAATAATCTGTTAGGAGTTTGAACAATGCACTTTAGAGGCCCTCAGTTTGTACAAACTAAGCAGAATAAATGGCTCATTCAATCACCCATCCAACTCACTCTGCATCAAATATGGAAACCAACATCTATTGTCTGATATTATGTGTATGTAGACGTGAATGTGTTAGTGTGGATATTGTTTTTAGAGACTGCACAAGCAATTTTTGTTGTGCTGTTTTTTCTCTGCAATTCTGATTCTGATTGCTTATTACAGTAAACAAAACATGAATTTGTGTTTTAATGAGAATAATTATGAGTCTGACATCATGTTAGTATTCAGTCATTTTCCAACCAATATAAATATATTCATCCGTCACATTTCAGGATGTATTCATCCTCTTATCCTACAGGCGACCCCTGTCTAATTCACTTGATGAACAAAGCTGTGTATCCAGATCTACTGACTTGCCCTTTAACATTCAGGATAAACCTGGATTTGCTGGTCTTTACTGCAGCACAGAGGGTAAATGATTTATCTGCCTCATTCATGCTTTTACATGATGCAGACTTAAGCACAATAATGCAGATTATGGTTAGTTGTAAATTAATGTAAAACATTTAAATAAAGCTAATGATAAATCTAACACTTGGTCTTGATATACAAAGGTCAAATTGGGTTGATGAAACACCACGGAGCACTGCAGGGAACACCTGACCTGACCAAAATCAACAGCACTCCTGCTTATACTGCAGACACCAGAGAGGGCACACAAACACTCTAAAGCAAGTAACTTCATGGGACACACCTGCTAAATCATGTATTACCTGGACAACGGAAAAGTGCAAGTCCTAGTAATGGACAACTTTTTAAGTAACACTGAAAAAAGGTAGAGAAGGAGAGAGAAAGCACTTTTTGAAAATGAAGCTCTACATCTGAGTAGAGAGAGGTGGATTTGGGATGAATATTTTATCCTTCTCTTCCTCTATCTTTCCCTGTTTTTGTCAGGATGACTTCTGCTGGTGGTTGTTGCTGAGGCATTTCATGGCCTTGGCCACAGCCTCAGTCTCAGCTCCTCGCTCCCACTGAGACCAATCATCGGTCACGCCTGCCTTCAATTCAGAGGAGTTTACACTGACGGCCAGAGAGTTGAATTTTCAATTTAGCAAGGTGGAGATTTCATTTACGCACTCTCTAGTCTCACTATTACATTCCCTTTCCGACCACTCATCTGTGTCAACTGTGCATTTTCTCACACATCTTTACTTCAGATCTCTATGCCTGTGAGGACTCCCGTTCATCCACTTCATGTTATATCCAGGAGTTTAAAATTCAGTCAACTGGGCTGATAGCATAGTTTTCTAAATAAGTTTCATCACTCCCCCATGTGTCTTTAGTCCGATCATCTACGAATCCAGTTGCCGTGATTTTAAACTCTTGGATCTCTTTTTTTACTGACCCTCCTTCTTTTCTCTTTGCCCTCTCTCTTTCTGCACACTCATTCTCATTACAACACTCAGCACTCTACCTCCTACACCAGCCACCCACCGACACACTTTTTGCGCTCATGCAACCCCAACATGTTTCATATTTCACCAGCTGCTGCCATGTAGCGAGCATTACACTCATGCTGACATGAGGGCGTTGTCAATTAGAAGAATGAAGACTGTAATGTAAAACTCTGGGGTGCTCCCACCATGAGGCTAAGTGCCATTTCAATCAGAATACAATCAGAAATGACACTTAGCTCAACCATGAATCTAACAGCTAATCTCTGACATGCCATAATAGGAATGCCGAAGTGTAATGGTGATGGTGGAATTTGCTCCCGCCGTCTTTGGAGATTTTCCAATTTAATATGCCATAATATTTTGCGCACTATGTGTATGTGTCTGCCTTTTCACTTCCTTTCTGCCCATCATGTCACATCTCTTGCTAATAGAAGTTAGAATGGCACGCACATTGTCAACCTTGGCATAGTGTCAGGTTTAACGAGCTGCACAGTATTCCTCTAAGTGTATTCTGTCGCACCTCCTTCACTAACAGCTCTAAGAGTCACCCGGCTCACACTGCAGGAGCAACCTCGATGTTAAAAGTTTCTTCCCCAAGAACAGCGATCTGTCTCAGGACTGACAGCATGCTATCACCTCATTATGTTGCTCTCTTCACCTGTGCAGCACTGGAAGACTAGCTCTGGCAGTGGAGCTTTGAAGAGCTTTGGACATTAAATGTACATGTTATGTACAGTCAGTGTTGAAATTTCTGCAGGAGGAGCACACGGAAGCAACTTGTTGGCTAAGCTTTTCTAATGCTATCCTGAATAAAACACTAAGTGGTCTGCAACAATGCATCCAAACACTCAAGCTGATCTGGTCAGGAAATGATCTAGCTTGGAGCCTGCTGTAACTTAGCTGTGTCTTTCAGACAATGCTTATTTTCCGAGGTTTGGTAATTAATGGGAGAACTTGCGTTGGTCCTACCCAAAGCCCTTGACATTCTGATTCTGAGTGGGTTATATCAAGGGCTCTGGTCCTATACTGTAGCACATATGGCCATGTGATTGGCTGTGTGTAGCTACATTGGTTGGCAGCGCCAAAACACATGAGAGACAGCAAGTGCAAGACAGTTGTTGTAATCTTTGGTCCCCACCAATGTCAAAAGGAAATCTACGCCCTTGTGTTATCTACTCCTGTATTTTGCTGCGGTAGATGGCAAGTTCATTAGTATGCAGGATTAGCATTAGGGTCGGGCATAGGCAGTCACTCTCATTGATCTTTGCAGAAAAAAACAGCACAAGAAAACAGGCTGCTATAGCCAACTGAGAAAATCAAAGAATTTTTAATTTTCTGTCACACGTTGACAATAAAAATCAACGAATACCTATTAATTTATGTATGATGTGACCTTTAAATAATATAAAAATTCAACCCATGCTGCACAGCTCCAAACATATAAAATCCTGATACACAAAATGCATACATACAAAGAGAGTTTTCCTGATCGTATGAATACTGGATTCCACGCACGCTACTCTGAAAATAGTCTACTGCCATTGCAGGATAGCATGACAGTAGGAGGATATTGAATATTGGATTGCATCTCTTGTTCCTTCAATCAATAGCCAGCAGGTCAATGTCTCTTCAAAGAATCTGACACATCAAAATTAAAAGGATATTCAAGGTTGTACAGAGGCTGAAGTGCACCCTCGCATGTGTGAAATTGCCAAGGGGGTAAAATTACCCTAAACTGAATAAGACACTAACTCAAAGGTGATGAACAACCAGAAATGAACAGTGGAAAACAAGAACAAAAAGCAGTTTTTTTTTTACAAAAAGACCCTTTTCAGCAGTTACAATGAGACAATCTGGCCTAATAAGCAGATTCCTTATTAATTACAACTGCAATCTTCCCATGTGGGATTGCTTTTCCATGAAATTAATTGTGTAATCATGCCTTAATAAGTCAAATGGTGTGAGGGTAGATATGAGAGTTGTGTACAGTATCATCTAGGAGCAGCTTAGAGAACCCCTTGGCAAAAACTGATTACATCAGTCTGAATAACTCTGAAAGGAGCCATTACATTTTCTATCACTGATGTGCACACTCAACCCTCTGACAATCCACCAACATTCATGGACAGAGATAACGTTAACAACACCTTTTAGAAGTGCTGAGGTGCTGGGTTTTCCTGCTGTATTTTCCCTGCTTTCCATTCAGTGGGATTATCGTTTCCAGAACAAGCTCCTAGAATTTGATACACTGTTAGCTGCAGCTCATTTGTAAATATCACCAACGCTAGTTGTCTCAGCAGTGTAAGTAATTTATCCAAGCAAAGAACATAATTATAAAGACTCACAGGTACGGCTCAATACTGAACAAGATACTAATGGGTGCAGCATGGCAGCATGCTACACTTTGTTAGCCATCTTATTATAAAAAAGGTTGTTTGTTGTAGTGATTTAGGTTATACAGACGAGAACTGTGAGAGCTGCTGCATGTAAAAGGGCTTCAGTCTCACACTTGTATTGATTTTTGTGAAACCAGATGTCTGGAAGTTTGGTTTCATCTAAAATTGATGTAGCTGTGAGAAGAAAAGTGCATTAAAATGAAATATTGTACAGACGTTTTGATCCTGAGCTGTTATCAGCGCTGCAGAAAAGGTCCCAGCAGCAGCACAGATTTCTGGACTCTCAGTCCCTGCAGCCTCAGCCTGAGAAGATACTAAAAATATCTAGTGCCTATGTATGAATCCTGTTTTAAATTAATTCACTCTAACAGAGGTCTTTGGCATACAGCACTCAGAGCCAACCACTCTGCCAACTGGGCCTCATAAAATGGTAATGAGAACGCTGCTGTCTGCTGACAATGAAATAGACGCAGCCAACACGGATGCAGTGGCAGCACATTGAGATTGGCTGCTTATTTTACAGCTTTGGAAATATATTCATGATACCTCACTGACGTGTGACGTGAGTGTCTACAACAACAAAAAAATGGTTCTGTCCAGGACACTGCACACTACAGCAAAAGATGTATGTCCTACTTCTCCAGTAATAACTCCAGAGAACAGTTCACTTTTGTCAGCAGCAAAATCAAAGCAGCAAATTAATTTGTCATAACCTGTCTATTTTAATAGCACTTAAAAAACTCAAGAGCAACTTCTCTGTTAGATCCAAAGCAAGCATGCCTGCTATTTCTGCTCTCTTTGCTGCAGTCTCCCATGAATAGCAAACATCTTTTGTTAACACTTGAGCCTTGTGTAAAACCTCGGCTGTCTGGGGACTTCAGAAGGTATTAATATTTCACTCCCTGTACATAAGATAAAACTTAAAAGACCTTCAAACTGACAGAGTGTGTTTATGTAAGAGGTCAGTTGACAACAGAAAGAAGAAGAAGATGAATGTGGATTCAAACCTCTCAGGTCTCAGAGGAGGACAGTATGGAAATCTGATTTTCCCACTCGTGCAGCAAGATGCAAACTAGTATTTAAATGTCTTCTGCTTAGTAAACAGCAGTCAAGAAGCTGCTGCTCCTGAGCTGAGCTAATGTAGGGCAAACATTTCATAATGACTTCATTCATATCTGACCTGAGACCACAGATGGCCTCTGTGGACTTTTAAACCAAACAGCTATAATCCATACTTATTAAACAACTGGTCTCTTGTACTGACTAATACTTATTAACCCACCATGCCGGTGCTTCAGCCTTAAAGAACTCACCGTTTTAGGTTAGTCTCCGTGCTCCAATGATGTTGTTTGTCCCAAAACAGGCAGCTGTCTCCAGTGAGTGATCTAAAAAGAAACAGATATATCTCAGGAGTCAGTGGAGATCAGAAAAAAAGCTTTCTAATAATCGGCTCACATGTAGAAAGGCAGCAGGTTTACAGTATCAACTTCAAATATGATATTTGTTTTTATTGTAGTGTTTGTGATTCATTTGATAAATGTTTTAATCATATATATTATTAATCCATTCTATCATTAATGTTTAAACAACTACTTTTGTGACAGTATTAGTACCAGAATTTGATTTCACCATTTTTTCTACAGTTATTGATCTATTATGTAATTCTTGATGCAATACATCACAAATAATGATTGATGTAGAAATGTAGCCTGAACATACTCCAGCATTTGGATCTGACAGATTTTAACCCCATGGTTGTGTCAAAACACGGCTTCTTATCATCATAAATACACTGGGGTTGTAATAGTGTGTGTGGTTACATCTTCTTGTGAACCTGTGTAGTCAGCTGTCAAGCTAACAAACCACTGAGTGCTGCAATACCTCAGTGGGTTCATTTTAACCTTACTACAGTCTTTGAAGTCTGTTAACCAGACAACAGTTAATAAAGATAAATGAAGGTTTGCCTGTAAGCCTCATTATTGGAAATCACTCTCTTGTATAAATCTGCTGCTCTGGGCACTCACTTCAGAGGCAATGTCGGCAGTAGTTTTATTTATGTAGGCAGTTTACCTCATTTGAGTGATATTGGTCATTTTATTTCATTAGAAAGACTGACTGATTTATCCGCTAATTAGATGCACAGTCTGCTGCAATCTAATGCAAAAGGCCTGTAATATAAAATACTTTTCGTCAACACTAAAGAATATAAGTTGTTTTACACCTACAGTTATTTGCTGTTGTGGTGTTGTACTGCATGAATCGCCCAGCCCTGTTTATATAAGGCTTGTTGATGCGGGGGACAGAGCTGTAGACGGGCGGTGCAACCCAGATTAGGATATAAATGTTGTGGTATGCTGCATTGGTCAGTGCCACTAAACATTACTTAAAGTGGAAACACCTTTCAATACGCAGCAGTCCAGCAATAATAGCACCATTAAATACAGCAATAAACTGACCATACAGCTGAATCACCACGCCTGTGCAGCCAGCAACAAGGATGGGGCAGCTTGTATTTATTATACAGATCATAAACTGGTCACTCAGTTTATGTGATTCTGTCTGTTCAGGTTAACTGGATGACTGTGGTTGTGTGTCCGGGGTGCTGAGCTCCACTCTACTTAACTTTCTCTGCTCCTGTCCGTGTCAAATGAAGACTTTCCCTTTATGACCTTTAAAACTGTTGTGTCAGCTCTCTCACTCCCTCTTACCTATAACATGTGCACTGATTCACCTCAGTTTGCAGTGGCTGTAATTGATGCTGAGTAGTTCATCCATAAGCATTAAATATTGGCATCTGGCTGGTGCATGGGCAGAAGGAGAGGGATGAGATAAAAGAGCATTTTTCATTGACTCTCCTCTCAGTGGTGGAAGCACTCTGTTTACCTGTTTTACCGTTTTTTCTGTGTGCCCATCTGGCTGTTTTAAGACATATGCAAATTCTTTGAACTACACACACATTTTAGGTCATTTTGAGAATCCAAATGTGAGAAATAAAATGCAGCTAATGCTAAGAGCACTGACATCTTTTGTTTTGGTCTTTTTAAACCAAAAAAGAAATAAAGAATTTCCCTGTTTAGAATGCAGCCAGTGACCCATGCTCAGTCCATGCAAGGTAAAGGGCCTGAGCCTGTGCTATTAAACACAAAAAGCCTCCTCTTCCTCCGATGTAATGTAATATTCAAGACAACTCCTAAACCACTTAGCTTGGGAGAGTGACAATTAAAAGCCTATAATAACATCTCATTATTTTCTCACCCACCACTCCTCCAATTTGCTTCAAACTCAGCAGGTTGATTGCAGAGGAATGAGGAAGCACAGTGTTGAGGGTTATCATCCTCACTACCAGCCTCTTACCAGCCTTTGCTCTTTATTTCTAAGCTCCACTCTCCCTTACACCTCTACTTTAAAACAATAATTATAGCTAACTCGGGTTGTTGTTTTAGTTGTTGTAGTACTAGTCTTACCAATTTATGCTACCACAATATCAATAACATTACATCTGTAATTAATGCACTGCTCTGCACTGTCTTCAGAAGGTCACTTTAGTATAGTCACTGCACAATGACGACTATTTGCACTGTTTACACCATCTTGCACTACTTGCACACGAGTACCACCTCACCGATCCATGTGGTACCTGTTACATTATTACATTATTACACTGTTCCACTTGATCATATAAGGGTCTATGTTTACCATTTCATCTGCACAGTATTTTATGTTCTGTTCATTGTATGTCTGTTACGCCATGTCTGTCATGCAAATTTAGCCTTACTTTAGTTTATTTACTTAATTTTATCTTAGTTTTTATCTTATTGCATGTTAATTGTTATATGTTCTTTGTATGCACCAATCACTAAGGCAAATTCCTAGTAATGTGAACCCCCTTCACTTACATGGCAATAAACATGATTCTGATTCTGATTCTGATTAAAATGTAACTGTATTGGTATGTGGGTACCAATAGGATTGTGGTTTATAAAACCAACAAATAATGAAGGAAGATAAAAAAAATGTAGTAGAAAAACACAACAGAAGCATTTGGAGGGGAAAAAAGAGACAGCAGGAATAGAAGCATCCGCGGAGAGACAACTGGGGGAACTGCCACAAAAGTTTCTTTCATGTCAGCTCAACTGGAGCTGTATAAATAATTTCAATCTCTTTCTACTGCACTGTGTGAAATAACAATTTTGTAACTGATGGGAGCAACAGAAGTGGGTTAGTCAGAAAAGCAGAGGAATCATCTTATTTCTGTGCTTAAAATACCAACACTTAGGATTCAGGACTAACTCCAGCATCAGTGTTGTGACAACCTTCATACTGACTGATTCACTTCTATTTTCAAATCTATTGTGCATCTAAAACATGATCCATAAATGACTTTCTCACTCCTTCTCTTTGTGTGCAGCTGCCTAATCCTGTGGGGGGGAGAAGAGACTATAACTGCTATTAAAGTGAGTGGTGGTAGTGATCTCATCTTTCATCTGTACAGACTTTGCTTTTAAGCGATTGCAAACCTCACACACAAAGGTCGCTACTGTGGCAGGACATTAAGAATAAATAAATCTCCAGAATCTCCTTCTTATCAATAAAACATTCCACTACTTCGATCCTATTATTTCTGTCAAATAAAACGTTCTTTCATTGATTATATCTGCGATGAAACTGCTGTGATTTAATAAAACGATATTACAGTGACAAAGAATGTGTCTTAATTTATTGTAAATCAATCTGTAGTCGCAAATACATAGGACAATCCACTATAATGGTTGCATTGCCACATAGTGGTTATAATGAGGCAGTTAAAGAGCAGTTGGCAGCCACAGCTGACTGACACCTAGATTTTCACCAACCTACTGTTTCCCAGTTATTAAACTGTAGACTAAGCCACTTCCTCACTTCAACTTAATACACTTGACTGAGCTTCAGGCCTGCTATCTGTGTGTGTGTGTGTGTGTGTCCTCTAAGCTGCTACACTGCAACAGGCATAAACAAGGTTACCCTCGCCATTCTTCTGCAGCTACTTAGTGGCAATCCCTTTGAGGTAGCTGCAAGCAACAAACCAACTAACAGCACCAAACCTTCACAAACACAACAGAACACATCTCCTACTCATCCTACTCTCAAAGCATGAGAGCAATCATGTGAAACCACAAAGAAAAGTACCCATGATGTGTTTTCATGTCGCCTCATGGGCTTTGTAACGGTGCACAGCCGAACTGCAGGTCTTCACGATACAGGTCCACCCATGCATTATGCACATAGGTGGGCACTTTGCAAAATCATGAGCAAATGCATAATTTGTCATGCACATTGATACACTAAAGCATATTGCAGCCCTGAGAGCACAGTTTCCTTTGGGCCTTTACAATCAATTATTCATGTCTTTTATTATGGTTTGGTGTACAGGTTAGCTGGCACGAAGAGCCACTTCTTCAGGTCTGAGACATCTGTTTATGATGATTTATAGCAAACTAACTCTGGTCTTGAAACATTGATTTGATAGAATTTACTCATTTGTGTATTTGAACCTGCAGACGTCTTAAAAACCTGTTTTCACAGTAATTTTTTCTCGTTTTCTAGCCATCAACCCATCTGTGAGCCATTTGAGTAACACAGCTACAATATTAGTTCACTGAGTGCTGCAGGGAGAAAAACTGTTTCTCAAAAGCTTCTTAGTGCAAGATTCTTGTATATATCCCTGGGGCAGTTTATTCTCAATACCAAACCACTTTTGTGGAAGAGAATCCACAGAGCTGACAGGAAAGCAATGAAAATGTATCACAGTAGCAAACCAAAACATGCTATATGAGGTAATGCATATAAATCTCATCACACTCCTCATCGCTCATGTGAAAAATTAGCATGATGTTCTTGTTGAGTTGTCAGCGAGCTGTCATGTGGGCGACATCAAGAGGAGCTTTTGCTTCACCAAAACTGCTTCTTTGATTTACATGAAGCATTTTGCCTGTTGCTTAGGGCATGAACGGAGGATATTTCTGAGCCAGACAGATATGGACTATTACACACAACATTACACAAATACAGTGTGCAGAACAAAAAACAAATGTGCAGTGTCAGTGTAGAACATATAGCTTGAGTCATATTTGTACACACCCCCGGCCTTCAAGCACTCTTGACTCTTTGGTCCAGTGGAAGTGGAGGCAGCAGCACTTAACAATATTATGCATTTAAGCAAATCAATGAAAGGTATTGAAACATGTTTCTTGTGCATTTAATACTGTTATTCTTTCTTGAACACCAATAATCAATATCCGTGTGTTTACTGATAATGTGTTTTGAAAAAGGACCAGTACAGGCTGACAAATTCACCAGGATCCAGGCCAAACCCCTAAATGTAGAGAATAATGACTTTCAGCTTTTCAGCTGTTGATACTTATTAGAATGCCACAGTCTGTGAGTGCTTTCAGTCCTCTGCCCTCCCATCATACTGAGAGAAATTCAAAAACACTTGGAGCCCTCCAGGAACACAATTAGTGCCATCTTTCTCTCAGTGTGCAGTGCTGCAGTGACAGCTAGCACTTTGCCATACATTATGCAGCCCTTAAAACAGCACCCTTCGTTGGTTCCGTAGGGGACCTTCGCCAGGCTGGCTGCGTGCCACACCACTCGTGAAAGTCTAATGAACTGAGTTAATCAAATCATATGAGGGAGGGATCGACTTGCTCTTGTAACCCACAGCCATGTTATGGCTTGCAGGCTGTCTAGAAATAGCAGCTTTCTCCACCTTTGACACTAAAGGTGTTAGAAAGAGGGTGGTCACCAAGACTGGCTGTAAAGAAGGTTTTGATGGATTGCTGTGCTGTGATGCTGTGTAAGTGTTTGTGCTGGCACATCAAAACCGGCAAACAGAAAGAGCACAAAAAGAGAAGCTCATGGAAATCCTGCTGGGACTGACAGAGAGGCTGGATGAAGTCAAGAAAATAAAACAAAGACATGTCAATACAGAGACAGAGAGCCAGGAAAGAAGAAAATGACAGAGACACAAACAGAGAGAGACAGATGGAATAAGTGAGAGTGCCTGCCAGAATGAGGATGTGTGTCCTCACCAGCTTGTTTTCAACAACTTGCTCTTAGCCCCCTGGGGGGACATTTTAGGCTTCTCACACACATGTCCATAAATATCTGGGCAGGAGTGTGTGTACAGCACTGCTGCACAATCCCCGGAGGGATCTAAGACATAAGCCGCCATCGCCTCTGACTGTACAAATTTGTTGACTCAGATAAAAGGAGGCATTGCAGGCAGCTCACTTTGCTCTCTATTCATTACTGATCAATACATAGAGATGCCAGTGATAACACAATTCAGATTAGGCCTCATGTTTGTGGATTTTAAGGGACAAATATAACAAACTATAGCCAAATGAATACATATCCAGATATCTCAATCCACCTTTATACAAGTCTAAACAACAGTTGACAGCAGAGAAAGTAAACTCTGTCGTACATAGAGGTCAGTAAAAGTGTATGTGGAGGATTTAAAGTGGTGCTTTGAATAACAGCAGTGGCAGATCACAGACTGTGCAGCCATCTGCTTTCGTTGCATCTCAGATGCTCACTGACAGCACTTTTGTTTTTTTCTGCAAAACAACATGACAGAAAAGACAACTCATCCTCATAACCTCAGCAACCTTTGACTTGATGCATGTAAACACTGCTGCTGACTTTATCCCTGTCATCATATTTATATCGCTCCACAGACAGTGTGTTCTTATCAGTCTTGAAGATAAAAAGATACACCGCGGTTGTGTGTCTAGAAGAGGGTCTCTATCAACAAGGACTTTCAATCATTTGTGGTAGTGTTGTTCAGTTGTATTGTAATAATCTAATCTAATAAAGGCGGTATTATTTACTTGGGTATAGTGGTAGGGGTCTACATTAGGAATATCTAGGGAGCATCTCTTTAGTCAAAAAAACTAAACTAAACTAAACTTGAGGGTAAACCATCATTAGTATCCATCCTGTCACTGACGATTTTAAGTTACCACATAGAGTGAACAATAATCTGAAGGGCTCCCAGCTGTGTAATCTATCACAAAGCACAAGATGTGAATATTAACAGGGGCACTACTGACTTCCTGCAGAGAGAGAGAGAGAGAGAGAGAGACTGTGTGTGTGTGTGTGTGTTGGAAAGATAATTAACTGTAGAGCAGAGTGTGATTAATGGGCTTCAAGGTACGGGGAGAGAACACACGCTGTGTGATAACAGAAGAATGTGCTGCAATCCCAGGTATAATCCTGAAAAGTGAGCATGTGCAGGGTGGATGGTGGTTAGAGGGTGGGGGGCGGGGTGCTACAATACGTTTCCGTCATCACCATAGCAACGCCCCCATTTAGTAGTACCCCCTCTTTATTTTTCTTCTTTATATTGGACAGGGAAAAAACACAGGTGACAGATAATGAAATGAGGTGATGCTTAGGACAGTTACAGGTTGACATGTTTGACAGAGATGTTAAAGAGGAAGCCATCAATCATCAAATATCAATGTCAGTTGAACAACAGCACACACACTGTGCTGTTTTTCTCTTTCAATCAATGCGCAAAGATATTTTTGTATGTTTGTCTCTCAAATAATTTTTTCATCTCAGCTAATATGGACCAATTACAATATATGTCCTCCATAATCACTTCCTTTTCAATGGAAATCTAATTATCATAAGTCATATCATAAGTGGTTTGCTCTCTCCTGGCGCCATCCTGTGGACAGTAGAACATACTTAGCCATTTTCTGAGACACTGTCCTGCTTTTGTTACAGAACAAATTAGAATTCAACATAACAAGAACAAACAACATAAACTCAATTATGCTGTAGTGTATACAATATGATGTGTTATTATGTGAATATTGATGTTTTTCCATATGCATTTTTTGTAATTTAGCACAAAAGGCTAATCAAACAATAACACTTGACTATAATGTAAATAAATTGTTACTTGAATTAAAATACTAAGCTACTGTTCTAAGATAAGAAACACACTTAGGCCTAATGTTTCTTTTTGCACTTCTTGGAACCTCAATTCTGTTTTGTTTTTTTCTTTTGCAGAATGTTATTGTTGATTTTGAAACTATAAACGGATTAGCATTCTGTTTTTTTTGGTTTTGTTTGTTTTAAATCCAGTGTACAGGTAAGTTTGCTGTTACATATTTATTTTAATAATGTATCCTATGTGTGACCTCGAGGTGGCAGTGTGGTGCAAAACAACACTACAACAATACAACACAGTAGCGTAGAAGAAGAACCGGAAGAGGCGTTGAACGCTAAATTGAAAACACAAATGGCGGGGATGAAAGCTGCTTTTAGCACCTTAGCTATGGAAATGTAATGTCTGGGCAGCTGCCCAGCTGCTTTTAATTCAGAAAGGCTGGACAGAAGATGTTAATATTATGCAGCCAGGCAATACTCACTGGCGCCAAAGCCGTGTGTACTGGTAGGTAGCTCTTCTCTGGTTAGCTAGCTATCAGTGAGCTCTGTTTGTAACACTGCATTCCGTTGTTCTGGCAGATGTTGCTTTGGTGGATCTGCTTGTTTGTCTAAATAACTAGCAGCCAAATAGTTGGTAGAAACGAGTGACAGTTCCCAATCTGCCAAACAGCTGGCCGAACTCTAGTTGGAGGCGTAACAATGTCCGTAAATGGAAAAGTAATCTCGCACACCCCACTGGCCGTAGACTTCTGGCAAGTGCGGAAGAGTCCAAGTACCAGGCTCTTCTTTCTGTCCCACATGCACACCGACCACACAGTAGGATTGACCTCCACTTGGAGCAACAGACCCATCTACTGCTCACCGGTCACTGCCACTCTGCTCAGACTCAAACTACGGGTAAGAGGATCCACAGGGAACACACATGCTGACTGTAATCACTACTGTAAGAGCTCTAAAGTACAGTCCTATAACGTAGATTCTCTACTTCAGCCACGACAGTCCACTTGATGGCATCACTTCACATTTTAATTTTCATGTCACAGCAGGTAAAGCAGAGGTGTAAACAATACATGTATTATGTTCATTTATCTGCTGCAGTTTTAAGGTAATTAGCAATCACAATAACATCTGTGTTCGACCTGCTGCTGGGACTTTATTGTGGAACATTATTCTGCTCAGCAGAGTAAAAATTTCACTTTTAATATTTTGGAGTAGCCATTGGACAAGCATCTTAATTTTGAATAGTACACAGGTGTAACATGCAGACAAGGCAGAGCTAAAGGAACTGGTTCTGTTGGGCTGCTTCAGTAGCTTCAGTGCTGCTTTGGAATTTGACACAGTTGGAGGGAAGTGGAATTACTTGTTGTTACGTGTAATAACTTTGTGTGTTTTTTGGTTATCAATTTCTACTTAGGTGAAAGAGCAATGGATCCATCCTTTAGAGCTGGGTGAGCCATACCTGCTCCCACTTGATGACATTGGCAAGGAGAGGCTCACTGTCACTCTGATAGATGCTAATCACTGTCCAGGCTCTGTCATGTTTCTGTTTGAGGGCTACTTTGGCTCCATACTGTACACTGGTCAGTTTTCCACTGTTTCATTACTTCTGAAACATCTTATGGTACTGTGCAGAGTGTCATGAAATTAACGCACTGCACGGACTATTTCTTAATTTCAGGTGACTTTAGGTACACTCCTTCAATGCTGCGTGAGCCATGCTTGAGGAACAACACCACTATTGATGTCCTGTACCTGGACGACACCAACTGTGACCCAAACCGCACTCTGCCATCCAGACAGCGAGCCACTCAACAAATCAAAGAGATCATCCGCAGCCACCCCACTCACAATGTTGTCATTGGTAAGTTTGGAGAGACCTTTTTTAGCACATGCTGTCGCTACCCCACTACTCTCACATGCTACGTAAATGGCAACCAGCAAGGACCGTAAATGCATCATATCACATCATGTCTCATCATTACGTAAATATTGCGCTATGATGAATTTTAGATTAGAAAAAGTTATACTGGTAGTATCATTGACGATACGGCATAGCACATCCCCTAGCCAGTGCGCAACTTTTGTTGCTATCCTTGCTTTCTAAGGTACCAATTAAGTGGTTAAATAGTGACTGATAATATTTTTAATTTATACAGTTTATGAGGTTATGGCATGTCAGTGTTACCCCTAAGTGACCAAAAATAAACTCGAACCCTTATCTTATTTTGCAGGCTTGTATGCACTGGGTAAAGAGTCCTTGCTCCTGGAACTGGCAATGGAATTTAAAACTTGGATTGAGGTGAGCTTTGAAAGGATGGAGACCCTCAAAGCTCTGGAGCTGCCTGATGTCTTCACCACTGAGCCAGGGGCTGGTCGTATCCGAGTTGTGAAACAGTCAGAGATCTGTTCTGCCTCTTTGCACCAATGGAACAAAGAACAACCCACTTTGGCCATCTTTCCCACCAGCAGGCATCTGATCTCTTTTCATCCCAGTGTCCATGTTGTGCCTTATTCTGACCACTCCTCATACCAAGAGCTCGAGGATTTTGTCTCTGCGCTCAAACCTACCTCCCTAGTCCCCTTAGTAGGTAACTGCCTACCTGGAAGCCTCTCTGCCTTACTGCCAAGTAAAAAGCGCCATGAAATCCTGGTACCTGAGTCCGTACAACACTACATGTTAAAGTATTCTGAGAAGCAGCTCAGCTCATCAGCATTCAGTAATGTTTGCTGCAGACACTTCCAGCCTCTTGTTCCGAAAGGAGTCGTATTTGAGTCTCCTGTAAGGTCATCCAGGCGGTCATGTGATGAAGCCTGGGAGGAAGAGTGTCTGGAGCAGGATGTCATGGATATAGACACAGAAAGTGAAACTGACTGTATCTTTATGGAACCAGGCAAACAAATTTCACCTGACAAAAGCAGAAGAGAGTCTGGAGACACATGGAACCTTGACAGGGTCCAGACAGTCTCTGAAGAAATGGCAGAGCCTCTCAATACACTTGCCCAAAATAACCATGCTCTCCTAACAAACACCACAGCCTGCCTAAAACCTGCCAGAATCACCAAAAGACCTTTTGAAGCCGGTGCCAAAATGACCAGTAAGCGTGGAAGACATGGAAGTATTCAAGACAACCACACATTGCCAGATGTGAATGGCATGAGTCAACACAATGTGACTGGTCAAAACGAGGATGTGGCCTTACTTCAGAGCAGCTCCAATAATGGTGCCTGTGCTTCATCCATTGCTTTGAATGGATTACAGCCTGAGTTCATAGAGGAGCTTGAAAACAGACTTTTAAACAGTCTCCCCTTCTCAGAGGAGGACTTTAAGCCCAGAGGCCTCCTGCAGCAAAGCTGTGCACCTTATATGACTCAACAGAGGACAAGATGGGAGAAAAATAATGTGAAGTGATGGTCAAGTGTTTCTGTTAGAACATTTTGGTTATTTTGTGTGCACTTTAAAATACTTATTTTATCACTGACACTTTATTTAATATTCCTTACAGTGCTTGTTTTTTTTGTTTGTTGGCTTGCTGGTAGGCTTGTAATCAAAGGTTTATTGAACTTAAATGCTTAAAAAACCCTCCTATTTTTTGGGGGGGATTTTTTTTTGTAATGGTATGCCAAAAATAAAGTTTTTTTTCCTGTATATTATTCATTCATTATGGAACTATTAAACGCTGCTCTAAAATGTTTAAAACATTTTACACTAATATTTTATAATCTTTACAGATACAGGGGGAAAAAGCTAAGTAATATACAGTTTGCCAGCATAAGACAAATGCTGCTGCTATTTTTTGTACATCTTTAATGTAAGAAGTGACAAACCATCAGTGTGCACTACAGCTACATTACTGCACTCTGACAGTGAGGTGTTCACTAGGAGCACAGAAGGTGCTGGAACAGGGTTCAAATGAAGATGATGCTGCTTCTCATTACTCAAGCAACATAAAATACATCAGATGACCTCATGGTGGCACTATAAAAACTTTTTTTTTTTTTTACAATAACTACTAACCACTGAAGAAAGACATTGTCATTTTTGAACAGGAACCAACACTGATGTGTTGACATGTAGTGTGGTCAAAATGTATATATTATATTCTCAAAAGCCACAGCATTTTGTAAGGTGTGTTGAGACATCAACATTAAATAAATACTGTCTTTTTTTGTCAGCAAGGAGAAATTAGTGAGTCTGGGAGTGGTCAAAGTGGACAGGAAGGGCCTAAACACTTTAGAACACATCCTATTTCTAAATATGCTTTTGTCACTAAAGCCTCTGGTCACCCACTGAATGACATGCTAACTTTTTCTCCTCTAACTTCCTGTTAGTTCTCTACGCTACGCTAACTTTGTAGTAATCACAGCCCTTATATCCAAATATAAATGTGTGTACAGGAAACTGTGTCGATGTCAGTGACCATGAATAACTGAAATGTAACCCTCATGATGTTTCATGTCCTGTTACTATTAAAGATGAATCTAGCAGTGTGTGCGTCCTTCTGTTTCTCTGCTGTGTCTGTGGTAAGCTCTGTTTTCACACAGACTGTTGTTGATTTGTATACATTGTTCAACAATGAACACCCTTATAGCAAAGCAGAAGTGTTAGATTGCTCCAGGACTATGTAATAGTAACTGGTCCTGTACAGCGTCATGCATGGGAAACACTTTTAACTATTACTTACTTTTTTTATACAAATAAATGTTCTTTTGTGTTTGAGTTAAATGTGTTGATAATTAACATTTGGAAGCATGCAGAGACATTTGTTACATACATTACAACTGTACATGTGATATTCACAGCTGTGTGCTGTTGTAATGATTATATTCTACCCTAAGATGGCAGTAGTGTGTTAAAAAAATCCACTGTGTCACTCCTCTGGTCTCATATTAAGACTATAATTAGATTTGTTATAATGTTATAATGTTTATAAAAACATTATAACAGTATGACAGAATTAGGCACTTAGAGCTGAGACTAAAAGACTAGCAGTAGCATGCAGTGCTGGTATTATGAAAACCCAGTTCTTCCATTTCCATACAAAGACTTACTGTATGATACTGAAGCATACATGCTGCACCACATGACTACAAAGCATAGCTGCAACACTGCCAAGAACCTCATTCACCACAGAGACACTTTCAAAGATGTGTGTACCGAAGTGACGTCACAGTAATGTACAATGGATGGAAGGGACACAGCAGAAGACAAAAAACTCCATAAAGACACTATGTTCTCACAGCTCTCCAGAATAGCACAATGTAATAGCTCAGCAGAACAACCAATCCAGCTGCACAAACATTTTTTTTGTTGGCCATGGTCCTAGCTGATCCCATTAGGCCGCAGTTTGTGAAGCAGCGCTTTATGAAAAGTCGTCTCTGTGTGAAGTGCAGAAAGCTCAGAGGCGTCATGCTGGGACATCATAAAAGTCACCATCAGTGGGCTGTCAGACTGACATGAGCTGCCAACAGGGCATCATAAAGGATGAATGATGAGCTCCTTTGCAACCTAAGGTAGAAGGAGACATGTTATCCGGCCCTTGTAGCATCCATGTGCAGCCAGGCTTTTTCAGTTTTTCAGCTAGAACATAATTTGTGAAAGTATTAAGGTTTGACCACAGACCACTGAAGACTTACATTTTGCTGCATTAAATATTTCCTATACAGATTTTTTCTGTCAATGTAAACTGACATAAACTATTTAATTACAAATGGATGTGCTTAAGAACAGAGCCTGAGGAACAAAACCTGCATAACCCTCTAAATACGTCACTCTCTATCACAGCTGTATATTTTTGTGTTTTACTGTTGCAGCTGCTCGAAGTGGAGCTAAAATAAACTGATCTACACAGCAATACAAGCAAGCTATTTCCCACATACTAATCATTGTTCTATGAATAAATAATGTGGATAAATCAAGTAAAATTAGTATCAACAGTCTCAGTTAAATGCACACAAAGTGGTTACTTCCCTCCACATGGGTGCCCCGCCCTCCTGTACATGGATGTCACCTGCTCTGTGGGGATGCCAAGAAATCAGATTCTGGCACAATAAGAAAACATAGATGGATTGTTTTAGTGTGCTGGTAGTGTGGCTGTTAGATTACAGCCATTTGTAATCTTTCTTGGCAGCAAGTAGGACGGACACTTGTCCTCTAGAGACTGGAAGAATTATAATCAGGAGGAGACAAAACCTGAGATTGGATTTTCATTGAGATTCCTGCATATTTAACACACACTTGCCTTTTCCCAGCAGCACCAAATCCTATTTTAAGACTGTATTGCAAGAAGAGAAACATGTTTGTGCCCAAAATAATAATAATTTTATGTGAGGGGGGTACAAGTTTTTTCTTTTCTCTTTTTTTTCCTTTGCCATCATAGAATATGAAGCTCTGGCAGAGAGGCCAGAAAATGAAAGGAAATGGAGTGTCACATACCCCCACAAACACCACAGCAGGGTATTAGGGCTAAAGTAATGGATTCCTCACACACACCATTACTTCAAAGTGGAAATCATGAGGACACTGCCACCTGCAAGGCCAAGCCCTCTTACCAGATGTAAAACTGCTTATAGAATGACTCGGATGGTGCAATTCACTCAACTCCTCTAAATCAGCTCTGGTTACTTCACCATCTGATAACAACTTTACAAACTGAAGTAGCTGCTGGGCCAGATGTATGCCAATGTAATTCAACCAGAATCGCATATCGCCTTTGGTTGTTTTACTTTTTCTTCCAGCTGTGTGATTTATAGCTCTGCTCCAGCAAGAGATCTCTGTACATTCATCAACTGTTACTTGCAACTTACATTCACTTCCCCTTAAGACCTGCAAATAAAAAAGTGAACACACATGAAAAGATAGCACACCAAACTTCTGCTTTAGGTATCAAAGCACTAAATCACTGGAAGCCCCAGATTCTAACTGCACAGCACGACTGCTGCAGTTATATCGTAAAGTGTTTGAGCAGCAATTTGTTCATTTGTTCATAATATTTTTGTAGGGATTTTACAGTGGAAGTTTTTTTTTCTCTTTTCTCGTTTATTGCCTCACTTGACAAAAAAGGTTTCAAGAAGATTTCTGACTTGCAGAAATCAGCAATGTCTCCCAACAGGTAATATTATGAGGTTTTATTGCTTTTGACCTGGCACAGGAGAGCCGTATGTTGTGGGATATTTTTGTTTTTTGTTGATGGCCAGCCTATAAATGTTTTAATTCACCCCCTTTTGTAGATTTATTTTGCCCAAAATACCATTCATAGATTTGTTGCAGAACCTTATTACATTTGTCCTTTTTTGATTTAATATTAAAATATTAAAAAAAATTACAAAGAGCCAATGATGTTGATAAAAAAAAACAGGACACCAGTCTGTTTTGCAAGGCTAACACAGAGACAAATATGCAACCTTCTTGCTATGCTAAGTGCTAACCACTGCACCACTGTGCTGCACAGATTATAGATATGTTTAGTTACATTGATTTTAATCTGGATTTTTTTATTGCTTTTGAATGAATGCTTTTGAATGAATGCGGATGAAAGAGGATATTATGATTTTTTTTTGCAAAGAATAGTCAGGCTAAGATTAATTTCTCACAGTATATAACATTAGCTCAGTCATAGCTATCATTTTTAAGTGGTTCTGACTTGGGAGCATTGTCGTGCTTTGTCCGATTCATACATACACCGACTAGCTGTTTTTCTTGATGTTTGCAGATGTTTGCTTATTCCACTACACATTCCATTACACATGTTGAATATATGTTTTAAGCAATTGCAGACCTGGGATTGTTTAGGTGTCACTGACCACCTTAGTATAAATATGTAGTATTTCAGCACCATGGATAGCAACCAATGAACTCCACAGCCATGAATATTTTCTGAATGAAAAATGAAGATAATAAACCTCAGCAGTTCCTGTCATTCAGGTTTTTTGGGTTAAGGCAGGTTGGAAAATATAGTGGAAAAATTGAAATAAATGTATTCATCCATGATCCAGAAGGAGTCCTTAAACCAGTCAAGCCTCACATCTACACTGCAGTGGGGTACCAGAGGATACAAAAGTCAAACCAAACATATCAACTTGACAGACCGCTTGACATCACACAGGACTTTCCTTGAAGCAAAACCAATGAGCAACAGGATGGACTTTTAAATCACAGCTAGGAGAAAATCCTATCTTTATTTCATTTCCACTTTAACGTCTCAAAATGCTGAGGCTGCCAGTTTTTTTAGTGGCTCTTCAAAGACAATGCTTTCCTGATGGAGTTTTGTGGGAGACAAGCACCTGCTCAGAGCTCAGCAAAGGTGATATCAGAGGAGCAGGCAAGTCTTTCGGCAGGGCGGGACAGACAATGAAAAGCCACTGGTTTCCACAGTTTGGAGTGAATTCACTCAGTTTTTTTTCCCCCAGTCGCAGAGAGTTGGAAGGATGAAGCTGAGCTGTGTCACACCCACACAGCAGCAGAGGCTGTTATCTTTTTGCTCACAGTCTACTGCTATTTCTGTTACCATTGCCAGTGTTTTTTGTGCGTGCGTGGGTCTACACACAATTATGGCGTTGCATGTGTGTTTGTATATGTGTTCTAAGGGGATACATACACAAGGATGAGCAGGAGTAAGAGGGATAAGACGCAGCATAGTATTCACAAAAAATCTTTGCTGACTGGAGAGAAGGCAGAAAAAGAAAGATTTGGGGAGCAGAGGTAAAAGCAGCCAAACTCCGAAACAAGCAATTATTTTCAGAGATGTAAACGACTTTCAAAGATTCTTTTTCTCATCATTAAAGCTTTGAGTTTCCCCTCATCCTAACACTGGAAACACATCAAGAGTGGTGCTAGTGGATATCATTAAATGTAATTCAAGATTTTCTGCATGCTTCTGAGCGTCACAGGTAACTCCAGCACCACAGTGTTACTCATTCATCACATTCTTCCACATCAAAAGAGACTCAATCAGCTGGCCCTGACTTCACTTTATTTTCTTTTTATCCAAGGTCCAGTCAGTCATTATTCTTTCTTTGGTAAATTTCCACAAGGCTTACACATGCCCACATCCAGCTTCTTGTGGATGACTCACAGGACAGTGCTTCCCCATGGGGGGGATCCGTATTCCCCTCCTCGTAACTGCACACCCCTGCTCTCCCCCAGCTGTCTCGCCTCCTCACAACACCCGTTCTCCCTCCTCTGCGCTCTCCCTAATCTGCTTTACTCCACATTACAGCCCCCGACTCTCTCCCTCTGTTCTCCACATGCCAGTTTTTCTTCCCTTTCAGTGCTTCTCTTCCTCATCTTTTAAGTTACTGCTCACCTTTCACCACTTGATCATTTTCTGCCACAACATATATTTTGTCTTCTCTCTCCCCTCCAACCAAGAATATAAGACAGGCTCCAGGTCACTCTGCAGGTTGTCTCAGGTATATATAGTAAATACATGCAGAGGGGACAGCAGCAGAGAGAGAGAGAGAAAGAGAGAGAGAGAGAGAGAGAGAGAGAGAATTACTATGTGGGCACCTGCTTTCATTTAAAATCTCCAAAGCATTTTTGGTGGTCAAGAGCTCTCAGTGAGGACTGAGACCCCCTTTTAACATGATGCTAAATGGCACGCCATTAACTGGGGAATGTTTGGTGTTGGTAAAAATAGCTTTTGGGTGAAGGTAAAAGTCTCAGATATATAGCCACCTGGTTTCCATGTGATCAAATCTAAAGTTGAAGACTAATGTTTATACATTTCATAAAGCAGGAGTGTCTATAGAGCAGAAATGTTGAAAATGGCTAAACTCCATATTAAAGACAGGTTTTTAGAAGCTTTAGAGTGGGATTAAACACAGATAACATAGGCAGATAAACAACTGGAGCAGTTAGTATCCAGTTTGTTGGTTAAAAAAAAACAAGAAAACAAAATCACTCTTATTGTATGCTACATTTATTTCACAGCCCTAGCTTTGGTTGTTTTCTCCCAGTCTGTTTCAAGTTTTTCTTGTTCATGTGTGGCCCAAGGCTCTGTGTAAAGCCACAAATCTTTGTGCAGCTACATCCAAACACTTGAGAGTGTGACTCCACCAGCAGTGTCAGCTCTGCACACC
The DNA here is from genome assembly GCF_900634625.1 of Parambassis ranga. NCBI lineage: Eukaryota > Metazoa > Chordata > Actinopteri > Ambassidae > Parambassis > Parambassis ranga. Next base: position 10,332,779 of record NC_041028.1, on the reverse strand, counting down.
TCTTTCCTCACCGACTGGCAGTGCATGAATCAAAGTTGTCAGCCTCTTCCTTTTCCTTATGCCCAATTCCTCTACACTGTCTTCTGTTCATCTAAACGGCCCCAAAAGCCCAGCATTAAGTTATGAGGTACATTAGATGACCTTTACTTACTCGTTGCCTACATGCTCCTGACAATTTACTACAACACCTCCAATTCCTAAATACATTGTATGTTCCCAACAATTTACATTCAGCAACCTCTGTCTGTATCATCCAAAAAGGAATCAAGTTTAGTCTTTTTTTCCAAAGCTTACACACACAAAAACAGTCATAATGACCATCAAAACAGCTTCCTATATTGCATGAAATGACCCCTATTTTCGACCTAACTATTCAAAAGATTCGGCCTGCTTGGTGTACAGGCAATTAAAAGTCTATAGGTGCAGTTATTACTTTGGATGCAGCTATTCACAGTCTTTGTATTCCTGTTTTGTGTCCAGAATCACATAAATTTGCCAAAATATTCCTGACAGTTTCAATTTCGTGTTGTTTTGTCTGTAATGGAAATGCATTTTTATGGAGAACAGGCTGTTCCAGCATGCAGCAAACAGCAAATAAGGCTCCCTCAGCCAGGACGTAATGATATTCAGTACATCGGACTCCCTGCTGAGAAGTCAGCGCTCTCACACTGTGGGTACTCAGCTTTTCTCAATTTTGTATTTGTAGAGGTTATTAATGTACGTGGTCAGTGCTTTAACTGGAGCTTTTTTCCCCCCTTCCAGGCAGAAAAATTGATATTCATCTCAAGGTTACTGAGATTCAAACATCTCTACTGTGTCCTTCAAAGTAAAGGTAAAATGAAATATGGAACTATTGTGTGTATTTCAATGAACCTACCCTAATAATTAAGATGATTCATCAGTTATTTTGAGTGGACAACTCTCCTAGGTGACAAATCTTCAGCACATTATCTCCTATAGGTGGTAATAAGAAACCCCCCACTGCATCACTGTGACTCCATTACACAGCACTGAAAACTCACTCATTCTTATAACACCACTTCTTATCTGAAGCCTAATGATGATTTATGGCCAATACAAGGGCGGCTAGTAAATTGTGTTGGTGAGTGGGTTTGTGCTGCTGAGTGAGACCTGCGCTGAAACCCCGAGGTAAGAGGAGCTCATTTTGAACAGCAGAGCAGAAAGCTTACAAAAGAGAGGCAGCCATACAGTTAGAGGGAGAAGTGAGGAGCCGCAGTCCTCCTTCTAATAACATCTGAAAGGAAAGGTTCCATGTTTTCAATTGACCCTCCATCTAAAAACTGAAGGATGTTGTTCCACTCACCTCTACTAGACACGAGGCAGCTCAGCCTGCTGCTGGAGATCCTAGAGGCTGTTTTAATTGGGCAGTCCTGTGACATACCATGAAGACATCTGGTTCTGGTTGGTTTCTAGGTCAATACTGAAACTGCAGTCCACCCTGATCTCTGATTAGAGAGGGAAAAGCCTCTGCACACTTCTCTCCTCACACTGTGGAGCAGATTAAAAAACACTACACTAAGTCCAGAGCAGTATTCCTTACTGAGAAACGACCAAATTAATGCAACATGGTTTATATTAGAAAAGTACTGTTGCCATTAGGATTGTGCTAAACAACGTCATTTACAGCAGGGCACACCATGCTGCACATACACACTGACGATCTTTTCTTTACTATAATGTAAAATAGGAATTTATTTTAGTTTTTACAAAGATCAAGTTGAGCTGAATGACTGATGATTATGTATTTAAAGAATGTCAGCTATAAATCCACCCTTCAAATGAAGAGTGGGTTTATTGTAATTATGATAATAGCCCCTTTAATAAAGAAAGAACGGCTTCTTTAATCACATTACTACAAGCCAGTAAAAGCAAATAATGGTTAATGAATAAAGCACAATCAATATAAAACAAATAGTTTCACACTTTTGGAACCGTTTCCCAGTAGAAAATTAATTCTACTGTTATGTCTGTATAAAGAGTCGAACACCAGATTAGCGGACAGGAGCCATTGAAACAAACAGGAAGGTTTCTGTGCCCCTAACAAATAGTCCTGTCTAAACAGAAATTGACATTTACACACTTCAGTCTTTGCCTGTATTGAGCACAATGTGAGTGAAATATTTGTGGCCCAGAGTAGAACCACAGGAGCTGAAAATTGCAGAGAAGCCTGAGAAATTGAACACTGGCCTTCCCGCAGTCTAACTCTAAGGTAGGCTTATTCCTACAGTATGATGAAGAAGTGGGCTGCTGAGTCCTGTAAAATGACCCACATCCTGGAAGGTTGGTTGCCGTCACCACACTGGAGACCACTGACAAGATCTATGACGTGATGTTGATTAACATTAATGCACTTATTCACAACAACCTCCCAAGGACCAAGCTCGCTGTATCCTGAAACTGCTGGACTTGATGAAGACTGACCTCTGCCGAACACATCAACAGACAATGTGACATTTTCACAGAGAATCCTAAGAGATGACAACAGCACCCCTGGATGAGAGGGGGCCCACCACTCCTACCAGAGATGAAAAAAATAAATAAAGAGGAAACAGAAACTCCAGCTCAAGAAAAAAGCCAAATCAATGAAGTCGACAGAAAGGGTGAGCACCTTCTTTTCCTTCAGTGAGAGTGCTGCTAGCGGAGCACCTGAGAGAGGGTCACACTATTACAGGAGGCCTTTTTCTCTGGAGACAAGAAAACGAAGGGGATCAGGACAACGCTCCAGCCCACAGGTCTCTGTGGTCCGGGAAGGTGGATTTTAACTTGTCTATTCACTTGATTTAAACATGTAGAAGAGGACTGAAACAATGTGCTATGTCACCTTTTAATTGACACATAAAACTAGGTGAGGTTTAGAGATTCTGATTTTGTTACCGTGGCTACAGGATAACTGCTTTTAGTCACATTATTAATCTCACAACCTGTTTCATATTAAGAGTTTGCCAACCTCCTCCAATTGATTGCAAGTGAAATAAATGCATTTTTGTGCTGAACTGTTCCTTTAAGTGTGATTTGCAGACCAGACAGGTTTTTTCATATTTTGGCTCATAAAACGTGGTCTGCCGGAGCTCCGAAGTAATTGGTGTAATAAGTTCCCAGCAGAACTCTCCTGCGGACGATTTTTGCATATTATACATGTGAAATGTTATATGCAGTATAAGTAGGGTGTAATTCTATGTCATTAGCTGTTGATTTTCTTCCTGGCTGCCAGTCGGTGGTTATTGTTCAGGCAGTAAGTGGGTGGGCAAGGGAGGTGTTGGCTCTATCTTAGGCTGGTAATTTATGGCTCCAGCTGCTGTCTCCCTCTCCCCAGGTGGACAGCTTGATTCCTCAGCAGTGCATCTAATTAGAGGGAGAAAAATACATTTCTAAGGGGAACACATTCTGTGAAAGTACTGCGCTCCGCTCTGATTGGACACCAGGAACCCATGGGAATAAATGTGTAGATACAAATCAAGCAAGCTGTTAAAAAAAATAATAAAAGCATCCAATGAAAAATCTCATGACAGCAATTTTTCTATAATAAATTCCCACAATGACAGATTTTGTTAAGGAAAAAAATGAAATGCATTAAGACAGGAATGCATTAAAGGGAACTTTGTTTGCAGATGTTGATGTGTCTCATTAATGGCTTCAAGTCTATACTTATGGAGTCAGAGGGGAGCCTACATCAGGCAATACTAGCATCCTAAATCTATTGCGATGTTCACAAATATTTAAGATGACAAATTTGACATGTATTTTTTTCCAGTTCCACCACATATTTAAAAAAAAAATCATAATTTATCTGTAATTTATCTTGCAACGATATGTGATTGCAGTGCTAAGAAGAAAAAATGAATGTTGTGTTGTGCTGTAATCAATATTTACAAGAACTGTTGTTTCTCAAGGTTAAGGACACTTCCTTCAAGAGGCCAGATCATTTGAGGCCAGGCAACTTCCAGACAACGTGGAGCAGTATAATGAGTGTGCATCGCTGAAGAGAGGATTGTGATATAATAACTTCAAGGATACACATGAAGGAAAAATCCTCTGAATATAGAAGTTCTTATTGTTCACATCAGAACAGTCCTTCAGGGCCATCTGATGATGCAGCATCTTTGAAATGCAGCCTAGAAAGAATCCCTTATTGACTTCGGACAATGTTTGTGCTGGGAAACAGGGAGAAAAGGGCCATAGTCGTGATGAACTCCAAGAGAATTATCATCAGTCTGCAGCTCCGCTCAGCTTTGTGCAGCTTTGTAATGACTGAGTTTCAGCTCATTATGAGCACTCCGGGTTGAGACATTTTTGATGTCTCACTCTGGGTTCTCATTTATTTGTTTTTGCAACAGCAGGCGGCTGTTTTGAGCAGAGGCACCAATGCAAGAAACAACACTGAGAATGGGCTTCAGAAAAGTCAGGTTGGCCTATCTCAGACCCTTAGACACAGACTCAGAACTTTGCAAAGAAAGCAGCACACAGAAGATAAAATCATAAAACCCAATGGAGGGCTTAGGCTTGTGTAAACATCCACACTTACTTGCAGAATCTCCTAAAATTTATCCCTGCCAGCTGACATGAACAAACAACGAACAAACATTAAACATGCGTAGAGAAGGTTGAAGCAAGGCGTCTGGACTTGTAGAGTTTTCTAGAAGACGTTTCGCTGCTCATCCAAGCCGCTTCATCAGTTCTAACTGTTTGGTGGGGAAACATGGTTTATATGTGGTTACAGACCTCAGTGGGTGGGTCTGGGTAAAACTTAAAAAACTTACAAACAATAGCACTAAATGTTTCCATACTTACCTGTGATGTTCTGGCTGACTGGGCCAGGTGTGTCTAACGACTGGCTAACGACTATGAAACTGCCGGAGGTGGACTGGTTGACAGCCCTTTGTTCTTACTGTGAGTATGTGTAAACTTCCTGGGAATGGATGGAATCACTGCATTGTATGTGGTAGAAAGATGATGTCTGAGGCCTCCACCTCTGTTAAGGGAAGGTTTTTCCAGCTTAACATAGATGGCTTCCTTGACTCCTCTTTCATACCACCTTTCCTCCCTGTCTAAAATGTGAACGTTGTTGTCCTCAAAGGAGTGTCCTTTGTCTTTGAGGTGGAGGTGAACAGCTGAGTCTTGTCATGAGGAGGTGGCTCTCCTGTGCTGAGCCATTCTTCTGTGGAGTGGTTGTTTAGTTTCTCCAATGTACAGATCAGAGCATTCCTCACTGCACTGGACTGCATATATCACATTGCTGTGTTTCTCCCTGGGAATCTTATCCTTCGAGTGAACCAGTCTCTGTCTCAGTGTTGTCATAGGTTTGAAATGGACCGGGATGTCATGGTTGTTGAAGATCCTGCGGAGTTTCTCTGATACTCCTGACACATATGGAATGGAGATGTTCTTTCTCCGCCTGGTGTTGTCCTTCTTCTTGTTGTTGGGGGGTCTTGTTTTTGTGGCTTTGATGAGTGCCCACTTCGGGTAGCCACATGTTTGCAGGGCCTTCCTGATGTGGTGTTGCTCCTTCTTCTTCCCCTCTGAGCTGGTGGGTACAGTTTGTGCTCTGTGCTGCAGGGTCCTGATGACTCCCAGTTTGTGTTCCAGTGGGTGGTGTGAATCAAACAACAGGTACTGGTCCGTGTGTGTGGGTTTCCTGTACACTTCCACATTGAGGCTCCTGTCCTCCTCAATATGTACTGTGCAGTCCAAGAAGGCCAGATTGTTGTCCTCGCAAGTGAACTTGATGTTATTATCCACTGCGTTGATGTGTTCTGTGAACCGTTCCACTTCGTTAGTCTTGATTTTGACCCAGGTGTCATCCACATATCTAAACCAGTGGGTGGGGGTGGTTCCAGGATAGGAACTCAGGGCTCTTCTCTCCACTTCTTCCATGTAGAGGTTGGCCACAATAGGAGACACAGGTGATCCCATCGCACAGCCGTGCTTCTGTCTGTAAAAGTTCTCATTGTACTGGAAATAAGTGGTGGTCAGGCAGAGGTCCAGCAGGTCACAGATGTGGTCTGGCGTTAGGTTGGTTCTCTCCTTGAGTGTGCTGTCTTGTGTGAGGCAAGTCCTTACCATCTCTGTGGCTTCTGATGTAGGGATGCAGGTGAACAAGGAGGTGACATCAAATGAGACCATGGTGTCATCTGGGTCCATTTGGATCTTCTCCACCTTGTTCACAAAGTCCTGCGAGTTGTGAATGTGATGTGGTGTGTCACCTACCAGTGGTGTCAGGAGTTCAGCCAAGTGCTTAGCCACGTTGTATGTGACTGAGTTGCTGATGAAGCTGCTTGGATGAGCAGCGAAACGTCTTCTAGAAAACTCTACAAGTCCAGACGCCTTGCTTCAACCTTCTCTACGTATGATAGGGCAGCAGTGGCTCAGTGGTGAGCAGGGTTGTCCAATAACCGGAAGGTTGGTGGTTCGACCCCAGCTCCTCCCTAGTCATTGTTGTGTGTCCTTGGGCAAGGCACTTTACCCGCATTGCCTCCAGTGCACTCACTGGTGTATGAATGCGTATGAATGGATCGGCGGTGGTCGGAGAGGCCGTAGGCGCACCTTGGCAGCCACGTCTCCGTCAGTCTCCCCCTGGGGAGCTGTGGCTACCACTGGTAGCTTACCACTGCCACTGTGTGAATGTGGTGTGAAAGAATAATAATGCATCTCAATGTAAGCGCTTTGAGTGCCTGCCCAACAGAGCAGAAAAGCGCAATATAAGACCAATGCATCATTATTATTATTATTATTATGATGACCTGGATGACTGAGAATCTTCATCAACAACATTAAACATGGCTTACCTGTGATGACTGCTTAAGGCTGAGTGTCTGCTAGCATGTTTAAACAATTTCCCCCTGGGGATCAATAAAGTATTTCTGATTCTGATTCTGATTCTGATGTTGGTTTGGCCTGAAATAGCGTCTAACTCTGACGGGAGAAGTGACGTTACGTCACACAACGGACACAAAGTCTGCTTCTACAAGTGCAGCAGAATTTATATGTTTACACTCTTTACACAGAATTGTTGTTGTTTTCTTCGGAGTTGTTTCGTGAATGTTTTGTCCTGTCTGAGGCTGCGCAGTGACCGCGCGCCTGGGCACGCGCAGTGTTTACGTATGACTGGTTGCTCACGTGACACAACCTCGCTGTCAAAGACAGCTCAATAAAATATTATAATAACCTATTATAATTCAATAACATATAATTTGTCATTGGCTATTTATCATTTCTAAATTACTCTCCTTTCCAAATGAAAACCTGATATTTTATTTTCCTGAGCTAATTTAAATAAATGGATGTTGTCTCGTGCCTGCCAGCTGAATGTCTGGATTTATGGTGAACCCTGTCTGATGAGTTCATGGCCAGGCTTTGAGTATGACAAATGAGTAAACAATGTTTTTTTCTCTTCCTCACATCACATCAAGTATGCTGCTATTGAAGCTCCCGGTCCTTTGCTCTGAGAAGAACTATAAACAGACAAAGGAGGAAGCCAAATGAGTTAACCTACAGCAGGTTGCTGTTATTGTTTGGAGTTGATAATAAATGTTAAATAAGACACATGGAATGTCTTTTCAGCTTTCACATAACCTGAGTTTTGATGTAGTGTCTTCAGCTGGGCCCACATAAGAACTATGCCCATGACCTCCAAACAGTGAATGGATGAAGCTTCCAGCTGCTAAAAATCCAGACCAGTCAAATTATAGTGTTTCTACATATCTGATGATGTGTAAACCATTTGCTAACATGTTCATCAGATGATGTCAATATTATGCCCACAGCTGCATAACTCATTGAAATGCATTAAAACAACCCATGCATTCTGCCAAAGTTGTCAATATTTTATTAATCTTCAGTTAAGGCAATCCATTACAAAGCATTTCACAAACCACAGCATGACGACAATATCATGTCCAACACCTGGTTTGGAAATTATTCAGCATGCAAGTCAGAGACCAAGAGAGGTATGTAAACAACCTGGGATAAAACAGGAGCTGTGGCAAGAAGAACCCATACAGTCTGTGTCTCAGGAACAGAATGGAAAGAAACCAGAGATGCAACATGCTGGAGGTGGCCATTATCTCTAAATAACACCCTATTAGTAACAAAAGAAGCACATGGCAAATGCACTAATCAAGTGACATGAAGGCAGACTATCAAACTTCCTGCCACTTTGGCACAAACATGCACATTGTCTAAAGAGGCCAAGTTCAACAAGTGAACACATGTTGGCACTGAATAGTCTTAATATGGGGCTTTATGTACATAATTAGGGTTCAGCCTCAGAAGGAAGGGACAAACAAAGTCATTTCCACCAACAGAGAAGAAAAGAAAGAAAAGAAGATCTTTCATGCTGAAAAATATCATTCTGACTCATTTAATGTTTGCATAAGTGTCATTACTGTGCCCATAGTTGGATATCTCACAAAGGTCTTACGAGTTATATATAACGTTGATAAGAACAGTGAAGAGGGGAATTTACTCCTACTAAATTTCTGTCATAATAATTCTAAGAAATCTGTTTTAAAAGAGCACACAGCAACTCCTTCATATGTTTGTATTTCCTCATTTCTCTCAATCACACTCATAGTAATGATACATGTTGATGCTGTTTAACAGGCAGTGTCTGTGAGCAATGAGGGAAATTAGCAAAGTAAAATATCATGTATTTAAAGTGTAATATTTAATTTGATTGTTAAATACCTAAATATATTCCATGTCAAATGTAAATAATGTGTATTATTTCTATCCTTTTGGACTGAATGGCTTTCTGTAGAGGTATACTGGTTTCATGAGTGTTATGTAACTAAAGTGAATTGTCTCATCTCTGTTAGGTTGGCAGCAGATTAAACTCTGCATTGTCTTCTGATGGAACGAATGTCATCACCAATGAAAAATTCAAAAAGATAAAAGCCAAATATGGATCTGGGCTTCTGACAGAAGCAGCTCGGTGCCTCTGGACTGAGTTTCTGGGGTGTCCTCAGACTCTCTCTGCTCTCTGGGAATTAAAGAACAGTAAATGGCTAACAATGACTGTGAAGCAACATGAATGGTGTGAACACAAAGTACAACAGAGCCTCACATTCTCAGAGAACAACTCTTTGTAAACATTGGTTTTCCAGTGTCATTCAATGAAACCCTTCTAGTACAAAAGGAAACCACAGAAAAACAAAAATAAATACATTTCTTAATGAAACCCATGAATGTTTACATTTTTCTTGAGGCAATGCAAATAGCCACAGTGGAAGTGTAAACAAGTCTTGACTTTGAATATTATACAACAAGGCTCGGTGATGCTGTAACTTTCACTACTCTAAAGATCATTAGTGACGAGCTGTAAGTATAAAAAGTACAGAACACTGGTGGAGACAGTGTGCAGTGGCTGAAATAGTCCTAATCTTTCAACAGCTTTAGCATCTCCAACATTTTCTGTGTGTACAACCTGCTGCTGCTGGCAGAGTAACACCTGGGTAACTGAATTTGGATATGTTTCCATATAAGAGGCACATTTGGATCAAGATATTGAGTGACTGAGATACTAAAGTAATGACCATTGTAAATAACTGAGGATGTACAGGGCCCCGATGGCCGTAATTGTCTTTATACACAGTCACTGAAAAGAAAACGCTGTGAACAAATGTGAATACATTGGTTTGGATTAACACAAAACTGTGCAATTGTATCATTAAATAATATCCCAATGATTTTTAAAATGGGCTGCTGTGCATTAGTGTAAAACAAAGTTACCTGGAAACAGTCTGTGTTCATTTGAGAAGAGTGAAAACACACTAAAAAAGATGGACCGCTTTTGTTTGGTACAATTATTCGTTGTGTTCTTTAGATCACCTCAAATGATTTGTGACTGTTCAATATTCGTTCTGGGAAAAGAAAAAAAAACAATCAATAGAAGGAGGGGAAAAATGTGTTGACATCGGTCTAATAAGAGTGTATTTGAAGGGTCAAAATCCCAGATAAACTATAACAAAAGAAACACAAAATGCAAAAACACAAATGAGATATGGCAGCATGACTTAAGCAGTATAATTTAGCTCCTTGCATACTAACAGGGAAAGCGTGTGCTTTGAATTAGTCCTCTATATTTCGTAAACATACTGTTTTTTAAAAGATAAATATAGCTTTAATATATCTGTATAATAGTTCTCTTACAAACATTCCTCCTGGTTCAAATGATGGTGTCTTAAGTTGAAAACATAGTTCCCATTCTTTTGATTGCGGCTGGTTCTTTTTAAAATAACGGTTCAGCTTATAAGCATTAGGCTTGTGCTTTTTATTTGGACAGCAATTAGTGCATTCTGTTGATATAAATATAAGAAATAGGTATAAGACGTGGTGCTGAGGAATCAGCACGGCCACAGCTCACAGGAGGTCCTCTACATTACATTACAGCTTGCAGGCAGAAATTATCCATCTGTGAAAAATGATTCATAAACTGCTGCTTAGGTTTTATAACATGCCTGTTTTATGTTACAGTCCTTAATAAAGTAGAAATGTGGGTTGTTTTAATTACACTAGTCACAAAATATAAGATGAAAACTACATTTGGGGGTATATGACTTCAGCCCCCAACCTTTAAAACATTTTAAAGGAATAAATTATTTCTGCAGTAAATAAATAAATTACTGTACACGTGATTTTCTACTTTAAACATACATCGATTTCAAAAGGTATCACAAACATGATACACACTGGCACGTCCTAATATATTTATGCCATCAAACAGGCCCTCTCTACAGGTTTACCTGCTACCCATAACATCACCACTTTGACAGCAAACAACTACAAACTTCCTTTAACATCAGTCTCCTCTGAATGTTCTCAGCCTCAGAGACACAAACACTCCCTGAACATCAGCAGGTTCCTCCACACAGCAGCCTCACCGCTCCAAACGTGAGACTGTCTTGTTTTCTTTAGCTGGTTTCTAATGTTTACGAAAGGGCCTCGGAAGGATTTCCATTTTCCCACTCAAACAGCGCTTGGTGAAGTTGCATTCTCTTCTGTCTGCATGCTCCTCCAGCCATTGCTGAGCTTTGTGGTGGGCACTCAGACAGGGTTGGTCTGGGGGTTGTCAACGGATGAGTAGGCTGGAGGGGCAACGCTGGGTTTAATTCCTCTGCTCTTCATGTAGGAGATCAGCTGGTCAGGAATCTCAGCCAGGACGTCTTTGGCCAACCGTGCCATGCTCAGCACATGGTTGCCTGTGCGGTCCATGTAGTCTCTGAAGGGGACAAACTGTTGCGACATTGGAGAGACGTTAGTCACCTTTTAAAATACAGCTGTGTCATAGAGAGGCAGGCGTTAACACTGAAAGGAGTCGGTCACAGGCCGGATTAAGACACAAAGTTCTGACAAAAGCTGATGTTTGTCTCTCCTTTGTGTTTGTCACAACTTTCATACAACAGCAGGATCTATGAGCGCCAACGCAAGAGAATGGCACAATGTAATGATTACATAATACATTTCCCAGGCAATCCAACAAAGGCCACACTCAACAACCTGTCACAGCACAGAGGGTTACATTCATCAACTTATATAGGCAGGCACGCAAATACCAGGTATAAAGAGTTAAGAGGAAAATTAGGAGAACAAATGTTACCACAAGGTCTAGGGTCTGTTATGTATGCCGAGTAAATTCCAGGATGAGCTGAGACTTAACATCATTAGAAACATCTCACCTGTACGATGTCTCTCTCTGCCAACTTTCCCCGCGAGGAGATTCTGATGTCATCCCCATCCAGCTCGACCATGGCTGCACAGAGACATATTTTATCAAAAAGAATCTCATCTAAACCGTTCACGTTAATGCTGTGGTTTAATGCTGATAGTGTACACTAGTTGTTACAGCCGTCCCTAATGCAAAGAGTCAACAAAGAGGCTTCTGCATATTTTTCTGTTATTATGTTATGTTAGTATTCTCACCATCAAACTCAGCTTGGCCAACTCCAACAATGATGATAGACATGGGGAGTTTAGCTGCCTGTCATGAACAAGAAGAACAAACAGTCACTCACACGCCTGGAATACATTTATTTGATGGGAATAAACAAATCATAGGATATCAGAGTAAGAGGGGGGGGGTACATTTCTAATTATGTGGACTTTTCTCCTCATCACATTTTGTAAAGTTAGCATGCAGATCCAGTAAGAATCCAAATAAAAAAGCAATAATAAGAGCATATAGCAAAGCAAATATAAATAATACATAACAAGTTTCTTTACTGTCACATTATGGTGCATGGTTTTGGTTGTGCAGACACCGAGGGAGAAAACGCAAAATACATTATTCAACTCGGGGGCTTCAGGCTGCAGCATATATAACAGAATATTTTAGTCTCACACACACACACACCAACGTTACAGGTCATGTTTGAATCACACTGTGTATATAGAAATCCCATTAAATTGTCTATTCATGGTGGTAGCATTCAGAAATGTTTTTTAAAAAAACAAACATCTAAACATAAAAGTCATTTAGCTTCTAAACAAATCGTAAGCTTACATGATGACAAGGGTCATCCTCTGAGCAGTCTGTGATGCAGAGGTTACAGCACTGTCTGAATTTAGACCACAGCCCTGATGTGCTGAATGTGAAAGCTCTGGCATGAATGAATGATATACGCTCGTGGTAGAAATGCATTTACGGGGATAAAAGTAGGCCAGCCTTCCTGGAAAAACCTCCCGAGGGGGGGAGGCTTGTCACAGATAGGAGTAAATAGTCTAGCGAGGGCCACCCCTTTCATGGTCATTTTTCTCCCTTCATCTTTTTTCCTTAGTTTCATCTTTTCCTGCACCGGGCTCATTCATTGTGACCTCTTGCTCTCATACAAAAAAAATACATATTCTGTTTGTCCCCTTTCCTGCAGGTCAGAAGCTGGCAGCACATACCTATAAATGCCAGATCAGATTCTGTATCCAGAGCTGAATTATTCAGTCGACACCATTTGTTACTTTGCCTGTACTGTAAAGTCACTCAGGGGATCTCACTCCATCATTCTGTCTGATCTCATACTTTCTCCTCTTACTGCACAAACGCACGATAAATACATTCAGCATAATAAACATTTCATGTTAAGAAAGAAACAGTAAGCAGCTGCCACTACCATAACAAACCAAAACTTCTGATAAATCAGTGTGTAGTCAAATGCAGGTGGCAAGTTTTGATGCAGAAGAAGAAGTAGTGAGCCTGGCAGTGTTGAAGGAGTAGCAGCCACTAAATGCGGCAACATTAACATTAGAAACATCCTTTTATACTGTCAGTGTCACAGTATCTTATATCATCTTGTTTCATCTTTTAAATTTAGTTGTAGTGAGTTTACATGTGTTCCACAAACTGTGAAATATTCATCAAGTTATTGGCTGAACAGACAACAAACTGGCAACTGCAAACATAATATAATACCTAGGAAACAAATTAATTTATGTTTTGGCCGACCAGGTCAGAGAGAGACTCTTTTTATAATTTATAAACCTAAAATGTAATTTGGAGCTTAAAAGAGAAACTTCAAAGGAGAAAGCTCTATTTATGCCAGAGGCTGTTCTGTTAGATATGTGGACATAATAATGACTGAGGGCTAAACTGCACAGGTTTGGGGAACAAGGGAATCAGAACAAACCTCACTGTACAGATTGGTATTAACCAAGTGTAATCTGTAGCTGTAAAGATACAGCAAAGCATATATGACAGCAGAAAAGCAGATATGATTGGTGCACATATTGGTGCACACATAACAGTTAATGATTTTGGGTAAAAGCAGATGACACAGATCCAGCTGGCATCTTCAGGCTGAGCAGAGTGCAGAGCAGCAGACAAGATCTTAAAAGGAAGGTGTGGCTGTTCGAATGGTTTGATTAACAGTCGCAAATTCCCTTTAAACCCAGTCTGCTGGGGGTCAGAGCAATGTGAGGGTCTGTAGGATTGATGATAATTCACTGAGAGCCAGTGAACAGATTACAACCATACTGTAGGCATTATTCACAAGTATACACATAAAATTACAATAAACAAAATGACAGGTGCTCAGTCACCGGTCTAGTTAGGAACCTTTTCTCTATTAAAGTGAACCTGTTGACCTGAGAGTAAATCTCAGCTGGGCCCCTCAGCCCCCAGAGAGTCTCAATAAGAAGGAAAAATATTGGACAAACAGAGCATCCAAGCACAGAGGGTGAGACAAGTGGAGCAGAAAACATCCCATAAATCCTCAAATCTAGTGCTGCTGGCTCATAAACCCTCAAAGTAACAGAAAGGCTGAGAGCAGCCACAGTAAGCTAAAAGCACCTGCAGAGCTGACGGGAAGGGAGAGAGGGGTCAACGTCCTCGGGCTAGTTTTAGAACAGCACTTACATTCACTATGGCCTCCTTGGTCTGAGACATGTCTGATATAACGCCATCAGTGATGATGAGCAGGACAAAGTATTGAGATCCATCCTGCACTGCTGCTGCATACCTGCATGAAAGAAATCAGCACCACAGAGTGGATTAAGAGCAGTCCATGGCAAAATAAGTTAAAATAAAGGAAAAACATACACACACTACATGTTCAATGGGTTACATAAACCTCTGAGAGCAGCAGAGAAGAACTACTCTGTCAGAGATTCAAAAATACATTAAGAAAACATGTCCTGCTGAAACAAACTCCCCCTTTACCCAGCGTGTGCCACAAAACCTTAATATAGACATGTAAAGAAGTAAAATATGTTGTGTAGCTCTTCACTTCTCAGAGGTCTATCAAGACACTATTACAAAACCCATCAGAGACACCCAGAGAGTGTGGCCTAGTTTCAGTTGCCCATCGCTGGCTGCTTTATGAATAATTAATTAAACTGTTTATGCAAGTGCAGCAGTCTTATTCTTTCAGAGCATCATTGATTGCTTGCAGCTCATTTGACCAGACTTGATGAGCATGAGCTGGAGAAAAGCAGCAGATCATCATCAGAGACAGGGACAGGTCAGAGGTGAGCCCTGACTCTCCCTGTCTGCCTGGTAAATCTGACCGGGAGGTGCTGACATTTTAAAGGTAGAGAATGCCCGGGCAGTGACAACAGCAGGAGTGATGACTGGTGTTTAGGAGATTAAAGAGACATTAGTCTTCCTCAGCTGCCTTACAACAACAAAGGCCACACACTGGGGACAGCTGAGAGCCCTCTTTCATGCTCTATTCTTTATTATGGATTTCTACACAGATGAGCACACAGAGCTGGTTTATTTAAAATGTTACCTTCCACCTCTGAACTGCTACATCAGCTCTTTGCTTGTGATGCATACACATGCTTAAAAGAAATGTGTGCTCAGCATAAAGTAATGGTCTGTTTCTAGTCATCTATATAGACATAATCTTTTCATCGCACATTTTAAATAACCTATTTTACTTAGTCTGTGTGGGATCTGTCTGAACAAATGATTTTACAGAACCTGTTGTAAAACTGTGAAAATGTCATTTTATGAACACATCTCCAACTCTTTTAACTGAGGCTATTCACTATTTATTCTCATGATATGAGATTTTTATTGGATATAAAATCCTTTTAAGACTTTTATTCATCAATAAATTTTTATTCCTTGAAATTCAAAAAAGGGGTCTGTGGGGGGGCCGTTTTCTAGTTTCCAGTCTGTTGGTGGATTTATAAATGTATTTAAGCAGCAGATTGTAATTTCAGTTTTCACATCATAATCTTCAGCTTTTCCCAGTCAGAATTGTCAGATCTGTCACATGAATCATGGTGAAATTCCTCCTCCCACAGCTCTACAAGGAGAGATTTCTCTCAGTGTGACACCGGCCCCCCCAAAAAATCTAAATAACGTGAGACTTTAAAAGAAAGCATTGTAATATTTGACAACGCCCTCCTAAATCCTCCATCAGTCATTAACCTCAATCATTGTGTGTCGCATATTTAAACCCCCACTTTTCTGTACAAATGTACTTTTGCAGTACTCAGAATGTTTTAAAACATTTTTCATTCACATACACACAGTCATTGTGTGCCATACAGTTTCAGATTCATTGTTTTGCCTAAGGACACTTTGGCATGTGGTGTGACCAGTGAACTACCAACTGTGCAGTGACTACGAGTCTCATCTTGTAGTCACTGCACGTGTCGAACCGATATTGATACAGATTTTGTGGTGTCCCATTTACTGTAAAGCTTATTTATTAAAATGTTCGACTCATTAGTACGTGTCATAAAAAGCCACATGACATGAATCCATTTAGCAGCCGTGCACCTGTTAATCCACCTCACATTCACCACCTAAGACATCTAGAAAACAACATAGCAACATTTCTATACATGCCTAATTAGCACTTCTATTCATCTCAGTCAGGCAGCTGATTGTTTATTTTGCCTTCATTAGTTCTGCTCTATTCACAGAGAACCCATCACTCACTGAGTTAATACCTCTGATGATGTTGCTGCCGCTGAAGATTATTTACACTGGTTTTCAAAGAAAGGGCGACTGTAAGGGCTGTAATATATATTGACTAGGACAGATATTTGTGTTTGTACCTTGCCACATGGTTAACAACAGGAGCAAAGTTGGTGGGTCCATACAGCTGAACCGTCTTAAGGCTTTGATGGTAAGCTTCAAGGATCCCCTCCATGCCGTTACAGTAGGGGTTCTCAATGTTTCCATTCTGGAAGAAAAAAACAACAAAACATGACAAAAACTACAAATAAGGCAGTCAGAGTTGCAGGTTTTTACATGTCTTAGCAGACATACTTCAAAAAGATTGACATTTAATAAGCTGGCATCCCATCTGGATTTTTACATTAAACTATCAAGCTGTGCAGAAGAGAAACTGCTCCTGATGCACTGTGGCACAGAACATTATTGGAAGTCATGCATTGCTCCCGCTGCCCCCCATACGGTGAGAGCCCTCCTGTCTCTGTTGCAAACAGCTTCGACTGCAGCTCGCACAGTTAGATAATGGTTTGAGTAGAAGTGACATGATGCTCCGCTCACACTCAGTGCAGCAGTGATGCTCTCTCAAGCACCACAGATGCTTCTCTGTCATAAAATACAGTGCTGCATGGAGTCGAGCTGTATAACCAAACTGTAAAAGAAATATTTCACCCAAGACTGTAACTTTACTTTTATACCGACGACGGCATGAAAGAATGAGGCTTCAATTATATGGTGAGATGAATCTTAATTTGCACATTTTAATGGAAACACGGAGTGATGCAGACGTTACCCTGTAGACACACTCCTCATTAGGCTGTACTATGCAGCAGCCAGAGTACATTAGCTGGCTGAGAGAAGCTAAATTGATTTAAGAATCCTTCAGCCTTACAGAACCTAATTTGCACTATAAAAGGTAAATGAAATTCTCTCTGAATTATGCATGTCAGAGGTGTAGCTGCATTTATCTCAAAATGCACACATCCATGTGGCACATAAGTACATGTTTACACATGGAGAGGATATAAAGCTCTGTTGGGCGGACACATATCAACTTCACATTAACTTTATGAACTGTGATGTTGTATTACAACCTCAGAGTCTAAAATAATCCTATACTTTACTCACCAGTGGAAACTCATGGGAAACCCTCCCATCTGGAGGTAGCTTAGCACCAAATCCCAGGGCTGGAAACATCTTATCACTGTCATAGTCCTGGATGATCTCTCCAACAGCCTTTAGGGCCATGGCATAGGCATTCATCTGGTATGGGTTCATGTAGTGTAGAGAAGTGGACTGGGATGGATTTCCTTTCGAGACAAAAGGAGTCGGAGTCAGTGATGCAAACCATTAGACTGAGAGCAAACTGACAGCTGGAGCAGGAGAAACATGAGGAGACCAAAACTAAATTGGACGTTTTGAATCAAAGATGGGGCTTGATGAAGCTATAGCTGCCTCATTATTGTAAGAATTGTGCCAGGAATTAAACATGTGACATCCCAAAGTTTTAAATGATCATTTTATGAGCAAAGAAAGTTTTCAAGTATGGGACGTGTAATTAGAAAAACTGCACACATCCACATATCCTCACAGCTGATTCCTGACAGAACCTACTAACTGTCCTTTCCTGTGGCTGTAGCTCTCAACATGGTGGATTCCTTTGTGTTGTATGTTTTACTGAATACAGCATTTCATTTTTTGTAGTGGTCTTTGCTGTGTTTTGCACATGATAATGTTCAGCATGTGAAAAATGGTTAAACAATGAAAAAGACAGAAAACTTCAGCACCTCTTTGTTTCATGGAAATGCCATAGTCATACATCAGGTGACAAATGGAGGCAGAGCAGGCTAAATGTGGTCCAAACACTTACCATTTGATGCGGTGAAATCAATGGCCACTGTGAAGTGAATCTGAGTCCTGCAACAGATGAACGGGGGAAAAGGATGCTGTTAACAATAGAGAGGCAGGAAAACTCAGAGCTACGATAAATGAAGCTCTTCCAGGTTTCAGCTCTCTGCTCTGTGTCTCATCTCAGAAGAGGTGTCACAAAACTAAACCCCTAACAGTGTTAATAATACACCTTCACAGATGACTTTCACAGCTGCGCAACTTTTGCAACATGGGGTCTAATCTGGCTTTTATTATCCAATTTAAAAACATGGAAAGAAATACATAATGCAATACATTATTCATTGTGTTTTGATCTGTAAAAACAGTCGTCCTTAAAATATTTAGCACTGTGGCAAGGCCACAAACACAAAATCCAGAAAAAAACAATGGCACAGTAATTTCTCTAAAGGTTTCCACAAACACATAATGATTTGCTGCAGCTGGCTTAATGATAATTGAGAAAGGAAGGAGGCAGAGCTCCAAATAAAAAAACACAAATAAATTCCACAAGAGCTGTTTTAACTATTTACCATGTTTTGTTATACTTAACACCACCTTCCATCATATATTGTCTTTATATAATTTGAATTTCCACTCAAGGAATTCAGTTTTAAAAAAACACAAAAACAACTACTTACTATTTTTTATTCATGAGCTCATAATGATGCCAAAAACTTGAAAGGAAACTAAACATGACCTAACTATTCTCTGCCAGATTTGTCTGTTTCCCAAGAGAGGCAAATGAAGAGTGAAGGGAAGGGGAGTGCAGATCAAAGTGTGTGCTCTTTCATTGTGATTAACACTGATTGCCTCTTCCTGACTTCACCTCCACTCAGAAATCCCCACAAGCACAGTATTGGAGATAATAGCGGCTTCCTCTAGGGGAGACTCTGACCCCAGCTCATTAATCAGCATTGAGCTGGACAGCTCAGCTGACAAAGGGGAATTGTTGCATGCTGCCTCATTTTGAAGGTCTGTGCTGATTTCTGTGGCTAGTTTTGAATATTTGGCTAGTAAAGCAAAGTGGTGAGTTTGAATGGAGGCTGAGTACAGGACAGCCGGAAGTCACACATGGGAACTGTCAGTCGGTTAATTAACCACTGTGATGATCAGGTTGTTATCTTTCTAAAATGTCCCATTTCTGATATGTATTGGTAAAATTAACAGTGCATTCTATCAAAGCCTAAACCATTTCTGCCTGTAATCAACAGGATTAAACTCATATTTGAGGCTCAGGTGGAGGTAAGGATGTGGAGATTGGATTGGTGGATGGGGACGGTGATTATTCTGCCCTCCATTACAGGGGGAGTATTTGTTTTCTTTCTTTTCTTTCCAAGTAAAAAGTTTGTTTTATGTTTTTTTTTTTTTGCTGAAATGGCATCACAGACCATCAACCTTTACCACAAACCGCCTCTAACCAAACACTTCCATTTGATATTTTATTTTCCTTTATAAGAGGAGACGTGTGTGGAGGAAGATGACTCATTACGTGCTTGTAAAGTTCAAATCTTTGAGTGATTATGCTGAAAGTCAATCAGTTAGCAAGTCAGTAATTTTTGTGGTTTTTCTGTTTTAGGTAATTGAACCCAAATCTCATGTCAGTACCGTCTGAGAGACCACAGTGGTGATGGGTGTATTTGAACTTTTCTAAATACCAACCTGATTTGTCACCTTCAGACTATGACTTCAAGGTCCAGACAGAACTCAGTAGTGTCCATTTGCTTCCTTTAGGTCACAAACTTATCAGTCATCCATCATATATGTAGGTATAGAAGGAAAATACTTCTCTAAACTAATGATTCTCCAACCTTCTATACTTCGTTTTTGTTTGTGTCCTACTTACTTCCTGTCCCTCTGTTTCACTCTAGTGTTTGGTTGATTGGCTGTTTAATGCTTACGCACAGCAGGGATTAGTTTAAGAGCTATGCACAAATTATTTTCAGCTTATGAAATCAATGTGGATAAGTGTTTGACTGATGGTGCAGTTTTGTCAGATTTATAGATCTTTTTTGTTAATAACCACTGGCCGGTCTTGAGGTGTCATTTTCATCCTTGCTATCATCACATCTATATTTCTTGAGTGCAGGTATTTTTTCTGTCATTTCTCATTATTTAGACTCTTCTCAAAGTGATGTTTTGCTCAATAATCAAATGAATGCATCCTCATCATCACTTACAATTGACCAGGAGATAATAAATCTGACACGCAGGCTTCTACAGGGCCTCATACGATCTGCCTGTTCTGATGGAGTACAAATCCATCAGAACAGGCAGTGCTATAATTCTCTATGGGCTGTACTGTGTCCTTCTATATCACTGCTCAAGTTTTGTTCTTAGCTGAAATGACAGCTCTGCCACCAGTCTGTGCATCACCTTGAATTACTGCAATGGTTTAAAATAGGTACAAATACAACAGTGTCATGTTGACTTTCCCCTTCCAGTTACACAGACACCATATGGCAGGAGTCTTTGTAATATGAAATGCCTGCAGTCTAGGCAATCTGGACAGATTGAAATACTCTATGTAATGTAAAGCAGTGCGACAAAGAATGCACCAAAGCTTCATCTAAAATCCCATTTAGATCAACAGGACTGGCACAAGGTAAAACTACAGCAGTGCCTCCTTCCCATACATTTGCAACAGGTGTCTGTATTAGTTTATCTATTTATATCTATTATTGCAAGCTTGAAGCACCTCACTGTATATCCGACAAATGATGAAGCTCTGAGTATTATATCTCTGCCTGAATGTACAGATTAAATCATTAATTTTATTTGTGTACAAAACATGTAGAAAAATGCAGACTGTAGCCCTACATAATGCCCGCAGGCTGCAACTGAACAGATTTAACCGAATATCCTGATTAAAACAGGTCCATGTTTTACAGGGCACAATTTTCATATCTGCAACAAATTTCTTTAATTAATATAAAAAAACTCAATGGCTTACTGTTTGTTGGGTAGTAAAATAAAGGTCAGGTAGTTCCATATTCTATATGTGATGAAAACTACTGTGACAGTTTATAGTGGTGATGATTCCCTTTATAAACCTGAACTGTGTCATACATAAATTCAAAGTGATGTGTGACACAAAGACACAACGAAGCACAAAAACTATTTCTAAAATCATTTAAAAAATTTGCAAAGCTTCACAAATGCATAAACCATGATGCATAAACCAAACTATGATGCCTGTGTTAGAACAAATTAAAAAAAAATCACTGTGGATCATTTAACAAGACGATGAAGAAAAGAAATTGTAGATTCATGCGTGGTGCAATGTTGCAGTAGGACCACAAATGTAAGATAAATCAAACAAAGAGGCAACACTATCACTTTCTACCATTTCAAAACAACAGGATATTTTTGGATGAAACTATTAAACCTTAATAAGATTTCCACACGGGCCATTACACGGGCGATCTCACTGCAGATTTCATTTAAAAGAAACATTTCAACATGTGATGAAAAGAATATAAATCTTTCATTAGCCCAGCTGAATCACAGCAATATGTGGCTTTTGGACTTTAATTACCTCTATTTGACTGTATCTCTGGCCCAACTGAAGGTTAATGAAAATTAATGAAAAACCAATTCACTGTGAAACCAGTGTGGATGCAATGGTGGATCGGGAGAAGAAATTGCTTTTTCCCCTCCGCTTCAGAAATCATCTAAAATGCATTGTGTTAGTTATCACTTTTTAGAAAGGGAGCAGTACAGCAAACACACACGGAAGAAGAAAAATCAATAAGAGAGATCTAAAATATCCAAACTGAGATCAGTTTTATACAGCCTGCTGCTCAGGCTCCTACTCATATGTCCCATCATCTGTCTGAATGACAGTGTTGGCTGGCATTTAGATACTTTTTCAGTTATTTCTTTAAAAATACATTTTAATAAGTTGAGAAAAACTAATGTCCATTTCACCCGACAGATGCCAAGACTGATCGAAACTTTAAGACTCACACCTAAATGTATAAAACTTTAAAGGTACGTATAGTGGTGGTGATTTTACATATAAACAAGGGTCTGTCAAATTCACACAATGTCAGTCAGTGGCAGGAGAATCTCTTTGTATTTGGCCTTAGCAGTTTTAAATCTGTTGTGACATTTCTGCACTACCAAGCTGAAGAGGAGGGCAACGGTAGCCACAGAAATAGGCCACAGTAAAGAGAAGAACGGTGGAGCCAGCTAGTCCCCTTTTCATTTTGAGAAAATATTTAACTCATTAGTATATCAGATAACTCAAACACCACTGACATCAATGCTGAGATGTGGGCTGGTATTGCTGGGTAACCCATGGACAGGCCTGGTGTTAGTTCCATCACATTCTGTGTCTAACAGAGGTTTGTTCCCCTGTATGTACTTTTCTAACATGTATTATATGGTAGCTTTAAACATTTAAAGGTAAAATGCAGACATAACAATTGGATTCATTCTAGTAAAAATATATTTCTGCAGAACATTTGTGTTTTTGCACACATATCTCAGTATAATTCTGAGCTGCTCATTGTCTTTGGTGCCCTGCAAAGAATTAAAATAGAACCAAGATCTTGCAATTAGTGAAAACTTCATTGGTCCTCTGACAGCACAAGCTGCATGTTTGATTGTCCCACTGGGCCAAATCAGTGCTAATAATCGTCTTTGTTAAAGAGTTAAGGATATAGGAGGTTACAGGTTTTACATATTGGGGGTGTTGTGAAACTTTTTCACACAGCAAGAGTTATTAATCACAATATATAAACAAACCCAAGTTAAGACTGTGCAGATGGCTCAAGGTTTTCCAGTTTAATTGACCAAATCACCAGCTACTTTTCCTGAAGTCTCTCCAGATAAACATTGTGAGTCTGTTGTGTCATTTTCTGGAGATACAGTTAATCTTTCCCATCATGGATAAGCATCACGCACACTGTTTCATCCCTTCACTGCCGGCTCTAGTAATCTTGTTTATTTTCTTCATCAGTCTGTCATGCAATCTGCTCTAAGCTTACAATCTGTTAACTGCAATATCTCTCATCTTATTTATTTTTTCATTTTATTATTTGATCAATTGGTCACTTAGTGATGTGGACAAGTCCTGCAGACTTTGTTTGCTTTTTGACACATTTGACAAAGTACTTAATCTTTGAAACAGTACCTATTTATAAAAGTATTCAAAAAATGAGTAGAAAGAACTACTGGGAGTAATTTGTTAACAACTTTCCTGTATACAATTTCCTTCAAGATATTTTAGGTGTTCCTCCCATTACATTCCAATAGGATTCAACTCATTCCATTACCCCCTGTTTATTATTCTGTCCTTTGGTGGATTTCCTCAGGACCATTATCCTGTTGAAAGGTCCACAGCAGCTATCAGACAGATGGTCTCACATCTTCAGACCCTCTTTGATATGATGCAGAATTCATAGTTAAATCAGTGACTGCAAGCTGCCCACTAAATAAGTGTAGCAGCCACAAAATATGCCAAACATGTCAGCTGGAACTGTGACCAAACAATCCTTTGTTTTGTCTGTCCAAAGAAGAATCTTCCAGAACGTCTGGGCTTTGCCTAACAAACGGACAACTGACTGTAACTTGCTGTCATGCTGAAGATTAATTAACATTTTAAGTCATTAATTTGAATATATTAACAGTGTGGTTACACATTCAAATAGTCTGTAGTTCCCATGAGATGAAACATGGTTTTGAAGAAACATTCTGCAGTGAAATCGGCCGTCAGAGGACATGTGAGTAGATTTCTGGCTGTAGAAGTGTTTCATTGTAGGGACATTTATTCATTAAAATAATTTGTGTGATTGATTTGGCGATTTACTTTTAATATATCATTTTTAAATTTATTTTGTCAGCTCAGTCTTACGGCAGCCAGAATACCTCTCTGTTGTTGTATGTTTGGCTCTCCAGAGACAAATTGGCACAAAAAGTCAACTTGCAAATCAACTTACAAAGATAAAGCAGTAACAGAGAGATAGCCTTGTCTGACAGCACACAGAGAAGGAGATAGGAGGAAGAAATATTGACCATCCTTCATAACTGTCATTTGATGGTATCTTCTATCAAATATGTCTTATCTCTGTAGCTCCTTTTTCATATACAAGGACTTCCATTGTTGGGAGAACTTCTCAAACGTAATGGAGACAAAGACGACACAGAGCAGGAGCAGCTGTCTGTAATCATGTAAAAGGCCTAAAGACAAACAAAACAATTTGTACAATTGTTTCTTCCAAAACTTTATATTCTTTTAAACTGTTGTTAAAGTAATAGTCCTTGTCATCCACCTCTCTTCCTGGCATGGCACTGGAACCACAACAGAGAGCTGATGAGATTTTAACACTTTTAAATGTCTGTAACGATGAAACACAACTCTGCATAATGCTTCCCTCCCCACACTGGGTCACATTAATTAATGGCATAATCATTGAGAAGATGATTAAAAGCACTTTTAACTTTCTCATACTCCGATATGTATTAGAGGCTCAATATCAGTCTGATTTTGGTGTACTGAATTTAAATTACAAAGGTAAACACAATCAGTGCTACTTCTGATTATCATTACAATCAAACACCTAGATCAGAATGAAGCTAATTCGCATTGAAATTTCTCTACTTTGAACAAAACCTTTTCTTTACGTGTTTGCTCACTATTTTGAGTTCAGGATGTGTACCTCCTGAGCAGGTGGGTGTCAGTCAGTGTTTCTTTCAGTTTCATCAAAATTGCCACTGTGAAGACTAAGCAAACTAAGTTTTTTATCCCAAAGGACCAAGGATCTATAAATACATAGTTTACTGTTAAAAAAGAGGGCATGGTGCCTGCTCAGGAACTCCAGCAGCAGTGTGTCCCGGTAAAACTTCAGTGGAAACTAAAGACATCTCACTGCATCAAACATTTGTTCATAATCATACATCATCATCCTTCTGACTTCTGATGACTGAATGAAGTGAAGAAACCACTGTTGTGAGCAAACCAAGATGTGAATGTAGTCACTTGTAGTTATGTACATGCCCCATTATGAGCAAAGTCTCTCCTATTTAGGTTACTGCAAAATCGTTTATTTGGGTTTCTGTGAATAATATAAATGCTGTTAATTTGCATTAAAACAAGTAAACACATATATAAACATCTTTTTTGTAACCCTTCTGTTTGCCAGCTTTCCCTGCAGTGTTTTAAGGACAAATTATATCACAGGTGCACAAGTAGAAAAGGTAAAAATAAGAGGCTGTGTGTGCTGAATGTGTGTCTGTCTATGTGAGCTGCAGAGAGACCAGCAGGACAGATCTGGGACACTCAGCCATCAGTAGCAAAGCAGCAGAAAACTGAAATCAGGGCAGCCCCTGATCCACTGAGGAACATCCCATATGTGACAGGTTGCCTGCCCTTAATTAAGCTCTCAGATCCCCTCCATATTTTATCACAACCATTCATATTCATTCACTCTGTAGCTGTGCCTCTGGACATGAGGGTCTCCTTTGACACCACACTTTACTCAATGTGGAAAATTCAAGGCCACTCAATAACCGCAGTCAATAACACAGAAGAAAAAAATGGATGGGTGCTTGTAGTGCAATGGACAGAAAGGGAGACAGGATGAGTCAGGGGAGCTGAAGTAATGCATTTAAAGCTCCTGCATTAAATCTCACAGTACTGATTTTCTACCTTATTTCCATGTATTAGTCACAGTGATGGCACGTCTACAGTGCCCACAGGACTCCCTGTTCTCTGTACTGCTGTTCAAAGTTAACTCTTACTATTGATGAATATCAGAAAACCACATTTATGCATTGCGGTGAGACTACAGAAAGCTAAGTATGGTTCTTTCACTGCCATGAGGTGGATGACTTTTCTGAAAATGCAGCCACTAAAGTTTATGACCTTTTCCTTTGCTGAGATAAAGGCAAGAAAGGCGGGATGGCATCCAACAAATGTCCACTAGCCCACTGTAATGCCTCTTAGAAACATCAAAACATGCCAAAATACAGCAAAGGCAGACAGATTATCACTATTCACCAGTCAGCAGCAACACTATCTACCATAATAAACACTGGGAGATAAAATATGTGGCAATGAGTTTCTAAATGGACTGTTTTTCTTGATTTCTACAGACCAGCATAGATGTGAGTGACAACAGGGAGCCGGAAACCTCTTTAAAGATAAACAGGCATTGCCAACAGGGACAAGAGGCTTGTGGCCACTACAGTTATTACATAGCTGCTAAAAGGCACCAAGCAGAGCTCCTGTTGTGTCTGTCAGGCTGGCAGAAATGTTTTAGAGGAGCTGGTATTGTATTAAAACAGGCAGAGAGTACAAATGAAAGACTCCTCTGTAATTTAAAATGATTAATGGTAATGATGTGCACTGACACTGACTCCACCTTTATTAAATTTGGGTTTAATTACATTTAATGTTAATCTTCCTGGTAAGATACTTCTGTATTCAATGTCAGGTGAAACACAAACTCTGTTCTCAGAAGCTAATGGCATGGACATGAAGGCCCCCTGGAGAATATAGGGAAATATACAGTGATTCTAAGTTTAGCTAATTTAATTTAAATAGTGCATAAGCATATAATGATGTAACTACCACGTAAAACACTGTAAGCCTGAGGTCAGGAAGAGAGCACACATTACCTCCACACACACTTCACATTGGCGTGCATATTGTGATAATTCAGGAGTGTTAGCAAAGATGGCAGAAGGTGATGTCATCACACTGAGCTTCAAAACTGCTCTTCAGAAGGTTTGTCCTTTTATACTTATGGTGTGTGTTTAAAATGCGTGTTAAGGGTGTGAAAAGAGAACATGTAAACATGTTGTAAATGTAATAGAAGCAGGTTGTGTACATAAACATTTTACAATCACATCATGGACTTACCCCCCTTTGATGTAATCCAGGAAGGTGTGCTCTGACTCCACGTTGAATGACAACAAGGACACCTGAGGGGGAAAAAGTCCCAAATAATTAACTCATGCTTGGTAATTAAGGAAAAGTAAATCTACACATTAACACTGACCTCTAAGCTAACCACCCACTAAGTGACTTATCCATGCAGAATGATGTTGTTATGACAATCACTGAATATCGGTGTGGCTGCACACTGATGGATGATCAGTGTCACATATTTTAATTACAGATTCACATCACACAGCATGAGCTATAACAAAGCTGCAGCTATTCTTCACCGAAAGGACACAGACAAGAGTGCCTTTATGTGTTTCTACAGACTTCAACCCCATCTGAGTTTACGAGAACGTTTTCCTATCTACTTAAATTCACTGTCTGGATCATAGGCTGTGAGACTGGGAATGGAACAAAAACATTTAACAGAGCTGAACTGCCTCATGCAATCCACTTAGTGGAAACGTCCTGATGCATGCAAAAGGCGAGGGGTTAGTAGTGTGAGTGCACCAGGAGATTTGCTCTTATCTCACATCTTAGACTCACCGTCCCAGAGTTGATGTATCTCTTTTTCTTTATTTTCTTCTTGGCATTCACCACCTGGTATGGAGGCAGAATAGAAACCAAGGATAATGATAATGTAAACTTGCAGCACAGTTCTTCTCATCCACCCTTGGGTGAGTAATAAAAACATCTTTGTCCTCCTCCTCCATGTCTGTAAGCGTAATCGAGCACAGGGAGTGAATCCATAACTGCAATAGGTGAGAATGAGATACCATTGATCATGCCTAGCGGCAAAACACAGATTACAGATTATTCAGAGGGATTTTTATAAGCACCTAAACTGTGCTGTACAGTTTAAAAGCACATTGGCAAGCTCGAGGGCAGTAAAACACATATCCCATATCTCAGCCCTGTTATGAATCAAGTTATGTACAATGAATGAATAACACTGTGCGCAAATCCACACAATTTTGTTTAATGTGAAGGAGGAGACGCATAAGAAACCTGAGGGATTTCAGCACTGCTGCTTTTAAAAGAAAGTTTCATTTAAAACTTGCAGCCAAAACATGCATCCAGCAAGGTCAAGTATCTCTACTGCTCATTCTACAGGCCTGGAGAACATAAAGCCCTAGCCTGGAGGAAACTGTGCGAATAAAAAAAGTATAAGACAGCCCATTTTCTTTTATTCTCTCTCCACTCTATGCGTCCATTCTGCTGCTGTGCTTTCTAAAGCTACTGTTCAACTTGAAAGATGATGCTTCATAGCACCATGGCAATCACTCGGCCGTGTTCACATTATGTTACAAAGACATCACTTCCAATTACGCTAACCTCTGTTAGCATTAGCCTGCTGTCGTCTCAACTCATACAGCTAATGTTTGCAAGCTATGTGCATGTCAGATTGAATGTGCAGAAATCTGCAAAGAGCCGAACACTGCGGCCTGTGACCTATTCAAATTCTTTATTTGTCAGCGGAGAAAAGGTGGCTCTACATTCACATTCTGGATGCTGATCCAAGGTCACTGATCTGGGAACAATCTGCTGTATTTCATTTTTAAAATACAGAATGGTTTGAAGGGTAATGGATGCACTTCCTTCTGCCATGTCAGCAGTGTGAAAGTGCAGCTCTGCATGCCACTCACTCCAACCTGTCCCATCATCCCTTTCCTTGCTCACTTTCTTTATCGGCCTTGTTTCTTTCCTTAGGCCATCTCCATGACTAATTCAGAAGCTAATGTAATATGGCAAGTGTTTTAATGAGCAGGGACCAACAGGGACCCAACACCGCCAGCAAAAGCAATATCTAATCTGGCCTTCCCAAAAACCTCTAATCAGCTGCACAGTTCTGATGCATTTCCATTTGTATTCTCTCCACAGAAGCGCCATTCCTCAGCTGGTCTGCTGCACCACTTAACCTCTCAGATGTTTACTGCTGGGTAGGGCCAGGACAGACAGAAGGGGCTAGCTGTTCAATCTTAAACACTCTCAATTTGGCTCAAACAAGCAAGACCTGAAGATTTTCCTGTCATTAAATGAGACCTTGCTGAGCCAAAGGATGCTGCTCTTAAACAGAAGCAGGGTTCTCACACTGGCACTTAGAAATGGAGCTTATGTTTGTTTTTGTGTTAAGAAAAATTCATTTTGTGGTAAAACTGCATCCACAGACACTGAGCGCACTAATGGTGTTATCCCCACTCACCTCATACACGTTTAGCTGGTTCTGACCCCTGCATAACTCCTTGTAGCTTGTTGTGAATTCACCAATAAAATCATGACTAGGAAAGACGAGAAAAAAAATAAACTGCATTAATCATTTAGATACAGTTGATACAACAGAGGAATGATGAAATTTGCTGGAGGCATGAACCATCACTTTAAGGGCAGACAAACTGACTACTGATAAGAAACAGAAAAAAATTTCTGAATGATTCTGATTCTAATTCAGACAATAAAACCTATGCAGAAAAAGTCATCGGTGCTTTATAAATATTTTATAAATTTGTATAATTGTCTAGTGTGTATGCATCCTTTACCTCCCGTCTCTGTCCCAGTCATACACCTCCACCTTGATCGTCCTGTCAAACACACCAAAAGAGAGGAAAAGATGTGAGCTTCAACCGAAATGTGGTTGAGAAAAAACTTCACAAAAAAGCATTTCTGAAGGGATGCAGCGAAAAACAAGCTATTAAATTAAATTAAGTGAAGGCTGAATTAAATTAATTAGAAAGTCTGCTTTGTGCTTTGCATAAAGGGGATGCACACATCTTTCTGAATATCTAATAATGGTATCAAAACTTTGTTAGGTCTTAGATGGTGCAGCATACTGAGACTGGTAAGGTCAATGCCAACATTTAACAAAGCTTATTTAATTTCTGTCTACTTCAGTTACATAACAATAAAGTAACTTTTCCAATCAAGTTGATAATTGACTTAAATAAATTGTTTATAACAGGGTCTACATGTCTCACACAGAAGACAGTGGGTTGACAGAGTTGGAGCATGGGGAAAGTACATAAAGATAGAAGTAACCTCTTGGGAGACAGCATATTTTCTGAAATAAGTTGGAAAACCAAATACACAGCCTGGAAGAAATCACTGAGAATGAGGGAAGTGCTTCCTCTTTTCTTCTGGATCTGATGGAAAGATGAGTGGCTTGCAACCCCCCACCCCCACCCACCTCCTATTCTGCCTTTATATACTGTCAATCTTGTGTCAGTTGGTCCAGGAGGAGGCTGGGTGATGGAGGGCTGCCCTGTTATCCTGACCTGAACCCATTCTGTCTCCACTTTTCCAACACATAACAAATATGTGTAGAGAAAGTTGTACTGTTAAAACTTGCTGTAGTCAATATCTACATAAAAGTGTAACATAACCAGAAAAAAAGATGAAAGGTTTCTGGCAGTCTTGACTGAGAGAAAAAAAAACTGCTTTGACACTCAGGGCCCTTCGGGGCAGATGATTCCCCAAAGATAAGTTAACATGAAAATAAAGATCAGGGTCACAGGCAGCACTATGACACGTTCTTATCTCTCAGTTCTGATATTGATTTAATTGAAGTTCATGGCCCCTGTGCGTGTTTGAGTGGAAATGGCAGAGATATCAATTTGTGATCACTATCGAAGCCAGATGATTACAAGAGATTTATCGGATTCACATGAAGCTAAGAGACGTGACTGAGAGGCCGCAAAATCACCATGATCAAAAGTGCCAAAGCTTCTGAATCACTGAACTTGAGCTGAGCATCAAAACCAGGCCAGACTAAGAACTGGATCAAAAGAATGGAAATTTAAAGGGCTTGGCTTTGCTGTATAGATCTTGGAAATAAAGAATGTTGAAAATTACAACACAGCAAACTGTGGACATTTGACAATAAAGTAATCAAGAAGCCTTAAATTGGCATAGATATTTCTTATCATCAAAATGATGAAAGGGAATTGGGTGTCTTTCATGCTTCTGCTCCATCTGTCTGACCCAATTAGCCTCTCTGGGCAGGTAAGCAGAGATGGAATAGAAGCAAAAACCCTTTGTTGGCACTCAGTGTGGTGGAGTGAACGAGGTTTGATGACTACATGCTTCCACGTTATCTGCATCTACACACTTTCATGCTTATGCACATACACATAGCAGGGCTCCTCTGTTCTTCCAGCCACCCATCAACATGTATAGGGCAACATGTACAGGCACTCTCCCTGCCCACAGGTAAAACTCTTCCTGCTCTTCAGGAGTCCTGTGAGGCCCTTTGCTCCACAGATGAGACAGAAGATGCCACTGGAGCATCTTCTGTGCTCTGAAAGGCTCTCACTGGAAGTGGGCAAATCAATGTACAGCTGGGCACGTAGTCAGAGACAAGCCTGTAATAATTATCTATTTCAGCAGAAGATAAAATAACAGTAAAAAATCAATTTTGTCTAAATCTGACACACTGATCCATTCTGAAATACATACAGCCATATTGAAACACTGAATGTGTTCACACACTGAGAGTGTGCATGAGCTCAGAAGACTGTACATCACCATTCAACCCACCTGTCATAGTCTCCGTTGCACAGTGCTCTGACAGGGATAGAGAAGGGCTGCCAAACAGGATTCAGAGTGTTCTTCACCACCTCGGTCTTGTGACAGATGGTGAACCTGTAGATGCAGGTCAACAGGGATTTAACATCCAAACACACACACAACTTCACACAACAGTGTGATTACAGCTTTGGGACCACATCTGCATGAAAGCATCAGTATGCAGCTCAGACTTCAAGAGGTCTCAAGTCTAATTCACTTGACCTTGCTTCTCTTCCTCTTAGATCTTCATGCACAACCACGATGCTTTGATAAGCTAAAATGAAAAAGCTGCTTAGAAGTAGAAGACAAACTCACGTGCCGTCCTCATTACTTCTGTAGAAGACCATGAAGGGGTCTGATTTTCCAAAGAAGTCCTTTTTATCCAGTTTGTTGGCACAGAATTGCATGGTGGCATAATCCTACAGACAGAGGAAAAGAACAAAAAAGTGGAAAGACAAAAAAAGTAAAGGACATTGTAAATCCATGCTCCAGCCTCTGTTTGCCTCCTGTTGTTTGTTTATACATGCTGTGTGCCAAGATATAAAAGCACTGAAGCACCAAATAAAAGCAAGTGCTGACTGAATTCTAATAAGAGGAGAGCGAAACCAACCAGTGGGCTCTGTGTTTCCAAACCCTGCAAATGCATTCATTACCATTTCTTTATTATGCAACTCCTGCATTGCACAGTGTGGATGGGATAAGGGATATGAAATTGAAAATACCTTGTTGTGCTGAATATAATAATAGTAACAATGTGAGGAACTATGCATGGGCACAGAAATGGATTCTAAAACCCTGCACATGGAGTGAGATGGGGGGCTGTATACAAAAAAAGGATGTGGAGGCTATGAGTGCAGCTAATGATACATTAGAAAGGCTGGTATTATCATAATTATACTCATTTAGGCAGCTTTTCAATGTGCACTGCCATTTCAAAGACAATGAGCGTGCCCCATAATGCTCTTGATTCGAGATGGACTCCCTGTGGTCAAGGTATTAGTCGACACTGAACAATAATGAGGCTCCATAGTGGGCACAGTGGACAGGTAAATGTCCACATCAGAAGAACCTCTGTATCTGCCACAGCTTTCACCTTAATGCTTCTTTATAGGAGTCTCCTGACTGAACATTATGCAAATAAAGAATCTAATCATCAGACATTTAGAGGTTTCAACTGGCAAAGAGAAAAGCTGCTTTTACCCTGGCTGCTCCTCCAGGCTTTTAGGTTTTTGAAGCGCCTCTATTAGATCTGAATCAGCATGGTGCTGGGCGGGACCTATATCGATTGCTTTGACCCACATCAGTGTGGTGCACTATGCCTCTGACCTGGCTCTCTAACCCCCATCACAATACTTTATGCCTCAGACACACAGACACAAAGCCCAGACCTGCCACTATTTTTGATAATGATTTACAGTATTCTCCTTAAAGTAAAATTTTGTTTCTAACCAACGTCTTGATAACTTGGGAAAGTACAGAGCTGATTAAACAGTCAGTGGTGGCAGCTAAATGGGCTGCTGCATATCTATTTTCATTTCCTGCTATCATTTTACTACTGTTATTATCTATCCAGTCTCCAATAGAGGTGGAGAGCATGTTAATGGAAATTTTCCAATTTGTATATTTGGATATGGATCTGCCAAGTTACAGAGCCATCTGCTGCATATTTTGTACATAAAGTGTGTCAAGCCCTAGCTGGCTTATCACATAATTTTCTGAATTCCCATTTGGTTCATTTAAAAAAAAATCAAGAAATCATGGTAAAATACTTTGCTTAGGTCAGTTATCCAAGCCCTTATAAATAGAACCATCCAGTAACTGTTCTGCTTAACCCATGACACAGCCTCTACAATTACAACACAGTGCCTTAGGCCTTCATTAGGCACAGATAACACATACCCACTCCGGTGCCTTGCAGTGTTCCCTCATTAAGTGGAGAAAAGGCAGAACATTCATTTCAGCCACTGAGCTTTAGGAGCAGCAGGGGAATACTGAGTGCAGCCTGCACCTTTCTTCCCATTTCCCTGCTCCACAAAGATATCGCTGCATGGGGTAAGTGGCTGAGCAATGCACTCTGTCACTTTCAAAAAGTGGGACTGGGGTTTCAAAGAAACACAATGTGATGCAGGCAAAATTTGAATTTATGTAATATATATAAATAAAAATATATAATATAAGCTGACGACATCCTGGGGAACACAAGACTGTGAGTGAATCACCAAATGAATCATGAGCCAAAGGATTACATGAAGCAGAAATGAACACAGCTCCTCTGTATGCTGTGCGCATCACTCCATTCATACTTGTGTTTGTTTATTACTGTAAACCTCAGGTGAGGGATTTTTGTCAAAGGAAGGATCAGTTATACATATGCACAAACTGAATGGTTGGTTACTCAGTGCCAGCTGGAACAGACTCCAGGACCGTGCTTGTGATGCAGCCATTATACCTGTGTGCTTCAACCACATGAACAGAAGTAATTAATCATGTTGGATTTGAGTCTTGATTTTTGAGTTTATTGAGTCTTTAGGTTCATCGTGTACAAGTCCCCTATACAGAACAATCCTGCTTATTCCATAAACCACACAACTGTGGTGTACAGGTGTCAGATGTAAATTGCTGTGTGGCTTACTCAGATTTAAATCAGCTAGAACTGCAGCTGTTCCATGAGGAAAGTCTGAAATTGAGCCAGTCCCTGCTCAGTAGTCATATGTGACAAAGATAACCACAGCCAAGAGGAAGCCTTTGATCCATGCAGAGGCTGCTGCTCTCTCTAATTATACCTGGCAAATCCACCACCAGGTGAGAGCCAACCCACCTCTCAGTTAACAGCCCCTGCAGAACTACCTCAGCCCATTCCCACTCTGCTGGTCTCAGTTTCCAAAACAAGAGCTGCAGTGTTTACCTCGGGCGAAGCAGCATCTCGGCTGCCTCCATTTATTGGTCACAGGTGGATTATAGAATAAACACCATCCAGATGGGTGGTAGCGTTCCCAAACTGCTATAATTCATAAACTTGTGCTGACAGCACTGTCTTCAGAGTCCTCTATAGTCTTTTCTTTCACCGTTTTTTTCCTCAGACCATTCAGAGTTCAATGCTGTGTAAACAGTGCAGGTCTGAAGTGACATGTCAAGTCTGTGTATCTCTAATTGAGCTTGGTAGAAAGGAAATGATCATTTGCATTTATATTGTTAAATCGCTTGTTGAAGTGGTGCTTTGCAGCGATAGTGCTTACTCCTATCATCACAGCTCCGACGCACCTGATGACTCACAGCAGCCCTTCAGTGACTGGGAGTCCTGACTCTTCAATCCAGCATGACAGAATCTGTAATGGTTATCTTGGCAGTTTCATTATCATCATGGCTTACCTGCCTCACCTGAACAGGAGGCTTTTTATTCGGAATAAACAATGAAGTCAATAAAACTACAAAAACATATCAGGTACAAGCACTATTAAGTGCTAACTACATATGACAAGAAGGTACAAATCCTTAAATCATTGCTAAAATATATGAAGATATCATAAAACATTTACACAGAAGCTCAAAGGCTCACTGTGCAGCCTCTGAGGGAGGCCAGTTGTTCTGGCCAATAAGTCTTGCTACTTTCTCCTGCTTCACTGGCAGCAGTATAATGTGATTATTTACTATCTTCATTTAGCAGTGTGGAGAGAAAGCAAATGGGCATTAGTGGACACAGGTTATTAACGCACACTCATGGATTAACACTCCACACATCGGAGCGAGTGTCCGCATTAGTGATTGGAATGCAGGCGGTCTCATTAAATAGCCATTCAAACTCATAGCATACGCACTATGTACACAATTTCCAAATGACAAACGCAATAGCAAAGCAACACAGCGTATCCCGCCTGTTTAATGGGGACATTTATGATACAATATATCTTACTGAAGTCAAGGATATTAAACATCCCACTTCACTTCAGCAGGCGTGTGGACATTGCTAAACATGCATTATGCACCAATTCCCTGCCACACACACAATTTTACCGTCAGAATATATCAATTAAACGATGTGTTGTTGTTAAAGAGCCTAAATCAAATTAGAAAAGTGACTGAACACAGCAAAACATTTATTCTGAAACATAAACGTAAACAAATTAAAAAGGTATCAATTGTGATTTGACTTACTCTGCAGTTTCCCAGCTCCTCGGCAGACAAGATAATGGTTCCACATTTCTTTCCAGGTATGCCGCTGTGTAAACAAACAAACATATCCATCACTCTTCCAACACAAAAACAATAACAGTGATTCACATAGATACCTTTAATTGTTGGTTGCTTGGCAATAAAAAGCATGTTGCTTTTCGCAAAACCTCATCTTCAGCAGGAAAACAATGAATACAGTGCATATAAATTCAACTTATATGGTAGCCAAGTAAATGTTAGAGGAGCAGCAGCATGGGGTACACACCAGCTTCCTAAGGTGTCTAGAGGAATTCTTTAGTCACTGTGCATCCGTTTCACACTTAGTACTTCAAACTTCATCTGTCATATTTGGATTTGCAGGCATTCAACCAAGAACACCTGAGAACATATTGCACAAGTCAACCAAAGTTACCAACAGACGACACTCTCCCCAGAATAAAGTGTGTCTGGGTGCTTACATAAAGAGAGGCCTAGAGGTTTACTTTAAACTTCTTTTTGCTTTTTTGCATTTAAGTGTTCACTATGCAAGAATAAACAATGTGGCAATGTTACTTTAGTGTGTCTGCTCTAATGAGCAGTTATGTTTTGTAAACTTTAAGTGAATAAAACAAGTTCCAAATGAAAGCCCTTGAGTTCTTTGGTACAATGTGGAATAAAACTGCTGAGACACAACCCCTCTGATCCCCTGTGCCTGCACAACACTGAGGCTTTAAAGCTCGGCAGGTCTGCGGTTGTTTACCACCAATTCCTGCTCCAGCAGATGATCAAGACATATCGCAGCATAGGTTCCCTGCGTGTCTGTGTTTCTGTACACCATCTCTTCAGTAACTTGCCATTCCAGTGGCTCTAACAAAAACAGAGACAGTGTTTCTGCAGAGTTTGCCCTAAATGTTATTTGGCTGTATTTTTTGAAGCGGAACAAAATGAGATTTTTTTTTCAAATATCAGCAACTCTCAGCATCCACTGAAGCTGTGAGGAGAAGGCAGAGCCCATTCCACCCAACACAGGCCAGGACTCCATATCTACTTCCCAATCATACAGCAGCACTCCAGCTGCAGAGGTTCCTGTCATCTTTCCGGATAAAGAAGGAAATTACACGAGAGTCCTGCTGTGCCCTTAGCTGGAGACCAATCATTAGAAGGTCACACATGCTGCAGATCCTCATCAAGCTGTGGCAGCTGATCTGAATGTCAGTAATACCAGGTTCCATACTGCTAAACTAGAGACAGTCATGTGAATACAGCAGCAAATGCTTGCATTATTAACCAAGTCATCTAAAACATGAAGCTGCAGTGACTGAACTGTCAGCACTGGATGATGCAGGGCAGCCTATTAGGAGCTACAGCGTTGTTCCTCTTTATCTGCCTGTGCAGGAAGTGTTTGTGTTGTTTTTAAGACATATGGTATGTGCTGTTTCCATTAACCTCTTTCACAGACCTGTAACACATACACCACAATGCTCCATAAAAGCACAGCCTCTGACGTACCATCTTTGATCGCTACCGCAATATAAATTCACTGACCAAAGCATCCAAGCGCAACTGCTGCAGAGCCTTTAATGAGGCAAAACATGAAATGAAGCCATCACACTTTCAGAGGGCAGCCTCCCTTCGTTCTCAGGCTCTATCTTAAAGGTCCCTGGAGACCAGTCTCAAGGTGAATTAACTGTCCTTGAATTATTGATGCTTCACTCCAAGTCACCACCATGCAGTTTGATAACGGCTCAAAGAGCCAGTAAAGCCATCACCAATGAGGTCAGTAAACGCTGCACACGCCGCAGGTCAAATTCTCTCACTGAGGTTACAATAATGACAGATACACCTATAAAACTGGGAAACGACATCTATTGATTGGTAAAATATCGGGTCCAGACACGATAAAATGCACCACTCTGCTCTAATCTCTGCTGTGGGGAGGCAAGCAGGTACCAAAAGGGCAATGGTCTTTTAAATTAAGCATGCATTATTGAGTGTGGCATTTTCTCTGACAATGACTAGTTAACATGAGGAGCAAGCGAGCACTGAATGGATAAATACAGTTCCTGTCAATTATCTGTGGCACATGACTTCCTTTTGCTCAGACTTTATTTCGCTTCTATACTTGAATGTGACTGCTGCTGATGTGAAGTGTGCTGCATCAAGAAGGCTCATTCTATAAGCACTCACTCACTGACAGTTTCTCAGTGAGAAAAAAGCTTTGATGATGAAATTATGTGAAATGCGTTTCTGTGGTCCTCCTTCCTGTAATATCTGCAATGAACAAGGTCTACAGTCAGACTGCTGTAGGGAACTGACAGAATTTAATGAGCTGGTCATGTAAATGAGTGTTACATCTGTAACATTTGAATATTTATATCACAACATCCCGCTATTTTGTGATGTTTCGGCCAATCTCCAGCTAAACAACGCAGTGTGACAGCTTCAATATTTCAAGTTACATCATCATGCATGTATATTATGCATGCAAATACAAAGCGGAGCAACAATAGAGAAAAGGATTTGGCATTTAGGGCGGGTGATTGATAAGTTGTGGGTCAAGCTGGTGCAGTCCAACAATAACTTTTTAGTATTTCTGTCTTCTTTGTGGACCGCTGATGTCAAAAGTGGCATATGACCCCTATTATACATTGACAAGATTGCAACAGTACAATAGATGACACTACAGTACACAGCCACTGAGGTCTCTCCCAGGAAAATGTCCACAACAAACTACAACTGTCCAAAATGTCAGTGTTACACGCCGGTATGAGTCTGTGGTGTGTATGT
Source organism: Parambassis ranga (assembly GCF_900634625.1). Lineage (NCBI taxonomy): Eukaryota > Metazoa > Chordata > Actinopteri > Ambassidae > Parambassis > Parambassis ranga. The sequence goes on along the minus strand of NC_041028.1, from coordinate 10,294,089 downwards.
GTGATGCATCTCTTTGTGTCCAGGTACTGTGTGCACTTCCGGTAGAGCAAGCGGATCAAGCGGAGCTGATTCCACTCAGCTCTCATCAGCACGGGTAAGCTGGCTGCGTGCACATGCCCAGGGACAGTGGCTCAACTTGTGGGCACGTTTGCTCTGTCCAGTGGGACGGTGGCGTGATAACCACAGTGCTGCATCTCATTTCGACTTTGTGTTAGCTTTTGTTGTATTGTTCTTTATTTTATTTTGTTTAATAAATTCCATTTATAGTGTCATTTATACCCCTTGTCTCTTCCTCAGCCCCAGAAAACATTATTGTTGCTTCCCTTCATCCCCTGGACTAACTAAGGAACATAACAGGCAGCTCACTGGTTCCTGAAACTCCTTAGGCCTGAAAGAAAAATCTTTCATTTTTGAGATGAATCCTGTGAGATTTCTCCAGCAGTGTGTAACTTGTAGCCATGCATTAGACATTGGTGCAACCAGAAATGAAAGAACACACTAATCTCTGGGTAAGTAGTTATAATACTGGACACCAGTCACAATGTGCCATTAATTATAGTTTCTTACAGGCTTCAATGGGTAATGGACACACAAGGTTCCATATGGTCCTGACCAATCCAACAGTGGTCCATGACCACGTCAACAGTGGTCCATGACGTGTATTGATGTTGCCTAAAAACCTCACCAGACTTAATATCAAGTAAAATTAGCATTGTCTCTGCCATTCTTCCCTGTCAACAGAAACCCAGAGGATCAAACAAAATTTATGAAGAAAACAGACAAGCAGACAGAACTGTAACAGGCCCTGTACTGTAGCACAGTGGCTTCCTTAACTGAGAGAGAGGTGGAAGGAAGCCGTGCCTTGCTCTTCACACTGAAACAGAGTTAGCCACAGCCATCTTGACAGATCTCCTGTTTGATCAGCTGAATGGAAAGAGATCAAGCAGCATATTTCAGCATCACTACAATTACTTGGCCAAAGTTTCTGACACTGCAGAATACAAATGAGGATACTGGGCCTCTTTCTTTGCCAGGGGAGAGTGCATTTGAGTCCTTTATTCCTCTAACAAACAAGCATCAGAGATTATTGTGCATGACACACTGTATTATGGATATTCAGGCTCAATGTATAGGCTCTATAATTTCCCATTTAGAGGCAGTTGCTGTCATGAAATGGTGATTCACATTTCCTGTATTCTCCATTGCATATCAGTGCACAGGTGGGTTGGATGGAGGCTGGTGAGATTAAAGTCCAAAGAGGGGGAAGGAAGCAATTGTTGATGCCATTCACATTAGGCCATTAGGATGAGGAATGGTCTTGATATTTAACAATGCAGCAACGTGTCATGCATATGAAAGTGAGGAGGCGTTATCTGCTCTACAACATGAGTGAGAGCCACAGAGGAAGATTTTTTTTTTCACTGCAGTTGTTTCAGGGTGGGTCTAATATTTTGTTCCTATGAGACTGCAGTGATATTGTGCTAAGAGGAGTGTTACATCGCAACTTCACACCTAAAGAGGCAAGAAAATTTGAACATATTATTTTGGAAGATTTAATACAAATACAGCAAAAGAGAGAGAAGGTGAGAAAAGTCATTTTCACAGAACAAAAGAATATTTATTTAGTAGATTAGGTCAGTGAATGGGGTGGGGTCCTGTCACATTTACAACCTAAGCTAGTTTGGGTTGACTCAAAGACCAACAAGGAGGGAAGGCAGACCAACAGATGACCTGGCTTTGTGCCACAGTAAATGTTTGGGGCATTGGGCAAATCATAGTTGAACAGAATTAGACAAGGCTGCCAAAACTCTGTGTGGGTTCAAATGGGATTATACCACTAATCCCCTTGATCTTCATACACCGATAAGCATCCATAATCCCTCACCTCACCAGGATTAAAAAAAAAGGATGAAAACTGCACTGGCTAATTCAAAAGGACACCAGAACACCTCCTGTAGAGCAGTTCTCAGAAAGGAGATGCATCCTACTGCTGCTGCAAGACGAGCTGGTGTTTGTGTTAGAAGGAGGTAGCTACAGGCGACCTATGCTGAGTTCTTTGAAGCTTTGTTAAAATGAGCACAAAGCAAGTAAATAGGGCAAGAAATGTGGTGCAGAAAAATGTCAGCTGGATATAATAAAAACCACCAAGAGGAAAGGATGTGTTACCTATGTCATCCTTTATTGCATATATATAACTGTGTGACCTACTCAGTGTTATGGGCACCACTGCTGTATAATGACCGCAACCTCACTAAATGAAATGAATCCTATTGTTGATGCACTGTCTAATTATAAACACTAAAAATAAAACTGGATGTCATTTATTAGATTGTGGTGGTGTAATGAGACAAATTACATACATTACTGCGAAGGCTTTAATTACAGTACCAATGTCTGATTTATTGTGGTTCTAAATAAATGTGCTTTCCATCAACCACCTGCAAGACTGAAATGGCTTGTTTTGACGATAAAGACAGGACTGGGAGAAGCTGTCAATCAGAAGCAAACTTTCTCTCTTGGCAAAAAAGAAAAACTGTTCAAAGTCATGACAGCGAGTTCGCTGCAATTCCTGCATTCTCACCTGCCAACAACAGAGGCCCTACGTTAGAGAACATAACAAGCCCATTTCAATTTCCCCTTGGCAAGAACAGAACATCCCTTTCTGCGAGAGGCCAAAAGAGATGCCCAGTTCTCTTCTCACATTCACAAAGTAAGTTGTGTTTTATCCCACTTCCTCACTGGAGGTGTGTGACATCAACTCACATCTGATGCTCTTCCACTTTATCCCTGCAGGAGGCCCCGATGTGGAAGGCATCCTGCATGGAGATCAAGGGTCACATCACTGCTTTTTTGAAGTTGTCCTTCCTGTGTCATTGCAAGAGGTCAGTCAGTGCTCATATGAAGGTTTTGGTCAGCATGGACAATAGAATTGTGAGGTTATTGCAGATTCTGCCAGCTCACCAGATGTAGGTGTCTCTTTTAGCTCCAATGATAGCAGAGCTCAGGTTTGGCAACAGCACAGCAGTATACTAGACTGTCTCTGGCCTCCTATCCTTTGCAGCTAACCTTACTATTGAACATAGATCCAGAGTCAGCCTCCACTGAACTGAAGATATGTTCGAAATTAGTGGGCCCAAAAACTGTGCATTCTGTGTCAGCCTCAAAGAAAAGAGTTGCTGGCAGGGATTTACTAGTAGTGACATATGTAGTGGCAGAAGTATTACCAGGAGCTGTATCTGCATTCATTATCAAAATGGCAACACCTAGATATTAAGAGACATCTCATTGCATGAGTACTTTTACTTTTAATGATTAAGTAAATTTAAAAGTAAGTACTTAAGACTTTCACTTACGTAGGATTGTTGATGTAGCACTTCTACTTTTACTTAAGTACATATCTTGGTGGGTAATTGTACTTTTACTTTTTTAAGTACCAAGCTTCAGTACTTCCTCCACCACTGGCAGTGGGTCCCACTGACCTCCTCTGTGTTTGCAATCTGCATGCTTACAAATTGTTTTCAGCTGCTAGAAAAGATCAACTACATCAAGGGTTTTAAAAATAGAGCAGCAGGGCCTTTCTCTTCTTTGCAGCAGGTACTGCCTGTGGTCATGACAGAAATGAACACTGCCTGCTTAGACTCCAAATCAAAGCAGCTAGGCGTACCTGAGTAAAAACCTCTGCTGCCCTTGCTTGCTCTTGCACCTGAAGCCTGTGAAAACAAAAATCTATTCCCTTATTATCAACAGACCTTTAAAATCCAATACTTAACAAAGTCAACTGTTAAATTTTTTTTTCTGATTTTATGTGGCACAGGAGTCCTTGAGAGCTAGACACTTAGCAATCCAGCTAACAAATCAACTGAATGTGTGTGAATGCCAGGTGCGTTGCTGAGCAGGGAGGCTTTCTGCTTCTGAACCAAAATGGTACCTAATAAATCCCTGTTTCATCAGACAAAGAGATTCTTGCACAATCAGCACAGTTGGGGTTTTCCACATCTAAGCAGGAATACACATTATTAGAGAGGGACCCTTGTTAGCGTTCAGCCTTGAAGCCCCAAATTGGCATTTAGCGAGGCAGCAGAATGCTCTAATTGTGTGCGATGTCCTGAGGCAGAGGATGCCGATTACTGTAAGCTGTCTAAAAACACTTCACCTCCCAGTTAAGTAAGAGAAGTAAACACTGGGCTAAAAGTTTAAAAACAACACTGCATCTGCTCCTCTCTTCTGTACTAAAGATTATCAGTCTCACCAACAAATGAACTTCTTTTGCTCCCACTCATTATTTAAATCTGTAATTTATTTCATCTCAGAAGAGGTGCAGCTGTGCAGCCCCGAGTCAGTCAGCCAGCTATGTAAACCTAAAACTTTAAAAGAAGGCTAAGTCTCTGAAGTACAGATAAGACAAGTGCTGTCCTTTGCTTTAGGTTTTTTCCTGTGCATACTTGATAATACATGATGAATTGCTGCACTCTGCAAGTCAATACAGTAGCTTCAACTGTTGACGTGTTGGCAGGTGAGAACACAGAGATTGCCATGTATTTCAAAGTAATACCTGACAGGTAATTAGATCTATCACCATCTGTCACTCACTGTCCACTCAGATCATCACATCTCCATAGACCAAGAACAACAAACATCTTCAGAAGCAACCAAGCAGCAGTTAGCGTGTCAGTGGCCGATTTCTGCAGAGAGAGTTTGTGCATAAAACACTTCTCATCAGCTTCCTCATAAGCTGTCCCTCAAATATTGACTGCGTTTGATAAAATGTTTAAAATCAGTTTAGCGACACGTTTATCTTCTCTGTTTTTAAAAGGATTTTTTGGGATCATTTACTGTAATTTCTGCCTGCCCTTTGTCTTTGAAGTGCCACAGCAGTGCTACAGAAAGAGCTTTCACTCCATGATACACAACATACTTTGAACAGGGAAAGTAAATACAGCAACACAACCTGTCACAGTGATAATAGAAAGGCAGAAAATCAATATTATATTATTCCTTTATGGGATCTTCACATTTGTTACTGCTGTGTGTAAATTTGACAATTGTCCTCATATATATGAAGTTATTCATATACTAAACTACACTGTAGTGTGCGTACTGTATATTTAGAGACAAAAAGGAGCCACACATGCACGCAAAAAAGCAGCTTACCATTGTGTAAACATTTTTTTATCTTCCACAGCTACACACAGCTAACACAGTATAAGACCACATCATCCTCTCTGATGGTTTTTTTACCCACAGGAGGGAAACGGTTCAGGTGAATATCTGCTGTGAGCCACAGCTCTGGATGTGCTCATCCAGCACGCATGATTTTTCATATATTATTTTATACATTTCCATGAATCCCTTCCCTCTGTTGGCTCCCGTGGGTATAGCCAGCACACCCACAACAGTCATCGTAGTTCTACATATGGTTCATTTCCAGCTTCATGCATGCGGCAGGAGGGCACAGTCACACTAGGCTAATGGGTTTAACATGCTAATGTTGTGCTGCATTCATGTGCTCTAGTATGCGGTGTAATTCACCATACTGATGGAAAAGGTTCCTGCCATTTGTTTTAATGACTCTATTATAATGTTACCTATACAGCCATGTACATTATGGTTCCATCCCGGAGGCTATACATGCAATTACAGCATTGAAAACTGCGTCACAGAGAACATGGCTTCAGTTAAGGATGCCGTTTACCTCCATCAATCTTTGTATTTCCTCCTCTACCAATAACTTTGATACATAGACCTCATTAAAAATAGATTATAAACATGGATCTCCGCCACTGAGTCAGTTCAGGGCTTTGTGTCTCACATTCCTTCAACTGGCATACATTTGTATTGTAATAATGGTATGTGGGGGAAAGGTATCTGAGCTGTTATTTCTACCAAGACAAATATGTCTGTGGAATTTAGCTTTGAAGAGAATGCTAGAATATGTGTCCCCATGTGGACAGTTCATGTGACTGAGGTAAATTATTGATGTAGAGTTGTGGCAGTAAATGGAAGAGAATAAAATGTGCATGTGCATAATGAATTTATAAATTCAGGGATGACATGATGAGTACTTGGTAAGTATAAACTTCAACATACACCCCCAAAATTCAAGTCCTTTCCAAGGCCTTGGTACAGTATATGCTGGAGCCGATATCACTAAGTATATGGCTGTACACATCAATCTTATTAACCCAATTAAACCCACTTTATAGAGTTAAATGCTGTTGAACTGCTTTCTGAGCATTTGTCAGCAGCAATACGGCACAACTTGCTGGATAGGTTTCTGCTTTAGAGCAGCAAAGACAAGAACTGAATTTTTAGAGCAGAACCTTCACCAAAGCAATGTCTGCAATTTGCCAATATTTTACCCTAGAAAATCCCTTTAGTAAGAGGGTAATGAGCACATAATGCAAGGTTATAATTAGCACCAACAGTTACACTGTTTGGATTTTTTTTATTATTGTTCCTAAAAATGGTATTGGATCAGTATTTTGTATCACCTGATACTCAAAGTTCAGGCATTAGGTACTAGGAAATATTAGAGCGTCTCTAAAATTAATCTTCCTACTTCCTCTGCTAAAAATTCAGTTTGCCACTATACTGTAATGTGTAGAGGAGATGGGTGAAGCTAGTTTGTCCAAATTAGCTTCAAAACCAATTCAATGTTAAGGATTGTGTAAGAATTAGGAAAACCAATAGCTACTGTTGTGTATGTACATGTCAGTATAGTGTCCATACTTGTGTGCGTGTGTGCTGGATTGAAGGCGTGAAAGGCGGAAAGAGAGATAAGGGGGTTGGAGGGAACAAAAAGAAATCGAGAACACAGTGATAAAAAAGGGGGTCAGACTAGAAAAGAAAAAGAATCTGGTGGATGGCAGAAGGAAGAATTTAAATCAAAGACGAAGTGTGGAAAATGGGGAAAGGGGTGCTGATGTGCTTCTTAAGCAGGTCATTGGATGCAGTGTGCCTTGGGAGGGCTCGTTTAAGCATGACTAACAGATTTCCTCAGTCCCGGCAGGAACCGTTCCTCAAAGCTATGGTCCAGAGAGGCACTGTCACTTCAGGATGCATGACAAGGAAATGGAGCACATAGCCATTAAACAACTTCTGGGCTATCGTCTATCACAGAAGGAGGGTAAAACTCCATTACCCATGGATACTGTTTTGCTATTCAGAAAGGACAGGGGTGAATAAAATGGTACCCCCAAGTGAATGTCATCAGAAGCGCAAAAACACTTTTCTTCAGTGTCTGAATGAACAGCAGCTCGGTTCAATTTTTCATAAGGCCTCATTGCTTCAGTTTGTATGCTGTGTCCTACGACAAACATATAATCATCTTCACCCTCTCAGCAGTAATCAAGGTGCCCTGCTGAAAGTGTGAAATCAATACTTTTGCCCATCATGTCTGCCTGGGGCTCCTGATCCTGCTGCTGGTCTCTAATGTGGGCTGTGAAGCCTAGTTTACAGCACACTGTCTCTTGATCCAGCTCATCCTCTTATTCAGCACTGAGGGGCACCGAGCTCTGTAATCCACCACCACCAGTCCTTGGCAGAGTTTGTGGTTGACACGAAAGCCCTGCTGTTCTCATAACCCCCCTCCACCTCCTTTACTTTACACGAAGGCATACGTACATCACAGTCCCCCACAGAGTTCGTCAAACCCTCCTCCTCACTTTCAAAAAGACACACAAATCAAAGAGCCACACACAGGTCGGGGGGAGGCAGTGGCTTCAGGGCTTCATAGCTCCCAATTTGCATTGAAGCAGAGTTGATAGTGCCATGTGTCTCACGCTGACTTCAATCCACTCTTTGTGCTAGATCACCTCCCTAATGACAGTAATTGTATTGAGGAAGCCCCCAGTCATGTTCAATTACCCACTCCCATCCGAGCACACTAGTCTAATCTTGCACTGTAATGTAAGATACAGATGGCTCTTGAAAAGAGACATATTCATCACCACCCAATGCTTGCAGGAACACATGAAATCCAGCAGGAGGGCTGTCTAAATGGGCTGAGAGGTGGCAGTTTTCATTATCTGATAATATCTGAAAACTTGTTGCAAAGTTCAAATTGTTCCATTTGTCTGCTTTTTTGGATAACTCATGCAAAAACACTGGAAATAGCTCTTATTCCTGCCTCATGACTCACACAGAAAAGAAAATGAACACTCACCCAAGAGGTTTCTCCAGGCGACTGGCAGGTGAGCCCACAATCTCTCCCAGTGTACAGTAGACCTGTCCCAGGAAGTCCTGCCAGAGAGAGACGAATGACGGGGACATTCAAGTGGATCACCGGAGCAGGGCGGGGGGGTAAGAAGGAGAGCCGGTGAGGAGTTAAGAATCATTATAATCACTGTACGGTTATAAATTAGGACATCTGAGGCAGACACGTACGTTAAAGTCGGTTGGCTTCCAGGGTTGAGAAGGAGGAGGAGGAAGAGAGAGAGACCAGGCAGCAGCAGTGACACAACAGAGCATATCATGGAACAGAAGGCACACGACTCAAATACCAGACTGTCATCAACCAAGTGCAGGAAAGAAGAGCATAAAGAGCGGGTAGGCAGAATGGGAACGGCAGAGGGTGAAGAGTCACAGAGCCTCAGAGGAAAGTGAAAGAGTGCGAAAGACAGAGAGGTGATAAAGGCAGAGGGACTTGACACAGTGAACAGTTGTTAAAAAAGCATGGAGCACACTCTAAAAAAACAAAACAAAAAAGCCTCACATCACAGAAGCATATTTAACAAGAAACATTTTGGTAGTATGCAAACCAAGTGCTGCAAATATATTGTTGTATCTGCATTTTATTTATCACAGCTTCAGCATAAAACATGATGCTAACATACATTCAGATTAATGAGCTGTTGAATGTATGCTCTTTAATAAAGTGCTGACACTTTCAGACAAAACTTTTAGAACTAAATAACCTAAAACTGCACAAGATAACACACAGAGAAGCGTGTGGACCAGATTTGATAATGATATGCAATGCTTCATCTCCCCTTTTAAAAAAAAGAGGTGATGAGCATATACCAGATGCAAATGAAACTTTGATTATCATTGCATTGAAGGAATAATAGAAGCAATTTTTGGAAGCAGGTGGGAGGTAAAAAATAAACAATATTTTAGGCCGATGATGTTATTTCAGAATATATCTGAGCTTTTGCAACAAATTTTGGTTTGCACAGAACCTACACATCAGACATGCACTGTTCCCAATACACACAAGAAAAAAAGTCCTTCACTTACATGTTTTGCCAGATCTGGACTCTTAGAATCAATATCATACCTGCAATCGCAAAGACAAAAGCAAATCACAAAGGTCAGGATGTAGGCAGCACAACAGGATACCTTACAGACAGCTGATTCTAATTATACTGTTTTCTGCCTGTCAATCACACATGGGGGTCATTGGGGGAGCAAAAAGGAGCCACTCAGGAAAAAACATACGCAATAATAAGAGTTAATTAAAGAATCCGTTCTATAGTTTATGAATGTAATTTCTGCACTGTGCCAGGGGAAACATATTGAAACAATCCACCAATGCAGAGAAAGTTTCTGCCAGTCAAACTTAATGTAAAAGTAATTAAACCTGAGTATGCCTTGGCTCCCACCTCTGTGAGAGGAGAGAGATGTAAATGACTAAGACTAATTGTGGGGGGATGCTCTCCCTCCGTTCCTGTTCCAGTGTTGTATCAAATAGCAAGCCAAATGAATTCATTAACTGTCTAAAATCCTCTTGAGACCTCCAGCTCACTCCTGGAAGTCCACCAGAGACTTCATGGTTGAAGGGTTTGGATTTTTGGAAGCATATCTACTCTCCTGGTGAAAAGGTGCGGGAGGGGACTTTGAAATGAAGCTGCACCTTCCTGACTCTCACAGTAGTCTGCTCTTTTTAAGAGGAGAAAGGCAGGACAAAGGGAGGACAGGGGTCTTTATAGGAATTTTATGGGACCTAGTTTCAGACATTTGCTTTGCTTAGCAGCAGGGAGATTAAGGATAAAACTTTATATGAAATATTTATCATCCTTATACCAATCTCCCTTCAATGAATGACTGCTGAGATGCTGAACCAATGAATAATTCCTCAGTGGAGAGCTGAATTGGTGACGAGGAAGAGAAAAGACTGATTCCAGCAGAGAAAATGAGAGCACAAGGGAGAGAAGAGATGAAGGATGAAGGACGAAGGACAGCGATGAGGAAACAAAAAGAGGAATTAGAAGCCTGGGTTAGAAGAGGGCAGCACATCTGAAACACACACACACAGTTCCATGTTCCCGCAGAGCACCGGATCAAACTCATTTAAAACCAAATAACTCACACGTCAAAGCGCAGGTTCTGCTTCTCCTCAAAGAAGTAGTCCAGGATGAACTTTCTGACAAAGTCTGGGTTTAACGTGTTGTCTATCACTTCTGTTCTCCCAAACTAGATCAGAAGAAAGAAAAAAAAGGGAGGGGGACAGAACAAGAAATAATATGAGTGCACAGCTTTGATACAACACTGCATGCAGTCACTCAGAAACTGCATCTACTTCATTACCACACCCCACCATCTCCATAGTCTCTGTGTGGATTAATGGCTTCAGATAATATCAGATTTGATTAACACACGTCAATGATCGCACAGTGTCAGCTCTTCTTCTCCACCTTTTTCATTGTGCTGGGGAAGAGGAAGCCCGAGGAAAGCACCTTATTGAGTCCAATTACACTCATTTAATTAATGCCACATTTACACCACCGCTGTTCTCTGAGCCCCTTCAAAATCACAGGTGGAAGATTTAGAAATGACAAGACAGAAGAAAAAGAAATATAATGTTTACTGGCATTTAAAATAAAATGTAAAAGCTGCCAGCGCAGGCACTAAAAAAAATGTTCCGTCAGTGTTAGACAGCAGGACCTTCTGAGGAGGTAATGTGGTGACAAACAAATCAACAGAAACAGAAAGTGTTGCACTGACTCACACACATTAATTGTATCCAAAATGAATAATTCAAAGTCAGACAGCCTGATGTTGAGCTGCATAAATAAAACACCCCAGTAAAAAGTGTTACCATAAACCGACACAGTGAATTAATAATAGTAGTGTTATGGATTAATGAGGAGATGAAACAGCAGGATTACAGGATCTCACTTTTGTGATTACATCCAATGGGGGTAAAACACAGAGAGAGACCTAACGGGAGAGCAGGCAAGCTGCAGAATACTTTAGACAGATGGCTACCTATGCTAATGCAAAGACTGGATTGTGTGTAACATGTGACAGTCTGGGAGTGTGGATTTGCTGAAGTGTAACCAACCATTAAGCATAAAAGTGAGTCCAACTCTATGAAAGTTTAGCTGCCTCGTGGCATTACCTCCTGTCTTGGTTTTGCTGTCAGAAAGTGTGAGAGGTGAAATCTCCAAGCAAAGAAGAGCCTATTTCAATGACAGAAGCTGAATGTTGCAGCAGGGGGCTATAGCATATTCACTTTGGTCTGGAGCCAAACTTAACAGAGGAGGAAGAATCAGCACCTCAGCAGCGAACAAGCCCGCCTGAGGAATTAACAGACCTACCTCTCTACCCTTGGCAAGTATACGGCCAACCTGTGAAGTCAAGGTTACAAAGCACCGCGATTAACTGTCAACAGAAAGAAAGAGCCCTATTCTACAGGGACATGTTGGTGTGAGTAGCATGCAGCTCTCTACCCTTCCAATAACCCTAACTAGAATAAATTGTGTGTTGTAATGTCAGAAAATTCATCTTGCTAAAGAGATTTATGTGGTAGAGTTTGATTAGATGTGGAAAGCCCAGGCTTTGCTTGAATTTACAGGGGTTATATTGTGTCAGCAGAGGGAAACCTGTCACAGACTGGGAGTAATTACAGCTACATGTTGTGGGAGATTTAAGAATTTAAAATAACAGAATGATGGGCTGCAGTTATAGGTCTATATGGACCCTAAATGCAGACAAAAATTAATCATGGACAAAAGTCCCAGGAGAACCTAAAGATGACAACCTACTGGAATCAAAACACAACCTATCCACAACATCTGTTTCCATATTTATCTGTCGATAAAGGATGTGAATGACTAGCAGCTGATGGGGGAGTTGGTAGCACGGTAGAGTAATTGGATTACAGACGCTTGGTGGCACAGTTAAAAGGTACTCCAGCCAACCATATCTACCCTCACAAGAACAAAAATGCATTACTTGACAGAGGGGCAAAAGAGGCGCTTAGCTTTATCAATACTGCACAGCTTGACTCTGCGGCGCACAAAGCCAGCTGTCATCTGTGCTGAAAACACAGGCCCATATCTCTCTCACAGACAGACGTTCAGGCTGCGCCCACAGTTTGTAAGCCCAAGGTGGGGCACTGTAACCAGAGGTGACAGGTGTAGGAGGCGCTTCTGCCTTTCCTCAACATTTGCATGTTAATCAGTGAAACTACTCTGTGGTTGGAAAAATAAGAACGTCACTGTGTTGCTACCACTAACTAGGTTTTTCTGTGAGCCGATAACAAGCTGACCTGAAACACCAACCATGCATTCTGGAAACCTGAGGTTGAAGCAGGAGTTTAACTTTGAGAAAATAGACTTTTTTGCTGACTGGAGACTCTGAGAACTGACAGCTCCTGGCCAAGAAACTGTCTAACTGCAGGCACATAACCATCTTAAGACTGCTAACTGCCACTTAAAAGGTTGTTAATAAGGGGATTTAGAGGTGCCAGAGAGAGCAGTCTTGACCTTCTCCTCTAACCCTTAAGCAAGAAAGTTACATATTCCTCTGAGACGTGGTTCACAGCTGCGCTTTTTAATATGCTTTATATTGGGGTTATATTTACATTACATTTAGTTCAATAAATGATGGTGGTTAGTCAGAGCAGATGTGCATTTCTGTGTAGATGTAATGATCAGATTTATTGTCTCTCATCAATTTTTTGACCATACTGGTCAAAAAAATCTAAAGACTTATGCTGGATTTATTCATTAAAACAATCTGATAACACCCATAATACAGCATGAGCGATCAGTGTGTAGCCTTTTTATCTTTCTGTTTCTAAACTCCACAGTATAAATGTGCCTCACCCCCCAGTGACAGATGGCTTTTCACAGCGCATCTTAAGAACTACTTCTGAGACTCTATAACCCTTAAGAATGCATGAATTTCATAGCAAACAGATTTGTCAAGTAAGACGTTTTATTCAGTTTGCCATCTTTTACTGGATCTGATGGAATCAGCCAGTGTCTATATTGTGAATTATATAAGTGATTTTTTTTCACTTTCTGTTATGACCAGCAAAGTTTTAAATGCATTAACAGTAGAGTTGTTTATATTTCTCCATTGCACCTCGAGATCCTCTATAGAATTAAGGTCAGGGAAGGACCATTACATATACAGCTGAAGATATACTTTCAACAGGTCTGGATTACTTGAAGAGCTGGTATCTAGTGATATCAGTGATATAGAGGTCATCCCTGTGATTCGTTCTCACCACACCACCGTTATGCAGTCTTCAGTGCTTCAGGTCTTTCTGGGTCAGCATGTGTTCCTTCTGCTTTTCAAGTTTTCTTTTTTTCCTTATACAGTGGTCCCTCGCTATAACACGGTTCACCTTTCACAGGCTCGCAGGGTTTTTTAAGTGCAACTTTGCATGCTTTTTTATTTATTTTTTTGTGTGTTCTGCGTCCCGACAATGGTCTACAGCCAATCTCCTCCGTGCCATGTCTCCTGTACAGTGCAGAATGCTTACTGAAAACAGGTTTTGATCTTTGGTTTCATTCTATAATACTGGACTTATCTTTCTAAGATTTGAACTTTGAGAGTGTTTAAACAAGACAGAAACATGTCAAAATGTTAATGCCTGTTTTACAGCCTTAAAACATCTATAATAATTGTAAAAAAAATTATAAAGCCGACTACTACGCGGATTTCACCTATTGCGGGTTATTTTTGGAATGTAAACGAGGGACCACTGTATACCCAACTGCAGATTTTTTCTAACCTCAACAATACAGTGTCTGTAATGTGCCAACAATAAACAATTCTTGACCTTTTGCTGGAGCTCACATTACTCATTCCTCATGCCATTTCTGCAGTTCCATTTTAACCAGCCACTTCTATGATAATTTATAGCAGATGTAGAATGTTAGTTATCATTCAGATCACACAAAAGAGGTCAGCTGTCAGCACAGCAAGTACACGTGTCCATCACACAAACGATGGACATGTAGCATTAGTTCTGACAATTTGAAATTTGGTTGGCATTTAGATGGATGTTCATGCACGCTCCGGAAACTGAACCTAAATTACAGTGTTTAATTTTAGTATCAAGTACGTGTGCGTTGTTCTAAATCTGTGATGCTAAGGATAAAATGCAAGTTTTTCCAAATAATTAATCTTAATCCGTATAAAAAATTGATTAGAGAATCTCCACCTATTGTGATTGCAGAGACACATAATAATCCCACTGCTGTTTTGCAAACTCTGCCTTCTTAATCTGCTTCTATTCTAATTAAGCTCTGGTGGCCGACAGCCAGAGGGGACTCTGACGCAGAGGCAAATCTTTATCGATACGTGTAGCTGCCACTTTAATCGATCAATCAGTCACAGCTAACGCAGTGCTGACCCGCACACCAGTGCTCGCAGGGCAAATCAATTGCAAATGATTGGCACTCACAGCATTTACCTTGAGAGAGGGGATGGAAGGGAGGATGGAGGGAGGCTGTAAGCAGAGAGGGAGCTGTTGTGGAGGAGAGATGGTGGCTGATTGAGTTGTGTTGACAGAGGAATGGATGTGATCTCTTACCTCTCTCCACTGTTTGGACTCCACACCCTGGGTGTATAACACGACCACTGAGAAGTGAGGAGGTGGTGATAGAGGAAAAGAGAGAGAGAGAAGAAAGAAGAGGAAGACACTGTCACCAAACAATCTCAGTCAAACACAATGCTTCTTCAAACAGTGTTTGTTTTCTTCCTTCTCTGCTGACATTAATGATTAATTATCCTGCCACGCCCTGACAGCATAATGAAGTGCCAAGCTTGATGACTGAGACTGATGTCTACATGCAAAGAAAAAAGCTTTATAGCCTGAGAGCTCCTGGGACAAAATTTAAGCCACACGATCAAAACGCTATTTCTTAATGGTGGGATTCTCCTGATTCACATTGGATTTGGTGACTTCAAATGAAACAGAGGTGAACCAGCGTGACGTGACCTGTCACATATCCTACAGTTCATCTCCAGGCAGACAAAAACAGGACGAGTGTGATATTTTCCCAGTAGCTTATTTACACAAAGGGCACGCACCTCCTCCCTATTACGTTAAATGTCTCCTCTCTATCCTGCGGGGAATATGAAAGAAAATGCCTTTATGTCATTTCCCCATGTGTCCCACCAAAAGATATCCATTTGTATTCAAAGGCTGGCGTTTATACCCTGCATGCATTAAGGTACTTTAGCTCCCAGCAAGGAAAGGTTGTCACATTACTGTGCAAATGATATGCAGTTATTGAAGGAACACTTTTAAATAGCAGAGTAAACTGAATCAAAATTTAGCTCAGCAAAAGTAAAAAGTAAAGATTCATAAAAAGAAGAGAAGCTGTCAATGCAACATATTCTGGGTAACTTACATGGGTCAGATTTGGAGAATGTGTCTCGGTCCAGTAGATCCCTGCAAGAGAGGAAAACAGATAGACATGAAGATCTCCTTTAAAAAGGAAAAAAATACCTTTTTACCTTTTTCCTTTTTCTGTGAACATAAGTAAATGCTTCCTATCATATGCAGCATACTCACAATATAACATATGCAAAGAGCTACAAGATAACTGCCTGGTAATTCACAGCCTCTGCACTTGACATGAACAAAACATGAGTGCAGCAATAGGGTAACACAAGCAAAATTCATTCATTCATTCATTCATTCATACTTTTGTCTGTGGTGTAACCTTATGAGATGCTTCTTAAAATCAAACACAAAAACAACAGGGAGAAAACACAAAAATCTGCTGCTGAACCACAAACCAGATGAGAAGCTCTTGTTGGAACACAGCGTCCAATTCTCTTAATACACCCATGACAACTCAGGAAAGTGTGACAGTTCACAAGTAATCAGCTCTATTGCAGCTTTGTACAAGAGCAAATGTGGGGCGTCTAGCCCTTTGCTCTGGTGACTCTGGCCTCAAGGCAAAAAAAGCAACACAGACTAAATATCAGGGTTTATTTCACCATTCCAACTACAATGATATTGAACACATTGAACAGGCCCATCACTATGCGCATTCATGAAACAAATCCTATTAGGCACCCATGAAAGCCATTATAGGTCAGAGAATGATGCATGTGTTCAAATTAGCTTCAGTCTGACACAGTATTTGTACAGCTCCATGTAGGTCACACTCATTCAGACCAGGTCCCACTCCAACCCAGTCTCACATCAAGCTCTACAGTGTAAACATATTAGTTTCACAATTAAGGCTGTGTGGGAGTGGGAGATGCCCATTTGTTTGCCTACTCCTTCAGGCCTGCACATGAGTAGGTATAACAGCTGACATACAGAGAGTCCGTATTAGGATTAGGGTTCAGTAACACACAAGACTTTTAACCAAGAGTCTTGAGTTTGAGTCCCATGGGGGAACTTTCCATCTATTTAAACATCTTTTAAAAATGTTATCATCCCAATAAATGCCCAATATCTCCTTTTCTCAATCCCATAAATAAGACTGTCCATCCATTTAAATGGCCAATATCCCTCACCAGTTATCATCAAGCCAGGATGATTGATGGTTACCCGTTAGAAACAAGGCCCAACTTGACACATTTATGACATGATGATATGATATCCACCAATAATGGCCTCTCGGTAGGCAGACAATGTTCAAACTGCCTGTTGTTGTTTTCAGTGTTTATTTTTGAACAAGGGAAGAATAAGAGTGCTGCTTACTTATGTTTAAACCATCAGAAGCCCCATTAGCAAGACTGCAAATGTCACAAGTCCCAACCCAACAATAATGCCACAAAATATAGCCAGATTCTTTATTGTGAACCATATGTGGGGCTGTCCATTCAGACCATTTAAATAAAACATTTACCCATTATCACTAAGAAAGGGCTATACAGCTCCTCATCCAACACCTTTTCAAGCAGTCAGACACTCTGATTGGCTTATTGGCTTATTCAAGATAAGAGGTGCAATCAGCATTAATGTTATTCATGCCATCTTTATTTTTAGCCTCTTTCCAGATGTTCCTTTTTCACAGAGGGAAATTCTTAGACAACTGAACCTTTTAATTTTTTCTCCTGTCACTGTTCAAGACCTAACAAAGTAGAGGTAAAAAAAAACACAAGACTGCTATTATCAATCAATTCATTTAAAATGAATTTTCTTCACGGTTTCAATGACCTCATTAGCATATCAGTATAATGGAAAAGCCCATAAATATCTCTTGTTTCTGGCCCCTGGTTGTGAGCACTATCAATAAATAACCTGAATATGGTTCAGAATAATCCTCGTCCCTTTAGGGGACAGCAGGATTTCAATGAATATAGATGAGAGTTCAGGAGTGAATCTAAGATGCAGGCCATCTTTCGTGTACCGGTACATGTTCTCCTATGTTCCTGAACACAGAATCTCCTATCACAGTGATACATGGGGAAATGACAGGTGCAGCTTTGTTGGGTATTAGCCTTGGGCTGACCTGACTACAGTCAGAAATTTGTCAGTGTAATTATCAGTGTAGATAACAAAGCCATCCGTGACGTTTCACTGTGTCTGTGTCTGGCACCTATTACCCTTCGACAATTAGCTTGTCATTCACCTTTTTCCATCTCTATAAAAAGGAGAGCGGGAAAACATATTATGTGTGCTCCATGTAGCCCTCATTTGAGTTAGCTGAGCCTCAATTTGATATTGCAGAACTTTTTTCATCTAAGACAAAAAGATATGTATACAGATTTATATCAAATACAAATTAATCCACTGTCTTACTGTGCACATGGCCAGAGTACACACACCAGTGCCGCAGGATGGGTATTAACATCTCAGATAATCCGTCTGCTTTCACTGAAGTAATGCTGCCTATTTCAAAAGTTAACTCCTTCTCTCTACAAATCTCAGAGGGATAAGAGAAGATCATTATCCTTAAAACTGATGTGAAGAAAGTTTGCTGATGAAGTTCATTGAAAGTAGGACAAAAGTAATTAGACACAGCTACTTTTCATTCCCACCACATTTCATGTATCAGCCTTGTTTCAGACCATAGCACTATTGCGATGATCATAATGCCCATCCTGTTTGAAATACTTTAATGAAAATGGCAAACATCACTTTTTTTCTGCTCCTCTTGATCCCAACACCTTCATTAAAACCTGGAGCGCAATAAACTCCTCTTCGCATCTGATCATTTAATTTTTTATGGAGAGTGAAGCAAGAGTCTGGAATTCATCATTAAATGTGGAACAAACAAAAGTGGAAAAAGATTCATCCAATTTCACCTGAGAAACAAAGAAAAATGTCATTTTAATAGCTTGCATCTGCCTAATTATCTTGAACAAATAATGTTTGTTTATTCCGCAGTGAAATAAGCTCATATAAATTCAGTGACTACTGAATTAGCATCACCTAATGGATGGATATGCTGTTGTATCTGCAAACTCTCTCCGGCTCCATAAATGTGAGAAAATGTATTTCCTTTGACTTTCCTAAATCATTGATAAATGATTTCACTACAGGCTGAGTGTGAAGGAGTTTTGACCTCTCAAGTACGTCTGGCTGCTGAATTTTAATTTAAAGGAATTATCAGGAACATACTGTCCCTCTCAGTTAGATCCCTCAAGACATTTTAGAAGCTCTGTGGTCCATGTAGCTGATTTTTTTTTGACTAAGAAATGTAGGAATTAACTCCTACACTCACAGTGCCTTGGTTTCAGCATTCACTTAATTCTGCTCTTTTCTGTGGTCTAAATCATGACCGGCACCTTGGAGAAATTACATCTAGTTCAGTGAAAAGTGGTTTTAAAAAGTATTAAAAATAGCTGGTCAATGAGAAGCAGCCTCTTTGGTTTTTAAAGGACAAAAAAATGCAATCTCTAAAGTTCAAGCTTATGGCTCAGATAAGGAGTCATTTCTGTATTGCATTATAGACACAATAGAGATGGCTGGGAGGGGAAAGTGGAAGATGGTTTGCATTTTCAAGTCTATTCTGTCACTTCACTCTCCCCTCTGCTCTGGGCCCTCTCCCCTTTGACTGAGGACAGACATTTGTCTTTCCACTCATGCACCACAGGGTGAGTGGCTCTACTTTTTGTCTAATGCAGCCTTAAGCAGATCTTTGGGGTCAGACGGTCAAAGAACCACACAGAGGACATGTATGGTGCTGCAGAAGTTTGATGACCCTTTACTAATAAGAGGTATCTCATTGTTCAGACCGAAATATTCCGTTTTCCTTGGGGGAATTTGTGGAAATAATACGCACAGTATAGAAAGCTAAAACGCCAATATGATGGGTGACCTCTGAAATTAAGCACAACTTAATCCCTGCTTGGTGACAGATGTAGGGCAAAGTACTGTTACTCCTGCATTCATCTCAAACGTCCCCTCCAATACATTCAAATCACAATCTGGTGTGTTTATTAGTGACAGAACCCATCTGCTGACTTTCACTGTAATGGTACCAGGTGTCTTCTTCTCTTCCATCTGTTTAATTATTCACTTTCAACCTGGGATCTCTCCAGGTCGACTATACCTGCAGCACAGTAGTCCCTGGGCAGCCATCTCGCGTGCAGTGACAGAATCGAAGTCATAAAACCTGCTCCTCTGCTGGTATAATAAATGAGGACACACATACGCTGCTCCCTGTTTTGGACTGGCTTTTGGTGTGTAACTAATGTCTGACCAGGGAATAATATTGTTGCTAATTGCATGCTGTGACAGCTCGGGTTTGTGCAGAGAAAAGGGGTTTTTTTTCCTCTGCAAGGAGCAGAAGGAAATGCGCACAAATACTGTGCGTTATAACCTTGCCACTGCACTTTGCACTTAGTCTACTGTGAAATCACACCAATTTGCCTTCATCTCATTTCATCTAAAAACAAAAAAAGACCTAAGCTACAAATCTCTTTGCAGTCACACACCCATGCCTATGTACTTCACATACAAGCAACATAAAGCACTTTAAATTGTACACCAGGAATCAAATCAGGCAAGCAGCCAAAGCTCATAAATGTTTTGCTTTGAAACAAAACCAATGGATCGTTAAAGGAAACTGTGTGGGTTCAGTCAAGTGAAGAGCAGAGAGAGTAGGGTCAACCTCAACAGTGATCATGATAATACAGCAAGCGAAGAAATCGCCTCACTAATTGATGTTAGTGAAAGATGAGGTAACGTGAGTGAACCATATCGTGTGGAAACAGACATCGAGCTGCCTAATTGGTAGTGGACTCATGTTGAGCCTCGACAGGTGAAAGCAACACACAGCAGGCATGTGGTTGGAAACCATAATCAGCATAGACTGACGATCACTAAGTGGCACTGTGAGTATTCAGAGGTACGACCACTTCATGACACATGCCTTTTCAATCAAACACATATGCACTAATATAAACAGAGATGGAAAAAATTCTCCCATGCAG
Source organism: Parambassis ranga (assembly GCF_900634625.1). Taxonomy (NCBI): domain Eukaryota; kingdom Metazoa; phylum Chordata; class Actinopteri; family Ambassidae; genus Parambassis; species Parambassis ranga. Next base: position 10,273,500 of record NC_041028.1, on the reverse strand, counting down.
TTTCTTAAAACACACTCACAATCTGACAAAATTCCAAGGGTTAAGTTAAAGCAGGGATGTCAAAGTCAAATACACAGAGGGCCAAAAAAACAAATTGGCTATAAGCCGAGGGCCGGACTGATTCAATGTTTATTAAAACATATTGAAATGATTGCACGTAGCCTATTGAACCAAGACCTAACACAGTGTATTAATTAATGATTAAATGAATAATCGGGAAAACAATTTTCAGCAGGCACACAGACAAGAACAAACTGCCTTCAAAGAAAAATCACATGTCCTGTACATTCTTCTTCTGTAGCCTTTGTTCCGTGTCCATATTCTTGTCTTTGTCTGTGTGTTTCTTAGATGTTTCATGGTGCCTTCTTAAATTGTATTCTTTTATTACAGCCAAACTTTCTCCACACAGAAGACACACAGGTTTGCCATTTACCTCAGTGAACATGTACTCTGCCTCCCACCGAGCTTCCGTTTAGCCATTTTTGGGGAGCAGGTAGCTGAAAGTTGACATCTGCTCTGACTGCTAATGAATGATGAAGCCGAAGTCCGCTTGCTGCGCTGCAGTGTGTTCGCGGGCATTGTGGGAAATGTAGTATTGGTACGTGCAAAACACCAGCAGGCGGCTACGGCCTGCGGGCCGGTTCTAATACTAATCAAATATCATCCCGGGGGCCATAGATAATTCATGCCGAATCCGGCCCGCGGGCCTTGACTTTGACATATGTGAGTTAAAGCCTAAATATCATGAGTAAAAGCAATACTGAAGTGGCTCACAATGGCTCATAAAGCAGGGGACATAAACCCGGTCACCTAGGCGAAAGTCACCCCCCCTTCATCTCCTTCTACAGACTTTTGGCAGCCTTTATACAGGTCTACGTCAACCCCACGACCAGCAACCACACGGCCCAATTACACCGTTCTAGCCATTTAGAAAGTATGTGACCACTGATCTTTTGTGAAGATCGACAGAATGTGCCATTTACGTAAGGTTGTGTTGTTTTTAATCTATAGTATACATTAATTAAGGGACCAGTTTGCTTTGACAAGCTCAGCTTATATTTCTAAAAGCATCCAGCCTTCAGGGACCCAGTGACATGCTCTAAATGTCAGTCAAAGTCTAAAACTAACTACATTTCCAACTACAAAACTGGCACCTTGTTTTAGGAGTTCAGATGATGTTATGGACAAGCTGATGTTGTGTGTTGGTGACTGTCAGGCCCAAGGAAGCCTGTGTGTGCCTTAAGTGCACTACAAATAACACTCAGTAGCTTAGATAACCACAAAACAACTGGCAAATTTCCCCTTAATAACTACTGATTTATCAGATTTGTCAGATGCTTGTCCAACTGGGAAAATAAATCAATGATCCTTTTAAAGCACTCAGAAAAGACAGAAATAGTCCACAGCAGCTGCTGCAAGGTTTTCAAAATTTTAGGATTGGAAATTTGTCTGAAAATTCAATTTTTACAGGTCATGATGCAGTGGAGGGCTTTTAAGGATTGATTTTTTTTATTGCTTTTTTGTAGACATTTTGTGCTTCTCACTGTGACATTGAAAAATAAAATATACTAAACCTAAGAACATTTTTTTGTGAAAGAGCTACTGGGAATGATTTCAAAAAACATGGACTTCCTGTGTTCCATTTGAAAGCCTCTAACACAAACACAAAATCAGCCTGTAAATGTTATGTGGTGTATAAGGGAGGGCAGACAGAAAACAAAAACTGAACAAAAGTGCTACAAAAAGTGAGTTTTAAATAACTACAGCTGCAACAATCCAAAAACAAATACACCAAGAATACAAAAAGACAAACCAGGGGTGCAGCATCAAGCATCATTTTGTATATATACTGAATTGTTTTAGGGCCCTAGACTTTAGATGGAACTGCTGTGAAGCAGTTCTGACGCTTGTCCCTGGAGGTTACCAGGTTTTGCTTCACATCTGTAAATAGCTTTGTAGCAAAAAGCACACACACACACACACACATGTCCCTTTTGGCTACTGTATAACATGCCCATTTTTATTTCTCTAATAGAAACATTCCTCATTCAGAGAGGACTACTGAGATGACAGTTTGACAATCAGGAGCTTATTTGGCCCTTCAGCTATCAACAAGTGGAAGACCTTCAACATATGTAACACACTGTGGTAAAACCTTCTCTGAGCACCCTGTCACACTTTCTACAAATCTGCCACCAGCTCTCACATTTTCCAGACAAGCTGTGACGTTAGGTCAAATATCCCTCGACACACAAATCCACTAACATCCTCTGCTGACCCTTAGGTTTCTCTGAAAATAGTGACTAAAGCCGCTTGATATTTCTGAGCCACGAGGGACTGTTTTGATCTCTTATTGGTACACCACGCTCTTGACTTTCCGTGTCATTCCAATCAACACTTTCATATGACACACAGGCACCATGCAGAGCGCCATAAACCTCTGGCATGGCACCACAACTGTGCTTCCACGGGATCCCCCACCGCTGTCATACATCCCAAATGAGAATATATTAATAACACTGACACCACCACAAGCCAAGTGTCTGGGATCCAAACTCATTTTCACTGTGTCAGGGGTTCATGCATAATTATCCGCTTCATCGGCCTGTGAGACTCGCCTGCTGCAATCTTAGCATCCCCAAAATTGGAAGAGAAAAAAATCCTCTTCTTGGCACCCTATAGTGAATCTTAGCCTTCATACCTAAAACAGCTGTGTCACATCATTCACAAACACATGCCATCCTGTAAGATAAGAGCTTCAAGCTCACCTCAGGTCAGTTATAACCCAGAACACGATGCAAAAAAAAAAACTAAAATCTGAATTTCTCTTTTACTCAGAGAGATCTTTTTTTAATATTTTATATCCTTGCACAATGCAAACTAGTTCAATTCAAACACACTGCCTGCCAGGGCAAAACAAAAGAATGCTTCAACCAGAAAAACCAGGTCACAGAGTTTGCATGAATGGATAACCAAGACTGAACGAGGGCAACAGCTATTAACACAACACCAACAACAGCAGAGTAACAAGCCGTAACCACACATTAAAGTAAACAACAGGTTAGTTACACAGCTTGAATTCCAATTGCTCTGCCCCAGCAATAGGTTTTGACACATCTATAACGGCGTTGCCACACATCCTAATCGTCCTGATCATTTCATTAGGCCTCCCCCTCTGTTACGGAGATTGCCTGAGGAAAAGACCAGATCAAGAGGCACACCTCAAGTTTTCAGATCAACCCCGGGGAAGAGCAATCAGTGGCCCCGTGCACCAGGGGAGCCTCTCCAGCATACATTTGTCATAGGATGCTGGCAGTCACGTGACCTCCTGTGTGTTTCAGCAGGTAATGAATCCCTCGGGAGCACGCTGGCCTGGTTGAGTTAGAGTCCCCCCAAGCTATGGAATGCATTGATTGGATACAATGCTACTCTAACCAATCTATCACTGTGAATGAATGGAGGCTCCAATACAACAGCAGAGACCAGGAGGGGACAGACAAGATGCAGCGCCTCTGTCCTGATGAAACGGGCAATGGGGACTGATACGGTTTGATGTTCGAATGCATCGAAAGGCAGGGTGGATTTGTCAGCTGATCTCACTTTGAACAGCAAACCTGTGGGACGCTGAAGATGTCCCAATAAATTTCTATAATATGCACTCTGTAGTGAAATAAAAATCGAAGATATACTTACTTGTGCTTGGTGGTTTTGTTCTACTGAAATATATATCATGTCATCACAGTGATACAGTGTCCCTGGGATTTTTATCTAATAATTCTGTTTGTTTTTCTTCGCTCTTCCCTGGATCTAAGACATAAGATGGTAAGTAATCTTTCAGGACCAACATTTTCTTTTGGCCCTCACTCTGCTCTGATAAGGGTTGTAAACCTTTGTCAGGGCCGTCAGGCTTATCAGCAAGATTACCCTTCCTCATTCTACTCAAAGAGGCAAATACAGTAAACATTTACAAATCATTACAAAGCTTCTGTACATGGATTTGTACTGTGACAGGCTGCAGAGAAACAAAGAGGAAAATAATCTTCCTTAAATGAAGCTCCATGTGTCAAGCCTTTGGGGGTTCTGTGGTTTTTGTCAGTGTTCATATTTTTTTTCCAACATTCATTACTGAAAGTGTGCTTCACAGTGGAACAGCATAGCTAAAGCCCCAGTTTCCCTCAGGTCATTGTACATGGGAACTCTGAGACAGTCTGCTAAGCTGAGATATAGAAAGGGCACATTTTACAAACCAGCAGGATCCACATTTACTACTTCACTCATAATTAAAGTGTGAGCAAACCACATAGAAACGTATGAATCATTCATCACAGCTGCTTAAGTATTAACTAATGAACACATTCGTTACTGCCACATAAGAGGTACGCCTGGTGGTGAAAACACCAAGGGACCACTGGCCCTAACCCACTGAACTGTATTCAGTGGAATGTGTTCAGTAAAGCAGATGCAGGAAAAGAGGCCACTCGAGTTTGAAGAGCCATCTTACCGCTGAGCTCGAGTGAAGCCCTCACAGCTAAAGAAGCAGATGCTCTGGGCTCGGCTCACTGGCTGACCTGTGAGCAAAACCAATCAGAGCTTAGACGGGGGAACAATGTGCTATCACAGTGATATGCACTTGTTTTGATAAGGGGCTGTCTGCTTCACTCCCTCCAGTTTGTCAGGGGCGGCTTGCTGCAATATTGGCAGAGGGTTTTGAGAACGCCTGTAGGGCTGCACGGCGTAGTTCAATTCCACGTGCGCTGCAATCTCAGAGCTTTCAGGCTTACTAAATCAATTACACACAGTTGTGGAGCCTGTGCCTCTCCACGTAGCACTCACTGTTGCTGTTTGTTTCTAAAAACAACACTCCTTGAAAAGTGGAAGAAACAAACAGCTCTATTTCATACTCTACGTGCACAACTTTTGAGCTGAGCTGTCAACAGAGGTCAGACTGGAGCAATCTCTACAAAGAAGAACAGTTAGGTCTAAAAGTCTTTGCAGCTAAGGCAGTCAGTATTTCAAGGCCCAGTGAATGATTCTTTCTTTTTTCCATCTATATCAAACTGTGTCCAGGAGCATGTCTGTTTGGGGAGAAATTAATGACAGACAAGGGAGTTGCAGACCAACAGAGCCTGAGGGCATTAACACAGATCCCAGCTTAAAGTATGAAGGTCTGAGGGAGATAAAACAACAGTGCATACCGAGAAGGGAAACAACACAAGTGCAGCTGCGACTCATAACGAATGCCCCACAACGGATATGTACGCATACACACAGCCTAAGCTCCAAATGTCAGTCTCCACACACACACACACACACACACACACACACACACACACAAAATGAACCACAGTTTTACACACAGCGGAATATTACACAAACACAGGCTCTACAGAGAGGGGTTTAACGCAGCCCATCTTCCATAAATAAAACTGCACCCTTGTCTCACCTACACACCTCGTAAAGGTTAACTGACTTGTTTTGAAATGTGACTAATTAATTAATATCCAGAACAGATTATAAGGTCAGCTACATTGCGACAGCTTTGTTGAACAATTTCATAATTTCAAAGCCTTTCATATAAGCAGCATTTTAACAGGATAGACAATCAGTTAGTTTGACATCAGATGAGGAGGGAAAATGATGGCAGCAGAGTGTTTAGTTGATACATCTCTCCCCTGTGGCTTTGCTTCCCCTCATTTGCATGCATATAATAACACCATATGTAGCTTAGAGGTACAAACAGCCAAACACTGAGTACAATGACGCACAGCTGGGAGGGACCATATAAACGTAAAGTTATTAAACCATTTTTCATCTTAACTGCACCCTCCGCCACCATACTGTATACCTGCATCCACAGCAGCCCCACCCTATCCAACCGAGGCTCTATTTTCTCCTATCAACCTTTAATCGCAACCGCAGGCCAATGGCAAGAAGTGTTTCGTGCTAATCTTCACCTTTCTATGAGAAACTAGGTGTTGTTTTCAGAGCCTGACAACACAGATTCACACATGACACGCTGGCTCGGGGAAACCTCTCGGACATGCCATTAAAACTCCGCCGCGGTCGATATCTCCTGTGGCATGCGACCTGACGCGCGCACGAACACAACACAGAGCGTAAAGTCCAGGGATGGACTCATTTATAAAAACCAGGTTTTTCGAGGCTTTTACTGCGACTGGGGAATTCTTGGCATCATGTGCAATGCTAATTAGGTGCTGCAGGAATTTACAGTTAAAGACTCAGACAAAAACTAAACTCACTATGGAGAAATCAAACATTGAAGTCTGATGTGCATTTGTGGAGTTGGCGTTTTCCCCACAGCGCATTTTGTCTTTTTTTTAGTAATATTTTTATTCTTCAAAATATAAAATTTGTTTGTTTTTTTCCATAAAAAGGAGCTGTTCATGCGGGTTTACCACATTAAAATACTATTTTACTCTTTTCAAACTCTAATACGTGCCAAAACGCGCAGGGCTTCCCAAACCATGACGCAGAGACCCGCTCCAGCTCCGAGGTGGACTCACCTGCAGGACACGGTGATCTCTACTTTAGTAGCCGGGATGCTCCCACTGATAGGGTCGAAGTCACGGACCGTCGCCGTGGCCTCTACTTTGTCCATAACGTCTCCTTCCATGCGTGCGGGAGACCGAGGCCAGCTCCTCTGGCCGCGCGAGTACCTGTGAACCTGTGGAGCCGGCGTGGGAGATCCGGGGCGCAGCGGAGGAGCGAGCAGGAGCAAACGCGGTCCAGGCAAACCTCCTCAGTGCTGTCCGCTGGACGGCCAACAGCATGGAAAGTTTAACTGGAGGCTGCAGCGAGGCGACTGCTGTGGCTGAAGTGGGGGATCACATACCAGGACGCATCAACGCCAACTCCGCTGTTCTCCAGGCAAAGAATGAGCTCTTCTGCCAGAGGAGCTTTGAAAAGTAAAAGCTGTGAACTCCACCCCTCCTGTCTGCATTCTCCTACACGCGAGGCTGCGACTGACACTCGTTGCAGATTCAAGCTATATTGATCTATGGCGGACTGATCGTTATTCTGGTTTAAATTGGTTTTGAGAGCCTTTAACAGAAAAGACCGGAGAGGGGCTTAACTATCAGGGACTGATTCTCTCGTTATTCTAGAAAAGAGAAGTGCCTAGTGACCGCATTTTTTCTTCTCTTGCTGCTTTGAATTAAGAATCCAGCAGGGAACTCTTGCTCAAATTAACGTTAGGCCGTTCAAAGGCAACCTTCAGGTTACAGATCGATAGTTTATTTACTGTTAAAAATTAAATCAGTTCCTTCAGAGCCACCAGCACTCATCATTAACTGAAAGGCTGCTCAGTGCTCTTTCAGCATCTGGACAGCTCCTCAAACTCCTGCAGCGTCTGTCACAGCCACTTCCTCGTTTATCTTGCCAATAAGATGAAATAAAGTGACATCTCCCCCGCCTATATACCTACTGTATATTTATCAGTAGCAGGCTCCCCTCTCCGGGGAGCTCCATTTCCACTCCACCGTTTTTCTGATTGAACAACCAAAGGAAATGTGGAAAAAATCCACCTGCCAAAAGAATTTTCAGGCTACTGTGTGTGTGTTAATGCATATGTATAGGGGCTATAGGCACTCGCTTATCACATTTAAATAAATCACTGTAGTCACACTTCATTTCCCCTGAAACTGTTTACACAGTTATCAGTGTCACACACGGCACCTCCATGCTTTCACATGGAATCTGAAATTGAACCGTCTTTAAATCACCTATTTACACACACAGCTGTAAATCATACTCCTGACTACTGCACTGCACAGTTAAGACATCATAATCATGCAGCCATAGCATCTGCATTGTTCATGCTAAAAGCTCTCCAGATGTCATATAAGGAGAAAGCATTGTGGGAGGTCTCGGCTCGGTGATAACACACTACACCAGCCAGACTTGGGCTGATTGGGCAATGAGTGCTGCATATTTCTGACACAGTGCAGAATTATTATTAGTCATGTTCACTCTGTAATAAGGCCCCACAGTGGCCCTTGGCTGGCTGATTTTGAGCTGCGGTCAGTGCACTGTTCCCTGCAGCCTGCTGAGAGGCTCTCTTCTGTTCCCACCCACAGCTACCATGCAACCTATAGCATGTGGCAGGAGAGCAATTATGGCTGTATGAACCCTCTCAGCAGGGAGTGAGTATGTATGTATTTGTGTGTGTGTGTGTGTGTGTGTGTGTGTGTGTGTGTGTGTGAGAGAGAGAGAGAGAGAGAGAGAGAGGGAGAAAGAGTGTGAACAGCTCCACTTACACTTGTTCTTTCTCAGCAGTGGGTCTAAAGAAGGCCAGATGTAAGGGTACAAAGCCAAGCACCACTGGTGTAGTTTCCAGGAACAAGAGCCGAGGCTGAAAGTTAAAAGTGAAACGTAAAATCTGAATAAATTTGTGTTCATTATTCCATTTAATTTAAATAACTTGATGAAAAAGAGACCTTGCTTGTCGAGTGATCTACTCACATTACGTCATCAACATCAGATCCTGCTAAGTTACAGCTAGCTGGTTCATCTTAGCTTGCATGGGCACTACTGATATCACTGGAAAAATACAGTCTTAGTGGATATTCAGAGTCAGCCTGTAGTGTTGTGCCAAACACTGCAGTTATACACAAAGCTTCTGTGAACAGGCTCCAACACAAGCAGGGCTTTAAAACCACTCTTCAGGGAGCCTATGGATGAGAAAGCGAATCTTTATTTGTGAAATTATGGCCCCATTGACATAAAACTTCATGAACTAATGTGATTCTTGTTGCAAACTTATGTACTAAAGGATGCTGAATTTACCCCACAGTGTATGATGTAACAGAACAAAACAAATGTGCATAATGGTTTCTAATAGCCAAAACAGCTGCTTGGTTGTGTGGTAACGTTGTACTGTATAGTAAAGAATATACATTACTTTTTCCAAAAGACATGACCTACAAAATGTACAATAGGTCAGCATAACAGTGCAGAACAATAGCAAACAATGAAACAATTGGGGCTCAAGATGCTTGCTTCAGCACCTGCATAAACCAGCGACAGGGAAGAACAAATAATCCACCCTCTGTACAGCTGTCACAAAAAGGAAACTTATCATTAGAGACCAACCCCATTTATGGTAGGCTGTCGACAGGTTTGTTTCTGTTGTAAAGTTGGCCATTTTAACATGGAACTCAATAATGAATGAGTCGCTTTTGGTGCCAGCCCCTAGAGGCTGCAGGGTAAACTGTAATTTGTAACACTTCCGCTGCAGAACTCAGAAAGCCACTCGGGGAAGTGGTGAAACCTCTGAGAAAAACACTGTGTCCAGTTGCTTCGAATAAAACTCTTGGACATAACATGACCTGGATGAATGAGAGCATCCACAGACGTCTCAGCCGCAGAGGTTGCTTGGATCTGTCTACACATTCAGAGCTTCTGTAGATGCAATACATTGGATCTCATCTTTAAACATGACGTGCTGCAAGCAACTCTTGCCTTATTGGTGGCTCCTACGGCCTCAACAGCAACCCTCCAACATAACCTGCAGCAGATGATTTGTTTTACAGAGCCGTCTGAACACACACTTTAAAAATAATACTCACAGATTATCTCACAGACATTGTGTATCATGAACTACAATGCACTGAGACGATTTTATTTATCAAGCTTTACTTTTGTTACTTCCACTAGTTTCCCCAATGGCCACAATTGGCATTTAGATTTAAATGTACAACACGTGGAACATTTAATATTTAGATTTAACATTTGGAGTTAACATTTAGAACAGGCTATTGATTTAGCATTTAGTTTCAACATTTATTGACATATTTTTACAAGAACAATAAAAATGTTAATTTTTAAATTGTTAACAAGAGGCAAATTACTGAATTTATTTAAAATGTCTGACTACAGAACAACAACACAAATGCAGTGTGTTTTTTCTAAGAGTGCCACTGACCGGCTAACAGTAAGCTAAATGTAGCATGTCTGTTTAGCCTGTATGTCTGCGCTGGAATAATTATTTCACCAGCAGTAAATACTCAGGAATTTAACATGACTGTCACTGTTGAATAACCACAAATGCATTAATAACAACTTTGACTACTCTCTCACCTGTGAACACAGCGAAAGAGGCTGGAATTCACCTGCTCCCGCATGACAGCTAAACACCGAAATAAAACCAAGACGTAAGGTTTCAGCTGAGGTTACTCAGCGGGTTTCATGCAGTCTTCACCTCGTCATTAGCAGCGCAGCTACGTTACCTGTCACAGGTGTATGCTCTGTAAATGACGCCTTCCCATTCTCCCATTCTGCTAGCTTTCCGCGAGCAGCCGTAAACAGGATCCATACTGTCGTAACGTCCAAAAGGCACTGAGCTGAGGAAACTGTTGTCACATGTACAACTCAATGGAAAAGTTGCATAAAACGCTAAGGTATGAGTTCTGCTAACGGACCGATAGACAAATACAACCTTTAAAAACAACATTGAAAATAACTTTAAGTACTTTTACTGGAGAACATACTTAGAATTTACTTTATGTAACATTCTGAGCTCTAGATATGAATTTTACAGAAATAGCCTCAGGTTGTAGCTGTTTATTCTTTCAGAAATCTTAGATCCTCCTTCTCAAAGAGAAGAAAAAGAGGTATATATATTTATAAATAGGTTTTATTTATGTATTTCTATTCTGTTTTATATTGCACATGTTGAAGAAACAAGTAAGATGCAATACATTGCAGGGCAAAGCAGACATCAATACACACACACAGAGGATAAATGAATATAATAATATATCTTATCATCATCATTACAACAACATCGCTATTGAGCTCTAGCTGGACTTTGAGAAAAACAAATATAATGTCACTGACCCTAAATCTATGGTCTCTCACTAACTCTGTGTCATGTTTAATTACAGATATTTTCCTTTCTTTCTTCTATTGTTTCAAATTGAGATTTGTGTTAAATCTGGATACAATGCAGTAAATCTGTTGTTTCTGCTGTGTCCAGTCTGCTTATGAGGTTGTTGAATGTGGTGGCTCTTATTAGGAAACACTTGCACTTTCCACGGACACACAGCAACATTAACATTCATTGTGAGTTTTGTGCTTGTGGCCACTTGACAAATGAAAGTCAAACATTGGCTCTGCCTTCTACCCTTCAGGTATCCACTGACTTCACAGACAGTGTAAGCAGAAAGCTGCCCTGCGTTTATATAGAGCATTTTTTAAATGAAAGCAGACACTCAAACATAAAGTAAAGATCCCAAAACAATGCGGCAGGAAAACAAAAACTCCTCCTAAAGCTGAACTCAACTGACACGACACAAAGTCATTTGATTAATTAAAATGATAATAAATGCAGCTGCAGGCACCCTGCAGTGCTTCAACTTGCTATTGATTTTTTCTACTGTGGCAGTGCTACATTTACTTAAACAAAGATCTGAATATATAACATACAGAAAAACAGTCTTGTGAGAGGAAAGAGAAAACTGTGGCTCTGTGCTGCTGGTGCTTGCTGAATGTTTGCTTGAATACATAACCAGTATTTTTGAGCAGCCCAAAAACACCACGTATATAGTTTAAAATAAAAAGTGACATACTGTAAATGTACCATGAAGGAAGAAGCAAAAAACATCGCTGAAGGTGGAAGTTTGTTTGTTTCAGTGGTACATTGTGTTTTCTCTTACACATTTTTATACAACTTTTTAGGAAAAGGCATGGCATCAAACCAGTGACTGCTGGCATCAACTCATTTTTTACCCTTCTTTGCTTTCCCTCTGAAAATCAATAAGGTTCAATGCAGAGACAGAGTTTAATGGTTTAAGGCAACCCAGACAACAAGAGCACAAGTTCACAGGAAACACAGACAGTGGGGCTTCTTGCTGTTTTGTACTTTTTATTGTCTATATTTCTGTAGTTTGTCTTCTTGGTTCACTCTCTCTACTCGTTTTCTATTGTTATGGTTTGCCTGTTTGTTGATTGAGTAACAAAATAACACGAGAATTTACAAAACTGATTGATCAGACATTTATGGAATACAATAGAATATAAAGAATCACAGTTTTACAACTAATGAGCATCATCCATCCATCTTCTGAACCCGCTTTGTCCTGCAGTGCAGGGTCACAGGGGGCTGGAGCCTATCCTAGCTATCTACAGGCCAGTGGCAGGGTACACCCTGGACAGGTCACCTGTCCATCCTCGGGCCAACAAACAACTATTCACACACCTATGGGCAAATTTAGAGTCGCCAATTAACCTAACAAGCACCTCTTTAGAATGTGAGAGGAAGCCGGAGTACCCGGAGAAAATCCACTCAGGCAGAGGGAGAAAACTCCACACAGAGAGGCCCCATGTTGAATCAAACCAGGAAGCTTCTTGCTGACAGTGCTAACCACTGCACCACCGTGATGCCCTAATGAGCATCAGTTTGAACAAAAAGCACATGCACTGAAACTATACACAACACAGCCACAGACTCACATCAAACACAGATGCTGCAAGTAGAGCTGGAAGAAATAGATCAGAATATTAAAAATAAACCAAAAATGTATTTGCATATGCAAATAGATATGAAATAAACTTCATTTCCAGCACCATGTGTGTATGTGTGTGTGTGGAAACCACAGTGCTATAGGTACATATAGGTGCATAAGAAGAAATGTTTTGGAGCAGGCTGAGTCTCTATTCATTTTTTTCTCTGTTCATTCAGTCTCTTTAGTATGAATCCTGCAAACTAGAAGAACAGCTTCTCTTTTGTCCTGTCGCCATATAAATCAACATCTCCCCTGTGCGGAGCTGGAAACACATTTGTCATTCTGCTTTTCAGATGAGCCAATCACTTTGTCAGCACTGTGGTTTCTTTAAGGAAACAGGGAGCATTAAATCCCTGTGGTACAATGAGGTTCAGGTTCACAGTTGGAGGAGGAGGAGGAGGAGTGTGTGGATATATCTGGTCATACACAACACTACAAATGAACAATTGAGCTCAGCAGAGAAACTGTGTTTGGGTCACTGCTGCCTCACTGCACTATCCAATTGAGCTGCACTGATGTGAGGTGATTTCATGCAGAGGGAGACTTGTGTGAGATGTTGGCTCATTCATCTTTGAAGTGTGACCACTGCAGAGGGCATCACAGGACATGGCTTCTCTATGGGAGCGTGCATCAGCATCGCTCTAGCAGAGGCTCATCTGTTAAACTGATTGAGCACTATGAAATGGCAGCCGCTCCCTCACATCACTAAAACACTGGGGCGTTTTTGTTTTTTTTTTGTTTTGTTTTGTTTTAGTGGAGGCGACAAAATAAACTGTCTTGTTTTACAGTGGTGAAGCTTCATTATGCTGAGACAGAGATTCACAGCCACGTAAAGTGGAGGCGTTCCTTATTATAGAGTGATGTAATTATAGAGATATTTCAGACAGTCACCTGCGCTGTATGTATGTAGCAGAATTCACAGATAAAATCCTTTCAGAGTGTGAGGCGCAGAAATCCTCTGGTGATAATAGGTTGAGAATTACAGTCACAGGTACAGTTGCTGTTATGTAAGCATGCAGTGAAAAGCCTGGGATCACAGGTTTGGGTCTCTGTAGCTTTGCTTTGAAACACTACACACACACACACATTCAAATCACTTTCCCTCAGAAAGAAAAAAGAACAGAAAGAAATCACAGGATTTTATTGAAAGCTGTCATGCATTCTTAGATGATATAGGCTTTCATAATTCCCCAGTGTGATTGCAAATGGTGGGGGGAAAAAAGCTTGCACATTTTAATAAAGGAAAATAATACTGGCGGCATTTCTCATATCCTCTGACAGATCTGCTGGTTAGGCATCTGTGACAGCAGGGAGGACTCAGCCTGTGAGCTGCAGACAGGTCTTTTCTCTTCTAGTTCACATCCAAAGTAAACTTTGAATTCAGTTAGCTGGGCCAGCTGTATTATTAATGTTGATCATGTATTCCGCAGTGGTTTGGTAATGTGAAATAGAGAAGCTCAAACCTGCATGCTTTTTATTTCTCATTATTTTGCATTGGGTTCTGTATGGGGACTCTGAACGGTTTTGCATGTAAAACTACACATCTGTGCTCCAGCAACACGTGACATCCCTTCATCATCTTTGTAAAATAACTGATTCGCATTCAGTTTGCAGAGTGAATAGCTGGTCCAATCAATGCATCCATTTGATGTATTTAAAGGCCAAGCTGTAACAGGCAGAAATGATCCCTGGAGAAGTCATTTAGGCCTCCTCAGTGGATGCGCTGCCTCCCTCTGAATGCCAAGAGCCCATAAACTTGTTAGAGACTTAATCTGGAAAAGTTAAGGTCCCTCACATCTGAGTGCCTCTTCTCCTCTGAATAGCGTAGTGTTGCTGCACGCCTTCTTGCTTTACTTCACATGCAACTCATCATCCACCAGCAGCCTGACCTAGATCCAACCATCCCTGTGCACAGATCGTATACATATTCATTGGGCTCTCTTAATCACAAGACAGCCCCTTGAGCGGAAGAGAAAACTCTCTAATTAGTTGCTATCATCCGATGGCAGCTCACTGGGCTGCGTTTGTCTCGCCTGTGCCATGTTTTTTGTCTCTGTGTGTGTGCATCCAGGTCCACAGGTCTGGCTGTCATCTGCCATATATCTGTGGTCACCTGTGAAGTGAGTTCTCTTCCTGTTGCATTTTGATAGGTAAAGAAAACACATGAAGCACGCTTGAAGCTGCCTCCTCAGTCGTTGGAGTGGTTCAGAGATGACAGCACATTCCTCGTGGACTGATTTAGGTTTGCACCTGCATAATCTCATCTGAGTACACTCACCCTCTTTAGTTGCTGCTTTTTCTCAGTCATGCACAGACCAAACCTAGATGGCTGATGGATTAGTCAGACTACACGAATCCTTCAAATCCCATTAACAGATCATAGATCTGATCATAGCAGAATAAATGTGACTAAGTCAGATGCAGCTGAGATACCTCCACCTCAGTCCACACCGTGGGTCAGGATAAAAAAACACCTTATCCATCACCTCCGATGATGCGTCTAGATAGTGTCCTTGGTACCAAAAGTCCACATTAGTATTCTTCAAGCATTTCAGCTGATATATCGATGATGTGACTTGAGACATTTTTTTTGACTGGACCCACAGACCTCACAACCAGGGAAATCATTTTGACTAAAAATAAATTGGTGCTCCTTTAAATCGTATGTAATGGAAGGTTTAACACCTGCAGTCAGGTATGGCAAGTCAGGCTCCAAAAAATGATAAAGAGACAATCCTGTCAAATACAATTATCTACAAATCTACAAAAGTCAAAGCACACTGAAACAACATATAAGAGCCACACTAAATTAGTTGCAAAACAAAAGAGCTGTTCTTCTTCTTTCCTTTGACAGAAACATGTCCTGATATCTTCAAAGGCTGCAAAAAAAGTTTAAATGTCAGGAAGCCAAACAAAACCAACAACACTGACAGCTTCCTGTTGTGCTCTGAAGAAGGAATTCAAAAAGAAATCGATTCTTGTTAAGCTACACGCAGTTTTGTTCGTCTATAGGATGCTCCTATTCTCTAATGAACACACTCCTCCCCTCCCCTCTGCTCTGTTGCACCTTTCAGCTCATTTTATTGGTTCTCCAGCCTACAATGTTAAGGTATTGTTGTGGTTCAAACTCATCAGCATCATTTTTGGCCACATCAGGCAGTCATTTGCCATCTGCTGCTATCTGGTGTTGTAGGCTACCTGCCCAGCATCAAATTGCAGGCAGACCAAATTAGCAATTAGCGGGTGAGCATAGTGGGGTTTTAAGCTCCTAAAGGAAGAGAAAGATTTTCCCACGTGCTGACAATGCTAAAATCAATAATAAGATGGGTTTATTACCTAATATACATTATACTTATTTAGTTCTGTGTCTGCTGCTTTTGAGTAGAACCTGTTAAATTTTCACCATCTGACATTTTTAATCTTAAAACCAGAAACAACCTGATGAGTATTCATCCTATTTTCACACATATTTATATCACAGTGGCCACTTAGAACATAGAAGTGCCACAAAATATTGTGGTAAAAAGTCATAATTCCTTTCACAATTACAGAAGTTGAAAAAAACACGCACACATTGTATTTTTGCCAGTTTCCACTAAGTTCTTGTTTATTTTGAGGAACCAAATTGTAAGAAATTCCTTCATTATCTCTGCCTGCTTGCATGAACCGTAAACAGTCACGGAGTCCAGTGTCAATCAATAAAAGAAAATGAATTGAATTACCTCCGAGGCAGGGAGCCTGAGAGAAATGTATCATCTGTTCATCTGCCGATTTCCAGGCTACACAGCATCATCTAAATTTTCCATTTCAGCTTCTTCATGCAACAGCAAAACACAACCACTAATCAGTCAGCTTCAGGATGCTAACTGAAGCAATTTAGCCTGTGTTGACTGAAACTCAGCGGCTCCACTGCTCATCTTTAATGAAATCAGAATGATTTAGATGGCTAATAAAAAAAACTGCTTTCAGTGGCGTCATCGCTATACAGTAGTTGCAGACAATCTTTAAGTAGAAGAGGAGTGCAGTGCAGTCAGGTTAATCATAAATGCTGCACCCGTCTGCCCCTGCAGTGCTGAGAGGTATGGATACAATTCCCCTTTGCCCCTGATCAAAGTTTGCCTCTCCATCGTGGGTGGGAGGGACTTTCACAGGCAGTGTTTTCTCAAAGCTATATCCATGCAAATCATTGCATTTATCCCCTGTGCACAGTGTGAAGTTTGGGTGGAGATGAACACTCCGCTATGTGCGCACTAACATGGCACAGTGCAGCACCGGCGGCTCACTGAGGAGAAATGGCAGGATTCCTCCCACACAGAGATCAGACACAGGTGCAGAGGAGCACCGCTGAGCCACAAAGAGCACCTAGCATCACAGCACACACTTGAATTTTATCTGTAGAAGATACAGAGCCACACAGAGCGCTGTGGTATGTGACCAAATGTCACTATGACTGGTGAACGTCTTCAGCATGTGATGGCCTGTCTCTGGAGTGGACCTGCACATGTGCGACAGCATGATTAATGTGACTCCACACCCTTTCTCTAAGCTCTCACATCTCTGAGGAGAGGCTGCCCCCCCCACCCTACACCACCCCTCCACCACTCTGCCTCCCTGCTCTCTGTGCACATACCCTCTGGTGCAGCCAGCACTGCCAGAGGATGCTTCAAGCAGGCTTTGCCATTATGGTTTTCCTCATTACAGCACCAGCGTGATTTTTAGAGGTTGATGTGCATCCACATCCTTCACGGGGGCCCGGGGAAGTTTAAAAAAAAAAAAAAAAAAAAAAACTCATCAGTGGCAAGTGCGGGAAGCAGTGCCAACCTGCTGTGGTGTCGTTAAAAGCAAGTCTTTAACCCCTTGAGGTATTTCTTACCAGTAGCAGATGCCACTTAACAATTTTTGTAGAAATGTCATCCTGCTCTTCTCCATTATGCTCCTATCAAACTGGTTAGAAAGCTTACTGTGCACACTTAACTGCAGTCACACACTGTTAACAGCCTGTCCTCCACACTCCTGAAACTGATTGCCGCCACATATCTACCTGATTAAACACATATAGTCAGTGTGTGTGTGTGTGATTCAGCAACAACAAATCCACATGGGTCTCAGAAATCAAATCTGTTGGACAGCCGGACAGCTCTTCTGTCTCTACAAATGCCCACTAAAGTCCTGGGATGTCCATTCATGCAGTACAATATTTAGCAACGACTTGTGAGGGAACACATCTCCTTTCATTTGGAGGCTAAAGAGAAGCATTTATGGCTGAATAGCCAGAGGGATGAAGTGTTTTGTGAGCACTTTTCTGCCTGTGCCACCATTTATGTGATATATCAGCTCACAAAGCTCATATAAAGTGTAGATGCAGGCTAAAGAAATCAATACTCGAGACAAAATACACAAATGTAGGAAGAAAAATGAGCAGCACTAAATGGTAGGCCGCTTAATCTGAAATGTTGTGAGGCTGAAAAACTTCTTTGCATACACACAGCAACACTTCCTTTGAAGTCCTGATCCAGTCATCCCGGTTTACATCATCACCAATGTGTGTTTCATCAGCGTTTGATGCAAATATTGTTTGTCAGGACAGCATTTGTCTGAGCAACAAAGAGAGAGGGTGACACAGCTGCTGTAGAACTCCAAGTATAAAAGTATACGTCTCCAAAACTCATTTCTAACTGTGCTGTTAATGGGCACAAATATCCAACAGTGAAGAAGCTAACGGCTGTAAAACATCAAAACAAACTGTAAATGAAGCATTTTGTATTATTATTAAATAAATAACTCGCTTCTGTTCTCTGCAGATTTCATTGACATAAATGAACTCAATCCTGCCTGATAATCATAAAAGTAACTTGTAACTTGTCATGTATATTGTTTGGGTGAAAACATTTAGAACTTATCAGAACCAGCCCAAAACTATTCTTACCAGACAACCAAATGAAAAGTGGATTAAACAAACAAGATTAAATGTGGTAATTAGCGGGCTTCAAAGCTGCTGGGAGCCAGATTTTGTTAGAGAGCTGAATTCTTACTGCTTCTAGTCTTTATGCTAAGATGAGCTAATCCCTGGCTTAATATGCAACTATATTAGAATTGGAACAAACATAAGGTTAGTACCAGTCTCCTCAGGCAAACATGCCAAATTATTGCTTTAAGTCTCAGTACTATGTAAGTTGCATTTACAACACCGCGGTGCAGGGTGACAGCAAACACTGCACGCTGTGAATATTACAGTGGCTACATGCTAAATGTGTGCAGTGGGAACAGAGACAGAAAGAGGGGAGACATAGAAGACATGCTGTAATTCACTTTTTATGATGAACCATGGGGTGATCTTGCAGAGGAAAAGAGTGACATGGAGAGTGGGTTGAATCTGCAGTTAAAAAAAAGCCTTCACAGTCCAATTAACAGCAAGAATTTCCCACAGCTCTCAAAGCACGCCGCCTTGCCAAATTTTAACGTGTGTATGGAGGGGGAGGTAGGGGGGTGGGGTGGGGGGGGGGGTTTACGGGTGAGGGGGGGTCCTCCCTCCTATTACTTCTGCTACAAGGTTATATAACTAGCGGAGCATCACTCTCACACACACATGCAGTGACAATCTAAAAGTGAATAAATGAGAGCGAGCATACAATGCTGCGTGATGCTGGTGCCTCTCTCCTTTATTCAGGGCTCTTGACAGACATATTGATGGTGACATTTCAAAAAGGGCACTGTACATCATGACTGAAATTATAGGTGTGTTTTCTTTCATCACTGAAGGGCCTCTGATCGTACACAAGTGAGAGAATGGCTACACACAATCAAAGTTCAGAGCCTCATGTCTTTGCACGCCACGTCAGCCTGTAGAGCTGCAAAGGAAAGAATAACGATGAGCTTCACTCCTCCAAGATAAATATGCCGCCTTGTCACGCATGCCTTTGCATAACTGCACCCCTACCTGATATCTCATGCAGTGCGCGTGTGTGTGTGAGACAGAAAGAGAGAGAGAGCTCAGAGATGAAGCTGGTCGCACCAAGAAAAGAGTGTGCTTGAAGACCCCCAACTCACACTGAATATCACTGAAACAGAGAGAAAAATGTTCTGCGAACAAACATGTTGTTCGCAGAGGAGTAGGACAAACAGTGAAAGAGGCATTAAAAGAATCACTTGGAAAATAGATGAAAATTTTGTGTATTAATGCAGAAACTCTAAAGGACTCAGAGGCCAGCTTTTCTTCAAAGAACACCACAAAGGATTTATGTAAAAATCCTTTCAGCATCAAAAGATAACTCAGGAATACCCCACTATAAAAAAAAAACTCTCAGAGGGTTTGTTCCATATTGATTTCTAAATAGATTTGTTATCTTTTGTGGGTGTAAAACACTGCAGGTGCATGCAAATGCGTGAAAAGTCTGTACCTGTGTCTGCATATTTGTTTGAGTAGAAGTACTGTTAATCTATCCTCTGTGCATACACTGTAATAAGCCAGCTGACTCACCAAAGTCAATACACTTAATGGCATACTGCCCCCTCTTGGACAATCTCAGATAATAAACATTTTCTTTTATCACAGAGAAAAAAAAATCTTTTGTGTTTTTCTGTGTTTTTTGGGCATAAACAGGCTGTGTGGGTGTGAGAGGAGGAAAAATCTCATTATTGTGAAACTAGACATTCCAAGAGGTGTAACCATAGCAGATGCTATGCTATGTTTTCCTGAAGACGGTGGTGCTGGGTCGCTGAGGGCGTGAAAGCCCCCTTTTACTCTGGGTCTGCCTGAAATAACAAGATGCTGAGGTCTGGACCAGCTCCTGCCAAACTGCACCAATTCTAACAGAGATGGATGAAAGAAAATTGGCCTCGGAGCAGCAGCTCTGAAGCTGTCTGCACCCTAATGAAGGGGAGGGGGGCAACATTAGCAAAGGAGGAGGGGGGGTGTCAGGCAACATGAGGTGGTTGGGTTGTTGTGTGAATACACGCTGTTGCTGCGAGGGAAGCACAAAATGCTACTTTTTTTGCTGTCCTGTGCAGAGCTGCAACCATTACAACACCTGCACTGAACTCACACAGCTCATTATCTTAAAACATTATTGCTGCGGGGAAACAAAGCCACAATACAGCAGGGTCAAGGTTACTGAAACAACACCAGGGAGCGTTTAGAAGAATATTACAATATGCACAACCCCAGCGAGAGTAAAACGAGAGAAATGAAGGGGAATACACTCTGAGGCCTCCTGCATACTGATTAGAAAGGTTTATTAAACTGAATACTGAGTGGAGGACCCACTAAATCTTATCACTCTTCTCTCACCAGCATCAATAGGCTGCACATATCACTTCTTATTACTGCCATATATACATATACCCGTTATCATTCCATTAAATGACTATTATCACACCAGGAGACTGTAAGGCAGCTGACTCCTGAGTGTGATATTAGCTTACCTGCTTCCACAGACAGAGACCTGCTTAATGTGGCAAAGTTGATACAGTATATACATGCTGTGGGAGAAACCAAAGGCATAAAACATTTGTCTGTCTCTGTAACTCAGACAGACACTTTGATGTGGAGGTAAATGAGTCACACAAACATTAAACTTTATTACAGTAAAAATAGAAAACAATAATGACAGAATCTCTGTCACACTTCTGGAAAACACTGTAACGTACCGAGCTCTTCTGTATCAGCAGCAGACCTTAATCGCATCATGCATGCCACTCATTTGATGAAAGTTAGCCATAAATGTAATAAAGCTGCTGAGGTTATTAGAAGTGCCACAGGCCATTTTACAGCAGCTCACACACCTCATATTGGATTATCAAGAGAAATATGATGAAGCAAGGAAGTAAAACTTGTCCATTTAGAGAGGACCACAGGATGCTTAATGGCTTGTGACTGAAACCATTCGTTCACACGAATGTCTATAACTGCAGGAGGGTTTTTCTACAGACATACTTTTAGTGGTGCTGCAGTCCAGCTGTCAAGGCGCATTTCAGCCTGAGGGATGCAGTTTATATAATACTGTAACTGCCTTTTTAAAACTAAATCTTACTGATTTATCAGATGGCATTCACAGCTCTTCTATAGTACATTGAACATACAAGATGTGAAATTAGTTTTATTTCATTATGCTGAACATTTCAGGAGCGACGGGATATTTTCAAGGAGAAAAGAAAAAAAAGTTAATATTACAGCAGTCACACCTTATTATGCATAATTTTCTATTATGTAAAATTGGATACTAATAAGCGTAGCTCATTTACACACACACAGAAAGTATTATCATATCCTTCATTGGATTATATGATTATAGTCTGCACTTGAAAATGTGTTCACAGCAGATATGGCCCTGCTGAATCTCACATGCACAGGCTGCTGATGGATAAGATAAGATAAATAATGTCTTTCAGATGTAGGTGGGTTAAACATATATAGTGTTAATAAGGAACAGCAGTAATTACCAGTTTAATTCCTTAAATTACAGTGTCAATGTAATTATGTGCGGTAATTTTAAAAAAAACACTTAGAGTTGAATTAATGTGTGCTTTAAACTGGCGGCTCCGTTTCCCACAGTCCCAGCCTTTTTACATTTTGTGTCATCATCTTGTGCTTAGCTTTGCACCACAAACACACATTGCTTCACTAAAATAAAGAGAGGGCTATCAAACAAGGAGGAACTAAAAAGTTTTAGATTGACGCCAAAGTAAATGATGATTCATTCTCCTCAGTCAGCTGGCTGAGGAGAAATGTTGCTTCAGTGTATGGTCATGCCTCTAAAAGTGACACTGGGGATTGTTTTGATTGTAATACGGTGAGAAAGGAGTTAGACATAGTCTGATACTGTGAAGAAGCAAAAAAGAGAGACATCATCATCATCAGACTTTATCTGGGAGGTAACACAGGGCACAGAGCAGATGGTCCTGCACTCGTCATGTCACTGAGGTTCTGTTTGTGCAGGTGAACAGTGAGGAGCAAACATTCCTACTTATTGACAGCTATAGAAAAGGATTTATCGTGTACTTTCCTGTGTTGTTTATTCATGTGTAGCTGAATCCGTTGTGTGTGGCAATCTGCCAAGCCTTCTTCATAATCTTGATGAAATCTCGACAGGACAGTCTTCACAGGCTGTCATGTATCAGAGATTATGCCTCATTAGTGCAGCACTCACAAAGCAGCTCCTGCACATTTTTTCTCCCCAGACCGGGTTTGATTAGTCTTTTTATCTGAACTGTCTCCTCTCCATCTCATCTCTCTCTCTCTCTCTCTCCACCGGCAGCTGATCGTCCCTCCTGAGCTGCAGGGAGCTGACAGGGAACCCTCCCGGGGAACCAGGACAGCCACTCATCCCTGAGTTCTGCTTCTCTTCACGTCACATGTTGTCATGTACTATAGAAAGCCCTCAAGCTCCTTGTTAACAACACTGACTGCTGAGGTGAGGAGCACAGATGGTGGCGTGCCCTGTCCGGCTGCTCCTGTCAGCCTGGAGCCACAGTTGTTATCCCAAACTAATCATGACACCATGGGTAAAGGGAGCTGTAACTAGTTTCTAAATGATAATCATCGTGCCGCCGGATGAGGTAACTTATGAGCCCACAGAGGAACCGCCTCATTACATCCAGGAAAACTGGAGCCAGTGTCAGATGTCAGTTTGGCTTTGAGTACACATCAGCTGATTTTGGAAAACATAAAAGTCCTGTGTGCTTTGAAGCTGCTCACATCTGTGCCCCCAGAACCTGTGATGCAGCTGAACGCTCCACACACCATCAGCAACAATCAAACGCCACAACCGTGTGCTTTGTTTCTTTCTTTTTTTTTATCAAAATATAATCCTTATTGGGTTCCTGTCTCTGGCAGTGGTTTTCAGATAAGCAGCACTCCAATAAGAAGCTGGGACAATATTGAATTTTTTATCAGCCAACCTTTATTTTAAGCTTCCTGAGCATCAGACATAAATTTCAAACTGTCAGGCAGAGTTCATATTTATGGGATTTTCAGGCTCACTAAATCTCACGTTATGACATTTAAAGAAAAATCTGTCAGTATACGGGCAGGTTTATATGTTTCATTGCATTTGATTTTCATTTTTAAAGTTTTTGCTTTCACTTTAATTTCTGTGTTTAGTCTTTACTGTGGTGGAACATGCTGGGAGGAAGATTTAGGATTGTCAGGCTCACTATTATCTACATATACATATTGCACAAATACTTAGCAACAGCACTGAAGCGATGGTTTGTTTATGCTCTGTTCTTATTTATTTCAGACCATATTATTTAGTTGCAGAATTAAAATATTAAACTCTGTCCTTGTGTAGCAGCTGGATTTTTTGCTCTTCACGTGATCACAAACCATCTGTCCCTCCAAACAACCATCTGCAGTGCAAACACACAATTTCCAATCACTGATACCGAACCAATGAAGCATGTGAATAAATAGAAGGGAAAAATAATATGCTTGCATTGTCAGGGCAGCCTGGGCTGAGGATGAGGAGCAGGGAGAGCTACAGCTCTGACAGCACCTCTCAACACCGCTGTGTGTGACGTGGCTACCAAGCAGGTGGAGGAGCAGGTCAGCTGTCATCTATGCAGAGCCTGGAGACTACATGATGGGATTTACAGCACTGACCTTGGTTTGTATCAAATTAAACAACAAAATAATGCAGTAAAAGTGCAGAAGGATGGTTTAAAACACATTTCATCTCATCGGCAGATAAGACTCTTATTATAATCATTAAATATGAAATATTTTTTATAGAAGCAGGTTTGAATGGGTGAGTCTCAGAGGTCCAACATGAACATAGCCTTTGACAGACACCTGTTGCTGTTGTCATGTGACAGTCTGTTGGTTCAGTGTTTGGTCACCTTACACCACGGTCTTCTGTGACATCACAGCAGCGTCATTGATTGAGGTGCTGTCCAGGGTGCTGAATCCTGAGCTCCTGCCTGTGTGAACATGGATGAAGTCTTATAAGGACAGTTTTTCCCCTGAATAGCTGACAGTGTTTCTGGGAGGCTAATACTACACTTTTTAGATATATGTATATTTAACTCTTCCTGCTTTAACATGAATCTGCTTCCAGCCCAGGAGGCCGCCAAAATCTACCACACCAACTACGTGAGGAACTCCCGGGCCATCGGCGTGTTGTGGGCCGTGTTCACCATCTGCTTCGTTATCATCACCGTGGTGGTTTTCATCCAGCCGTACTGGATCGGGGACAGCGTCAACACCCCGCAGGCGGGCTACTTCGGCCTCTTCCACTACTGCATCGGCAACGCGCTCACCTCGGAGCTGACCTGCAAGGGCAGCGCGCTGGACTTCGGCTCCATCCCCTCACCGGCCTTCAGGACTGCCATGTTCTTCGTCGGGACCTCCATGCTGCTGATAGTAGGCACAATGGTCTGCTTCAGCCTCTTCTTCTTCTGCAACGCCGGGAACGTGTACAGGATCTGTGCATGGATGCAGCTGGCCGCGGGTAAAACGTTTACTTTTTTTAAAGTTTTTTAAATAAATCAAAAACAGCTACAAGTAATACACGTCTTGAAAAAACTAGTCACGAAAATAACTTTAATGTTCAGAGGTTGTGTCAGGATAGATGTGTCAGACCATCTGCTAAGTGTGCAAAGGTGTAGATGTTTGAAGGCTGACCACAGTTTAGCAGCAAGTCACTGTCTGCTCTGAACAGTCCCCATCTTTTTACATGCATCCTACAACATCTTTCACATTTTTAATAAAGCCCACCAGACCAAAAATAATGCTGTTATTCTGAGCCCTGTGCTCCTCTGCAGTCAGATGTGAGAGGATGGCCTCATCCTGTCACACCTCTCTGGTTTCAGGTGAGAGGTGTGTTTGTACTGGATGTGTTATTCTGCACTGTGGGAGCCAATAAAGGATTGGGTTTCAGGCCAGACTCTGACACCTCTGAAGGTGGATTAGTTACACGTAAGATCAGGTGTTGCTGAGCTGTTAACTGATCTAAACCTGCTGCTGAAACACACACAGAGCCAAAAACCAATAAAGTTGATGTAATATTTCCTTAACAAGCACAGAGCTGCAGGTCCACAGCTTAAAAAAAATGTATTCAAAAACTTCAGCAGATGATGGGTAACATCTCAGGACTCTATTAACAATACATGATGCAAACAGCTCCACAGAGCCTCCTCCTAATGGGGGTTTCCAAAGAGCCTTCCACATAATTATTTATCAAAGTAGGAGCACATGAGTGTTAATTTTTGCAAGGCTCCCCCATGCCTGTGTCCTTCCCCCGCAGGTGTGTTAATGGTGATGGGCTGTATGATCTACCCGGATGGCTGGGACTCTCCAGAGGTGAAGAGGATGTGCGGTCAGAGGACGGATAAGTACACCCTGGGAAACTGCACTGTGCGCTGGGCCTACATCCTGGCCATCATCAGCATTCTGGACGCGCTCCTCCTGGCATTTCTGTCCTTCACGCTCGGCAGCAGACAGGACAAACTGCTGCCAGAGGATTTTGAGGTGGAGGGAGCAGGTGAGCGTTCTGGTATGCTAACAGGTCACAGCTGGAAACTCACAGGTTTAATCGAAAACATGAAAAACTAATGCATTCCTTCTGCTGTGTGCGCCTGGACACATAATGGAAGTGTGCCACCGTCAGTCTCAGCTGTGCTTTTCTGAGCTGATCAGAGTATTAAATACTGAGACTGTGTGTCTCAGCATACTAACTTCACCCTGAGCTGTTAAATAATGAAAATAATGCCCAAATAGTTGATATATTAAGTATGCCATTATAAAACAGGGACATCAAAACATATATTCATCTGCAGGTGAATGGACTTGTCATGTTGTCTCAGCCCTCCCTGTTTATCAGTGTTTTCTCCAGCAACAAGATATGTTTAGAAAGGTTTGACTTTAGAGGAGTTTCTATTGGAAGACAAAGATTGCTGACATTGCTACATCTTTTTTTTATTATCTGCTGACACAGAAAGTATCAGCTGTATTTCATGTATTACTTTCTCATTCTTGTAGTTAGCCATAAAAGGAGGAACAGCAACACATGTTTTATTAATTATTTTATATTGATTTGTTTGTATAATTTCATAGGTTAAGCTACATTTTCTGTTTTGAACTCCTCCTAGAATTACGTCTCTATATCCATCAGTAATAAATCAAACATGATCTGCAAGTAAATTAACTTGGAAGCTTCTGATGTTCTATCCTGTTAGCTCCCAATGTCCATTTTTGGAAGTTCTCCTTTAAATAAAGTTTACTCTTCCCATTATTTTACAGGTAACCCATAAACACGTGGACCATAAGGACCAAAGTATGACCCACATCATGATGCATGCATGATTGTTTTGTATTGGTGTGCAGTTTTTCAAGATAACTGTCCTTTAGTGATTTGCACGGCAGACAATGACAGCTTTCTGTGTTACATTTCAGCCAATAAACAACCTCAGCACAGTCCTTAAGTACTGTATGAAGACCTGTTTTATTGTATGGTGTGTTGTACAGATTTGTAAATTGACAGTTCACACAAGTCTATGTTCTTGAATCTGATGTAAATTTTGCTTCTTTTTTTTTTTTTTTTAACCTATAGGTTTCAACAGATAACAGTTTACTTTGATATGATCAGTTTGGGACACCATTACATCAACATCGGATTTCACCATTTCTGGAACAGTGACATTGTTCAACAGTTGGCCATACATACACATCTTCCATACACTTTATTAAAACACAGCTACCCAGCTAAATAATTTTAGCTAAGATATAAGATTTGTTAAAAACTGTACATAACTGTAATATACATAAAGGCAAACTCTTTGGTACAGATATATACAGTTTATTTTCACTTTTTTCCTTTAGATTGGGCTTCTTAACATGTCGTCTTGATGAAACCTTTAAAACACTAAATACCTGAATTGTTAAAACTGTATGAGAATACCAGCCTCCCATGAGAATGAAAGATCTCACTTATTAGAATTAACTAACCTCTAAATACCAGGTGACAACAGATCTATTATGGTAAACCTGATCTACTTTAGCAGACAGTGGATATCTCACTAAGAAGCTGTGAATGTTACCACAGTCAGTGTAAATGTCAGCCCAGTGTGCAACTTCCTAAGCCTACTTTACAAATACAAAATGTATACCTTACATGTTTAATAGAGGCTAAAACAAATCAGTTAAAAAAGGAACACAGCACTAGTGAAAACGTAAGGGAAAAAAGTGAAAGCGAGTCTTTTTCAAAGGGACGAAATGACCAATAAAGGCTACATATCCTTGATTTGTTTGGGTTTTAGTGCAGGAGTGGAACAAACAAGGATGAGTCTCTAGCAGTACAATGACAGGATTGTTTAGCTGGGTGGGTGAACAGCACACAGCAGTTGGAGCCAACATGACCACAAAGTAATAAAAAATCCACTGGAGTCCTGACGTCATCACAGAACCAACGAATACAAAGCAAACATACACAAAGCGATAGCTCAATAACAAGAACATAGGAAATCCAAAACAAAACAAAAAAAGAGAAATAAATATTCATCTGATATGCCCAAACTGGAAAGTGATCTGTTGCAGTCTCTCAACAAAAGTGGGAGGGGAAGAGGGAGGTACAATGGTTGGAGGTGTCCACTAGAGGGCAAGCCAGGGGTGGCGTAAGCATTCTGCAGCCGTGGCTCTTTTCTCGGGGATCAGCTCCAGCATAGGAATCAGGAAGTCAGAGAAGGACTCAGCTTCTTCACGAGGCCACTCGTACTTATCGATCAGCACCTCCAGCAGGCCCCAGGGCTTCAGCTTGGTGATGTGTTTCAAATCACCTGGAAACACACCACGCAGACAGATGTATCAGAGAAATGTGCAGCTACAGAGCAATTTAAACTCTCTACGAGGTTGTTCTGTCTGCAGAAACACATCACATATACATCCCATACAACAATTAATACCTTTTACCAGCTTGAAACTGTTATAAAATTAGTTAGTTATAAAATAATATGCCTCAAATATTTTAACAATGTCAGAATACAGTTATTGATTTAAGCACTAGGATGTAATCCAAAACAGACAGAGAGCTCTCTGTCTCTGATCTTGACAATTACACTTCTCTTTTTACCTTTCTTGGTGAAAAAATCCTTGGAATATTTGCCGGTCATTATGAGTTTGCGTGGGACAGTCCCCAACAGCTCAATGATCAGCGCTATATGGTCTACACAGAAGACGGTTGCAAGAGGAGAGGAGAGGACACACAAGACAAACAAACAGATTCATCAGACAGTGTCCTGGTCAACCGGCCCACTCTGGGTGTGTGGGAGGAGGGCTGAGGGATGGAGGAGGCTGACTGTTGCAGAGGACGTGCAGACCAGCAGGTAGAAATGTATTATACAGGGCCACCAGACATTACAAATGTTTATGAATCTAATACAACTAATCTCACACCAGACAGAGCACAACAGATTCATGAAGAACAGTCAAATGCCCTCTGTACTGTGACTGGCAAGATCTTCTTTCTACTTTTCTGTTCTGTACTGTGCAACACCAGCATCCTGATCAAAGTCTGTGCATGGCACCTTACAAACTGCTACAAAGTTTTCCCTTTTCTTGTATTTCTATATTTACCGGTATGTCTTTTTCCTGTGATGAAATACAACGATAAATAAAGTTAAATGTTTTTGACCAGTTCAGTTCATTTCTAAACATTGCTCTGGCTGACCTAATGTTATCCTTCCGTGGGAAAAAGATCATGAGAAACAGAGATCAATGCTGGATGAAGTATTCAGCCAAGTCCTCTGGCTACAACTAAGAAGATCCTGTATGAGCATCTGCCAGCCGATCTTTGGCAGAACTACTGAGACTGGAATCAATGTCTGATGGCACTGCTCAAAGTTACACACATTTGGTGTTCATTACTGTACCAACTGGCCTTTACACACACACACACACACACACCAACAAGTCAGGTGGGTCTGAGTGCAGTCAGGAACCTTCTACCATCACCCTCCTGTCCATCTTTCCCAGAGTGAGCCACAGACAGAGGGGCAGCATACCTCTCTTGGTGAAGTATTCCTGTGAGTATTTCCCACTCAGGGCATAGTGACGAGGGATTTTACCGAGCAACTCAATCATGAGAGCAAGATGGTCTGGAAATGAGGCACATCAGAGCAAGAAGGAAGACAGAGAGTCCAAGGGAAAGAGTTTGGAGAGAAGATGGCAGAGTCATGTGGAACAATGTATTAGAAACAATGGATGATGACAGCCTTGTATGACAGGAAGCACATGTATGGTACGCCTGCATTATTTTTAGGTTATCAAAAGCCATTACAAACATTTTGACATATGTTTCTCACTCATGTTTACAAGTAAAACAATATTAAGTCAGTCAAAAAAAGTTTAACATGTAGCACAGCACATTTTATTAATGACAACAGATAGACAAAGCAGCACTAGAATAGTAAGCAGTGGATTAGTAAGTTTGTGTACTGTGATGAAAAAACAAAGTGCCAAGTACAAGGCAAGCTCAGCAAGTACAGAAACTTTGTGTTAAGCAGCAAGCCAACATTTACATATAGAAAGCAATAAGCTGGAGCATGAGGACACATGGAGAGAGAGTGGCGAGATAAAGAAAGATGAATGAGGAAAGAGATGGCCCCATCTCCAGAGTGGCAAAGAAGTGCTTTAAGGTGTTAGACAGGAAATAAACACAGGAATGTTGGTACTCTTCATCACAAAATAAATCAATGAATCAATCAATGTAATGGAGTACCTCATTTAAGTGTTAACAGTGTGAAAGTCTAAGCAAGGGTGCACTGCGACTTACTGTGCAAACTGCACAGTAAATTGCTGTGAAGGACAGAAGATGCCATGCATACTGTGAAAGTTTATTAGAATGTGGATAATTTAAATAAGTTATTATGACAATGAAAGACTAAAAAGAGCCAATTGATCAAAAACAACACCTTGAATCTTTTCACAGTAGCAATACCTGTTAAAAGCTACCACAGCACTTACTACCGCTCACCAGTGAAGCATACATTTCATAATATACTACCGCTACATTGCAATTAGGCTTAATGCTGCATAGCTTGAGGTAGATTAAAAACAGAGAATAAACAGAGGAGATAAAGAGCCAGCATTACCTTCATCCCTGGAATAATCTTCCCCCGAATGAGGTTCAAACAAGTAGTCCCCTGTAGCAAGCTCAAAAGCCTGAAAAGAAGAAACACATGAAGAGACAAAACATGAAGGCCAGCATCTACATATCAATCAATGCATCTGACAAGGCCAACTTACACTGGTCTATGATTCTTATGTAGGAAAATTTGACAGGGTCAATAGTTGTCAGAGCAATTTCTTACCATGCAGGCAGTGCTCCATATATCTGCTGGTGTGCTGTATCCAGAACCAATGAGCACCTCTAATGAGCGGTACTGTCGTGTCTGGATATCTTCTGTAAAATGCTTGTGCTGTTAGAGGAGAGAGAGCAGGGAGAGGTTTGTAACATGTAGGAGCAGGTTGTATCCTGTTCCAGAGAAATAATTATTTATAAGTAAAAATTGCACACAAATGTGTAGAGGACTGTACTACAGCAAATCTGACAGCATATTTCTATTCGATAAATCAATATATTTGACAAAATGTAGAATATTGAGGCATTTCTATTTTGGTAATCAGATGAGACTGAATGTGTCCCTCGCTGCAAGGCTTCATCCCTAATCAGGAAATCCCTCAGGTCATTAGGAGGCTACTCACCACCCAGCAGGCATTTCCCAAATCTGCAATCTTGACCTTGATCTTGTCTGCATTGAGTGGCTCAAGAGGGTTAACTAGCAGGGTTCCTGCTGTTGCTTTGTCTATGTCATAACACAGGGAGAGAGAAGCAGAGAGATGAGGGTTGAACAAACATCAACTACTAGATAACTGACTAACACATTTTTGTGCACATGGCTGTGGATTATTAACTAAACTTCCAAGGAAGTCCTGCAGTGCAAACTGCCTCCAAAAAAAAACAACCTCTTCACACTTTGCACATGTTCTGATTTCAGCTCACTGACCATTTTGCAGGCTTTCTGTCCCATTCTCTCCATCTTCCTGCAAAAAGCTTTGTTCCAGCACTGCAGACGTGAAACTTGTAGACTCCACACCATTGCAAACAGGATGGACAGGAGAGTCCCTGCATTGCTCCTCTGGAGTGGCACATTTCTCTGTGGGCTCTGCATTGCCATTATGCTGGTCTTCATCCCTCCACTGGGACTCCCTCTGCTCCACATCCACATGGCCATTGCAGTTCACTTCTGACTCCTTCTCTGGCACACCAGATAGGATATCTGTGTTACCACTGCTCTCTGAAAGCAAAAAACAGATCATTCTTTTTTAACGAATCATACCAAAAATATTAAGACTGTCTTTCAACAGTGGGTAACACTACTGATAAAAACAAATTCCTTAATGTTGGCTTCTTACCCTCTGTTTCTTCATTTCCTAGGTCCTGCAGGGACACTTGCCGAAGAGGAGCACAGGCACGTCCCATTGGAGACTGGGGATCATCATCTTCATCATCCTCCTCTCTTGTCTCTGTTGTCTTTTCCATCTCCTCCAGGTCCATAATGCACTTTTCCAACAGCTCTGCCTGACGCTTCTGCTTCTTTTTTAACTTCTTCTTCTTGTTTTTGGACATTTTTACTGTCTGTCAGAAATAAAGGAAAAGAAATAGTCACTGAGGACTGCTTTAAAAGTAACTGATGTTTAAGGTGATAACTAAATAATAAAAGGTTTGTACCTGTTTTGGAGCAGGTGCTGTGCTTACTGCAAAGAGAACATTAGATTAGCACAAAATGTTCAACTGTATTTAAAAAGGTACATATGAATCTGGGTATCTCATACTTGATGAACCGGATGGAGGTGGCGCCCCGGCCCGCTGCCACTCTGTGGCTTCAGCTGCAAGTTTCCGGACATAGGGCTCGTCTACACTCATCAGGATATTCTCTGGCTTGATGTCTGTGTGGATAATCTGACACTTTGTGTGAAGGTAGTCCAGGCCTTGAAGAACCTTTAAAACAGATGTGGGTAAATTGATTACCTGAAGCAAAAACATGTTTCTCCCTCACACATCATCTGTTACATAAAGGAGCATATTAGCCTTACTTGCCTTTTTTACTGTATGTTCAATTATCACAACACACTCTGCCCTGACTGGTTTCCATACATCACAAAGCCTGGAGGCTGCATGCCTCCTGTAAACTAGTGCAAGCAACAACTGAGCCTTCATCATGAGTCATCAGTACTAACAAGGTGTGACTGTGGATCTCATGTTACCTGTTTTATAATGCTCTTCACACAAGGCAGGGGGAGCCCTTGGTAATTGGACTTTATGATCCACTTTAACAAGTGATGCCCCAACACCTCAAAGACCATGCAGACATCTGGAGATGGCAACAGTTAAGACAGCAATGCCAACAAATATGGAGAAAAGGGTAGATGTTCATTGAAGTAGCATTTTTTACACTGAGGAGAGGGCAGGTCAGAAAACCCTCTGCTGTTGTAAGGGACTCTCATATTACAGCTACACTAGTCCCTGTGGCATCCAGACGATCTTACTCAGCCAAAGTGTTGTGATAGGTGGAGGTCTGGGTGGGACACACACAGTTTCATTTATTACATCCATCACCTGTTGTTTACTTTGTTCTGTGCTTTTAAGCAGAATTTGACACCAAGGCAAAGAGGGTTCTCTTACTTTAACACATTTTCTAAGGAGAAACAGACTTTCCAGAAGAAGCAATGTAACTGATCAGATGTGACTAATAAAAATGTCATATATAGTATATAACACAGACATAAAACAGTTGGTTGTAAAAGATACGAGTTCCATTGACGCCAGAGATTTTGAAGTCGTCTAGCAGCTGAACCACCATCTCACGGTTGGGATCATTGGGGTCTGAGTTTCTTACCTGAGACAAAGTAAGAAAACAGAATTTACACTTACTAATGATAGACTGGATCAGCACACAACCACCACATGATTGTTTGATCTGTAACCATGTGCTAATGAATGAATACATAACCATGCACCACATTAAGCCTCTACATGGCTAGTATAAGCACATGTACCTGTGCTACATGTGTTGTTGTCCGTCAATGTACCAGGACTGATGCTATTAGTACATGTTTGTATTCATTTACCGTTGTTCCTGATTTAAGTGATAAAGTATGCAATGAACCAAGCTACTTACAGATCTAAGGAGTTTGATCTCATCCACCGCTGTTTCTGTGTAGTGCTCCGCACTCTTCACGACTTTCATTGCAACAAACCTCTTCACCCTGCAACCACCAGAGAAAGTAACGTTTGCTAACAGGAAGCACTGAACAAGTTCCTACCACAACAGTCTCAGAAATCTCAGAGCCAGCTGCTACTGAATCTGTTATCCAATTCCAGGTGTCAAAAACAAAACAGTGCAGTAGAAATGTGCAATAAAGTTTTTTCATACTGGATGTCCCAGGCGAGCCACACAGTGGAGAAGTGTCCCCAGCCCAGTTTCCGGATTACATGGTATTTTCCATTGTAAAGGTCTCCAACTTTCACGTGATGGTAGCCACCTAGAAGGGATAAATATACATTTATATAAGAGATGTTTTGACAACTGTTCCTAAATTACCTGACACAGCAATAAGTAGTATGCAAGTAAAACACATTCACTCGTCTGTTTAGGAAAACCTTTTTGATTTAAATACAACAAATACAAAGGCTCTAACCTTTGCAGTAGTCGTTAGGGTCCTCCTGTTCCTCATCATCGGAGCCGAGAATCTCCTCAGGTTCCTCTGGCTCCTGGGGTGAAGATTCAAGCTGGGGTGGCTGTCGAGCTCTAGGATTGCCTGGCTGCCTGATGGAAAAAAAAAAAATCAACCATCACAGGCTTCATTAGTCACCGACATATTCATTCCAGTCCTTAGTCCTTTGAGTAATAATCTTTACAGCCCCAATCTTCTACTGATCATTTCATTTAAAACTGAACAGCCCCTTTAACATGTGTCACACAGGGGTAGCAGACATGTTGAGCTGAGGAATGCTGAGTTAAATTTAACCACACATAAATCCTGCTTGATGCATGATAGGCAATTGTTTTCAAGGCACAACAATACAGGCAAAATGTAGTAACGTATGTATAGCAACAGTTTGCATTGTTCACACAGGCATCTATTTTGGCCAGACAGCAGACATACGCCTGTGACAGGTTGTTAACTGGAATCATGATTCCAGGAAGTTGTAGACTGCACTGACATAATTAACTTCACAAAACCACCACAATAAGCAAAGCATATGCAGAACATATCAGCAAGACTACTGTGTATTTACATGTTTATAAACAACACGTGTTCATTAACAACAGCTCACACAGAAACAAATACCCTAAGCAAATTATTGAGAAATTATTGCTAAGATATTTGATGGAAATGAACCTCCTGAACTGTCATACACCATAGATCTTCACTGACAATTATTATTTGAAAGTAGAACCAGGTTCAGCCCTATTAGACTTTTTTCCTTAGAGGCAAGCAAAGAAAAAAGAGTAAGCCACCATTCAAGATGTATGTTACACTGACATTTCGCCTGACAACTGCTTCAGCTTAAACCAGTCCACTAAGTCGTCAATGTGACTCAGAGTACTGCTGCTATTCTATACATACAGTCCTCAATGTGCAAGGATGGCCGAGGCATGCAACGGTGCCTTTTAAAGTTATATTTAGATACTTACTATGACATGATTCTAACGCCTAATGTACATGCAATTTGCAACTGTAATAAAATGACATTGTGTGAAGTTGAGCATTTGAAACATTGCTGTTTTCACTGAAACACCATGCTTCGGTGGGCTGATGTGGGCTTCTTCATTCTCTTGTTTTAAATATAGCACAGGCTGTTATGCAACACTCCGGAGGATGCCACTGGTGCAGGCGTGATTAGTAGATTGTTAGGTACACCAAAGCAATCAGCACTGGAGATCAACACTTGAGCAGTGCATGTTCAGTTCTGAGTATCATATAATCATTTGTTACTACTTCAAATTTGAAATGTTATTTTAGGGATAGTATACTGCTCATTCTATAGGGACTGCTTAAAACATGTATCTTAAAAAACTGACTGTCCAGAGGGATAATGTCCAACACTCAAACACTGTGAACCTCTGTGTATCTCTGGATCAGCATTAGTAAATAGAATACAGCAGTCAAGGGCGTTGTGACAGTTTCACATTTAAGCATTCTGATACTCTAGCACACAGCACACGTGTGACACGCCAACAACAAACCACCTTTCACTGAGAGCAGCTGACAAATTGCTTGTATGTATAGGGGAGTCCTGTGCAACATGAAGGGGGGTTGACTCACTTTTTTCTGGTCCTCTTTCCTTTCGCCCTCTTCTTCCTTGCCTGGAGTGCCAGAACTGAAAAGAACAAATGACCAATTATGTTGCCATTGTCTTTTTTATCTACAGATGACACTTCCCGAAACAAAAAGAGGATGGAACTGTCATGGGTACACAAACATACAGCGACCTCACCCTACAGTTTCTAAACCAGGTCGTTATGGATATGCCATGTCTGCAGGCTCCAGCATCTTAGTCATAACTGCAGTGCAGTGTTAGGGTGTCAGTTTGATACCGGAACCCATCAAACGTAAAGTTACATCCCTAAGCTACACTCCTAGGGGACCACTTCTCTTAACGCGTTGGTGTGATTCCAGACACCCAAGAGTGGCTTGATGGTCGCTTAACACCAGTTACATTACCAGCTGGTTACCGTTACTGGTATTTTCTGTTGTGTTTAAAATGGAAGGAGCTAGAAAGCTAAACGTACCTAGCTAATCCTGACATGTCCCATTGAGGCTAAAGCTAATGTCTAGAGAGCTAACGTAGCTCGCTCCAGCTCAGTGCGTGACAGAGAGACGCGTTCAATTAAACCACCCTCTAAATATATGCAGCTCGACTGAAATGCACAACAGTGGCAGCGAATACACAGCCTCTGCAGTGTCGACACACACTAACTAACTAACAAAGCTCACTGAGTGTGCAGTGTGTTGCGAACAGATTTACCTTTCCTCTCCATGTCGGCTGGAATCGTAGCCTAGCTGTTAGCTACACCAGCAGTGATCGAATGTTCCACGCATGCGCATTGGGTCGTTTTGCTCAAGGGAAGCTTCCCCAGTGACGTCTTCACCTGAGCATAAACCTTTTTTTTATGGATCTGACTGTTTTACTACAGCGAAGAAGTATTTTATGAAGCGCCACTGACACGACCACCAACGGAGGGTTTAACACTTACTTTTACAGCATGACAAAGTCTACAGTAAACCGGCAGGTAGCTCCGCGGGTCAAATTAATAGTGTTTACGGTAAATTAGAGCTTGACTGACAATAGATTTTTGAGTTGTTATAGGCCTTAATATAAGCACCCTTAACCCTACACTGGCACTATAAAGGATGTTTTTATGAATATTATTCTTACATACTTACATTATTATTTATTTCCTCGTGAAAAAAATAATGATTTTCCATTTTAACACCGAAAGTTATTTTCTGCCCCTACACTGATGATGGCACTGCACCTGGGTTAAAAAAATAATGAAAGAAATCTGGAAACATTAATTACCAAAGTGCAAAAAAAATCCTCAGTTCAACTAATTCATAGAAAAATAAAACATACAAATGTCTTAAAAATAAGTCTTTATTTTGTTAAAGGACTGAAGATAGTAGTTACTTTGCAGGACTGAAAATAGTTTAAGAGATCCTTTGATTGTTGCTTATAAATATCACCACCACAAAGTATAACCACAAAGTATAAATATACTTTCCTCTTTTACACAGTTATGCATTATTTCATTTCCAAGATAGCATGACATTTAAAATTTCTGTAAACCAGCAACACTCGTGGACGCACACATCTGGATGTACATGCTAACAGTGATTGCATTATGACATAACCACGAGTCAGATTAAAAAATATATATGGCACAGATATTTACATACGTTTTGAGCACAGCATGTACCCATGAATATTTTTTGCTAATTAGAGCATTATCCTTAAACAGCAGAGGCTCAGATCTTACATATAGGGCAATCTAAACTATCAGAAGAAACATTAAAATGTGTGAAATTCAGCTGGAGAGCACTAAAGATCAGTGACTACACAGAACAGGTACATTCTCAATTTGTCAAATATCTAAAAACATAAAATCTAGTCACAGATATGAAACCCTTCAAAGTGATTTCCTTTAAATACGAGAAGAACAAGAAGAATCATGGTGATGACAAATACATGTGACCCAGTGGTGGCAGGGTGAATCGTACATTAGCATATTCCTTTTTTTGTTTGTTTTTAAATTGATAGACAAAAGCTTATAAGTTACACAACAGGAGATTTAAACACACAGTAGCACAGCCATAGGTCCAGGTGTCTTACCATCTCAGTGTCACAGTGATGAGTCATCAGAGTCAGATTTTAAAAAAGTCTGAATATAAAATTATTTAAGTTGCTGTAAGAAGGGACATTTGCCAGCAACAGACTATCAAAATTAGTGGTTCATAAATAATAATTGGTCTTGTTCTTCCATTGCCTGTGCTGGTAATGATATAGAATTAACCATGGACAATGTTTTCTCAATTAACAAAGGCAGATAAAGGTTTATATGCAGTCTGATGTGTGTCTGACTTTTAACACTAACGTACACCTTGAAAAGTCAGAGACTGAGGTCAACGTTGGTGGCACATTACTCCATGTCATCTTCATCCAACACAGGCGGCTCAAAACTGCACACCTCCTCCCAGGTTAATCCTGCAAGAATACAACCATGTTACAAACAGTCAGGACTCCTCTCCTTAAGTGAAAATACATACTTTTTGCTTTTCTAAGAGAAAGAAAACATACGTTTCCACTCTTCAATCTCCAGCTCTCGGCTCTCAAAGCTCTGGTCATATGGCTCAGCCTCAGGTTCATCGTCTGGGTCGTGGTACTGAGCGAAGTAGGGGTGAGCCAGTGCCTCAGCTGCCGTTATCCGCTTGTCTGTATCCAGAACCAGCATTTTCTCCAGAAGGTCCACAGCTTCAAAAAAAAAACAAAACACGTCAAAATATAAGCAGACTATTTCATGGAAATGTGTAAAGATACCACCATAACACAGCACAGCAGTTACCTAGTGGATTGGCACCAATAAATACATCAGCAAAGTTCCTCTTGGGCATGAGTGGCAAGGAGTGGATGTAGTTCCTGGCCTGGGAAGATATATCAGAACAATAATTCAAGCAGCTACAAGCCATGACACATCATTTCATGCTACTGCTTCTGTTCAGTCTCACCAGCTGCCTCAAATTATTTCTGTTTGGTTATTCTCTTCCGTCTACAGCTGGCTATGTCCCACAACACTGTATGTACTGTATGTTCTACTACACTATAGTGTAAGCTCTAAGTTACATTACATGTCCATGCCCCCACCTGAAGGCTGCTTTCTTGGGCATGAAGACACTGTTTACAATAAAGTGCTTCTGTGAGGACTGACCACAGTATGATCAAAATTCATTAAAATTAAGACAGTGTCTGAGTTTTTTGCTTTCTGAAGTAAGAAGCATGCATTAAAAAAAACTCTGCATAGTTGCTGCTGACAGCTACGTGTACCTTGCGGCAAAACGGTGATTGGCAGCCGAGCCACGTTGCCTAGCAACAGCAAGGCAGTTTAGTGTAAGTGAATTGAGTGGTTAAAAAAAGTGTAAAGGCAAAATAGACCATTTTTTAGTATGCAAGTCCAATCAACATTTTCCAAAGTGATCCACTAGGATTTAAGTACTGAAAGTATCCCACTGTGTTTGTCTGCTGCCTGACATATTTTATGCCTAATCATTCAGAATTTAAAAAAAGCACAAACAATGTTCAGAGAAGCAAGGTAGCAATTGCTGAATATAGAAAACAGAAAGTGACAGAAGAAAAATCTTTTAACACAGGAAATGCTGTTAGTAGCTACTGAATCACACACAGTAAGCATATGCAGCAAGTGCATCAGACAACACAACATTACTGCAAGAATTAAATCCTAAAACACCTGCCTAAGGCCCCAGAGCCTTGCTCCTCTGTGCACCCCATCTGACAGAGAGTTATGCATCCACCCTTAGAGATTAAGACTTGTCTTTACAGTTTAATCTTGGCACCAACTCAAACTTTGGCACACAGCTCAACATAAATACAGAATAATGAGGCAGAAGCTGTGTACCCAGTTTGACTGTTCCCATTGCCCCAGCTTGCTATCTAGTCTAAGGAAAGGCAACTGGGGATCCGGCTCACCTCGTGGCTGGGCATCCTGCTTATCAGGGTTGCTGGGGGCGTTCCTGTTAGACGCATTATCTGCTGAAGCTGGTTTATATCTATAAACCTTGTGTCAAGGGGAGTATAGCGACAGTGCAGAGTCGGTTATGAAGTTGTTTTTCAACATAACACTGTGGGTATTAAAAGCTGTAAATGCACTACAATGTTGTGTTGAGAAGCAAACTTCAAGCTTTGAAGCAAAATGTGACACAAATTAAGAGGGAAGCATGATCAGATTCAGAGGAAAGACATGACAATATTTCTTATTACAGTCAGTAAAAGATCTCAATCACCTTTTCCACAAAAACCTTACATCAAACACTATGTAATTCAGGCATTTACAGAGACAGATACAAGGCACAGGGGAGGGAAAACATGCTGTCAATTAATAGGCTGATGCATAGTGCGGTTACATGATAGTTGAGGACAGGAATCTGGTTAGAGGAAAAACCTTGCATAGCACTTTTTAACTCACAGACTCTGAAGATAATTTCATCAAGAGTTCTGGCCCTGGTGTTCCGACGAGCATCATGATTAACTTCAACTGATCAATGTCTACCAGCACACGTTAAAGGAAGACCAGACGCTGGATGAGGGGAAAGTTTCCGCTCCAACTCATCACTTAGAAAACATTTATGACATTCACTTTTGTTTTGTAAAGAAAAGAGAATAAAACGCATTTAAGAGAATGCAGAATGATAAAAACAGGAGGAAGTGGAAGCAGTAGACAGCCAGCTGGTACACCGACTTACAAGTTCAGTCATTGGTCAGACAATGCTGCCAGGAGAAGAGGAAAAAACAAAACTGTAAGCACAGATACTGCAGATCTTAGAGCTAAAGTTTTATATAAAGACTGGTCATAGCGCAGGCCAATAATGCATGCTAACAGGGTAGAGGGAACTGAAGAATGACAGTGTGAAAGGTGTGAAGCAAAAGGGAATAGTGGAAACATGACTATTACATGCGTCATTAAAAAAGCCTTTCATTGCATTGCATTGTGAAGAGAAAAGCAGGTTTTCAGAAGAGGAGAGAACCATTACCATGGTCTCTGTGCTGGCAGAAACATAATATTATAAATCAGTGCCTCTACAACAATGTAAATATCAGTTTAATCGACTTTATTTGTTATGCAAATGGTGTGTCCTTTTCTCACCGACTAAGAACGCTCTGCATATACTGTACTCTCAAACAAAAAGGATACGGTCAGTACCAGGAAACAGAGTTCTGCCAGTGAGAAGTTCTGCCATTATACATCCCACTGACCAAATATCCACTGAAACAAACACATGACACAAATATGATGAATCATGTCAAACAATTCTTCTCTCAGATATCAGATCAAGAGGATTTTTTAACTGTCATCTACCTGTCATGTTGTAATGCATCCAGTTCAACATGATCTCTGGGGCTCGATACCAGCGTGTGGCTACGTAGCCAGTCATCTCATCATCGGTGTGGCGTGCCAAACCAAAGTCCAAAATCTGACAAAAAGCAAAAAAAAAAAGGCAGCACTGTTTGCAACACACATGTGCAGGTAATTTGAAGATACAGTGATGTCCTGAATAAGAGCAGCAGTTCACTGACCTTCAGCTCACAGTCTTCATTCACTGCCAAGTTACTTGGTTTCAAATCCTGAGGGGAGCAAACCCATGAAGGAGAGGCGATGTGATTTTAACTTTAGATGGTGAGCAGTCTGGATAGTTTTTGTAAAACCTCCACTCTCTTGCATGTTTACACAAGTCTGATTCTGTCATGTAGAAGAATTTTTAACCCTGACACATTTTTTTCTTCCAATCAGGGTCAAAGACACACTAACATTTGTCTGACACAAATTAAACGTAACACTTACTCTATGAATGATGTCTGCTGAGTGGATATACTGCAGAGACAGAGAAAGATGTGCATTAAATCACATTATCAGTTTAAAGTAGTCATGATTCACAACAACAAAAAACATCAGAGGCACTGCAGTACAATGTATAAAGAATGGATTCATCTCACTAAACATAATGATCTGTACCTGTTCTGTTGACAGAACAACATGCAGCAGCACAGCTGGTAGTTGGTGGTGTGTGCTGTGCTGATATATACCTATTACAGAAGTACATAGTGTATGCCATGTTAAGAATACTAAAATAAGTGTGGCTGCAGATATGCACGTCATCATGGCTTGGCACAACTAAAGCAAACCAACACAGGAAATTGGAAAAAAATCCTGTATTACTTGTCCTGCCCCACAGTCGTTCATTAGTGTCATCACTGTGAGGTTACAGCAGAGTTCTATTTTATCGTGCCAAGCTAAGCAGAAATGAGTAGCACTGATCTTGTCATAAACTTCTCAGGAAGTGATATTTCCCAAAATGTGGACCTCACCTTTAACCCTCGGAGGATCTGGTATATGAGGAACTGCACATGGTCATCTGTTAGTTTCTGACATTTCACTATGTTGTTGAGATCTGCTCCCATTAGGTGAGTCACAAGATACCTGCCAAACACAAAAGACTGTCAGCGCAAGACCAGAAATGTTGTCTCACTTCATAACAAGCCAGATGGCTATAAAACAAATATATTTGCACTTCCAAACAAATTCAATTAAAGTTGTTTGCAGCCTGCAACTAATTTCCCATATGGCTATGTGAGTTTAAACCGGTTTAGCTCCTAGTTCTTTTTATTCTCATTTATCTCCAGAGGCACATGAAAGGCCAAGCCCTTCACAAATGGAATGTCATTTTACAGCACACAACAGATAAATGAGCTTAATAGTACTGCATCAGTGGATAATTCAAGTCTAATCCCTGAGCTGTTTAAAATGCCAAAACAGCAATTGTGGAAAAAAAGGTGGGAGCAGGATGCTAGAGGCTAGATTTGGAGCCAAAACTCACAGAGCCATGCGCTGCTCTGTCAGTCTGTCGCTCAACAAATACCTGTTTCATGAATACTCTTCTATTCTCACACAGTGCAGGGAGTAAGGGTTTAATATAGTTCCTGGTTATGCTTGAACTTGTTGTCAGCAGCACACACAGAGACACTGACACTCTGCAAAGTTCACCCACCATGAAAAACGGCATATAAATAGTGACCTCTGTTTTCCTCCTATAGAAACGTTGCTGGAACGCTGAGCTGCTTCAACCACTGTGTTGTGACTCAGGCTGTATTTTTAGAGCAGAGGGGAACCACACTTGGAGTACCTGCATATCTGAGATTTTTCTTTTAGATTACACTGCAAGCAGAACACTTTAAATGTTCTAGTAGAAGTGCAGATATATAGAGAGACGACAACTCGCCAACCCACTTATTTATTCTCACTCTCTCTTATCCACGCAGGCTCACTCTCATACACGTGTGACCTCATATTGCCTTAGTCCTGCATGACATTATACTAATCTTGGAGGAGGGTGGGGCAGCTCTCCATTGCAACAGTAAAGAGAACCACTGCTGCTTAAAGTGTCAAAGACAAAAGACTTCACAAAAGTTTTAGCGTTCATATGCACTCTTCAGTTCCAATAAAGGACATACTGCAACTGAAAATTTGCAGCACATGTACTCCTTTATCCCTGTCACACAGGTGATAAGAAAATAAAAAAGTTAATTAAAAAGGGACCATAGTTCTTCACTTCACTTTACTCTCAAAATGTAGTGCCTACACTGCTATGCAGTTTCAACAAACTACAGCCCCTCCATGAGCCCAAGTAGACTTTTTTTCCACATTAAAATGTTTCTCTACTTATGTGACTAAGGCCTGGATTGTTCTTTCTGCACCATGTGATTTAAATTTCATAAACAGATGAGAATAACCAGATGATTTTGAGCATATTTCCAATCATTATGCATGTGTATGTGTCTGTGCAGTTACACTGAGGATGCCACTTTGTAGCAAACAAGTAAGTTGCTCTCTCTTAATCTCAGCTAAACAATTTCCTGGGGAAACCCAACACAACCACAGATTGCCTAACAAACTCAAATATTTACTGTATGTGCATATTGTTTTGCAAATTGCATAATGCAACTTGGCCAATTTTTGTTAGCCTTACAGCAAAGGCAGCACAGCACACACATATAACCTAAGGACTGAGTAATTGTCTAGCTGCTCACTTCCCATTTGTAACAACTTTCAGCATCAATAAACAATTACTACCTGTTTTCCAGAAGCAAAGCAGCTATGGTACACTATGTTTCACGCAGTCAGAATCCAGGAAACACAAGGAAGGAAACTAGAGTCAGCCAGAGTGAATAGCTAACAGACTGGACAGTCTAAAAAATGTTCCAGTGTGTTTTGGCTGCTGGACTGCCCCCAGGTGTTTTCCAACCAGAGCAGGGAGTATCTGCTGCCGAGAAACTGCACTTTTTATATCACTGTTCTTAAATTTTGTGTTGTAGTGTTGTACTCCAGTCCAGAAAGTACACCAACAGCAAAACATGTGATTTAGGTAATGATTTCAACTTACACATCAGTGAATTCCTTCAGACTTGTAGCAGGGCTGAAGACATCTAAGAGTCCAATTACCTGCAAAATATAAAACTCACTTTAAAATTATCAGCACAAAGGCCAGGAATTATCATAAAACTTTTAACAAACACTATGATGCACTGGATAACAAGCAGAAGTTCTTCATTCGCTTTTTCTAGCACACAGAATTAAGGGAAGGAAAACATGTCTGCTCACATTTTCATGTTTCATATGTTTAAGCAACCGCAGCTCTCTGTAAGTCCTTTTGGCATGGATGATGGACTGAAACGGCCGAGACAGCTTCTTCACAGCAACTTTTAAGCCGGTCTTTTTATCATATGCAGAACTGTTGGGGAAAAAATATTTAAATCTCATTACAATTCATATCATGCAAGACTTTAATATGTTCTGATCAGAACCTACAAGTGATAAATGTTTACTTGTGATTTTTACTTATGGCTCAATAGCATTTAAAAAGGGAGTTTGTGCTTTTTAGGCAGACAAAGGGTTTC
This sequence comes from Parambassis ranga, assembly GCF_900634625.1. Classification (NCBI taxonomy): domain Eukaryota; kingdom Metazoa; phylum Chordata; class Actinopteri; family Ambassidae; genus Parambassis; species Parambassis ranga. Next base: position 10,228,736 of record NC_041028.1, on the reverse strand, counting down.
ATATGGGTCGAGTTTGTTCTCAAACCTAAATTAGGTGCAGTAAGAGCTGCTGAAGGCTGGGAAAGTGCAACATCAGCAGAAAATGTCATCTCTCAGCATATTGGGAGCAGCCTGGGCTGCAGTCTGTCCTCCTCTCTGAAGACAGACTGTCTCTAACCCAAAACCAACACTTCTGCCTGCTCAGCTCACCTGACAGTAGTCAACACTGACAGTCAGCCTTGAGTGTCAGGGATAACAACACTATCCACATACATTTACCACATGAAATATCGATTGTTTATCTGTGTTAAGCAATGTTTTTACTATTAAAAAAATGTTTAATGTGTTCCACATGTTCCACAAGGAGAGAATAAAGCTCAGCCAAAGAAATAGCTATCAAGTTATCCAAGTGGAAATCTGGCCATGATCAAATCTATGATCTGTCACACTGTCTGCCACCCTTCCACCTTTGGACAAAAATACTACATGATGCAGTCAGTTTATGAATAATTCAGATGAGTCAACTTCAGATTAACATGAATGACTAAACTTTACAACAATGTTTTGTAGGTGCAGTTTCAGAGTAAAATAACAGGGAACAGTAAACTTAAAGCCATCGTGTAAACCAGGGCACGGCTTGAGGGAAAAAAAACGAAAAACAATCACAGTCAATGCACTGGTGAGCAGCCAGTAATCTGACCAGCAACAGATTATCCTATTGCCCAGCAACAGCACAGCTGTCCGCTTCTTTCTTGTGAAAGCTTACCTTTGCCTTTGCAGGGAGCACTAGGAAAATAAACCTCAAATTACCACCAGTCTTTTGTTAAGACTTTGAACATGGTCTTCCTCTCAGTGCTGCGGTTTGTTTACATTACTGAAAACATGCATTCAATTGTATAAAAGACGAGTGATCACCAAGATGTTTGTATTGAGAATAGGAGGGCCATTAAAAGATATTCATGTTGACAATCATCAATTGTTTGAGATTTGCAGGATTATGAAAGCTGCCCTTTTAAGCTGTATTACAGTTAAACCATACAATTGTTTGAAGGCAGGCTGCAATTATTCTCACGAACATTAATTTTATATAACACTTATAAAATATTAGAAAACTGGAAAATACTAACTTGAACAAAACAGAAAAGCTCCATATTGGAAAAAACTGTATTGTACTGTATGTACTGTATTATCCTCCTGACTTATCAAATGTTGGTATAGTAACCTGTGGAAAACTTGAAGTGCAGCTAAAATGTGTGTAATTAGTAATAGAGGTCAGCTATATGACTATATGAGTAATATAACTTTCTGTAAGCGAATGGTTTCCTGCTCTTTGACTTGTTATATATTAGAAGTTAAAATGCCACTAGCTACTAATACTCGATATAACCGAACATAAGTGGTTTTCTTGTTGAACGACACATCGTGGCTCCACCTTGCTAGCCAACAATCAGGACGAGCTAACCTAACTTTAGCCTCAGACACACAGGCCTCGTTTAAATGAATGGAGGTTAAGTTGGGTGACTAAGCTACCTCCAGCACACTTCACGTAACTTTAATTTACACAAAAGTGATTTACCAAACAGATCCGTAGGCACCAGAGCCAACCGGGGACAGGTTTTGGTACCGGTCCGGGACTTCCCATATAGTCTTGTTGACCTCCTGTCGATAAAACTTGGGTCTCTCTTTCTGCGACATTCCTGCAGAACCAACTGCCGAACACCAACCGACTTTCCGCTGTGATGAGAGTACTCCGAGCCGTGCAGAGTTCAACTTTACTCAAGTTACAAAAAGAGGCGCTAAATTACACGTTTTCCGCTGATGTTACACTTGATACAACCTAAAGTTCCTGGGTCGCCTTCTTGTGAAATGTTGCAGAATCACCGTCTGCGGCGTGCACGCTTTTAATTCTTCTAGCTGTTTGTTCCTCACTCTGCTGGCTTTCAGACTGCTGAGACTTCAGCCCGCTTACAACACACCGCGAAATCTCGCGATAACTACGTACAGCTGAGTAACGAGAGGACGGGACCTGTGCTGCCTTCAGGTGCTTCCGGAAAAATAAAGTTAAAAAAGAACGGTTGTCCATTACCCCTTAAGGAATAATTGACACCACCTATTAACAAAATAATTATCATCAAATGTTTTTATCTAACATAACAAATCATAAACCACAAATGTTAATTAAAATAGTGTACTATTAATAAGCTACATTCAAACGATATTAAATTCTGAACTGTGCTAAAATATTACAGCTTAGTAAAATGTGTGGATAAGATATTTAAGTTCATCCATGAAATATTTTATGATTTATATATTGATGTGAATTGATATGTATTTTTTATGCATAATTTTTTCATGCATGTACAGTATATTGAGCAATCAATTATAAAACATCTTTCACATGTGCATTATTCTCCTTTTTTGGCAAGATAGAATTTACTCTTATTTATCTTATTTAAACTAAAAACCACTTTCTTTTTTAATATATTTCATTTTTTTATGTTCTGCAACAAAAAGAAAAAAAATCCATAAGGCAGCATTAGAGGACATGATGAATGCCTACAGCTGTACATGTTGACTTTTTATGCTAGAAAATGTCTTCACAATTAAGCATAACTGGACACAGACACAGAAGTTTAACCTTTGGCAAATAATAAAACTCAACATGGCATGGATTCCACAAAAAAAGTAATCAAACAAACAAAAAAAAGCAAATTTACACTCACAGTTTTGCACAATATTCCAGCCATTCACAAAAAAAGTGTAACTTTATCCTTAATTTAGATGTCAGATCCTTTTTGAAAAACACACATAGTCTCTACAGTATATCCCCAATATGGAGACTAATATTGTACCTCAACATTACGACTGGCAATCTAATAGCAATCCAACGTGTGACAAGTAATAGGTCTACTAAGTAAAATATACCACTGGTTATACTATCTTACAACTCCCTCAGTGAGGCTAACATCTCTAACAAAAACCATTATTTTAGCTGCCTCCTCCTACATCTCTGTTTTCTGAAGCCACAGAGACATCAGAGCTGCAGTGATGTTAAACGTGATGAACACTTCCTCTGTGCTTTGGTAGAAAGAACAGTTCAACCTCTAAATTCAACGTCATCGGAATCTTCCTCTTCTTGTTGCTGAAGTAAAGACGATGACTTAAGTGGGACCGAGTCAAATCCATCTGATGTCCTCTGAAAACAAATTAATACAACATCAAGCATTGTCAGTTTCCTTGAGGGGACATTATTTATCATTATTATTGAATGAGTTTTGGATCCAGACACCACAAAAAAGTACATTTCACTATGCCTGTATGCCCTTTGCTTTGGCTCTCCTCCAAACTAGCTACCTTTTGATAATTTAATTTTAAATTCAGTGTCTGTAGCTTTAAATGTAATTAGCTGCTGTTGTTCCCACCCCGCCCTGGATAAGGGGGTTTTCTCTCCTGCTGTTACAAAAACACAGGTGTAGTATTCATTTGATGCACTTAAGTTTGGGATTTATCCTTTAATCACAAGGGGCTACAAACTGGAATGACTATATTTTCCAAAACATTAAAAAAAGTTTGTTTTTCTAAAAATATGTAGCTCAGTGTGAATGGAAATGGAAGGTGATTCTGACCTCTCGAGAGAAAGACTTCATTTTGGTGAAAAAGGATTTCCTTGTGAAGTCAATGATGTCATCCTCTACATCTTCTCCCTCCATTATTGCACAGCTATCTGCAGTGGGCAGCTCACACTCTTTACCTCCAGAGCTAATCATCAGCTTGGAGTATTTATACTGCAGCCTGCAGACGAAGGGACACGAGAGCAAGATCAGTTTTTATAGTATAAGACTTCCAAGAAACACAAAGGTAATTTGAAAAAAACTTAAGTCTCACTTGCGTGTCTTCTTCCAAAAGTAACAGCTGATACTAATGAGCAGAACAGCAGCGAGCGATCCTGTGGAAACACCGAACTTGAGCCAGAAATCCAAAGTCACACAAGCAGTGACTTTTTGTGCTGGCAGCGAGTCTCCTCCATAACACTGCAGAGGCTGCTGCCACACATAGGTGGTCCTCTGAAACACACACAGACACATGTTATCAGATTTTTATTTCTTGATTTTTTTTTTCATTTTGAAAAATACAAATGTTTTTGTGTCTGCTCTCTGATCAGAAACAACAGGACATATAAAACATCACATGGCTCCTTCATGGCTGTAATTCAAAAGACCCTTCTCCTTATATTTCTGTCCAGATATGCATCTGTACCTGTATTCCCTGGATGCAAGCACTGACGATCTCTCTGTAGTGGTTTTCTGTGCAGACTGGACACGCATGCTGGCTCTCCCATAGGAAGTGGAAAGTACAACCATCACATGTCCCTTCTGAACAGTTACTGCAGCAGAAACGAGGGAAGAGGGAAGTTTACCTCCAAGGTGTCACTTTGTCCACAGGTCATGTGGACACATGTGAGTGTAAATGTGACCCTTGTTCATGAGCAGCACTCATCAGGTACCTTGGCAGTGTGATGTGGTCTTTAGCTGTTACTGTGGGATTGCATCTCAGACGGATGGAGGCTGACCTGCCATGTTTACAAGCCTGAGTTGTATCACTGGACCTGGAAACAGCACAAACATGATTATCATAAGTAACCATTTTCATCATAACGTCTATTTAAAACCCCATTATTATATCACCTCCAGCTTAAAGAAATACATGAAAACTGGGATCTTATTTACTTGTAATAGAATATGACATCTGGCAGGTTGGATGCTGACGGGAACAACCAGGCTGGAGAAGAGATGCCATGTAGGGACGTCTCAGTAGTGACACCTTCAGGGATAGAAGACATATTTTTATTTTTTTATTTTATCTTTTCTATCTGAAGACAGTTTCAGATGCCTGCAGAAGCAGGGAAACCACACAGGTGACACTGGCGGCATGTGCTGCAAACATTTACAAATATAACTTCTTAATTTAAAGACAATAGACCGCTACATAAATCATGTTCATACCAATGAGTGTGTCACCAATAAGGAAAGGCTGGGAGGAAACAATGCTCTGACTCCTAATGTCAGAGGGAACCACAGTGGACTGACAGATGTAACCTTTGACCTCTCTTTCACTCGCCGTCACATTGTCCACACAGGAAGCTGGCTTTCTACTCTGGAAGAGAAACACAGCAAGGTAACATATACGTCTGAATTTCACCAATCAGAGAACCATCAGTGGGATCAGAGTCCTCTCACCTCCGCCCCGCAGAGACCTATGTTGTAGCGTTGGAAATATCGCAGGCCTTTGGTGGTGAAGCGGGGGCTGCTCTGGAAGCCGGTGACATTGACCAGAGGAGAGAAGTTGTATTGCAGAGAGGCTCCTCCTGTCGTCTGTACTTTCAGCATACAGTCACTAAGACAAGCTGTCTGTGCCTGGAGCAGAGGGGACACATTACAGCCTGTTTACAGTGGAACACACATCCATCACTGATATTCCGTACCTTGTTTCTCCTTGTGTTTGGTCCACACTGAATACAAGCAGCCTCTCCAATGGACTGATCGACCCTGATGAAGGTGTTTGGTGGGCAGCTCTTACATACTCCTGTCTTATTGACCATGTAGTGACCCGGTGGGCAGGGAACACAGGCGGAGCTGGACTGAGCTGACGTCAGAGCACAGCGGCGACACTCTGAGGCCACACCTCCGATCACATTGGTAATGTGGATGGAGTAGATCTTTGCAATATCACCACTGTTCTTCCTCTCCTGAAGAAAGAGAAAGACAATGAGTCATTGTCTGTTTTATAGTCAGTACAACACAGGGACACAAAGAACCAGAGGTGGTTTTTGAAGAAGCCACTCTGCTCCATAGTGCCCCCTAGATGTTAGTTTAACTATACCTCTTCCAGTTATAAAGAAAAGGAGAACCCTCCATATCATATAAAAATGACCTGACTGTTGACATGTGTGTCTCACCATGTTAAATTCCTCTGTGCGCTGAAATGTCCAGGTGAAGCTGACAGTGCTGTTGCTCTGGATCTGGTAGGAGTATGACTGCTTCCCACTGGTGCCTTTCCAGTGCTCCACCACATCGTTATTCCACTGATTGTAACCCTACACACAAACACACCTATATTTATATAGAGTTACGCTTTTTTTTATTTTTAAATATATTGTAGCCTACTTCCTCAGGCATTTGTGTGACAGAGGTGTTTTCTCTCACCGCCAGAAAGTACAATTTGCAGTCAGCTGTACACCTGGTCTCAAAGACAAAGGTGATGCGTGATAGTTCAGTCCTTTCATTGTCGTTAGCCATGGAGTGAGGCAGCCTGCAGTGACAAGCAACATTTTATTATTGTTTTTCTATTAAAGAAAATGTACAAATGTACAAATCTGGACTTCACTTGTATCCAGGGACGCTGAGTGTGAGCATCTGATAGTCTGTGTCCTGATCACCGGGGGTGGTGTACACATATTCTCCAGCTACCTCCCATGCTGCCATTACAGAAAATAAACACAGCATGTTTTAATTATTGGAAAGCAAACTTCAGTGTCATTTTAAATCAACTCACACTGCTGTCTCTGTGCTATGCCTAAAAATAATTGAAATAACTATGGCGGAATGGTACACTTGGTTTGTTATTACTCACCAGTGGTGTGGTCAGGGCTGCTAAACTCTTGGCGAAAGACGGAGCTCCTCATGGTGGTTGGCATGGTGTTCCACCATTTATACTCCAGGCCAACCACGGGCTCTGTGCCAGCAGGACACTCGGTGCAAACTGCGAATGAATAAATCTTCATTGTATCAGAGCTTACATAAAACTGAATTCTGAGCACAGATAAGAGTCAAAATTGTACATTGCACATCATGGCCTGTAGCCAGGATCAATTATTGGAACAATAACTACAGGTTTTTATGGCTTTTAGAGCTTTGATGTAAGTGAATGCAACACCCAGTCCACAACAATAAACAAATGTAGTCTACTGATTCTGTACCTGTTCCATTGGAGTGGAACTCGGTGCTGCAGGGTTCACAGGTGGAGGAGTTGGTGACAAAGAAACCTGGATTACATGGTGGACACGTTTGCTTCTCCCCTGATGCAGGAAGCTTCACTGCTCCTTCAACAGTCTCGCTGCAGATCTTTGGCTCGATCCACTTGTACATGAGCTGAGTCTGAGACACACAACCCAGCACACATGAATACATGAAAAAAGCCGCCTGCAGCTCTGTCGCGCAATTAGCCAAGTCATTTATATTTACGGACACCTAATAGTCACAGCAGATGGCTGATCCACACCCCGTTTTTCAACATTACCTGTCCCTTAGAGTCGCAGGGGGTGTGTGTGTAGAAGTAGTCACGGTTTGTACATACAGGTCTTGTTTTGCAGCTCCCCGAACCAGCCTCTGGAAAAATAAAGAGCAAGTCAGGACAAACAGCCAGAGGGGGTGGGGGGGTGCAGGGGGAGGGACTCAGCTCACATTAATATCCAGTGATAAGAAAAACTTTGAAACCACACGTAACCAATAAAGCAGTACAAGTTGTATGTAACAGTCTGCAAGAATTCAGTCAGTGATTTAATCTATGTAATAATGCAAACAGGCATACCTGAGTATTTATCTGGGTCACACTCATGGCAAACTGTGGCACCCTTGTTGGAGTAACTACCAGCAGGACATGGAGTGCAGCGAGCGGATCCTTGCTTTGCACTGTAGGTGCCAGGTTTACAGTGGAAACACTCTGACGTGTAGGCAACCCCTGGAGGAAAACCACGAATCCACTTTTAATCATTGACAGAAACACAGAGGGAGTCAAGCACATGTTTTGAATGGCTGCACACACACACACACACACATTTATATACACTCATATATATAACATACTCCTACCTGACACCTGAATGTTTCTTAGCAGCACAGGTTTGAGAGCGCTGCCCTGCAGAGAGTACGCTGTGGTCCGCCAGTACAGCACATTGTTGCCTTTTCTCAGGTCCACCTGCACAGACAGGGTCAGAGAGACATGCCAGGCAGAAGCCAGCAGGTGTGATCTAGCACTAAACCCCCACTCAGACAAACCTTGTATTGACTCCAGCTGCTCTCTGAGATCTTCATCCAGCGACTGTCTGAATCTGTAGACTGGCACTGGTCATTCTGAACCTGCAGCAGACATGAGAAAGGTTCATCAACTACTCACCTCTGAAAACATCTTTGTTAGTAACAGACATGTATCCACTTACAAAGAACTCAAAGTAGATGCTGCTGTCTGGGTAGAAGTATTCAAAGGAGAGAGTGCCTGGTTTCTTTAAGCTCACAGCGTAGGACAGCGTTGCAGTGCACTCGTCTGTGTTTGATGCTATGTATTCACCCTTTGGTATCCAGGTTGAGCTGCAGAAGATATCATCAGTATGACAAGCTTCTTTAAACCAACAAACACAGACAGATCTGAGAGGTGCACAAAACGATAGAAGTGCCCATACTTAGAGCAGTCTGTGTGAGCGTTGCCCTCGTTTGTTGTCACCCCGTGAGTGACAAAGCCTGTGGGCAGGGTGTCCCACTCATCAAAGGCCACGCCAGTACCCAGGGAGAAGGTCCCCGCAGCACACTTCTGACACTGCTGTGACTGCATGTCCAGGAACTCCCCTTCACTACAGGAGAAGGCTATAGGAGGTAAAACACAAGAAACATTGTAAAGTCTTCATGGAGATATTCATGAACAACCTATAGATGCTGTGGCACAGACTGAAGCTTTCTCAAATAAGATGTCACTTACTGCACTGGGTGCCTTTGACTGGATCTGGGAGGCCTGTGCACGTGTCACCTTTGTTGGGAACAGCTACCCTCCATCTCGACCCGAGTACGTCACACTCTGTGTACTCAAAGTGATAGTCTGACTGTGGGAATGAAACACACATGTGAGGTTCACACAGCCGGATCAAGACACACAATGAGAGCAAATGAACAGCAAAACAAGAGGTGAGGAGGGATAGGTTACAAAAGAAAAGAAGTTTTATCCAAACAACAGTGCAGCCACTTTAAAATATGAAGATATTTGTTGCAGCTCTGTAAAGAAATGCAGGTCAGTGTACACATGAAACAGAAATGTGTGTAAAATAAGAAGACTAGACATGTTTCTAGAATTCTTTAGTCTCCAAACCAGACCAGCCTCTTTTCTAAATAATAGCTGAGGCTAATATTTGCTTAGGAAGCGGTCTCAGCTGCTTTAATCTCACTTATCAAGGATGTGCAGTTGCTTCTCTGCTGCCTTCGGGGGTTATTTGCTTATTCAAGTGAAAAGTTGATTCACCCGATCCCTCTGTAAACATTTGATTTCAGTGTTGTTGCAGAACATTGGTGACATCAGGAGTTGCTGTGTGTGTCAGTCATGCTTGGATACCTTTTTAGACATCCGACTGACAAACACTGTCCCACCCACATGGATGTAAACTGGGACGAGGTTTAACAATGAAGGTTACAAGTCATGAACGCTGACCAGGCCCAGCGTGTAATCTTGAAATCTGGTCAACAACCAGGTGTCGTGTTCCAATGAAGGTCACTTAAACACACCAATCTAAACCCACACACAGCCTATAGGGATTAATAGTTAACAGAAACAGGGCATTAGCAGCACTCCTCTGTGTCTGTGTTTTCTATTAGAGCTGCTACATTAGCTGTGTTTGAAGTATCGAATGTTCTGAATGGGTTGGAGGATCTGATGTAAAAATGCATCAAACTGGAGATGTGCCATCGCTTAATTGCCTTCTTTCAACAAACATGAGGAAACCACGGCAACGGGACATCATGACCGCTGTGCCTCATGGTCAAAAAACTGGCATGGAAACTGACTCCTCCTGGTGAAAGGAGCAGCTGTCTTAACCTCCTACAGCCTGTCCTACACACACACACACACACACACACACACACCAAACTCTGCTGATAGAAGGGTCTAGTTTTGGGTATTATCACAGTTGTTATGAAAATTAAAAGCAGATAAGAAGGCATGAGGAGCGGACAATGGAACTTCTAGTAAAACAAACATCTGATAACAACACATGGAGCTCTCACCGGTGAAACATATGCTCATTTCTCACACATAAAATAAGAAGTAGGGTAAAGGTTTGTGAGTAAAACAAACTGCTGTTGAATTCTACAAATTCAAACTCGAAATTTAGTTCAGACCTTTCCTTTGTGAAATTTTGAGTGCTTCAGTTTATACAATTTGAACATGTTCCAGGATGCGGTATAGGTGCATCTGGACAAAGCTGTTACAATGCCCTCATCTTTATTTTGAAGTGTATCATGTCTCTCTGCACCTTAGAACGTGTTTGATATTTCAGTTTTTATCTACACAGCTCATCAAAAGAATCGACACGATATGAATAACAGAATGTAACTTTTAAATGGGTTCATCTCCTCACCTCTTTGCACATGGGCAGATCCGCAGAGGTTTGTGCAAAAAGCAGCCACAGGATGAAGTGGCTGAGCTGTGTCAGGTCTCGCTGCATCGTCGCTCGCTGTTCTGTGCTGGAGTGATGGAGAATGACCTGCACGCACCCTCAGGTGCTGCCCTACCAGAGGCTGGATGGAGGCGGGGCCTCTCTCACACCTGTCAACAAACTCTAGGAGGTGATTAGCTGGATGGTTTTTACTCTGGGTGTGTTTTTATCTGACCTCTGCAGGACACAGAGTGGTACATGGCATGCTTCTTTATAAGGCAGTAACAAAATTAGATGTGAAAATGTATTTTTGTAGACATTCCAACCCAGGAATGGACGCATAAGATAATTTATATTTATTCTGATATTCATGATACCATCAATCAAAATTGAATGATTGAAACTAAACACACACCTTTGATCATTACAAATTATTTGAGATCATATTCTGTATATGTTTATTATTTCACTTGAAAATATAGAACTTTTGTCACACTGGTATGTTTGCCATTTTGTGACGTTTCCCTTTTAGAATGTAATTGTCCAAATAGTTAAAGGTTAAACTTTTACTCAAGAGGAAAGATTATTTGCGCCTGTACAAATATGAAACTCATCTTTCTTTTTTCTGTTGTGCAACATAGCAAATCCCTCCCAGCAAGAGGAACCCTGGAATCGTCTCCAAAAGCAAGAACTTAGGCCAGCAAACAGCTGGTGTCATGAGGACCAGGTAAGCTACATGGAGCAAACAGGAGAAAGGCTAATGCGCTCCCTTCTTTGAAAAAACAAAAAATTTTGTTCTTTAAACTTAGGCTCTGCAGTCTGGAGTTAATGCTCAAGGCTGTCTTCAATCCTGGCAAAGAACTTCACGGTGACAGGAAGCAGGTTGTCCAGCAGCAGACCATCTCTAAAGGCCAAAAGTGAGTTTCTGTGATGCAGTGTATCTCCAATATTTCAACTATGTTCATCATTTGATGTTTGTTTACTTTGTATAGAAAACAGGCAGAACTGAAGGAGTACATAGTGACAAATGAACATGGTATTAGACTCCACAAACAGCAATGCTCCATTTACAACACTATGTGACACTTTTTACAGGTGAAGTCTGATCATTATCCAGTTTGTCGAGGCAGACGATCCAGGTTACACCCACTGATTCTATGTCTGTTGTGGGGTGTGTCTTAAATACAAACACAATGGCCACTGTTCCCCTCCACAGATCTTTTCAAACAGGGGCTAAGCAAGGCAACACAATGGCATCTTGAACTCAGCATGAAGCCGCTCATCTCCAACCACAGACCGATTACAATAAACGAGTTGTTTCAGAGCAAATACTAACAAACCCATGTAGCCAGCATTTTATTCAAATACTCTGTATAAACATATGACTTTAACTGCTAATAATTATTTTTGTATTATCCAAAGTGTTTGTTGGTTTTGTTACATCTCAACAAAGAAAATGTGCAAAAGTCGAAGCGAACATGAACATCTCTTCTTTTAAAGGTACTTTGAAGGTAACTGAAGCATGAAAAAAAAATGTGTGGACAAAGTCAGTCTCCATGAATAAATAGGAGTTTCACTTTTTAAAGGTGTGAACTGGAAACAACAGGCAAGGCACTTCAATGCTGTACTTATGGATTCACGCATTAGCTTTCCTTCTACGACGCTGTTCAATAAAAGCCTTCAGGTCCCACTCACTCGGGGGAATCATTTTGGGACCATTATGAACGAAAAGCACTTTCATCTCCTTGGCGTATTGAAGATTCTGCAGCAGCTGGGAACAAACAGCAAGAAAGGAAGTTAAGGAAAATGGAAAGTGTACAAGCATGACAACTTCACACAAAAAAAGTTAAAGTTAAATTACTTTTTTGCCACTTGAGGGCTAAATACATGAGCCGGCTGGTTAGTAAACATTTGCTTATTCACAAATCCAGCTGTTCAGGAACCACATTAGCATGCACTAAAGTCTTGTTTTTAGCTAAATTATGAACAAAAGCGCAAATCGACCATCCTGTTGCCACACACAGTCACAGGTGAGCAGTCACCCCGGTAAAAACACTCACTTTTGGTGTTATAAAGAAATACTGGGAGGTCGTCTCTTTGCAGGCTGTGCGGACCACAATGTCAAAGACTCTTCTCTCGTTTACAGGATCCATTCCCTGCAGCAGATTAACACAAACACCTCATGTGAGCATACTGTAACGCTGACAGGCGATGGTAAACACCTTTAAAAAAAATCTTTCTGGGCCTTCGTAACAATTGTTCTCACAGTTTTTGAACCTGTAACTTTATGTTTAATCACTGTAATTTCAGTTCAGCTCCAGGATTGTTGTTATTGTCATCCTGCTGTGTTAGTGTGAGCATTAGAATGAGCCCTACCTGGTTGATCTCATCCACCACTCTGAAGGGGCAGCGATTGAGCTCCTGCAGGGCCATGAGGTAAAGAATTGTGGAGACGCTGCGCTCCCCTCCACTCTGATGGTAGGCTGTCAACTCATGGAGCTGAGTGCTGCTGTGGAATTTCACCCGAATACGGATCCCATATTTGTCATATTCCTCCTGCAATGAAAAGACAAAGTATCATAAAAATGTTTATCGTGTTGCTGTGATTATGTTTCAGGACATTTGCCCAAAAACTGACACATTTATTGTTGAGTGGCTAGACACTAGGTAACTGTGGAGAATCGACCAGTGGCAACGTCGCTCCACCACACCAACCCCCACCCCACCCCCAGAGCTCCCTGATACCCAGCAGCTAACAGATAAACAACAGATAAAATAGCTCCTGTCTGTGTTGCCACTGGTGTGTCTGCATTTACCTCATTCTCAGAGTGCAGATCAACCTCCCCTGCACACTGCATGGAGCGAAAGAACTCACTGAATTTGACATTTATCTGTTCAACCAGCTGCTTCAGAGGATTCAGCCAGCGCTCCTTAGCCTGTGACACATTTTATAACACGCAGATCAGCCATTCTGTGGTATAAGAAATAAACATTTCGGTGCATTTATTGCATTGACAATAGTCACACACCTCTGACATTTCCTGTCGGTACGAAGCCAGTGCTTTGTTCTTCACCTCCACCTCACTCTCCAGATGTTTGATCTCCTGCTCTCTCCTGCTGTACTCTTCAACAACCTGCAAGTTCAAGACAACAGAACACATTTGTTCACTTAAAATTGCTGATTACATGTTTCCTGAACTGTAATCATATTACTGCCACACTGAATTCACATACTCCCTTGTTTTTATAACACTTTCTGAGAATTAACTAAACACCCCTCTTTAACCAACTGAAAACTTGATTCTTATGCACCCTTACATTTTCACTGAGACCAGTGAAGCACTCCGCTCTGGACCTCTCTTCATTCAGCATGGCATCGATCTCATCCTGTGTGTCAGGAAGCTTGCTGAAAGCCTGCATCAACAAAAAAACAACCATCAACTAATATTATTATAACCTCTCAAGCCTCAGATTGAGCTGCACAACAAAGATAATTCTCTTTATAACATGACAGAAGGGAAAGGCTTCTTATGCAGCTATACTACTGCAGTAAATACTAACATTACACAGGTCTTCAGGTAATGACTCATTTAGCTGCATTCTACAGATCGACTTCGCTCTCTTCAACAGGCCTTTGCATTGTTCAGTCAGCTGAATCTTCCTCTGATCGAGTCGGCTGCATTTTTGCTGCAATAACACAGAAAAACATTAGTACACACAATGAGGCCTAGATAGAATAAATGAAGGACTACAGTGGTGGAAGCTCTGTAACAGGAAGGCTTTGCCTCCTGGTCCATAGTATAGTGCCTGTATAGGAGGGTTAAATACTTACATCAAGAGTCTTCAGTTCAGCAGAGCCTTCTCTACAGTCATTCTCCAACTTAGTCTTCTCCACAGCCAACCCCACTGTCTCCAAAGCCAAATACACCTTCTCCATAGTCAGCTTGGCTCTCAGCTAAAAATGATGGAGACCAGTAAAACTGAGGTCAAAGATGCAAATAATTACAGACAACTTAAAAAGATACGTTCTATCTTCAAATATAAATTAGAAAAACCATTAGCAATAAACATTGACATGATAATAGTAGAGGGTAGAGATGTGCAGTAACCAGGGAGCAAGATAGATAAAGCAAACATGATACCTTCATTTGTGTCATGAATGCAGTGACTATGGCCACCTTCTGGGCATTGACTGCTGCAATTTTCTCTTTAGTTTCCTCCTCAACCTTGTTCAGGTCAATGACATTCTGCTCCATCTGCTTCAGACTGAACACAAGAAGAAATTTAAGCAAACAATACAGATATTAGGAAATCATGATATAGAAGGACAATGAAATGAAAAGGTAGGATTACCTGTCCTGTTTGGTGCTGATTTTCTGTTCCAGTTGCCTCTTTTTCACCTTAAGTTCAGAGAGACGCTTCTTCTCTGCCAAGAGCTCATTGTCTTTGCGATCAAGAGCAGCGGCCTCATTCTGCAGGGCCCTCATTCGTTCATCGTTGTCTCGCAACTTTGACTCACAGACCTTGTTGTAGAGAAGATTAAGAATTCAGTCTTTTGCTCATTGAAAAAAATCTAAATGTAACAAACTGTGGAGGTACTACATTTTTACACAAACCCAGGTTAAAGAAAGGGGTTTGAGCTGTTTCTCACCTTCATCTCCTGCTCCAGCTGCCGTTTCTCCTCAGCATCTACAGTGATGGCGAGGTACTGGGCAGGGTGAATTACATTGTTACTGGTGCTTATCTGGTTGGAGTAAAGCGACCTCTTCACTGTGTACCTCTCATCTGTTGTGTAAAACACCTTGAGGTATGGCTCCTCAACCACCTGTGGGGTAACAACGTATATAAAGATGGAGGTGAATATTTTTACAAATCGGAAAAAAGTCCTAGCAGGGTGCTAATGAATGAAAAAGGAACTTACAGTTTTTATCATGGCTTTGGTTTGATCGTTGCCCACAGGCACATCATTCACCCTGTACTGGTGACACAGGTAACTCATCACCTCATCAGGGGCATCAAACATCTCACGGAGGAAAGTGAAGAACCCAAAGCGCCTGCAAATACATACAAAAAGTACACATGACATAACATTCACAGGCAGACACACACTGTAACTGCAGACATAAATACATGTTTTTATGAGTTCATATCACTATAAGCAAACCTAATTTTCTCTCACCTGATAGACTCAATATTTCGGGATGGCTGACGCTTGGAACACGACTCCTCTGGAGCAGCAATAGAATTGACCTTTAGGTTCATCCTGTCACGGACCTGAGGGTCAACAAATCCCAAAAGTTTGTCTTTGAGGGAGAAAAATGTGAACAGTCTCACACACACCCATGCAAAGGTAGAATTCGCCTGCTAAAAAAGCTTAACTAAAATTTGCACTAACCTCAACCATGAACTTCTCCATATCATCCTTCCTCTGGAAGACGAACGCTCGCATGTCATGGAATGAGATGTGGTTTTCCACGTACTTAGCCATGCGAGGATCTTTTACATTGATCTGTAAAAGAGTTAGGGTTCATCAAATTTCATGATACATGCTGCTTACAACTACCACATACCAAATAAATTATCTATCAGATATATTCATATGCAATTTAGAAATCTGTGTAGATGAGTTAATGTGAAGAGCTCACCACAAGCATCATGGGCTCACAGACATTTCCACCAAAGAGGTATTTGTTCTGCCTGAGCCACTGGAGGGCACTGTACGTGTCTTTGTGGCGTCCTCGCAGCTTCTCCTCTTTGGCATTCATGATGTTGTTCATGTCATTGAGCTTCCTTTCCAGCACTGCCAATAAAATCAAAAAGAATCTACATGAACCACTTTCATTCTAAAGGTAATGTTACCATCATTTGTTAATTTCATCATTGCCATCATTACTTAATTTTATGATTAATAAAGTAAATCTTAATCTTAAGGTGGTATGTCTGAATTTTAAGTATAAAATCGGATGTTTGTTTAAGGAAACCCACTTGTGCGTTCAGCAGTGAGATTGTTCTTCTCCCGACGCAAGTCAGTCTTCTCTCCTTCGATCTTGCCTCTCTCCTCCTGGTTGTGCCTTAGCTCAACATTAATTGCATTGATTTGTGGTGTCACGTCTGGTTGGTCGCCCACTTTAGAAAGTTCTGCCTTCAAGTCTTCAATGGTTCGTCTTGTGTTGCTGATTCGCTTCTGGTGGTCTTCCTCCTCCATCTGCTTCAGTCTCAGACTTTGTTTAATATTATCAGTCTGTAAAGCGGAGAGAGAAAGTAAAGTAAGAGAGTAAGTATGTATGCATCATTCAAACCTCTGTGCTTGAATAACACAGATTAAGCTCATTTTATTTCTAGATAAAGAGAGCAGTCTCACCTCATTGTGTTTTCGATCCAACTGATCTAGTTTTTGTTTGCACGTCAGAGAGGCTTCTTTGATGGCAGCAGTCTAAAAAATAAAATAAAATCACCAATCTCACCTTAACCATTATGATACAATAATGATTTAAAATTACAGTATATGCTCCTCTGTAGAAGAATGTGTTCAAAATCACTAGCCTCTATATTTAACTTTAAACATACTTCCCAGGCCAATGGCCACAGATGCTGCAGCACACTGACATAAAAGGTACACATTATTTTTTGTAAGCCTTTATTACATAAACTGTCACACCGCAGACTAATCAGAGAGTAATAAAATTTGCTTTGTCACCTTAGCCTTCATTTGTTCCTCAGTGGGCTTCAGCCGGCTTTCAATCTCCTGGATCTTCCTCAGCATGGGCACCTGGGCCTGCTTTAAAGTAGAAAGCTGCCTTTTGGCATCCTCTCGCTCCCTCTTCACACCCTCAAGCTCCTTACGGGTGGTCTCATACTCCTATTGTCACATAAAAACAGAAAAACACAGCCAAAATGCTCAAACAAATTCATTTTTTTCCTCCGAGAACATGCCCCCCCCATTCACTTACCACCCACGGTTTCTTCTTCTCAAGCAACTCAATCACATCCAGATGCCTCTTTTTTTCATAGTAACGATTCACATCGAGTTTGTTTCTCTCTATTCTTTGCTTGGCCTTCTCCAGGAAGTTGACCTTCTCCTTCAGAACGTTCTACAAACAAACAAACCACCAAAAGTAAGACAAAACTGATTACATAGGACATGAAAGCTAGTACAAGATGCAGCTCACAAGCTGAGCTTTATGTGTACCTCCAGTTCCCGTTCTCTGTTGCGGAAATTTTTGAGCTCACAGTGGTACTCGTACATCTCTGGTGGTCCAACTGACTTCTCAGTCGCCTCCAGCAACTCAATTTTGGACATTTTAGCAAACTCTCCCACTTTGTCCTGTCAATAACAGGAAAGAAACCATAAAAATAAAAAAAAACTCTAGAGCACACTTAAGCAGGTATTACTGTTCATCTGTGAAGCAGCAACACAAACACACCTGCGGCAGAAACTGACAGAGGTTGCTGACTTGAATGCGCAGACTCTTCACCTCTTCTTCCACCATTTTCTGATTGCAGTGTCTTCCATTCAGCATCCAAAGCGACTGATTGTTCTCCACTACGATCTCTCTCTTTATCACTGTGTTACCACCAGTTTTGTATCTTATGTAACAAAACAGGAGTTTGATCAAACAATCAGACAAGTTTTCCTTAAATACTCATGTGGTGCAGTTCCTATTTAAGCAGAAACTGTTTGATTGGAAAATGATGATTTATGATAGCATGATTAATATTTGCAAAACAGGCAAGACAAAATTTCACCTGTCTAATAACTCGGTTAACAAATAACATGTCCAATCACTTCCTGCATTACTTACAGTTCAATCTCTACAAAGCCTTTAGAACAGCCTTGTTTGACATAGAGCCCAACCTAAAAAAAAATGAATACAAATTATTCAAATCATCATCATAACTGCGATCAATTTACCAGAACCAGAACCCTTCCTTAGCCTTTTATTGTAGTCACTAGTCATTAGGTGATCAGAGTGCATCAACCTGCTGTTTACCTTGTCACCCCTGCCCAGAATGGCAGTCTTGCCAGCCAGACCCAGACAGATGGCACACACGATGCTGGACTTGCCAGTTCCGTTGGCTCCAACAATCATGTTCAGATTAGGTCCAGGATACACCACAGAGTAGTCATAGGTCCTGTCAGAGTACAGGTTAATGTTTCAGTGTCCTGACATGACGGCCACCTATCCTAACGTCGCAAAAGTGAATATTAAGATAGAAAATACAATATTTTGAGAGAGGGGATGTAATTTATACCATCAATATAATCGTAATGTGTTTGGCTGTTTGTTCAGGCTGTCCCAACACCTCTGTATAATAATGTCCCCAAGAGCTGAATGTTTTAAGTGTTGCGCAGCAGCAAAATAAGTTTGGCAGCTGTGTCACACCTGGTGTTAACGAAACGTTAACGGTTAACGGAGCCACTGAACCTGTTAGCTTGGTTTTTAGCAGTAAGTTCCCGTGAGCAGACAACAGCGTTACGTTTAAAGACGCCAATGCATCCTGTCACCGGTTCAAACAATGCTAATTAGCATGTATGCTAGATGACACCATGCAGCTTTATCTGTAAGGGTTAATGGAGCTTTTTTTCCAGGCTAACTTTCGTTTAGCAGAGAGAGCCGTCGAACAGACCTTGTTGTCAAAGAGCAGCGACTTACAGGAAGTTTTTCATGGTGATGCGGACTATGGAGCCCTCCACAAAGCGACTGTCCTCGTCTCTTCCTCCTCCTCCAGACTCATTGGGCTGCTTGTCAGTAGACTTATCTGCTACACTCTTATTGTGTGTTTGTGAGAGGACTTTCTGGCTAACTCTCTGTCTTTTGCTGGATTCAGCCATGGTGACAGTAGCTGGCTCCGCGGCTCTGCTCGTTCACGGGGTTCCTTTGCCTCGCGCGCTTCGCTGAGATCCTTTCACGAAGCCGATTGGAGGAAATGGATCACGTGATGCCAACGTCACCCATCAGTATCGATGGACACCAAAGTCCGATTCTTATCCACCCCGTTCACATCCTCACTGTGAAGAACACGTTCATCAACTCGTGTTACTGATAGTTTTTTTTATTTAGTGTCCCTCTCACCATTTAACAGATTACCGATACTCAAGTAGGATGAAAAGTTTGTGGGTGATGTGTGATATGATGGAATTTAAACAGTAGGAATGATACTTCTTAATACATACAGACAAAAAACGGCAATGATATCTTGCAACACTAATCCTCGACTTTGTGGCAACTCAACACTTGAGCACATATTACTTGTAGATGAACATTTTTATTTGGACTGAATGCTCGACCAACAATAATTTGGTCCAGGATAAGAAAAGGGTCACTGGAGTTAAAGGCCTGCATGTGGGGAGAAAGTTCTAGGTTCTTGAAGGCAACCAGACAAAAGAAAGAAGACTGGTAATTGTTGAAGGCAGCAATGTGTTGCATTTCTTGGATGCCAACTGATGTATAAAAAAAAAAAAACAAAACATAAAAGGGAAGGAAATAATCAGATGTAACTGAATAAAGTCACAGAGCACGGTCCCCTAAACTTGTAGGCCTATGTGCGGATGGTTCTCAGTGTATCTGTTGTTGAGGTATTTCTCCGTAGTTACTTTCTTCGCAGTTTCTGTAAACAAACACAGCATCTCCTCACAGGTCGTTCGATCTAAAGTCGCGTATCGTTCATGGCTCCGGGCTGCTTTTCGGCTGTGGTTAGATCAGAATCGCTTCTTTACTCATTGTCCATTGTGAAGCTTGAAATGAACTCAAGCTCAACCAGAACTAGTATATCTGATCAATTCATCACCTCTGACCACAGCACGAAGCGTGGAGGCCCCAAAGGTTACATCTCGCCAGCTGCTCATCGCCACGAAGGCTTGCGAGCGCTTTTCCTATCACCTCCGATCAGAGCAGAGCCAAACTCTGGCCGGATCAAATAAGATCACTGTGTAGGTTTTTAAGTTTCGGTAACACATTCATACACACAAACACCCCACATTCACGCACCAAACAACCGCCAAACATTCACTCACACACTCTTACCTCATACACACAAGCCACTCTCACTGAGGAACAAAGCGCTTCCGGGTCCGCTTAAAAGCCAAAAGCCGCATGGAATCATGGGAAATCTAGACCAGGCAACAGTGGTATGTCGACCTCCTGTGGCCATTCATGGAAGCACCTCATTTGTTTATTTAAAGCAAAGAAAACCCACTTAAATCCATTTAAAAGACATATTTAAATAAATAAATATTCCATATAATACATTATTATTTCATATACATATTTTAATAATACTTTTAATATACTTTAAATATTGTAAAAACACACACATAATTGTAACATAACATTTTTACAGTATTTCCCATGCTTTCAGGGATAATACCAAATTTGATTCTATATAATCAAATATAACACTTACGAACAGTAAAATGGCCTATGGCTGTATAAGAAATAAAACATTTTTTCAAATTCCCAAAAAATAGGTAGTGTTATGGTATATTTCTGAGCTGTAGTACAATGTGGCAAATACTGTCAAGGTAAATCTACCCAAAACATGTTTTTAATTTGTCTTATTTTTTACGCAGAATTCATATATAATCAGCCACAGATTTTTAATATCTTTGTATAAAGATTTACTTTCTTAGTTCAAGTATAGAAAACACCACATATAACTAGTAAACTCACACTGTAAGACACCAAGCAACAACAACCACTAAGCACAGAGTGAAACATTAAGCCACTTCACACTAGGATGCTGATTTGCATGATAGCGTTGGAGTCTGCATCAGCATTAATGGACTCTGGTAGAGTAGTCGACTGGTATAGTACTGCGCTGGGTTGTTTTTAAGCTGCATTTGTGTCAGCGGCAATTAACTAATCTAGCATCCTGTACCCTGTGGGGGTTGTGAGGTAATCTTGAATGGCGTAATAAGATTTCAGCGTCTACTACCACTGTTGACTACTGCTAGGTGGCACATTGAGTCTGTGGATTCCTCTTCCACAACAATATGTTGGTCTTGGATGCAGCAAAGGAACAGACAACAGACAAACTGAGTTAGTGAGGAAGAGCGACTCTTTATAAGTATGGATTAAAACAGAAAGACTGTAACTGGACACAAGCAGTGGACTTCCACCATCCTGCCATGGAGGGGTCAGCAGCAAAGAAAGTGAGTGTTTGGTTTGTTTTGTTTTGTTTTGCTGCTGTCTGGTAGCTTCACTTGTCAGAGGGTTAGTTGCAGTCAGGTGTGGTTCAGTGTAGTTATTTTTAATTTCTTTGCATAACATCTCATAGAACAATCATTGAATCCGATTGTTGACTGTTCCTGTAATACCTTCTCCTTAGTTTACTTTAGTTTCTCCGGTCATGTCAAAGAACAAATTTTGCATATAAACCTGTGAGAAAACACACTTGTGATGTAAACACAGTTTACATTGTTTCAGTTTTGTCATTAAATCCATAAATCTGATCTATTACTACTGATTAGAATCTCCAATATGACAATACTGCTTATGTTGATAGACAGACAGTTGTCAAATTGAATTGAGTGAATTTCCTGTAATCCATCTCAGTCCTGTGGCCTTTGATTGGAACAATGGCTTCCAGGTCAAACACCTGACAGGTTATCTCTGAGCTCAACCTTCCTGCTGGGGCCCAGTGAGGGACACGACCCAGAGGCTTATGTCTGAGACAGGAACAGCAAAAGGCACAATTCCAGAGCTTCAGGATCATAATGTTGAGCTGTGGGGCAAAAACTCGATCTTCCCAGCAGGTTCGATGACTCTGTGTGCTCAGTCATATCTACCATCTGCTCCCTGCTTAATGTGATCTTTTCTTTTGGCTATCTGATTTCATTGGGTGTGGTAGTGATGCATCTCTCATTGTGTTACACCGTAGGAGTTTCACGCCGTCTTGTTATGAGTGGAACAAATTAGAACTATTTTCATGCTTTGCCAAAGGCTGACCTCACACTGCTGCTTTCTGACAGGTTGATGGAGCTGTTATGTCACCTTTGTAAACACAGCTCACCTGATTAAGCAGCACAGCAGGCACGGTCTCTTTTAGCCTTTATCTTATTACACCCTCTGTTCCATCAGGGGACAATCAAAAGATTGTTTGACAAACCAGTTTTGGTACATTGATGTTATAATGTTCGGATGGGCTGTGATATAATTTACTTGTGTATCTAACAAGAGAATTTTATTTTTATTGTGCGAATTTCACAGAAACTGGCGTATGGACACCATAAAAGAGGTATGTTAAAGGACAATATGCCAAAATAATAATTAACAAGATGAATACATTTTAATTATAATGAAAGTTCAGTCAAATGTTTGATAGCTTAATTAATCCATTCTATCAAATTGATTAAAGAATCTATTTGACTGATTGATCCATGGGCAACAGTGCAACAGGGCAACAGTGGCGCAGTGGGATAGCAGGGTTGTCCAATAACCGGAAGGTTGGTGGTTCGATCCCAACTCCTCCCTAGTCACTGTTGTGTGTTCTTGGGCAAGACACTTCACCCTAGCCTGTGGCGCGCCTTGCTAGTCATTGTATGACACTGCTTGTGCAGCAGCCGTAACGAACTTCCCTCTGAGATTAATACAGTATCTAAAATAAAAAAAATAAAAAAATATGATCATTTAATTTGAATTTCCCAAAATAAATCAACAACTTTCTTTAATTACATCATACATATTCTAAATTTTTGGGTTGTGATATATTTTACAGAACAGGCCAGCAAATACTCAGTCACACAGTCAAACTTTGTTTTTTCATTTTTCTGTTGTTGTGTTGAGTTGTATGTGTTCATTCATGTTCTTCAGAGACCTCTGTTGGCCATCCACCTTTGATCCGTCAGTCCACAGCAGACTTCAGCAGTGATGAGCTCGGTCAGCCAAGGAAACTGAACGGCTCCTCATCAGACACACCGAGTTACCAGAACCTCCACCGGGAGCTGCTGCTTAGCCATAAACGGTACGGACACTGATAACACCTCCACTTTTAGAGCAGGACGGTCTGTTTGTGTTTGTAAGTGTGGCTCTGATGGAGCAGGGGCCTGCTGCTGGAGGAGAAACCAGAACTGAAGCGAGTGTTGGAGCAGCGCAGACTGGAGCTGCACAAGGAGGAGGAGATGGCACAACGGCGGCCCTCTGATCTGGAGACGGAGCTCCGCAAGAGGCAGCAGAAGCTGCAGGAGGTCAGGGACTGATGATAATACACATACATACACATAAATTCACTTAATATGAAGGTCCAGTACTACAGACATGTACAACTGGAGCTATACTGAAGTGCAATAAACATTTCAGTTACAGTGTTGACACACTGTATTTTCAGTATGAGGAGGAGGAGATCAGGCGGCGGGAGAACCAGCAGAAGATCCCAGAGTTTGTCCGTGTGAAGGACAACCTGAGGCGCACACAGATGTCTGAGCAGTGAGGCTCTGCAGCATCTCACCAGAGTGGCCCTAAATCTTTATGTTCACCGTCTGCTGAGCTACACATGCAAAGCTTCTGTAAAATACCAGCTGTCTTCACATTTCTTAGTGGGTTTTAAATTGTATTAGTTACACATAATCCATATTCATAAACTGTCACAGTTCTGTGTGTAATGAGGAAGATGAAGTGCTCATTTTTTATTCAGAATTGTGTGGATTGATATTGAATCTGGATATTTTTTATGTTTTTCTTCTTCCTTGCTTAAAGGAGCAGGAGTCTGTTTCCGGAAAGGGCCAGATCAGTTGAAGCCTGATTCCTTACTTTATATGAAGCAGTTACAAACATAAAACATTTTCAACAGAACTGTTTTATATCAATAAAAAAAATCCCCCATGTTACAAATGTGCATGTTTGTTTATCTGTTTCTGTCACGACTCTTGATTTAGTGCGTCTGTGTGCTGTGGAAATAAAAGCCTGGTGGTTTGCAGCCATGGGTTGTTGTGCTGGACACAATTCAAAGCATTGGGGATTGATTTGCATGCAGCCCTTGTCCCCAAGGACTCTCACGCTTCTTTCACATGGATATGGGACTTTTTTTAATTAGCCGATCTTTTCATTCCTTCACGGGACGAGAGGAGAAAGCACAGGCCATCTGGAGGAGGCTTTTCAGGAGATATAGGCTTGGGGAATACCCAAGGGTCCGGTTAAGGCACTGGAGACATTTGGGACAGTCACGGAAGCCACTGGCTGCAAACAAATGAAAGTAGCCTGTGTGGTATTTCAGCACTTAACTCATACACAAATGTAACCCACAAGGGTGTCACAGAATATGTCCTAAAATCCAGGTGTATGTGCAGTACAATTATTTCAGACTTACTGATTCTAACCTACATTATAATGTTGCTGCACCATGTGTAATGTTGACATGAGTCTTTCGTTTTTATATTTTGTGTGTTATAGGCTAATTACAGCTCAGCAAAGATACATGAGTCACTTTGATTCACTCTGTATGAAAGAAAAAAAATAAACAACTTGAATTGTGCTTTATGATTTTGCAATTGCCAATTGTGATTTATTCTTGGATTGTTGAATCTAGTTTTAGCTGAGTTTTACATTTTAATTTGTGATTATTGCAGAGGAAAGCAGTGACTGGTCCTGTTCACCACCACTCACTTGCCAGCTGTCCTTTTTTTTTAACCAAAACTTGCCCCTGCCTCCGGCCATTCTTCTTTTGTGACTCTTTTCAAATTAAAAGCCCCCTCAGTGAGTCGCGTGCTGAGTCAATACGCAAAGCGTGTCTAGAGAAGCCAGCAGCGTCGGACCAAACCATTTAACAAGACCCCGGGGGGGATCATCAGCACGTAAACAAATACTTTTCTTGTTAAAGCGAAACCAAAGACGTTTTGTAAAAGTTAAAGCAGCACAACATATAATCAAGTAAACATTATTAAATATAAGAAGTAAGATCTGTTTATAAATATATATTTAATCAAAAGCCATCAAAGACTTTCCTCCTTAACCAGGAAGTGGAGTTGTCTGAAACAGATGTCCCAAGCGCCACTCTCACATCTGACCAGAGAAAGTCTGAGAGACTCCTGCCGCCTCGGAGAGGATGCAGTAGAGGAGCACACCGCAAACTACAAGGTCAGTACAAACAATGCTGTGGTGCTTATCAGCATCATTATTGATCAATGAGAAAATAGCAGTGACAGTGAAGATTGGGGGATGTCTGATCTTGAAGGAAGAAATACTTTAATAAGTGTGTTGGCTTTAAAATAACACCAACATCAGTCATGTATTATGATAAATGTCACTGTTTCAACAGTCATGATGTTTCTGTGCTTTTAGCCAACAGCAGTTCAGGTGGATTTATTTTAAAGTTTTGACATTTATACTGGTCATTATCAGATGGATGCTTTACTGTTGATTAAGCTACCCGACAAGACATAAACTATAACCAGCAGTAATGATCACTTCATATAAATTACTTTACTTCTACATAATGAATACATTTTCAAGGTTGTGCTGTAAATTATTTTTAGTTTAACATAGAAGAGACCGTCAGTATCAGACCATTAAATTAGAATTAAGGCCAAACTGCATTGAGCCAGAATATAATCTGCTAATTTGCTCTGTATTGTTCTATGAATAGAGTTTGTTTGTTTCTTTTATATAATAAACACAGCACTATCTACTGTATATGTCTGTGAGGCGACAGACTAGTTGGTGGCAGTCGTTGGTGTCCACAGCTGCAGAATAAACACAACTGCCTCCAATGCGCATGTTGACAGACATGAAATGTCACTGTGGCGCTGAAGACAACACCTCGGTGTTGTTATTCCCCTGGAGTCCCCTGGTTCTTTTGTCAGCAGCGGGCACTCGGGGGGTGAAAAAGCTGTAACTGCATCCTGCCCCTGGAGAGAGATGACCATCAGTGTGTCCATTCAGAGGCTTCTGAAGTGATGACTCAGAGAGACAAGGTGTCACAATCCACAGCCTTCCCCCTTAACCTCTGCACAACAATGGAGCATCTCTTCTTGCCCTCTGTGTTTGCACTGTCGTTGGGCTGTGACAGCACTGCTGTGTCTGGTGAGCATATGGCCTCCAGTGACTGTGAGCAGGTCAGCACGGTGCTTATTACTCATGCATTGTCTCTGTTGGGCTACTTAACAGTATCTCAGAGAGCACAGGCTGAGGAGAGAGGCTGGCTGAGTTTGTGTTATATCAACCTCCTGTCTGCAGTTTGCTGCTGTATGTCTGTGGAGTTTCCAAACTCAGTGCTGCTGCTTCTTCAAGCAGAGATCTGACTTCAGTGACGTGCTTTGTAACACAACACTTCTTTTTTCTTCTCTCCTTGTGCTCCCCCACATTGATGCACTTTTCTTCCAGCAGGCCATACTGTGTACAGAGTGGATCCATTTTGCTGAATGGATTTTGGCTTTTCATCAGACTCTGAAATAAGGCATGCTGTAAAGTCGTTTGGTTTCTTCCATAGTATCAGCATTCACTTGAGAATCTTAATTACAGGGTTCGAACAGGCCTCGGTCTGGTTTCAGGCAACCCTCACTGTTTCCTCGGCGAGGCTGGTCCCCGTTGGTAATTCCAGGGCCGACCACAGTGGTAATGAGCACGGGGGTGGTGGCCACAATCCAGGAGTACGCAGCTCCTAAGGCTCATGGGAAAGGGTGGTGGGGGAAGTCTGGGAGACAGTAAATCCACATCATGATCTCTTGCCATAAACACCAACTTCCGTAGATGTTACGCTGTCACAGTCCAGTGAACAGCCAGAGGATGGGTGGGACAGTCAGCTCCCATCCCTGACACGTTTCAAGGTAGTCATCATTAGCAGTGATCACACACACTTCCCTCAATTTAGATGTTATGACTACATTAATCAGGTCTGCCGGGTGGAAACTGTGCTATCAGCAGCCATCCCCTACAGGAAATGGATTACTATTCCTGGTACACTCAATCCAAAAAAAAGTCTTGTTTCTTGGCTCTCACCAACAGTATAATTTCAACACTCCAGTGACTTCAGGTTCTCATGAAAACTATGACAAATGGTATCAGTGCTCTGGCAATGAGCTGCAACTTAAATTGAGAGTTTTACTCGAGCTCTCCCACCCACTCAATCAGCCCAGACCACAGACTCTTGTGAAAGTCTTTAGACAGTTATTGGGTGTAAGTGGGTAAATCCCACATTACTCTGCCTGTCTCTTATTACGAGGCTGGATTCCTGTTGACGTCTGAAGTTTTTAGATTGCTGCAGCATGGAGCCATGTGTCTGAGCAGCCCTCAACCTTGCACACTAACTATCCTTCCTCCACCTCTCACTGCAGCCTTGTCTCAATATTGGCCTAACAACACTGCGCAGCCCTGAGTTGTCAGCAGATATTGCGCCCGCAGCAGATTATTGAGGCCAGTTGGTGGATACAGGGTCTTTGTTGCAGTGTTGTTTTACTGACTCAAGCTGCCTAGCTGTGCCTCATTGTGCTACTGGCTGCTCATAGCTGTGTCAGTTCACATGAGTTGCTGTGGTGAATAGGTCTGACCTATGGGATACACAATAATATCCTGTTAGAGGAGGTTCTCATCCACATAGGCTCTGTGTCTTCCTCAGCCCTACAGGAAAAAGCCTGATACCAATCTCCAAACACAGTGGCGAAGACAAGGACTGGGGATTATACTCAGAAGAAGCTGGAGCAACACATTCTTTCATGTGGTGTTTAGCATGGCATCTTACATTCCCTTTGTTCCTGACTAAAAGCACATCATTAACTTCTCATATGAGTTTTGTTTACAAGATATTGACACAGAGATCAGTCTAAAAGTCATCAAGCTTATGAGCTGTTTTTTTATGAATGTGGCATTAAAGCAAGGCAAGCTAATGACATCCTTTAAACAGGTTTGGGCCTGTGAGGCCTCAGGCCTGTGGCCTTTGTAGCTGAAATCAAGGGTGGGTGCAGACATGTGAGGACTGAAATGAATTAATTAAGCTAAAATAAACGGTCAAAATAAAGGCAGCGTTCTGTGAAGTTGTCTCACACCCTAAGGTAATTTCACTAAAGCAGTCCCACACAGACTGCTGACCTGATTTTAAACGCCTCGATTCATCTCCAATTTGTTTAAGTCATCGTTCTTCCTCTTGTTCCATGGAGGATATTGTCACATGTTTGCTGCAGAACAACAATGGAGCAGAGCGGCTGTAAACATGAATTGTGTTGTCCTGTTTGTGAAAGTGTGCAACATTGCACAGGAGTCAGCAGGGATGTTGCATGGACAAGCCCCGCATTGAGACACTCTCCCACTTCAAAGCTCCCAGAGGGCTTTCTGGACACTGGTTGAATAGGAGCAGAGGGAGGGGCGCACAGAGGGAACAGGTGCAGTCCATGAGTGGGGTAATTCCCGCTGCCATCTGCTTTCTTTTTTGGGGTCTGGGCTCTTTAAACGCCCTCTGACACGCCTCACGCCGACACGCTCCCCTAGCCAGCCTCACCATGCCCCGTCACCATGGCACCACGATTCAGATTAACCCCCACACATGTGCCGAGTCAACCGTAGGGGTCTGCCTCTTTTGTGATTGAGCATGGGAGGGAGCAAGAGGAGGAGGAGGTGGGGGATGGAGAGCTGCATAGATAAGTGTGTTAAAAGAACAGTCACTCACTTTTGTTAAGTGGCAGAGTGAGAATGAATGAAGCCACGTGTTGAAAAGTAAAAGTAATCGAAAATATCTTTTACAACAGGTGTTTATAAAACCTCAAGAGCAGACAGTGAAGATGACGGCCATCGAGAGCAAAGAGGAGATCAGTGACACAGACAGTGGGATTATATTACACTCTGGTAAGAACAAACATCCAATATATGTTGATATACTAATATCTGCTAAAAGTGAAATACAAAAAAAAATCCACAAAAACAACATATACAACAAAAACAGGTAGTAGTGTATTATATATATATATATATATATATATATATATATATATATATATATGTGTGTGTGTGTGTGTGTGTGTGTGTGTGTGTGTGTAGAATTATAGTACATTTATAGTACTGTTCAAACATTTGGGGTCACTTGACCAATGTCCAAATTTAAAAAAAAAAACACTTTTTTTCAATGAAGATAACATAAAGTAATCTGACATACAGTGTAGATATTAACTGATCTTTATTGTACAGGTGTACAGAGGCCCATTTCCAGCAACCATCTGTGTTACATTGTGTTAGCTAATCATGTTAAAAGGCTAATTGATGTTTAGAACACTCTTGTCCAATCATGTTAGCACAGTTGAAAACAGTTGTGCTGATCAGAGAAGCTATAAAACTGGCCTGGGTGACCCCGAAATTTTGTAGTGTAAATATTGATGTTTATTTTACGTTTGGTCCAGATGCTGCAGTCTGACTTTATATATATTTACTGCAGGTCCAGACAGCCCCACATCCCCAGTGAAAGACCTCACCACCCACACCAGAGCCCTGAAGCTGAAGCACCAGTCTCTGGAGGACCGTCTAGAGCTCTGCCTGCTGGAGCTCCGGAAACTCTGCATCAGGGAGGCGGTGAGTAGCTCCTTCATATACACTACCAAAAATATTTTGTGCCTAATTTAATCTCATAAAAATAATAAATGAACAGGTAAGTCTTAAGCCTGGGTGTCATATTTTCTTCTTTATTTTGGTCTTCACAGGAGCTGACCGGCACATTGCCCTCAGACTATCCTCTGATGCCAGATGAGAAGCCACCTCGGGTTCGAAGGCGAATTGGAGCTTCATTCAAGCTGGATGAAGGTCTGATTCATCTGGATAAACAGGTTTGGGCCACCAGCAGTGTCAGCAAGTCAGCTGAAAATACGTATATTTACTAGCTAAAACTTGTTGGAATTTGTCTTCATCCCAGGATTCAGAGTTGAAAGTTCTAGAGACAGACTTGGCACTTCAGCGACAGATTTATGAGGCAGCCCGCAAACTCTCCCTGGAGGAGAAATTGAGCAAACCCCAGAAGAAGAGCCGGCTACAGCAGTGCAAGAGGGAGGAGAAGAAAATGAAGGATCTGCAAGAGGCTGTGTTCCAACACAGGATCAAGAGCGCATGCAACTCACCATGCATCAGCACATCAACCACCCAAAACAAAGGTGAGTGACACTGCTGCCCCCTTCAGGCCAGAATGTGCTACATATAAATCATATAAATCATAAGTGTGATGGAAACTTATCAAATGTTTTCTGTGTGCAGATATGAGCATGTCTGATGACAGCTCCCTCTCTGATGTGGTGGCTCTGGATGATGGTGAGCTGACAGTACTTGGTTATTTTATTGGTTATTTTATTCTTATTGTTTGTTTTTGTAAAACCTGTTTCTCTGACCCTCCGTAGATGTGGACTCGCCCACCCCCCTCTCACCTCCAGTATTGGGCACTTCCTATTCAGACCCCCTCCAGCTGTCAGTTAAACCTTTGCAGTCATCTCAGCAGTTCTCAAGTCAGCTCAGTGTGGAGTACGAGCGCTCTCCCATCCAGAACTCTCCTTGGAAAGAGTCCAGTCTGGACCATCCTTACCACAAGGTCACAAAACCTCAGTCAGCAAGCAGCAGCAGGTCCAGGTATGGCGCCATAGTCTGATAACAGCACATAAAATATGATCATAGTTATATGACACCAAAATCTCCTTTGTAATGCTGCGGTTTCACCTCTTAGCAGGGTTAGCATACACTTTGCATAGACTTTGCACATCTCAGTCATTCTTTCTGATTTGTTGTGAGCAGCAGTCCATCAGGAACCCAGGTGTCTACAGAGAGCAGCAGGATCCCTCTCTCTCAGTTTGTCAAGAACTTGGCCCTCCCTCACAGCCACTCCACAAGCGCCCCCTCCACACCAGAGCTGCTTGTACGCCGACAGTACTCCCAGTCCTTTAGGTATGCAAAGACTCTCATGTCTGTTGTGGGGCATAATGTTTGTGTACATTTTGTGTACAGTGTCTTCACTGTTGTGTGTTATGTCTTCTTAGACTTCCAAAAAAGAAGCCTTCTGCTGACTTTGAGCGCCTCGGCTCAGAAAATAGTCGAGGGCGTGCCAGGCTGCCACAGCGGCGCTGCTTGGCTGACTTCATGGTGCGTTCTCCAGAGTACTCTCCCCTGCGTCCCTACCAGTCCAGCTCTGAGGACAGCAGCTCAGAGCACTCATCATCCTCCTACATCGGCTCTCCTGGCAGGGACAGACCCACTGAGATCCCGAAGCTCTTCCCTCCACCTTATGGATTCCACTTTGGAGCGCAGAAGAAAGGACCCTCTGGCTTCCCTAGTCCACACACTAACTCCACCCAGTCTCAGTCCTATGTTCCAGCAGATGAAGGGCCCCTTTCTCCACAGGACCTGGACATGGGGAAGCGTTTCCTGTCTCCCCCTGTTGCATCACACAGCCCTCAGCAAAGACAGTGGCAGGAAGTGGCGTCTTCTCCGAGGGGCATCCTAAAGGCGCCTCCACCTTATAACAGGCTGGTGCGGACCCCCTCGCTGAAAGAATACCCCAACCATGCCATCAGACTTATGCCCAGGGAGATTGTGTCAGAGGAGCTGAAGTCCTGGCATCAAAGGAATCAACTGCAGAAGTTGCGGCCAAACTGTGGGGAACAGCAGGGCCCAATGAATGTCATGAGCCCCACTTCACCTCACATGCCCCCTTTTAAACAGGTTGGTACTGAACACACAGTGATGGTCTGTGAAGCATCAACAAATATGTCCATCACAGTTATTTTAACCAACCAATGCTCAATTTATAGTAAAATCCAGCTACATGTCACAGTTCAACACGTTTTTTGCCTCTTACTTGGCTGGACAAACATTAACACATTGTCTGTTTGTCTCTTTTTCTTCCAGGGTAACGTGATTCTGCAGAGAGCTGCAGACGGGACTCCGGTCCAGTGGTTTGTCGCTGAGGATGCTGAAATTGTGAGCCAGGTGTAAGAGACACCGTCACTCCTCTGCCGTGTGCTGAGTCATTTCTTTTTAATTTATCTACATATTTATTTAAGTCTCTCTGTGAGACTGTTTGTGCAGAAACCTGGACCTATTGGTAATTTAATTCTTAATGTAAGGTGCTATGCCAGTTTTATTTATTTGAAGTAGTTTCATATTAGATTTGAGGTGAATTGAAGCTGATATAACTTCATGTAAGTGTCAGTAAGATCACAGACTTGAGTAATGTTGTGTGGCTGGCACACATTTTGCACATGATATTCACCAACAGTAGATTTAAAAATAAATGTTCCCATTTCTAATATAATTTTGGACAATATTTATCTATTATTTAATGCCCCCATTCCAATATAGATACTTATAACTAATAACCCTTTGAACACACATTTTTTTATGTATAAATGATATACTTCAAATGTGGCAATGTGTCTAGTCATTACATGATATAAGCCGAATTTTAACCTTTGCTATTAACTCTAAATTAATCACTGATGCCTTTGGTGGTTTGATGAATGTTTTCACTGCAATATGGTGTTTTCTTACTAACAGTGTGATTGTATCAGTTTTAAGATATTTTTTGTATATTTGTAATAAAAAATGCGACCAATGTTATATATGGGTGCAATTCTTTTAAGATAAAGACAAGAAACGTATTCATCAAAATATTTAATATTGAGATACAAAGACGAAGGACGGCTCATGGCTCAAAGGCTTCATTGTGAAGCTTCCACAAAAAGTAAGTCACACAGAAAAGCACAAACAGATACGTGCAGAGGAGCGCCCATCGACAGTGGTACAGCCAGTGAGTCAGAGGAAGCTGCCTCCATGTGGATCCACACCTGAGGAGAGTGATCTGTCAACATGTGAACAAACAATCATCATGTTAAAAAAAAAAAAGTTCACTTACGTCCCCGCAGACATCTGTCTCTGGACGCTTCCTGTCTTTTTTTCCTTTGCTTTCTTTGGTAACGCTGCTTTTCCTTTGTGTCTCTGTCGCAGACCATCTGCTGAGGAGCTGTAATGTAAATACTTACATTTACAAAAGGAAGGCAAACAAAACTGAAACTTCAAAGAATAAAAACATCAAGAGCTTCAACAACTTGCAAGTGTCTGTGTTACAGCCCATGAACAGTGCTGTACCTTTTGTTTTGTGTCTTCCTGGTGGTCACTGGTTTTGGTGGGGGGCACTCTGGCTCGGGGGTGGGAGAAGGTTCTGGAGGTTTCTGAGCTGCTGAAGCCTCTGGTGGAGGTTCATCTGGATCAAGTGGCCTGAAACAAAACATGTTGACAAAACGTCACCATACAGTTCAGATATACAACATGACCTCTGAGAGTCCAGCTGACCGGTCATCCACTAAGTAGCTTTCGTCTTTGGTCATGGCCGAGCAGCTGGACTCCGAGCTTGGGGAGGGGGGCGGGCTTGGGTTGGATGACTTCTTGCTGGAAGAGCCACACTTTTTGGAGTCCCTCTTTCTCTTCTCCTGGGAAGATAAAGAACACCTTCACTTTATGGAGAAGAGTGGGAGAGTTTCACAAAGGAGAACGACTTACCTGAGTTTGAGCGGAAATGATTGATGCACTGATCCTTCGACGGAAGCTGTTCTAATCCAAAAAAAAGGAGGAACAGCAATGAAAAGCAGATCCATTAAAGAAGTCCTTCTGATATTTGAAGCCACAAATCTACCTACCTGCTGAGGGCCCCTCCCTCTATTGTCACTCTCCTGTGGCTCTACAACAAGAGATGAGTCAGATTTTGCACACGACAGCAGAACGAGACAAACACTGCATCAGAGCAGCAGAAACCTGGGGAGGCTCTGGGATCGATGATGTTTCTGCAGGTGCTTTGCTGCTGCTGCTGCACCATCTTCTTGGCCTCTTCCAGCTCAGCCACATTTCTGTCATGTCGCCTCCTCAGATTCTCCACATGAGCCACCATGAGCTCGACTGCACGACTCACTCGAGCCTCCTGAAAGTAGTGCATGAGACATTCTATTATTGCCATCTGTTATTAAAATGCTTGTTATTGATTCAGGCCTACAGCATACATGTTTCAACAATGTAGCCTAGGCGTACCTGATGCACGGCACCAAGCACCTCTGCTGTGTTGGAGATTCGCTCCACAGTCCCTCCAAGGATGTCCAGAGACAACTCCAGCCTCTGCAGGATCTTGCTGCGCTTACTGTCCAAACACAGGCCCTTCAGTGTCTGAAATCACACTCAGTCACATCACAGGCACACCTGCTCTCTGGTGGCATCATGAAGATCTACTTGAACCATCACACACGTACCTCCAGGGTCTCTCTGCCTCGGGTCAGCTCTAGCTGGATGTTCTCCTCAGCCAGGTTGCGGGCGTGCTCCTCAGCCTGCAGCCTCTGCTTCAGAGTGTACTGATCACAGCGGAAAGCCAGTGCGATCTGAGAGAAGGCTGCCTGAGAGCAAAACATCACAAATTTATACCTCTACGCTGTGACTGTGGTCCCGAAGATGTTTTATTTTCAGAATATCTTCTGTTTGGTGCAAAGTTTGAGCAACAAAAATAAGGACTATATCTATGAATGTAGCACACAAAACACAGTGTATGTGAAAACAAAGAGGAAAATCATTTGATTGACTCAGAGTGTGGTGGTGTTACCTCCACAGCCTTCTCTGACATCTCTGCACTGTCAGAAAACAAGAGGTTTGAAAAAAATAATTAAAAGGTCGAATGAAACTTATTAAATATATTTATGTGTCCAATGCTGCACCTGTTGAGGCCCACTCGCTCTATGATAGATAGCTCACTCCAGCTTGTGGCTAGCAGCTCCTCTTGACTGGTTTCTGTTAATAAAACATTACATTTAGAGCTGTGACGCCTGTTTAAAGGGTT
Source organism: Parambassis ranga (assembly GCF_900634625.1). NCBI lineage: Eukaryota > Metazoa > Chordata > Actinopteri > Ambassidae > Parambassis > Parambassis ranga. The sequence continues at coordinate 10,193,587 of NC_041028.1, read as the reverse complement.
TTTATTGTATTTATTTTATTTTAATCTGTTACCGTCCACGCTGTCCTCACTGTCCTGCATGGTGGACAGGTTGTAAGTGTTTGTCTCTGCATCAGACTGAAAGCAGTTAAAAACAATAGCATTAAATAAACAGAGTTCACAGGTTGGCTTGCTGGTAGATTACTTGACTCACCTCAGCGTTCATCACTGCGTCAGCAGCTGTCTGCACCTCAATAATCCCACAGTCTGAGCCAACCTGATCAAATAACTCTAGTCCTCCTTACAGTCCACAGCTAGTTCCCATTAGTACAGAAAACTCAAATACGTTATCACCGGAGCGCCTTGGATTCATTTCTCCCTCTGCCTTTCTCCTGTACTCAGAATAGTTAATCCTATTAAGAGATCCACAGTCAAACCAGAGGAGGACGAACCAAAGAGGCTCATGGGTAGCAACAGGTAGCTTTACTGTTATAAAGTTTACAATATTAAACTTTTTCACAATATCCTATTTTTTTAGATACTTTTTTCCATTAACTGTAAGCCGATATTATCCCAACCAAAAGAAATAAATGCTTGAAATATATCACTGTGTGTACTGAACCTATATAACACAGTTGTTTTGAATTAGAACTGGAATAAATATATATATTATACATGTACTTTTATAAACATTTCCACAATTATCCATTTAAGTTGCTCCTTTATGTAGCAAATTGTGTGTGTATCCAACTGCTGTATTTGGCTTTGCGGGCACACTCTTGTGTTTTTTTTTTCAAACTGCCCACATATATGTTAATGGTAAATAATATCCTAGTAATTTTTGCATGCAAGTTGAAACCATACGCATATATCAGGAAAGGACCCATCATGGAAACGGTGTAAAAACAAAAAAACTAAAAGATAAATAGCCCTGCTGCTTTTGTTGGCATGTTTGTCTTCTTCCACAAAAACATCATGGCCATGTTATTTTGTAGGACATAAAATTGGACTGACCTAATGCACATATAACTGTCATCATTTCACCACCTCATAAAACACACAAATCTTATACCCTTATATTAACTTAATATGAAAAATGAGCTGCTCAAGTTCATAAACTGGCCCCTCTCATTCAGCGTCAAGAGTGTGATGTCCATAAAATGCTACGAACAAAATTATGGTATTACTGTGTCAACCATATTGAAAAAGAATAAGCCACATAAAACTTTTAAACACAAAAACAGGCGAATCTGCGAAGAAATAAAAACCACTCAAATCAAAGAGCTTTGGAGCATCTCCACTTTTATTAATAGAAAAGCTGTACTTTAGTAGAGGCGCTGGGGTTTGCCCATAGTGCTTTTGATGTACAGGGCACGCACATTCTGCCAGTTCTTCTTCAGCAGAGACACCAGGAAGTTGACAGCCAGGTGGATGTTGTACACAAGTTCATCCTCTGTCATCTTCACGTGTCCTACAGCCACAGCCAGACACAGCACCTACAACACAAAAAACAAGGTTAATGTTCACTGACCGGTAATCACACCCTTATTAAAATGTGGCAAAAAAGCCACAAAAAAAATAAATAAAAATCATCCAGGTCGTCACCTTCTTCATCTGGAATTTGATGGTGGATTTGACCTCATCCACCTTGGTGTTTAGATTCTCGTTGTGGGTGAGCAGGGAGGGGAACTTGCCGGCCTTGTTCAGACCAGGTCCCAGGATACGGGGGATCTGTTTGATGAGGGACTCAGAAGCCAGGAAGGCATCATACTTCTTGGCTGGAAGAGGCAAACGAGAGCATAGTTAGGAAACCTGTTTGACTCAAATGGGTTTGATCAGGTTTCCAGGACTCATCATACCAAGCTTCTTGACCAGCTTTTTGTTCTTGTTGAGCTTCTTGAGAGCCTCAATGTCCATGTGGGGCATGTCAGCAACTTTGGCCTCATCACAGTGCTGCTGGTCTCCCAGGACACAGACGGAGAACTTTGGCCTGGGGAGAGTCTTCAGCCTGCAGGGGGTGTCAGACGGTGGTCAAGCAGACAAAAGACGCTCATGCACGTACACCTGCTAATTTATGCATGTTTGCTACAATTCAGTCAGTAAATTAATTAAATCCTAAAGTGATACTGTTTCATTGTAATTTCTCAACTTTTAACATGTGAACATGTTATATACTCTACCATTTTCCAAATGACACCGCTGCAATTTTACTGTGTAATAAAAAAATTCTTACCCATACCACCACAGTGGCCGACGTCCAGCTGGCCTCTCTGGCAGTATAAACTACAAACTGTTCGGCCTGAGGACATGAACCTACCAGCTCAGCCACTCACAGCCTCCCCTCATGTTTTAAGACCCAGGGTAGGGGTCCGTCTGCTTTGCCTCCACCAGCCAAGGCTGAGTCGGCTCAGTCAGACTACCCAGAGTACTTCTCCATGTCTGCCCCTGGCCAGTCTGGACTTTACAACAACATTATCTGCTACTTGCCATATTGTAACATGGCTGTTTTGATACTCAGACAGGGCTGGCAGCAAACAAGGAAAAGGTTGGGTGAGACAGTAAAAGGTCGAACCTGACGGTGCCGGAGAAACGTTTGTCCTTCTGGGGATCATAGTTTTTCAGGCTAATCTGCAGCTCCACGCTCTCCACAAACCTGTGAGGACATGACAAGTTACTCATCCTGCTGCTGGGTGTTATTTATGTAATGGCTTTAATACTTTTCTTCATACAAACTTACTTCCTTGGCTTGGTCACCGAGCCCTGGAGGACCTCCTTCACAGCTTCATACAACGTATCTCTGGAGACCTTACTGTAAAACAAACAAATGGTGTAAAACTTGTTAAAGTGGCTGTAAGTAAGAGCGATCCATATATCCCATAAAAAACGGGTCATCTGTAGTGCACCATCCGAGCACCGAAAAAAGTCACAAATGGTTGCAAAGTGCGCACAAAAATCAAACCGTAACCTCCAACAATGTTGATTTAATCATCCGATAGAAGATAGAGTATTGAAATATGTTTTAAATCGGTGGATGACAGTGGATTACATCTAAAACCGTTTTACCATTACAGGACACCGGCAGATGAACCGGCCACACGCGTAACATTCAGCCTCAACTAATATTGAAAATCTGAGCTTAAAGGTCTACAATTACACTTCGTATGCTTGGGTGAGTAACAAATAACAATATAGCCGTGTGTGCAGTTAATTGTTATAACATTTGTATAAAATCGGGGCCAACCTCATTTTAGCAGCTCGTCCCTCTCGCCTAGCTAGGTTGAAAAGGAAGTAGACCAGGATGTTACGACAAATAAAGGCGACCCACAGTGACGTCATCAAAACGCGCAAAGCATTTTTATAGGCTGTGTCTCATTTCAGGGTCTGCATCCTTCTGAGTGCGCATTTTAAGGCCGCTTACGTCACAAAGCTGCGCGAAGGCTGTCCCAATTCGCCAAAAGTCGAAGGGTCCTTCAAATGCGTCCTCCAAATGCGTCCTCCTTTTGCCTGAATTTGGAGGACGCATCGCTACCATCCTTCGTGGCCTTAAATATCCCACAATGCTTTGCGGACCTACTTTTTGTCCAATAGTAGGATGACGGACCAAGCGAGCGGCAGCGGCACCGGCAGGAGTGCCGAATTCACATTTAAATGTAAGTAAAGAGCAGTAGTTCGAGAGTTTTAAAATGCTAGTAGTGACAGTGGCATTAAAAAAATGAGTTTTATATTTACAAACATGACGTCCTGTTGATACGAGGCGCTAAAACTAAACGCTTTGATTGAATGTTGTTTCTGGACTGTTTACTGTAGTATAGTATAAAGTATAGTTCACGTGAGGAGCAATATTATCGTTATTATATCAAACGGTCATTCTGCCTGTTGTCATTTTGTTGAAGGAGGAGCAGAGAGAAACAGAAGAAAACCTGACAATTGATAACGGAGGAGATGAGGCTGGAGAGGGAGGGAGAGAGAGAGAGAGAGAGAGGGGGGGGAGAGAGAGAGAGAGAGAGAGAGAGGAGAGAGAGGAGAGAGGGAGGGAGAGAGAGAGAGAGAGAGGGGGGAGAGAGAGAGGGAGAGAGAGAGAGAGAGAGGGGAGAGGGGGAGAGAGAGAGAGAGAGAGAGGAGAGAGAGGAGAGAGGGAGAGAGAGAGAGAGAGGAGGGGGGAGAGAGAGAGGGAGAGAGAGAGAGAGAGAGAGAGAGGAGAGAGAGGAGAGAGGGAGGGAGAGAGAGAGAGAGAGAGAGGGGGAGAGAGAGAGGGAGAGAGAGAGAGAGAGAGAGAGGGGGAGAGAGAGAGAGAGAGAGAGAGAGAGGGGGAGAGAGGGAGAGCAGAGAAAGAACGGACAGACCTCAGCTCATTGAGAGGATGGTGGACAGCAGTGATTTTATGTTCTGTGTTATTTAAATGTTACTTATTAAATTAAAGGATGATATTAAATCGTTCTTGTCTCTGTGTTCTTAAACTCTTCTAACCTTGTTACATTATGTGTTTCATCACCTATTTATAATTTAAGTAAACTTTTGAACAACTTCTCAGTGACCACAGTAAATCATTTATTGTGTGTGTGTTGTGTTATGTACAATATTTACAAAGACACAGTTTGAACATTTCTAACTATTTACCAGTGGGCATTATGAAAATGTACAGTTTATTATTTATAAAAGATCAGCAGAAAATACTATTCACAAAGAACATATATATAAATGTTTGGCTGAGCAGGAGTCCTTGGTGCTGCTGGACTGGATGATGCCACGGTGAAGACCTTGGAGTCCTCTGGCTGTGAGTGGGACATCATCTGGGGGAGGGGGGTGTCTGTCTCCTCTGTCCACCACATCGTCCATCAGGGTTTGCAGAGCGGACGATCGGCGGCTGCCATGTTACTAAAGATGTTTTTAAAAAGGGCAAAAATAAAAATAATAACTTCAACAGAGCGGCTTCCAACGCAGCTTAAAATATGAAAAGCTATAAAATATGTATCCTCACCCTCCAAAGGTGATGATGGTCAGTACACCTCCTCCAGGACAGACAGCTGGTCCTGCAGGGAGCCCCACTCTCCTCCACCCAGCAGTAATTCTCTGGTGCAGTGACAGACCTGATGCTTAATGACACATTAAAGCAGTGGTTTCAGGGTTATTTGCAGGGTTCGTACACATTTAGCTATTTATTTAAAGTATTAAAATTACAAACAGACCCTGTATAAAGTCTTACAATTGAATCAAATATAAATTACATTTAATCATATTTGTCTATCTACTGGTTATATATCTAGCGTTTGCTCAGTAACTGGTATATTAATTATGATCAATAATATGGTTAAACAGCAGCTTACCGTCACCTCCCCACTGCGCTCTCCCAGCCTGAAGAAAATGAGCCGTCACCGGTTTTGCTGCCGCTGGAGCCGCCTCTCCTCTTCCTCCAACAACAAATAAATATATTAAAATATTCCAAATGTCTAAATCCACACTGTTGTCCCGCTTGTTGTGTAGTCCGTGTTGTGTCGCTGTCGCTGCTTTTGTTTTTCCCGGGGCAAAATTTATGACGTCGCGCCACAATCAGGAAGTGCTTTGAAGGCCAGACCGTCCCATTTACCAACGGTGGAGGATCCTCCGGAGGATCCTCAGGAGGACGCGGCCTCCTGAGACCGCGTAGGCTGCGTCCTCCGAAGGATGCAGACCCTGAATTGGGACACAGCCATAGACAAAAAACAACAATGGGCTCTATGCAGCCATCATTTCCGGGATTGATGTAAGGATGGAACGGTATTTCCGGTCGGACTGTGCAGACGTGCCAGGAACATGGAGTTCACTCGGGGCCTTTTGGAGTTACCAAAGTTTTCTGTTAACGATGTACGTCGTATTGTAAGAACATCGAGTACAACGCCACAGAGTAAGCTTGAAAAGGGTTTCAAGTTCTATGCGTCCTCGTATCTCTGCAATTTCGAAGGTAAGTTGTCAACGCTAGCTCTAGCTAGCCTGCGCTACAAGCCTAGTGATGTGACTGGTGTTTTTTTGTCATGATCCGTCCTGCTTCATTTTAATCATGTTACTAGAATTGCCTCGGAAGTTATTGTTAGAGACAAGACCAGTGTTGTGACAGTTTATAAGAACAATTTCAAAGTTTAGCTGGTACAGGTTGTAATGCATTATTTGTAGTCTTGTTTCATTAATGCAGAACATGACACCACTCAAATGTGCATTTTAACTGGAGTTAAAATTAAGTTCAAAGAAAGCTTGTTCATTGAACTATTGCATTACTTGGTTCATGTGCAATACTGCACAAGAATGAGACAGTATAGCCAAGTATGCCAGTAGGCGGGTGATGCAGAACAGCACTAATGTTACATGTGACAGGATATGAGTGGCTTACACCACTAACAACCTGACAGGAGAGGTTTGCTCCTATTGCGGTTATTGATTTAGTTTTGAACATTGTATTTTTGCCTCTGTGCGTTTCAGATGACATTACGTGATTCACAGCCAGATGTGCTGATTTCCAGCTACTGCACTTGTGTAGCGGGTTGTGGATCTGGAACCACTTGGTTGCATTGCTTTTCCAGACAGCTCACTATTCTGAATGTGGCATGTCTGTTGTCCCTCCAGTCCTTTCATGCACAGAGACGGAACAGAAGTGGCATAAACCGCGAACAATGGTTTGTATCATTGAAGTATCTAATGCTTGTGTCACACTTACCAGTCACTTTCCTACCACTGTTTCAATAAACAGGGGGTGAAACCAGGATGCCATGGTTGTTATAAAGCCCAAACCAGGTGCTACTTCAGCCAGTGGAGTTAGGTATGTAGATGCAAATTTAATTTAACAGTGTGTTTGCTATTGATTGTTGATTGATATTATTCCTTTTTGCTGTTGCTGTTAAATGTCTGTGTACACAAATAATGTTGACTACCTGTTATTTCAGAGCTGCACTTTACAAGGCCTACAGCGGTGAGCTCCCAGTTCCCTCTACCCTGGACCTGCCTATGCTGGAATGAAGGCGGAGTCTCTTCCACTAATCTGCCAAATGAACATCTCAGCTGACAAGCCATGCATAAGTGAATTCAACACAATAATAAAAACATGAAATCAAGCATTTTAAAATATAGTCATTTATTTTGTTAATTGTATTGTTATTGTACATTGTATTCTTTGTATTTCATTTCATTTGTATTCATTGTATTTTTTGCAAATGAAAGTAAGAAAATCATTACATACTGTTTCTTTTTTTAATGTTTAGATTAGCCATTTCTTGCCCAGGCTTTCACCAAGGGACCATTTTGATAGTTCACCAAAAGACAGGCAACAGTAAAAAGTTGGTTAATGCTACCTGTAAGTGCAAGGGGTATCACTGTGCTGAATATGAAACAGTACAGGCACGGCTCCAGACCGCAGTCGTCGTCTTCCAGCCGGAGTGGGAGACTCGATCAGATCACCAGGAAGAAAGTGTCGTGAACACACTCTGGAACTATTAGTGACTATGAAACGGTCTCTCCTGATGTTAATTACCCACCGTCTCTGTAACTCTTCATCTTTCGGGAAAGTGTGGAAACTCAGGTACGAATTACACCTAGCTGATGCTGTGCAGAAAGGCACACAACAGTGGTGGCTAGAGCTGCTGTCCTCACGTTTTTGAAAGGATAATTTTGTGCGTTTACATGTCATATTTATATGTAGAGTTAGACGCATAGTAACAAAAAAACACAAAAGTTTGCAGCGAAGATTGACGAGCAGTGATGAAAAAAGATAAGCTAGCATAGTGTGTGCAGTCCAGCGCGCATTCAACAGTTACCGGATGTTTGCATGCATCCCGACCTTTCAGCGGAAATGACGTCACGTTCCTGCGTGCATAGCGGGCATTGAGGCAAAACTAAACACACACAGGTATATTAAAAATAAAAATATATAGTAAAATTTAGAAATGTGAAATCTGTGCAAAAAAGTATTAGTTACAATTCTTTTGCCGAAAGGGGAATAGGTGGGAAAAATCTTTGGGCCTAATTAAACTACAAAAATACACAGTTGCTGTCTGAATAGAATGACAAGGTGCATCCTGTTAGCTGGATATCAGACAAAAGTCTTGACATGGCAGACTAATTAAATGTTCTAATCCCAAACATGCAATGTGCAACTACAGAAAAAAAGTCAGAGAGGGATTATTCATCACAGTCAAAATAATTTATTTATACAGATTTTATTATTAATGCATGTCAGGTGAAACCAAACTTCATGTGTGTGTAATTCTTTTCAAAGCAGCTAGGAGAGACTTTTTCAGGAAGGTCTCATTTAACATCAGGCAATTGGACAGAGAGTTTTTATGTGCCTCGCTTACCTGAAAAAAAAAACAGATTGTTCACATATAGAAGAATTACAAAGTCAGATTTATTTGCTGTTCAGCCATTATGCATAATTGTACAAACTTACATGACTGCTATATTTGGTGAGTACTGTTAGCATCATTTTTGCGAATTTCACAGACTTGGTGAAATGAGGGACGTGGCTGACGAGCTGTTCGGTAAACTGAGTGAAAAGTTCTTCACTCAAGACAATCTGGAAAAAAAGATAGTAAAATAGATTACTGTGACTATTATAATAACTCCACAGGTTTCCCATAAATAATCGAGTGTGTTACCTTGGAGTCTAGCAGGCTATGGATAACAGAGAGCACTGGCTCACTCCATGTAATTTGAAATGTCATCCTGTAGGTAAACAAACATTATTTGGTTGAGCTTCTTGTCACTGAAGTTACAAGTGAGCAGAGGTTAAATGTGTAATCTCACTGAAACACCAGTAGCCTGTAGTGAGAATCCAGACAGCCCTCTATTAGTCGGCTCAGCAGCTCAGCCTGTGGATGCCCTGAATACAAACAAAACAGAGGATGAGTTAATGAAGTGGCCAAGGACTGGCCCATGAAATTAACCCATCACCCCTGTTATTGTGTACTTGAACCAGGACGCCAGGTTTAAAGCTTTATAACCTTTACATACCCTGACACAGAGAGGGCAAGTAAGAAAATATGACTACAGCATTCAAAACTATTCTTCTACATTTACTGAACATACACCTTCACCTTAATAATTAGTATTAAACCAGTTCAACAGACTATTTGAATATGTAGGAAGGATCCTCATCCACCTGCACAAACAACAAAAGGAGTGATGTCTGACTTCACAGTTACCAACTGGCTCTTCCTGATTTTAAGAATTAGAACGCCATAAATTGGCCTTTTCCTCACCTATGTCCTTCTCCTCTAGCACCGGTTTTATTAAGGCATGGCACATTGGTCTGGGGTATTGGCCACACAGTGATGTCATGGCACTGACCAGACACCTAGAGGCTGGTTCCGACAGGGACAGGACCTGAAATAAATAATAATAAATAAAATAGTATCCTGACACGATTAAATACAGAGATGCACTTTATTTCTTCCACATAACTATTAATGTACCTTCTCCACCAGGAGACTCTTGATGAGAGTCGCTGCTGTGGTGTAGCTCAGATCAGGAGAGACAGACAAAATGCTGCTGCACAGTCTGGGGAGAGTCTGTTCTGATAAATCAGGCAAACTCAGCATGCTACACAAGAGCTCCACCTAAACAGGGCAAGAGGTGGAAACAGCACATATAATATGATGGGTTTGGTTAAGCTTCTAGAGTGGTTAAAAGTGTATTTTTGTTTTGATGAGTGAACTTAACATTAAACAGATCAGTGGTTAGTTTAGTGTGGTACTTATTATTGTCTCTGATTCTAAATGGATTCCTTGTGTAGAGCTGCCAGACACCTATATTTTGTATGGACAATAATAGGATGGATGCACAAAATTAAATCTAGTGCAATTCGCTGTAAATACATAAGTGTGACTATAGATCATTGAAACAGCTACAATGACCTTTGAGGACTTTTTCTCTAATAAGCTTGTGGAAGGTACAACAGTGACCATGACCAGACCAAGAACAGAAAAAACAATGGGTCTGTTACCTTACACTTAACATTACTATCAAACCAATATGGAGAGGAGTATTTTTATTATTGTACAGTCTTCCTATTTTAGAGGAGTTTTTTCTTTGGCTCTGGCTAAATGCTCTTTAGGGGGTGTGAAAATCCCTGTATGTAGAGAAAAAACCTTGTACTTACTTGGCTGGGGTCACACTCATTCAGCACCTTAAACACATCTGTGCAGCTTTGGTCCCACTGAAACAAACACAAATGCTTTGAGTAGTTCTGAATGTCACTCACAGTGCTGTACAGACAGACATTCTGCTCACCTCTGTCTGACTTTCCAGTAACTCCTTTATTTGAAGAACAGAGGCCTAAAAACCACAAAAATAGCAGCATATCTTCAACTTATAGACAAAATGTGTAATGCATGTGGATCCGTTCATTTACTTACCTTTATATGTTCAGGCAAAACATCAGATGAACTGTCAGGTGCAGGAGTTTCTGTTGGAGTGTCACATTTTGATCTTCCTGTTGACTCCTTTTCTTTGTCCTTTTCTTTTCGCTCATTCTCACAAACATCCATCTTCATCCGTTTACTGTGCTGTCCCATTTCTTCACCATCTGATTCCACAATCACAGAACTCCCCTTCCGTTTCCTTTGTGTCCCCAGTTCATATAAATCAGACACACCGGGACATTCAGATTCTACTGCCTGACAGCTGAAGCATTTAGTCCATCCTCCTGGCTCACCAAAACCGCCCAAACGCTGTGACAGCACCTTGAGTCTCTTTGTGCACAGTGAGGTGTGCAGAGGCCTGTCATGTTGGGTCGCCAGACTTCTTTCCAGCTGTCCACACAGAGCCGTGACCCAGGGGTTTGGGAGAGAGTCCTGGCTAAGACATTTGAGCAGATGGAGGGCAGTGGGACCAGAGAGACCAGGTTGGACCAGGTACATGAAGGACAGCAGGTTTTGTTTGAATAAGGCAGGAAACAGACAGACTAATGGTTTACTAGAGGAGGAGAGTACAGAAACAACAGGTGACAGAAATCAGCGTGGTATGGTTTTACAACAATATTAAGGCGCAGCAAAGTAACTGTATACAGACACTCTACAGAGGCAGACCAGTGTTAAGTACTCACGCAGTTAGTGTGTTGCTTCCAGCCTCCGGTGCTGTTATTTCGTGTCGGCACAGAGTTTCTAAGAGGTTACTCAGGGTCATGTAGGGGTCAGCCCGCTGCTGTCTGTGGAAGACTTCCAGCGCTCTGTGAGCCCCGAACACTCCGGACATCAGCGACCGAACAAGCAGCTTTGACTGCCCGTCAAAATGACCCAGAAAGAAGTCGGTCATGATGGCAGATCATGTTTCGCGGCTGCTTCTTCTTCGTGGTTTCTCTTCTTCTTCTAGTTTTAAGGCGGTTGCCATCAAGTTCATTGGTGCATTTCCGCCACCTTCTGTTCTGGAATGTGTATCGGATGAGGTTTCGCAATCTACTATATTCATTCATAAAAACTGACCCCGACTCCGTTTAGAAGGTTAACCAGACTGTCAGGATCTCACCCACTCATATCTTATACTTGAACTTCTGCAATTCATATTTTCTGTCTGTCTAAATAAAACCATAGACTGCATATGAAGGATGGACGTAACTCCTGTTTCAATGCAATTTGTTGTTTAGGCATTGAGACAATCATTCCCAAAAAGGTTGTTGGTGCCGTCTGATTTTATATATTCAGCCACAATAGACTCCTTGCCTTGCTCATCACACTAGAACTAATGTGACTGCATTAATGTAACTAAACCTGACAGGAGGCAACAAGTACTACAGTACATAACAGTTCAGCAGCAGCTCCAAGAGACACATACTGTGACACTCAGCTTTGGGACTCTTGTCTGACACCCCATACCTTGTTTAGGTGAGCCAGCTTTAAACCAAGACAGCTTTTGAATCAATATATAAGCGTTGAAAGGCATAGAATCATTTCCCACCCACCTGTCCACTTTTAAAGCTTCAATGAAGAGGACGGCACATTTCCAATGAGACAAAATGTGAAACAGTGTTTTATTTTCTGTGTACAAGTACAACTTGTTTAAAAGAAATAAAATCTTAACATTGTTATTTTTCTTGCACTAGGGGCAACCATCGTCAGTCGACATCAGCAAGAGGGGGTACAGTACACTTTAAAACTACCATCCACACAACACTTTTTTTTTTAAAAAAAGTCAAACTACTGGGACTAAATTGAGCAGTCGGGATCACAGCACAAACAGATCACAGCACATCACAGACTAGTTCATCTCTGGTCATAGAAGCTGTAGCCTAAAAACCTGAACTCGGCACTCCGTGACTGACATATTTCTGATCTTGTTTACAGGCTACTCAAAAGTTTACAGATTCCAAGAGGACAGAAGGTACAAAATAAACCATGTGCTCTCCTGGGGCCAGTGGGTATCGTTCAGGCCCCATTCAGTGGTTTCAGGCACTGACCAAAAAACAAAAAACAAAACGAAGCTCAGAAACCATACTCATCGCTCAGGTAAAAAGGCAAGTCAAAGTCCTCGTCATCGTCATCATCATAGACGACACCATCACGAAGGAGAGTCATGGCTAGTAAAAAATTAAGTAGATCTACACCTTCATAGTCATCGTCATCTTCGTCTTCATCTTCTGGAGGATACTGTGCGCAGTGAAACACAAAGGAGGGTGTAAATATAACAAAAGCAGTGAGAACCTAGAACACAACCAAGGATTAATGTGCATTTACCGGAAATAAACTGTGATGTGCGTGTTTGTCATGCCGATAGAGGCAGTCAGTTTTGAAGGGACAGCGTCTGTACCGTGCGTAGTAACTGCAGCTTTTCTTGCTAGAATCACAAAAACACAGAAGCTTTAGATGAACTATTAGTGGTTTTCCATTTCAAAACATTGTCAAATCAGTAATTTTTAGTATTTTTTGCAATTGGCAAGTCACAGATCAGGCATACTTTTTAAAATAAAAAATAAGTCGATGTGAATAAGTTGCCCAGTAGCAACTCTGACATTTTCATTAAATGGCACATTTCACAAAATTCACAGATTCCCAGTTTTATCAGTTTTAGTGTTCATTTTGAGCAGCAGTGTTTCTCTGAAGAAAGGGGGAACTAAGGGAATTAAGACACTGCAGAACAGTACAATATACCCAGTGAATATATCATTTAAGACAGGCCGCACAGTCAACCATGTGCAGGCAAGAATTGGTCATTTTAACTGCATTTAAAGGATCCAAGACCTGCTGTAGCATCAATACCTGAATTTTTCCTTGAATGCTGCAACTACAGTTTCCTTTGCTTGTCCTTCCACCCAGCTTTTGTTCGGCACATAAAAGGGAGACCTCACTCGGCACTGTGGGCAGCTCCTGTAGAATAAACAGGAAAACAGTCAAGTCAAAATACTTGAGTTTTGATCACTAGATGCACGTTTGACTTTTAAAGACTGCTGAAACCTACTTGACCACATCTGGCCCGAGGTCTCTAGTTTTCCTCCAGGTCATGATGCAATGTAAACAGAAGGAGTGACTGCAGTTTGGCAGGATTGCAAAAACCCGGTCTTTTGGATCTGTCTTCTCATACACCTTGTCCATGCAGATACCACAGGTCATGTTTTTACTCTGGAGGGGGGCCATAGTCTCCTCTACTTCATCTACAGCACTACATGCTGCTGCAGCAGCAGCAGCCCCGTCCTCTGATGACTCAGATGAAGAGGTCTCCTGAATACAAACATTTCACAATCAGCTGAAGACAGGTGGGATCAACTTTCTTCAGTCATCCCATGTAGAACAATACACTTAAATATTTAAGTAGATGCAAACCTCATTTGTTCCCTGGCATTCATCTGCTTGAACAACTTCCAAGCTCTGGACTGCTTCCGATGCATCTTCTGCAAAGCAAAGTTATGGACAATATGGACAAACGCTTACTTCAGTCAAGTTCACCCACAAATCACAACATACCTTTTGTTTGTTCCTCTGCAATATTTGGTGGCAAGCGCTCGATGTTCTGTTGAGGATTTGAAACCACCGGCTCATTTCTGGAGGACCCCGACCTTGATGTTACTCCAGCTTGCAGCAGAGCAGGCTCGGAACCTCTTCTGTCAGGTGGAGCCACACTGGAGGAGGACACAGCAGGCACTGAGCCTCTTCTACCCGCAACAGCTGCAGGTGCCGTGATATGCAGATACCTGGTAGTGGAAAATGCTGAATGAGCAAACCCTACTTTAGTTTTATAAAGTGTGTGTGTGTGTGTGTGTGTGTGTGTGTGTGCGTGTGTGTGTGTGAGAAAACGGCTTACTGGCAGCGTTCACCATACCAGCAGCCACCTTTTTGAAAGTATCTACATGGTATTTGGAATGATGGTATTAATGATGGCCTCTCATGTCGGTAGTAACACCTGGTACCAAATCTGCAAGAGCCATTTATGAACCGCCTGTGAGGAAGATGGGAGGAGAGTCAGTTTCTGCTAAAGGAAAGGAAATCCTCTTCGTGTCCATAAAAAGTATACAAAATCTGAGGGTTTAAAGCTTTTATAGGTCATTTTAAACACTAACGTCAAAGTAACGTGGTCAGGCATATTGATGTGTAGGTGCCAGTTGAAATTACGTTTGAAAGAAATAACGGCATTTTTAGCACAGGTAACAGTACAAACAAACCAAAAAAGTCACTAAAGAACTAAGTTTACAGGATAATTTAGTATCAATTCACTATCCACTGATACAGCTGAGATAGCGACTGAAAATGTACCTACACGGGTCAGTAACACACAAACGGTCACGCAGGTAGCGCCATGCTAACTTTTGCTAATATATGAACGTTCATGTTAAGCTACATCCACTCATCGAACAAACCGTTGGTCAACTGTCCACCATGAAATATTTTATTTACTTTTTCATATTCTATCGCGACCGCTTCTTGCACTACTTTCTTTACTTACCGACAGATGCCACCGTTACGAGTCTGGTCCATCCTCCGTGTGTTTTGAGCGGGCCGCCAAACTCTCCTCCACGCCACAGCCTAAATATATATATTGACAGCCGGTGCCTCGTGCCAATTAACCAACCAGTGAGCCAATAGGGAGGCGCCAGTGACGTCACTACGTCACACCAGGAATCGCTTTAGCAAGTTGAAATCTACACAATTAAAAAAAAAGTTACTAGCAGATTACTATATTATATATTGACTATTGAGTTACGTATTTTTTTTAATGGTTAGATGTATTTTTTCTCGTTAGGTTACTGTAATTAACACATTTTTGGCGTGTGTGATTTTATATAAAGATAAAAATGCAGATAAACGTCAGACATGAGGTCTACCTCACATTAAAAAATGGAGAAAATCAGCATTAATATTTCTAATCAAGTTTATAAGTGAGATATCACTAAACTATGTCTGCAAATAGGTTACATGTGACCATATATGGAAGAATTTCAAGTTTTCAACATGTTCTCATAAACAAATATATCAACCCATCAATTACACAGGCATAGAGGTAGCTTACATCAACTCGTTTTTTGGTGCAACGTCTTGTTTTACCCATTCACACCATTTGCTAGCTTGGCACACTGCACATCTGCCACTAATATCAAAAGTTTGCAATGTGTACCAATAGCAGGAATTAAGGCAAAAAAAAATAAATGTCAGGGATTAGGTGAAACAGTGGAAAAATGTCACAGATTGTACATTAGAGGTAGATAGGGATCAAGACAGGTATAAGAGCACAAGAGGAGGTGGACTGTGAGCACCAGTGCTGGTATGATGGCATCCAACCAGAAGAACAGTGAAAACAGAAGACAAATATAAGGGAAAACCGGTTAGAAATGGATTCTGACTACAGCACTGTAAGGCTGTTACACTCTGTGCTGTGCTACAAAGACAAACCAGACATACACAAAAAAGTACAAATCTAGGACTATGTATATGTTGAATACAAAGACTACATATGATATGATGATGCTGTTAAATTTCAACCATAATTAAATTTTCCAATAATGCTATCATTCAGTTTGATGGTTTTTAGATGAACACTGCTGGCCCATGAAATCCAAATTCTTCATCAAGGAGAGGTTTGGAAAGGAAACAGTTGATATATCTGGTAGGGCCAAACTAAACAGGCAGGCATGTAATATGAAAGAAAACAAATACTTATAATATATGAAACAAGATGATAATTCATGTTTTGCCCTTACAAATATGATCAACAATTACAAATAATTAGTAACAGAAATTACAAAAACTAGACAAAAAATTTAAAATGCAAATTCAGTATATTTTAAAAGAAAAATAAAAGGAATACATGCTGTCCCTTGTACTGTAACGGGTCATGTGTTTCTAGTGTCAGATTCAGAAATAAAACCTGTGCAGCATCAGTCAGGAGGATGGCTTGAACACAAAACCTAAATATTTTGAATGTCTGATTTATTGACAAATGGAAATGGTATTGCACAGACAGTTGCAATGAGAGAGCTCTACATTGCTGGAGCCGGCCCAGTTTGTGTCCTTTAAACCAAATGGCAAAGTGATGATGATGATGATGATAATGATGTAAACAAACACGAATTTGTGCATCTTCAGCTTCACCAAAAGTCTGAGAACAACTACAATCACTCTTGCAAGCTGATGTCTCCAGATTTCCATTTCAACCTTTGCCATTGTTGCACGAACTGCACAAACGTCCAATTCTTTCCCTTTACAGCAAAGCACCGAGCAGAGGTGAGCGAGGAGAGGCTCGCTCTCTCTCTGCTCTGGGGTCAGGTTTGCTATTAGGATGAAACAGGAGCAGCCTGGGTGAGAAAACATATCATCCTTCCTGTTAAATGACCGTCGTGGGAAACTAGGATTTGCAGCAAATGATTCCAGATGCTCATCACATGCACACACACATACACACTTAACTGTGCTGAGGGGTAACGCTGACATTGTGAAGACTTTGCTGATTGTATTAGCCTCATCTGCAGGTTAAGATCCATGCCCACATGTGGAACAGTGCTTGAACTGAATGCAGTGTATTATTATAAAGTCAGTCTGTAACAGTATTGCTAGAAGCAAGTCTGTGCTGGAGAACACTAGTACATGTCTTTGTAGATCTCTTGTAGTAGTGGGTGGAGCGAGGTCTCTGACTCAGTCTTTTTGATCTTTTGGACAAGCTGAGCATTCTCAGTAACCAGCTGACGGAGGTCAGCCATCTTCTGAAGTAGCTTGGGGAAGAGGTAGGTGGAGTCAGAGTGGTTTGCTTGCAGATGGAGGTCCAGGGCCTGCAGGATGCTGTCCTGACTCTGCTCCACCTGCTTCACGTTCATTAATCCGGGGCGATCTGCAATAAAACAACATATTTCATTTAGTAGCAACACACAGGTATACATTTTTCTGATCAAATACAAATCCTATTAAGTTCGGAGATGATAGTGCCCAGCTCTCATCGTACAGCTTCTTATTTAATCCTGCCCACAGCACATCTATGTTTCAACCTTTGGAACACCAGAACTGGACAGTGGCACCTTTCTCTTTCTTAACCGATTAAAATCTTTGTAGTATTGACCTGTGTTCTCTTGCAGAGTTTGTCTTTAGAAGGTTTGTTTTTCTATATATATTATTGTATTTAAATTAAGGCCTTAAGATGTGTAATTAAGGCCATGCAGTTTTGACTGCCACGAGTTTGCCAACTCAAACTGTTAGGTGCCTGCTTAGGCGACAGCCCACCTACCTCAGCTCCAAAGTCCACACTTGCCCAATCTAATAGGTCAGCTTTCTTTGTTTTGTGACAACAATGAATTCAACGCTTTGAAGGGTTGTTCAACACACACTGAAAAGCATTTTCCATACTGTACCAGGATGCCATTCAGGCTCACCTCCACAAAGAATAATGGCAGCAACAAACAGGGCAAGGTCGCTGTCATCCAGCTCCAGAGCATTGAACTTGACAGCAAACTCAAACTTGGGCTCCATGATTTCATTGAAGGGTTTTCTTAAACTACGCAGGAATTCTCTTGTCACAAAGCCTTTACCATTGGCCACCAACAGTCCATCCTTATTCATGAGAGATGGCAACATGGCAAAGATAGCCTCATGCACCCCATACTTCAGCAAAGTCACCTGCAGAAACCACACAGACAGTTGCACATGAGTGCTTTTCTCAACAGTCATGGGCAGTTCATCGTACAGCAGTGTGAGGGAACATCATCCCACCTGGTCATTAAGGAAGAGGTCCACAAACCCTGGAATGGATTTGGCAAACTCAGTGAGCTCTCGCACAGTCTCCACTGTGGTGCACTGGCAGCGGTAGAACACGTGAACCCCAATCTCCTTGGTCAGGGGTGCACCTGGAACTAACTGGCTCCATACTAATCCACTTTCTGCTTTCCAGAGAGTGTCCACATCATAGATCACAAACGGCTAAGAGGAGAAAAAAAAACACCTTGTCTTTAATATTCGTTTGTAACAAAGACAACAGACAGACAACAGACTTCTGAGGCCAGAACTATAGAACTGCACTTGTTCCCCAGAGGTATACCTACAGAAGTGCTGCTGGTTTTGCCAGTCAAGATGCTGCGGGCCCTCTTCTTGGTCATACTGAGATTCTTCAGGTAGGCTGTGTTGACTTGTTTGGCCAAAGTCTTCAAATCTGAGCAACCTGGTTTGCCAAGGTTCAGTTCCTCTGCAAGCAGGCCTGCCACCAGCTTCTTCCTCTCTGCCTCAGGCATGCGTCCATATCGGATCGCTGAGTAAACACACATGCTGGTATTATTTTGAGTTGATCCTCCCAGTTCCAAGTCAGAGCGTTAAAGTATTTCATAATGTCTATTCTGTAAATGTAGTTTATCTTAACAGCAAATTATGTGATGGTAAAACACACTCTCACCATCATGGGACATTCCCAAAGACAGGCACTTCTGGAAGCGACAATATTGGCACTTGTTACGATTCTTCTTCTGAATCTTGCAGGAACGTTCACAGCGCTCATATTCCAGTTTCATTCTCACAGTTCGCCGGAAAAAGCCCTGAGTGAGACACAACACAACTGGTTCAGGTGCTGATATCTTCACAAGTGCTATTTATCTGCTGTGATACACAATCTGTGTTACCTTACAACCTTCACAGGCATGTACGCCATAATGGAAGCCAGAGGCCTTGTCCCCACAGACCTTACACTCCACACTGATTCCAGACCCTGTACTGTCTTCTCGGCCAAGACGCAGCTGCTCTGATAGAGAGGGGGATGATGTATGGGACAGATCTGCACAAAAAAGGAATAAAAATTAATGTTTGTGTGTTTTGTTTAAAAAACAAGTCACGGGACGTTGTAATAAATGTCTGACCTGTGTAACTAGAAGACGCGCTGCTGTTTTGCTTGTTGCAATCGTTATCCTGATCATGACTTTTCTGTTTTTTCTTCTGGTCCCCTTTCAGGCCTTTAGGAGCAGGTGCAGTCTCCTTCTCCTCCTTGTCCTCCTCATCCTCACTTTCCTTGGCTTTTAACTCTTGCACATCCGTCAACTCTGACACGCTTGTCCCCCCACAGCTGTCTGAACCTCCAGACTCTCCCTCCAATTGCGTCCACCTGACATCAGCATTGTCCTGTGGGGACTTGGCCTTGCAGTAGCCATTTACCCTGTCATGCTGCCCTGAAGTGGTTTCCTGAAACCCCTCCATGGTTCCTGTGGAAGCTGTCTCAATGGCTCATCTCCTGTCACGTAGCCATCATAGTCCCTCTATTAAAAAATACATATAATCAAATAACAATTTACACATAACACATGGATTAAATACAGAGCAACTTTATCATCATTAGATCCACGAAGGGTGGTTAACAGTCCTAATTGTTTCATCCGTCAAGCACATTGTGGAACAAAGTAAGATAAGGCATGGTTATTTGTTATGAATATATCAGTGATCAAACTTTGTTAGTTATCTTTGACAGTGTGTTTGTTTAGGTGTCAGTCAGTCTACATTTATTACTGGTTTCACCTGACCAACAATGTTATGTCCCTGATAGTAATAGGCTTATGATAAGATATACCACTGCTGTGTAGTCATACCAGGGTTGCGCACAAAGTAAGTGGAACAAAAAAATCAGGGACCCCACACCATTACAGACCCCAGAAAGCCGGAGTTTGCTGCAAAAAATGAAATAAATTAAATGAAAGAAATCCTCTAGTGAAAGGTGTGAAGCAGCTTAGCTCATGTTTTGCAACACCATCCAACCTCTGAAGAAAGACAAATAAATATGCATTCCTAATCACAATTTGTCATTAAATAGAAAAGTATCATCTTCATCAATTTGACAACACATAGTTAGCAAAAAAGACACAAAAAAATTAAATCCCGCATGAAGTTCATACAACTAAGCACTAAAAAAGATGAACGAGTAGGCTATTGCTGAGCAAAAGTTTAACGTTTTGCAATGCATGTGTTGTTACCTAATATACATATATAAATAATACAATCAAAACGTACTTGTTTTTTTGTTCATTTTCTATCTTTAATCACTTTTTTTCAGCACAATACTGTGGGACTAAAAGCTTATTTAAAATGTACAAATCAGGATTATATCTCTGTGAACATAAAGAGCCCAAAACAAATGATTCCTGATCCTGAAGTAGTTTTAGTATGTGTGCATTTCAGTCTGTTCCTCTGAAGCAGTTGTCTGTAGTGGAGACATCTGTATTATTGTTTGCTTCAGTCCCATGGCAGGGTGCGCAGTGTACTTGGTGGGTGCTTTAGGAGGACAGGGTGCATGCACTGTGTACACACTGAGCAGAGTTGATCGCTGTGGGAGAGGCGGGGGAGAGAGGCTTTGGCGGCGGGGGTTACATTTTTACCCCGGGGCCCCCTAGTGGATTAATCCGTCCATGTATGTAGCTGCGCTTTCACAAACATCCACACTATTAGAAATGTGTGCGCTCAGGATGATTACAGCACAGTTACACTGTACTCCGAGACGGGTCAAAGTCTAAACGCTTTTGCTTTCATAATGTTTAGAGGACTAAAAACACCAGAAATTAGGATTGTCTAAACTTGCCGTCCTGCAGACAACCTGTCACACTGGTTCTCGGAATTATCTGCAAATATCACTGTGAACTGTGTGACTCAGTGACAGGACTGTAACTGGATACAAGCATTTCAGAAATGAAAGGACAGCCAAGTTGTGGCTACCGGGAAAACTTTTTAACACCAAGAACACTATGAGACGTCTAGCCGAGCAGTTTCTGTTTGCCAGTCGGTCCGTCGAAGACTGTCTCGGCTCGGTTAGCATTGGTTAGCTAGTTAGCTACTAACCTTGAATATTGAATACTAGCTAGCTGTTAGCGCGGTTGACCCACATTCCTGTGTGTGCCTTTAAATAACGTTAGCTGGCTTGCCAAGTTAGCTTACCTCTCCCAGTAGTGCTGCTGCTTCAGTAGATGTTTACACTACCGCGAATTGCCAGCCGGCGATAAACAAACTTGATGAAAACAGTCCCGAGTCCCGTCCAGGATCGATCGGCTGTTGACAAGTTGTTTGAAGTCACCAGCAGGAGTTAGCTAATAGCAGGAGCTAACGTCACACTGCTAACTCACACAAACTTAGATTAATCCGGGCCTCCGTGCAGCAAAAACAGACTGACAGATCGCTGAGCTACAGAGAAAAGAAAAACAACAACGTGGACATCTTTGCTGGCTACCATATTACATGCAAATTAGCATAGTTGTCTGGTAATCCCTCCCCGAGCCTGCTGCTCCTGGCTTTGCTTTACTCTGCTTTGCTCTGCTTTGCCTCACTGCTTCACTCTCCCTCCCTCCTCCTCCCCCCTCCTCCTCCTCCCTCCTCGTCACATGCCAGGACACAGCACCCCCCCCCCCCGCACAGCACACATCCTGCAAACAGCTTTTTGACTGAGAAGTCAAGGTCTCTGTTAAATACACGCCGCTGCTTTTACTTTCTGAAACAAGGACATTTATTGTGACTAATTCACACATAAGCAGGTTGCATATTTCTAAATGTGGCCTAACCAGACATGAAACTGACATCGCACATAATAACAGCGGATAACAACTTAGATTTGTTTTGTGATTTTCACAGACAATACAGACCCTCAGGCAGCACTACACTCAAACACACAGACACAGTGGGCTCTTCTCAAACTCATCACTGAACACAGTTTATCACTGCTTCTACAAATGAAGTTTAAACTCTACCAGAAAACAATAAAAAAAGACATAAACAACATCCAGAGATGCTGCCTAATCACAGCCAGACATCACTGGTGAGGTGCTGTCCTGTGGTCTGATGAATCCAAATTAAAAAAAAAAATAAAAATTGGAAAACGCAAGTCAAAAGGGAGAGGTGCCACCTGGCCTGTTAGCAGCACACACTTCACCGGCCAGCATCTGTGATGGTGTGCTTGAAACTTAAATACATACACATAGCATAGATAAGTTCCTTGAAGTTGCCTTAATCACTATTCAACATTAAGTTCCCCCCAGAAAACCTAAAAGTTTAAACCACAGAGTGGAAGCTGCTGCTTTGTTTGGTTTGTTATGTTAAAATAAAACTTGTATCCTTAAGTTTTTTACATTTAAAACTGTCTGTGTATGTATTCTTGATTAAAGCATTGTAAATGTTTCTCAAAAATCTAAAGCTATTTATGAAATGTTATAGCTTAAACCACAACCGGAAGAAAAAAATATGAATTATACATTGTAAAATGAGTCTGTGCAGCCTGTAGTGGACCTGCTCTGCCAGCGGATGTCTCTGTTCTCTGCATGTGAGCTGCAGCTTCGTCAGTGGCATCAAGTCAGTGTCAGTGATGACACATTTTCATTTTCACTAATGAGAAATCACATTCAAACTAAAGCGGACGTGCAATGTGCAGGTTCAGCACTGTGGGCGTCAGCTTCTTCCATTGGTTGGTTTTCAGCTGTTTTAAAACATCTTTAAAGAGTTATCACAGTTATCACAGTTCTAAACATGCATAATTCACATAATGTAAAATACAGGGAGAGATCTAGATACAGGGTCAACTCACTCTTTTATTTACAATATTTGTTAAATGACATTAGAAACAGGAAGTTCAATGAGTGTCGCTCTCTCCCACCCCCCTCTCTCGTTCTCCTTCCTGTTTACCAGGAGTGAAAATGTGGTAAACTTCAATACTGAACCAAACTGTTAAAAACATTACATATTTAAAATGAAAGATGAGTCTCCGTCTTTTCTACAGAACTAATACGTGAGCTTCCTTTTTGCATGTTCTCTTGAAATGTCACAGCCTGCTCACAGCTCTGAGGTATCGTTTCTGTTCAGAACCAACCCCGCACAGTCGAAGCATTGGGTTTAAAATGTTTTAAACTGCTGCTGTCTGTAAATGAGGTAAGTAACTTCAATATGGTAGTACTGTAAAATCAGTTTTAAGATATCCTGCTGCTTTCATGTTGTTGACACATTAGACTATGGTCTTGTGCTTTTCCTGTCAGAGAACTTCACAGTGACAGAATGATTCATGGTTTTAGGGGATATCCATGTCTCCATTCGAGGCGTGAGAGTGACGTTTCTCTAAATCACTGGCAGCCCTGTTGTCAACGTTCTCTTTGCTCTCCTCGTCCTGATCCTCTGATCCGGATCTCCTTCTGAGACGCAGACCAGGGTCTCTCTGTGTCGGGATTTGGAAGGATGAGAAAGAGCTTCCCAATGACGGTCTCTTCTCTGAAAACAAGAACAATAACACATGTTAAATGATTTTCAACAACAGAAGCAACAGGAAGTTTATTTGCAGAATGACGTGAGTGTGGCAGCATGCACAATATTAGCATGGTAATGCTGCTGATGTCTGATCAAAGTGTTTCTACTTTAATCTGATGCTGGTCTAAACATCACGTACCACCCGGTCCGATGGGCCGCATCAGCCTGTTCATCTGAACGTTCCAGTGTTTGACGTTGGTGCTCGCCTGGCGAAGTTTCCTCTGGGCAGCCTGTGAGAAGGAACGACATCTCATTAACACACATGTTCCCTATACCCTTGTCATTACAACCCTCTATATGATTGATGTAATCATTTATACAGTCGTTTTCCAAATTCTGTAGCATCAAAAAAGCTAAAACTAACACAGACAAACCGAGACCCACTGTAAAAGAAGTCAAAAAATAAATAATTTCATAACACCGAGGTCTTATCTGATCCCATATTAAGCTTCAGTTGCTCAGTGTAAGTGTAAGTGCTGATTGATTTTTACCTACCACTACATCTTGGTCAACCCTGTGCCGGTTGGCGCGGACCTCCTCCAGCTGCCTCTGCGCCTCCTCCAGGGCTCGGGATTTGGTCTCCATCTCCTGTTTGAGCTCCTGCTTCTCCCTCTCTGTCTTCAGGATGTACTCCTCCTGATCCTCCTGCAGGTTCATCAGGGCTTTCATTTTCTCCTCCTCCTCAGCCAGTAACCTAAGTGCCGGAGAAAATAAATAAGTGCAGCGCGGTGTTATCATCAGTGCATCTGAAAGTTTGAATGTGAAGGAGGGAGAGCAACCATATTAGACAGCAGCGTTTATCAACTTCCGCTGCTGGCAGAGTAACTTCCTCAGGAACGTAACGCAACATGAACTCAGTCCAGCAGCTTGGTTTAATACCTGTTCTTTGCACTCAAAAACAATTCCCTGTTTACACCCCATTTATTGTAATGCCACACTGTACCTAGCTTGAGCATAGCGGAAGCCCTCCTCATCCAGCCTGGCTTTGATCTCCTGTTGCAGTGCCTCCTCCAGACGCTTCTGCATCTCCTCCAGCTCCTGGATCCTCTTCCTCTGCCTCTCAGCTTCCTCTTCTTTCAGAGCCATCTCGGCCTGCATACTGACCCGGGCCTTGACACAGGCAGTAATAAAGAAATTTACAAACACACATCTTACTTTTTAGATTCTTTTTCTCCTTCCTAGCCTCCGGACTCACCTCCTCAGCCTCACGGAGCTGAACCTCCAGGGCACGCTGCAGCTGTTCATGCTGCTGGCGCCTCCTCTGTTCATCCTGTTCCAGGAGGACCTGCGCCTGCTTCTGCGCCTCCTTCAGGAGCTCCAGCTCCGCCAGCTTACGCTCCCGTTCCTCCTGCAAGGCCCGCAACCTCTGCAGCTCCTCCTCCTTGGCCTGCCGTCTTTTCTCCCTCTGTTCTCTCTGTTCCCGCCGCTTCAGCTTCAGATCTTTGTGGAGGGACTTTTTCCCCTCCACATCCAACCTGATCGCCGTCTGAATGGCTGTGAAGAAGATGATATTTATGATATTTAATAAAGCATGAAGCTTTAAGATCAGTGGGAGTGACTGTGAGTCTCCTCTGACCTGTTGTCCACTCCTGTCTCTGTTTGGTGTCTGAGGCGCTCATTTCATACGTCTTGGAGAGAGTTTTAAGACAAAACATGCAGCGCTTCCCATCTCTGTCTGGCAGCACCTGTTCAAAAGAAGTATGTTATGTTAATAATACACAGCTGTGAGGAGGAAAAACATGGAACTCATTGTAAAAATCGTGTTTTTGTCCATTTTGAATCATCTACCTCCTACAGTAAAACCTGATTTTAGAATGACTGCATGTTTTTTCTGTGTAGTGAGTTGATTTATTTTTAATGAACGGGAAATGGCCTATAATTAGTTTTTGAACCAGGCTTTCGTTCTCCTGTAAAGTGAAATGTTTGTACATCTGTCTATTTCTTTTTTTTGAGTCAGCCTTAAGTGGCCGTTATAAGGAAAGGGCCCGGGGTGAGGAGGGTTATGTTATTGTACTTTTTATTCATTCATCAGCCCATTTGTGGTGCATTCAGCCTCCTCATGCAGCACACAAATAGGGGGGGGGTCCCATCTCTTGGTTAAGAACCATTCTAACATAACATATTTTGAGTAGTATGTCAAAGGTGGAAGATCCTCCCAGTGTGGACTGGGCTGCTTACCTCTACACAGCAGTTCCCATCCAGCACTATGTTGCCCTGGCAGTCTTTACGATCCTCCCCGGTGTAGTAGGACAAGTTGCTTGGCCTTAATGTGAACCAGCGTTCCTTCCAGTTTCTCCTCAGCTGACCTTTTTTCCACAGATAACCCTGTATGCACCCACACACACATACCATCGTCACCACAAAGCAGACCGTGCCAAAAACAAAAAATGTCTGGTGGCAGACAGTTTTCCTACCTCTTTGAGGACATCGCCTACAATCTCCCTGTATACTTCCTCTATAGCCATGCTGGTGATACTCTTATCAATTGCTCTGGTTATTTTTCCAGAGTTCATCATCTCCAGAAAAACCCAAACAGTAATGCCGCTCTGCTGCACTGAGTCTTGGGAAAAGAAGTCTTCTAATTCGACACAGTTGAACTCAGTGCTCATGGCCGTGCATATCTTTTTGAGGAGGTACTCCACCTGCAGAGGAAGAGAGTCGATATTTGATCTGTCTTTACTTGGAGGGAAAATATGATCACATAAGTTATTTTTATTATATTCATTTACTTCAGATGTATTAGTGCACATAGAGGTCCTCATCTAACAAACAGCAGGTAACTTAATTTATGTGGCATGACTAAACCTACTGCACAAACAGCTTTTACAACCCCATGGGACTCACTGCTCTGCAGATGTCTTTGTACAAAGGTTAGCATGTGAAAAGTACCAAAATAAGTGGATAATGTTTTTTTTAAACTCAGTTGCATGATACTATCGACCCTGCCCTTGAAATTGAGGGCTTTCTCTTGGCAGCGGGTGTGAAAAATACATGACAGGAAACCAAAACGAGAGTTTGCAAGTGAGAAACAAGCCCACACAGCTGCACGAAGAGAGCACCGTGTTCCATGATGGCATGAAACAAAGGTTTCAGCCAGCGTGCTCAGTGGTTGTAAAACATCCAGCACAATTTTTAGGTCACAGATTACTGACTGCAGTCTTAGAATTATAGTCAAAAACAGCTTGGAATATGTGTGTGGTTAAGTTTACAAACAGCCATCACTCACTGCAGCGTTAAATTATGACTTCTGTTTGCTTATATACAGCACATTTACAATATGAGTGTTTGCTTTCTTTCCAATAATACCATAAACAGTCCAACGAAATTGAAGGAATGTGTTCCGTAATGATTGTAATAAGTAAGTGGTTGAACTCACCTCGTCAGGAACCATCACCAAAGGGTACTTGTCCTCTGAAAGAAAATTAAAAAGGCACCACAGCCGAAAAGCATCCTTCTCTGGCAGAACAGTGCTGCTGCTTCTGTCTGGATGGTAGTTTTTCTTTGCTGTAAGAGTCCAACAGAGCTCATCTACATTTTCCTTAATAAAGGAGCCTTCCACAACCTGCAATAAGAATGCAGAGATTAAAATCTCTGACAGAGTCCTACACTACAAAAACCAGCAAACAGCTGTGTGGTTATCACCTTATCCAGGATATATTTGTTGAGATACGGCATGTAACCCTGACTTGAAACTGGGCCATCGTCATCGTCTCTGAAGTGCTCCTCCAGAGCCACTGGGTCATGTGGGATACACAAAACTGTGCACAGGTTGTGAGACAATACCTGAAAAATCAATCAATCAAACATGACATCATGTGAGGACTGATGTGCAAACCAATCCCAATAAAAAAAGTGTGCAGTCAGCTCTGTAAGTAAGTGAAGTGTTAACTTTCTGCTGCATCCTTTTTTTTCTAAAAATACATTTTGTTTGCATGTAGAGTTGTGTGTCAAAATAGAGAAGAATCCGGTGCCCGTGTGTGCGACATTTAAAACAGCTGCAGTATAAAAAACAAGTCAGTTTGTACAGCAGCTTTTATGCATGCTGAAATATACAATCTATGTTTAAAAAATCAAGAGAGGTATGTGATCAAGTGAAAATATGAAATAAACACAAATTTGTAACAAGTAGCAGTGTTTCCGTGTTTTTTAGCGTGCCACAGATATGCCTGAGTTATATTTATAGTCACTTTTCCTCCATTTTTCTGTTTCTTCAGCTGAGACTGCGCAACATCTTGAGATACTTGATGCATGTTATCAGACAACCTGCGTCTGAGTGTTGAGCCATAACCACATCCTGTCTCCAGTCTCCAGTGCTTGATACATCTGTCAGTTTTGAGGCCACAGCAGCATACAAGCTGCTTGGCTGTCAAGAACATGGTGCCTGTAGTGCAGTGTAACACGGGCTGCATACACGAGGGGGGGGGGGGGGGATAAGCCAAGTCATGAGGCCATGATCCCGGCAGCGGCACATTGCAGGAACGTGGAGGTGGCTGGAAATTGAGATTGAGCCACCACACCAAGTCCGAGTGACATAACAGTGAGGTTGAAAAAAATACAAAAAAATACAGTGGCTTCGTTGAAACCCAGTGGCAAGAGACAACGATCACCAACATGTTTCCACTTTGCCCTCGCTCTCACTGTAACAATGTTCTTTTTCACATACACAGGCTCGTGTTATGAACACACTCTATTCAACAGGCTGTTCTCTGGGCAGGTCCAGTGCCAGAGGTTCCTTTGCACTACAAGCTGGTGCATCGAGGCCCAATGTGAGCGCAGCTTAGAGATGAGGGCTCCCATTCATATAGAGACTGAGAGCAAACTGTTACTCTCGTGCTCTTGGCGGACAGAGGTCCCTCTTTCAGCAGTGAATGCATTTTATTTGAAATATAAGGAACACATTTGTTCCTTGTTAGATGGTATGTGGTTTAAAAAAATCACACAGGAAATATGAATGATTATAAGTAGTATCAACATGTGTACGCCATTATTTCCTGAAGCACAGAATCACAATTAACCCTACATAAAAAGACATTTGTGACATTTAGTTTGCTCAGCTCTTCAGATATTCTCAACGAGCCCATGTGAAATGAGTTTTCACAGTAAAAAGGGAGTCAGTCTATAGACAAAGAAGCAAAAAACATTCCTTAAGTTCCATCTTCCAGGTCAAGGACCAGCCCACTCACCTTTAGCTGAGATTTGGACACTTTCCCGCTCCTCTCCAGATCCAGGGCTGTGAAACCATACCAGATGGATTTGAGCAGCTCAGAGCGCAGGTCCATGTCTGCTGCAGTGTTATATTCTGGTTTCCTACTCCACGTCCTCTTCTTCTTCTTCTTCCCTCTGCTGTTGACACAGGGCCTCTGGGTGACAAGCAGACACCCACACTGTGTTACTGTCAGGCAGGCCTGAGGCTTTACGAGTCTGCCAGCAGTGACACCTGCTGGGCGTCCACAGGCACTGATCCAGAGGCAGGGTCTGACTATTTACAATATGTTCAGATTCTGTCTTTCAGTGATTGAAGTGTTCAGATCTTTACATCAAATGAGCTTCTCAGCTGATCTCTACACATACGTGCTTATATCTGGAAAACACGTCATTATAATTTAAAATAAAAACAGCTAATAACGGTGAATTGTTTCCACTGACAATGTTACAGGCTACATTCATATTTTGGAAAATAAAAATTATTTTATTTGTTTTTCTTTAATTATTTTCCTTTAAAAAAAAATCTAAATCTCATTTATTCGATGATTTTTACTACTTTTAGCTGGCACTGTGTTCTACTGTATTTCCAGTTCCCGTTATTGTTACTATTATGGATATAATAATTAATTATTATTATTGTTATTATTATTATTAGTTTGCTTTGCAACAATCAAACTAATAATAACAATTTACGTCCATCTATGAGAGTTCCGTTCTTGCAGACAGGATGGAGGTGCGCTGCCCGGAGCCGTTGGCAAAAAAGGGTCACATGGTAAAACAACTTTCGCGTCGTTTCCATGGAGCTGTTTATTAAAGTCTGTTGCTCATTGGTCGATGACATTCCCGTGACAGAAATGTCTTCAACCATTGGTTGATGCGGCTTCTTAATGTGGCCAATGGGGGAGCGCTTATTTTAAAAACTGAGAATCCCGGAAGTTTGGAAGCCGACTGTGAAAGGACTGAACGAGGGAGCTTTAAATCTCCACCAAACTCACGAAAGCCCAAACATTTAGGATTAATTGAGTCAGAAATACTTCATTGGATATTCAGTGGAAGTAACAGAAGTCTCCGTGAATTGTAAAGTATGTCGCAGTTGTCTATACCTCTGTATTCAGCATGTGCTAACAAGAAAAACTTCAGACTTCGCTAACCCTTTGCTCGCTGTAGAGCTATCTCGTCTTAGTAATGTCAGTTCGTTGGTTTGCTTTCTGTGTTTAGCTGCTTTGCGGTATACGCGTTGCTCATCAGGCAAGTTGTTTTTATTGCCTGTTTACTGTAATCGATGCTAGTTTATATGGAATTTATTATTTTGAATAGTTGTTGAAAATCAGAGACACTTGTTTTTTGTCGTCTTTTATGTATTTGTCAAACTTCTTAGGCACTTTTTTTGTCTGTGTAGTGTTTCATGCTTGGTTGCTCAACCATAATTTGATTTTGCCATTTCTTGCTTTTCCAGTTGTTCTTCTCACTTTCACCACTCGCCTCCTCCTCTTTACATCATTATGGCCTCTTCTCCAGTCCTTCTCCAACAAAGTCCAAACAAAATCCACAGGTAAGCCCTTTTCATAAAGTATGAGTTCCTTAAAATTTTTTCATTCTTCTGCTATTATTCGCAAGCTACTTTTTACACTTAAGTCAAAATGATCTACCTACTCTAATAAAAAAACATAGGTCTGTATATATATATATATAATTGATTTCCATTATAGGGTACAGGAACAAATATATAAACAGGTTAAAATAATCAAGAGAGAAAAGACTAGTTGCAAGACTGCATGGAGCAGGCTGTGGGCGTCAAATAAAGAGAGAGGCTGGTAAATGGACGATGATAATAGGCAAAAAAATAGACATTCCCCTTTTTACAGTGTATTTTAACTCATACAGCTACCTGACAGCAAGCAATGGTTTCCTTTGTTAATGTTGATCAGCCCATAATTAATGGATGGACTGGATATTAACAGACAGTCGCTAACTGGCTAATTTGCTTAAGTGAAGCATAGACAACATGATTAAGGGACATCATAAAAACACAGCATGCTGCGCGACACCTTCAGCTTTCCCCGTCCAGAGTCTAAACTCCCATCAGTCTGTCTTGTTTGTTGTCATGGCCCAAAATCTTGTATTAATGGCTTTGATCATTCACGCTACTACATTAACATGCGATGACGCAAGCAATCAGGAGAAGTGTTGTCAGTGTTGGCTTAGGATAGATCATAGACGAACATTAAAACTGAATATTCTAAATGGTACGCGATCAACATATTGGGCTCCTCTGATTTACATTATCGGGTTTCCTAATGCTACAACAGTGTGTCAACAGTATTTGTGTTATTATTTTTAAAACATTTGTCTTCACAGAACGAAGAATGAACACAACAAAAAGCAACCTGATCCAAAGCCTTTGAAACTCATACCTGCACCGCACCTTTCCAAGAAGGACATTGAGAACAAAGATCCTAAAGAGGGTTCTTTGCGGGCATGTGTAAGCAGAATTCCAGTGATGGCAAAGTCCCTTCGTCTTCAGACCCCCTCCGATTTCAGTCAGTCGCACTGCAGATGGGAGGAGAAGCCTCTGGCTGTAAGTACTTCTGTCTCGTCCTGTAGGTTTTTATTGAATTGGATTACTGTTCTCTTATCTATTGTAATACTTAATAATTTTTTTTCTGCAGGTAAAAGCAAATAAGAGAAAACCATCCGCACGGTCTGTACCATTTAACCGGCTTGAGCACAGATGCACAGGAATGGCTTCCAAAAATCAACAGTCATTAAGTGTTCTACAGTCAAGAAGTGGTACTGAAAACAACATATACAAAGTAAAACCTGCTAAACCTCGAGCTGTGTTTCCCAGCAATGGAAACTCAGCCAAAGGTATGTGGAAGATGTACGGAAGAACTATCCCGTCTGTCAGGACAGTCAATCCTATCATCCATTTCCACTAACACAACCAGCTTCATCTCAGTACAGAAGTCTGTTTGGATAACATAACATTTACTGTCTTTTTGACCAAATCGTGTATTTTTCTTTTTACTACTCCACGGTTGTTGGGTTAATTTCTTCTATGTTCCAGACAAAGGAAACGCCAGCCAGGCAGATGTGCTCAGTATTCTCCACCAAAAAGCAGTAAGTGGCTGTAGTGTCTTCTTTCCCACTTGTTGTCCATACCCCATCCGTCAGTTTGGTTTGAATATCTAGTGTTATGAAATGTTTTGCATTTTGTATCCAACATTCATCTTAAGTAGAGAAGATTGAAGCAATCTTCTCTACGTATTATGACCTGGATGACTGAAAATCTTCATCAACATTCATCTTGTTTCCAGTCCCAGCGAGTGGCATGTACAAGTGTCATGAAGAATCGACAAAAAGATGGCGCCACCACAGGTCAGAATATTCTATTCTATTCTATTCTATTCTATTCTATTCTATTCTATTCTATTCTATAGTATAATATTATAATACACTTTGATATTAGGAATGGAATCACAGAAGTAGGTACAAAAACAGTTGTGTTGTGTGTCACCAAGGTAGCAGGCTGTAGCTTCATGTTAACTACACAGGTGTGACATGGTAGAGGTTGATAACTTCTTTGTTGTCCTCTTACAGAAACGTTGAAGTCGGTGCATTTCTCTCCAGACACCAGCGCGCTGCAGAGTATCCTCCAGAATGAGGGAGTGAAGGCTGTAGCACCTGTGGGTGCTACACCACAAACCTCAGTCTGTCGAGCGGGCAGAGGCACTTCAGTCTACTCAGTATGGGCACATTATATTTATTCTCACTTCTGCTTCTTTCTTGTTGTTAATTTTAAACTGTTGTTGTCAGCGTGGTTTCATTAACTGCTGGGTTTCTGTTGTCAGGCTCAGAGAGTGCCAGTTAGAAAGCACTGTGCAGAAGTGGCTGGTGGACAAGCAGGTATGATGTAATAATGTTGTTTTTAAATACCAAATGTCATACCAATGTTTTTTACAGTATTGTAACACAGCTGTTTTCCCCAGCTGGAGCACTGAAAGACACCCCATCCAAGACATGGTCTCCACAGAGAGTCACCAGCACCAAACATCAGCCCGTCGGTTTACATGTTTTACATTTTTAATATGGCATAATGTCAACAAAAAGTATGTATCCTGATATTTAAATTGTACCTTGGATTTTGTTTAGCAGCAAGTTGTCCAGAAGTTATTTGATGATAAGGAGGATAAGCAGAATACAAATGTGACAGAGACGGACCCTCAGACACAAGCAGAGCATCAGGGCAACACTTCAAAAGGTACATCTCCATGTGTGTTTTTCACATGATGGCTTGCATCATGTGAATTTGAAACGATACCTTTGCATCCATGTAGAGCATCTTATTAATTATGTTGTAACAACAGACCTTTGATGGCCTGATCTGCTCAGTATTTCTCTTTGTGAAAGGTTCACAATGTGTCTTGGGGTGCTTTCCTATATATTTCAGACAAAGGGGAGAATGTCCTGTCCGATCATGCGGTTTTGCTCAGTATCCTGCAGAACAAGGCACCAAGTGTCACAAGTCTGACATCTGCAACTCCACAGTCCAAACCCTATGACTCTCTGGTGAGCAGGTTTTATAATGGGAAGTCTTTCTAGTCTCTCTAAATGCACTTCCTGACAGGTTAATGTTGGTTTTGAATCCAAATATTTGCTCATTGTGTGCTGTACATTTGGTGACTGATTATCTTATTTGCAGCCTCAGCGAGTGCCTGTTAAAAAGAGTCAACAAAATGAAGGCCCTACAGGTAAGCACTATAAGAACAACTTGTCGTTTCACACTGAAAAAACCCACTAATATCCACTAAAATCTTCCCTTTGTCTTCAGTGGTATAGGGTACAATTGACATTGGCTACTACTGATTCATTTTTACCAGTCCTGATTAAGAGATCATTTGCCAACATTAAAAAAGAGACATGCATATTTGTGCTAATTCCAGTTTAAAGGGGTGTTGCTTCATAAATATTTATGTGGTGCAAGTAAACCTATTCTCTATTTCAATTTAATGTGTGCTCTTTGTCCTCAGGATCATTAAAGTTGGTGCATTTCTCTCCAGACATCAGAGCACTGCAAAGTATTCTGCAGAATGAGGGAGTGAAGGCTGTGGGTGCAACACCACGGAGCTCAGCCTGTCCAGCAGGAAGAGGCACTTCAGTCTACTCGGTATGAGCACAACAAATTTGTTTCTACTTCCTTCTTGCTGTTAATTTGTAGGTTTTGTAGGTTATGGCACTGATTTTGAAATGCAAACCTAGTTTCATTCAATTCGTTGATAAGATAAGATAAAACTTTATTAATCCCGAAGGAAATTCTTGCTTCCTATTTTAGGCTCAGAGAGTGCCAGTTAGAAAGAATCGTGCAGAGGTGACTGGTGAAGCAGCAGGTAAAATGCAGAAAACTAAAACAAATGCATGTTTAAAAAAATCATGATATAATGCAGCCATTTGCTCCTCAGCTGGAGCTCTGAAAGAGACTCCATCAAAGAAATGGACTCCACAAAGAGTCCCCAACACCAAACATCAGCCCATGTCTGCTATGGTTGGTATACAATTATTCTGTGTTCATTCTCTATACGTTTGTGATTCATGCAGTCACACATTTATCTCACAATGTGTTTTTTTTGTTTTGTTTTTTTTAGAAATGGCCTCTGTCCAGAGGAGCATCACTGTATGGCACTCCTGGACTCGGAAGCTGTAAAAGTATCATTCAGCCACAGCAAGAGGTGACAACAGGAACTGATATCTGTTTAAAAAGCTGTTGCTTGCAACACTTAGGTCTTGTTACCAAAAATAAATTTACCATACTCTAAACTTCAACTGTTTCTTGATAGGATATTGTCCAGAGGTTATTTGATGATAGAGAAGACGAGCAGAGCACAAAGGTGACAGACCAAGATCTGGGGACACAAGCAGAGCAGCTCCCAGTGCAAGCCTCAGCAGTAAGAAGTGAAACCACATTCAATCCACATTTAATAAAGTTAATTATATTGTTGTAAAACTACTTTGCGTTTTATCCAGACTGACTTCTGTGAGCAGTCAAAGAGCACTGATGGTGATGAGAAGGAGGAGGAGGAGGAGCAGAAGTTTGTGGGAGGACAGATGTTCCAACAAGCTCCGCACAGAGAGTCTGTCATTTTTTTCTCAACGGGTAAAAAGCTGTTCAGAGCCCGACGCATTGAGAAGCAGGAGAGCTCAGCCCAGCAGGATCAGCAAGCCCTATTTTCATCACTACATAAGAATGATGAAAACTCTTCTGAGTCAGAGCTAACGACTCAGAAAAACCCCTCTGTTCAGCCTCTGCCGAGAGGTAAAACTCATTTGTGTCACACAACTCGTCTTACAGGAATTGTGATTCTAATATTTTTCTTTTGTTTCAGACCTAGTTGTTCAAAAGACTTGCTCTCAGATTTCTGCCGTGGCGATGCTGCGAAAGCGTTTTCCTCCACTGGAGGAGCTGCTTCTTGATGAAGAGGTGGCCACATACACCTCGCTGTCTGCCCCGGCTCCTGTCAGCTCGCTCTCTGCTTGGCCTCGCTGTGGAAACCCACTGGCCTCCATTTTGCACCTTGAAGAGTCCACTGTGAGTACAGTACACCACTCACATTTACACCCCTGTTGATGACCTTAGTTTGATCCGCACACACTGCACCTCAGAGCTTTTTAATGTACTGTGTTTCCATTTGTTTTCCAGAGGTTTGTTCCGATCAGCTTTGAGCCCTTGTCTGGTCCTTCCTCTCACAGCAAGAGATGATTTGCACTACAAGCACAGTATTTTTACTGTGAAAAGCCAACACTGCTGTACGGATGAAGCAAACACTGCTGCCAGTTCAATAGATGCTTTATGAAAAGTTTACAACATAGATAAATGTTTTGTTTTGCTATTTGTTTGTTTTATTTTTAGTCAACTTTGTAGTATGGACTGCAAACAATTGTTTATAATGTACAGAGTCGATAATAAATGTATGTATGGTATTGGTGCACCGCATGTGTTTTTTATTTCAGCACTTACTTTTATACTTTTAACAGAAACATTAGTTTCAGCAGCTCAGTTTATGTTTCCTATAGGGGAATAAAATCAAGACAGAAAGACTTGTTGCAGAAAGTTGCAGAAGGATTTGCTTCCAACTTTCACCTCAGCAGTCTTTCACATACCGT
Organism: Parambassis ranga; assembly: GCF_900634625.1. Classification (NCBI taxonomy): domain Eukaryota; kingdom Metazoa; phylum Chordata; class Actinopteri; family Ambassidae; genus Parambassis; species Parambassis ranga. The sequence continues at coordinate 10,157,600 of NC_041028.1, read as the reverse complement.
CTCTGCAGTGTATTTCATAACTAACCTTTACTGAGGTGAGAGGGGCCTATACAGTTTCTTAGATATTGTTCTGACACCTTTTATGATGCTGGATGTGTCATCTGTGCACCTGGAAGTTTGGAAGCTCAGCCACTGAAGAACAGTTTACTGTAGTTACAAGTCTTCTCTGTTTCCATATCAGGTTGACATTAATATATATTTTATCCACCCTCTTGCTGTGTATATTTGTTCTGCTTCATTCAGCCTGAGTGAGCAATCACTGAAAAAGATTTTTTAGGAATTCATTAACTAAAGTCAAGCTTGGTGATAAGTATTCATATTACAGTGCCATGTGCATTGTGTTTCCAAATCTGTAACTGTCCACTGCAGGTGGCTGCTGGGCCTGATTATATTTAGTAGGGCTGTGTGAGTGGGCAGGTGGTGGTGGGGTGTCAGTGGGAGGGGACACGACAAGCAACAGTAATCTATAAAGCCTGGGCCTTCACTCGTGACTTCTCTGAGAAGCAGAGAGTGAAGGAAGAGCACTCTGATCTTTCTCCCCTTTTCTCCCTCCTCATTGAGCCCACTTTCACTGGAAACATGTCCAAGAATCCCCACCCAACCACAGACCCCACTAAGATGGGGCTTGGACGCTCCATTGCCGTGCTGACATCAGGAGGAGACGCTCAAGGTAAGCGGAGGAGGAGGAGGTTCCGCTAACTGTCACATTAATACTGCACAACAACAGCTTTATTTTGAACTGTTGGAGAGAGGAAGCATCTTCTTTGCTGGTGTGTGTGAGCACAACCCAACCACCTGTGGAACCCTCTGTCTCAGTGGAAGCCATTAAAGTCTCACATCTTAAAAGTCAAGATGCCAAAGAACAGGAAGGACATGGAACATTTTTCCAAAACATCAGAGTGGCACAGCTGTCAGAGGATTGATGGGTGTTGATGGCTGTGAAGTTAAGAGCATGATGATGCAGGATCCAGTCACCATCAGTGATAAATGATATTGAAGTTGGATGATAACCTCTGTGCTGCAGAATCCAACCAAATTCAAACAAAACGTTGCTTTTTAACTGACTTTAAAGTTAAGATTGTATAGGCAAAACTGCTTGAAACTAAACTTATTTTCTTATTGTGTGCAGACTTCCTCTCCACATCCTCCTCTAGCCCTTTGTGTTGAAGCTTTATCTGCCTTTTGTCCACCCTTGTGTGTTCCCTTATTTTACATCTTTGGGGCTAATTTTAGTGGCAGTGACCTTTTTGTGGTATGGAGGAGAGAGACGCCCCCAATCCCCAGCTGCTGTCTGCTGAAACAAGAGCTGCAACATGCCATCCTGCTACAACACAGGCTCTCACAGTGGCCTTTAGTGTACTGGACATCCAGTGGCAAGATGGTACACAAGACACACAGACCGCCTAAATCCAGCTCGCGCTCTTTACCACGTCCAACTATTTATGTCTCATCTGTTGCCAATGAGCAAGTCGAGTCACTTAGAGGTTGACGTGGAACAGGGAGGTCTTTCACTCATATCTGACAGAAGGGAGTCAGAGTTGTATTGTGTGTATATGAAGCTGTCACAGATCATGTTTGTGTGCTACAGGTATGAACGCTGCTGTGAGAGCCACAGTCAGAGTCGGTCTTTACACTGGAGCCAAAGTCTACTTTGTTCATGAGGTACGAACATGTCTCATCATCTCAACCCTGTGTCACAACTGCATCTCACCATGGTGTGTGTGTGTGTGCTACAGGGCTACCAGGGCCTGGTGGATGGAGGCGAAAACATCCGCCCTGCCACATGGGAGAGTGTGTCCATGATGCTTCAACTGGTGAGTGATGTGCAGCCCAATAAACACAGTATAACTAGTTGCCAGTAGCCATTATTAGTGTCAGTATTACCAGTATTTGTATAATTATGGAAACCACACCCTAGGGCAGAAGGTGCATTATCAACCATTGATATGAGTGATCAGGAGAGAGGTTTTGTAAGAAGATTGATTGTAATGCAATCCTTTCAAAGCTTAACCATAGTGCAAATGCAAATGTAAGTTAAACTATCTTCTAAGCCAAGCACGACTGGAGATGAGCTGATGGATCTGTTGTGTCACATGTTAGGCATACTGACCCTTTAAGCATTAAGGCACATAGTCAACATATTCAAGAGCTTCTTCCAGGTCTCTGAAGCTCTGGTAACACGAGAAGCTGATTTTTAAGTGATGGCATTAAACGGCTGACTCGGCCCTGTGACTGAAGGATAGTGGAGATGTAATATTAATGTGGAGCTCATGATTCAGTCATCTATGTTGTCTAATTTAAGAAGCCTGGCAGAGGAAGAAGACATGACACAATAATACTCATAAAGAGTGTGTGAGATGGAAAAACGAGCGGGCACAGACTGTGACAAATGTTTAGGATAGCAGCTTTGATCTTACACCACATATACATATAAGTTAGGGCTGAATGGTTTATTTGACGTTGTGCTATTGAAATTAATAAATGTCTGTAATCAATGAATTGGTAAAGTTCTGAGGAATTGTTGTGAGTTATTGTAAGCAGCTTCTCCTCTGGCTCTTGCATTAGGGAGGCACAGTCATCGGCAGTGCTCGCTGCAAGGATTTCAGATCCAGGGAGGGTCGTATGCAGGCCGCCTGCAACCTGGTGAAACTGGGCATCACCAACCTGTGTGTGATCGGAGGTGATGGCAGTCTGACCGGAGCCAATGAGTTCAGGACAGAGTGGAGTGGACTGCTGGCTGACCTGGTTCGAGCTGGTAAAGAGACAAATAAGCTGCAGGAATCATTTATTAGAGATTCTTCTTACTGTCTCTGGCTGTGTTTTGGGGCTCTTTGTCATCCTGCAGAATAATCATAAAGAATATAGCTATGAAAACCTCATATTACTATCTTATCTCATGTGTCTGTGGTACTGTAGTACTGATAAAATGTCTGGCCCTGTTTTGTCTGCAGGCAAAGTCACGCAGGAAGAAGCCAAGAAGTCATCCCACCTGAACATTGTTGGGATGGTTGGCTCCATCGACAACGACTTCTGCGGCACTGACATGACGATCGGCACCGACTCCGCCCTGCACCGCATCATCGAAGTGGTGGATGCCATCACTACAACTGCACAGAGGTTTGACACCACCCTCCCTGCACGCACTTTATGATCATTAAGATAAATGTTATTCGTTCAGAAGGGTGAAATGAATCACACTTTGGCAGTGATGTACTTGAATAATGGTTATGTCCTCTCACTATACTGTCTTGTTGACCAACTTAATTAAATGCTTCCTTCACAGCCACCAGAGGACATTTATACTGGAAGTGATGGGCAGACACTGTGGGTCAGTACCATGTCTGGTTGTTGTGCATCTAGTTAGTAGAAACCTGCATACATTAATAGTGTTAATAAAGCACTGTTCCTGTGTGTGTTTGTCTGCCTGTGTGTGTGGCTGCAGGTACCTGGCTCTGGTTACAGCTCTGGCCTGTGGTGCTGACTGGGTGTTCATTCCTGAGATGCCCCCAGATGAGGGCTGGGAGAACCACCTGTGCCGGAGGCTAACAGATGTAAGTATGTCCTTAGTTAAAGATGGGGATATCTACAATTTTCTGTATCACATTTCCAATACTTTTTTGTTCTTAGCAAAGAGCCCGAGGTTCTCGTTTAAACGTGCTCATTGTGGCAGAGGGTGCGATTTCCAGAGACGGCAATCCAATTACATCTGACCTCATCAAAAAGGCAAGTCCTTCCATCTATTGTCAACACGGTGAAGTGCAGGTTCCAAACAAACAGGTGAACTTCTTTGTCTCCAGCTGGTGACTGACAGGCTGGGCTTTGATACCCGCACCACTGTTCTTGGACATGTGCAGAGAGGAGGAACTCCCTCGGCCTTTGACAGAATTCTGGTAAGTAGCTCAGTGAGACATTGTGTGCTTCTACTCATACACCCACCTGCTGATCTGAAGTGTGTGTGTGTGTGTGTGTGTGTGTGTGTGTGTGTGTGTGTGTGTGATCCAGGGCAGCAGGATGGGCGTGGAGGCTGTGATGGCGTTGCTGGAGGCCACTCCAGACACTCCTGCCTGTGTGGTCAGCCTGTCTGGAAACCAGGCTGTCAGACTGCCGCTCATGGAATGTGTGCAAGTGGTACGCAGCAAGAAGACACCAGATTACACACACAGTGTTTTACTAGACTTGTTTTGACTTCATCTTTTTCCTTCACACGCTCTGACAGACCAAAGATGTGACTGCTGCCATGGCTCAGGGCAGATTTGAGGATGCCATCAAACTAAGAGGAAAGTATGTAACAAAGCATCAGTTGATCCACCTGCAAACACTGTAATATTAAGTTATCTATTAGTTCAATTTTCTCACCTTGATTTCTTTGCAGGAGTTTTGAGAACAACTGGAACACATACAAGCTGCTGGCTCACATAAATCCGCCAGATGTTAAGGTGAGCATCAGACTAATCTGGGATTTAATCAGAAGTAAATATTTTGCACCACAGCTTGCTAACCTCCACCTGCCTCCTCTGTGTCAATGGGCAGAGCAACATCAATGTGGCCATTATGAACGTCGGAGCTCCCTGTGCTGGCATGAATGCTGCGGTGCGTTCAGCAGTCAGAATGGCAATCATCCAGGGTCACAACATGTTAGCTGTCCATGATGGCTTTGATGGTCTGGCTCACGGACAGGTAACAGTACATGTCCATCTTTCTTCCAAATCTCCATTTGTAAAAGAGACAAACACATGAGAGCTTTTAAAAATGTGTGTCTAACTACAAAAACTTTAAAGACTTTAATGTTAGGATTCTTTTTATTCTGCAGATTGAGCCCATCAACTGGACCTCAGTAAGCGGCTGGACTGGAAAAGGAGGTTCAGTGTTGGGCACCAAGAGGTAACACACCATTACTATTCTGTTCATGTCAACAAACATTTTCACTGTTTAATTCTTCTTGGCTTTTTCTAAAGAACTCTTCCAGGCAAATTTTTAGAGGAGATCAGCCAGAACATTGCCAAGTACAACATCCATGCTTTGGTTATCATTGGTGGATTTGAAGTAAGGTGTATTTCTTTATTCTTCAAAATCAGAACGCTTTGAAATTTGTTAATGCACATGAATCCTTATTCATCTTCCTTGCCTGCCACAGGCCTATGTTGGAGGCCTGGAGCTGGTGCAGGCCAGAGAGAAGTATGAGGAGATGTGCATTCCCATGGTGGTGATCCCCGCCACCGTCTCCAACAACGTCCCCGGCTCTGACTTCAGCATCGGCGCTGACACTGCCCTCAACACCATCACCTCAGTCAGTGACTTAAGAGCACAACACACACACATCGCAAACAGCTGAATACCTCTGTGGTTTGATTCTCTGTAGACCTGTGACAGAATCAAGCAGTCTGCAGCGGGGACCAAGCGCCGTGTGTTCATTGTTGAGACTATGGGTGGATACTGCGGCTACTTAGCCACCATGGCCGGCCTGGCTGCTGGGGCCGATGCTGCCTACATATTTGAGGAAAAAATCAGTATTAAAGACCTGGAGGTGAGCTGCAGTGCGTGGAGAACAGAAGACCAGTTCTGTGATCACATAACATTGTGCACACCAGTTCAGTGACTCTGTGAGCCCAGTCCAGAGCGTGGCACACAGATATACTGGATTTGCTGTCTAAATGCAGTTTTGGTCTTGTGACCTTTTTATTGATTTATACAGACAATGTTCTCTTAGTGTTTATATCTATGTATAATTTCCCTTAAAAGAAAGACTGGTTTGGGTTTTGAGCTTTATCAGTTTCTGCAGGCTGTGCAGTGATGATTCTTCTGAATATATGACCTGTGAATTTGACCCACAGACAAATGTAGGGCATCTTGTGGAGAAGATGAAGACAACAGTGAAAAGAGGTTTGATCCTCAGGTAGGTTCACTTTAAGGGTCATAACAGATCTGTACTACAAGAGTCTGAATATATGATGTGTGGACATGTGTTTGCTAAAGTGGAGCAATAATTGCACCGATAACACCATTGTTCACTCTTTAACAGGAATGAGAACTGCAACGCCAACTACACCACTGATTTCATCTTCAACCTGTACTCAGAGGAAGGCAAAGGCATCTTTGACTGCCGAAAGAATGTCCTCGGACACATGCAGCAGGTGTGTTCCTGTTGGGAGGCGTCAAAAGAATCTCAGTGATAGTGTAACTGATTTTCTGCATTCTTTGGCCTTTTGTTCTCTCACTGACTGCAGGGAGGCACTCCAACACCCTTTGACAGAAACTTTGGCACAAAGATGGGAGCCAAGTCTGTTCTGTGGCTAACTGAGAAACTGAAGGAGTGTTATAGACACGGTGTGTGACCCAAAAACAAAGTCTGCAGCACATTTTAGTAGCTTATCAATTATAAAACATTAGCCTTAAAGAACAAAAGAAGTCAGAATTCACACCACACTTGGTTGACCAATCCCCTTTGTTGGTTTGTAGGTCGTATCTTTGCAAACACACCAGACTCCGCCTGTGTGCTGGGAATGAGGAAGAGGGCACTCACCTTCCAACCTCTGGCTGACCTAAAGGAAGACACAGATTTTGAGTAAGATGCCTATTGTCTATGTGACATGCTGTACAAACACAGTAAAACAAAGAGTGATGATGAATCCCTCCTCTGTCTGCTGCAGGCACCGCATCCCTAAGTCACAGTGGTGGCTGAAAATCAGGCCCATCATGAAGATCCTGGCCAAGTACAACATCAAACTGGACACATCTGAACACACCGACATGGAGCATGTGATCAAGAAGAGGAGTCCTCTTGGGAAGTAGATTCAGCTTGAGCTCACTGTGGGGCAAGGACATGTTCCAATTATCAAGCTGCTTTTGCTTCCTGATTTCAGTGTGTTGTAGCTCTCCGATCATTATTCTACAGAACACAATATGTCAAGAAAATGATTAACGTTCTGTTCTAAAAAATGCTGGATTATTAGTGAATCATGGAGCAGCGGAGTTCTCCTAAAAACACTTACTGACTTTGCCCCCTGACATGCTAATGGATACTATTGATTTGGAAACAGTGTTTCTGATTTATGACATGTTTAGAACTGTTGACATTGGTAAAAAAAAAATAAGCAGATCAGATCAGACAGCATTAATCAGTGCATCAAGTGTATTTTTATGCGTTTATTGATGTTCAGAGCTAAAACTGCAGCTGTATTCTGCTGATCTCTATTTAAAGCTTAGTAAAGAAATTAAGAAGTTTCCTTTTTTTGAATGTGATTAGGTGAAAACATGAGGCTGATCCACTGAGATGTAGCTATGTGCCAGTATAACTGGTCTTATTAAAGAAGCTTTCTGGGTTAATCAAAGCATTTTCACTGGCTTATCATCTGTTCTTGATTACATCTCAAAAGACTGATCACATCACTGTTCCTGCTTTTTGTTGCCACAGTGCAGGTCACACACAATTCACACATTCAGTGTATGTGTGTGTATGTTTTTAAAATGAGTGATTTACATAACTGTTAGGCCTTTTATGATTATTTCATAATTATAGATATTGTGTTATATGCTGTATATAAAGGTTACTGTAAAATATTTGAGTAAAATAGTAGTATATAGTCACCCTTTAAATACAATAACAAAAATATACAAATGATAAATATGAACAAATGTACTTCTACAATGAACACAGACTGGTTATAATAACTTTAGTCACATCAAAAACACAACATTCAACAGCATAAAACTACAGTGTGAATCCGGAAAAGGAACAGGAAATGGTTTCTGCAGAGGTCACTGAGAACTCGCGGTGGCAGCCGGGACATCGGCGGACTGTGTGCCTGCGCTGAGGAAAGGTGCGTGTCCCCAGTGTCCGCTCCGGTCGCCCGGTTAGGAATGCGCCTCACGAACCCGGAGTGTGGTGTAATATTTAGTGAGACGCCAGCGGGGACTGCGGTCTGAGGAGAGTCATGGTTTGCCATCATTTATACCACTAGTATCTGAGCGTGCAAGCTTGATTCATTGAGCTAGCTGTCGTTAGCCCGCTTGATTCATAGCACGCTAGGTTGCTAGCCTCAGTCTGCTAGCCGGCTAGCTAGCTAGTAAGCTAGTTTCAGTGTGCTGCTTGCCAATCCAGTCGAACAGCAGAGAACCAGACTCACTGCTGAACCCAGCCGGCTTTTCGGAGAGAGGGGGTGGTGGCAGGCGGTGCCGGGAGAACGCGACGGGGTGGAAGTGAGTCAGGAGCGGCTGATGAGTTCAGACCAGAGCGGAGAGCCGCCGCTGCTGCAGGAGGAGGCTGATCCCGGACCGAAGACCGGTGGGAAGGACGAGGCTCCGCTGGGGAGCGAGGGAGGGTCAGGCGGCATGGTGAGTGAGGCCTTCTTTAGCTAGTTTAGCTGGCTAACCAGCTAAGTGACTGTTTCTCACTGGAAACCTGTTAGCACAGTACGCCCCCCTCTGCGTGATGGGCGATATTTAGCAGTCAGACGCTAAAATTAACCCAGCCACAGCAAATGTTAAACTACTAACTTTCAGTTTGGCTCCGAGTCTGTCTTTGCGTAATCATTATGTGACAATGCTTAATCACAAGGTGACGCTGATTACATAGTGAAACAGTCGCCCAGACAACACACACACATACGGCAGCACTTGTATGAATCTCCCAGTATGGGTAGGTAATTGTACACACTTATCGTTAGCCAGAGGTCCACTGCAGCTTCTTTCGGATAGCTAGCTAAACTTAGCTTAGCCACTGTTAAAGGCAAGCTCATTAAGTAGTTTGCTGAGTAATCATTAGCCTATAAGTTATGCTTTGACGCGGTGGTAGAATGGCTGTTGTGATATTTGGAGCAAATAATTAGTATTTGGGTTGTTTTTTAAAATTATAGGTGATCTATGCTTCGATTATTGGCCGAATGAGAGACGTTCATTCACTCTGTTGTCTGTTAGCTAATCGCGCTGCTAGCAAGCCTAGCTAGCGCAGTGACATGCGTTACAAATACCTGGCCTGTGCTGCGCTGCGCAGTCAGCTGACAATACTTGGCTCGCATCGGCCTGTTACACAGAAGCATGCATTGTAACCATGTGTCAAGTTGCAGGGCGCATAAATGTCCGTGCTCTGTTGAATGACAGCCAGGTCTATCCGTTAGGGGCATCCATTCTTGCCTGTTTGAGGAAGAGAAGTGTCTTGAGGCATATTGTCACCGGCAGCTGTTCCTGTCAGGCCCAGTGCTTTTGCAGGAAGGGGCTGGATCTGTTGGCAGGTGGCAAGTGACGATGTCAAAATAGGATGGTAGTTAATTTGACAGTTACTGCGTTTCCAGAGTTTGTGAAAGGCTGCCACATACTCCACATTAGCTAAAACTAAAATCCACAGTTGGTTCACATCAAGTTCACACGAGGGTCTGACTGTATGCCTTGATGTGCACAGTACACGATCTATTCTTGGCCACAGATCTTTGCAGGGTCAGGATTTCTCCTGCCAGACCACAGCCACTTTGATGTGGAGAGTCAGATCTAACTCTTGGATAGAGCGTATCAAAAATACAATAATGTTGATTGATGTGACATGGAGCAGCCTTTACAGTATGCTAATCCACTCATTCACTCCAGATTTATCAGCAGCTTTATAACCACCGACACCCCAGCCCCATTAATTTTAACGGTTGTTTTCAGCTTGAGGTTAACAAGGTTAGGGGTGTTATTGTTTATATGTGTCATGGTGCTTCTTTGGATTCTAAATATGTCATAGAGGTCCCGTAGTGTGTATGCAGGTGTCCCAGCCACAGAGACTGCAAGTTAAACCTTTCAATGTTAGATTAATTATTAGCAAAATTACCAAGTGTATTGGTGCTTAACTTTCTCTGCTCCCACAAAACAACAATGAGGACTGCTTTTATTTCTTGTTGGGCATGCAGATACTTTCCTTTGAATTTGGTGCCTGGTATTTGCATTCATCCTGAAACATGTGAACATTCATTTAAGTTGATTCTCTATGTTAAAATTAAAACTTCTTGAGAAATAAAATGATGTGAATAAATACACCTGCAAACCTAATCTAGATTTACATTTATTTCATTCCTTCATTTCATGTGAGAATAGGAAGCAAACTTTAAACTGACTGAGAATTCAAGGCATTACATTTACGTTGTGTTGTGTACATCTCAGTTGCAGATATAAATTATTCACGTCTATTAAAATAGAAATAAACTAGAATAGAATAGAATATATTTTATTAAGCCCTTTGGGAAGGTCCCTCAGGGAAATTTGGGTAAACTATCTGCTGTGAAAAAGCTTTACATGCCCGACATTCCTTTTCATGTGTGTGTTTGGTTTTTAGTTGTGACACGAATTGATCTTGACCCCCTGCTGTGTGTGTTTTGAAGGTAACCTCTAAGGGTGCTGGTTTGAACCCAAATGCCAAGGTGTGGCAGGAGATGCCTGTGGCTCCCAGCGAGGCTGTTACCAGCAGCTCTCATTGGCCTCCCTCGGACATCAGTGAGGGTAAGATACACTTCCATCTGAAAACCCATTGCTGATTTGACCTTATTAAAATTAGCATTAGCAGCGTTCACTTCCTGTGTTGTATGTTTTTTTTGCTCATACTCTGTTCAAAGTTCTAAAATGTGCCTTAAAATGAAACTGTCAGCTGTTATTTCTGATTCAGACTCTACCTTGTTCACAGGTTATTCTGAGTCTTCGTCTGCTGGGTGCAAGCAGTACACTGGGGGATTCACGGCCTCAGATGACTCCACGGTAACAGCTGAGATAGCAGTAAATGGAATGGACCCCCCAGAGCTGGGCTTTTCCCCTGCTGAGTCCTCAACAGGGACCTCAGGTCAGTCACGTCACGATGCATGTGGGCGTCTCCATACACACCGCCTGGATCAGTCTGTTTTCAATACGCATGATGAGATGCACTTAGATAGCAGACTGTGCGATCTAATACCATAAGCAGTCAGATTTACATTACACTGAGTTATATAATTTTTTCATTAACACACAGAGCAGGGGTGTTGAAAGCACCTGGTAACCAAAAACAGCACATTTCAGCCAGATTCAGTGTTGGTGTGGGTTTTCCATCAGATGGAACACACCAGGAAATGGCACATTGGGTTTGGCCATTCAGGTTATGCTGAAAGAAACTCATCTTGGACAGCAGAACCCTCAGGATTAATATCAAAGCACTTCTTCACTTTGTCACTAATCTTCGCTGAATTTTCTCTCTCAGTGGACTCAAGAACTGAAGAGCAGCCGATCTCCTCTGAGAATCTACGAGAGTCTCTAAAGAAAGAGTTAGAGTTCTACTTCTCTAGGTGAGTAGGAATCACTCGAAGCACATTTTATATGCAGGATATGGAACAGAAAGGGAACTTCATATTCCATATACAGTAAGTCAAGAGACGGCTGACTCACACAGATCTTTGATTTTGTGATGCAGAGAAAACCTTTCGAAGGATTTGTACCTGATGTCACAGATGGACAGTGATCAGTTTGTCCCCATTTGGACTATAGCCAGCATGGAGGGTATTAAGGTCCTCACCACTGACATGGACCTCATCCTGGATGTGTTGAGATGTAAGTGAAAAGTTAAGGATGGTGCTCAAACTGTATATACGCATCCAAAATGTCTCTAGATTAAAATATGCTCCAATCTATCCCCAGCCTCTCCTATGGTACAAGTGGATGAGAAGGGGGAGAAAGTGCGTCCTAATCACAAGCGGTGCATCATCATTTTGAGAGAAGTCCCTGAAACCACACCTGTTGAGGTAAAGCTGAGTTATTCTTACTTTACAATTAAGTAGAAGCATCAAATCACTAGAATTGTTTGTCTGATGCAAGACGATTTTCTCAAATTCACAGGAAGTAGAGTCATTGTTCAAAAATGACAACTGCCCAAAGGTGATAAGTGTGGAGTTTGCACATAACAACAACTGGTACATCACATTCCAATCAGACACGGATGCTCAACAGGTACAGCCAGTCCAACGTTTCTTACTGTGTCTCCCAATTAAGACACAGCCTGGTGACTGTCTTTATTTGCTCTATTTAGGCGTACAAGTACTTAAGAGAGGAAGTAAAAACATTTCAGGGAAAACCAATTATGGTGAGTTAAACATGATGTTCTGGTTCTTGACAAAGCCTGTGTGAAGTCCTTGTTGCTTCTTGACACGTTTTCCTCCTTATTTCCCGCTGACAGGCCAGGATAAAGGCTATCAACACGTTTTTTGCAAAGAATGGCTACCGTAGCATGGACAGCAGCCTGTACGCTCAGCAGTCCCAGAGCCAGTCCCAGTACAGCTCTCCGCTCTACATGCAGCACGTCTACCCCCAGCAACAGTACCCAGTCTACGGGATCGTACCTCCGACCTGGACGCCCTCGCCCACACCGTACTTTGAAACTCCTCTGGTGAGAATCTTTACTTTTGTTGTAATAACACAAACATGCTCTCAAGGGTGTTGCCTAAGGAAAATAAATAAATCCAGGGTACTCTAAAAAAGTGTCATAAATGAAGCATTCAACTGCACCTATAAAGTAAGAGTGACAGCGGATTGTGCTCCAGGTGACTTTTGAAGGACAGCTGTTGTCCTACAATAAGGAAGTGTCAGTTTTAACATCCATTTTCTCTTTGCACTGTTTAAATGATCGTGTTTAAAAATGTCGCTCGGAAGTGCTGAAAAGAGTGATTTATAATGAAGTCTGTATCGCCTGAATCTATTCACATTTCATTCACCTCAGAGGCCTTGCAGTTTACAATTAGTTTTGCATTAACATTAAACATGTAATTATAATTTATGTCATTACATTTAAAACATGATTTGCATAACAATTAGTCAGTCAGAATATATTTTCTCTGAACATTAGATGTCCTCAGAAAAAGACAGCTGCAGAGTAAATAGATGATATTTAATCATTACAGGAACTATGAATAGTAAATACTTTCCTTTGTCCCTGAACAGGCTCCGTTTCCCAACAGTAGCTTTGTGAATGGGTTTGGCTCTGCTGGACACTACAAAACTGGCTCTAGTTCTCTCAACATCACCCGCCCATTCAACAGAAACCGGTAAGAAATGCCTTTGTCCTGTCAGTGAGTTCATTTAGAGTCTAAACGTATTCTGACTGGAATGATTTACGACTTGTGTCACTGTTTGCATGAAGTAAAATGGTGAACGTCAGATCATCTGCAGTACAGTTTTGTTTCAAGATAATGTTAACCCCACCAGGGAACTGTTCTCTCCTCCCTGTCTTCTTACTGTCCCCACAGTGTCCCCCTCTATTCAAGAAAGAATGTAATAAATGCCTTCAGGTACCCGTGTTATACTGTACAATGAGCTTCATCGCTTACCCTCATCTCTTACCATACTGCAGCCCACAAATGACTCAATCCAAATGGAGGCTAGGCCTTCTGACAGACACAGATTCATGACTATAATCCTTTTCATCAGTGTCATAAGTGTTTGCATCCACTTAATGAACATCCTGGATTTGCCATGTCTTTGATAAATGTCAGTTGCTAGCTGATTCTGAGCAATCTGCCTTTTCCAAAAACATCCTGTTTACATTACATCATTACATGTAACAGTATGTCTCCATCACAACTAACCATTTCAAGTTTTCCTGCTGGCTTCATCAGTCATTGCATCATTATTTACATGTGGTGTCATACGCTATAACAAAAAATGCTGACAGTCATCCCCGTTGTCAAGCTACAAGCCATCTGCCTTTAATCCTCTGCAGAGAGTTGACAACTTCTCAGCTTTGTTTATACAAACTTCACAAAGATCTAGGTCAGACCTAATGATGAGATCATGATGCGCATAGAGGGAAACTGAGTTTGAAGCAGCTGACTTTTTCTGTCTTTTCTTTCTCTTTTTTTCATCTCTGTCCTTAAATTCAAAGTCAGCCGCATCACTCATCCCAATGAGCGTATAGATTATGAGATCTGAGGGTCAAAGACTTAGACAAAGATCAATAAATGTGAATCATGCTGATAGGTTTCTGATGAGCATTATTTATGTTGCATCAAGAAATCCATATAAATCCTTGCCAGGTTTTATATTGGTGTTGTCAGCTCTTCTCAGTGAGTTTATGATTGGTTGCCATAAATGCAGCATGCAGACATCACGTCTTTGCTGCTTCAACCAACCATGAGCACAGATGTGGCTCAAAATCCACCTGCATGTCTACAGTCGCTCTGAAGACACAGCATGCTGTCTTAGCCCTCCAGCAAAAATCTTGGTTTGTGCCACCAGTGTTTCCTTTGAACACATTTAGTAGTTTCAGATATCACTGAGTGGGACAAAAAGACGGTAGCAGATTTGTTTTTAAGCATATTGCTATTTGATAAAATTATAGCTGTGATTACAATGCAGCCCGAACATAAGCTCCATTATGTTATGTTCTTGAGGAAGCACTGGTTGCCTATATACATTTTGAATGTGTATTAACCCTTTCACGCTTGTTTTTCCTGTGACAACAACAGAAACCATGTGAAGCCCCAGGTGAGGACAAATGAGGTCACCTCAGCGTCCATAACACCTGTGCCGCTGGACAGTCTGACCGGACTGCGCAGCCCGCAGCCCCTTACTCCTGTTGCTGCTGCAGCTGCCAACACCACTAACCTGGTCCAGACAACCACTGATCTGAGCTCAGCATTCTCACATCTCTCCTCTTCTTCTTCCTCCTTGGACCCCAGCGACGAAGGTGGCATGGCTAGTCGTGGAAGGTAAACCTGCAATGTCTGCTGCTCAGGGACTTTGACTGACCGGCTGTATTAACCTGTTCTTAATCAACCAGGTTACAGTTGAATTATTAAAGTTGGTGTAAACAAGAAATCAGATTGTTGTAAAATCATCCCAACATAGTTTCTGCTATATATTTACACTTAGGAAGGAGCATTTTCCACACTTCTAAACTGGTTATTAAAAATTAAGGCTGGCATGCCGTCACTAATTCTGTGCACGTCACCGTGACTTGCTGAGTCAGTGATGGGACAATTATGTGTGTTTCAGACGGAGCACAACCTACAGAGGAACACGGAGAAGGAGAGAAGATGAACGGATTTCGGTAAGAACTTATTCTTGTTGTTGTTAAAATTTGTGTGTATTTGGAACATGAGCGGTATTGTCATGCTTTGTTTGTTGCCTCCTTGTCACAGCGACCTGTACCCTTGGCTGAGGTCAAAGTTTCTCCACCCAAGTTTGACTTGGCTGCCACCAATTTCCCGCCGCTTCCTGGCTGCGTGGTCAGTACACAGGGAGAGCCAGTTCTAGAGAATCGAATGTCAGATGTTGTACGTGGTTTGTACAGGGACAAGGTAAAAAAATGGTTTATCTCTTAATACAACACTGAAATGATTGTTGTTCAGAGGTGTAATGTTGGTGCATCCTTGCTGTTTGCAGGCAGAACAAGCCAACAAAGAAGCCACTGTGAGTCCAGGTTCAGGCCAAGGCCCAGTCACAGAGGATGCTGTGGCTGTCCCAAGTCCGGCCCTGGCATCAGCAAAATCTGCTAATCAACCACTTGGACCTTTGGCTCCTGGGTAAGATTACCTTAATAATCAAATTTAATTGCTAATATTTGGTTTTCCAATAGTTGTGGAAAGACCTTTTTGTAACCAAAAATGTCTGACACTTTTTTTTTTCAGTATCCCTCATCCAGAGAAGAAGGTTGAACGGGCAGAGCCCCCACCTCCAAAGGCAATTCCACGCACACCTGTTCCGACACCCATCAATCCCTCCTCCTCCACCTCGACTAAGCCTGTGCCTAACACCAGGCCTCAGCCTTGTGCTGCCTCCACGCCAGCTGCACACAGTGTGCCGGCCACTGCTGCAGCTACTGTTCCCACCCCTGCACAGGTTAGAGTCTTGTTTTCTTGTTCTAATGGCTGTGGGTGCTCATTTTCCTGATGATGAGATCTTTTGCGCATAGAGGGAAGTCAGGTAGTGAAATGGCTGGCTTTGGTTCTTTCTCTCTGTTGCTCGTCTTTGTTTTTGCTTCTGGCTCTTCTCTCCCTCTGTCTGTCTTTCTCTCTATCTCTCCCCCACCACAAGTCCAGAACCTTCACTCCTAGCCCAATGAGCGTCAAGATTATGAGATCTGAGGGACTGAGCAGAGGACTTATAAATGTAAAAATAGGGGTGTGTGATCGTTCTATTTAAATATGTGATTTTTTTTTTTGTGGTCCAGGAGCCCCGTAAACTCAGCTATGCTGAAGTGTGCCAACGGCCACCCAAGGACCCTCCCCCCGTGGCACCTGCCCCAGCTTCCTCTGGCACTGTGTCAGGCCAGCCGCTACGTGAGCTGCGCGTGAACAAGGCCGAGGACGTGGGCTCCAGCAGTAGTCCTGGAGACAAGCAAGAGAAAGATCACGACAGGGAGGGGGGATGGGAATGCAAGGAGAGCCGGCCACCACGTGAACGTGACTCTCAAGGTTACTACCGCAGCAACGGTCCTAGAGGCACTGGGGGCCTCAAGTTCCGGGACCAGAGGCGCCCACCCCCAGCCCGACGCAGCTCCCCTCAGGGAGGCTACAGGCACACTGGCAAAGAGCAGAATATCCCACCAGTATCGCCAAAGTAAAAACTTGATATGAATAGAAAAAAGATGTATGAATATATATACATGGATATATATAATTATATAAAAATGAATAACATAAAAGCAACAACATTATGGTAGCCACCTTCCCCCCCTGGAACATGTCCAAAGAAAAGCTTTTAAAATGACAATGAGACTGTGACATCCAGGACTTTAAGGGCAAAATGATACCTGAAGAACTTTGACGAATGATTGGAAAAGGAAACAAATCTTGGTTTGGCTCTCCAGCATTATGCTTAAAAGAATTTAAGTGCGATTTTCCTGGAGGCCATTCATTTGTGCTCGGCTAGGGAGAGGTGGGACGCTGGGCCACGTAAAAGGCCCTCTACCTTTTTGGTTTTGTTTTCATTTTAAAGAATAGATGTTGGTCTGCAAGAACAATATGCACTAAGAAGAAAAGAACATGCATATATGTCATGTACATATACAAAGATATCACTAACACGCAACGAGACATCAGTTTTTTTTTTCTTGTGTGCTTAGATTTGCAAGTATGACTGAAGGGTTGACTGATGTCTGTGTATGCATTGATTGTTAAACAAAATGATTGAAGTGCTACAGTGTGCTGTTGCACTGATGTAATGAAATGGATGATTTTTTTTGTTTTGATTTCTACATCAGAGATTCAGAATCATTGTCCTGAAAGTGGGCAGTGCAGATGTATATTAATGAAATGTGTTCTATGGTGGTATTTTGATCCTGGTTCACAATTGGCTTAAACCGCTATCAGTCAGATATCAGAAGCTGTTGATGTACGCCGCAGTTAGTCAGATGTGTGGTTTTGTTTGAAGCCGAAATGCTCATTGGGGTGCTGACTGGCCATGGTGAACACGCGAAGCCTGGTCCAAAGTTTTTCATGTTCAGTTTTATCTCTGTTTATCTGGACTGTTTTTGGGTCATCCTGCCCTGGACTCAGAACATCGTCACGTTAAAATCAGTCAGGTTCTCTGTTTACATGTTTGTTTTGGTATTAGGGTGATATTTTGTTTTCACGATGGAATAAGGTTGGTTAGGTTACTGGTAAGATTTGACTGTTCAGTGCACCTGGTGGTTTAGGTGAGGTTTGGCTTTTCTACACATCACAGGATATCCAGGTTAAGCTTATATCTGTGAATTGTTCTTAACAATGTCAGAAGTAGACTGAGTGCTGTTAGTTAAGGATGATAGCTACTTAATATCTGGCAGCCAAGTCATGGGTATAAAGAAAATTGGAACATTTTCACGTGCATTGTGCCAGCTGCCTACGATCATTGTGTGCTAGGATAAAGTTTTGATTTTTATTGATGAGGTCTGCTAAATAATTTAGTCTTGGGGAAACCTTTTGGCCCAGTGAAACTGGATTTTGAAGAAGCTGTAGAGGTGTAGTTGCCTATGCTATATTGTAATAACCCTTCACTAGAAATGTGTGTGGGAGAATGTAATTGTTCTAGTAACGGATTTATGGAGGGAGGCTTTTGACAGCAGGTATCCACCAGATTGTTTTTGTGCTTTTAGGGTGAGTTTTCCAGATTTTCTTTTTTTTTGTTTGTGTTTTTTTTCTTTCCATTTTTTAACTTTTGCAAAAACAAACAGATTGAATTAGAATTTGAAGTTTGACTCACTGTATGTATTGCTTTTTAAATTTATTTATTATAATTCTAATGCGCAACGCTTTCTCCCAATCTTGGTAGGCTGGTTTCCCCAAAGTTGTGTGAAATCGCATTGGCAAAAAAAAATCAAACTCACGCGTATGACATTTATACACTGATCAAGATGTCAGCTGAGAGAAAATACATATGACTTTGGCTTTAGTAATGCAGTAAAAGAGGATCCAATCACAGGGGCAGTTATTTTGTTTTTCATTAATGAGTATGAGCAGCTAGTGATTTAGTATGATTAAATAAATGCACTAACTTGTTAAAAAGGATCTTACTCATGAGAAATGTGAATCATTTTAGAAGCATATGGTTGATGTTGACAGGCTTGCAAACACCCACAGGAATTGCTCCCCCCCCCCCTCTCTCTCTCTCTTCAGACGTTTGGGTTATTTTATGTTAATTTGGGTTGGGGTGGCGAAAGGAAATGTAGTAATGGATCAACCAAGTGTTTGAGACACAATCTTAGAACTGTATGAAATGTCACCAAAAATAAATTATTTTGATTTGGCTCTCCAGTGTCTTATTTCTACTGCTATATCATGTCCTGTGTGTGTGATACACTGTATACATCAGTTAATGTATAACTGTTTGATATCATTTAATCACTGCAGGTGGTATTTTAATATAATTTTTGATCATTTGTTAAAAATATTTTTGGACCATTTGCACATTTACGCTGAATGCCGTTTGCTGTGAGTCAAAAGAAGATGCTTTGTTACATCTAGGCTTCTTTCTTTCTGCTAAACAACACAAAGAAGAAAAATAACTTGATAAAAACTGAAATATAAATATTTGTGAAGGGAATTAGGCTACATTTAATATGTTACTGGAAGCAGAGAAATAATATATATTTGTTTCAAATTTATTTATTTTTTTTTAGTTCAGAGGGGTATGATTTATTTTACTCAAAAGACTATTAGAAAAATTAAACACCGGTATAGTTATAATATTTTATACCAGCCAAAGTAATATATAAAAATGTTTATGTGCGTTTTTCTGGTCAGTTGTTGACTGTTGCTGCAGACTTCTTCGCCGCCATGTGACGCCAGCTGTTGGTTCGGCCGACTCCTTTACATGGACATGAGCTGCAGGCATTCACGGCATGCTGCTGAATGCCTGCGATGCCGCCATACATGTCTAAACTGGGAAAGGAAGCACACTCGGCAGGGATGTAGCGTCCAGTCAGACCGCATGAAAGCCGGTGTTTAAAGAAAATAATAAGTTATTCGGGAGTTACAGCTGCAGACTTGACGCGGCTGTTCGTCCAGTGAAGTTTATATACGGAGCCTCGACGAGGAGGAGGGCGGGGTTTATGAGCCGTGACGTTCCGTGTTTATGTGAAAGGGAACAGCAGCAAACAAGTCAATACACGATAACCTGACAGACCTTCAAACCGTGGGCCATAAACGGTACGTTAATTCACTAGCATCGATTATTTGTTGATGGTCAGTGCGAACTGCACTTCAAAGCGCGTTCACAACTATTAAAAATGATTGTCATTTGTTTTCTGTCGGTTTTACAGTGTCTGTTCGCTTCGCTAGCCTGTTAGCTCACCGCTAGCTAACAGGCTGCTAGAAAATGTAGCCGCAGATCTTTGTATTTCATTTTCTCCAAACCTGACCGTCAGTGCCTGCTTCTCAGCCAAGTGGCTTCTGTGAGTTGTACAGTAACATTAAGGTTGTCAGTTGTGCTTTGTTGCAGGCTGATTTCCTTTGTTCTTGTAGATTTTGCTAACGTTAGCTGTCAGTGTATTCGCATAGCTGATATTTTGCTGACAGTCGTTTTAATTAAATACGTAGAGAAGATTGAAGCAAGGCGTCTGGACTTGTAGAGTTTTAATTAAATAGCAACCTCGCAGTGACAAAAACAACACATCAGCTACCATATACATAAGTTCCTCTCAAAATCACAAGTCTTAGGCCACTTCATATTGTGTGAAATTAAAAAAAAAGATCAAGAATCTCTTAACCCTCCCACCCCCCACCTCAAAAAAAAGAAAGACAGACAGAAAGACATTAACTCTCCACATAATTCCCACAAGTAACTAAAAAAATCAGCAGGTGTTTTTTGTCATTTGTCTTCTTTTATATTCAGTGATCCTATTGTTGCTTTCAGCTTTTAACCTCAGCTTCTTTAAAAACTGTTTCAGTGTGCCGTAGTGTCACCCTGCCCGGGTGCCATGGTCCTCTGTTACACATGAGCTCTACTATGTGGTACATCATGCAAAGCATTCAGAGTAAATACTCCTTGTCTGAGCGGCTCATCCGCACCATCGCAGCCATCCGCTCATTCCCACATGACAACGTGGAGGATCTTATTCGTAAGGTAGGTCTGCTCATATTCTTGTTTATTAATAAGATCATCACTCAGTGTGATCAGTAATAGTAATATTGTTATTACTCCTGTATACATCAGGGAGCAGATGTAAACCGGATGCATGGCACACTCAAGCCCTTGCACTGTGCCTGCATGGTTGCTGATGCAGACTGTGTGGAGTTGCTGTTGGAGAAGGGGGCAGAGGTGTGTTGTAGGTGTAAAAACTCTCATTTTATCGACTTAAAATTATATTTTTTTAGATAAAAATGTGTACACAATTATTAGAATTTTCCACTTCACAAAGCACATCTGTATTTGTACAAACCATAACACCTTACACCTTTGTGCTGGGTATGGTATTTGGTTCTGTAGTATTACACTGATCTTTGTACTGACTCTCCTGTTTAGGTGAATGCTTTGGATGGCTATAACCGCACAGCACTGCACTATGCAGCGGAGAAGGATGAGAGCTGTGTGGAGCTTTTGTTGGAGTATGGGGCTCAGCCAAATGCCCTGGATGGCAACAAGGACACTCCACTTCACTGGGCTGCCTTCAAAGATAACCCAGAGTGTGTAAGGGCCCTGCTGGAAAGCGGGGCCTGTCCCAATGCCCGGGACTACAACAATGACACACCTTTGAGCTGGGCCGCAATGAAGGGTAACCTAGAGAGTGTCAAAGTGTTATTAGACTACGGAGCTCAGGTTCATGTGACCAACCTGAAGGGTCAGACCCCTATCTCTCGACTGGTGGCACTGTTGGCTCGGGGCCTGGGCACCGAACAGGAGGAAGAGTGCTTAGATCTTCTGTGTCGAGCAGCAGGGCGGTTTGAGATCCGAAGGGCAGACGGCACCCTTCCCAGAGAGCTGAGTAAAGATCCCCAGCTGCTGGCAAGGCTGACCAACATGGTGGCTCAGGCTCCTTCGCTGCGCTCTCTAGCACGATGTGCTGTACGGCAGAGTCTCGGGGTGCAGTTCCTCCCCACTGCTGTTAAAGACCTCCCTTTACCAGAGACCGTCAAAGACTATCTCCTTTTGAGAGACTGATGATGGAACCACTGGACAGTGCATTACACTGCATTCATTGTCGAGAAAGTGTCTTCATTGAATTTTTTTTGGAAAGCCGCCCTCATTTATCAAAACCTCCCTTGCAAATTGATACAAATTTATGCACTGGGAGGAATGATTAAAAAAATTATACCTTATTTTAGTAGTTCACAATATTTAAAGATGGACACTTCAAGTTGTAGGATCTGTGCACTACATGACCTGGATGTTCTTTTTTCTCAGCCAGCACCTCTTAAAAATTTTAAGTAGGTTTATTATTTATTTTTTTGTTTGTCAGTAATTCTGAATTTAATAAATAAATAAATATGATGACAAGGAAACTCAAATTAAGTTTAGCAGTAGAAAGATTCGAGCTATAGTTAAAGAGAGGCTGTCGGAGGATGCAGCTCCTGAAATAATGCTGAGAGATGATAGTTGTATGATAGTTCGAGTCATCACCCTTTTATATAAAAAAAGATTCCGGACCAGTTCCATTATTGTGGCAGCAACAAAACTTGCTGAATATTATAGTTTGCCTCACAGATTTGGGCACACTAATCACTAACATAGCCTCCATCTGTTCAACACTGAGTATATTTACATATACACATATATATACATATCTGTGTATATGTAAATATATATAGTCTTAACTTATGTTTTCATTGGTGCTCACTGGTCCAAAGTTTTGCAGCATTTGTTTGAAATTTATTTTAAATGTATTGTCTTTAATGTTTAAATGTTAGAACCTGAAAAAGGCATGATTACTAACCTTTGTCCCGGAAAGTTTAAAGTTTGACTAAATGAGTTTGCAAAATGTAAATCTGTCTAAATTTGATTTCTGAGCTTGATTTTGTTGGTCTGCTCTGCAGATGTATAAAGACTTAACCCCATGGATCATGTTTGTGTATCTGAAAATGTGTTTTTTTTTTTGTTTTGTTTTTGTCAACGTTCTGCAAGTAAATGCCTTTATATATATCAACCAATCATGTTCTCTCTGTGGCTCTTTTCACAAAGTTGTTGTTTGAACAGACTGCTAATATACATTTTATAATGAAGCAACGTTTAAAGTTTTACTTTTTAGAATCCATAGTCAACACATATTAACGACACCTTGATTTATTTACATATAGTTTTTTCCAAAGCAAACAGGAGGCACTTGTACATCACATTTATAAAGATTGCAAAAGAATTGGAAAATTGTAGAAAAAATGATATTACTGGCTGTATCTTCTCTACTGAATGAAGCTCAAAAGACAAGGTAAGCTCGTTCAATTCTCAAACTCTCCATTGGGGGTCTCTCTACTCTCATCTCTGCAACTTGACATTCGTCAGACTGCCTCTGTAAGTTCAGTGACACCTACGTATTTTAAAAGGAAGCTGTCATATTAACTAACAGTGGCAGTGAGTTACATCAGCTGTCTCCTCTTTGATATCTCTAAACTGGTGTACGAGTATCATCTTGAGTTCAACTATTATTATTTCACTGCCATGACCGTCCACTGTTAGGATGTCTACGTCCAGGCAGACTAAGGTGAGTTTATCTAGAAGGATACCAAGCGACAGATAAAGGACCTGCATCGTGTTTTATGTTAAATCTAGGGTTTTAACATAATGCATGTAAACTGCAATCTACCATGCAGCAGTATTTTTGAACAGGAAAAAATACAATTAATTAATTACCACATTGTATGATCCTTTCATCTGCTTTATTATTGGCTGCAGTCTAAGTCAATACAATAACAAACAGAAGAGACTGTTATGAACTATTTGAACAATTGTTGGACTGTAATGAGCTTGCTTTCTCTTATATAGAAAATGTGTCAGAACGTTTTTTGATTAACTTTGTCTTCAAATAAGTATTGTTTTTGCCTTTCTACTTTTTTTTATTACTTGTCTATTTGGGTGTTTTAGAGATTTTTAATTACATACCTATAGATGATCCAGCAGGTCAAATTTTTTTTTGAATTTTGATTGTTTGTTTATATTTCTTATGTGATAAAACTTATTGCTGTTTTTTCAACATAGCTTTGTGCAAATGTAATTTATTCTATCAATAATTTAATTTAAAGCTCATTTTATACATAGGCTACATATATATCTGAGCCAGAGTAAATTCTACATTTTAATATTAAAAAAGGCAACCAATGGACATTTAAAAGCCTGGTAATGTTTACTTGTTTGTATATAATACTGAAAATATTAGGAGAGGGAAAACGTGCAGGAGAACACTGCTCAAGCTTTTAAACTGTGGCGGCTACGAGAGCTTCTGTAAGATCTCGCGAGAAGTCAACTTCGAGGGGAGTGTCAAATTCCAAGAGAGAGGAGAGGAGAGGGGAGCTAGAGAGAGAGAGAGAGAGAGAGAGAGAGAGAGAGAGAGAGAGGGGCGCAAGGGTGAGTTTGTAAACACTTTATTCTCCTCTAAATTCATCAAAGATTTGTCCACTACACTAAACTACTACCAGGTTGCGTTCGGCACGACAGTTTGTCATTGTTTGTTGTAGTTAGAACTACAGGTCTGTGTAACTGTCGAAACTGTTCATTCGGACCAACTGTCTCGCTTTGCACTCAAGTGTCAGTCCGCTAACCTACTGAAGTGCTAGGTTTTTCTGCTTTTGTGTTTTCGATTGTCCGCCATACCATAAAAGACACCGGCTCACTGTGGATATGTTTAAATTGGAGTTCGTATGTGTTTGTTGTCATCGCATAAAGTGTTAGCGGGGTTGTTATTACTCACTTTAAATACGCGTTTGGCCTGTTGGTGACTGTTAGCCACAGCAGCTAGCTATTAGTTTTTGCGTGGATACAAAAAGTTGACTTCTGGATTTTAACCAATGAAATTTAGTTAGCTGCTGTAATTGACAGGGTCCAAAGCTATATGTGCATTTGATGCGGCTGACTGACGTCCTCATGGCCAATTGCTGGGAAGAATAGGCGGTCTTGTTACGGGAAAAGGCAGGACTAAAGTGTGTCCGTACTAGCCAGGAGGTAATGGAGGCTAAAAAAGACAAACCTTTTCAAGGCAGTCAGCGTTGTCTGGAAGAGAGAACTGAAGTCTGTGGGACTTTGGGAATTATGTTTTATTCTGACCTATTTTTTTGTGCATGCACGTAGTCGCCTGTCTTTTGTAGGCGGTAGCGTATATGTCGGTGATAATGTGTGGCTGCAAGAAGAGACTCAAAAGCGCTCAAAGTAATAATGATATCCATAGCATTGCAATTTGAACTGTTAGACGCCCCACGATCGGTATCCCCGTGCATGTCAACACCTTCATTAAGAATGTAGGTCATGTTTTTTGGCAGAGTTGTACTTCATTCCATCACATAGAGAAGGGTTACACTAGAGAAAACTGCAGCATGTTGTGTCCAGTCAAACTTATTGACCCGCTCTCAGTAATGCCATGCTGCACATTTCAAGTTGTGTGTGTGTGTGTTTGTTTTCTGTTAATAAACAAATCTAATGTTAAAGAAAGTAAGCCTGTGTTTAGGTATACATCTGCAGAGTAGGTGAATTACTCTACCCTATCATCAGAGACCTCTTCTTGTAGAAAACAAACCACACAGCATAATATTTTTCTTTTAAATATTTTGTAAAAAACAGCCAGAACCTCAATGCAAACCTCACTAATGTTGCAGAACAAAAATCACACAAGTCCCATGTTTCTGATTTAATTTTAGAAAACTGCCCTGGGTCTGTCCGGCATTGTCCTGCATTGTCTGCTCTCTCTGCATGGATTCAGCTTTTAGGGCTTGTTAGTTATGCAGACATGGATATAGGATTTCATTTGTTCCATTTACTAAATCTTGTGTTCACTTCGCTTACATAAACATATTGACTGCTACACACACTCAGCCACAACCTAGATCTTTAGTCTTTACAAAGCTTACAAAACCCACCTGAGATAGTAAATATCCAAATGCTGACCGCATTTTACTTTTTAGGGTTTTTTTCCTCCTCTTTTACTTTTTCTTTTTGCGGGGTCTCCCCTACCCTCCGGCAATTTAAGCCTCAGATTCCACAGTCATGGCTGCAGAGCGAGCTATTAATACAGTTTGTTTAGTCAGTTTCCTAGCAGGCCGCATCAAACACTGGATGGCTGTGGCTGATTATAGCTGGGACTTGTTCCCTTACACCTGCTGAGTCGGAGAAATCCAAGTTAACGGCAGGACATTGGCAGCAGCTCAATGAGAGAGACAGAAATTGGGGGTCTTTCAGTACTTCCATGTCACCTTGGATGAAATGTAGTGAATACAGGTGGTCTGATATCAAGGCTTGTAATGAATATCGTTTATGTAAATGGAGGTCTGCATGTATAGAGTTCAGTAAAACTCATCATTGTTAACTTATTTCTCTTGGTGAGAGACATATGACAGGTTGTACATTTACATCAGAGGAATACATATTGTACTTCAGTCTTTGAAGATGAGAAAGAAAACCTCATCACATTTGTTTTAATCAGGTTAAGATATTGGTTGGGACAGTTATGAAAACAAAATGGTATTTTCCACCCCTGTCAACTGGAATTTATGGTGGAGTTTCCACAAAATCAAATCCCACATTTCATGTTGGTGCCAGCCAGCCAAGTTAATGTCTAGCATGTCTTTAGTGAGATGTAAACTTCGAAGTCTGTTCCCACTCCTCACGCCAGATGTGTCCATTTCCCCTACACACAGTCCACACCCTCGGTATAACGAGCCTGATTGTGTATCTCATTTGCAGACAAAACTCTGCCCAAATAGACACAGTGGATTGGGAGCACTTTGTGAGGGCCCTTGCACTGACCTGTTGCCTTTCTCCAGAGCATGGGAGACCTGCAGGAAAGCAGACTACTGTACTTCATGAATAGTTTGATCTGTGCAGATAGGGTCAGCTTTTGCTTGCAAATATGATGCAGACACCTTTTCCTCATAAAGCTGAGAGACAAGTTAGGACTGTAGGCTCAGCGTCATGGGAGAGCGTTGTATTCCAGCGCAAGACTTCAGTAATCATGTGTTGGCTCAGGGGCAGCTGTCCTCGGCAGAGAGAGAAATGGAGGGAGGAAGGAGGAAAAAATACTGACTTCAACACTGGGAAAACTTTCAGACATTTATGCCTCGCCAAAATAATGAATAATCTGTCCCACTCAATAATGTTAAACGACATGTTTAACCCATGTAGCAGATACAACAGAAGTTAGTGTGGTCAGTAACTCTGTAATACTACAATACCGAACCATTTTTAACTCTTGTTGCTTTCCAGTTTTTGGAACATCTGTATGTACTGTAAGTTTTTAAGCAACATTTTGTTTAAATTAAGATATTTAAACAGTTCAAAGAACAACAGAAATATACATAAACTGAATGGATCTTTGAAACTTGCTCCTTCATGTTCGCCAATGTATTCATGAACAAAATTCAAGAACAAAAGTAGCTCATTTGCATTTACAGCTACAGACAATGAAACTGTCGCTTTGAAATAGCTGAAACTAGGTTTATACACTCGTGCTAGTGAGAATGATAAGTGCATTTTGAGCTGAAACTTACACATTGCTGGATCCTGTTGAACGTTGAACGAATTAATGAGGTGTCACATGGTCGTTTAAGTCAACAAAGTAAAACGTTGTGAGTCAAATTACAAATGACACTGTAGAGTGAGGCTGTTTACAGTATATATACCTACCTGCACACATAACAAGTTCCATGATGCGTATTGGTACATTGTCATACTGTCACTGGGATGCCATTGTGTAATAGCTGCCAGACGTCACTTTGGGCCATCCGAGAGTGCTGAAACATTAATGCCCACCAATTCCCTGATATAAATTTAATGAGTTATTTTTCTAAGCTTCCCAGTTTGTCCCCACATGTTGTTCAGCTGTGCAGAACAGTGCAGGGTGGGGTGGTTTAGTGGAGTCGGGGATGGGGTTGAGTTGCTTTTAGAGGCTTTGTTTACATCGTTTTAGCTTCAGGTGGAAAAGGGGGAGAAGCTGTAGCATTTGCACAAAGAGGGAGATAATGTTCAATACAGACATACAGACAAAAATGAATTGCTATTTTTGAGGAGCATATGACATTGTCTGTCTAACCCTATTATGTTGTAGTACAAGGGTTTTGTGTTTTATGTTAGACTTTTGGTGTAGCTTTTTTTGTGAAATTTACCTGAACAAGCAGGGTTAAAGAGGTTATAAGTACATAGTTTGTTTTAGACTGCAGTTAATTGGTACTGGTTTTAAAACGTATGTGACTGTTACAGCTGAGTCAAATTACAATTAAACGTCTCCACTTATCACTCTCAGTTTCTCAGTGAAAGTAGCAATACTCATACTGAAAGTAACATCACATTGTTGTGTATTTGTGTATTGAGTAAAAAGGGTTTTTAGATTGTGTTAGTAGTGTAATGTTTCCATCTTAATCTTGATGCAAGTAAGAGAAGCACAGTCTCAGGTCACTGTGAATGTTCCCAATGCAAAGTATTTGTTCTGTGAATTTACATGAGGGTGGAAGTGTATGAGGAGAGAAACAGCTGAATCAGAGAGCAGGGGTACAAGAAGGGGAAAGGTTGCAAGGTGCTGGAGAGGTGAGGAGAGGGAGTGGTAATGAAAGAAGGAGGGATGTGGACATGAACGAAATGAGAAAGAGAAGGAGGAGAGGGAGATGGCTTTGTGTAAACGGTAGCTGTCATCCTCTCTCGTAAGCAGCTCCTCATTGGCCAGTCATAAGCCCCCCTGTGTGAAGGAAGTATCACCAGGGAAACTTCTTCTCACTGCCTCTGTGCGTGTTTTTCTCCTTGCCAGGGTTATTTTTAAATAGCGTTCGGCTTCCTGCTCAGACTAAAGACTACAAGCCACAGCATCCCTGTTTTGTCGTTCTCAGGCCAGTTAACAAATTGAGAAAAAGAAGCTGCCACAATGTTCTCCTCTTCTCCTCTTCCACAGTTACATTGCAAGCTCTTTGCAAAAATGGGGGACGACCGACCTTTTGTTTGCAACGCTCCTGGCTGTGGACAGGTAAGTCCTCTCACTCCATGTAGTAAGTCTCAGGTGTGTGCATGAGTGCTGTGCGATGTTTTTGCATGTGTTCTTTAGAGGTTAACCTTACTACATACAGAATTTTGTTTTTGAAATAATACAAATTAAAAGCACAACAAATCAATGTCATACTTGCCATTTAGAGCTTTATACTTATAGACAGAAAAATTACACTTAAAAGACTCACTTACTGTGATTTGTACCTCTCTAAAGGTGAACATCACATCAGTAACTTTGTCGTTAGTATGCTGTCTTTTGAGACAGCAACGTCTTTTTTAGCAATGACTCATTGGAAGCTCCAGTGAGTAATCAAAGCGCTGTTATTGTTTCAACCTGTCACTGCTTACTTCCAGTGCCTGCAGACACAGGTTTGAGCCACGGCAGTGACTCAGCTGAGTGCCAGTAGTGCACTCACATGCCAGCTGCATGCTGTATTGTTGAGACTTGGCTTGATTTCACAGAAAAGAAGAGGAAGAAATTAAAAGAAGTACATACTAGGACTCATGATTATTCAACACAGGATATATATATATATATATATATATATATATATATATATATGTGTGTGTGTGTGTGTGTGTGTCTGGTGTTGGGTTCATTTAGCTGTCTGGTGTCTGATGCTGAGTGGGGTGTGATATGCTCAGCTAGTAATGGACTGTCTCTTCTGGGGTCTGAGAAAGATGGTGTTTATGTGATTATGAAACATATGGGATTCAAAAGACTTTTTCTGTTTTCTGATCGGAATAGGTCAGTTGTAAATAGCATCGCACTACAGTCATGTAAAGCAGTAAAGCATGCACATTGGATAAATACATTATTTAGGGGCATATGCATCCAAACACCATGTACACCTTGGGAAACCCTCTCTCCTTTTGGCATGTTTCTGTGATGTAAATACTCTGCATATTTCATTTGTAGATATCATTATTAATTTAGTTGACAGGAAGCTTTTCAAGTGATGACAGTGCGGGTTTACAGCTGTGGCGCTCTCACCAGTGTTGTTTGAGTGTCAAACTCTTGTATAAACACCGCCTGGGATTGTAGTATGGTGTAAGATATTTGGGTGTGTTTTCATTATGACGCCACTTCACTTTGAGGAACACAAACAAGTTTATCTTTTAGAATTTAGCAAAATTCCCAAATTAAACCACATTAAATTATTGTATATTCAAGGTGAACATCAAGAGCAAATTAACATATTTTTTGTTCATTATTTGTGTGTATTATGTGTTATTTATTTTGACATACTCTTATTAGAAATATTTGATCACTAATTGTTTCAGCTGCTTCATCTCTACTATTATTATCTGATGTGCAACAGAGCCGTGGTTGCTTCTGTGTGAGTGTTTTGTTATGTAATGTATGGCTCATTTTTGAGCCATTTAACAAATGTATATTATTGATTTTACCAGTTTTTGGTCTCCTCAAATCTTGAGGGAAATGTTTTGTTTAGCTGATAATTAATCAACTAAGTTACTGTTGACTTAACAGCTTAACTTAGTGTGCCTGCTGTTTGCTCTTGGGCAGGTTGTGCATTTACAGTAGATGTTTTTTAATCTGGGTAAAATCGAATTTGATCTTCTGTACCGACAGAATTAAAGTTGCCAAGTTCTTTGTATATCAGATTCCTATTATAAGTACATATGCATAGATGCAAATACTCTACAAGTCCAGGCGCCTTGCTTCAATCTTCTCTACATAGGTTTTTCATTGTTAATGATTGATGCAAAAAGATATTGATAAGCACAGATGGTGTAATTTTGATAAGTGCTGATGGTCAGTACTCAGTCCTTATATTAGTCAGTGTTCATATACAGTCTGTTTTGAAGTCTAGACTTTACTGACTGTTATAAATGCTTTACCAACTGTTAATAATACCACTCTCATAGTACTTGGTGTACATTCAGAAATGGAACATCCCTTATGTTACAAGCCCCTTATGTCCACATGCTTTTATACTACTGCCCTTTACAAGCAACAGTTGTCTACCAGGAAACTCTGAATCATGCCCATAATAGAACATGGATGATTGACTTCTGGCTTTGCTCAGGGTTTTCCTTTTACCAAGTTAACAACAACAACAACAACAATAACAGCAGCAGCAGCAGCTCCCCTATTATATGCTGCCCGGTATTTATTGCGCAGGGAGGGGTAATCCTAGCTGCAAGTATCTCATACAGGGAGATTAGTCGAAGATAGTTTCCTCCAAAAGACCCAGCCGCCTTGTTCAGACAGATGAGACATGTAGTTGTATCGGTGATGCTGCCTGGTGGGGCTAAAAATAAGACCCCTGACACTTGACTGTGTTTCCACTTCACTCTCACGACTGAACTCGCAACTGTAACGCGGCACCCTAAAATAGGCTGCAATGAATGGTGGATAGGCCTGTGCCAGAGCCAAGATTATTCCTCCCACATCTCAGTGAATCACCCCACCACTTCTCAAAAGAAGTTCCATGTCTCAGTGGATGGCTGTCAGCGCACTTCATTATTTGTCTGATTTGTCCCACTGACAGATCCCTCTAGCCTTCACTGTGGATCCATGATAAGAGGCAACAGAATACAAATGAATGTAGAGCCCCAGTAGTTTGACAACAACTACTAACACTAGTGTTTGTAGGATCTGTTTTGATGTTCTTACATCCGTAAGATGTTTTTTTTTTTAATTTCATCAAATTATTAACCTTTTCCTCCTTTTCATACCTGACATAGTAGTCCCCTGTCTTTTTTTGTTGTGTAATGATATTTGAGCCCACATCCCATGGCTACAATGGTGCCTATACATTGCTTTTAAGACATAAAGAATTGTAGCCTACAGATCCATTTTCTTTGTGGTTAGTCACATAATGTTTACTCTATAGACTGCATGTGCTGGGCTACATCTCCAAGAGATTATCTGTCTGTGATCGTTGCAATGTGATATCAGGGTTAAGGTAATATAGGCTGTCTCTTCAGGTCACCAGGACACGGTTACAGTTGCCTGCAGGCTAATTCACATAATGTTCTAATCTCTCCAGTTTTCTTTTTGTTCCAGAGGTTTACCAATGAGGACCACTTGGCAGTACACAAACACAAGCATGAGATGACACTTAAATTTGGACCAGCCAGGACTGACTCTGTTATAATTGCAGGTACTGTTTCACTCGGCTTCACTTTACAGTGTCGTCTCTCTCAATGAAGACTATTTAGCATACCTCAGTGTCAGTGTGTTCCAACACTACATACTGAATGGCAAGGCCGGCTATATTCAAAGCTAAGTGGGAACTAAGTGTGAGAGATAGTGTTGATTTGAATTGTTATTTTTGTCCATTGCCTTTTCCCCAGACCAGACACCTACTCCCACCCGTTTCCTAAAGAACTGCGAGGAGGTTGGTCTGTTTAATGAGCTGGCCAGTTCCTTCGAACAAGATGACGAAGACAAGAAAGCCAAGAACTCTGTAAGGACAGTTCGTGATTTTATTGA
This sequence comes from Parambassis ranga, assembly GCF_900634625.1. Classification (NCBI taxonomy): domain Eukaryota; kingdom Metazoa; phylum Chordata; class Actinopteri; family Ambassidae; genus Parambassis; species Parambassis ranga. The sequence goes on along the minus strand of NC_041028.1, from coordinate 10,125,571 downwards.
CTTCTTTATTTAAGTGTGCACGATATGTACATGTTTTACTATTGCAGAGAACCCATGCAGTGAAAAATGAATTACTTACTTCCTTGTTTCTTCCTCAGGCTTTTTGCCTCAAATGTTGATGTTGTCAAAAATTATAGCTTGCCTTCAAATTCCGGTCTTGCACACTTGTACCATTATACTGCCAACTGTTGCAACAGCTTGTTTAGAGTGCTATTTCAAAGGTTCATTGTTGTGTCTGTTAAGTTTGTGAGTTAAATGCCAACTTCCTTTTTCATATACTGCAGTGTGAACATTCTATCTTTCTCTCACTTCTCAGCTCCCTGCAGCCAACCAAGTGGCTTTAGACATGAGCCTGCAGACACCTTCAGATGTAAAGGTGAAAGAGGAGGCACCTGTAGAGGTTGACTCCTCACCACCAGAAAGCCCTGAGTCCATCTCTGGGCAGTCGGACAGCCACAGAGAGCCTCTTGTTAAAGCAAAGGTAGGACAGAAATTGTGGGAGGGGATTGCATGGGTATTGGTCTATAGCATTGCAACAGTTAGGTTCAGGATACCAGTATTTCTGTATCCTAATGGCTTACATAGAATCCTCTGTTACAGTTAAGTTCTGTTTTACAATTTCTTAGGATACACCACCCAGGAATTCAGCCCCCACCCCAACCATTGTGCGTCCTGGTTCCCTCCCACTACACTTGGGCTTTGATGCTCTGCAGCCCACTATGCCCTCACCCACTTCTGTCATCACACAGGCACCACCTTCAAACCGAACTTTGGGGTGAGTAAAGCTTAGCAACCCTCTGCTGACCTTTATACCTCTTTAAACTTGTCCTGGTTCTTTAAATGTACGTCGTGTAGATTTGAAGTGCATTGTGCTAACTGTCAGACAGTAACACATACATTTTCAGTTTGCATCTTTATGTGTGTATCCACCTCACCTGGGAGAGCTCCCAGGTGAGGTGCAAGGTTGATGTTTGTGATCACAGCAACTCATATCGATGCAATAATGTTTTTGTTGCTCCAAAAAAAAACTACCATACTGTATCTAAATGTCTCCTGTTCGAAAAGTATTTTCATGTGCCTTTAAATGTGTATTTTATGATATAAATATGTGGTCATGACGGAATCTCCTGTCTGTCTGTTTAGTTCACCAACCAGCCATTACCCTATGATGATGCTTCCTTCTGGTCAGGCAGTGCCTGTGCTTCCCGGTCCTGTACAGATGCCTTCTGTTATCAATGTAAGCCCTACAGTCTAGAAATGTTGCACCCTAACTTAATCTTAAACTTAAATTGGTCGAGTTTTAATCCATATGTGTTTATGTCTCTAGCTGGCCCGACCCATGTGCATGGTACCCAACATTCCTGGGATCCCTGGTCCTCCTCTGGGAGGCAGCAGCAGCGGCTCTAACTCTCCCTCTGGCTACAGCATCCACTCAGAAGCCAAGATGGTCAGCACTAGATTAGCTCTCTATTTTTATCTACTTATCTGTTCTTTTTGTCTCTGCCCTTACCCTCCAGCTTCCCTCTGCACTGGTGTCATTTGTACATCATATGATTTTTTTTTACTGCAGATACTTCTTTATTTAACCCTTACACCTGACAACACAATTTTTACTGAATTTATGATCCTGGAAAGTACACAGTTGTAATAAAAATCCAGTTATTCCACAATTTTTAAGCTGTAACTGAGGTCATACACATAGTACATTTCTTCATATATATGCTATATGCTTGCTCCTTTAGCCATTAGTGTAGGATCATTAGTATCGGTATAGACAATGGGTGTCTGCTGGTTTGCAGAATAGTTCTGTGTTAAGTGATCATAGTCGGAAGACTGCTGTATACATAACTGTGCTTTTGTATGCCTCCAGGGCCACAGTCAGTTTGTTTCCAAATCATTATTACCGGTTAGATGTGCACCATCACAAAGCAACAGCAACAACAAAGTTTGAGGTACTGCTGGATGTAACATGAATATGTTGCAGAGAACTAAATGTTTCAGCACCTCATTGCTCAGAGACATCAGTTTTTTTCCCATTAGAAAAAAATCACTCACTAGGCTTGGGAGATCTTTGTCCTTTCTTAGTGATTAAATCTTCTCCACAGTAATAAAGCAGTATGTTTTACACACTGCACTATTGATACTGGTATTGTGGGAACTGCTCTGTAACTGCTGAGCTTGTTTCTGATATTTTGTTGATCTTTTGTAGCGCCTGAAGGCTGCGCTGTCCCAGCAGAGCCCATCAGGACAGAGTTTGGGGGTCATGGCTATGGGCAGCAGCCCCATGGCACCTCAAAAAGCAGAGCAGAGTCAGTTGCTAGTTCAACAGCCAGATGCTCCATCACCTGCACAACCTCAGGTACTCTTTGTTAAGTCTAAAGATGAAACCAAGACTAAGCTTATCTTAAATATATTACTCATAACTTTTTTGAGTTACAGAAAATTGGGGTTGTACTTCTTGTGCAGAGATGACATTAACATGTGCTGGCTAAAAAAATGAAACTATGACTCAAACTTCCTCTTTTCTTTCTCGACTTGCTTCCACTCCTCTTGCCTGTTTAGTTCCCTGCTGATCTCTTTCCCCTCTTCTCCCTCCAGGTATCCCCAGCACAGCCTACAGGTGGGCGGCGGCGGCGGACGGCAGACGATGACCCAGATGAGCGAAGGCAGCGCTTCCTCGAGAGGAATCGGGCAGCAGCCTCGCGCTGCAGACAGAAGCGCAAACTGTGGGTCAACTCCTTAGAGAAGAAGGCTGAGGAGCTCAGCTCTCTGAATGTCTCGCTGTCGGTGAGTGGGCTCAGTGTGGGTGGACAGGGATGAAATGTGGTGTTAGTGTGTTTATTGTCACACTAACTGTGCAGTGACATGCTTAGAGGTAGTTGGGGAAGTTTGAAAGGTGGATTCCATTTAAGAACAATCAGTTTAAAGGTGATATTGGGTAGTGGGTAGTAACCACTTGTGTGAGGTCGTTTTAAATCATTTATTCACCATAGTCCCACTTTTTACAGCTTAATCTTTTCGTGTTTTCTACAAGAAAAGCATCAGAAAATAGTAATAGTTTTCTCAAACATTTCTTTAGGAAATACAGTACAGTTATGACGTGATGTATTGTTCAGCCTGATTTTTCCATCCTGTCAGAATGAAGTGTCTCTGTTGCGGAACGAGGTGGCTCATTTGAAGCAGCTGCTGCTGGCCCACAAAGACTGTCCTGTGACCACCCTACAGAAGAAGACTGCCTACCTAGGTGAGCCCTGTACACTTACATTCTAATCTCATGTATGAATATGATGATCTGCTGTTCCAAACCATAGAAAGCCACAGTAAAACCAAAACTACCGTACTGTGCAGTAGTTAAAACAAAAAACTCCCAAATTCAAAATTGATATTGATGTCTGTCACTGTTACTAACTTTTGAAAAGAGTTTTGAGAAAAAAAGATCTAATGTAGTTTATTTAAAAAAACACACACACAATTTCCCACCTCCACTACGTCTTTATGTGGACATGTGTTTGTGTGTGCAAAATACTTCATGTCTTGATCAACAGGTGTTGCTAACAATAGCTGACAGTGACATCTTGGTCAAGACAAAATAGGACATCGTTGTTTATAAAATCATTAAAGTTCAGTTATTTATGGCTTTCTAGTGGCAGTAGTGGTTGGTGAGTTGCCTTTAAATGTGATCATTGTTTAATGCATTTGTTGGTATAATTATAGGTGTGTTTCTTTCTATTTTTCTTGTGTAGTTGCAGAAGAGAGCATGAAAGACACCTCAGAGCCTACAGGTTCTCCTGCCCCAGTGATTCAGCACAGCTCATCTGCACACAGCCCCTCTACAGGGCACAACGGCCTGAGCTCGAGGGCAGCAGCTGAGGCTATGGCTATGTCTGTGCTGGCAGGAATGGGCCAGCAGCAGAGGGCTGAGAGTGGACCCTCTCACATTATCATGGCTGCACAGTCTCAATCTGCTGCCAGATGATGAGCGATGCCACCGTGGCCCAGACTTGGCTCAGCACCCAGGGGTAGAAGAGACTCCCAACTTCCCCAATCTTAAAGTCAGAATTTCACATACCACCCTCTCTGCTCTTTCTGACCCTCGTGTGAAGCCATCATGCTGCGGCCTGGAGCTCAGCAACAGCCTTCTGGGAATGGACTGAGAATTTTGAGAGAGCTTCCTGTTCACTTTGCCATAGACTACAGGGGCTGGACTCCAATACCCCTCCCCCTGTTCACTCCCCCTTGTGCATCCTTCGCTCATCGCTCCTTATCCTTACCCTCCACTGGACTGTAGGACTGCATCACATATACTGCCGTTATAAACTTCCCAAATGGACACACATGCACAACAATCATCGCTGATCAAATCAGACACCAAACAACTCACAGGGCTTTACACTGTTTGCTGCAGGGAATAGTGCCTTGCAGTCCTTGACTTTTTTAAGCCACCCACACATGCCATCACAGCAGATGTCCCCGAACATCCTCGGCTCCAAAGATGCAACAGTTTTCTGAAATCTCAATTATTCAACCCGACCTTTTGCAAACTGTTTCACCTGAAGGTGATCTCAACACGGACCCGTAAACCTTACCTCATGTACACCCCTTTATGATAAAATGTATTAACTGTGTGTGTGATTGTATATTTATGTACATCAGAACATAGCAGTTTGCCTCCTCCTGATCTGATGCATTATCAGCTTAGATTATTAGCATGTCACCTTTTCTATTAGAGTGTTTTGTTCGTGATATAGTATGTGCAGCTATATTTTTTTAAACTAATTGGCACATCCTCCCAGATAAGTACAAATCATCAGACCTGAAGGAAAGTGAACATCTCCCATCCTTGATATGTTGACTGGTTGTAAGTGGATGCCTTGAACATTTTATATTGTAACTGTATTTCTGTGTGTGTGTGTGGGCCCTGGATGTACTGTAACTGCTATTTTCACACTTCTCAGGATGGTTGCACATCCTTGCTGCTTGTTGGAGGTGTGATGAACCCCTTAGTCTTTTTTGCTCTTTACCAAAACTCAAACTAAGCCATATGACCACAAGCAGATCTCTGGATCTCCAAAGACCACCTAGTACTTTGCTCTGGGACAGGAAGTGTATAGTCTAATGAGAGTGTGATTGAGAGGTCACAGGGACACAATCGACGGTATATCACTGCGTGGTATTTGCATTTATACACAGTTTCACATACAATGACTGACAATTTTGCCTTAATATCACATTGGTGCCTCTGATATTCCCATTTATTTTAAGTTTAATAATAACACCAGGGCCTTACAGAAATAAATTTGTCTTCATTTGTTCACTTCATCAAAAGAAAAATTTGATTGTTGGATTCTCAAAGGTAGGGTAGGAGATTTAACAAAAAGTGCATCAGAAGGAAATCTCCTACCCTACCTTTTAAAAGTCTTTAAAAATGTCAAATCATAAAATCATTACACTCATCATTAAATTATAAATGTTAATATTAAAATGTTACAGTACGTGTCTGTCATCTGGTGGACAAACATGGCAAAGGCTTCTTTAGTGGTGAAAGCTTTAAGGGCAGAAAGAGACATCGGTTTCTGACAGATATTTTATCCAGATATCAAAGTGGTTTGCTTTATATTGTTTGCTTGTATATTTCTGTCCCTCTTTCACCCTTTCACTGTCTAATATGATCATATACTTACAAGATGTGATATTTCAAAAACCAGGATTATCTGTCCACAAACATAAGGACGTGTCTCTTCATGCACTAAAGTAATACAAGTTTATATTGCTTTGTGTTTCAGTTCATTTTGAATTTTTGCAGTTTTCTTGTCCTCTTGGTCTTTTTTCAGAGATACCACAGTTTTTGTATGGTGGTTTTATCTGTACTGTATACATGAATGGAAATTAGCTCAGCGACTTTCACTTTGACTTTCACATTTACCTTTAACTAAACCTCTACATCCTACAGTCCCAATGGTGACCCCGGCATTGTGTTGTAGTTGCTGGCACTATATTTGCCTGACAGTCCCCTTTTAGACGATCGTTCATATGAAATGAAAAAGTCGAACTATATTTAGCTTTCATGTTTTCTATAACTCGTGTCATCTGCACCTTTTCTTTCATTTCCTGTCTTCTTTAGTTGTGTGCTGTCTCCAGCACTATATGGCTTTGTCATAACGCTTCTGATTGTACTGGTTAATATAGAGACTGATTTCTTTAACACAGATATTTTTTTGTTTATTTTCTTTACAAAAAAAGTCCCTTTTTTAAAAAAAAAAGAGAATTTCTGATCCTCTAAGATAAATTTGGTCATGTCATTGTCTAACTTATTTTTTTAAATTGTTCAAATAACGATCTTCATTACAGTCTTTGGCCTCTTAATGTTACTTAGACATGTTATCAAAAGAGTAATTAAACAACAAAAAAATGCAACAATGTGAAAGTTGCACATTGTATTAATGGTTTGTCACACTCCCATTGTTTTGCAAATTGTCCTTGTATTGTACATATCTGTACTATATGAATATATTTACTTTTCCATGCATGTCCAAGTGGAATACCATGAACACTTACAGCGCTGCAGTTTTAATTAAACTACATCTTAATGGACATTGAACTGTATGTCTGGTCTAAGCTTAGAGCCTCAGTGACTACACATGTTTTCTGTTACTGTGCATGTTATGTGGTATGAAAGAGTAATCAAGATGTGATACGTTTGTGGTCTAAGGTAGCAGGAATAAATCTTACAGAAACCTAGCACATTTATAACCTAATCCTCCGCTACATTTACACACTGAATCCAGTGAACGTGGAGCATGCAGGTCTCAGATGTGTTGGTGAATCTGGGCTCACAGCCTCCATTTCATAAAATCTGTGCTATGGTCCTGATTTGAAGTTAATGCTGTGTGCTCCCAGACTCCAGTAATTTTGGAAAGTGACGGCAACCTTACAATTATGCTGTTATGTTGAGTTCGCTTTGAAGCTTGTTGTCCATGTTTCTTATAAGGAAAACATGATCATAACTTTTTTGTAAGCACGCTGGGCCTTAATTGTAGAGGAAGTGGTTGGAAGGGGTATATTTATATTTATAGTGATTCCAGTCCGGATGCCACATTGGCCAGTTGAAGTGCTCAAAGTTAGTTTACACTTAACTTAGGTACAATTAAAATCAGGATTTTAATTGCACGGTCAGGGATCCTGGACAAAAAAACTAGGCTTTATTATTACTGTAACATGTATTGAGGTGATATTCTTCCACAACCATCCTGCACATTTGGACAGTTAGAATTTTGTGAACTTCTATGATCTCCCTGAGGGACCACTAGAGGTTTACAGTGTGTACTCTGTGGGATACTGATGTGATGAAACTATGTGCTCCAGTTGTGTGTGTGTGTGTGTGTCAGTGAAACGCCAGAGGGCGCAGCAGCAGTTTCAGTGTCATTTTTTAGACTCGGATGCGGTGAATCAACGCGCGCGCACACACACACACACACACACACGGGCGAGGTAAATGCAGTCACGTGATCGCTCGTTGCCGTTGGTGAGTTTTTCCCATTATGGCGGAAGGGCCAGCCGTGCGGATGGACCGTCTCTCCCACTCTGATGCTTGTTTTGTGTCTTGAGGGAGGGGTTGTATTTTCATTTTTTTACACTTCCCCGCTTCAGCCTGGTGTCTTTTCAACTAGACTGCACTCGTGTTTATCGGCGAAGTCATGGCAGACCGCGGCGTGGATTTGTCCGCCCTGCCAAAAGAGGTTAGAGACCAGTTGGCGGAGTTGGATCTGGAGCTGTCTGAAGGTAAAAAGAGGGGAGGGGAGGCTGATGGGGGGATGCTACAGCAGATTTTTAAGCTAGCTATGGATGTGTTTCAGCTGTCTGGTCTAGCCGGCACCGATTAAACCCGCTAGTTCTAATTATACAGACCGACTTTTCTTTTATGTTAGGTTGAACGGGAGCCGTACCACCTAGCTTATTTTGTGCTAATACAGGATGTGGGCATACAAGCTAGCAGTGCATGGCAGGCAGCTTTTGTACAGGAGAAAGGCTACCATCCATTTCCTCGTGGTTCCCTTTATCTCGTAGCTAATGTCAAGCGAAACGTTGGTTTAGAGGTGTGTGTCTGTGAGAGATCGTCTCGTTTGCTGTGAGTGTTTTAGTGTCAAAGCCTTAAGCACAGCGTGACAGACTGGGGTGGCCACAGACAAGGTCTGGCTATCAGTGCTTGACCCCCTCTCCTGTCATGTAGACTTCTTTACATGGATTGGTGCGGGACCACACGGCTGATGGTTGGACGTCATTTGAAACGCGTTTTATTCAGTGACTCAATGTAAGTGGTGTTGAAATGGTATGAGCAGGCCTGCAGTCATCATCCTGTCTGGTGTCATATGAAGATAGTGTCTGTTATGAATGACCTCAGTGACATTCACTCCAGTGATCAGCAATATACACGTCTTTGAACCTGCTATTACTGGAATTATAGGCTTATCTACCTGTGCTCCTCCTCTTGTGCTAGCATTACCCTCAGAGGTCTTTGTCAGGTGTATGTGCCTGTACACACTGGTGAAGGTAAGTGGGGGGATGTATCTATTTGTTGTAGTCATGTGTGCACCATTCATTCATACAAAACATAGTCCAGATCAGCCCTTCCCCCAAAGCAGCTGTTAGCCCCTCTACACACTGTCACACATCCCTGACAGTATCCCCTCCCTCTTTCCCCCACTTCATGGCACCTAGGTTACATACATCCCGCTGGGTATATTCACTCTGTGCAATGTCTGCATACCCAAGGTGTTATTAACACTTTATTGATTAAGGGTTAGTAGTATGTTTTTAATAACGAGCATGTGATATTTCCCCCAGCATCGGCTAATATCTGGATTCATTTTATGTAATATGTAATTTAAATTTCTGTCATGCTAGTTATAAAGTAGCAATGTTCTATACGATTTCCTGATAACATCCCCTTCTATAATCCTACTAATCAATACAGAAAATTGGCAGATTTAAGTGCAATTAGTGTTTATAAAGATGCCTGGCCTCTAAGGTTAATGTGTAATTTTGTGTCAGATGAAACTGCACCTGACTTGCTGAATAGTATTTATTACTGTTTTAAATCTGTAAACAAGTATAAATAGATAGATAAGTTTCCTGTTTTTGACAAGCGGATGGGCAGGTCTGTCATTATATAAGTGAACTAAGCCTTAGTACTTTGGGTTACAGGTGGTTGCCGTGTATGCTAGCTTAGTCGCCTGCTTACGTGGCCACCCACCACCTTCCACTCATGCTCCGTCTCAGTGCCAATACTTTGATTATCTAGGAGTTAGTCTGACTCGAGCGCTGCCAAACTGGTGAGGGTTGGAGCCACCACACCGTGTCATCCATACTGCTTCTCAGGACACCGATGGATGATGATGATGATGGAGTGTTTACTGATCAGCCTGTGTTGATGGTCCATCAATCTAAAATGCACACAGTACACTTACAGTCTAAGCATATTATATCAGACAGTGATGTAACCGTATTAATTATTCTTAGAACAAAATGTTACAATGATTTTATCTTATTTTCTATTCTGCACTAAGAATCCCTTTGAGATTGATTGTAAACAATGTTCTAAATTTATTATTATTATTGTGATGGAGGGCAAAACCCTGTTATTGAAGTTTTTTTTTTTCAAAATGCAGTAGACTGAAGAAACTTGTCTGTGCAGCAATAAACATGTCACCTTGTTTTGGCCAGGTGACATAGTAACAGATGTGAACAGAGCTGTTCTTCCTTGTTGCATTCAAATGCTGGTCAGGAATGTGAAGTTGTCACAGTAATGTTTACTAATTGCATGCCATCACAGTACATAGCTTGTGTGGGTATGAAACTATTTTGGCTGCAGCTTGATTGAAGTGGAATAAAAGAGATGAATATGTCTGAACCAACCATGGAGGCTGTATATCTGCCTCATGCATACCTCATGTCACTATATTATTTGGCTATTTTGTCTTAAGAGTCCATAACAGGCCCTCGTCTGAACCAAGTGGAAATGCCTGTTCCTCCGTTGCTCGGATAAGAACACAGGCCTGCCAAAGGGCCTCTCAAAAAAACAACTCAGTTCTGCTAGCCCCCTGTGACCATGGGGACACAATGAGGAGCATTCAGCTGGTCTGAGCTGCTGTGGCCAGGAGCTCTGTTGCCATTTATGCCATTCAGCTGAACCCAGTCTTTGTGTGTACATGCTGGAATGAGCTGTCTCCATATGAGTGGACTGGAGAGTGGTCATACTTGAGAAGATGACGTGTAGAGTTTACTTTTACTTGTAGTGGTTACCCCTGCAATCCAATCTCTCTGCTGGACATGAGGTTGAAAGGTCGTGTCTAGTTCCTTCCAGTAGTCAGTCTACCTGTTGCCTGACACCCTGGCTTTGCCACCCCCCGAAAACACAGTCAAATTTGTTGTTATTAAACAAAAAACAAACTACTGTTGCTGACCAATGGAAATAACTGTGATATCACAATGTCTTTCCAGTCTGGTGGAGACTCTTTCTCATGTGTGGATTCCACATGCTTGTGAATATGTATGTGAAGAAAAGTGTCCATCTGCATCCCTGATTTCTATGTGGAGATTCAAGATGACTGCCAGTTGCTTCTTTTCTAGGCCAACCGTTCACTTGTGTATTAAGGAGGGTAAGAGGGTCCCCAGCAGAGGGGAGGATAGCTCTGATATGTCTATATATCAGAGACAGAGTGTATCTATTGTGTATGTCTTCATTATTGGTGTTTACAGCAAAATGCTGTTTTAATAGAAAAAGTACGTAGTCATTTTGACACACATTACAGACATGTGATAGACTTCCTCAAACTCATGCGTGTGGCGCCTAAGAAAGGTGGACATCTGCACTAGCTTCAAAAAGAGGAATAACGAGGCTTTCTTACCCTGATGGTGAAAAGGACCTTTATACCCATATTAAAATGGTTTTTACTCATCACAAATGGGGAAATTGTTGTTTGAATTATTTACATTTAGTACGGTACTAATAATATGGTATTTACTTTACTGTTATTGTGATGGAAATAGGAAATGAGAAGATTGATGACATTCAACTTTTTGCTCAAGCAAACTGCCAACATCATAATTACAGACTGCTGGATGAGTAGGAATGTTAAAAACTCATGCTTACCCCCATGAGTTAAATGGTTTTTGAGCATTTTTATAGAGCTATGCGATCAAAAAAAGATCTGAGTGGTGGATTGTTTGTCTGATTTTGTTTGACTCCAAGCTTTTTACTTGAGTGAGTCACTCATACTGACATAGCAAGTAGCAGCTGTGAACGATGGTGTCTCATACACAAGCGTTTTGTAACAATGTGTTTATAAAGAGGGATGGTAAACAATAAAAGTGATTTATTGCCCAGTGCTACCTGCAAGACAACGTTTCTTCTTTGTTTATCATGGCATTAAAATGAGATTTTGACAGGAGAGTTTTCATAGTAAGCCCAGTTGTTGCCTTGATATGTGGTTGCAGTAGATTAGGGGTTTATGTAAAGCAGCAATAGGTCATTAACCAAAAAGCACAAATGAGCTTCCTTGTTGATGCAGACCCTTGGCCTTAGGGCCAGCAGATGGTTGGAGATTTTTGATTTTGTGTGTATAGAGTATGTTTGACATGATACTGTATCTGTGAATAGTTAATGATGATGGCTGTTGTCCCTCTTCCTCCTCCAGGCCTATAGTAGGCTGAATTATTCACATGCTCCCATTAAATACCAGGACACCCTCACAGAGTGGCGTGGGTGTGTTTTGGTGTGTGGTTAGTGTGCTTGATTTCTTTATGTTTTCCAGGTGCAGGTTGAGGCATGCAAAAAAAACTTCTTTGAATATGTGTGAGGAGCAATATTGAAATCCCACTTATTACCTCTTAAACCTGCACATCTCTGGTGTGAGAAAGTCACTTTATTACTGTAGAAGATGCCAAACCTATTGAGCAAGCTCACACATGATATCAGTTTGGCAATATGGTAGAAAGAATACCAAAAGCAATATATGCACATGCAAGTGTTGCTGAGCATTCAGAGGTGCGAAATGACATATGCAGGACGTACATCTGAGCGAGTGTTCACTCTGAAGTGTGTTCGAGCAGGACAGAAAGTTTCCTGCTGTAGTTAGAATAAATGGTAACATGTCATCTAAATCTACAACCCTTTCACTGTTAAACTCACTCTGTTTAGTCATAGGATGTGTTTACAGACAAGGCAGGCCTGTCATGTTCCATGATCCATGAGTCACTGCTATTGTCCTCTTCCCAGGGCACATCCATCCACCACAAAGTGAGAGAACCTGTTTTAGTCTCTTGAGTTTATAGGCGCGATTCAAACTGTGACTCATCATAAGGGAAGAGTGAATGGGGATCAGACCCTTTTTTCACTGTCTGCACGCCTACATTTATTTACCACTTCACCAGCCTGTACTCTGACTGAAGCAGGTGACCAAGCACATCTGTGATGTTGCGCAGTGCTTTTGTGCCCTGCAGTCATTTAGTCACAGCCCCTGGCTGTGACACACTAGACAATGTTGACTGATATACATTGCAATCTACATCTCTTAAGCTAAACCCTGTGCTCTCAGAAAATAAGTTATGTTGGATTTTTTTGGGAGCTGATGCAAAGCCCCTCCAGACTATTGCTGGTCTATATCCTCTGGTCAGTGGGGCCATGTGACCGTGCTAATGCTCAAGAATGCTCTTGTGAATATAAATAGACCTAACTGGCAAGACAAATTCACTTTCATGCCTGAAGAGGGGAAAAAACAAGCATCTCTTTGACACAAAAGCTCCACCATTATCCAGTGGAGGCCACCTTCTCAAAGTTGTAAAGAGTCAATCTCGATCGTATGTATGTCTTTCTAGATTAGGTCAATGTGCTTGGATAGTAGACAGCAGCCAGTGGCAACCACATGCACAACCAAGCAGATGGGCTGGCTGCTACATGTGGGTCACTGTTACACCCGTGGGTTGTATGTGAAATACCACAGACTGTTTGAAACTGGCCTTCTTGGCCCAATCAGCATGCTGTCTGACCCCCTGAGAAAGTTGGTATAATTGTGCTAATTGTTAAAGTGTCAAACCAGTGATTTTAGGTGTTTTACCATGCAACCTAGGCAAAGGTATGTTGGCACTTGCCATTCAAGTCAGATGTCAAAGCTTCCCTGAATTGTTCCCCTGCATTCCCTTGCATTGTTGTCATCAATATACTGTGCCCCTCTATATCTCTTTGTCTAATTGCCTCTATCCTTCACGCTGACTCTTCAGCTGATCAGCCACAGTTGATCATTATAGCCCTTTGAAGTGGGTGTGAGGAACATTAGGTATTTTCTCAGCAGCTGGTCAGTTTCTATATATGAAAGCACAGGCCTGCGTCACAGGAAGGGCTGATGGGAAACCAGAGATCAGGGTGAAAGCAGTCCTGCTGTAAATATACAATGAAAGTTTCCAAAAGGTCAACTACTTTATGACCGTTGCGCATTTGGCCATTTTTTTTTTGTTGTGTTTAATTTTTTTCTGTTTGGACTAGTGCCTTCCATTTAAGTAATTCTTTTCCTAATTCTTGTGCGAAGCCAAAGGGTTATCAAAAATTCCCTGTGAGTAGAAGTCCTCAGGAAACCTCTTAAACAGGCTGATGGGTATCTCCCTGCTTGGCCCCTCAGAACATATTGTGCTTGAGCTTGGCTTGTAGTCATGGACCCCTTTAATTCAACTCCCCAGAGACAGAGTCGAAACAAAGGCAAAGAAACGCATTGAATGGGTGTGGCTTCAGCCTCTCACTAGGTCTGGTCTCTCTGCAAGTCCATAAACGCCATATTTATTGTCTTGAATGGGGGCTTTAGGTTAATATTTTGACACACAGTTAAATCATTTCTGGCAGCGCTGGCCTTAGTCATTTCCTGTAGAAGAGCTAAAATTGGTTGTTTGTCTGTTCTGCATTGTTATGAACCTACCATAAGAGTACTGGCGTACATTTTGAGAGAGATATGTCACATGTGACAGGGAATAGTGTTATTATATGAACACACAGTACTTTTCTGACTCGCATATCAGTAGGAGCTCCTTGCTCTAAAGTAGGTTTGTGTCATGTGTCACATACTCCCACAGACAATGACAACACATTGGTGACAGTTGTCTGAATGTTATCAAAAGCACTTTGCTGTGATAGCCATGCAACAGTCACTAGAGTTAATGTCATATCCCAAGATCATTTAAAGGACCTATTTGATTTAGATGCTGAGTTTTGTTAGTATGTTATAGCTGTAATAACTTATAACTGTAATGTGTGTCAGTGAGGTTTTTTAAATATATACACTTAATTAGACATTCTTAAACAAATGTTTAGCTCTAGCTGTGTGGCATTCAAATGTCATGAAGTTACATTAGAAAACCCAGCTTCACATGCAGACCTTTCCTTCAGTCACTACAGTTTCATGTAATCCCACAACCTTCCTGTACTGAACTGAGTGTACTAAAAGTCCCACACCACTACTCCCATATGACTTTGCAGCTTCAGTTCCACATGAATTGAAATGTTTACTGATTTGTTGTGTATGTTGGAGCTTGACAGACATTTCTACAACTTGTCTTTCACCACTGTGCATTTCTTTTTTACACACATTCCCTCAGTGTTGCACCTTGTTGAACGTCTGCACAGACTCTGGGCCATCATTGTCAGAACTGCGATAGATTTTCATCCTGATGACAGGCTGTTTAGTGATTGTAATTGGTGGGTGGTATGAGGTCAGGACCATGAGCTGTCCAGAGAGTGGAATGTAGCCTATAAGGTATGTGGTTTCAGTGTTAGCTGTAGACTCAACACCCATAATATAAGTGTTTCTTAAAGGCCGCTCATGGCTTGTTATGAGCTTATAATATTGATTTATGAGTCAGCTGCCTTGCTATAACGGTACTCCTTCTGCATTAATGGCTTCCTTTAACCCAGGAGCAATTAAACACTGGAGCATCATTTGTGCATATGTCATCTAGATGCAGATGGAAAAACTGAGAATATATTGTCAAGCTAAACATTGTCATTAGAATAAGATGACAGTTAAAGGCTTCATGAACCTCTGTCCTCACTTCTGACCCCTGTACCTCTTAACATTACAACACTGCTGCAGTGAAACGCAATGCTTCTGATGCACTTTCAGTTCTCAATGCACTCTGGTTACCCAGCAATGCTGAGACACAAGTCTGTCATGCAGTTTACAGGCCAGGATTCCTCTGTTCAAAAACACCTCTCTTTTCATTTCTTTACTTTGTGCTGTATTAAGTCCAGAGTCATGCTACTGACCTGATTACACTTACTTTATGGTCAAAGGGAATAGGCTGGATAAGGAGTGATAAAGCAGATCATTTGATACACTTTAGTCACTTGAATTCAATTGTTTTTCTGTGCAATGTCTATGAGGGTTTGCATATTTGGGAATGTGTTGTCAGCTGAATGTAGCTGTAAAAAGAGTTTTTATAATTGTTATAGTAATGTAAATATATATGATCAAACTTTTGTGACAGCACCATTTTGTAGTAATTACCCAGTTGTCCATAAGCTGTAGGTGACAGATAATCCCTGCTGTAGAGGATAGACTTCATGTCAGTAAGCTAATCTGACCAGAAACCAATCTGGGATTTGGTCTGAGGTAATGTTACTTATTTATGCATCTAATACCACAAATGCACACCTGTTGGCTAAAAGCTCACTGCAGTTTTATTATGCTTCAGGGCAGCCTGGCTGAAGAGTAAACAACATGGCTGCTTACTAACACTTGTCTGACGTCAACTGTCTGAGTCTGCTGTCAACTCTGTGTTCACCAGTCATATCACTTTGATGTAGTAATCACTATTTGTTCAGCAACGTTTCACTGCCAAGACTGTATGACCTGACCTGTGACTGTCTCTGGTGAACCACAGTGACCCAAATTAATGCGTGAAAGTACATTATACGAAGCATAAAAAAGCAGAGAGCGTCAAATGATAAAATATGTGTGTCCCGACTTTCTCATAGAGACACAAGTTGAAATTAGCTTTCAATCTCCAGCTCAATTCTCCACAGATCTCACTCAGCTGGCCAGAGAGTGCTGGATCTGCCAATATAAAATGCACAACGTAATAGAAGTAATGGAGGAAGTAAGGCAATAGTCCCACTGCACTCAAACAGAATGTGAATGCTGTAAAAGCTTTGGAGAGAACATTAGTTTTATTTCTCTGGCCAACATAACTTTCAGGATGCTGACTGTTCAGTCTGATTGTGCCTTTGCTACAAAAAAAGATTGTTACTTAGTCTTAATTCTTTATATCACTAGGGCCAGTACAATTGAGTTCTAAGTGTTTTTGTCCTGTACAGGAAGGTCTGATTTCATGAAATGATAAAGTACTTGTCTCAGGCAGGGTTGACCTGCCTTCTGTGTTTTTTCGCATGGGGGTGTGTTTATGAGGTATTGTGTTAAAAAGGCTTTACACATGAGGGGATTTATTTTGCTAACACTCTAGCTTTGATGAGCATGATGTGTGAGCCACTGCATCTTCGTTTTTTTTTTATCTTTACAGTTTCCTGTACGTCCCACCTTTTTGTGCTGCCAGTGCAGCCTAGGTACATGGTTTCACTTCTGGTTTTCAGTACTACTCACACCTACTGTTACATCCGCTTTCCTCACCCTTTGAATGTATACCTACCATATAGTAGCAAATACAGATGTTCACAATAGCAAGAGAATGTGGATGTCCCAGTTGTTTTGATCTGTATCAATGGTAGAAACTGGCTACAACAAGTTTTTTATTTCATTGTTTTTCCTTAGCTAACACTTAATACGGTCTAAACCTTATCTATGTTTACCTCATAAACTGGCAAATTAGTTCTCTATGATTCATCACTTGAAAACATCTTAAAAGATAAGCGTGATGAATACTAACTAATAAAATCTATCATGATTACCTGTCAGGACCTGCTGGTTCTATCCTTCAAACAACCAAAGACAAACTGCATCAAGTCTCCTCTGGAGATTCTGTCGAGAAGAAAAGATAACACTCCCTAGCCCCCTTTTTCCTCAGCTGGCCCACAGATTTCTTGAGCTGTGTAGAGATAACTTCATCCTCCCTGTCTGCCTGGAAACCCCCACACAGATCCACTGGGTTCCAGAGGGAATTGTAGGGCTGGTTTTGGAGTGGAAAACATTGGTCCTGGAGGTGGGAGGTTTATGTACAAATGTTTGAATCCAGTTCCAGATATGGACAAAATACCCCCTGAGTAAGAACAGAGCTCTGCTGAATAATAAAAGCTGGGGTTCGTCCTGATAACGTACACAGTTGTAAGGGTGAAGCATGCATTTTGTAGTAACTGTCAGCCCAATTTAAAAAAAATAAATATTATACATAAATGTTTCACACATTCTGTATTGAAAAATGAGTTAAAATACCCAAAAGGTAATGTAATCTAGAATTATTTGACTGTCATCTTTTATTATTACCTAACTGAATCAAAACTGTCAAGCACAATAGTAATGTATGTCGTACACTTCTTTCATCTTGAGTTCACTGTTAAATAAAATATGTCTGTGTAATACAGGCAAATGGAATGTTTTTCTAACAGCTTATATTATAGAGCATAAAATGCGCTTCTTACATCTACTTTGACTAATGACCAGGTGTCATTAAGTGGCCTTGGTGTCAGACTCATTCATTTGCATTTCCTGCCAATTGCTATTTACCCATGTTCTCAGCACAGTCTGTCCATTGTTTTTGTGTTTCTGCTTTAGAGTCTCTATAAATAAGATCTTGTGGGTGACGTTAGTTCCTCCTCTCTCAGCCTCTGTGTGTGTGTATTTACATGTTAATGTGCTTATTCTGTCTATTTGTGTGGGTATTTGTGTAGTTGTGCTATGTGTCTTCTCACTGTAATTTGCTACTGAATAGCTTTTTGTGTCTGTGCATCTTTAAGGTGTGGTTCACATTACAGAGTGTAAACTGCTGATAAACAAAGATGCTTTCCAGATCGAACCAGTGTTGCTGGCTAGAAGCCTGAACGTGGTTTATTTATCATCTATCCTTTTAACCAAATGTCCAGACAGAGAAATATAATCCAGAAAGTTATGTGTAATCTCGGATTACAGATTAGGATAGAGCCAAAAATTTTATTTACAGCCACCTATTTATCCTTGTCTTTGTACATTTGTGTTCTGGCAAGAAACCCGTCACATGTAGGTTTATGTGTGCTTGTAGGGAGAGGGGGTGAGGCAAAAGGAAATTGTGGGTAACAGCCATGGCACCAATCTACCCGCAGTAATTACAGAGCGCTCTCTGGTGGGAGGTGTAATGCATACATAGAGGTGTGTGTTTGTGGGGTGGGGGTAGTCGTAGTAGTTTGTGCATATGATGGTTGGAAGGTTAAAGATGCGTTATTGAATTATACAACTCTTGCACACGAATGATTTTACATAATGTTTATTGGTATTTTATTTTCAAGTCAAAAGCAAGATAAAAGACGACGTTGGCATCAATCCAATGATGTCCAAGAGGACTTGGTGGGTGGTGGAGATTTTCATTTCTTTAACACTCTTTAAGTGACTTGGCTGCTACATCTTCATCAAAATGAAGTAGCTCAGTGGAATGCCATTTTGACAGTTATGATGGCACATTTGCTGCTGTGGACCATTTTGTTGAGGTCCAAGACATATAAAGAAGCCTCCCATTTAGAGGGGACTGTGTTTAAAATTTCCTTAACAGCTTTAATCTTAGACTTCTTCTACCACATATTTATTAATCCCCCTCTTGTTATGATGCATGTTTACTGATTTTGCTGTATGACGGACCATATATTTGGTGAGGTGGCATTGAGTGGTTGTGTTGCTTAAAACTGCCTGTGTGTCTGTTGTTCATACAACAAAAACATGTGACAGGTAGAAGGCTGATCAGCTGATTTTTAAGCCAAGCAACATACATGGCGCAAATCGTTTGCATTCTAATGTACTTTACTGACGTCAATCTGATTGTTTACTTTGTTATGGATGGTTGGGTGTTAACTGTCCAGTTCAGACCCTCCTTGTTGGTAGTTTCAGCTATTAGCTAATCTCAGGGCTGTTGCTCAACTCTTTCATTTGTTCCACTGTTTGAGTGAATGTGCTATGACAACAAAAGGGATGGAAAACTATGGCATGCATGAAAATGTGCTTCACTAAGCCTCTCAGTTTTTGTTTTGTTTTTTATAACCTTGCTAATATCAGTTAAGTGATGGAGAGCATAAAATTTGGCAGCAGGTTCTACACTGAAGACTTGGCACTCTAGCTTTGTTGCTTTAGCTTTATATAAATATACTCTGATACTGTGTGGCGATTGTTTGTGGTGGCAGCTGGAATTAAACAGCTTCCAGGCATAATTTCAGCCATTGCTGAATGAGCTGGAGGCGTATGGGAGGTTTTAGGTGTTTCTATTGAGGATTAATCCTTGTTCATTTGTTTTATTTGCACATTCTCCCCCTGCAGTATGTTCAAACAACCATAACTACAGCCTTTCCTTCACCGACTGTGTGAAGGCCCCATTCACACTGGAGAAAAAAGCATGTCTGCTGTCCTCCAAACCACTAGGTGGCGCCTCGTAATATACAGAGTCCGTTCAGGCCGCGGTAGGACCGCGTGTGCGCATGCGTCGTGCGGTTTTTTGTCCCGTGTCGCCCCGTGAACCGGAAGTAGCACATCGCTAACCGGAATGAGCATGTCGCTAGCCGGATTCGCTAGCCACATTTGCTTTCACACCTGAGCCACATTTGAGCCAATCCGGCTAGATCCACCTCTCGTGGGTGGATCTAGCCGGATTGAAATCAAACTGGATACTGGCGGATTCGAGGTGTTCACAAAAAACAAAAACATCTGGATAGGCCTGAATCCAGCTTTAGCCAGATTTTTTCCCCCAGTGTGAACGGGGTATTAGTCTTCATCACTCACCATTATTCACCATAATGTGGTATTTCTGTTTCTCATAAGGGAGTCAGCCTATTGTTAATAGTAACCTGCAGTTAGTCATGTTTAAACATTTCAGCAGCATCATACATCAAGATTAGCTCTTTTACCCTGCTGTTCTTTCTTATGGAATCCTATTCTGTTTATGTCTATGTCTATGTGTTTGTATATTGCATGTAGTATTTAAGGCCATTCCTCGAGAAAATGTTGATGGTGTAGATGAAGAACTTCCATTTCAGTTTCTGTGTTTTCATTTCATTGGGGAGGTGTCCATTGGGTGGTAGTGTCACGCTACTGTAACTCAAGGTACCAAATTTATACTGCAGTTTAAGTAAAAGTTAATTCAGGATGTTGTGATATATAGCACTTAGTAGGAATTGTATGTGTGTATTCATTGCCTCTGTGACCCTGCACTGTCAGCTGTGAAGGGATCAGCCCTGTGTCTGACTTGTGTTGAGGTCAGGGGTCTACAGCAGTAGTTAAAAAGAAGAGTCAGAGGGCCATTCTTTCTTTAATGAGCTCTGAAATGTCAGAGTGTTGTTGCTGAATGCTTACAGGTATGAGATGTATAACCCCAAATTTATACATCTTATTAATGCACACTGCTAACCCTGACACTCAGACTTTACCAAGGTAGTTTTAGAAAAGTTAAAAACACACTGTCCAGGTATGACATACTGACACACATCTCACTGAAAGTGCTTATAATGCCACTCTGCTCCAGGCTTCCTCAGCATTCATTCCCTTGCGTACTGTGGCACCCTTTAACCTGCACCAGCTGTGTATACACACACACAGTTACATTAGCTTCCTGCACCTCAGGGGAGTTTTTGACCAGTGAGCCAGCTCTTCTGGCCAGTTGGCCTTCTCTATTAATGTGGTGTTTTCCAATCAGCACATTCCTTTTTCTCTAGACAGACACAGGGAGACGATCTTGGCAGTGCACACACAGGGTGGGGTAATGCTCATATCCTGTCCCCTGACCTCAGATTACACACACACACAGACACACAGAGTTACTGTACTTGTTTGCTCATGCTCACACTCAAAACACCACGTTCTTGCTCTTACTACATAAAGCTTTTCTTCTGTTTTAAACCAGCTGTCACAGTCATTCACTCAGTCCAGAGCCCCTCACTGTCCTTCTGGCCACTGCCAGCCATAGAGCTAGAGTGGTCGTGCCAATCCGTGCCTGTTGTTATGGCCCACACCAACACAGACTTTCCTCTGTCTGTGTTAATGACCACCCCTGCTCCATCTTTCCGTCTCCCCCTTCCTCTCTCCCAGCACCACTTGGGCACCAGGACTGGGCTTGGCATAACCTTGTCTCCAACAACAATGACGCTCCAGTGCACCACAATCAATTTGCAGCTGATTGCTTTGCTTGCATGTCTGTCTGTGAGTGTTTTCCTCTATATAAACAAGCCTGGGGCATGCTTTAGAGATGGACAAATGAAGAAAAAGACATGGTAACACACTTTGCTGCTTTTTTTTCATCACTTGTATATTTCAGGACTCAATGTGAACCCAGGCATAAAATGTTATATGGTGAGGGTTGAATGCTGGCCACCCCATTTGAGCTTTTTTACACAGAGAATGACAAAGCACTCTATCTCACACTCCCTTTTACTCTAAGGCTGTCTGACTTTGTTTTGCTGGCTTTTTGTCGGAGAATGTTCCTCCCTCTTCCCCTGTTTCTCATAATTTCAGTGTTGTGAAACCTCAAGAGTTTTCTGCATGGGAGGGATCAGAAATAAAGTCTACATGACTGAAATTCAACCCATACTGGCAATCGACATACTCAGTCCTGAGGGGAACTTTCTTTCTGATTTTGTTGTTTATCCAGGCAAATCCCAGACTCCAATGGACAGTAACCAAAGTGTGAGAAAAAGTTAAGGCACAACACACAGTATCTTGAGTGACACAGGGGACTCCCCACCCAGCGCTAACTTATCCAGCCCACCTCACTTCAATCTGCCTGTTGAACTTTGGCTCTCCCTCTCTCCTCGTTTTCTTTCCATTGTTGTTTCATACACACACTAGACTGCAATCCTTTTTCCTTCCGCTAGTGACTCTCACCATCGCCTCCTCAGTAGGTTGGATGCAGGTCTCCTTGTTGTCACTGGTCAGTGTGTGGAGGAGGTGTCAGGAGATTGAGGCTATGCAGCCTCTTGGCTCATTGCACTTGACATAAGCTACAGCGCTATCACAGGACACAGAAGTAGTGGAATAACTGAGAGTGTCAGTGATTGTAGCGCTGGAATTGTTTGTGTGTACAAGGGGAGTGTGTGTGTATGTTTGTTCACTTGGCAGGGTGTGTCTTACATGCATGTTTGCTGCGCAAGCAGAAGACTGTGTATTTTGGGGACCCTGTAAGTGGACTTTGTCATACCTCTGTTGCTCTCTAGCAAACTTTGGTAGTGTTAGGAGTCCTGCCAGCCTAAGGCTGAATGAGGAAGGGGTGGTGCTGAGCATGCAGTGGGACTGGATGAGATAAACTGTTGAATTCCATGTGAAACTGGCTCACATGGCTTCCCCTTTGCTCTGCTTACTATCCCAATGGCTTTCAGTTTTTTTGTTGTTCTCTGCTTAGCACAGATATCTGTGAGCTGCAGGAGTCATATTTGGGTTTCATAGCCAGGAGGAGGTTTTTGTGTGCTCATCATGTTTATTCAATGGGGCTAATGTAAGGCCAAACAATGGTGTTATCTCGTTGCGTAGTCATAAATGGACTTAGCCTGTCAACATGTGGAGTTCAGTAGATTTAGTTTAAAGCGGATTATTATTATGACTCAACTATTGCAAATGTATCCGCTAAAGCAGAAGCTGTGTTTGTGTTGGAGGAGGGTAGTGTGTGCTCTTTTTTTGGTTTATGTGTTTGTGTAGTTGTCTGTAGTTTGTGTGGTAATTATGACTAACATAACAGTGTGGTGTTGCTGTCCTCTCTCCTAGGTGACATCACACAGAAGGGCTATGAGAAGAAAAGAGCCAAGCTGCTGGCCTCCTACATTCCTCATTTGCCAAGTAGGACCAAGTCATCTTCTTTTCAAGTCCTCCTTCTTCCTTTTCTGCATAAATTCCTCCTGTCAGCCTTACTTGTTGGTCACTCTGGCATGCTGAAGTCTGTGATTCAAATCATGATTTTCTTTTAACTGACAGTTCTTTGCCATCATCTGTATTTTCAGCTTCACAAAAAGTAACCTCACAGACTGTAATTCTCTTTTGTCCAAGTTCTCTCAGAATTTCTGGCATTCTGTGACACTCTAGTGGCCAAAATGAGAAATGCATCTAGGGTAACTAACACGCACAGTGACTTAACTGTACAGAGCAAATTCCCACAATGACAAAACCACAACTTGCATCAGAGCTTATGCTGTTATTTGTAAGCTTCCAATGAATGTGACACTATTGTGAACTGTGAAGTAATACTTAAACCAGTGTCAGTTCACAGGGATAGGAAAGTACCACAGTTTCACTGTCTTACTATGAGTCAGTCACCTCTTGGCTCATTAAAGAGCTGATCTGTCTGAATTCTCTCCGTCAGCTGCCTTGCAAAAGGGTGTGGTGCTTCCTCAGGGAAAATATCACCATATTGACGTGAGAAAAAATACACTTTATGTGTTACAGGGAGATGATTTAATAAGAGAAATTCTCACATCTTGGGATGTGAACAATATGATTCATGTTGAATCTCTCAGAAAATATCAATTTTTACTGGTTACATGAAAACCTCTTATGCATTAGCAACCTAAGTTTTCTATTGTCTTATAAGCAGTTTACTTTGAATGCCAAACCAGGTACCAGTCCCAGAGTGGATCTTGGGCTCCTACATCTCTTTAGGTCCCATCATCTCCACATGTATGTGGTGCCCAGGCCCTCTGGGATCTGATAGTTTATTAAAAATAGGTTTGCTGAATCTAACCCAGTTTCATGTACTCTGGTAACAACCATATACATCTCATCAGTCAAGTACTTGTCCTTATTTCACTTCATGGTCAGAGGCTCTGTAGTGAGGCTAAAATTAGAGAGCTTCTCGGTGTATCATATAATATTTATGCCTACACGTTGTTGTAATGGCATTATGTAAAGCAAGTGTGCCACTTTCCAAACACTCGTGTTTGTTTATTTATTGATGTTGTTCAAATCCTGTTTGTATTTACTCTGCTGTGTAGATGTGGATCTGTCTCTGCCAGATGTACAGCTTTCCCCAAGCCACAGTGCCGACCCCAGCCCCAGTCCCGAGGCCCCGGGCCCATCCACCTCTTCAGCCTCCAAACACCATCGCGCACACCGCAGTGGAGGGGCCAGGGATGAGCGCTACAGATCGGGTAAGCTGCATACTAGACCCTCGAGAAGTACCCTACATGAATCAGTGAAAGGATCAGTTTAATTTTTTAATGTATTTTTTCTAGTTGGTATTTACTGTGCTTGTTCTTACTGTTTGTTTAGACATCCACACAGAAGCTGTGCAAGCAGCACTGGCCAAACACAAAGAAGAGAAGATGGCGCTGCCCATGCCAACAAAGAGACGCTCAGCTTTTGTCCAGTCTCCTATAGACACCTGCACACCTCCAGGTATGCTTCACCTCTCACACCTGGAGGTTTGTGGTGATTGTGGTGTCTGCAAGGACAGTGAGTGTCCACATTATGGAAGATACTGTGTCAAGTACAAAATCCAAAACACACCAGTCCTCCACAACATTAATTTACTCCCAGGCAGCCAAAACAGCTCTGACCTGTCAGGGCACAGTCCCTGAGTGGTTCCCTGAAGTGCTGTCTGTGGAACTGGATTCTTTGGGTGAGGCCTCCATGGATCAGGCTTGTTATGGCACATCACATGGAAAACTGATCACTTTGGGATGTGGGAGTTTGTATTCAAAATTTGGGGCTGAGTAGCATAAATAATCTTAAATGACTAACAAATTTAAAACAGGATAAGTAACTAATCTCAATCTATGTGTGGTGTTACAGACACATCTTCTGCATCAGAAGATGAAGGCTCACTGCGGAGAAAGGCAGCTCTTAGTGCAGTACTAGCTCAGAGCCTGCAGAGCCCTGATTACTGGATCAACCGCTCCGTCCAAAGCTCTTCCACGTCCTCCTCTGCTTCCTCCACCCTCTCCCATGGAGAGCCTAAGACCCAGCCACAGCCCCAGCCTCAGCCTCTGCCTGCAGCTTCCGTATTGGCCGATGTACTGGCCCACACACGCATAGGTAAAACCCTTTACCATTTATAGACGGTATCATCACAGTTGATCCAAGTTATGGCATTCATTAATCTGTCCTCATACCACTTTTTCCTTCTCCACTAGAAAACAGTGTCCCCCCAGATGTTACTTCCTCCACTCCACAAGAGAGAGGATCCAGGGTGGACCTTCCCCCGGCTGTCAGGGGAATGAGTCGTGGACAAAGCCGCTCCAGCATGCTGGATACAGCTGATGGTACATTCACACAAGCAATAATATTATTTCAAGTCTGTAGATGGTTGGGACCACAGTGTATGCTCCTGTTAAACTGTCCTTTGGTTTTTTTCTTCAGATCGGGAAAGTTTGCATGTTTGTAATCATACCGTATTTTGTTGCAGTAATGGGGCTGATTAACTGCAGTAAAGTCAATAAATGATGCCTACATTCCTCCTGGATCACCTTCAACATCATTTTCATTTCAGTGTTGTGAATGCTGCTAATTACAGATGTTTTGTTCTTTCTTTTGGGTCCATTAATCCTGTCCCTGTCTTGCCTTTCATTTAAAAAAGGAAAAAGAAAAGGTAATATACATCAAATCTGGGGAAGGGGAGGGATGCTGAAGAGCCCCAAATCAGCTTGCTTTCCAGCCTGGTGTCTATCTGCCTTTTTGTTTGTCTCATGTCGTAGGTTTAGAATTAGAGAATCTCCTCCTACATTTGATTTTTTTTTCCTAAAAAGTGTCCGGTCTGTCTCCTTAATTCCAATTTTCCCTCTTGAATCCTTCCTTCTGCTGATTCTTGTCCTGATTGTGCTAGTATGTAGGACCCCTCTGCCTGTGTCAGAGTGTGTGATGAAGTAGTAGATTGCATGTGTGGGTATGTGTGTGTTTGAGTTTTTTTGCTTGTGTTTGTAATGGTGGCCGTTCTTGGTGTTTGTCCAGGTGTGCCCGTCAGCAGCAGGGTGTCCACTAAGATCCAGCAGCTGTTAAACACACTCAAACGTCCCAAAAGACCACCACTCAGTGAATTCTTTCTTGATGACTCTGAGGAAATTGTAGAAGGTGAGAGACAGACGGTCCATCTATTTACAAAACACCATCTTATACAATATAGAATGGAAAACATCATCTGTGACATTAAAAGTTTATACTACATGATCTGCTGAATTGTGCCACCTCTTATTTCCAGTTCCCCAGCCCGACCCCAACACCCCAAAACCTGAGGGACGTCAGATCATCCCGGTAAAGGGGGAGCCCCTTGGAGTGGTCAGTAATTGGCCTCCAGCTCTTCAGGCTGCCCTGGCCCGCTGGGGGGCCACCCAGGCCAAGAGCCCTGCCCTTACCGCTCTGGACATTACTGGCAAACCTCTCTACACACTCACATATGGTGAGCATTACAAAGAACATTAATATTAATGTCGAGGCCACAAAATAGATATTCATGTCACCCTGTCTATCTAGCATAAATGTGAGGTACATTTTTGTATATTGGTGGATCAGTAGGCTAAATATTTGTTGGCCTGCATCAAATGACAACTACAGTGCCCTCAATTTGACTCATTAAATCCCCTATGACTGACCCACAGCGCATTATTCATTACTTAATACACTGTAGTTTGACAAGATATTTTCAAAGTATTGCTGACTTTTACTCCCTCAGGCAAACTATGGAGTCGCAGTCTGAAGCTGGCCTATACGCTGCTGAATAAATTGGGCACAAAGACTGATCCTGTCCTACAGCCCGGAGATCGAGTAAGAGTTCAGCAGTCATTTCTTATTATGTGAATATAAATGGGATCATGATGAGAAAAATAAGTGTCTCTGCTTCTTAGGTGGCATTGGTGTATCCAAACAGTGACCCTGGCATGTTCTGGGTGGCGTTCTATGGCTGTCTGTTAGCTGAGGTCATCCCTGTGCCCATTGAGGTACCACTGTCACGACAGGTAAGGATAGATGCACAAGTGATCTCTAAGGGATACAAAACAGATGTCGTTTTTTGTGGTGTGAAAGAGTGAAAGATTAGATGTGAACTTGCTTCTGTCCCTAGGATGCTGGCAGCCAGCAAATTGGCTTCCTATTGGGCAGCTGTGGTGTGAGTTTGGCGCTGACCAGTGAGGTGTGCCTCAAAGGACTGCCCAAGACACCAAATGGAGAGATCATCCAGTTCAAAGGTCAGCATACAACTGCCTTTGTTAATGCTGCTGGCTCAGCAGGAGTCACCTCTGTCACAGTCTCTTTGGGAGCCATTAGATGGACTCATTATAGTGAATATGCAACATGACATTCAGTGGCCAGTGTAGGGTGTAGATTCTGTGTAGTATCGGCTGTTCACCTTTGGCCTTGAAACCAGATTGCTAAGGTGAATGTTGTCGATTTAGCTCTTCTCCTAATTAGTGCAGCTGAACACACAGCTTTTTTTATTGTCAGCTAAAACATAATTTTGTTTGCTACATTCTCCAGGATGGCCAAGGATGAAATGGGTAGTGACAGATACCAAGTACCTCACCAAACCATCCAAAGACTGGCAGCCTCACATTCCCACTGCCAACACGGACACCGCCTACATAGAGGTACTCTCAGAGAACATAAAGCCACAATGTAATGCATTTATAATGTTGTTATCAAATGAGGTTTTTTAAATTGATTTCTTGAATAATTTAGTGCAAGACTGGTTCCTAGTAATTTATCATTTTTTTTCTGTACACACCTAGAGGAATCTGTTAAATTCTAGTACTGAATATTACTAATACCTTTCTCCAGTACTGCTGTTAGCAGTGGTACTTTCTGTAAAATAAAAATGAATATATCTAATTACTTTGTACATCTCTTTTTGTGTGTGGCTCTTTCCCATAAAAGTACAAAGCCAGTAAAGAGGGAACGGTGATGGGAGTTGCTGTGTCTAAAATCTCCATGCTGACCCACTGTCAAGCCCTGACTCAAGCCTGTAACTACTGTGAAGGTCAGAGCACTTGATGTAACCTGTACATTACCCTTGTCTGTGCACATTATACGCTCACAGCTGATTTTTACAGCTAGTTTGTGATTGCACAGATCTTTAATTATGTGTCTATTCTAGGGGAGACGCTGGTCAACGTGTTGGACTGCAAGAAGGATATGGGCATGTGGCATGGCGTCTTAGCGGTGAGACTGGATGCAAGCTACCAATGATGGGCTTGGTGCCCTTCGTAATTTGGATTTGCACAGTATGACTTTGACAATGTGTATTTTTTTCTTGCAGAGTGTCATGAACAGAATTCACACCATCACTGTGCCATATGCTGTCATGAAAGCCTGTCCCATGTCCTGGGTGCAGAGGGTTCACATTCACAAAGGTTCAGCCAATCTTTCCATTATATTCCCTGTTTGTATAGTTTTCTTATTTATGCATAGTTTATATATACTATTAGAACATGACTGACAAATGGTCAAGGACAAACAGCCCACTAACATAAAACACACTGTACTATTTATAACATGTTCCTCTTTCCCTCTCATAGCACGTGTGGCCTTGGTGAAGTGCCGTGACCTCCACTGGGCTATGATGGCCCACAAGGAACAGAAGGACATTAACTTGTCCTCTATACGAATGCTTATAGTGGCTGATGGAGCCAATCCATGTGAGTCATTTCTCCTCCATAAACATGATCCTATAGTCATTGTAAAATGTCAAGTTTAGATTTTCTACTATTTCTACTGTGTTTTGTTAATGTTTTTATCCATTGTTTGCTCTCAGGGTCTGTGTCATCATGTGATGCCTTCCTGAATGTGTTCCAGTCTCATGGTCTGAAGCCTGAAGTCATTTGTCCCTGTGCCACCTCTCCTGAGGCCTTGACTGTGGCTATTCGCAGGTAATACATCTCAACTGCAATGTTCACTGTACACATTATTTACATTCATTTTTAAAATGTCAGATTGGTGCTAGTAGCCTGTAGCTTCCTTCTTGGGTAGCGCTTATAGGAGGATGCTATGATGGCAGAACAAGAACAAGGAGTGATAAACAGTAGTTTTGGTTTACATCTCTCTCTAAACAACATCGCACACAGTCTGAGATTTATAAACAGGATAAATAATTGTGCTTCCCTGATAAATCAAGGTCATAAGCAGACTCCAAGTTTTTGCATTGGGTTCTATTTAAAGATACCTGGTAAACCTGCTACACTTGCACACTAGGAGATTTTTTTGTGCATTAGCAGACCTCAGCAGTATGTTGCCTTAATGCTTATACTTTCCAGTTGAGCTAGTTTTTGCTCTCACAACATCCCTTCTCTTTTGCCAGTTCAAACTTCACATCATCTGTATGGTAACAACAGGAATACAGTAAATCATAATTTAACTGGGGCAATTTAAAACTTATATTTTTAACAGTGAAAATGTTATTGATATAATATGTCACTGCAGAATAAGTAATAAATAAAGTGCATCCTTTTTGGCTCCTCTGCAGGCCTGGAGCACGGGGAGCTCCGCTCCCAGCCCGGGCCATCCTGTCCATGAGTGGGCTGAGCCACGGGGTGATCAGGGTGAACACAGAAGACAAGAACTCTGCTCTCACTGTACAGGATGTGGGCCACATTATGCCCGGAGGTTAGCCACCAGAGTTTGTTTTAATTGGCAGTGTAAAAGTGCACCAACTGCTACTCTTACTTGGTCTTTCTCAGAATGCAAGCACTTTAAAATATATCTTAATTCTATGGTGTGTTTCAGCTCTGATGTGCATTGTGAAACCAGACGGGCCTCCTCAGCTGTGTAAGACAGATGAGATTGGAGAGATTGTGATCAACTCTCGAGCTGGAGGCACCATGTACTACGGATTACCGGGTGTCACCAAGAATACATTTGAGGTGTGTCGGAGAGCCATGTTTAATGTTGTTGCCACAGGAATCATAGACTCATAGACCCACCTGCAAATTTAATTCCACCTCTGCATGCTGCTTATTATCTGAGGCAGCACTGACTTCAGTTAGCCACTAGATGGAGCCACAGGCATTATGCCCATAAGAGTTCACATATGAGTCTATTTTGGTGTCTTCCCCATCATTGTGATAATCCCAAAAAATATTATATATCAATCAATGTCCTCTTGATATTGGAAAATTGATATTTTAGACAATAAATTAAAAGCTATATGTGTTTGAGCTCATTCTCTATGATCTCTACTTTGTAGGTGATTCCTGTCAACCAAGCTGGAGCACCCATTGGAGAAATCCCCTTCACTCGGACGGGTCTGCTTGGATTTGTGGGACCGGTAGGTCAAAGATCCTAAAATGACCTACAGTAGTTACAGACGATGCATAGTAAACCCTAGTCAATTATTTGCTCATAATGGCAAATAAATGCTGTTTAGGTGCCTGAATGTTTTCACAGTGGAGCATCATGTCAAATTAAAGGGGGATTTGCTGAGTTAAATATGTCTGCTCCACAGGGGAGTTTGGTGTTTGTGGTTGGGAAGATTGAAGGCCTCCTGATGGTGAGCGGGCGACGTCACAATGCGGACGACCTGGTAGCCACCGCGCTGGCAGTGGAGCCTGTCAAAACAGTTTACAGAGGGAGGTGAGAGACCTGACTGGTCCCTGTGAACCAGCATGACGCTCGGTGTTCTGTGTGGAGAGATGTGTGTGAGTGCACAATCTCCCTTGCACACCAAGGGAGATTGTGCCTCATGTCCTCCTACATGTCCTCCTACAAACAACAATAAATCTGTGATATTTTATTAATAACAAGGACAAAGACCTGGCCTCACCCCCTTGTTGCTTCTCTGTTGTCATCCGTGCAGGATTGCAGTGTTTTCAGTGACTGTATTTTATGATGAGAGGATAGTGATTGTGGCAGAGCAGAGGCCTGATGCCAGTGAAGAGGACAGCTTCCAGTGGATGAGTCGAGTACTGCAGGTAAATTCCACTCCTGAAGTCGTTGCAGTTGTTTGTTCTATTCTCATTAATATAAATATCAAAAATATAGGGAATTTCTTAAAATTCAGATAAACAACGCTAAAAACATATTGCCTAATGTTCATTTTGCTTTCACTAAATTATATTGCATTTCTTCTGCAGGCCATCGACAGCATCCACCAAGTTGGCCTTTATTGCCTTGCACTCGTCCCAGCCAACACCCTTCCAAAAACACCACTCGGAGGCATCCACATCTGTGAAACTAAGCAGAACTTTTTAGAGGGAAACCTGCATCCTTGCAATATCCTCATGTGCCCACACACTTGTGTTACCAACATGCCAAAACCGCGACAGAAACAGCCAGGTTAGCACTGTCTTAGGCATTATCTACTCATTCTTATCCATTCTAATGGGAATGAAAGTTTGTCACTGGATGATTGACTGTTTGTCATCTGCTTAGTGGACGTGGGTCCAGCTTCAATGCTCGTCGGAAACTTAGTGGCAGGGAAGCGGATCGCTCAGGCCACAGGCAGAGAGCTAGGTGTGGTGGAGGACCAGGACCTCATCAGAAAGGTACTGCCAACCACAATATTATGACACTGACCACTCCTGTTATTTATAATTACAATAGCACATTTTGGCATGGATCACTGTTAATTTTTATTTCTGCAGTTTAATTTGTTGGAGCTTTTCTCAGCAAGAACATGTAAATTATACAGCTGCTGTGTTTATTCAAAGTATACATTCTAGAGCAATTGTTTTGATACATCACATTTATTTATCAAGCAAAACCATGCTGTTTAAACACTGTTGGAAAAGTACTTAATTCCGAAACAACCTTGAGGTCTAACCCTACAAGTTCCTGTTCAAATGAAACTGACAGGTCCATTGAAAATGCTCTGTACATGTTTGCCAAGTTAATGATGACCCATGATATACAACATCTGTCAGTAAAATAGATGCTGATATCTTCTCCTAAACCTCTGCTGTTGTTCTGCCCTCACTGCTTGGGTTGGGCTTTAGCTCTGTATGTGGCCCACCATGATGGTAAGGCTCAGATTTGGCCCTTCCACCCGTCTTTGCTTATGCTGCTTCTTTCAGTCACATGCGCTGAGCCTAAAGGACATGAGCCTGATGGCCTGTCTGACTGTCTGGGCTGGTTCTGTGGCCAGCAGGGGTCCACACATTTAAACTAATATACAATAAAAATAAAGGTACATTGAGAGTTTTTATGACATTTTTGAGAGTTGACTGGCAACCCTCTGGTTTTGCCAAACTGAAAGATTAAGAATCAGTTAAACGACACCTTTTTAAAGTGAGAGTTCTTCACAACATGTAATAGCTCAGGTGCTTGTGAACTGTAAGGCATATGTCAAAATGTAATAATTAGGAGCAATTTCGTGTGCACCTCTGCTTGCTGTGTTCACTGTGACGCTCCCATGTGTAGCATGGCTTGATGGGTGGTCAGGGCAGCTGGTCTGCATGATGTGACTCCTGATTCAGTGTTGACCAGAGCACGAATTGGTGTCTGACTGAGAGAGTGGGTGGCACACAGAATGACTCCCGACCAGACATTTTAATCAGCAGTGTGACACGGCTGAATATTATTTTTTGTCTACAGAACAACGTGGTGTCAATTTACTTGTTTCTTTATGTGCTGCTGCCTAATGTTCACTTCTGCCTCCTAAAAGAATTCCTTGCTTTCACGTCCTGTTCTGTTCTGTCCTGTGTGCTGACTAGTTCACCAGTGACCAAGAAGCATTTAATACTGTGTAAAATTTGTGTTATTGTTATTAATTATAAAAAATAACTAAAGGACTTTCCCCTATAGCAGAAACCTGTTTCAAAACTCGTCCTGACCTTTGGTTAGAAAGGCCCATAACTTGTTAGTTTTTGACAAGAGCAGATGGTCCCAGCATGACCCTTCTCTTGGCAAAGAAATGACTCACTGGACAGTCCTGTGTTCCTGTTGTGAGTTTGTGTGAGAGGTCAAAAGCGTCACAGAACATCTTTGACGTAGTTTAAAATGTTTTCTGTTGTCTACACAAGTTTGTTTGAGATGAGAGAGGACTGTCCTTGGCTGCTACTTTTAAGTGTTTTTATCTGTTGGTAATTTCTCAGTACATAATTATCTGCCAACAGTTCATCTTTGTTGGAATTTCATTTTAAGTAGTTGATGTTAAATTTGTGATAATCTTCTCTGTGCCTTTTCAGCACCAGTTCTTGTCTGAAGCTCTGCAATGGAGAGCCCAAACTGACCCCGAGCATGTTCTGTATGTGCTGCTCAATGCTAAGGTAGAGAACACACAGACACCCATTTGACAAACAATCCAGGTGTCTTTCTCTCATTGGAGAATGGTTGTCCATTTTGTTGTCTGAGTTCAGCTGTACTTCCTCTGTGTTTGCTCTAGGGGGTAGCAGTGTGTACAGCCACTTGTGCACAGCTACACAAGAGAGCAGAGAAAATTACTGCTACCCTCATGGAAAGAGGAGGCCTTAACACAGGAGACAATGTGGTGCTGCTTTATCCCCCAGGTGAACACTTCTTATTATTCTACATGATTGTTATCCTTATTTTTTTATTTAATATAAATTGTTCCTCGATGTTGACTTTCTGTCTCTGACTCCTGCAGGTATTGACCTGATAGCTGCATTCTATGGCTGTCTGTATGCGGGGGTTATCCCTGTGACAGTGAGGCCGCCTCACCCACAGAACTTGGCTGCTACTCTCCCCACTGTCCGCATGATCATCGACGTGAGTGCACTCTACCATTAAAAATGCATAAGCTGTCAGATTAATGTTTGTAAGTGCAGAAAATATCATTTAGTTAAATCCATGGACAGCTCTTAACTGGGTCAGTGCAGCTTAACACACATATAAGGCATATTCTTCTAGTATTGTTTTACTTCTGCATTATCACAGTAAGCCTTTAGTAAACATTATCACCAATAGCTTTAAATTTGTTCACACTAGATCAACTTAAACCAAATCGAAAATTTCATTATTGACATTAATAGCCACTGCTGTTGACCCTGTATCACTGATTTCCCGGGAGGAAAATAAATAAAATTGAACTTTACCTCAGGGATCAATAAAATATCAATAATTAGATACATTTTATTGGAGTAAAGTTTTTTTTCAGAGGTCAATATAAATGCACAGTATAGTTCATGTTGTTAAATGAACATCTCTGCTTTTTGTGTGTCACAGGTGAGCAAAGCAGCCTGCATTCTCACCACTCAGCCTCTCATGAGGATCCTCAGGTCCAGGGAGGCTGCTGCTAGTGTCAACGTCAAAACCTGGCCCACAATCATTGATACAGGTGCTGGATACTGTTCAGATGGTATCAAATTAGAGCAGTATGGCTGTATGATATGTAGTAGCTGGATTCAGCATATTGGCTCATACCTGTTCTGCTGTTGGCCACAATGTGTCCTATTTGTTCTTTCATTAATTTAAAAGATGTTGGGCAAAACAGATTGGTCCAAGTTTACTCTCCTTTTACAAACTGTGTTCCACAAACAAGCGTTATAAACCATACTATGTAGATAATGTGATGTATTTTGTCCAGTAATGAAATAACAAAAATCTTTTTCCTTCTTCAGATGATCTTCCAAGAAAGCGACCTCCACACATCTACAAACCTCCTACAGCTGAGATGCTGGCCTACCTTGATTTCAGTGTGTCCACCACAGGCATGTTGACAGGAGTCAAGGTACATTACCCCCATAAATACTGTCTCACAGGCAAATTAGTTTTTGTTAAAAGGATCACTCAAATTAGAATAATATTTGTATATTACACAGAATATTAACAATATTAGATGTGACCTTTTTAGGGGTTCTGTTGTAACCTGATGTTTGGTCAGAATACTAAGGGCAGCAAAAAAAAAAAAAAAATCTTAAGCCAATACTGTATTTATAAATATTTTGTCTGTTTGTTTAGATGTCTCATGCCGCAGTCAGCACTTTGTGCCGCTCCATTAAGCTGCAGTGTGAGCTCTACTCCTCACGCCAAATAGCCATCTGCCTGGACCCATACTGTGGCCTGGGCTTTGTCCTGTGGTGCCTCTCCAGGTAACACACACAATTCAAGTTTTTAATATTACATTCAGTTCCTGTAAATGCCCCCTCGTTGCTGTAGTGAGTGTGGTTGTATTTGTTTCCAGTGTTTACTCAGGTCACCAGTCTATCCTTATTCCACCCCTGGAGCTGGAGAGCTCACTGCCTCTGTGGCTGAGCACACTCAGTCAGTACAAGATCAGAGACACCTTCTGCTCCTACTCTGTCATGGAGCTCTGCACTAAAGGCCTGGGCACACAGACAGAGATACTGAAGGTCACTATCGCACACTAAAACAATCTGACACATGTGGTTCCCTTCCATAAATAATTTCTTTGTCGTTTCTGTGCTTAATTAAAACACAGTGATGAATGAGTTTCTCATAGGAGGGTGAGTAAAGTATCTGACAAATGATACTTTTAAAGGTGTGACAGTAATTCAGGCTTAAATTACTCATTAGTCATTTTAAAGGATATAAAAACAATACAAACGATTTCATCCTCAGAATTTGGAGACCTTTTAAAATTTATGCTACAAAGTAATGTCATCTGACACGTCTCACGTACATGTTAAATAGATGGACGTTTTCACAGCTGTTGAAGTTATAAATCTGATTATTTGAATCCCGGTATGGCTGTGTATTCTTTAGAGCACATTGGATAAAAATATTCACCAATGCTGAGTGCATGGTCGTGTCAGGCTCAGTCTGCACTTAACTGTTGAAAGTGTGAATAACCTTGAGCTGTGCGTCTCTCCAGGCTCGGGGTCTGAATCTGTCGTGCGTGCGGAGCTGTGTGGTGATCGCAGAGGAGCGGCCTCGTCTTGCTCTCACGCAGTCCTTCTCCAAGCTCTTCAAAGACCTCGGGCTGTCGCCACGTGCCGTCAGCACCGCCTTTGGCTCCAGGGTCAACCTGGCCATCTGTCTGCAGGTTGGTTGCATACTGACACACAATGACCTGTCTTATTCAGAGCCAACCAGCTAAAGTATCGGCTGATGTGATGCTTAAGCTTATATTTATATATGTCAGTGTCTGTTCAGTAGAGTGCGCTCCAACTCCTTATGCACAAGGGTCAACTCTGTCCACAGCACATGGAGCAGCTGCTGGGTAGTTTATTAAATTGTGCTGAAATGAAAAAAAAATGTTTATACCACTTTTGAAGCTCGGAGGAAGCTACAGTCATCACCATCTTTACAGTCCATGTAACTTCCTGTTAATCCATATATGACATAGTGCAAGTGGAGCGTGGTAAAATGAGGTAAAAGGTTTCAGGGTACTTATTTTCCTCTGTGTCACTAGGGCACCGCTGGACCAGACCCCTCCACTGTCTATGTTGACATGAAGTCCCTGCGTCACGACAGGTAAGCCTGGACTCTCTTTGTCAAGTAGCAGCAAGTGAATCCACTGGTCAAAACAAACATGCCATGTCAGTCAGGTCGAACAGAATAATTGATTCACTGTCTTTTGTTTGTGTCTGTCAGGGTGAGGCTAGTGGAACGTGGAGCGCCACAAAGTCTTCCACTCATGGAGTCAGGCACTGTAAGTATTGATTATTGACTAGTGAAACTAATTTGTATGATGCTCCTTGTGGCCACAGAACAAGAGAGGAAATGGAGTTGGTTATCGTTAAAGCCTAACTCTTCCTGTTATTTTTTCCTCTAAAGATCCTTCCTGGAGTGAGGGTCATCATAGTCAACCCTGAGACTAGAGGCCCTCTGGGAGATTCGCATCTTGGGGAGGTGAGTGGTACAGTTTTGTCTTTTGTGCTTTGCTCAAACAAGGGTTGTGGAAATAAAAAAAACTTTGAGTCACAAAAAGAATCTCAATCTTTAGATGTCACACACTAATTTAAGCATCATATGTCTTTGCAGATCTGGGTGAACAGCCCTCACAATGCCAGTGGCTACTACACCATCTATGGGGAGGAGAGCCTACAGGCAGATCATTTCAACACCAGACTGAGCTTTGGGGAGCCACACACTCTGTGGGCCAGGACAGGCTACCTGGGCTTTATCAAGAGAACTGAGCTGCTGGATGCAAGTGGAGGTGAGAGGATAACAGCTGACTTTATTCAGTGCCTCTGCTCTTTCCGTTCGTAAATATGACTTGGAAGAGTGAGCGAGTTTGGGCTTTGTGTGGCAGTTTGCTTTCTCTACAGGTGTGTAATAGAAAAAATACTATATCTGCAATAATGTTTTTGCTTTCCTCTGCCACAGATCGCCATGATGCCTTGTTTGTTGTGGGCTCCCTTGATGAAACATTAGAGCTGAGGGGGTTGCGTTATCACCCCATTGACATTGAGACTTCTGTGTCCAGAGCCCACCGCAGCATTGCAGAGAGGTAAGCTTTCAATGTAGCAACACTTAGGATGTAGCTTCACAGTTACACAGAAAACTAAATTCTGTCTGCGCTGGCCGCTTTTCTCGCTCTGCAGTGCTGTATTTACATGGACCAACCTGCTGGTGGTGGTGGCAGAGCTTAGTGGCTCGGAGCAGGAAGCCTTGGACCTGGTGCCCCTCGTCACCAATGTGGTCTTGGAAGAGCACCACCTCATCGTTGGGGTGGTGGTCATCGTGGACCCTGGGGTGATCCCCATCAACTCCAGAGGAGAGAAGCAGAGGATGCATCTGCGAGACTCCTTCCTGGCAGACCAACTGGACCCCATCTACGTGGCCTACAACATGTGAACACCCCTCACCAATGGATGCAGAAACCTGAGCCAGGCTCTGAGGACTCACATGAGGGAGAAGGACCTGGGGTGTGAACAAGTAGCAACCCCAAAACACCAAACCATTTGGGAATGCAACGACAGAACAAGTAACGACAACATGCTTCCCTCCCAGAAATCGTTCCTCCTTTGCTTCCACCTGCTCGATTGCTGCAGTACAGGAGGTTTCTGCAGTTTCTCTTCTCTTGACACCTCTGTCTGAAGAAGTCTGGAGCATCCCTCTTCTTCTCCCTCATTGACTCATTCATGTTTTTAAAACATTTTAATTTCATCCCCTCATTCCATTCCTTTGATTTTTATCCTGAACCATACATTTGTATGCTTGTTTTATTTTTGAAGGTGGTGGTGGCACACTGGAACTGCCCCCCTCCTTTGCACTTTATGTCCTCTACTTCCTGTCTCACCTGCCTAGAGGGGACACCCCCCCATGTCTGCTGCTTTCACAAAAGCAAGTCCGCATCAGTATTAAACAACGACAAAAAGGTGCCACCAGCAAGTACAGCCCTGAAAGCGGCAGTCCTGACATATCACCTGCCTACCAGGTGCACCGTGGCGTTCACCTCCCATCACATACTGTGTTTGCTCGCAGGCGCTGTGTCGACATCCACACAATACAAAACTGTTCCTAAAAAATACACTTGAATCAAAGTGTTGGTGTGGGAAAAGAAAGACTACAGCCTCATGAACTGGACAGAAACAGATTCTTTCATTTTCAGTGTGAGTAGGAGTCGGTCAGTTAGATAGTTCTTAATGATTGTGATAGTACTAATCTATTTTTTAAAAGCACCAATTTTCACAAGATTTGAAGCTAAAGCTGGTGTTTAGGTGTGCATGCTAATTGGGAGTGCAATCAGCAGGAACATGCAGGCTAAATAAAAACAAGCCAGGAGTCTCACAGCAGTGGATAGGTTGGATTTTCGCTGCCTGTGCTCCAGTTTATGACTCTCATGTGTCGGCTTTACATTCACTGCAGTCCACATCCATTTAGGTTGCTTAATATTAGCTGTTTCCAGATTACTACTAGGTTTTGTGGCTAAAGATGGAAAGTCCTTAGTATTCGTTTGGCAAGGGCAGGCACTTGAAAAAAATAATTGGCACATGATTGGATGAAGTGTCTACCTGTCACAGGCTAAATGTGACCATTAAGTTTGTCACAGTTTACTGATTGGTCCATTGTTGTTCAGATGAAGTGCATATCTTAGGATGAGTTGTGCAGTGATTGTACAAAAATTCAGCTCCTTCACACTTTAAAATGTGCTTGTTTTTATTGTGTAGCAAACAAACTTTTTTAAAGAGTCTCCGTGGATGATGAGAGTATTTCCTAAAGAACAGTGGGTTGGATTTTTCAGAGTTCTTCTGAATGTAATTTCCTAACATGGATGTTGTAAGCAGTAACACATGAGGCACAAGCTGGTGCTGGCAGAGGTAACATTGCCAGGTTAAGGGTTTCTTACAGTCCTGTATGTGCTTTAAGAGTGTAACACAGTAAAAGCCCTTTTTCAATTATCAGTAAGTGGAGCTTGAGGTAAGTTTTGTTCAGGATGATGATCAGTGTCTCCTGGCTTGAAGAAGTTCTGATTTGAGCTGCTAGCTTTCAGTCTGTGTTCCCCAGTTTATGTCAAAGAGCATCTTTCATTCAGTGTCACAGTCTATTAGATAAATGTGGATCATCAGAAGGCAGCTTAGTGCCTTTACCATGCTGACATTTCTGATTATTGACTACTCTTAAAAAAAATATCAATGAGAGAACTTTGCCTTACTAAACCTGTGGAACGTCTGTACTCCTGTATTTAAAGCAGAGTTCCACTAAAATACAATCGGACACATACCACACGTTTTTTAAGAGGGGGGTGTCTTGTGTTTTTAAGTTTGTTGTCATGCCTTTCTGATTCACCATCAATTCTCTCTGAATGTCTGTAACACTGAAAAAAAATAAATAAATTAGGAACAACCTGTGATTTAAAAATGGCAGAATCCTCCTTTAATAGATGAAGTGAAGTAATAAATGAGGGTTAAGATGTCTGTATACTGTATTTTAGAGGTCAAATACTGTATTACTGGTGTTCATGTGTACATGAAAATGAATTCTGTAGATAAAAACTTGACTGATCTTTTCATACTTGATACAGCATTTTTTTCTGTTAATTTAATAGTTTCACATTACAAAGAGACAAAACCATTTCAGATTTATTTGGGCAGGAACAATGTGCACTTTCCCAATATCATGATGTGTGTGTGTGTGTGTATGTGTGTTTGTTCATGAGGAAGCATGTGAGTGTGTTCAGTGATATTTGGCTTCTATGGTGCAACAAGGTTTGTCTTTTGTAAGAAATTAATCCCAAAATATTGAACCTTTTTTTTTTAATGTCGCCTCCACTGTATTTTTACTCTTGCCATCCAGAATTGGATTTTAATATGTTTTATAGGGGTTTCATCCATATTTACTGGTTTCATCTTTAATCTGGAACATATGCAAATGGTTTGATTTAGAAGCAGCTGCAACTTCACTCTGTTGACAGATGATGTGTTGGTCATGGTTAAAGAACATGAAGCGGACCAGAGTTTAAATAAAGTTTTATAATTTCATGTTGGCCTTCAAGCCTTTTCAATAGACATTGGTGCTATTCAATAAGTGTTTTTTTTGCCCTCCAATGTCATTACAAAAACAAAGGTTTCCTCCTCGACACCCCCTTTTTTTTGTCATGTTTTTCCCGTACCAACATCTTGAACAAAACTGTTTCACATGTCCGTTTCCGACACATCCACCATTTTCTCTTGGGTATTTATTTCAGTTTCCAAGTTGTGTTGTGAGAAATGGCGTACATTTTAAACCGCCAAAGTTATCCTAAGCACAAAAAGTCAATGTGAGGTAATGAAAATTAGGATCTTTCACATACACACACAGAAAAAAAACAACAAACTCAAGGGCCCACAATGTATACCTCAACAACTGTCTGTTCACTATGCATCGTCAAGCTGCAGCAGAGACATTCTGAACAAGTCAATGGTGCGATAACTTCTAACAACATGTCTTACTTGACAAAAACACTGTCACTGTCATTGGATGTGTTTCATGTCAATAAAAAATGCTTTGTCAGAGTTTCTTGCTTATTTTCTTTTCTGTGTCTCTCTCTGGAATCATCAAGAATCAGCTGCTGCAGAAAAATGGCATCTTCTGTCCACCAGGGGTCAATCTCATCTGAAAAAAATGAAAAATGCAGCATCATTTTGAGTTACTGTATGATGTCATAGTCCAGCTTCTGTTGACTTGCTGTTTCTGAAATAAAGCACAAACAAAATTCTGACCAGTCTGAAGGGATTTTCCATTTTGGTCTAATTCAGTACAATTAAATAAAGCCTTTATTGTTGTGAGGATTGGACTAATTTAAACTGAGGACCAGGCAAAACCTAGCAGGTGTGTTTTAGTGGAGAATAAAACACTGAAACTATGGTCCAGACTCTTCACCTGCTGGGGCCTGACGTTGAAGATCTTCACTCAGGGTAACACACTAACTGAACTGGTTCAGCTCTAACAACTGGCAACAAACTAAAAACAATCATCAAGACTCAGAATCATTTATCCAGATGGTCTGTGTCAGTAGTGAAGTTTATTGCTTCCAGACTCGATGTTTCACCAACAGCAGAGCAGGGATTCCTCTTGTGTTCTGTGTGTGCAGCCGATGCTCCTGCTTCCCGACTCTCCTTTAACCAGCCCGCAAACCTGCTGGTCCCTGTGTACACTCCAGGACTGAGGAAGCCCACACTCCACCCCAAAGCTCGTCTGTGCTGCAGGCCGACGGATGAACAGACTGCAGGAAGCTAAGGTGGTGCTCGTTGACAGTAGAACATGTAACTAGGCCACCTGGTAGAACGGCCTCATCACTGACATGATCTGTGCAGGACTGGAGACGGAGCAGTTGACTCCTGTCAGGTGACTATGCTCTGACGTTTTGTTTTTTTAAAGTCACTATGATTATAATGATCAATAAAACACTGCTGCTGTTTGTGTTCAGCCTGCAGCACAGAACAATGGTGGTCATTTAAGTGAGCGAACACTTAAAAACACTGGTGAAAAAAACACTTCCTCATTATTTGAGACTTTTATAAAGTATTACTTTATATACCTTATCAAACAGAATGAGGAATCAACATTAAGTGATTTAACTCATAAAACACTGATAATAAAATGGAGCACTTGTTGAACTTTGAACTTATTTCATCACATTGCTGCACACAGAATGTGTTTAATGGCAGACTCCCCTGCTGTGATGATAACACAGGTACAGATGTTGGTAAAGCCATAAATAAATAATGAAGCTTTTCATCCTAAAATGAGCCATCATGGCTGCAGCATCTAAATGTTATTGATGTCATTAATAAATGATTTTTGGACCAGATGTGCCTCAAGTGGATTTTAATCTACATTTCTATTAATAATAAATATTTAACAACTTGTCTGCAACAAAAATATATTTTTATTGTGTCTTGAAATATTTTTTTCCCAGTTTCTATGACATGAACTCATCCAGCAGATTCAGAGGTTTCACACCAACCTTTGAAATAGGTGCTCCCCCATCCGGTGATGAAACAGTGGCTGAAGTTAAGGGTGAGCTCGTCACATTATGAGGCGTGCAGACAGGTTGGATGCAGGCTGTGAAGCTGAAGGGAGAGCTGTGCAGTATCAGCATCACATCACTGTCAGACGTGAAGTCGTCATAGTCCTCGTGCATCTTGACCTTCCTGATGGAGTGGATCTGTGTGTGATGGGCTGGAGCAGATGCATGTAGCCCAGCCACGACACGAACATGACTTCTTCTGATCCATCTGGATGCAAAAAGAGTTTGACCCACAGCTGTTTTTGTTTTGTCCTGTTTTATGTTTCAGACAGTCGTCCACCCGTCAGTAACACACAAAGGTGGACTTCACACTTTACTCATATCTGTAGGCCTCAAAACTATTACAGATTATTACAGTTAATGTGTGTTTGGCAGATGATGATGAGATCTGAGGACTCCATCGGTGTAAACAACCACTTCTGTACAAACAAACAGGAACCACCCGGGGCTTTAGATAGAAAACAACAGAGCAATGGCTATGCATGCATTCAGTAGTGATTTGTATCCTTACTGATTGTGCTATAAGTTGACCAAAACAAACATTCATTCACTCATTCATTCAAAATGCTACCATGCCAAGATGTCCTCCTCTTAGGAGCCATTCTGCGTCATTAAACCACATTGAGACCTACAGGACTTTGCAGATCAGTCAGGTGTGTTGTTGCACTCACAGGTATTGGTAGAAGCAGTGTGTGGCAGTGAGCACCCACAGGCTGTGAGGATCGTCCCGCCACAGTGGTGTCTGGACTCTATCTGGATGCTGACCTGCCAGGGACACGACCCCTCAGAAGCCTCCTGGCTGCCCATGATCCAGGACTCACCTGGTGGGCCAACCATGGGCCTCTGCCCACAACCTGGTCAACACAAAGGGATTACAAGTTAATCTTGGGCA
This sequence comes from Parambassis ranga, assembly GCF_900634625.1. NCBI lineage: Eukaryota > Metazoa > Chordata > Actinopteri > Ambassidae > Parambassis > Parambassis ranga. The sequence goes on along the minus strand of NC_041028.1, from coordinate 10,082,247 downwards.
GAGGGGCTGACTGTGCTGTGATCAGATCAACACCATACTGCCACATTAGTAAGTTTGTCTGATCATGATTGTTTGTTGCCATTTACAGATGTTAACTTCCTGTTTGTCATCCATCCATGATAGCTGCTAGCTGGCTAAGCTTAGCTTTCTTGTTAACGTTGTCACTAAGAAAACACTGCATAGAGCTGATTCTTGGTGTTGAAGTGAACATTATTGTCATTATACTCGGGTAGACAGCAAGCCGATAAAAACCTGAGCAAAACTGAAAGACAACAAACGCCGATAAACAGGGCATTTCGGATGCTAGCTAGCAGGGTGATGGCTGCAGTTCACTTCGTGGCCACGGGTGTCGCTATTAACAAGGGTTTTCATTCTCATGTTTAAACTTATAAAGCTATCCAAACTTAGCCAGGCTGTGACAGTCAAACCTAAAAATATTAGACTGACAGATGGGTTTTATTCATAATAAAAAGTTTATGGACGAAGAGATTTAGAGCAACAAAAGTTTAAGTCAAGGTACTCAAGATTTTAACCGCAAAACAAAAACAATCCCTTCCGACCGTGTGACGTCACGCGTACGTTCAGCTCTATCGTCCAGCGTCAAAAGTAAAGTGAAATAAATAGCTGTATATATGTGTGTATATTGTAGCTGAGCTAAACTTAAGTTTGCATTCATTCATTCACACATTACATAACAGCAGAAGGCAGGGCGCAGGTTACCAGATGAGGAGCTGGTCATTTACATATTAATTTGCCTTTAAAGAGCAGAGAGCTGGAGGGGGGCAGCGGACTGATGTAGAGGATATAAACCAGAGGAGAGATGAAGAGCTCTGTGTTAAAAGCACATATTTACATACATGTGACACTACACAGAGTAAAGGCTATGAAGCAGTATAATTAGATGCCAGTAAAAAGTTTATTTAGGGCATATTGTGACATGATTTTGTGGCTCTGAAGCGGGTTTGCTCCCTCAGACATGTGTCTATCTGAATGCCTACAGCCAATAAAACCCTGCACTACAAGCTGAGCACACACTGAGCCGATGCCTTTTGTCAGAATAAACCTGCTGTATGTTTCCTGCGCACCGTCTCATCCGTGATCCTGCTCGGGGAGCTGGGCTTCGGAGGCTCCAGGCCTAAATGACCTTTACGAGTTTTACGAAACGCACTTGCCGACACTCCCTTACATTCTGCTGAGAGTCATCAATTATGCAGGGAAACTGCTCGCGCTGAGGGGGAAGATAGCAGCAACAATATGGCGACAACCGCAGTTTCTCCCCAGTCTTTTCCACATCTGCAGTCCTGCAACAGCTCCCAGGATTCACTGTAACGTTTACAAAGTGAGTATATCTTCGTTTCTGACAGTTTGCGGGGAAGGCGTGCATGTGTTCGTGGGTGAGGGTGGATTTTTCCCCCCTCTCTGTTGGTATCCTTGCGTAGCCTAAATGTCGCAGAGCTGCACACTGCCCCGCATCTTTTTTTGGAGCGGGTTGGAACAGGGTGTCTGCGCTTGACGGGCGTCTATCGAGTGGAGCAGAACAGAAACAAACACATTTATTTATCAGTCAGTCGGTGTCGATTGCAAGGATTTTTATCGGATTAACTATTTCGTCGAACATCCGTGGCTTTGCTCAGACCTTTGAGGGAGAAAATGGCTAGGTTGGGCTTCAGGTAGGGCGCCGTCTGACTGCTCCAGCACCAGAAAAACGACATGTTCCTGTGACAGCTGGGCTTCATTATTCAGTCTTTTAAACAGTTTGGATCTCAGGATGATGCAGCTGAAGCGCCGTCAGGCTTCGATGCTATGTAAGTAGCCTGATCTTCCTTCCATCACGGATAGCCGAGTCATTTACATTCCTCCAGGTGATTTTGGTGTGGCAGCAGCATGCCTGCTCTCCAATGCTCTCATCGGTTGTGTTTTACTTCATGTCGCAGACCGTGTTGTGTTTGTTAAGCTTCATATATGTGGGATATCTTCTGCACAGATAGAGCCCTTATTGATTTGGCAGTCGACATGGCTACACGGGTGTGGTGCAGATCCTTCAAGGCAACGCGCAAAAACGCACAGATTATCCAGCAAGAACTCATAAATACTGCTGTGCTGGACACCCAGGGGCGCATATTACACTGAATCATGATAATACATCGACACTTGTCACTCGTGGTTTTGACTAATCCACGGCTGCGTTTACCTCAGCGTGACATTCTCAACATACAAAACCACCCACTGCAGCAATATTGGTTTGGCCAATTTGTTGGTAGCGGGCCACTTCTTCCCTGCGCAGTATAACCTCCAGCTTCTGTCTGAGCCCGATCAGGACTGTTTCTGTGCGATGGATTCAGGTTACAGGCTGTGTTTAAACGCAGGCCCTCATTCCTAATGAACATCTTTCGTAAACAAGTTTCCATTTCTCATTGCGTCTGTGGAAATGAGCGAGAAGGTGCCAGAATGTGATGGCTTCCTCTGTGAGGCGTTTGCATTGACAAACCTGGATGTAAGCAATGTGCAAACCCACGAGCCTGAGACACAACAAGACCAGTGTTGTCATCATGACTTAATAACGCTGAAGAGAACTGAAGGAGAAACTGCAGGCCCGAGGGCGTCGAGACCAGAGCTCAGCACACCGAGCAGGCCAACACGGCTGCTCCCCCCCCCCCCCCCCCCCCCCCCCCGACTGATCGGACATGATTGCCCCCCCCCCCCCCCCTTGCATGTATGCATTCACGCGCGTGTAAGCATTTGTGTGTTTGTGCGTGCACACGTGTGCGCGCTCATGAGGTGCTGAAGCGGACAGCGCCAGCAGAGCAGCAGAAGGCTGAGTGACTGCGAGGTTCCGGGGTCCATTTTAAAACAGACGTCTCTGCTCACAGGCTGCCTGTGTTCTGTGTTTATATGAGCAGGACACATAGAGAGGAGGCTTTTCTTGTGTGATATCAGCTTTATGTGTCGAGCATTTTTAATTAGACCGTGTTACGCAAGAGGAGAGCAGAGGAGGGACAGGCCTATTGAAACACATATTTAGTCTGCACCCACCATAGGCTGAAAACATCCAGAATTGTGTGTGTGTGTGTGGTGATTTATCCAAGTTAGGGATGTTTTTAAAAAGCATTCTGCTCTCAGGTGTGGCAGCTCTTTCTTCTTTTCCTTTCAGCACTGCAACACATTCAGTAGGCCTACACATGATGTCCAGCCATATTACTCTAAGCATGTTGGACCAAGGCTTTACTGTGTCATGCAGCCATTATCTGTGCTGGGTTTCCTCCCACAGTTGTTCTCAGGACTAAAAACCTTACACGGGTCTTCCTCTGTCCACTGAAAATAAGAGATCATACTGAGCGACATCTTTTTTCTTTACGGTTGCTCGAACGCCAGGGTGGGTGTAAAATGTGTCTTAGGTGTTTGTGTTTCGCAGAGGAGTCATGAATCTTCTAGAGGGATTGTGGAAGTGGGGCATGAGATGGCAAAATATGATCAAATATTTTATTACAAATAGTGTGGACATTCTGGATGAGCTTTCTGATAAAAAATTATATCTTTAGACACAGTAAGGTTTATTATATCCTCTAGATATATTGTAGTTTTGCTGTAGTTTTTGCTCATATATCATTATTTGAATATCATTTCTGCTTTAAAGGGACAACCTGCCTCCTTATCTGACACAAAGACACCTTATATATTAGAAGTAAAGTTTGTCACTTATCAACATCTTTTAATCTTTTGTTTCCTTTGATAATTGTGTGTTGATCTTAAGATTTTTTTTATATTTTGCTGCCTTAAAAATGTAGCTGCACATGTAAAATGTGTTGCATAATCCTTACCCTATCATAGTGTAGTTGGCATGTGTTCTTGGTGCTATTGTAGCTCTATTTACCACCAGAAAAGTGCTACTCTGAGCATTGCAAATTAATAATGCAGACGATACAACATCCAGGCAGCCATTTTTGTAGTGCTTCATGTTGTTTTTCTCTTTCCTCCTGCAGAGCTGCTAATGTGAATGGTACAAACCTAAAGCCCAAGTAGCTGCAGGATGAAAACATGGCTGCACCCCTTATTGCACCGCCAGGACCTGATAGCTTCAAGAAGTTTACTAATGAATCTTTGGCGGTCCTTGAGCAGCGCATCAATGAGGAGAAGAACAAGAAGCCACCCAAGCAGGACAGCAGCTACCGCGATGACGATGATGAGAACAAGCCCAAGCCCAACAGCGACCTGGAGGCTGGGAAGAGTCTGCCCTACATCTATGGGGACATCCCTAAAGGAATGGTGGCGGTACCACTGGAGGACCTGGACCCATACTACCTGAATACTCAGAAAGTGAGGATACAAAGACCCTAAACACAAACGCACACATACACATGCAAAATTATGTTATCAACTTTAGTGAACAGTACAAAAAGCTGGTAGCACCATCTTCAAAGTTCATATTCAGAAATTAGTTGAGACAATTTAACACTTGCAACATTGGCAGCTTAATAAGTCCAGCTCCATTTTTAGCAATTGTCCCCATTTCTCAGGCATTTAAGATTAATGAACATATTTTGTGTCACGTAGTGAAATAAGTCAACATGACATCACTGTGATCTCTCAGCTCCTGTGCATATATTTGTATGATTTAATCAGTCAAGTTAATCAATACACATTGTATTCCTCAAGTTTTAATTGATTGGTTCCTTTTCCCTCATCAATGTCCCTTTTGTTGCTCAGCCTAGTGCAGCGGTGTTACAGACATATTAATATTCCTCCGTGGTCATTTGATGCCTTGTGATGTCATGATGAGTCCGCCCTCATGGCCGGAAATGTACGCAGACAGAGCAGAGAACGCTTTGTGATGCTTGACTTCCAGGTGTGCTGTGTTTACAGTTGTTTAAATTTTATAATTAGCTTGCAGAGTGTAATTATGTTTTCCTCCTCAAAGACCTTTGGGGAATGTGAGAGTGAAGCTTTTGAGCTGTCATGTGGGATGTTGCCGTATCTCCGATGTGCTTGCAGGGCTATGGGGAAAAGGTCACAGGCAGTTACTGTTGAAAGACTGCTGTTCCACATGACAGACTTTCCTAATTGTTCAAAAATTAATCAGTGGCAGCAGCAGGTTGGGAGAGCTCTGGTTGTCTTGTGAGGAGACACGTGTCTCTCTGGGGTTTCTATCATGTCTGACGCTCGGTGTGAGGACAGCCAGGTGACCTTGAGATTCCCTGAATATCACCAGTATGTGTACCTGTCAACCAAAACTGTGGGAGGAGGAGGTAGCATTCATGTCACACAACTGTTTCTTGCTTTTGTTGTACCCATCAGCTTTAAATATAAAAATGATGCAAGATGTAGACACAGACATAAAGAGGGTGAGATCAGGGTTCAGGAAAGTTATCAAACATTTTGGTGAAGATCGTAGCAGTAGTGCACCTGAAGTAGTGCTGTGATAGATTTCTGTATTTTGAGTGTGTTTATTAAATATGCAGGAATAAATTATCATAAGATGGCTGTGCTGTCTTTAAGCATTGCTTGAGATACACAGTGTAGTGCTGTGAGTTTGTTGCTGGTGTGTTTTTACAGCAGGCCTGAGCAGCGAGGCTAAAATCTTCTGCCATGGTAACAACATTTGTTGTCTATTTTTAACAGAATTATGTAACAAAATTGGCATTTTTATTCAAAATGGACTCATCCAATCACATATTTATTTAAATACTGCTTCACTTTTGATGACAGCGTGCTGTAACTCTCGTCCACACAGGATATCTTAAAATTTCTGTATCAAGTCGCACCTGGGGAAAAAAACAGAGCGCTAATCTGTTCAATCATCATCATACAGATTAGTGTAGATACAGGTATCTGTCTGTGTCTTACCTCCCTGTCTTTACACAGTGCACGCTGGCTGTTATGTAACGCATCAGTCCAGTGCACAAGGAGGAGACACGATTCAGATGACACGTGGCAAACATGTCCAGCAACACTGTTGGTTTTATTCCTCACTATTCTGGTTTTCCTCCTGTACATTATTGTCACAGACGTGTGCGAGTTGTGCCAGCGTTTTCGTGCATTTTTGCATCCTGCCTCTGCTCCTGCCTTTACCAGCAGTCCTGTCAGCTCTTGGCTTCAGGCAAATCTAATTATGGCCCTCAATCTAGTCTCGTTCTAATGCCAGAGGGAACTGATGCTGCTTCGGATCTGGAAGCTCGAGCAGCTGTGACGTCAGATCAGGTGGTGACCTTGATGGAAGAACGTTGCCCTGTATGTCTTTGTCACTGGCTGTTCCTGGATGTGCTCCCTCTCGGGAAGTGGGTGGGGGCCGTCTGAGAAGGAGAGCTGTTCATCCTGTTAAATTTGTGGCCCTTTGAAGATTGTGTTGTAACAGAGATGGAGGGCCGGCCGGCAGGCTGGCAGGGCGGGTGATGACGCAGCAGCCAGCCCATCCCAGCCTAACTGATGGCCAGAGCAGGGCTGTGTCACACGTGAGCCAGGCTAGGCCTGGTCGAGCTCTTTGTCACTCAAAAAAAACAGTGATATATAAATTTTGAGGGTGAGTGGGGAGAAGAGAATGAGAGAGGCAGGGAGGGAGAGATAGATGAAGTCAGGACAGGGAGGAAATGAACAACATGTGCAAGGATTGCTCTTCATGTTGCTGTAGTCAGGCTCACAGGATTATGTTTTTCTGATGAACTAGCCACCTAAGACAAACCGTGTGTGTGTGTGTGTGTGTATTTTTTAAATATGTAGTCAAATCAGTCCTATCGGGAAAATAAAAGCTTCACGTTTCACAGGCAGCGTCCGGATATAAAAGATGGATATTTATAGTGATATTGTGGGGTTTGCTTGTCGAACTTTATCGCACAAAAATGTAATTTGGTAGTAAAATGGCAGAAACACAGGGAGAGAGAGCGTGATATATGAGCAGGTTAGCACCTAGCATGGCAGTCAAGGCTTATGCGGCACTGTTTTGTTAATGCATGTGTGTGTGAATGTGATGCTGTCAGGCTAAAGGCGCCATAAAACGCAGTCCAATTCCCATTTACCACAAAGGTTGAGAGAAGGGTGCTCGTTGAATGGCTGCTGCAGCCCTCATGGATGCAGATGCTGCAGCCCTGCCTGCTGGCTCCAGCTTCTGTGTCGAAGCCACCTCTCTCTCTCTCTCTCTCTCTCTCTCTCGCGCGCTCTCTTTCTGTCTCCCGCCCATCCCCCCTCCCCTCCTCTTCAGCCGTCTTCTGCCCAGCTCCCTCCGCCCTGCCTCTCCTCAGCCTGCTGCTGGTACAGTTGCTGCCTGCCTGCCTGCTTCACTTGCTCTCCATCTCCCATGTTTTTCAGCCTTTCCTCCTCGCTCTCTCTCTGCTCTCCTCTTTGCTCAGCTCTGGATTATGAAATTTTCAGTAGCTTTGCAGTAGTTTAGTCATGCGTTACACACACAAAAAAACTCCCTACATACATAGCAGCCATGTATGTGTGTGTGAATATTGGCTACTCATTTTTATGCTGGTATGTGTTCACATGTCTCTGAATGTGTGTGTCTCCTCATTATTTTGTGTGTGTCAGTCATGCATAATGTACTCTGCATGTGTGCCTGATGGTTGCATTTAACAGAAATGTCATGCTACCAGCAACTGGGACGTTTCCAAGTGTGTCATCATATCTGACCATAGCATTGACAGGGAATGTTTTTGCTGAAGTGTCAACACTCACCTGTAATAGTAGAGAGAAAAATGATCTATACAAGTGCTGGCTTTATCTGTGATGCCTCTTGATTTCACTCAAACTAATATCAGCGTGAAAGGAATTGTTTTCCTCTGAAGTGTTTTCACGTAACAGCACCTCATTTCTGCATAGATTACATGCAGTCATGTGACACCACCATGTGCCTCTCCCCACCCATCCTTCCTCTCTTCCTCCTGACTCCGCCATCGGTAGCTCTGCAGGGCTTAATGTGTAGAGAGGGTTTCCTGGTTAAAAGCACAAGGGCCAATATCACTTGTGCAAATGCACAGTTTCATTAAAGTTTCATGCAGATCGCCATGTTTTATTTAAACAATTATGAGGTTACCCACAGAAAATGGCTCGCCAGCTCCTCTTGGTCTTGAAGCTGCTGTGTGTGTGTGCAGGACAGTGCTGAGAAACCGGGACAAGAGTAACACATAAGAAACAGCCTGCCAGCTTTTTCCCACTGTTTTCAAACATGTTTCAAATGAACAACACACTGTATCTACATGCAGGAAATACACATTAGTGTTGTTGTAATCATCAGTATGTGCATACTTATGGTTGTTAAATGATTAATACTCTCTTCCTCTCTCTCTCTCTCTCTCTGTTCTCTCCACAGACATTTATAGTGATAAATAAAGGGAAGACAATCTTCCGTTTTAGTGCCACACCTGCCTTGTACTTCATAAGTCCTCTTAATCTGGTTAGGCGAATAGCTATTAAAATTTTGATACATTCATATCCTTTGAAATGGTGTCTTAACAGCAGTGACAAAAGTCTTTCCTGTTCACATGCATTATTCATGATGATGTGTTCAGTCTTTCTGCTCCTTCTGTTATTGATGTTTCCTCTGACCGATGACACAGGAAAGGATCAGTGTGTTACAGTTAGACGACTTGAACGTATGAGATGCCGTGCAGTAGCCATTTTATCACTGAAGGGACAGGCGAGCACACAATGATGAGTCATCCTTTACAGTACACCAAAGCTCATTCAAGCAGCTGGAGGTTGTACCCCTCTTTTTCAAGGTGGAAGGAAAAAGTTTTATTAAAAATATACAAGAAATCATTGTAAATGAGAGTTAAAAAAACAATTTAATGAACAGCAGAGTAACCCAAGAAAGGATGGAAATAGAAAGGAATGAGTCTGCATTACCCACAATGCAACTGTGTGTTATGATGCAGGGAGAGAAATGTCAGTCAAAAATGACAAAATCAGATTAATTAAAAAAAAAATCAAACTCAAAGAACAAGTTTTATCAGTGTTTCTTTAATCCTGACCGTTCACCTGAGTTCCCTCCATGAAGCCTCAGTCATCACTGAACTCTGCAGCTCATTCCCAGCTCCCCTTTGTGTGCAGACCTCTCTGCACTGAAAGCTTTAAAGTGTACTACAGTTTTGGTCATGCCATCGTATTTCCACTAAATACACAACTGAACACCATCTAAATATTTCATGGTTGCATTAATGGCCTTTGTGGTCACAGGCAAGTGCTTTGAGTAGATTTTATGACATTAACCCTTTGCATGCTGTGGGCTCTTAAGGCCTCCAGCAACACAGAACATCATAACAGCACTATAGTTTTGTTTATGACTGTTTTTTGATGATACTGTGATGTTTGTGTTTGTATCTTCCTTGACCTCCTCCTCACTCTTTTCAGCATGATCATTATGTGTACTATTTTGACCAACTGTATATTCATGACCTTTAGTGATCCTCCCGAGTGGTCAAAACAAGTAGAGTAAGTATATTTTTTATACTAAATATCATAACTACAGTTTATCTGTTACTATAAATTACCTGACATTGGAGTCACTGAGCTACCAATGCATGTTTTAGTTAAAATATATATGTCTAGTTCACATACCTGTGTTGACCTTTGTCTCCATGAAGGATCACCTTTTTCTTTTTATATGATTATATAGGAAGTTTCACTGCCAGCAGAAACTGTGGCTCAAATGTAACATCATGATAGTTTGTGCAGTTTACATGTTCGCTTACCCAACAAATGTGATGTGTTTTATCAGACTTTCTTCTTCGTTCTAAATTTATCTTGTGACCCATGCTAACAGTTTTCTGGTTGTTTTAACAGCTAATCAGACTCTTAGAAATGAGCGAGCTTTGAACCAGCTTGTGGTGAACTGATTCTGTCAATGCCTTTTGTCTTTCAGGTACACATTCACAGGAATTTATACGTTTGAGTCTCTTGTAAAAATCACTGCACGAGGATTCTGTATAGACGGGTTTACATTCCTAAGAGATCCATGGAACTGGCTGGATTTCATGGTCATTTCGATGGCGTAAGTATTTTTCTTGTGATCAGGCAAACAGTGCATTATGAAATGAGAGTTGTGTTTAAGGGGACGGGCGCAGGAAGTTGTTAGGGATTGTCTTTCTGTTGTTCTTACCTCTTTCCTTCTGTCTGATGACCCATCTTCTGTGTTTTCCTCCATTGATCTGAGACTTCTCTGGGGAATCGAAGGTCTCCATCCGACACTCTGGGGCCTCCCTGACAACTCCCACACCTCAGTCCCATTCATCTGCTTTATCTTCCTCCTATCATCTAACTCTCCTTATTCACCTTTTCTTTCTCAATCGTCTGCAGTCTGTAACATCCAATTTAAGGCCCAGCATCTCACCCCTCTACTACAAGTCATCTTATAGCTGCCTCCATGTGACCAAATAGCCTGAACTGATCAGTATCGCGTGAAACTCATTCCCTTGTTTGTGGTCGCTCAGCCCGTCTGTGTGTCAGCTACTCTTTTTTTTCTACCACATATCTGCGTGTAAATAACAAGCTGTTGTAACTGTGGTTTGATCCTGCAGGTATATAACAGAGTTTGTAAACCTAGGCAATGTCTCAGCTCTGCGCACGTTCAGGGTGTTGAGGGCATTGAAAACTATTTCTGTAATTCCAGGTAAGACAGGATGGGGTGGGGGACGGTGGGGCGGGGTCGGTGTTAGGTGTGTGTGTCTTTCTTTCCTTTTTCCTTCCACCCTTCTCCTCAGTGGACAGGCTCTGTGAGTGGCGTCGTATCCTCCTGGTTCGGTGGTGTTGTGCTCTTGGCGTGTGTGGTTTTTGTCATCGTGTTTGTTCTGTGTGTGATCCTTCCCCTATTTCAGATATATAACAGAGTTTGTGGACCTGGGCAATGTATCTGCGCTGAGAACATTCAGAGTTCTCCGAGCATTGAAAACAATCTCTGTCATTCCAGGTGAGACTCAGTTTAAACACTAAGGCTGATCCTCTCACCCTTTCTTTTGTACTCACTATTATGATTACAATTATGATTTAAGCAACAACAAAAGAATTGGAGACAACCATTTTTTTGATTTATTTTTCCTCCAAAATTATCAAAAATGGTACTAATACATTTTTGATAGGCTTTGCAGTCTCCTCTAGGGCCCTCCAAAGTGTCTGCACTCTCTTCTGCCCCAGTAGCACTCTCATTATGAGGCAAGGCAGCTGTCTTATAGCTTTAACTCTTTCAGGAGCTTTAGGAATAACACTTCTTAGTAGCTACATAAATTTGTTGATAGCATATCCTTACTGTATTGACAAAAATCAGGTGACTGTATATGGTGTTTATCAGATTAAAAATAGATTATAGCTTCTAAAAAAATGTGTTAATCCTTCCCAAAAGAATATGTTTTTGTTAGACTTGAGATCAAATTGGAAACAGCAGATTCCTGATACTGGAATCTGAAACAAAACCTGCTCCATGTTGTTTGAGGTCTTAGAGAGATCCCACAGAATACACCAATTATTTATGTCTATGAAGACTGCCAAGCCTAGTTTGTGAACATATCTCTTATGCTGCATGATGCTTTCGGTCACTTGCTTTTATAATATTAGCCTACTAAGAGCTTGGCTGACAAATGGCATTGAAAGTTTGATTTGCCCTTTTGTTTTTTTATAGTTTGATTATTGATTTTTCTTTCTCTTCGACTTGAATGATACACCGCACAGAAAAAAGAGACAATGGGTTCACATCATAGAGGTTGGGGACGCAGATGGGATGGTTGAATGACCTTTTGACCCTCTTGAGTGACACCGACCACACAGATAGAAAATGTGGTGCAGATGTCACACTCAGAAGACTGCCCCAAGACAGCTTTACTATAATAAACATTTACTGTTAATGTATTTAGAAAAATAGCTTAACCCTTTGGGGAACACGCTTGTTTGTTTTGTGGCTCACAGATGAGAATATTGATATCACTCTTGTGTCTGAATAAGCAAGCAACTGGTTAGCTTAGCTTAGCTTTAGACTGCAGTTTAAACCTCTTTATACTATTTTAACAGTTTGAAGAATGGAGTGCTTAAAAATCATGTCATTACAAATGAGGCATGATGTTCATGCATGACGATTTGCTTTAGAAATACCACAAGACAGAGTCAAGCAAGGTTCCTCCAGCTTTTGTACTAAACTCATCACTAAAGTGACAGGAAGTATGTTCCATCGGCTGTAGTTTTGCAGCCGATTTGTTCATATATATGTTTCTTAGCATTACAAAAAAAACATTACATATCTATATCTTTAACAAAGTCATTTTTCTTCAAATTCTTCAAAATCATTTTTAGCATTAGGATGAGGTAAATATGGTGTTTGTGAAAACTTAGGTCAGTATGTTATTAGATTATAAATTATTCAGAATACATGGTGGGTTGTCCCACCTACCAGCACCTTCAAAAATCAATAATCAAGACATCATACCTAGTTTGTGTCAAAACCTTACAAAAAAGTGTGGTAGCCAGAATTAACCAGGCTAGCATTTTACACTTGTTTACAGGCTTTATGCTAAGCTAAGCTAAAATAACATGAAAGGTAGAAAGTTCTCATCTTCCCATCTGACGTTCCACCACAAAATGAATGACTGTGTTTCCCAAAACTTTTTTTTTAATGATCTCACCAATGAAGTGCAGAAAAGTACATAATAATAAATATCAGTCAGAGCAGGCGACAATATTTAATGTACAGAGGAGGGGGACATCTCTGGACAAATTATCGTCAGCTTTTTGTACAATTGATATTCTTTCCTAATTTAATTTTGTCAATAGGATCTTCTTGTCTAATTTATTTTGATTTAATTAAGAGTAACTCTTTATTTGCCAAGCTAGTGGAGCTTTTTGAATTTAGAGAAGCTAAGCCCACTGTACCTGTAGACACTGAACAGACAAAGGGTCATCCTGCTTCCATGTTTGAGTTCCTCGTGGACCCATGCGAACGCTGCCAGAGGATGCCTGTTTCAGAAGGTAAAGCCATTTTGTCTGTAGTGAAACTGTGAATGAGTCAGACTGCAGGGTCGCGGTATGGGGAGTCAGTGCTTTTCTAATGACACCTTATACAAGACAGTTCAAGAAAGTGCCCACGCTGGCACTGGCATTGAATTGCTCCTGTTCAGCCTTGGAGTTTAAATGACCTGCATGTGGTTTCCAGCCCCCCTGCCTGTGCCTCTGTCCTTCTCATGGCCCCTTGTTGTGCTGCTGTGCTCTCTTCCTTATGGATTTCCTCTCACTTTCTACAGCCTTCCCACTCTTTTACACTCCATCATTGGCAGGAAATGTTTTACCCATAAAGGGTCAATTGGATTGGATCTGTGTTACCATATTTTCTGGATAAATCTAAAGAGAGTGGGAAGGCTCTTCAGTATTTCCTGTTTGTTGTATCTAGTTCTATCTAATAATGTTCTATCTAATGTATTTAACCTGTCAGTTTTCTCCAAAATGTATTACTACCCCTAATCTTTAATTTACTTTCAAAGCAAATTCTTACTTCTACAAATTTTCCTTTATGTTTATAATTAATTATTAATTATTTTATTAAAATATATTTCAATTTATCTCAATACAAAGGCAGGTTAATTTTAACTCTGAAATTCAGACACATACTGGATATTTTTCCAGTGATAGAATAAAAGATTAATTTCTAGTAAACACCCCAGGATGAACAGCTGGGACGTTAGCAGCTCCTGCATCACCTGCGTGGTTTGTGTACGTGTGTGTGTCTGTGTGTGTGTTTGCGTGCGTGTGGCTGACATTCAGGCCTGAAGACCATTGTGGGCGCCCTGATCCAGTCTGTGAAGAAGCTCTCAGACGTGATGATCCTAACCGTCTTCTGTTTGAGCGTCTTTGCTCTGATTGGTCTCCAGCTCTTCATGGGCAACCTGCGCCAAAAGTGTGTGATCTGGCCAATCAACACCACTGAGAGTTACCTGGCCAACGGCAGCAGGGGCTTTGACTGGGATGAGTACATCATGAACGATAGTAAGTAGAGGCCAGGCTTCGACGGTGACGACCTGGCAGAGGTCTGGGAGTATGAGTCAACCCATATGCAATATGTCATTTTGGCACTGGTTAGACAAAAGGAATCGGTCTGAAATGCGATGGATTTATAAAAGTGCAATCAACACAAAGTCTGAAGTTAGACTGAATGTGTTTGTGGATGTGTGAGAGAATGACTCAAATCATTCGTGTTGTTTTTCTTCAGCCAATTTCTACTTCCTGCCTGGACAGTTGGACGCTCTGCTCTGTGGGAACAGCTCTGACTCTGGGTAAGTCCTCCGCCTTCCTCTAAATGCTTCTGCTCCACCACGACCTGCTGTGCCTGTTTTATCTGCCTGTAGTCAGATTACATTCAAAGTAAATACTGCTGAGTCACTTCCGGGCTGGATGCCCTCTTCTTTCTCTCTCCCTCTGTCTTTGTCTCTCCACCCCTCAGCCGCTGCCCGGAGGGCTACACATGCATGAAAGCTGGGAGGAATCCAAACTACGGCTACACCAGCTTTGACAGCTTCGGCTGGGCCTTCCTGGCTCTCTTCCGACTCATGACACAGGACTTCTGGGAAAACCTTTACATGCTGGTAAACCAGATGTGTCTCTATGTAACACATATCTGCTCACACTCCCCTCTCTGTAGATGACACAATCATGGCTAGAAGTAGGGAGGACTCACAGATGTTATAAAAAAAAAGAGAATACTTAATTATTGATTTTACAAAATTTGATATAATATTGAATCAGTATCGTCTGTAAACAGTGGCTTCCTGTCTGCCTATCAGACTGCTGCACACTGAGCCTTTCTGAAATGGTGGAGACAGTCCTGCCTTCACGTGCAGAGTCCGAGTGGAGGGAGGAAGCATGAAATATTAACAGCTCAGGAACACAGTATGGGCAGTGAGAGAGTTGAGACCTGATGAGATCTGATGGAGCTTCCCAGCACTCTATATTTGCTCCGATCTTCTGCAGGCTCTTACTGCTGTTGTATTCTCTATATTTAATATGATCATAATGCGGTTATGTTTATGTTTATTGTATTAGATGATAGTAGAGCTAGTAGAGCAGAAACATGTGTTTAAATATATAAGTAAAGGTTGTGATGTGATTTTTTGACATTACTGTCACATTTTTGCTGACATCATGTTTTTCATCCAGATATGCTTAGGCTCGTCTGTCTGTTCCATTACACCCCCCCCCCCCCCCACCTTCAGTTGCCCGTGTTTATTTCTGATGAGTCATTGTAAGAGATGAGGTTGAGTTTGATTGGAGTTGTTGTGGTCGTGTATCAGATGTCATGAGTCTGCTGTTTCCATCCTCACCTCCTCTCTTTGCTGCACTGCCTCCTACAGACCCTGAGGGCGGCGGGGAAGACCTACATGATCTTCTTTGTCTTGGTGATCTTTGTGGGATCATTCTACTTGGTGAATCTGATCCTGGCTGTGGTAGCCATGGCCTATGAAGAGCAGAACCAGGCCACCATGGAGGAGGCCCAGCAGAAGGAGGAAGAATTCAAGGCCATGCTAGAGCAGCTCAAGAAGCAGCAGGAAGAAGCCCAAGCAAGTTCTCTTAAGATGGAGGCGAAAAATCGTTCCTACACTCAGATTGTATTATTGTTTTGACTTTCTTTATATACTTGTTTCTCTGCAGACTGCTGCCATGGCAACCTCTGCAGGCACAGTGTCAGAGGATGCAGTAGAGGATGATGGAGGGGGGCGTTTGTCTTGCAGTTCCTCTGAGATGTCGAAGCTCAGCTCCAAGAGTGCCAAAGAGCGGCGCAATCGTAAGAAAAAGTGGCGGCAGAAAGAACAAGAGAAGGAGAAAGGTGACAGCGAGAAGTTTGTCAAGTCTGAGTCAGACGACGGCAGCAAAAGAAGCCGCTTCCGTTTCCCTGATAACCGCCTGGGTCGAAAGTCTTCCATTATGAACCAGGTGAGGACAAGCATTCCTGTAATGTTGTTCTTTTGTAAATGTAAAGCTCCACTTTAATTATATTACAAAAATCATGTACTGTCAGATTAATGTACAGACAATTTAAGAACACAGTGAACACAAAGAGACACAACAATTAGAAGAGGCATACTTTTATCTCTGAGGAATATATCAGATTCAGAAAGTGTGCTCACATGCAGAGGAGCACATAGTTGCCAGAGATATAGAAGCACATGTCACCATGTTGAATTATTCAGTGTGTTTCAGAGGGAGCAGTCCTGCTTCTATGTTGGACTCCTCTGGTTCTTATATTGTTCTGATAGTGAATTATTGAACAGAGGCACACTTATTTAACACTATAGTGAAAATTACTCATTACTCATCTATAAAGGTTGTCAACAGTGTGACTGCACCTGAATGTATGTTTTTGTTTGCAGCTGTAAAAATACTGAGTTCATTATTAACTGCAGCCGGGATCGTGACTCATGCTGAGCTGAGTTGTTGTTTTTTTTATCCTTGTCCTGTGTGTGTGTGTGTGACCTTGATGGTGTAGGATATCACTGACCTAATTATGGAATTCCTTCTTGTTTATGAAGTCACATAGTTGCTCCAGTGTATGTGCCTCCTCAGAGAGACGGCACCTATGAAACTGATGACAAACAGCATAAAATTGATGGTGCAATCAATTGTAATTCACACCCTGGGCTGCATCGGTCGCACAAACATCATTTTCTTGTACCTCCTCCCCTCTCTCCAGTCCCTGCTGAGTATACCCGGCTCGCCCTTCCTGTCCCGCCACAACAGCAAGAGCAGCATCTTCAGTTTCAAGGGGCGCAGCAAGGACGTGGGCTCGGAGAATGAATTCGCAGATGATGAACACAGCACGGTGGAGGAGTGTGAGGAGCGCCGTGGCTCCCTGTTCAGCCCATACCGGCGCAACAGCTACAGTGGTTTCCACGGAAAGAGGAACAGCACGGTGGATTGCAACGGCGTGGTGTCACTGATCGGCCCTGGGCCCGGTGGACGCCTTCTGCCTGAGGTGAAAATAGATAAGGCAGCTACTGACGACAGTGTAAGGAAGTCAATGAGTAGACCTATCTAGGCATGGCCCCCTCTCGTCCGTTACGTTTCTTTCTGGCTCTCTATCTTCTACTCTGTCATCTTTGCAAGTCCGTATGTATCTCTTGGCTAAGCGCTCGCGCCTCCCCTCCCCCAGCCCCTGCAGTGTATGCTGCCCTCCAACAGTAGGCACAGGATGGAAATCTCCTTTATAGTTAATAGTCAGCCCTGTAATACATAGGTTAGTGAAACTGGGCCAGTCAATTATTTTCAGGCAATTTTGTTGTTTGAATTGAATGATAAATGTTAATGTTTTGATCCCACTCACACTTGACATTAATCAAACACACATATAATTCATTCTATCAATGGCTCATTAGATTTTGGCACATAGATCAAAGATTGGTGAATACAGTGAATACACATCTTCATATGTGCGATGGCCTCAAGTTTCTGTTTCACACATCCTAGTAATTAAACACAGTTTTTGTTAACAGACAGCATATAATGATGCGTTAACATGCTCCAGTGTGTTGATGTCTTCCTCTAGGCATCCAGATCCTCTGCTAGCCTGTGTGGGTAGATCTGCAGTAGGAGGCGGAGGAAACAGAGGGGACCAGCACTGTAGAGCCTCACACATTTTAATCTGCTCCCCCAGCTCCCCAAACCATTTTAGAATAGCTAGATATACACACACACACAAACACATCCTATCAGGCCTTCATAAATGAGTACCTCAAGAAACGAAGGAGGGCTGCTGTCCTTGTCTGTTGTTCCGTTTCTCTGTTTTCCAAACTCTCCCTAGTCAACATTAGTCGATTAGTCGTGTCTCATTCTAGTTAGCATGGTAGATTGAAACCCTAAATTAGAACAAGCATGATGTAGATGAGTAGATAAATGGCTATGTCTGTAATTTCCTCTCCTTCTTTGACTTGGAGCATGCTCATGCATGACAACTGGATGGATCTGAACTACCTGCCTCCATATGATCTCTTTACAATGCTCTTGACTTGATGGTTGCAATATAAGTTGTATGGTTTCAAAGTAGGAAGATATTTTAGCACCAATTTGCAAGTAACATTAAAATGGCCAGATTTGGGAGACATTTTGTAAAATAACCGAATGATTATATTGCAATGGCAGCAAAGCCTTCATTATTGCATGACAGGACTGAAAATGCATTCATGCAGAAGCAGTTCTCCTTGCACAATATCTCACAATCCATTTATTATCTAATTGGGATGAGCTAATTACATTCAAACACAACTAGGTCAAGTAGCCGTACACCACTGCTCCCACTTTGGCTGAGACCTGCATGCATTTTTACAGCATACACACATCTTCCTTGAAACCAGCATTGAGATAGAAAAGAATGAAACATGCCCTGCCCCCGTCCAATCCAAAAATCTGATCCTCGACTACTTTTTTTCCTGCCAATGCTGTTGTGCACTTCCCTCCGCCGGCCACCGGTGGTGATGTGGGATGGTGTTCATGTCCTCTCCATGGGTGCTTGATTCTTCCTCTCCTCCTGACAGCCGACTACTGAGGTTGAGGTGAAGAAGAAGCTGTCGGGCTCCCTGATGGTGTCTGTGGACCAGCTCAATACCTCCTTTGGGCGGAAAGAGCGGGCCAACAGTGTCATGAGCGTCATTACCAACACACTAGTGGAGGGTACTGCCACTTTAACCCAGCTATTTAACCTGCTCTCTCATTATTCTTTAACTAGGGCTGCTCTCATTGTTTGATTAGTTTGACATGAATTTCCTGCTTATCTGCTTTGCATATCAAACAGTACCAGATACATACAATGCATACAATTTTTTCGATCATATTATACCATTGCATGCAGTATGCTCAAGCACGCAAATATGTTTGGTTTTGATGTATGATCCGCGCTATGTCTTCAGAGCTGGAGGAGTCTCAGCGCAAGTGTCCGCCATGCTGGTATAAGTTTTCTAACACATTCCTGATCTGGGAGTGCTCCCCCACATGGATTAAAATCAAGGAGATAATGAACCTGATAGTCATGGACCCCTTTGTGGACTTGGCCATCACCATCTGTATCGTCCTCAACACCCTCTTCATGGCCATGGAGCACTACCCCATGACCCCCGACTTTGAGGACATGCTGTCTGTTGGCAATCTGGTAAGTGGAGATTTTTCTTTTATTTTTATCCGATTCACTTCCCTCTCTGCTTCTCCTCAGCTGCTCATTGAGAGGTGTTATTTTTGGGACCATAATTGGCAGCTCTTTCATTGCCTATTCTGAGTCAAAAAAAGGAGAAACTTCTCAACCCCCCTGCTGCCTTCTTGTATCCGTGGATTTCTCATACACATGCACACACGTGTTCTATGTCTTTTTCTACATCTCTCTCCTGTCTTTTTCTCCTCTGGCTGAGTGGATCTGCTGTTTGCTTCAGTGGGACCAGCCTGCCTCTCTGCTGGTTGGCTGACTGGTGGGAGGTCTGCATTAATATTTCATCGAGCCTGATCGATGAGCTGTTCTAAAATGGTGCCTGAATCACGGCTCAGATAACTTAACCTGGCCGATTTCACTGTTAATTTTTTTTTCTAAGGAAAGTGAGTAAATCTGAGCACCGGCACCATGATGTTTTCAGTCTTTGAATATCACTCCCAAACTGAAATAGACATACGTTACACGTTATCACAGTATGGAAGTGCATGCTCTGTGTGTGTATGTAAATCTGCAGTTATTAATTTACAAACAGCACTTAAGTGTGTCATTTGCCATTTCCACTCGCGAATAATTTACTAGGAGATGGGTGATACAGGTGGAAATTTTCTAGGTCACCTTGATGCACTATGAGTCATCATCTTGCACACGCTCACACATACCTACGTTATGCATTTATTCATTACGTGCTCTCTATGATTGAGGATAACCCTCCGTAATTTATTGGAGACCACAAAGGTGCCATTTTATCTGTACTGACTACAGAGCAGCTGGCACACTCACTCACATACACCAACATTACCTCAACATGCTGCCTCTCTAAATAATTAGGTTTACCCGTGAAATGCATTAATATGCAGTTAGCATAGTTGTCCTCCTGACATGATGTATCTTTAACATCTCTGATCTGTAGCTCGGATAACACGATGAGCAGAATCAGTTTTTTCAAACTGTCGCCTTTCCTACTTTCCAGGTGTTCACCGGGATCTTTGCAGGCGAGATGCTTTTCAAGCTTGTGGCTATGGATCCATACTACTACTTCCAGGAGGCCTGGAACTGTTTTGATGGATTCATTGTCACGCTGAGTTTAGTGGAGCTGGCTCTGGCAGATGTCGAGGGTCTCTCTGTGCTGCGGTCATTCCGTTTGGTAAATATTCTGTTCATCAAAGTCATGTACAGTACGTTAATTATATTTGTAAAGTTATAATTCTCTGACTGAATCACCTACTTCCTCTCCAGCTAAGGGTGTTTAAGCTAGCCAAATCCTGGCCCACCCTCAACATGCTGATCAAGATCATTGGTAACTCGGTGGGAGCCTTGGGAAACCTGACTCTGGTGTTGGCCATCATCGTCTTTATCTTTGCTGTGGTCGGCATGCAGCTGTTTGGAAAGAGCTACAAAGACTGTGTGTGTAAGATCGCTGCTGACTGCGAGCTGCCCCGCTGGCACATGAATGACTTCTTCCACTCTTTCCTGATCGTCTTTCGGGTGCTGTGTGGAGAGTGGATCGAGACCATGTGGGACTGCATGGAGGTGGCAGGCCAGGCCATGTGCCTCATCGTCTTCATGATGGTCATGGTCATTGGTAACCTGGTGGTGAGTGTCCAAGCTAAGTATAAGCTGTATAATGTAGTCACAGATCAAAAAGTAGCGCACCACATCTGGGCTATTGTTTCTTATGTCTTCCAAGGTGTTAAACCTGTTCCTTGCCTTGCTGCTGAGCTCATTCAGTGCTGACAACTTAGCTGCGACAGATGACGACGGTGAGCCCAACAACCTGCAGATTTCTGTCATGCGCATCAAGAAGGGCATTGCTTGGATAAAAGCAATGGTGGCCAGTCTTATGAGGAAACCACCAATGGAAGATGAGCAGAAGCCTTTGGATGATATGTATGACAAGAAGCTCAACTGCATTGCTAATCACACCGGGGTGGACATCAACCGAGACCTGGACTATGCCAAGAATGGTAATGGCACCACCAGCGGTATTGGCAGTAGCGTGGGCAAGTACATGATCGATGAGGACCACATGTCGTTCATCCACAACCCCAATCTGACCGTGTGCGTGCCCATAGCGGTGGGAGAGTCTGACTTTGAGAACCTCAACACAGAGGACTTCAGCAGCGAGTCTGACAATGAGAACAGCAAAGAGGTCAGTGAGAGGAGTTGACACATATATTATCCTCTTGTCATAGAAATCATGCTGAATCTTAAAGGAATAGTTTGCATCAAATTCAAATATGCACACAATTTCAGAGCTCATTCTCATTCTCCTGCTGTGAGCTTTTTAAGGAACCATTTTCTACCAAAAAACACCTAGCAACCAAAACTAAAATATATAAACATTTGATTTTTGGTGAACTGACCCTTTAAGATCATTTTTGTAATCCTGCACAGTCTCTCTCAGGACAGTCAAAGCATGGGTGTGGCCGCTCAGACAGTCAGACTCCATTAGTCAACAGAGAGCGGCCAGCGTGATGAATGGATATCTGCTGATGTATATCTTCTGGTGAAATGTGTGTTAGAAGACTTTCAGAGTTGTCATTTGATATTCCATTTCAGTGTTCATGGGGGTGATATGTGTTGTTCAAGATTGTTATGATGTCCATAATAACATAAAATGTACATTTCCTGCAGGTCATAGAAGCCATTAGGATTTCAACTAGTTTTTTTCAGACTCTAGTTTGTCCATACATTTGTGTATATTAATGTGTGTTCTTTTGCAGCTGGATGACACCAGTTCATCAGAGGGCAGCACCATAGACATAAAGCCAGACGTGGAGGAGGTGGTGGTGGTGGAGACGGTGGAGGAATACATGGAACCAGAGCCATGTTGGACAGATGGTGAGACCACTGCACCCATTACCTCCACTCCAAAACACAGAGACTCCCCCTGGGCTGAATGGAAATTATATAGCAGCAGTTTCATTATGAAGGATCACTCAACCATAGAGACCGTATTTATCTGACTGCCTGTTTGATGCTAATACACTGATAAATAAATGCAAAAGTGGGCAAGTAGAAAGAAAATGCTTAATGTCTCAATTGTCCTGTGTGACCTCAGCTTGTGTGGCCAAGTATAAATGCTGTGATGTGGACATCACGATGGGCTGGGGCAAGAGCTGGTGGTTCCTGAGGAAAACCTGCTACCTGATTGTGGAGCACAACTGGTTTGAGACACTCATCATCTTTATGATTCTGCTCAGCAGCGGTGCACTGGTAAGAAAGCCTGTGTTAGAATTTTGCATAGCATCATTTATGTTGTTTGTTTAGCATCCAGGTGTCATTTAAGCATTAGATTTGAATGAGCTAATCAAATTAGATGATTTTACCCCCGAAGCACCATCATTGACTGTGTAAGAGATGGATAAAACGGTTCCGCCTCCACCCATTGAACAAAAGAGAAGCCAAAATATCATGCTCACAGGAACCAGAGTCAGCACAGTAGAGGTCAGGAGGTGAAGCCGCATCATCATAAATGCATTGGGCCAACAGCTCAGCTGCTTCATTGGCTATTGACCATGATGTTACTTGGTGGTGCACACATTTTACTGACTGGACATCAAAACTGGATAAATTTAGAATGAAAGTGCATTCATTTAAAAATATAGTAATAAAGGTACTTCATAGACTCTAAGGTGTCTACAGCGGTGAGGAAGTAAAACAAGTCGATCACCGGTTCAGTCTGGATTAGAGAGGGGCCAGGGGCCTCCGGTGATTAATGGACTAGGGCTTTTATCAAACAAGGAAGCCATTTGTGGGGGATGCGGGGAGGGCTGCTTATTCTCAAGCAATGTCAAATGCTACCAAAGTAAAAGCCAAGACAAATCTGTATGACTTGTAAAGCTGAAATATTTTATGCAGAGCAGATTTGTTTCCTGCCCGTAAATCTCTGTTAGTGATCAGCCATCAACACAGCAGGACTGCTGTACACAATTTCATTAGCAGAATCGTAACTCATGGCGTGTAATATTTCTTTGACGGTGCTGATGCACGTTTGCTGTTTCTCTGCAGGCCTTTGAGGACGTGTACATCGAGCAGAGGAAGACTATCCGAATCATTTTGGAGTATGCTGACAGGGTTTTCACCTACATCTTTATCCTGGAGATGTTGCTGAAGTGGGTGGCCTACGGTTTTGTCAAGTATTTCACCAATGCCTGGTGTTGGTTGGACTTCTTCATTGTGGATGTAAGTCTCACTCTGGTTTCCTATTGTTGTGTGTAGTAGAATGGAATAATCATTTGGTCCTGAACCACACCCTGGTCCAACAGCAACACGCCTACATTCTATTAAACAGCAGAGCTAAGGTTATTTTCTGAATTCAAAGCTATAATAATCCCTCCTCCATTTATTAGATTATGAACCACTTTATATAAACTATATATTGTATAAAGATGCAGCATATAATGTGTTTATTACTGTATATATGTGTTGCTCCTATTGGGTGTGGTTAGGTTTGAAATGTCAGGTTATCATTTGAATAACTGCTCTGCAATTGTATGAGGTGAGAGGGCATGTTTTTTACAGTCAGAGGCTTCATTATTCCCTCTGTAAGGATAGTGTTTTACAGGGCTACACCACAGCCTGTCTGTATCAAGTGCACATGTCTCTGTCACCTTTTACAACTCCATCGAGCAGCAGTCTGTATCTTTAACTCACTCTGAGATGCTTGAATATGTGCACTTATATCTGCCTCTTAATTAAACAATTGTGTGTTTGCAGATTTCTGCCAGTGTTTAAGTATTAGATGAGCTCACAGCTTTATTAAGCAGCTCATATTATAATGAGCTAGGTAATAAATGTAATTAAAAAATACTTTTAATAATCATATTAATAACCACCCATATTCAAGTCATGCTCAGAGCTATGGGATGTGTTTCAGTAAAGCTGTCTCTGCCTGTGTCTCTGACCTGTATGATGTTCGATTCGTGCCTTTGTCCTCTCTCTCTGTGTACTGCTCTGCTCCTTGTGTCAGTCAAGACTGAAAGTCCAGAAAAAGGGGGATTCATTACTCTGGTCCCTGGCAGCTACACACTTAGCCACCATTTAATCTTCATTTTTGTTTAATAAGACGTAACCTTAGATTGTGACATCACTGAGATTTATGTGGAGAAGGAGTAAGGGGATCATGCACAAGGCCTAAAGCAGCTGCAGTGAGTAGCCTAATGGGATAGAGTAAGAAGTTCCCCGACCTCTGACTTTCTCCTTGAACTAACCACCTCTCCGCAGTGTCCACCTCAACCAATACCTGTGAATGGACTCCTGTTAATGGCCAGAAGTTGCCATTTTGACCCATAAGTTCCTCTGATTCAGATGCCCTGCAGCACACAAACACAGAGTACATACAATTGCAAATAATGAACTCTTAGTTTTAACAAATGCATTTGACATTCAGTCATTTATAGAATTTTTTAAGATTGAAAACAATAAATATTCAATAGTCTACCTCTAAAGCCCGACTGATACTGGATTTTCAAAGATGGCGCAAATATGAAGGCTGGCCAGTAAGTAAACCACAGTAATGCATACATAATAAATCAGTGCAGCACTACACACCCTGTATATCATCTGTGTGATAGGCTAGTGATGCCAGTAATGTCAGTTGGGCTCTAATTTCACATACAGCTGACATATAGAGGTATTATTGTCATACCACAGAGTGCAGATTCTGTAGCTGTGCACACGCATGCAGTGCAGGGTGCTGTTTCCCAGGCTGTGAACAGGTTACAAAGGGTGATGCCCCTCCTCCCTTTTTTCCCCCGTCCTCCCTTCATCCCCTCTTGGAAGTGTAACCTCAGGAATGTGGTGATATTGTGCTGAGATGTAATGATGGTGGGTGACAGGCGGCCGGCGGTAAGTTTGGTCTTCACTAGCACTCCCCATCAAGAAAAAGTTGTGCTTGATGAGTCTGGGCTGTGTCGTGGCCTGACTGCTGTCCTGTGTTGTGGGGTGAACCTTTGCCATGGACTCAGAAAGTGTGTGTATGGGGGGGCACCATCATTAGACCGGCCTGTGTGTCTCACTGAGTGTGGATGTGCCTGACTTTCTGTGTGAGTGTGTTCCTCCTCATTTCCCCGTAATTGTTTTGTTTTGATTTGATTTGTCTTCCTGATTTTCTTTAGAAAAATGTTTTTTATGCTTTATTATATCTTTATTATTGTATGTCAGGGCAAAGGAATACAGTGTCAGACAGTTAAGCATTGAGTAAAGACATATATTCTTAATTTTTTGATTTTGCTAGTTAATGATAAGTAAGTAGAGAGGGCAGTCCTCAGGGTGCAGTGATACTGAGGTGTGTGAGGATTCATGCTCCATTCATCTTTCTTTTTCACTCAGGTTTTATCATTGTTTTGTTGTGTTTTTCCCTTTGTTTTTAGTTTGTTTTATTTCTGTTTGGTTTGTGCTGTCGTCATCATGGGATCACAGCCCCAGATGTCATTGGCCTTGCCTTGCAGTGCTCTGTGAGGAGGACGTTGAGGCCGCTACCACACAGCTGGCCCAGCAGGGGGGCCAGAGGCCAAGCACCCCAAAGTGGGGGGCTCTCCAAGGGGTCAGGCTGAAGGTGACAATTACCCCAAACACTGTAGTGTAGATCAAGGCAAAATCTTTATTTTACTGTCTCCTCATTAGAGTAGCTGCTGTCACTGTACTGTACAGTATTAAAGGTTTGTGTGAGTAGATATGTTCACAAAATTTAAATGAAGGCCGGTCCAGGACAGCCTAGACCTCATACTCGAACATTTACAGTGCACACCTGTCCTGCTGTCGCACATTTAAATGCTTTTAATTTCCTGTTTGTGTTGAAAATGGCCTCAGTCAAAATGAAGATTTTGCCTGAAACAAACCTCCCTCCGTGATTTTGGTAAGCTTTGGATGTTGTGTACTTCTTGCGGTGAGTTTGACCGGTTGGTGTCGGTGGCTGGTTGGAGGTGCTTTCACATGTGTTTACTGTTGATATTTTTCCTTGTTTGTAAGGAACTGGCACTGCCCCTGCTTCACTCCTTCAGGCGTCCAGACCAAGAAAATCTCAGCTAAGACAAAAAAGCATAGAATGCCACTGATCATTCAGTAATTCAAAAGAGTGTATTTCTATTAGGTGAAAAGTTAAGGCCAATTCTGAAAGAGCTGCCTGCAGCTGCATGTTGAATCTTAAATAATGTGCATCAGCCAAAGAATCCTCCTTCACAATGCCTCTCTGGGCTGCAGAGAGCCTGTAATGGCTGTTTAGGACACTTTAAATGACTTCATCAAAGATAAGTCAATCCTCCACTTCTCACCACTCCTCAAAGAACATTAGTGCTTCTTATCGACCACAATCCCCGTTGTCCATTTCCTCCTTGGTTAACGATGCACTGTGTGTTCAGCTTAGATCAGCTGTACAGCCTGGAGCTGCTGGGAATTCAGTTAACAAAACCAGAGCTTCGTTTAAATGATGATTTATGACCATGTTAAGAGTTGTGCATGTTTAATATGCTGAGGTGAGTGGATGTGTAGTGTTCTTTGGCTGCAGCGGTCTGTTGGCGGCTGCTGTCGGATGTGATGAGGGGCTGCACCAGTTTCTTTGAGGTTGTGTGCTGTTATTGTTAACTGTGTGTAACTGGACTGTACTCTGTGTATTTTTGTCCTTTCAGTGCCATCCAGTGCTAATAACTATATCCGGTGTGCCCTTAACCTCCATCCCTGTTTCCTGTGTGTGGTTCATGTGACTGTGGCTCTCCTATATGACTTTTTTAATGCTGTGTGACCAAATTGATTTGATGTTTAAGAAAGAAACTGGCAAAATGACACACTTGTACATGTTTACTTGTATTCTTTCTCTTAGGTTCCGTTAGTTTGTCTGTCTTAAATTATATGGGATTTTATGCCTCAGCCCAAGAGCGACATGGAGACAATGTTAGAGGGGCAAGGGTAAGGCTCTCAAGTCTGTTGGGTTTTTATCAGCTTCTACAGGGTAACCTCTCTCCTTCCCTCCCTCCCCGAAATCCTCCTCCTCTGCTCTTCCAGTCCCTTCGCTTGTAACTTTACTAAAACATGTAGCACTCTTTTCTGCCTAATTTACCCTCTATTTGAGTCTTATGTCTCTCTCTCTCTCTCTCTCTCTCAACCACAAATTTCTTTGCAGGTACAAAGGACTTTTTACATCTTGTCAACTGCCCCAAAATAACAGCCAAATAATCCCTATGGCCTCCTGCTACTAAAAATACTACACACATAAAAACTATACTAAACATTGACCTTCTTTCTCAGTGTATATACATGTATAAATGCAATATTATACATGCATATACATGCATAGATTTATGTGTGTATGTCAAGCAACTCTCCGCCTATACCAGGGCCGCCTCTTTTCCTTAGTGAATATTCTCACCTCTAACAGTTTGGAACCTCTTTTGCTTCTCTGTTTTTGTGTAGGTGTCTATAGTCAGCCTTGTAGCTAATGCGCTGGGCTACTCCGATCTAGGGCCCATTAAATCACTCAGGACACTAAGGGCCTTGAGACCCCTCAGAGCCTTGTCACGTTTTGAAGGGATGAGGGTAAGATCCAAAGCTAAGCAGCTGATCCTTCCGCATGCCCATTCAACAGTTTAAAGCATGCTAGAACTGATCTAAAAACAAAGAGGACAAAAAAAAACTCCAAAATATTGGGGGATTGTTTTTTTTTCAAACCAGGAAATGAAAGCTAAAAGTCACCTTTCCATGCGCAATCCTGTACCATGCCTTTGTTAGAGCGAAATAATAAGTCATGATGCAGCTGGGAGACTGAGTAAAGTAACAGTAAAGTTGTATTGCCAGCACAGTAACATATTTTAATTGAATTGCTTAAACAAAACCAATCTAAATACAAATTGATTTGATGATTAAAAAAATACCCAACAGAAATATTTTTCACAAAGCTGCCTCATCACATCAGTGATAAACTACAAGTTACCTCATTTTACTTTTGTTTCTTCTTGATTGGCCAACGTGAATGCCAAATTGGTCAAAGCTAACCAAACTTACATGCCATCTCATAGAGCATTCAAATCAACAATTAGCTGTTCATTTGGCCTGATTCTCAACCACTGCTTTCAATTGAGAACCCCCCCCCCCTCCCTTTCCTCCACATGCCCCCTCCCTGCTCCCATAACCTCCCCCCTCCTTCCCCCCAGCCCACACCATCCCTCAATGCATCTGGCATCGAGAACAACCAGCAGGAACCGGGGAGCTGCAGGAAGCCGAAACCTCTGCCTAACCAGTCACACCAAATCTCTGCATGCAAGGCGGCTGTCAAACAACCACTCAGAGGATTCTGTCTCAGTTTTACTGCGCGGTTTACAGACCTGCTGCGACAGTGCCTCTGGTTGCTTCAGCTGTCCCTTAAACAGATCTGATTGGTTGTCTCTGTGACTGGTGGTAGCGATAGGTTGCACCTGGTTGTTGTCACCGTAGTCCCTTCTGTCTCTCTCTCTCTCTTTCTATTCCTCTATTGATCTCATACTTCTTTACCTCTTGCTGTTCTTGGACTGGTTGCCTTGTCTTCTAGTTTGAGCTTCTCCTCTTCACCTCCGACTATTCCCCCACCCACTCCTCAGCCCCACATGTGCAGCACTGTGCAGCACCCACCCCACCCCACCCTTCCTCCCACACCTCTTTCCTCGTACCCCCTTTCTCCCTTTCACTTCACTCCTCGACCCAGTTCGGCTGGGCGGGACTGCTGGAGGGTCACCACACACTCTCCTGCTTGTCCAGGATCTTTCTGCATCAGGGACTGAGACAGAAACCACACACTCAGTGTTGTGGCTTTGGGAGGAAAAGTATTTGTTAAGCTTCTGCCAGTGTTAACACTTTGGGTTCCACCAAAATCTGCTATCAGTCCATTCTGGTGGCAGATCCTTGTCAATTCTTCCCAACATTGTCCAAATTAAACACATATAATAAGTTTCAAAGCTTTCCTTCAGGGAATGCAGGCAGAAGCTTAGCAAATATGTTAGGCTGCCATTTCACACAAGGCATTTCTGCTGTCATGTCATGGCACCACATATTGTAGCGCATACAGCAGACCCTGGCTTCCTGTTGCCTTCCACTCCCACGGGAAGTGAAGCTGGGAGGCAACAATGGGCCCACTTATTCTTTTGAGTTCTGGGTGTGGCCCATAGGTTGACTAGCACTACAGCGCCTGGACAGCACTCTCAATCCTAGACAGACATGTGTCGCCCCTTCTTTAGTATTCCCAAAAATGACAGACCAGCAGGAGAAGAAGGCCTGTGTAATCATTCAGAGGGTAGATTGATTATTAATCATCAAATTTGACTCAGGGTGAACTCTCATTCATACTAGATATCCAGTGACTAAAATGTGATGCCGTTGCAAATGAGCAGACATCAGTGTTTTTAGGCCCTGGATAGGCTTTATGGATGTGTTCATTCATGTGTCACTGAAATTCTACAGATGCAATTTTGACCTGTTAGAAGATGTTGTCATTTTTGGGGTTGGAATTAAAGGCATGTTTGCTTTAAATAGAATATAACAATGCCAATACCAATGCCTCTAAGTGGTAAGAGTGGCAAAGGTGGCCTAGTAATGCAAAGGGAACAAACAGAGGAATTTGATCCTGCTGTATCAGTTTTTAACTCTAATGTCGATGTTCATCAGTTGAGTTACCATTTTGTTTGAACTTAAAATGGAAATTAAGGTCAAAGCAATAAATAAATGAATAGGGAAGTACATGAATGGAGAGATGACACTATATGAGAGAGATTCATTCTTCTCAAGAATTAGATCCATGAGAACCTTTGCATCCTTGCTGGTTGAGTCTTTCAGTGCGAATCGTCTCAACAGCACCAAGCGAGCGGTGCAGCTTTAATGGACTCATTGCACTGCTTAACATGCAGTGATTATGGCCTGTTCTGACTTTGTACTTTGCTCTCTCTTTCTCTTAATGCTGCTTTATAATCTCAGTTCCAATTTCTTGAGCAATGCATTGTACAGGAATGACAACATCTGTAGCCATTTTACCCGTGTCAGTAAATCCCCTTTTAGAAATTAAAGCAACAATAATCTGACATTAAGGCTTTAGTCATTATGCCGGATTCGGATGTATGATGATCCTAGGCTAACATCACAGAACTCAGTCATATTGAGCTGTAAAAAAAAAAATTGTCAGACACCCATACAATCCATGTGAATATCACAATGGCTCATCACAAGCAAGCAAAGCTTCAGCCATGATCTCTTTAGCCACATATCTCTCTATCCACACATTTCTCTATTTATTTATGTATTGATTTGAGCGGATCTTGAGATTGCACAATGCCATGTAACACGCATGTATTATAACTGCTGATGCACATTATGCATTTTTGAAAGCCATTTTCCCTCTTTCTGAGAATGCTTTCCACACAGCATGGCCTAATTATTTTTTTAAAACACTGAATTTTTGAAAGTGAAATTATGTCTCAGGTGAAGCAAAGAGTCATTCTCTCAGTGAGTGCATTGGCATCACTCAAAATATGTCAACACATCTTTTAATGTGATTTTTAACATTTCACATTAGACATAATAATTAAACGGTGTGCGTTTGCATCACATGGTAAATGTATGATTTAGTGAAGGTCGTGTACGCGCTGAGAGAATCCTGCTCTAGAGCTCCTCCCTGTCTGTTTGTAATGAGGAGGGAATATGGCTCCACAAAACGAGTCTGCCAAAGACATGCATGCTCAGCTGTCTGCCTGAGAGCTGCTGGTCGGCCTGCCTAACACTGGTAGTGAGCGGTTCACTATGTGCTGAGCTTATTACTGGCAATGATACAGCTAAAGGGTAGTCAGATAGGATGGGTAGACAGGCCTAGACCTCTGGGGAGTGTTAGTGGGAATTACTGGATATTTAAAATTTTCACTGCTGTAATGTTGTTTATAGAAACAAGTTAGCTATAGTAGTAATATTGACTTTGTAAGGCTGGGGTGGTATGAGCAGACACTTCTTAATGCTATGGCAAACACTTGATATTCTCATTTTACTGACATCACCAGGTTTTAAAAGATCCACACATTTATTTTGTGAGATTATTACATTTGTCAAATCTCGAGAGAAAGTATTAAAAAACAGCAGGAAGGAAGTTTTGCACGTCTCAGTGTGTCTAGATTTATAAATAGTAGTATAAAATGTTACATGTACAACTATACAAACACTAAAATAGTATAACCACATGTTAATGACACATCCCTGAAGTACAATCGTATATAATCATGAAGACGTCCAATAAACATGTAATGTATATAGACTATATATATGTGTGCGTGTTTGTGTTGGAGCGTGTGTGTGTGCTTGAGTATCCCTACATGCTTCAGCAGATCAAAGAGCATCTCAGAGTCACATCAGTGCTGCTTTAATTAGACTGGGACCGATGCAGCGCCCCTTCCCATTAATTGCCTGTATTTCTGTGTGCACATCACAGTGGTGTGCAGCACCTATTTTCATCCACATGAAGTCATAATAAAATTAAACTGCTGCTTTCAACACCAGCTGTAACAATAGCAAGAACCAAGTGTGTTGCCATAACAGTATGGAGTGTCTCGTCGGGGGGGGGGGGTTGGATGCACAATGTTCGTTTTTGTGGTTCTCACACTGTCATGTCCTGTCTTCCCTGGTCTGGTCTAGGTGGTAGTCAACGCCTTGGTGGGAGCCATCCCTTCCATTATGAATGTGTTGCTGGTTTGCCTCATCTTTTGGCTGATTTTCAGTATCATGGGGGTCAATCTGTTTGCGGGCAAGTACTACTATTGTTTCAATGAGACATCAGAGGAATACTTTCCCGTCGACGTGGTCAACAACAAGACCCAATGCGAGGAGCTCATTCATCAGAACTTTTCCGAGGTCAGATGGAAGAACGTTAAGATCAACTTTGACAATGTGGGTGCTGGCTACCTCGCCCTGCTGCAAGTGGTGAGAGCACTGCTCCTGATTTCCTCCGTGTGACTCCATTTATGTTTCCAGCTTACTTGGTTTCTTCACTTTCACTTTTTCCCATTTTTTTCCCTGTGTTTCACCCGAAGGTCTGTTCTTTCAAGCTACATTTACTTTTGCTTCCTCTGAACTATAACGTTAACGACTGTTCACATTCATTGGTTACACTAGTGTGTGTCTCCATGCCCTTTTCTTCATTCAGTTGTTTCTTTCCATGCACAGCTGTACCACAGGACATGCATCAGTTTGGGTTTGAGTATTTTTTGAGGACTGCTCTTGTTTCAATTTTTTTTGTTATGTTCTCGTTTTTTTTACAAATATATTTATTCATATGTATCTTTTGAAAGGCCACATTCAAAGGCTGGATGGACATCATGTATGCAGCAGTGGATTCCAGAGAGGTATAGCCATTACTTTAGTATTTAACAGCTTTGGTTTTTGCTTACTTACAGACTCTAGAAATGCTCATTGTGTTACCGGGTGTTTACACACATCCAGTGTTAATGCCAGTGATTTAGGCATTCTGTATGTAAGACGTTAATGTGTATTATTTGTGTAGGATTTGTATTGTCTGTGTGTAAACTGACTGTTGTAGCTGGACTGCTGTTGAACTCACTCTCATAATCTTTGTAATTAAATCAAGAAGAAGTAAATCATCTTTCCCAGAATGTTAAACTGATATGGTGAAGTCTGTTTTAACACTATTTCTAAATGTTTGTCCCCAAAGGTGGAAGACCAGCCTGACTATGAAGTCAACATCTACATGTACATCTACTTTGTTGTCTTCATCATATTTGGCTCCTTCTTCACCCTCAACCTCTTCATTGGTGTGATCATTGACAACTTCAACCAGCAGAAGAAAAAGATAAGAGCTGTTTTGTCTTCTTATTTTTTTTTATTTTAAAGTATGTGATTATAACCAAATCTTGGTTTATCTCTTTACTTTGGAGGTCAGGATATCTTCATGACAGAGGAACAGAAGAAGTATTACAATGCCATGAAAAAACTGGGCTCCAAAAAGCCACAAAAACCGATTCCTCGACCGCAGGTTCGTACACACCGGTGGTTACTGCTTTTAGCAGTGTAATGAAACGTGTATATGGGTTGATTTCATTCTACTGTGTGTCCTCTCAGAACAAGATCCAGGGAATGGTGTTTGACTTTGTGACACAGCAAGTCTTTGACATCTCCATCATGATTCTGATCTGCCTCAACATGGTTACCATGATGGTAGAAACAGATGATCAGTCTGATGAAACGGAGCATGTCCTCTACTGGGTCAACTTCATCTTTATCGTAGTCTTCACTATGGAGTTTTTGTTGAAGCTCTTTGCCCTACGACACTATTACTTCACAAATGGCTGGAACATCTTTGACGTAGTGGTGGTCATTCTGTCTATTGTTGGTGAGTGATGGAGGCGGAGGTCTTTGCAGCTGTGAGTGTCACCCATAGAAAGTTGTTGTATTCTGAATATATTCTCCTCTTTCTCTGTTCCTTTACCTCAGGTATGTTCCTGGCTGACCTCATTGAGAAGTACTTTGTGTCACCAACCTTGTTCAGGGTGATTAGATTGGCTCGTATTGGCCGTATTCTTCGTCTGATTAAAGGAGCTAAGGGTATTCGGACTCTACTCTTTGCTCTGATGATGTCACTGCCAGCTCTCTTCAACATTGGTCTACTGCTCTTCCTGGTCATGTTCATCTTCTCCATATTCGGCATGTCTAACTTTGGCTACGTGAAGCATGGAGCAGGTATTGATGACTTGTACAACTTTGAGACCTTCGGCAACAGCATGATCATCCTGTTCATGATCACCACGTCGGCTGGCTGGGACGGCTTGTTGCTGCCGATCCTCAACTACCCGCCCGACTGCGATCCTAATCTAGAAAACCCTGGTACTTCAGTAAAGGGCGACTGTGGTAACCCCTCAGTAGGAATCTTCTTTTTTGTCATGTATATCATCATTTCTTTCCTGATTGTGGTTAACATGTACATTGCCATCATCCTGGAGAATTTCAGTGTGGCCACAGAGGAAAGTGCTGATCCACTCAGCGAGGATGACTTTGAGACCTTCTATGAGATCTGGGAGAAGTTTGACCCTACTGCCTCTCAGTTCATTACTTTTGCCAAGCTGTCTGACTTTGCTGATGCATTGGAGCACCCACTCCGTGTGCCGAAGCCCAACACTATAGAACTAATTGCCATGGACATGCCCATGGTGAGTGGCGACCGCATTCACTGCCTGGACATCCTGTTTGCCTTTACAAAGCGTGTGCTGGGTGATAGTGGTGAGTTGGACATGCTGAGGCAGCAGATGGAGGAGCGCTTTGTGGCAGCCAATCCTTCCAAGGTGTCATATGAACCCATCACCACCACCCTCCGCCGCAAACAGGAGGACGTCTCTGCCAGAATTATCCAGAATGCCTACCGCACCCACCTCATCAGGCGCGGCATCATCTTCAAGCGGCACACTTTTACTAACAATAAGCTAGAAAATGGTGGGACCAACCAAGAGAAGAAGGAGAGCACACCATCCACAGCCTCTCTCCCATCTTACGACAGCGTGACCAAACCTGACAAGGAGAAGCAGGATGAGAACAAGGAGGAGTGGGCCAGGAAAGAGAAGGACAAAAACCAAAAAGATGAGTGGGAATCCAAATGTTAGGATTCAGTGACACTAACAATTCGATAAAACACAGCGAGATGAGACTCTGAGCCTGAACCCAACAAATGTAGAAAAAGCTATCATTTGCAAGTAAGAGGAACAAAAAAAACAACAAAAACACACAAAAAAATGTTTACATACTCAAATAGTACCGAGGCAACGTGGTTTCCTATGTCTTCAAAGACAGCTGAACCAAACACAATCAGTTTACCGTGGAACTTTTGCTGCATAGAGACCAAGTTCATAGAAATGAGGAATAAATACAAAATGATAAACAGTGACTCACAGTGTGCTGGCCAGTGGCACACACTTCTTTGGGGACCAACTGCCAAGGCAGAGAAATCTCGGCTAGATGATTGGAGAATTGCAAAATCCCTGCCACCACCCAGTGTGGAACACCCGCAGCTACATGCCCAGTGCTGCGGGGCTGGATCATACAGATCCCAATAGAACTGTACAAGCAGTCTAAAGGAGGGTCTGTTTCACTGAGTTTACCATTGTTATCAAGAAGAAAACAATAATCAACCAAGCAAGTTTAGCTGTGAAAGAAACACTAGCGAGGGAGGGGGGGGAACCCAGACGCGTAGACAAAGATTTTTTTTGTTTGTGCTGAGTATACTTGCATCTTTACATTATTTGAGCAGCAAAAAAAGATAACATTTAGCCCATGTCACTGGTCTTTTCATCTTCTCTTTGTTATACTGACATTGAAAAAGACATTTTCTACATGGGCTTTCACGCTGACCGGGTAGGGGTCATTAGTCATTGTTTTGACTTGGGCTGAAGGAGATTTGCTCAGACCGAGTTCCAGATAAATAATAATTATTGTGCTCGTTCAATGCATAGAAATGACTTGCATGAAGGCATGTTTTGATCAGGAATCATGCATGAGTAATCATAGTCCACAAGACACTAATTCTCAGACCACTGCAGTGGCTTGACTACAAGTTTGAGGCTGTCCACTGGGGAAATTACAAGAACTATAAATGGAAAAATGAGGATTTTGGATAATGACAAATAGAGTATTTGGGGGGAATGATTTCATATGATCCCACCATTCACTAGTTTTGCTTTTCAGCTGACAGATCTTTGAATCCAAATTTCAGGTAAATGAAAGATGTAAGCACTCAGAGTCAAAGCCTCCGAGTCAGCCAACTCCAATTAGAAAAGGTTTTTTTGCTGCTCTGAATGTTAATAGCATAGAAAGAGTGTGGAGTGCATGAGTATTAGTAGGGCAGATTATCCTCACGTTGAGGATGCACAGATTTGGAGGGCTGTGTTAGTAGTCCTGAACCAAATCTGGGGCTTACATCTCTTTGTTTACTTACATCCATCCTACAGCCGCTTTTCTTACTTACTTGTGGTCCCTGAAACAGCAATGAGAGCAAGTGATGTTTCACGCCAAGGAATTCATACGGGGCACCAGCCATGGTCTGGTGTGCTCAAGTGTCAGTAGATATACCCTCTGTTGCTGTAGTTCCTGCAGAGGAGATGGACATATGGTTTTAAGTTCTGTTTTTACGTTTTGTTTTGGGCTAGTGGAAGAACTGAAAGCTGTGCTTAATACAGGAAAATATATTAGTGACTTTTACTGATTCATTTCCTCAAAGCTCCTCTTTTGTACTCTGTCAGGTCCACATCTGAATTTCCTAGCGAGGGCTTTTCAGACAATTTGAGGCGCCAGCTTTAGAAAAAAAAGCCTTCTCTGATGTCCTTGTGATGCAATCATTCTCAGAAAAGGTGCAGGATCAGTGAGAGCAACACTGACCATCTGATACAGCAGAGTTAGCAGAGAATTATCACAATGACACGCCTTGTTGTGCCTAGCATGTATGGAAGGTGGATGGCCATGAAGGGCTTGGATTGTAGAATCGAATGGAATCTGTCTGGTATTTCAGGGAGGTGGACGGGTGATTAATAACACAGTGGACCAATAAATAGATAGGCACGCTCCCTTCAGGGTTTTTGACTGACTGCCATGAGTTCAAGAGAGAAATGCAAGCGCAGAAGAAGAGAATAGTGCTGTGGTCTGAGTCAGAGTGCTGAAAGTCCCATGTTTGTCAGTGTATCATTGTGCTTTTGTGGGACCTCTTAAACACTGTGTGGTGTTGGACCCAGGCTCGCACCATCTTTTCACATACTTGCAGGCTTTCAAATGCTATTTCACCCGCTTCAAAAACAATTAGCCAAGAGATGGAGATAGAAGTGCTAACACTTGCCGAGAATAAACATCAGCAGACCTCACATTGACGCAGCTATGTTGTATAATAAGCTTTGTGGGTGTTTTTCATTAAAAAAAACTGAGGCTTTGTCAAGTGGTAAACAAGACACAACTGCCTCCATAAGTGTTCTGCCATTTTTTTCTACACAGGAGTGATGGTCCTATTTATAAGTGGATGACTGGACATAAATCTGGCATCCATCA
This sequence comes from Parambassis ranga, assembly GCF_900634625.1. Classification (NCBI taxonomy): domain Eukaryota; kingdom Metazoa; phylum Chordata; class Actinopteri; family Ambassidae; genus Parambassis; species Parambassis ranga. The sequence continues at coordinate 10,045,070 of NC_041028.1, read as the reverse complement.
TCGCACCACTAATGCCATTTGGTGTGTTTAAACACTGCCTGTACCCCCTGTACAACAATAACTGAGGTCTGTTTACAATATGAGGTCTCTGATTCAGTTTGGCTGCTGCACACTGAAACCAAATACATTCCCAATGAGAACCACAGGAGGAGTGAGTAATGTCATTCAATTTACCCATGTTCATCTTGGATGTAATGTTTTAGAATGATACATACACACTTGAAAAAAAAAACAAACAAAAAAAATTGAAAATGAAAAAAAACAAGCAAAAAAGTCAAAAAAGAAAACACAAAAAACATATATATGTACAGTGCAGGCTATGATGTAAATGGCACAATCGCTGAAAAAGAACAAACTTTTTGAGAGAAACTATAAATATTGTATTATATTATTTTATTTTATCGGCATGCTTTGTTGTGTTTTTTGTAAATACGGAATTTTAAAAATGTTACTACTAATAATCAAAAAATGAATAATAACAATAATATAGAATGGCTTCCAGCTATGCCCTTTGTCACATTTGTTACCTTTTGGATTTTTTGAGACACTTTTCACTTTGTTGACGGAAATTGAATGAAATATAGATATTATATAATACAAAAGATATATACATGTATACATAAATGTTTATATGTATATACATAAAACAGAAGAACACTGTTTGTCACATTTGATTTATGTGCAACACTTTCAGTGGATGTCTAAAACTGGTTGTTTCCAGCACCCTTCTATGTTGGGGAATAGCTCATGTGTGCGATGTTCCTGGATGTAGCCTGATCATGATGAAAAAGGATAATGTTACCAGCACATTTCTCACTTAACTATCATATCACTCTCACCTTCAGAGTATACAAGACACACAAACACACAAAGGTGACTCTCCTCACTGCCCACCAACTTTACCGGTGATCTCTTCCTGAAGGACGTCAGCTGGTGTGACTGACTGCCTCATGCACCCTGAGATGGTTTCCTGTCCCGGGGACTGCTTTTGTTTTGTTTTTTTTTTCTCCTCCCCTCATGCCCACACATCAGTGCCATTACAGCTCGACACACACACACACACACACACACACATACATGTCATGTACTTGCTTCTCATCCTCACATTTCTTTTGTTTAAATGGTTTGTTCCACTCAATGGCATGTGCCTTTTTTCTGCTTTTTCTGTGAATTTGGATGTCAATGCCACACTGATTTCAAAAGAAGAAGAAGAAGAAACAAACAACAACAACAAAACGTCTTTCCAAACCTTGGAGGGTGGGAGTTTGGGGGTGAGCACAACATTAATCAGGGATGTCGAGTCTGAAATACTGCCGGAGGATCATCCAGACACCCCACTTCATCTTAATATTCAACAGTGTGTGATGTTAACAGAAAAACAGCTAACTCAAAAAAATGTCCTGTTCTTAGTGCTATGTGTGTCACCCACTTGGCTTGTGAAAAAGCAGCTTGCCTTCTATATTTTATTTCTTCTATATTTATGTTTCCATCTGAAATTTATTTTTGTATCAATATTTGATTATAGGACTCATTTTTTTTAGCATGGTTTATTATGGGCGTTTTTTTCTTTTTTGCTGAAAAAAAAAATTGAAAAAAAAAGTGCTTTTCAAACTGTTGTTATCATTTGACACCGTGATAAAAAGAGGATATACAGTACAATATGATGGTGTGTTGCACAACCACTTGGACTCTTGGTAAGAATATATGAAAGATTGTCTTCATTTGAGCACGAACCTTTTTATTACCAATAAAGCAGCCTTCCAGTTATGCCTTGTGTGTTGTCTTGTCTTGTTTTTTAAGACATTTATTGCTCTTTGAAAGACAATTTAGGTTCTTGCTTCCCATCCTTCAAGCTTCCTTCTCACTCACGGGGTCCACTTTAAGTAATGGTCACCATTTTGTGTGCATTACTTTACTTTTGTGGTGGTGTATATGATTACAAAACATCCTGTGAAATGGAGCAGAGTGGTAACAGGGTTGTGAAAGGCGAGCCTTTGAAATGTAATGGACTTATTGAATTTGTTAAGAGCTCTGTGTCAACATCCCCCCTCGCAGGCAGGAGATGGACTATAGCCCTTTATTATGCAGTCCATCTGGACTGGGATGCTCTCATGTGTGGTCCAGCATAAAGTAAATAGCCCAAAGGTGTGGTATTACCGTCACCACGCCATCGCCTTAAACATCATGTGAACAGGGCTGAGATTGTTGGCAGATATTGATCTGGTTGTGCTTTTCCATTTGATTAGGAAAAGAAAGACAGGAAGGAGGGGAAGAAATACTTTTTGGAGTGGGTGGGATTGTATGTAAATGATGCATTGAGCTGGCTCTGAATAGATGGTAAATTCTCCCAGGAATACCTCCCCTTTCCTTTTTTTGTCACAATAAAAATGTTTTCCAGGCGTCTCTCTCTTCCTTACATAGACTCTCTGACTCTCAGGACACCCCTCCTCCTCGATATTCCACCAACTCCCTGGATTTAAAACAAAAACATTTTGAAATGTATGTATTTTTAAGTATCCCTTATCCATGTAGGCAACCTACAGAACCTGCTCCTTATTGAGTATCGATCCTCCCTCCCTCTCCCCCTGTCCTAAAGGATGCACTACCAGGATGGATGTGTGAAATTGCAGTAAGGCGGAGAGAAGTATAGAGAGAGGGGGGAGTCAGAAAGGGAGGAGGGAGGTAAGGGAAAGAGAAAGGGGTGGGAGGTGGTGTGGAGCACTGCAGTGCAGATAAATTAATGCAGCAGTCGAGGCTGAGTCAGCAGCACACTCCCAGTTTGGCCCAGTGCCTCCATGAGCTGGTGTCCATGCACGGCTGCCTGGGACCCCAGGTCCCCCCCTCGCGCGCACAAACACGCACACCAAAATAAGGACACGTCGTCCTAAAACTTGTCTCGTTGACGACGTCAGAGAGCAGCGAAGCACCGACGGCGCGTCGCTGCGCGCTATGCAGAGGAGCTGTCCTTGGTGCTGGAGGTGGTGCCGGGTGGACGGACATCCTCTGTCCGGCTCTCAGGCTTTCAGGGCTGGAGCTGGATCTGAGGAGAGCAGCGCCTGGTAGCAGAGAGCTAAACCCGACAAATATATATATATATATATATATATATGTCTGTATAAATATGTGTGTGTGTGTGTTCAGGGTGCGGAGGAGCTCGACCTAATTCGTGGAGAGCCACACCTACACTCCCCCTCCCCGCCCCGCTTCTCCTCCTTTGCTCACTTTCCTCTCACATCCCTCCCACTGAAGCATGCTGCCACATATCATGTGCTTCCTCTGAGGGCTCACCGAAAGCGGCTAAATATAAACACGTCACACTACCTGTGCCACGATTAGCATTTAAAAGCCAACACGTGATTGCATTTCACACTCAGTCTTATACTTATACAAACTGTGCACCGTCCACTGCGATGCAATGTCTGCGTTGCACGACTGTTTATTTCACTGGCGCTCTTCCTCTGTCCCATTTTCTGCAGTCCTGCTGCAACATGTCAGTAAGTGCGAATAACCAGCAGTAAAAGGGGGTTTTCCCACTATCTGATCCCATTTCAACCCTTGACTGAGATCAGAGGGTTGTGTTTGTGCTCTGCTGGTGTTCCCTCCCTCCCTCCCCTGGTCTTCTTCTCTCCCTAGAGTGTCAGACTGAGGAGGGGGGTAGCAGGGAGTCCAAAGAGGGAGCTCTCCATTATGGCAATGGCCAGAAGCCAAGAGCCCCCACCACAGCTGCACCCTCATACAATTCACATTTCTCAATGAGATGCAGACCCCCCCCCCCCCCCACACACACACACACACACTCCCTCCCTCTGCATTTTCCAGTCCATGTCCAACACACACACACCCAAAAACCTACACCTCACTCAGTTTCTCTCCACCATCCAAAAACCCACTAAACATTATAACCACGTCCTCTGCCTGTGTCGTTGCATAACCTTATTGTGCAACAATGTAAATGTGTGTGAACAGAGCTGTGTACAGTAAGAGGAAACTAAACTGATGATTTCACACCCAAACATTGTCTTTTCTGATTCCCCAAAATCTGCCTCTGCTGAGCATCCGCTGCCTTTTTGTTTATAGTGCAGCAGCGCCCACATGTGGTCAGCACCGTGCACTGTTTATACCAACCACCACATTTTATATAATTTACATTTATTAATATCAGCCAACAATGTCAAAACACAACACTGCAGCTTTGGAGGATTTTATTCTAAAAACTTAAATCATATGAAAATACATAGTCTGTGCAGCACAATGTCAAAGACAGACAGACAAACTCACAGATTTCAGAAGACCACAACATTTTAAATGTTTCTTTTTCTGTGTGCACCTTTGCTTTAGTCATACAGCAGAGGAAAATATGTATAGACTGGATGTTTGTGCAGTTTCAATGACAATTTACAGTAAGGGAGCACCAAATATATTTAGGTAATACATGACTGTAAGACATACAGAGTGTATGAATTACTGTTCCTCACCATTAACAAGTGATCGTGTCTCTATTATTTGATGTGATTAACTTACACATAAGGCATGTTCATTCACTGTTATGTTAAATATATGAACTGATATGCTGCTAAATTAAAAAAAAATTACCTGTTAATATAACTTTACTAATGTTCACATATGCACATCACAAAAGAAGAAGAATTAAGGACAGGAGAGTTTCTGTCAGAAATGATGAATGATTACATTCTCTCTCTACAAATGTAATTACTGTTAATATGTTCATTTAACTACAGGAGAGACTTAATTCTGTCTGAAATGAGGTGGAAAAATATGAGCATTAATCAGCATTATTGGCACATATATCACAAATGACATGCAGTCATAATACTTTCATCATTTGGTAATGGTGAGCAAAAGTAATTCATGCTAAATACTGCAATAATGAATGTATGGTATTGTATGGTAATGTATTAGTTAATATAAATAAATAAATACTTCAGCATATGATTTTGTTCTTACTTAAAGTGTTTTCATTTTTCTAAAATTAAACAATACGCTTTCAGAGAAATTAATCCAAAAAAGAAATAAAAATCTGCCTTTTTAAAAATAAAAATAACATCTCAATTAATTTTATTCACTTTGTTTATTAAAAACAAAATACAAATGTACATTTTATCTGAGAGTAAGTTACGATAATTGACGTAAAGCAGCGACAAGCATGTGGCATCTTACATTTCTGCCACCATTTGGAGGAGGTCTGCATGGCATCTGTAAGATACAAATAAAAACACTGAAAGATGCATCCTAGAACTGATTTACAGCCGGTTCATGTGCAGCACTGTCATTCAGCGTTGGTGTTAACATCACTTTTCAGCTCACCTTGCTCTTCTGGTGCTGGTCAGCCACTCCACAAAATCTTTAGCCTTCATCTTATCAAATTGATTTGTTAAGTCACTGGTGAAAGTTCCATCTGAATGTCTTTTAAAGTTTCGGATGATGTTTTGTCCTTTTTCCATCAGATATGATCGCCACCTGAGAGAAGCAGCGTCATATTTTTTGGCAATTTAAGTGCAAAACATCAGGTCAGATATTTCATGCATGTTTCATGTGCTCTATTCTGGTGAAACCAAACATGCAAGTAGAATGAGACCTTAAATACCTTGACACATACTTTGTTGGTCTAGTCTTATCCACAACCATCTCTTCAGTACTTGGACAGAGAAAAAGAAGCAGCATACACCACACCAGCATGTTCATTGTCAAAACACCTAACCAACACAAGAAGATAAACACTGATTATCCCTAAAAGTATGCACAGTAACATTTTATATTAAGAGCAGACTCACCTCTGGGAAACTTAACACGCCTCCAGTGAAGTGCTGTACCTGCTGCACATGCAGTGTGTTATTGATGAAGCCACGGAGGAACCCTCTTACACTGTGAAACAACACCTTGAAGATACACCGGGGGGTGGACTAAACTGCGAGTACTGATTATCTCTGTCACTTTATAAAGACAGCAGGTGTCCCAGTGTGACATATAGGTCACCTCCCACAGCCTGATGACCCTCTTCCTCATTACTGTGGAGTGGATCATGGCTGATCTGAACTACAAAGGTGAGCAGACTCCACGCAGGTCAATGGTCAGTGCCACGTCTCACTAACTCAGACAGTAGCAGGTGTAAAGAAATGTTGTTCTGGTGTCTGACGTCAGCAGGATGACTGTGAAACTGTATTGCTCACTTTCCTAATATCTGAAATCTAGATGTACGTTAGTAGTGTTCCAGGTATGCTTTTAGTCCTTTCTTTGCCTTAAAGTGAACATTTAATGACAACATCACCTAAAATATTCAATGGTGGACATCTGTCTTAACAATACATGAATTAATAACAGTCACTGTATTGTTGTGTCAACAACAATTTTGCTGTGATTTCACTGACTTGAGAGCTGCTGACAGAAGCTATGGCCCTCTGACGCCATCACTCACGTCACCAGCATGTCACGTGTGGGCCTGTGAGTCAAGTTTGAGATCAATTTCTTCCTAACGCCTTTTTCATCGTTTCATACAGGTGAAACCGCAAACCAGGACCCGTGCGCCTATTGATCATCATTAAGTAATTTATGACTCTAATCAACGAACATTTAAAATCGGTAGCCACCAAACATTTAGCTTAAATGTTGTTAGCTAAGGTTAGCCACAGCTTTAGCTAGCGCGTTAGCTAAGCAGAGTAGAAAGGCCTCGCAGTAGTTCTTTGTAAATAAAAAAAAATACTGTTTAGACAAAGTAATATGCTCTGGCTCAAATATAATGAGCTTACAGACCATGTTTGCAACTTTCCTCTTTGAAATGTTTAAAGGTGTAAATGTTTAGTGCGCTTGAAAACTTCCGGGCAGGTTTAAAAATGTTCTCGATTAATTGCAAATACACAGATAGGTGTGATATGCGTGTTACAGTTTTTTTTAAGTTTAAATCTTCAAATGTCACCAACGTGGAAGAACAGCAGCTCAAAGCAGTGCGACAAGTTTCAGACCGCCCGTCACTCAAACCCGACCCACCGTAAACAAGAGGTAGGAACCAAAGTTAGTGAAAACAAAGTGACCTACACACACTACTGAAATGCTACACTCATAAATGTAAATTAATCACACACATTCATTATATGGTTGACTTAGTATTAGATGTTTTAGAAAACATGTATGTATGTATACTGTTCTGTTTCTTTTCTGTGTTTTCTGTATGATGTGCAAAGATAGTAAACTATTTACTTTGTATTTTTAGAGGCTAAGAATTTGACTCTCTTGACTCTGAAGCTCGGACGACAATGAAAGGCTGTTGTGAAAGTCTTCTTGAAAATAGGCAACCATGAGCAGGTCAGCACAGTGCACAACTATTCTTGTCCAAGTTGTAAGAGCTTTAGTCAACCCCAGTCCTTCAGGCTCTGAGTTTTTATTAATCTTTCAGCTCAGTTGGTTTTCAGAAGAAAGATTTTTTTTTTTAAATCCAAAACAACTTTTAAAGTTCTATGTCTTGTGAAGTGAGAGGCACATCAATTGTTCAAACTGTCAATACACTAAGAGGTGTTTCTGTTTGGTTAAAAAACAAAGACTGAAAGCCATATACAACGTTTTATCTTTATCCTTTTAATTTTGTCACTTAACTGCTTTGTTTTAATTGTGGATGTGATTTTCTAAATTATTTTGCTTCACTTTGCTGCACTTCTTGGCATGGCCACTAGGTGTCAGACTTAACTTCTGCATTTAGGGCCTAAGGCATGAGGGTGAGGTCTAACCTCTGTTGTGGCACAGTGAACTCTGGAGTTTCTTAACCTTTTTTGGACTGGTTTTTAGGTTTCAAATTAACCCCTCAAAGTAGCCCCTCTTTTAAAAACCTGTCAGTTCTTCTTTCCTCATGCTGGCTGCAGGTTGTAGTTTTTTGTAAACCTGCAGCCAGCATGAGGAAACTGTGTGGATTTGTGAAGGAGTAGCAGAGTTCAAACCTTGGTTGAAATTTGTATTTGTAGACAGACATGTGAGATAAAGGCACTTATTTGCCAAGCTAATATTGGATCCTTCTGATCTGAAGGTATCGTGCTAGATTAGTGCAGTACTATAGAATTTATAAAGATGATATTTGAGTCTTTGAGAATTTCACACACACACACACACACACATCCCACTCACTCTCACTGTCTTTGCTGGCTGTTTGTTGGCATTATTCCTGAGGGAGGGGGTATAAATGTTTGATTCTATATTCAATATATTTATTATCACTAAGAGAAGATGGAGAGTTCAGTGCCGGGATCATGTAGCTAAGGGTCATGCTTACAGGGCCTGCAATGCTGTTCTCTCAGCTGCTGCTTAATAACATGGTGCTGATTGGTACATTAATATTGCATTGATCTGCTCCTTCTCTTACACAGGGGCACTTCTTTACAAAGGTTCATGTAATAGTATGGTATGGGGGAGGTCTTTAGTGCAGCAACTAAGTTTCACCATTAATTTTATTGTTGTTTTCTTTGTTCTTTTTTTGATTTATCTTTTTTTTTCTGGATTGGTTTTTACTGCATCTCTATTTTGATCTTTTAGGTCCCATTATTAAAGCATATAGAGCACATCAGCAATGTGCATGTTACATAAAGTATAAGACTGGGATAGGCTACATTGAAGGAAAAAAAACTCCCACGCTATGCTTCTACATAGATTGTGCATCACTTGTGGTTTGAGGCCAGTGTGTGTGTGAATCACAGCGGATGCTACACATTAGACAGTTTATCTGTAACAACAAACACCTTTCCAGGAAAGGTAAAACACGTCTTTGAAACACCACAGGAGACAAAACAATGAGAGTATCACCTATAAACATGACTGAGAGCAGGGGTTTAACCAGACATTTTCCCTTCAATTTATTTGGGCTGTTAATGACAGGCTATCAGATTCCTATCTCCCTTTCCTGCTCTTTCCCCTCCTCTGCTCCCTGCTGTAGCCTGGAGGACTGTTTTGGTGAGCATCTGGAGGCAGGCTGTTGAATAGGCTTCTTTCTTGCAGGGCCTTGTGCTCCAGCGAGCATACTCAGGGCATGGATGCTTGGCCATAGTCCGTAGAAGAGGCAGAGCTGGTAGTGGGGGCGGGGAGGAGGGAGAAACAAAAGAAAGCCTGCCAAAAAAAAAAACACAGCAGCTCACGATAGTTGTGAATTTTACCTCTGTGGATTATTTGTTTCCATGTAGATAAAACATGGTTCCTGGAACATCTCTTTCATTTCCCTGTAAATTAAAATGGAAGAAAAAACTCAGACTTTGAGACCTTCAGAGGAGGTTTCTGGTGAAACATAGTCTTTCTGTGTTATTTAGATAGATGCTAATCACTGGAAAAAGTTCTGCAGCATTGACTTTTTGTCACAGGGGGAATACAAGGTGGGGTGGTGTAGCAGTCAGTCTAGTAGCTGCAGTTGTGGAGCAGCTGCGGAAGTCTATTTTCTATTTTGGAGGATGCTTGTTGACAACTGGTCTCAAACCTCATCCACCAAGTGATTGCCTCTCACCCCTTCTTAGCCTCATGATTCTTTCCTTGGGGCAAAGACAGAGGGCAGTTTTACAGCAGTTAAAATGTTTATAGGATTTACTGCAAGATCGTGTGCATTAGGAGAAAGAAAAGTAATTTATTGATCCTTCATGTTTATACTTGAAGATTTCAAAAATGCTGCCCTGCCATGTCAATAGCAGGGATAGATTTACTGAGAAATAGCTCATTCTGTGTCGTTTATTCTATCGCACCAAAAATATTACGTAATCTTTTCTGTGTGTTGAAAGTAAAATCCTCTCCTCCTCTAAGTGTGTTGACAAAATGTAATTGCAATAACTTGTCCAGATTTGCTTTGAAGACTTCCCTATTGATTATGTGGCTGTGTATCTGGGACTGCTTGTTTCCTTGCTCTTTGCTAATTCAGATGTTGGATCAATGTGTTTGTGTCTGTGTAGGGAAGCTGTGGCTCGGGCCAGAGCTGGGCTGTAAAAGGTAATGGGATTGTAAGTGTCTGGCAGAGAGGAGTGGTAATGAAATGAGGGGCTGTCGGAGCAAGAGATTTTAACTGACAGCCACCCAGATAAGAGGACACACACTCTCTAGAATACTGTTTTTCACACATGTGAGAATGAGTGCATATTGTTGTTGTGTTGGGGCCTAGGAGAGGACAGTGGTTAGGGCCTCACTGCTCCTGCTTTCACACTGACAAGATCATAGAGTTAGTGTTTGCTAACTAGCATTAGCTCCATGGGTTTATAACCCTGCAATAGTAATAGATGGAAACTTCAGGATGACAGCATAACTGGCAGCATGTTTCGGCAGCGAAGGCGTGACCAGTTCCTGCATTTCCTACACTGCTGATAGTTCTTATCTCTGAAGGCAGAGAAATAGGGTAATGCTGTCCCTGCAGCTGTCAAAACACCCATTCTCCCTCTGTTTACTTGATGCATGTTCCTGGGTGATAGCGCTCGGCTAAGCTCTAAGAAAGAGGTTATAGGCTGTTATAAAACAACTTGTATTAGACTCTTGTAGGAGGTAGTCACCATTTGGGTTATCTAAACTAAACGCACAAAGAAGCATTTCATCTTGTTGTTGTTATATCATATTCCTGCCAAATCCTTGCGGTGAGTGAATTCTGTGAATCGCCCTCATTCTGTCCATGCTTTGAAATCATCATATCAGTGTATAAGCCCTATATGTATCCCATTGTGATTTGGTTTGGAGAGCAGAAATGGCAGATTAGTCTTAAATCCGCCCAAGTAGATTATCCACTCATCTCTAAAGCTCATGCATTGAGGGTTCCTCATAATTGCCGTTTGCGGTTTAGAGGGCAGAAGTGCCCAGCTTACCCACGGTCAGGACAACAGGACCGATCTGCTTCCACAATGCCATCCATGTCCGCTTATTAAAAGTGCGGTTGACCCCGGTTTTTCCCCAGTGTGCCTCTTCCCATTGTATTCTATCTGACTGATGTTGACTGGGGGTCACCTAAGCCCATGCAGCGGATCACGGCACAGTGTGCAGGGGGCTAAATGTTTACATGCATTCATTTGACTTTACTCAGGGGTCTGCTGGTCCAATCCGGGGTCGCCCGTGATCGGACAGACTAGGCCATATGTTATCCTTTTCCCCACCACTGGACTGAGGGTCAGACCACCAGGTTATGGAGGCTAGTTAGGAAGAATAAATACTCTGTGTGGGTGGATCCTAACCTTGTGTTTTGGCTTTGAGCTTTCAGCTGTGACGCTAGACATGCCTCTTATCACGAGTGGATTGAGGAACTTGTATGACACTAATGTTTCTTTTCTGATGACTGTAACCTCTCAGGCATGACCATATAATAAGTTCAGTGTTTTGGGCTTGCTTAAGCCAACTGACAGTAAAGAATGGAGATGAATGAATGGTAAAAACTGAAGCTTAAAGAGAACAATACAAAGTGCTCCAGGGATAAAAAAAAAAAAAAAAAAAAAAAAAAAAAAAAAGTTTGAGAAGGGAACAACAGGACTGACACAAACAGCCATTAGGGGAGAGGTTAAAAGCCATTAGATTATCCAACTGAAATCACTGCAGCTAGCATAAAAATATTAACCACATAAATAAATGTATTGAAGGGATTTGACCATCAGACAAGCACTTCTGCTAAACATCTTATGCTTCTGTAGCTTTCATTGACTGACAGTGAATGAAAGTGTTGTGGCTGAGAGATGATTTCATTTTTGAAAAGAACTTTTTTTGTAGTAAATTAAAAAAAAAAGCTTTTTTGACTCTGGACAGTAGGCTACATAGAAACATTCTGTAACATCCAGTTTTTGTATCTATAGGAAATACAAAAACATTTAACATGGGTCAGCTGAATTTGCAGGAGCGAACAGTGAAGTGCGCACAACACCTGGGAAAACATGCTAATTTTAACCCATTTCATCAAATCTGTGAAAAGATTTGTGCTATAACCTCAGGTTATAGTTGAAAACACACATTTCAAATAACTGCATAGGCTCTAATATCAGTGTAAAGATGGCACGACTTTAAGCCGCTGCTTCTTCTACCCATCGGCTTAACAGCAGAGCATATCGCAGTAATTGCAGTATATTGCCCAGAAATATTGTTCCTCTCTGTGTTGTTTCATGGTAATGTTGCACTCAAATATGCAGAAGATGCAAAAGAAGATTGTGTGCATTAGTATTGTCAATAACAGTCTGGAAGTGTGTGACAGCATTAGTGGAGTTGGTGGTTTTGTGCTGATGCATTGCTTAGTTTGGGGTCAGGGCTCTGGACAGTATGCCAGAGAGTTGCCCGGTGTTATAGCAGCTGCCTCGCCTCAGAGCTGATTTAACCGCCAGGCATTGATCCACCTTGTAAACATTCATTGCTTTCAAACTAATTTTCCACTCTGTTTAGAGATCTCTCTCTCTCTCATACTTATCCATTGGTATGCAAGCATGTGCATGTGGTGTGTGTGTTTGAATTGAATGTTAACAGGCAGGCGGGGGTGGGGTAACTGATTGGAGTCATAGTAAACGAGTGTTGGTAGAATGTGTTTGAGACCGAGAGAAGAATAGCAGAATAAAGAAGAATAGAGAGCAGACAGTGAGGTAGTAAGACACAGAAATGAAGAATTGTCTGCTACTTCTCTCACCCATTAACCAGACAGGGCCATTGTTGCACTCACTTCCCACTGGCACACTGTTGCTGTGACTGACAGCCCGACAAGTCGCCTCTGTAGGTCTGCCACATGGTGGGCTGATGAATGGGGAATGCAAAACGTCACTGCTTTGTAAAAACAGCTTACCTCAACTCTTTATGTTGCGAAAAGCTTTCACCTGCACTTCACTTAACATTTACTTTAGTAATTGCTTTTGCTTCACAGCCCTCAGGCTAAAATAGAATGTGTGTTGTTTTTATGCCATTCAGATGATTACAAATGTAATTGATCTTATGTTTATTGATTTTTAAGTTGGTGAATGTCAGATTTTGTGTTCTGGGTGACTTACATTGTACTACTGTGTTTTTTTTTTAAGCACGCTTGCACACGCACACACACACACACACACAGAGTGCTTTCTATCTGCTACATGTTTAAACATCTCGAGAAGGTTGGTGCCACAAATAAAAGGCTGGTGGGAACGGCTGCGTCGAGCAAGTAGTATAACTTCTGGCACCCCACTAAGAAACCCTCTTGAGAATAGAAGCCCCATCCTCATGTTAAGCATGTCTGTATGCACCCACCATGTCGGAACAGCTAGGATGGCAGTAGGGAACGCAGGGCGAGAGACGAGGTGTTTTGAACAACTCTCACAGGCGGAGGCCGTCTCATGAAATTCCATAGCTGGAGCAAGAGGCAGAGAGGAGGCTGCTTGGGTAACAATGGCCAGGGACATCTGTCATGCGTGGCTGCACTCCCCTTTGCTTACAATGGGTCCGGGGGACCAGCCAGTGGTGTCTTTCTTTTCTCTCCCCTCCTTTCCGGGGACACTTCTGTCCCTTACAATGGGCCTTTTGTCGCGTCCCCGCTTTTTGCCAACGTTTAACCCTTCAAGCCTGCTCCTTTTTCTGCCACTTCTTTCTGACTCCACTAGAAAACAAAACAGTTGAAACCGCGACTATTCATTCACCTCCCTCTGCTTCTGTTTTTCATTATGACTTTTAACTATGCACTGTGCACTTTGCATGAAAGTGTCAAAACCCTCTTTATATGCTGTGTATGTTTGTGAGAGATTGACAGGGGATGGAAATGACTCCTGCACTCCTCATCCTGGTTTGCATGCAGGAATAAAATGAAAGGCTCACAGTCCAGCGCTCTGCACAGATCTGATTTCAACACGAGTCCATGTGTGGCTTCAACAAAACATGGCAGTAGCCTCTGGCACTTGAGACCCTGTACCAGCTCAATATGGTCCTTAACCTCGGTGGTGTCTTCTTCCAACGACCCCTTTGTGTTTTAGTCAGATAGTGGTGTCTTCAGGAAGCCACTAAGAGGTTGTCATCATACACTTGCTGCCCGTTGATGTGACACAAATCACTTTCTGTGCAATAACTGATTGATTATCAAACCTATGATGATGTTAAGGCTACAGCTTTGTGCTGTGGCTTCAGTGTAATTATACTTGGAGCTGTCTGTTTCTCAGTGTTTTCAACACTCATCAGCCTGATGTAAATTGCAAATTGATTTTTTCCCTAGCCTCTCATTCTTAAGGACTTAAGGGGTTCAAGCTGGTCTGCAATTGATTGGTCAGATTGCAATTTATTATTGCTGTCAGCAACAAGACTTTTCAAGGGGAAACTTGGCAGTCAGTTGGGTGGTGGCGTGCCAGTTTGACAAAGCAAAAATCAGCTGTGTATGAAGCATAGACTTTAAATAAAGATGTATGACCCCATGTGTTGTTACCCACAGGTTTCCATGAGAGCCGTATTAGAGCTCATTGTGGAAGGTTTCCCAAGTTAATTCAAATATGGGCAAAGTGGAGGAGTGTGTGTGGAGCTTAGATGGGTGGGCAGTCGCCTAAACAGTCATTCAGCTGGTCCTCTGTGATGCACCAACATACAGATACTGGAAATAAAATGATAAAAAGCTTTTTCAAAATTGACGAAGTTACCTGTTAATAATGATGATGATAATAATAATAATAAGTTCCTTATAGTTTTATAAATGGAGATGACTTAAGGGGCAGCTTTCAAAGAGGCCTTGGCGTCATTTCTCATTTGCTTAATTTAAAGTCTGTCACATTCACAAAATCCTATAGCATCATTTTATTTACTGTAACCTAACATGTTTTGAGCTACTTTTTTGAGCTTTAAAGGTCGTAAAGTTAGGGTGAATTGTATAGCTGTGCTGATTCCTGTGGACTTTAGATTTATGGTTTTCCAGTGCTTGTGATTCCATTCCCATGCTACACCCTGCTCCATAATGGACTGCCTGGCAAGCTGGACTGCTGCGTCCTGTCCTGGCAGCTAATTGCTGCCAGCTGCTGAGAGGTTGAGGAACAAAGGGCTGTTTGAAAACGTGATCTGTTGATTAGAGAAGCTGTCCACCCTCCTTTAATGGGATGTGCATCACATGAGATGTGGCATCTGTGTACAGCACTGCCTGGTTCTCACACATGTCCCCGGGGCCCAGTGCACTGTAACAACACCAGTCCATCTGTGCTTTGTGAGTGGACAGCCAGAGATTGAGCAACAGGACAGAGTGTGCATGAGTAAGGTGAAAGATGTGTAGGCCATTTCACATGATTGGAGAGAGAAAGGAAGGCGTGTTTAAATGTTTATTAGTGTCATGACCCCTGCCTTGAAAATTTTGCAGTCATTTAGAGGTATAATGCTTTAATTTTAGCAAGACCTGAAAAAACAGCTACATATATTTGAGGCCATTTTATCTGTGTTTTCAATCTTTTCACTGCACATACCTTTGTAACTAGCTCAAAGAGGAGGAGGAGGGGTTTTAGGAAGCAAATGTTTCATGTGAGTGGCTGAGTCACTTGTTGGAGATAACATTCTTGTCTTTTCCCTGTCAGCATAAATATTTAAGTAAACCTGTCAGTAGTGCTCTCTCACTCCCCGTCCTCTCTCAGAGGAAGGAGGGACAAAAAAAGAGAGAAAGGGGAGAAAGACTAAGAAGGGAAGATAAAGGGTCCTGAATGATGGTTGTCTGTCAGCAGGGCTGTACTCTGTGGCTATAACCAGGACCACTCACATGCCGACAGGTCCTGTGTGTGTCTAACACCTCTCAGTGCTGTCTAGCTGATCGAACGGCCCTCCAGGCGTCCTGTTATGACAGCTCACTCTCCGCCTTGAGAGACCTCATCTGGGGCGTGTTCTGACAGGGCAGCCGCTTGGAATAGCTCTGATGAGAGGCAAGTGCAGACCTCTATCATACTGCTGCTCCTCCCTGTCACTCTCGCTTTGCTTTGTTTCTGTGTGAGCATGCAGGTCTTTTGTTTGTTGGTATTTGTCTCACTACATGTGAACAAATGCTCTAGTATAGCAGTAATAAAAACTGGTTTCAGGGAGGAACAAAAATATAGATGCATACTGCAATTATATTTTAATTACCAGACTGGACTGGAGTTGAAGCAGTGGAGTGAGAATAGAATTGGGAGGATCTGACAGTGTTTAAAATTGAAGTTTACCAGAACACTTATTATTATGTGCCTATTAATTTTTCATTCTGCATTGGATTGTCTCTCTGCTTTGTGTTTTTACCTGAGACTGGAACTCTGTTATAAATCTGCATGACACCTGACAAGTTACGACACAGGTTCAATTTAGTGTGTACACTTCTGTATGTTTACACCTTCTGTTATGACGGGGTTATTGTCATGACTTGTTGTGCAGCCAGCCATTCAATTTCCATGTCTTGCATAGTGACAGGATTTGTTATTTCTCTCCTTTTTGAGGTTGGATGAATTTTTTATTTATCCTGCAACAACCTTGACTGAATTTATTTAAATGTATCGATCACACATAAAAAATAAATTGTATTTGTTTTTGTTCCAAATTTTAGTTTATTTTTATGCATGTCTGTCAAAAACATCTAAGAATTCTCTGTGACTGATCACTAATTGACGGCACTGGGTGTGGTATCTTTCTCGAGAAGGTGTTGTTGTTGTTACTCTTAAACAGCCTTGAGGTACTGTGTTAATGTAAACAGCCAACAGCCTTACTGTACAGAGCTGCATTTCTGCCAGCACAAAATGCGCCATATGTATCTAGCAGTGTCTGCTGCTAACCCTGCTTTTATTCTGCTGAGGTTTTGTATGTTTTGTGATATTTTATAGGTAGCAGAGGCCTTTCTTTTTTGTGGTACTGATTTGACAGCACTCAAAAAACTCTTCAACTTTTTAAAATGCATTTGAATAATAAATGCAATAATCTTGCTACAAGTACTAAGTTCTTTGAAAAATAGCAGCTTCTATTTTTTATTTATTTCTTGTATTAATTGATACATATAGTATGTTTGCATAAATTATTGATGAGAATGTGAGATGCATATTCGAACAATGCTGCCATCCTGTAACTGCAAGGTGAAAAAAATAATACAGAAAATGGAATAAACTCCTACCTCTACAGGATGAGTACTGATTGACATTGTGAAGGTGAGATAAGGAGATCAGAGCAGTAAAAATGTCATTGACAGAGCTCTGGCCTAGCCATAGTTAACAGATCAACCAGCACCATCTGTGACAACCCTAGAAGCAATTATCCCATATCACATCCCGGCGGGCCACCTTTATTAAAACCTGCTCACAACACCTGACATTAACCCACACTCACATCTCCTGTCTGCCGGCCCTGATTCTTTTTTTCTTTTCTTTTTTTTCATGTTTGAGCCAATGGCGTGGGCTGATTCAGGGTCAGCCTTCACCTTGTTCTATGCGTTCAGCCATGCTGCTGCAGCCAGTGGCCTGCTCTACAATCATAGCTATGGCTGTCATAAAATGTCCAATAGCTTAAATGACTATAAGCCATGTTATTACAGACAGAGGTGGGGGTGGGGGTGTTTGGCTGTAAAACCAGCATCATGGAATTCTCCCTCAAATGCACCTGAAGGTCAGTCAGTGGTCGGCCATGCTGCTCCAGTTGTGCTGTAATCAGCCCTCAGGAACACCCTAAAATTGATGGTCTTGTTGTTTAGGCTCCAGTGCATGTCTTTATTTAACCTGTTTTACACTGCCAGTTATGTTGAAAAGTAGACTTATTTTTAAAAACTGAAGTGAATAGCTGAGGTCAAGGACTTTGAGAAGACGACACCTATATCTCTGTTATACCTCCTCTTTAGTGAACTGGGATTGTCCTTGGGGTTTATGAGCCTTTCTCCAGCTGGGACAGTTCCAGTTTAGAGACTGTGAATACTCCATTACACTGGCTTTATTTAATTGCATTATTAAACTTAATATTATGCTGTCTCTCAGTCTGTTGTGGAAGCTGGATCGGTGGACAGCTGAGCTTCCCTGGCCGCTTGGTTTCTACAAACCAAGTGAAACTACATGATTAGGTGGCAGCAAAGAAAAGTAGCAGAATGTGCTTTGAAGGTCAAGCCACTTCTGATTCTATGTTAAAGGCAAAGCATTTCCTTTATGAAATGTACCATGAACACAAGATGTAAAACACCTTCTATCTTTTGAAATGCACATTTTCATTTCTTTAACATGTTTCATTTGAAATTTACTTTCGAAGCAGAGGAAAATACTGTTTAATAGAAAGACAGCTGCGTGTGAATGCCACTCTGTGTGTGCTGTGCCTTCATGTTAGAAAATGAACAGACCTTCAAAGTGCGGAGGGCCACATTGACAGCATGCACACTTGAGATGTTGTGAGGTTGAAAGGTAGTGAAAAGCCAGTGATGAAGAGCAGAGCTGCCACGGCTCACTGAGAACAAGAGGTGAATAGGGACATGGAATTCAGTCCAGGATCGTGCGCAAGACTTGATTGTGTGAAATGTTTTTCACTCAATGCTGGACAATGCTCAAGGCTGTCCTCTTCATTTGGACTGTCCTTGTGGTGTGAGCTGTAGCCAGTGAAAGGTGCATCAATTTAATCCTGCTTTATACTGCAGGCTTAAATGTAAACGGTGTCAGCAGACTCTTTCCTTCACTCCACAAATGACAAATGCAAAACCTCCTACTCCACTTTGTTTTGCAGTGGAAAGCAGGCATAGCATAAATGAGTTGAATATGGGGTAAACTGCCTGTCTCTCTGTGTACATGTTCTTTTCTCTTTGTGGGGGCCATTAAGCTATCAAAGATGGTGCCTGTGAAGAAATGAAACATTGTCCAGAGAGCTTGGAGAATTCCTCTGAGCTGGGGGAGGATAGGGAGAAGGGTTGTGTGTGTGCGTGTACGGGGGGATTAGAGAAGGTTTGAAGGTGGAGGAGAGGGTAGACGATGATGATGGACAGACACTGGGGAGCCCCACCAGTATCAAAGCAGCAGGAATGTAGAGCAGGCTGGTAGGACCTGGAACGCTCTCCTAACCCTCTGATCTGCTGTGATGTGTGAAGTGGAGGGGTTGAGTTGGAGCTTAGTGCTGCACACAGCACCCGAGATAGAGAGCAGAGACACAGACCTACAGCTGGTTGCCAGATCAGGGGAAAGGTGGATATTTTTTCCAGAGCCCAGTCATCAATACTTTGCTGGGTTGATGTGTTTTGTTATATGAGCATTTGTAATGCTTTGATGAATGCCCTCTTTTTTGTGTTTTTGCAAAAAAGCACAATATGCTTCCAAATGTCAATAAATCTTTTAACCTCCTGGTACCTCCTGCAAAATCCAAATCCCACATCTATTTAGCCAGGGAAAAAACACCCTGTGGTCAATGATATTTTCTATTTAACCTGGTGTGATGATCTATGGGCACTACCGTCTGTGTCTCACTGGTGTCTGGTGCTTAATATGTATGGAGGAATCAGAGCTTTGCTGCTTAATTGACTGGGGCAGCTCTCTGTCCCTGCATGGGGTCATGGGTGGGCTGGAGACTCTGTGCTTCCACACCATTTTATTTCCCACTAATAGACAAAGCCCAGCTCTTTCTTCAAGTGTTCAATTCCAATGAGAGGCACACACTTGGAGTGTATTTCTTTGACCTGACTCATAGCTCTGTGAGCACATGGACAGAGACAGACAGAGGAGTGCAGCGCTGTCTCTGTTTAGCCATTAAAGAGATGCCTAAAGCTTTTACAGTATGAGTCCAATTATGGCTTTACATCCGCTTCTGCTTAAGTCCATTTGCTTTTACTTAATGCCCAAACTATTCCCTGATGCTTTGTTCTTTACTCTAAATACAAATCTCTCTGTCCATCTTTTTTCTCTCTGCCCTTCTGTCTCCAGGCTGAGTGGCTCCTTGCCTTCTCTCTCTCTCTTCACCTCCTGCTGAACATGTAAGCTGCCTCTCACCACTAGCTGCAGGTCATTAACCCACCGGAAATTTTGGCTTTGTTTCTCCTGCTGGTTTTTTCTTTACCTTTGCCTGGAACAAAGGGAAAAACATTCAATAGTTATTGATTTGGAGACATACAACTTTTACTGGAGATCCCATTTAATCACAAAAGCTGATTTATTGTAGGCCCTCTGACAATCCCATTAAATTGCTGTCTAGCTAATCAAGTCAATTCTTTCTCCTCCAGGACTAATCTTTTATAGGGACAGCAGAACAAATCCTGGCAGTAACAGGATTGGCGGGCAACTGGAAGGTTCAGGGCTACCTCACCTTACCGTAAAAAAAAAAAAAAAAAAAAGAAAATATTACAAACTGACGGAAAATATTTACCCTGAGTTTGGGTCTTAAATTACTCTTCAAATCAAACTGATTGAGTGATTCTAGAGAAAGTCATGTTTATTACTTCACTTTGAACATGGTAGTCTTTCATTGTAGAGAACCTGCAGCCAATAAGCTGATATGAAACTGATCTATTCTGTTCTGTGTGTTTGCTGTGCATTTATATGATGCTACGCGTATATCACATAAAGGCCTTTGTATGTGTTCCAGGCAGCTTCTCTTTTGATGTGAATGAGGTGATGACAGACACAGGAGTTCCCCCTTAAGCCTCTTCTAATGAAATTGTTCTAGTAAACCTTTATGCTTTCTCCCTGCTTGTCATGTGTTTTTGTACTTTATGAGTCACTCACCCATTGGGCTCGGGCACATCTACTAAATGAGGTAGAAACCCAAAAGAAATGACGATGGAAGCCTGGAGACACATGACTGAATTTTATGATGTGCTGATAAAATGTTACTAGTTCTTCTCTCATTGGATAACTTCAAGAAAAATACAGCAGAAGATGTTATTGCTTTGTGCGCTTTCTTTCATTTCACCTGCAAGAGTCTTTGTTTTTTCACATGATCCTTACACCCCTTGTTTTGTGGCACACCACATCATCGTGTTGTCATTTTCCTGTGAAAATGTCAGTTAAAACATTTCCATTAGAGCAAAATAATGTTCTTTCAGTCTGTATGTAGTGGAGAGCTGTAATTGCTTATTGTTGCAGTACCTGTAGGAATTCAATACTGTCAATAGAATGCAATTCTGTGTCACTTACTATTAGTCAATTGAGCATGTTCCTTTTGATTGTCACCTGCAGTGAAATGCTAAGTGGGCTGCAGGGTATCCAGCTGCTTTGTATTTTGCTGTTTACCCTTCACTATGATACCTTTCTGTGCCTCGCTGTGTGCAAGAATAACAAAAAAGAGACATCTGTCTCAGCCTGCTTATCTCAGTCCCTCATCAATTTCAAGGTTAGAAGATCACTATCCACTTTTACCCAAACAGTGTTATTACTCCTCTCTGAGTCCATATATACATACAGCAGATTTGCAGCAACGTTTCAGGTAGTTCATATATGGGAGTATGTTGCTGTTCAAGATATATTTAACATTGAAAGATCCCATTTAGATCCAGTCCTGACACACCCTAGACGCACACACACACACGCACACACACACGACAGAGTGCTGCCTCTGCAGGCTGCACCAGAAGTCCAGCTCAGCACCTCTGGACCTCAGTGGTGCGACCATTGATTTGATCTCCTCACTTATTCCCCAATTGACATAGATACACTGTGTCACAGCTCCTTGACAGGATAAATCTTAGTCAGTCTAAACAGGCTTATTGTCAGCAGACATTTTAAGGTTTTTCCTTTGGTGTTTATGGAGATTTTCAGCTCTTAGTTCAATAGCAGCACTGCTTAGCTTTAGATGGCAATTGCTTTTCTCCCTTCCCATTTGCATAATAAGAGTGGGTTCCCACTGGAAAGATCAAGGCAATCTATGGGTGGCCAATGCTGGACTGGTGCCAGGAAGACTCTGTCGATTCCATTAAAGGTGGGGCCAGATGTTTGTCATTACCTTTATTGATAACCACAGGGTCAATACCGTGATTTATTCTGCTGGGATAGAACTAAGCTTTAGTCACAAGTTTCACCAGAGCGTGATCAATAGTACACAATGGACAAGTACAACATGAACCCACCATGAACTGCATCAACAAAGCTACACATCTGTCACAAAGTTTTGTGGTCAGGTGCAGATTGTAGCTGCAGAGAAACTTGAAATGTTGGATGATGCATCCCCATCACTGGATACTGTTTCTGTACTTGGACAAAAAAATACTCTTTGTAATCAAATGTTAAACATTCAGCTATCTCCACATCATCACTTTGTGTCATCAGACAAATCTGTGGCTCAACCTGTGTTAATTTATTTAAAGACTGATGTAATAATTATTTTGTTGTCAGATACACTTGGTTGGTTGTTAGTTGCTATTTTTCTCCCTCACACAGAGCTTTTTGCATTTAAAGTACATTTTGCGTTACATTTTTGTAAGGTTAAACATTAAAGATCACAGCTGCCTGTAAAGTGTTTTTCTGCAGCATTGTGTCCAGAGCTGGACATTCCTCTGGTGGTTGTGGTCTGTAGGAGGAGGGCACCCTCTGAATAGACGCTGAGTTGCCGAACTGGACCAAAATGTAATTACCTCTCGCTCACAATGTCACACCACGGACCTGAGCCTGACAGCAACCTCAAAATGGAACATGCTGGGATTGAATTAACCTCCAGCTGGGACCGGTGCTGTTGTGTGTGTTGGTGTGTGGAGTGAACCACTCCTACACCTTTTCTATTAGTACAATTCAGAGAATATTCTTCAACTCATGCTGTCACACTATTATGCAGCACAGAATCAGTTTTCTAAAATGCTTGGGCAAGCAGCGCTGTTTTGTGGCATTTTGTGACTTTTGGCCCTCAAATCAGCCAACCACAGAAATCCGCTCAGGCCACTGAGTAGTGTCTCACACACTGACACTACATACTTGGCTTTTTGAATGTGAAACCTGGACCTAGATATGCCAAGAATATTTGTGCTTCATAGCCTGCTATGATTAGCTGATAGATTCAGTAGCTGCAGAGCTATTGGAGACAGTCCATCCCTGTGAGTGACAGTAATTTGCTGCTCTCAGTATAAACCTTTTGTCATAGACTTAAACATCTAACAGATTATGTGCAGCCACTTATTGAGATTGATTAATATTTTCATGATGTGATTTATTTGCTGGGGAGTGTACAGTATGCACCGGCTGAATGGCCTAATGTAATGTAATGGGGACTTAAATGAGTCATTAATCTGGCAGACCCAAGGGTAAAGGGACAAGACAACAGGGATCCACTAAACCTGATGTAGGAAGCTGCAGACTTTACAATCATTAAATTAAGTTTTTTTATGTGATTGATTTTTTTTTATTGCAGAGTACTACATCTAATGAAGTCTAATAACATAAATTTCTCTGTTGGCCGAGACTTTTTTTCCTCAAAATGTTCCATCAAAAGCAGTTTATTCATTACACAAGGGCAGAAGCAAACAGAGGCTTTGAAAGATACCAGGTGCTCTGATGGGAAATTGAAAATGGAGATAACACTGAAGGAAAGGGAGGCGAGGTGGTGATATACAATTATCTGCAGGAGGTGTTAGGTATTATAAATGACCCTGTGAGACCAGAGAGCTTGGTCTGAACCAGTGAGCTGTCGGGGGCTTCCTGGCTGTATAATTGAAAATCATTCAGACAGCTGTACAGTTTAACCTTGGTGGACCATGTCTTAGTCACTAATTGATAGGTTGGCATGCATAGCACTTGAAAAGTACAGAGAATGTGGGCAGATATTGAACATATGTGTATCTTTATGGCCGTTGGGCCTTTATAAAAGTGCTTCAGTATGTCTCTGATGTCCTGTCTCCATTTTCATTGAATCTGGTCCACACAGCACATAGCTGGAAGGACAGATGTTTGTAACCTTTATATCTGGGCTGATTTCTGAACATCTCCATGATTGTCTTTATTTTTTTCTTTCCTACAAAGCATTGTTTTCAGTGATGATGTCTGACATAGTTCCGTTTTATGTCATGGAGTGACACAAACCAGCCAGCCTATAGTGAATGAAAGCCAGGAAGTAATAGATCTCTCTGTCCAGTCAGAGCAGAATCCTGTCTCCTCCTTCTGTGCAGAGGGCTGGAGCAGTGTGGTCATCGCTTTCCTCCTGGAACCAGATGCATTATTGATGGATGGCTGATTGGGAACTCAATTACACAGAGATTACTGGGCTGGCAGACACTGGGACACCACTACCCTGTCAGAACTATTGAATTAGAGCAAAGGAAAGGAGGAAAAGTGTCCTTCAGAGACGCCTCTTTTCTCTCTTCAGACCTCCTGGGGATGCCAAACGGCCACAGCCTAGTTCATACTTTGACAGATGACCTTCCCAACAACTGTAGCTTTAGCCAGGTAGCCAGCTGGGCTGCAATGAGTAGGGGTAAGAAGCCTATTATACACTATCGAGTTTAGGGTGGTGTGGTTGTACAATATGCAGCACACACACACACACACACTTGTGTATTCCTCAGTATAATTTGATGTATCAAATGACAGCTGGTCTTCAGTACAGAAGTAGGTGCAATGATGAGAAAGGCTCAGAATGTGAATGTATGTGCATAAATATTGGCATTTCACCAAATCTCATTCATATAACATGGCCCACCTGAATGAGAATTGTGCCTTGCAGGGTCGTATTCTATTACAAGTTTAATGTGAAATCTGGATCGAAGAAGATGAGAAAAGGGAGGCGCGGCATCTGAAATGGAAGCATTCATCTCTCTTTTCTGTTGGTCAGCATATGTGTTCAAAGGAAAGCAAAAAGTGAGGTGAGAAAAGCTGATCTTGAAGAGGAGGAATCATTTCATACCAGAGCACACTGCGAAGCCCATCTCACCCTTAGGTGCAGTAGAACTGCCTATCTTAGGCGTCTGTTTATTGCATTCATCAGTGACAGTATGAAGGACGGATATCATGCGTATGTGGCTCCACATCTCTGCTCCCAGAGCATTTTCTTAGAGGAAACTGGTTTCATTTTTTAAATTCATTTACAGATGAATTTTTTTTCCTGTATCCTGTATTTGTAAGGAAAGCACATGTGATCATGGACAAGGTTTTTTGCTCCCTTAAGTGTCTTCTTCTATTGTTGCTATGTCAGTGTGTCAGTGAAGGGACGACTTTTGAAAGACACTATTGTCCTGGTTCGCGTTGTCAATGGAGACGAGGTCATAGCTGGGATTAGGTGGACAACAGGCAGCTTTCAACAGGCTCCTGCTTTATCCAGGTCTTCTTCAACAGGCTGGACACTTTAGAAAAAGACACCATGGTGAGCCGTGCCCCGCTCTGCTGCCCCTTTTTACCCGAACAGTGGGCACGAGTTAGCCTCTGGAGAAAAGGTTTAATAAGGAGTGGAGAATAGCCATTAGCTCCCTACCAACCTCTGTTGATGGAGAAGAAAATAGAGGGACCAATAGACCAACAAGAACTATTGGAGTCCGTGACAGTCACATCACAGGGAAACTAATTCCCTTCCCTTGAGTTGAGTCTGTCCGCCCACTCCTGGCAGAAAATACTCTGCTGCAATCATTACAAAATTAAATAGCCAAAACTTTACAAGAACTGGAGAGATTCGGTATCAGCTGCCTGTATCACATTTCAATCAGTGATGGTTCCTTCCTTATTCAGAGATGGTTGTTTGCATCCTGTCATCTCTGCTAGGACCTGTGCACTCTGGGATGAGCATTTCTCTTGCACTCTTGCCATTTACAATGCTGTGTGCAAACACAAACAACCATTATTGCATTTGTGAAACTCATATTTCCAGTGTTTCCAGTGTCCTCCTGGTGATGTTGTGTTGTCACTGGATGCACTTGTGTTCTGTCTGCTTTGCATGCAGATGGCAAACATTGATTTTCCTCATGCGGCCCTGCATATATGAATTGTCTTTTCAAAATAAAATCAATTTCAGTCAATTTTCTAGAGGTCCTTTCAGTCACAACCACATCTATCAACAGTGACTGGTTTGAGAGGATGGTGATTGAGTCATAATTAAGTGAGATTTTATCCACACATTCTTGCACTACTCCAGTGCACATGGTTGAGGTAATCAATAATCAATGATCAATATTCTATACATTATTTTTACAGAAACAAACTAAAGTTTACAAAATGTCTTTTTGTAAATCTTCTGTGAAATCAGCTACATGTTAACTTTTCTTTCAGTAGGCTGAGAGTGCTCTGTGTGTTATTGAAGCCTTCGTCCAAATGACCGCCTCCACTCAAAGATATTTGAAATAATGAATACATTCATGCAACGTGAAGCTGACCTATTCACAGTGAATAAATGCATGCCATTATTTAAGGAATTACTGTCATTAAGTAAGCATTTTTGCAAATTAATGTCAGACTTGTAGCATCAAGTTACATCTTGCCTCAGTAAGCAAGGTTCTGATTTACATCAGTTATCATTTTTAATCCATTCTCACTCATTTGTAGGACATAAAGAAAGACATGTCCCTGGTTTATGTCATTAGATACATACATGTGAAAAGGTGCTACATACACACACACAAATCAGATTGTTTAGAAGTGTCTTATTGACAATAACAAGTGGTTCGGTAGCTAGTAGATGACAGGGAGAATGTACAGGCACATGCAAATAATGTATATTTTAATAGGTTTTAATCATATTATACACATGACTCTGTTCGATTTTGTTGTCAATTTCACAAAGCTGATTTAGTAAGGACTGCAACGATAAGTAAAGATGAACAAACCGTCTGTGACACCACTTGTTGGTTTCCTGAACAGCAGTTTTGTCTCTCATGGTCTGGCACAACCTGAGTTAACTCAAATAAACGCAAAGTGACAGCACTGATTCACGCACTGATTTCCAAATTACAGTGCAGACATAGTAGTGTATCCATTCAGTAACTTGTGGAGAGTGACTGAGGTCAGTTATTTCAGTTTCATGAAGAAGGCCATCATTTTACTGTCTCTACTTAAATTATTGTCACACTTGAAAATATGTACGCTGTCTGACACATAACAAGTTCAATGCAAATTAACATATTTGTGGTATATGGTATTGCAGACCTAGTCAACCTTAAATCTCTTGTAAGAACTTTCTCCCCATTTTTGTCAATATTTTGTCTACTTGCGTCAACACAGAAACCAGCCAGAACACCAAAACAACTACAACATAGCCCTAGATGGTAACCTGAAACAGCTATAACCCCATTTAAATCTAAACTCAACTCAGTGACCTCCATATGTTCAATGTTCTGTTTCCATGCCATCAGACTGCATGCCTGCATGGTGTGGAAAGTTCCTGTGTCACACGGCTCTCTCTAGATTAACAACATGCATGGACGTGACCACAGACGCTCTGACACTACAGGCTCATGCTAATGCAGGAGAGAAAGTCCACAGACAGACTGACAGCCTGTAGACAGTTTAGTTTTTTCAAGTCATGATTAAAGGTTTACGGTCTTTGTTTGTGAATACTTGAAAATATAATAGTGCGACTTTGAAGCACATACCTCTGAATAACATTTCAACAAACTTTTTGCAACCCCTCATATATCCTTATGTTTTTCAAAGACTCTCCCACATTTGAGGTCTGAAGCTATTCATTGACATGTTAAGTCTGTGAGTGTCTTATCACTTCAGAGCGGTAAATCTGATGTGTCTGTTAAGTTCTGTGAATGACCTCTATGCAGTGTGCGTGTGTGTGTGTGCTGCATCAGTATCTGAGCATGCTGTCAGTGTGTGGAGCTATGCCACAGGGTTTAACCCCTCTGCATTGATCCCCAGGTTGCTTGGGGCTGCCGCCTAATTCTCCAATTTTCAGCTGTTAGAGATAGAATTGGAATAATAAACAGCTGAACCTCCCACTAATAATCCTGCTGACCCCCCCTGCAACCACCCATCTCTTTCTTACACACACACACTTTGTCCCTTCCTCCACTGCTCAGTCGGCCGTCTTCAGGACAACTGGGGCTGGGGTAGAGTTTCTCTGTCTGCCCTAATCCCGGCCGAAGTTGCTGCACCCGCTCCTCCACTCTAATGAAATAATATTGGCTGTCCTTGGGAGGCTGGAACTGATTATCACCACCAGCACACTTCCACACACATGCACAGAGACATGTACATTAGTTTGGATTATTTGTGGACGCATAAAACCGTATGCACTCTCCTTAGCAGATTCATACATGTGTACTCTAAATCTTAACCAGAGGACTGTTTTTCAACCTATCACTGTTTTCCTGAGTCAAACCTCACAGGAGAGTGAAAACAGGAAATTACACCTAATGTGTGTTTTTAAAAACAAACTGTGAAAACAATTTGTTCAAGTTTGCACGTTTAGTTTCCTTTAAGGAGCATGTCGATCGGCATAATTCTCAGTAACTCAGTGCATCAGTGTCAGTGCAGTGTCTGTCTACTAGAAAATAACAGTTTTGGTGTGTTCACTGGAAAAGTGATCCTGATGATATTTGTGTATTTTTTATGTAAACATAAATGACCTTCAAAGGGGCAAGTGGTAGGCAGCTCGTGTGACGTTACTTCCAAAAAAGCAGATAGTGTCTGGTTGTTGCATGCATCCTTTGCACCATGCATTTCCCCTTATTAGTGCTGTCATAAACAATTTTTCAGTTCAGGCTTGCCTAGTTTGGGGTGCAGGGGTGGAGGGGTGCAGACTTAACATCAGCTCCTGTCTCAGGTGAGGATTTATGTCCATACAGCCGTTAAAGCATGGCATGTTGCTTACCTAATCACCCTGTGGGCCTGCTCTGCATGCAGATTTTCATTTACCAAATTAAATATAAGCCTGATTCATCAGTTGGCCCGCTAACACAGTTCATCATTGGGCAACCAACCTGCTGAATGGAGGTGTTGACATGGCGTGGAGTATGAGGTCAAACACTAGCATGTTGACCTGTACCCTTTGCCCATTCATGGATTCATTTTCAGCGATCATGGCTCTTTTGTCTGCCTCTCATATCTCTCCATTAACCTCCAACCACAAGGCACAACCTTAGAGTCTTTTCAGTAACCCATGTCCCCACAGTGTCCACTGGACTGAATGTCCTCTAAGCATTTTAGCAGTCACAGGTGGACATATTTCGATGCATGTTTATGAGGGGAGACTGGTATCTATCAAGGTCAGTTATTTGAACTAGTGTGCGCGGGCAGTGCCTGCTCTGCTTCAGTCTCATTTAAACTCTTATTTTTCTCAGTTTTTGGCTTGCTCTGAGTCCTGGGGCCCTGAAGTCTTTGTGCTGCAGTAGTGCTGGGCTCAGCATGCTGCCTGTGTCCACACACTGCTGCCTCAGCACTAATAAGGCGATAGAGTGATAGAGAGAGCGCCAGTTGTCTGCTTTCAATGTCCCTACTCAACCGTACCCTCACCTAACCCCCCACAGAGACACCATTAGCAAATCTATTGAGGATCCCATATTAGGGAAAACATCAAGGAGTCTAATTGTGGTTCTGAACTGGGTCTCACCAGGTATGTTAAGTTTTGTAACCGCTCTAATGATTTGCAGTGTCTCCTTCAATGGGTTTATTACCCTACATTCCGATTTGAGCCATGTCACTGACCACTGGGGCATTTCCTAAAATAGCTCAACCCACATGTCACGTTACACATGTGGATTTTTAGAGGCCATGTGCTTAAAGGGAAATTAGAGGTGTATTAAAACTTGGGTGTCACTCTTTCATTTTTCATTCTTCTGGCTGTTGTAACACTTTCCAGTCCCTGCTGTGACCCATGTGCATGTTGACTTCGATACACGAAAGCCCAAGACTGCAAAAAAACGTGAGCAGTTAGACAATCACTGTAACAGAACTGTGGCTGCACATCTTATATAGTTAAATCCAGAAAGTTCAATGTTTGTTATTATAGTTTGTTGGAGTTTGACGATGATGTAAATTTATACAAACAAAAATGATCTCTTACTGACACATTGATGGACAACATTGCGGACCATGATAGCACCAGTAACAGGGTGATTTATTATGTGTCAGCATTCCTATGGGCAAACACTTTCTGTAATGCTGTCACATGATAAAGTGCATGGCATGCTCTGGACATCTAACATATGATCACAGTGTCCCCCTCTATTTTCAGCCAGTCTGCTGACTCCGTGTACTGGCATGCATACAAATATATATGATGGACTGTGTATTTGTGTGTGTGTGTGAGTGAGAGAGAGAGTGAGTGAGAGAGATATCCTTTAACTTGTGCAACTGGGAAGTCTGAGTAGAGTAGCAGCTCTGTGTAACAGGAGGAGATGACTGAGCGAGTGTGGCACTAAAAACAACCTGACAGCTGTGTATGAAGAGCGATGAAATGAAACTGAAACAGCACCTGATCGCGGGATAGGTGGAGCTCTGAGTGACAAGAATACTGCATCATAAACACATCAAATATATTTAACACTAGTTGCTGTAATGTTTATTAGACCTATTGTATGACAAGCGTTTGACTTTGACCTCTTTGCAAAGTTAAACTAAAAAACATTTTATTCGTTTGATGTTCGACTTTGTGACATGATCACATTTTTTGTAAGAAATAGACATTTGTCAATTTAAAAGATTTTTTTATGTTAAGTTTTTGTTGAGAAGTAAGTAAAGCAACGTAGATAAGGTGAATTTATAATCCTATGGTAGGGCTTCGCCTTCTACTGTTGTTATCAGGACTATTGATGGAAAGTTGGTCAACTGAACAAAAAAGGCTAGCTTCCCCCAGAAGACAACAAATACAGCTTCTGGTAAGCTTCATAGTCCTGTGTGGGTGCTTTGTTGTCCTGACTGACTTGTATTCAGGATATTATTCAGTGTGGCGATGTAGCTGTAGAAAGTGGCCCAACGCTACCCAACACGCACTGCAGCTGTTGTTAATCAGTAAATACCTCGGAACTTTCTCATTGTGTTACACATAGATAATGTGGAAGAAGCTTTGGGATTGGTGGAGGCATCTTTGATGGAGAGTTACAGAAAACATTATGTAACAGGAAACGGAACAATTTTTTTCCTTCGCATAATGTATCACAATGTGAATCGTAGTCCTCAGTAATGTTTGATTACATTTTTTGAGTCCATCTGTTCAGAGAAGAAATAAGAGCTTGCTCCCCTCTGTGTTTTCATCACAATCTGACCACTGTTGATCTTTCTTAATCCTCTGGGGCCAAACCAAACTTGCACTGGTCATTTCCCTCCAACCAAAAACTCTCTTTCCACTGTCCTCTGTGTCCAGGCTTCGGTGTGGGTGTGTGTCTCTCTTTCTCCTTCAGAGGATGATTGGTCAGTCTCCCACCCTCCCTGCTGCCCTCCCCTTATTCTCTCTCTTCCTACTTAAATACTTTTAGTATAAAGAGAGAGAAGGAGGGGAGGGAGAGGGGGATGGGAGATCCATGGGGGAGGGGAGCAGAGTGTTCACTCTGTTGTCACTGGCCAGAGAGAGAGAGAGAGAGAGAGAGAGGGAGGGAGGAAGCGAGCGAGGGAGAGAGAGCAGAGTTGGGTCCCATATGTGAAAAAAGCATAGCAGTGCACACACGGGTCTGGTCAGCTCCAGGGAATTATCGTAGCGCTTTCAGATCTGATGGAGGACATACAGGAATGAGTAGGTAAGGCTGCCTGTCCTCTCTGCATCTATGTGTTGATCTGCTGTCACTGCCTGCTAATATCCCTGCATGTTTGACTTGGCTCGGCTGGTTGGCTGAAGTTGTCGGAGCACTGAGCGTGTTGAAGCAGCTCTCCTCTTTTGGCCACTGACTGTAAGACATTTCCCTGAGCAAACCAAAAAATACTCAGCTTTCTCTCCTCTCAGCCTGTGTCTGAACTGCATGGGGACAGAGCTCTGTTTATTTGAGGTGGAAGCTGTGGTTTGCTATTGTAGTGTAGTGGTCTGAGTGTTAAAAGTTGACAGTTGGAGCAGAGGGGGTTGTAGTTGGAGACGGTGTCATACATGAAGCCTGTTGGTGTCTAGAGACAGTTGTGTGGTCATTGCGTAATTTCTCCTCTGTAAGAATGGTATACGAGTGGTGACTGACTTGTTCCTTTTTAAGCAGCAGTCTCAGTAACAATGTTGGATTAAGTTAAAAAAAAAGTTGTTTCAAATATTTGAGGTAGTTTGACTATTTCCTACAGATGAACTGTGTATTTTTTTACATTTGTGTCTAAAATATCTCAAAATAAATAAAGATAAAGATAGATAAAACATCCTAAATCTTAAAAATTTAGAAGCGTTTCAGTTATTTAATGTTTTAATTTGTTGTAATTAAAATTGTGCTTTAGTCTTCACAGAAACTGAGAAATAAATGAAATGAAAGTAATGCATTTTCTTGCAGTGGTTTTAATCTGACTGGCTTGCCCTGAAAGGTGCTTTATATCAGAATTAAATAAATAATCTTTAATCTTTGCATCATTAAAATGTCACATTAACAACCCAAAACCAGCTGGGAAAGGTATTATATTGGCTAATCTTTTACTTTTTACAGAGTTGGTCTCTGTATTTATTTTTGTAGAAAGTCTGAATGTAATCTTTAATACAGCTGAATCAGAGGTGTTTTATCTGTTTAGATAGTATGATTAGAGGAAACATTTTTCCTCTGCATTTTGCTCATGCAGCTCCAAAAGTGTTTGGTGTCCTAAGAATGCGGTCTTTATTGCCCCAGTGCACAGAGCAATGGTATGCATGAGTCTTTTTGTGAGGCAGATTTAGAAAGCCCTCTTTAGAGGCTGGACGCTGCTTCACAATCAGCTTAATGCTGGGCTATAATGAATGCCCTTGTGTGCCTTAAATTGGTGGCCCTGTGTGTGAGTGTGAATTCTGTTTTTGTTACACTGATAGGCTTCTCAGGTTGGTCAGTAATTCTATCATACTCAGTTTCTGGTCTGTGTGTTTGTATGTGTGTTGCCGTGTGAGCTTGCCTGAAAGGGTTGGTTGACATGTGAGTGTTTGTCCAGACACTGTGCAGCAGCCTGTAACTGCCTCACCTTTCTCTCTCTCTCTCCCTCTCAGGGCTGTTCTGTAGTCAGTGCGAGCTCGTGCCAGTGATGGACTACAGCCGGACAGGCGCTAACCTTAGCTGGCATTCACAGAACAGCATTCCTCCTTACTGAGACCAGCTCCACAGAATGCTGAGTCCTATTGTCCCCTATAGTGAGTACACTACACTCTTCTGTTTTTCCTCTAACCTACACACCAAACAACCTCTCTTGACTTAGTTGGACTTTGCCTGAATCAATGAGCACCCACTCCTAAAATAAGCAGGAGTGGACACTGTGTTCTGCAGTTTGCAAACAGAATGAAAAATGCACAGCTACCAGAAAATCAGCCTCAGTGCAGAAACTTGACTTTTTCCTTGACGTGCACTGTGGAAATGCTAAACCCTGGGCACTGGCCCTGCCTGAATGTTTCATCAGGAGGCGGAAGAGGCAGATGGGGGAAGGAAGCAGCACGGAGGGAGGTTGGAGGGCTGATGGTTTAAGCTGCAGAAACCCCTCGGTTCTGCAAGTGTCATTTTACCAATACAGCTCAGGACTTGTTACCACACATGCTGCCTCCTGCTCTCCCTCCTTCTCTCCCTTTTTTCCTTCGGTGCTGACCTAATAACTGACGTGTCTAGTGCCCCCCCCTCCTCATTTGCACCCTCCCACTAGGTTTCATTTGAGTCCAGTGCTCTGGCTCTCCAAAACAGCATTGTTTGCTGGCCAGCATGGGGCTGCCTCCGTGGCCTCGGCCTCAAGAGCCCCTTTTTCCCAGCTCTTTAACTTGCCTCAAAGGAGCATTATCGGCATGACAGTTACAAGAAAAGAGGGAGAAATCAAATAGAATGGCTAATTTAAAAAGTATTACCGGTACCTGAAAATTGATCACAGAAACTTTTGATAGTAAACAAAAAAAGCAAGCTTAAGAGTAAATGTGCAAGTGTGTGGGTGTGTGAATTCCAACGAGCTTGATTAAAACATCATGAGCAGATGTTCAAGAGTAGCCATGACTCTTTGATTGCTTTTTGTAAATTTCACCCTTGAAGCAGCCGAATAAGAAGTTGACCTCTTGTGTTGTAATGAAACGTGCCCTTTCATGAGTGGCTCTTGGTTGATTTAATGGCAGCTCTCTCAAAATGTTTTCATTAAACCATGTTCATTGCTGCAAAAACCACTTATGATGGACCATTATTTAAAAAAAAAAAACATCTATATATGTTTGCGCTGCTTTAAGCGGTCGTGCCATCAGCTCCCTTCACCCTGCTGGTCCACACTGACTCAATGCTGCTGGAGCATACGCCACATCAGAGAATGTCACAAACTGATGGTGGAATAGTTTGCATGCCACACTGCTGGTCCCTCATGGGAATTTTGCAGTACACTATGTACTAGTCTCTGAGTGTGATTTTTTTTATGAAGACACACAATGGCAGTTTTCTTCTTTTCTGTTCAACTTGATGTTTTCCAGGGTTTCTTCAGAACTGAGATCTTTTTAGAGCAGCCTGCTTGTGTGTGTGTGATTGTATCATATGAGCACACACAGCAGTGTTAGGTGGTCACAGTGTTTATTCTCAGATCAGTGACACACACACTCACATACTCCTGTGTTTGCTAGTGACACTGCTGCTCACTGTCTTTTAGTTAAAGACCGTAGTCATGATTCTGCTCAGCAAAATCCAGCTCTGAGGGATCCTGCGTATGTGCAGGACATGTGAAGACTCTCACCTTCATGTTGGAATCCCCTTTGTGGCGATGTGGAGCATTCCTGCTTCCAAACGCTACCTCTGACTCTGCTGCTGTAGACATTTCTGTTCCTGCACGTTGTGGAGCCTTAGTGTATGGCACACAAGGTGACATGCACTCAGCACAGGTACACGCAGAACAACAGTTCAGTGTGCGTCCCATTTTTTTCTTGGCGTGTCTGGTCTTGGTCCTTGTCTCTGGACGGTCCAGAATACTTCAAGCTGTGTTGAGCAGTCATGGCTGGACCTGAGAAGAAACCTGAGAGAGATTCCAGGGGCCATGGATACTCCTGGAGGGATTTGGTGCAAAGAATCTGTAATCTGCACTTCAAACACACTCTTAAATCAGTCCCAGGCCGCCAACCCAGGAGTGCCCTAACTCTTGTTGCTGGGGGCCCCCGCTGGTGTAGCGATACCTTTTCTTTTAAAACTGCACACATACACAGAGACACACACACAGAGGAAGTACACACACATGAGTCCAGATCTGGCAGTTTTTATAGCTCTCCTCTGAGTGACCCCTCTCCTTTCTCCCTGGCTCTGTTTTTATGTTTTGTGTGAGCGTCTTTGTGAATGACTCTGCTAAGTCATGGGGCAGTTTGTATAGAAAAAAGAAGCAGATCTCATCCTGGCCTCTGAAGGAGCGGGTTGGAGGGCTATGCCAGCGTCTCTCTTTATTGTAGGCAGAGTGGTATGAGTGGTGCAGTAGAGAGGGGCCTGTGAGGCCCTTGAGTAAACACACAGCCTGCTAAAGTGTGTGAATAAAAGTGAGGATCATTAGTGAGGGTGTGAATTGGCTCTAATTAGCCTCCAACGTGTGTGTGTGCTTGTGTGTATGTTTGCATGGGTCTGTGTCCACAAGAAAAGAAGGTTAGGGACCCACGGCCCTGTGAGTCCACAGGCCCTGCGCTCTGTGTCTCCAAGGGTTTATCAGCTCATTAAGGAGACCTCCACTCTCATTAAGGGTCCAATTAAGGAGCAGGGTGGTTGAGGCTCATTTGAATGGCAACACTTCACTGGATTCCTGAGGCAGCAGATTTCAGAGCTTGACAATGTGACATGTCTTTCACAGCAGCACAGCTAATTAGCAAACCACTACACTTGAGAAAAAATACACTTGAATTGTTATGCCGTTAGGTGTTTGTAGTGCAGCGATCATAAAATGCACTGCCAGCAAGGGGGCCTTGGCTGAATATATCGAGCTTTCTCTAATTTGCACATGTACTAACAGAAAACAACAAATCCCGGTGCTGTCCATTTGCTGAGAATATAAGCTGGGAGCACAGAGGGGCCAGGGGATTTGGACAGAAAGGGGGGAATGCAACATGCTCTCTGGGAATAGCGGGGAAATAAGGGAGGTGGAGAAGCAGACAAACAGGGATACAAGGAGATTGGACGGAAAAGATAGAGCTGAAGAGGAGTGAGAGATTGGGTGAGTGAGACAGATGGAAGGGGTGACTGGTCATCACAGAGCCTTAGGACAGCTGTTCTTTGATATATTAGTGGACACAATGACCTAAAGCCAGCCTGCAGTCACAGAAAATAGGGACCCTGTTTTTCTTGAAGGGGAAAGAGGAGGGGTGGTGTGGGGTGGTTGGATGGGCTTCTGCCATTTGTGGACGTGCGTTAGCAGGCTCGGGGGATGGGGGAGTTGTTTCTAAAATTACGAGCATGAAGTGACGCATCCAGCAATTATTCCGGAGGCTTTTTAGTTTTGGAAAGAGCAGAAAAAAGGGCTGTAAAGTGAGCATGCTCTCAGATGGGACTTTTGCTGCACTATCATTAGCAATTCTAAACACGTTTGTCAATTAATCAATGTTTAAGAAATGCTATCAAGTAGTTTGGCTGTCATTCCCCTCCATCCACTGGGCAAAAGAACTTTTAATAGCCTGAATTATAATGAATTTATCACAGCATCATTTTATCATTCTGTTATAGTATACACCTCTTTATCATATTGTTCTTTTTTCTTCTAAAACAACAATAGTTCTACACACTGACAAAAACTCTTCTGACAGCTGGTCTGGAACATTCCCAGAGGAGGATGAAACAAAAAACAGAGTAAGTCAAACTGTCATCCTGATACATAGAGTTCAGTTAGCTCTATGCACAGAAAGTATAGAGATAGGGAGGGAGAAACAACGCACGCACAGAGGACATCCCTCAATGCCACTGCAGGAGATGGGCTCCTTCCTCCTGGGACTGGACTGGTGAAGCGTGTTTGAAAAGAGCTGCGTCTGCTCGCACTCTGGGCAGCAGGTGTGAAAACTCCCCACCAGCGCTCCCGCACTCTTCTGTTATTACATCTTTTTAGGGCCATGAAAGAGAAGGAGCAGATGAGCCAGAGGGAGCAAGAGGCAGTGTGGGAGAGTGGATTGTGTTTCTTTTGAGTGATAACAGACCCATGACTAATGCATAGATTTATAATATTTTTTCCCCCGGCAATGTCCAATTACGCGTGACTAATATATGATGATTCCCTGATGTCCAGTGTAAACCTTAAGGTGAGGTTTTATCAAGGACTGACCTTGCACTTCCTTTACCAGTTTTTTGGCAACAGAGGCTATTCAGCATGAACTCCTGTAACATGAATGCAGTACATAATCCATAATACATGTAAAGAATTTGTCATTATTTTTCAGTTCGTTCAGGTACAGCCCGTTCCACAGCTGATATAATGTGTATTTCACAGCAAAGTGAGAAAACGTCCCAAGACAATCTTCCACTGTCTCCAGCAGCCATGCTGTGAAATGTGGCCGGCTTCTCAGATTGGTGTTTTTACGACACTCCGGTAGTATGCAGTGGCATACAGCCTAGAAAGAATGTCCTGCTTGATATTAGTGTCATAAATCACTGTGAACTTGAGAACAGAGGACTTGCAGTGCTTCAAACCAAAAATCAAGATAACAGTCATAAATTGTTGTTTCTTGCTTTCCGCACTAAAATGCTTTGTTTTCAGTTGGCCGTACTTATCGGATATGTTTGTCACAAGTGAACAGTACTGTTTTAATATTCTTAAAGAGAGAGATCATTTGTTCTACATATTTATGATCATCAAGCTGGAATTTCATCCAATAACTCATCGATCAGCGTGTGCTCACTGAATGCATAACAGCAGAAGCCGTGGTCAGAGCATCAACTTTGTGATTTATCAGCACAAATATAGTGTCCGTCACACTCTTCGCCCTTCTGCCTGTCATTCCACTTTGCTGCATCTGTGTGGTTTGTATCTTAACTGCACCCTTCCTTGGTACAATGGCTGACTTTTGTTTCTTTTAACTTTTTTGACACTGCATTCTTAGTAACTTTTTGTTCAGAAGTATTGAAAGAATTTGCTTTTCAGCATAAAGCTTCCCTGCTGAGAACATTTTCTTTACTTGTTTGTTCAATAGACATAATGTGGGTTTTAACAGAGCAGCCTACAACAGAGAGAGAGAGAGATTTGACTGCACAAAAAAATTAAATTTGCAGTAAACTGTGGCCTTTTTAACAGCTGTGTAAATGTGCGG
Source organism: Parambassis ranga (assembly GCF_900634625.1). Classification (NCBI taxonomy): domain Eukaryota; kingdom Metazoa; phylum Chordata; class Actinopteri; family Ambassidae; genus Parambassis; species Parambassis ranga. The sequence goes on along the minus strand of NC_041028.1, from coordinate 10,007,009 downwards.
TCAGCGGGCAAGCAAAGTATTAAAAGATTTATAGATCTATCTTGGATTTTTAAAAGCATGTTGCTGTACCTGATTTGTGCCTCTTGTGTGGAGGTGTATGATGGAGTGGTAGTGTGTGTGGGTGGAGCTCAACCCTGAATAGAAGGCTGATTGGATTGATCCACGGCGCTCTTGTTTACAAGCAGCCTCTTCACAATCGCCACAGTTTAATAGCACACTGTCCCAGAAGGCTTGTTGCATCCGTGTCCGTTTTGTTCCTTGGGGCTGGGAAAACAAAAGTGCCGGGAAGGGAGAAAGGGAAAGCAACCTCTTGGGAGCAGTGAAACAGCACTGGAGCCCTCCATCTCAGGGCTTCCTGCCAAGATAACGTTTCACCTCACCCACTGATACTTCTTTTATAGGAAACCACAACAGAGTTGCGAGTAATATCAGCCTTTATGGGCCGAGAGCTACTTCAGTTTCACCTAGGGAGAGACAGAAGATTCAATTCATTTCAGTTTTATTTATATCAAATGAGCAGAAATCACAATAGCCCTTGCACACACACTCCCTCTGAGACATAAATGGTCTAATTTTAATTTTAGGGCCTCCTCAATGCAAAGCTGGTCTCTGCTGAAGAGAGTAGTCCCACTGTCTCCATCACGCACTCCTACAATTGGATGCAGCTCACACAGGTCCCTCAATAAATCCCAGGCTGACACAAAAGCTGTCAGTGGACTACTGCTGAATAGATTAATAAGATTTCCATAATTAGACAGGCCTCTGACAATAGGATCCTTTAAGCTTTGTCTCAGGGCCAACTGGATTGTCCGATCCACGCACGTCTGCTGGATGGTCGTCCACCACAATGGCCGCACAGATAGTAAGGCGGTCAGCAGAAGAACATCTGTCTCTCCTGGGGCCAAGAGCACACACACAAACAGTGGGAAGTTTCACGTGCATGCACAGAAGCTCCTTATCAACCTAGAAGGCCTTAAGTCAATAAAAATAGTAAACCATCAGAGTGACTGAAGAATGATAAAATAAAAAAAACTGGCTGCAACAGCTTTACTTATACTGACAACAGTAACAAAAGCTTCCAAAACAGTGGAATGAACTGGATTTTCAAACAGACTAATGTCCTTGTTCAGTCTTAATAAATGTGTTTTTAATCCGTAATCCTCCTTTAATATGAGTAAGAGAGAGTCTGTGGAATTGTGACAGGAAAGGAAAATGCCACATAAAAGTAATGGAGCTACAAGTAAGTTAAACAATGCTTTACAATTACAAGCTCTGTCAGCCGGGCATTGTCTTGTTTTTGTGCTGTACAAAACAATTAAGCATCATACTAAAGCGTGTGTAAAAGTAATCTGATGATTGCACTGCTACCCACGGTATGCCTACAATGTCCTGATGTCCTACTTCTAATCTTAGCTTTCTTGCTGTCCCTCCAGTGAATTAATTTACATGATGGCTCTGATTTAAGCAGAAGTGTAGATTAAAGCTTGCTCAGTTTATTGTAGAGTGCTGCTGCTCTAAAAACCACAACCCAGTAGAAGGCAGGATCTACTTACATGGAAAGGGCTAAACTGCACAGCAGCCCTGCTGTTTTTTCATCAGTACATCTGACTCTCACTGAACATACCAACAAAATTATTCTATGTTTTGTGTTATAATGAATTATCTGATAAGGACATGTAGAAAGTAAAAACTTAAGTGAAACAGTGAAATTGTTTTTTTCAGGTAAGAGCAGCTGGTCATTACACTGGTCAGGGGGGTAGTGTACCCTTCGGTATTGGTGCTACTACTCTGATGATGGAGTGGACAGCAGTTAGCCCGCCTCACTGAGTCCTCTAATGTCTGCTCCAGTCCGTGTAGAAAGGACGAAGCGCCTGCTGTCCACTCGTTCCCCTCCCTCCCTCCATCCCTGCCTTCTTCCATCCCTCCCTCCCCACTGCAGGTTTTATGAGCTCCCCTGGGCTCTCATCCATCTCTGTCACACACAGGCCCCATTATTGGGGCTGCTCACAAACTGGTTGGGCTGCAGATGGGAAGGGCCTGGACATGTATATGGTTTCTGCAGCCTGGACAAAGACCTGCAAGTCAGACCACAAAAAAATATGTGGTCATCTGGGTGTGGACAAGCCAATGTCTTCAGCATGTGTGCAAAAAAATACAAGTGAACACAGTGTGAGAATATTCTTGTACATCTTGCTGCAGTGGGTGTGTGACTGTGTGGGCTAGCTGCAGCTTAGGTAAGTACTTGAACTGGTTTGGCTATTGGGAACTTAAAGCAGTGCATTTGAATATGAAGGACATGATAATCCAATGGCCATCTGGTCTGCTGGTCTCATCTGACTGAATAAACAACGGGCGTAATCTGAAAACACACAAGGGGAGGTTTGGAAATCGGGTAAAGAAAGAGGCCAAAGTTTAGGAATAAGCTTGTGCAGCAGCAAAATCTCAGGCTGTGGATATTGAGATTTGATTTAAATGGCAATAAGAATCCTGGCTCCATACACACAGACAGCCATGAATAATGAATCATCATGCATTCGCTGAGGGAAAGGCGGAGAGGGCAGCAATGACGGCTTTTGCCATATTCCTTTTTACCTCATAGTTTCTGGCTGGAGTAGTCCTCACCTCAGGGTATATCGTGACAGTTCAATAATGCCAAGCTATGTGTGGAATGTCAAGCTAATGCCTCAGAAAGCAGCAATGGTAGTGTTTATGAAACAGATGACTCTATAACCACAATATTGTGTGATAAATATAAATACTGGTATATGCATTACATATTTTCAGCTACTCATGCTATGCATCTTTTACTGGAAATAAGGACCATTTCATGTGGGGACATGGAGAAAGAACAGGATTTTTCCTCACTCCTGTTAAACTCAGTGATGATCAATCAGACCTCGACCAGTGCTAGAGTCAGCCAGAGGAAGACATTCCACTTTCCCAATGTTCCATAGGAGACTGTGCTGATGAATAGCACACTATGCTGCATTTCCAAGCCCACCTCCCCCCACCCCTTCTTTCTTTTTCACTCTCTCCACGCCACTGTCCACACACACACACACACACACACACTCCACTTCACCCTCCCCTTCTCTCCCTGTGTCCGGCCAGCCGCTGGGCCTTTGGAGCCCTGGTGTACGGTGGGTGGGTGGATTGGTGGGTGGTAGGTGGGGGTGGGAGGGTGTAGAGAGCAGGCATTCAGAGCAACATGCATGGGGAGATAACAATAGCTCCTCTGGGAGACCTGCAGATGCTAGCAGTATAGGGAATAGTAGTGGGATCTTATCGCTACGCCAACATAAGCTGGGAAACTGCAAAACAACACATCCAACCCACAGATCTGATCCTGCAGCTCTCTCTTTCTCTTCACCCTCCTCTCCCTCTTTTTACCTTTCCCTCCTCCTTAGGGAAATTTGTTGTTGTGCTGCAACCATGCGTGATTATAAATTAAATACAGAAGGAAAGCCATTTCTTGTCACAGGATTTGAAGGAGAAACATTCTGAATATTTAACATGTTAATGAAAAAAGAGCAGCTAAATTTGCAGATCCATACTCAGTGTAATGCACGCTTTTATGTGTATCCTGCAGAGGGTGGCTGCATTTATACACATATGTAAAAACCATAACATTAAAGAAGTAATTTCTCTAACAAAATGTATAAAATGATTATTGAAGTGGAATTGTTGGAAAGTGTTTTGGGTCATATTTTTTTTTAGGTTGATATATTTGAGATGTATAACTTGCTTTTGTGTTTCTTTCAGACCTGTTAAAGATGCACTGGAACCCAGAGCATGCCCAGCCTCTCAGCCAGTGGCCTGAGCAGCACCTGGACGTCTCCTCCACCACCTCCTCACCGGCCCACAAGTCGGAATTCTTCTCTGGCCGCAGCCGCAGCTCCTACAACTACGCCTGGGCCAATGACGACATCTCTGCCCTCACAGCCTCCAACTTGTTGAAGCGCTATGCTGAGAAGTACTCTGGTGCGCTGGACTCGCCGTATGATAGGCCTCCTGCTGTGGGTGCCTACCCAGAGCCAGGAGTCTTTGGGGGCCTCAATGGCCAGAAGACTGAGCTGGAGCCTTGGCCGCTCAGCACTGATGCCCCCTATCCCCTGGTGCCCCCAGGAGGCCATGACAGCCTCTCAGGCTCCAAGACTGTGGCCACATCTGCAGGCCCTCCAGGGGTTAACAGTGTGTCAATAGTGAACAGTAACCTCTCAGACTCTGGCTACAGTGGCAGCAGCTCTTGCAGTGGCTCTAGTGAGTACCCCTCTAGCTACAATGGCACCTATCTTTCCTCAGGGTTCTGTCCACAACCCAGTGCAGCACTTCCTCCTGCCTCCCTCCACACTCTACAGTCCACCCCCACTCTGGTGCCCAGCTATAGCCCCACCACTCCAGTCTATAACTACCCCCCTAGCACGTACCCTCCCCAGACCAGCCTCGCTTCCAGTTACAGTCACCCCTCTGCAACTTACCTCCCGTCAGGTCTACCAGCCCCTACTCCTGTCCCCCCGAGGCCCACAGCAGTAGGAGGCAGCTACAGTTACCAGAGCACCAACCTTGGGACATCTGAGTCTGGAGGGACACTTAAAAGAAAAGCCTTTGAGATGGGTGTTGAAGAGGATGAAAGTGGAGACAGGTCTCGGTACAGGAAATATAGTTATGAGCCCTTGAAGGCTGGGGGAAACTCACCCTACAGCGTGAATGAAAAAACAGAGTGTCGGGGGAATGGCTTCAGCACTTCAGGCAGCACTGACCCTCAGTCCTTCAAGCCCAGCAAGCCCTCCTCTCAGCCCCTGGTGTCTCCTCAGTTTGGGACAGCAGGAGAGTACAGCCCTCCAGCAGGCATGACGGGGGAGAATGGGGTGACAGAGCAGGGCTTTACCCAGCAGCAGCACCACTCCCAGGCTCTCAAACGCCCTCCATTATGTACTCCAACTGTTGAGACTATGAAGAGTGCAGACCCCCGGCTGCTGGACTATGTCAATGGGGAGTTATTGGACTGCAGTCCAGCGCTGGGCTGGGGTGAGCTGGCTGGACTAACCCATGTCAAGGTTGCCCTGGAGGAGGACCTGCTGTGGCCTGTTTTGAGGCCCAGTCCTGTGCTGCGGCCACCAAGAACCGTCCTGCTGTTTGGCCCCAGAGGAGGGGGGAAGACCACACTGACTCGTTCGTTGGCTTCTCAGTTGGGGGCTTCCTTCTACCGCTTGAGCGGAGCCATGCTGGCCTCCAAAGGGAAGCCTGAGGCAGAGCACATTTTGGGATCTCTGTTGCAGGTGGCAGCTGCGCGCCAACCCTCAGTGGTGCTGTTAAACCAGGTGGAGGCCATGGAGGAGGAGGGGCTGAGGCAGTTACTGCTGACCACTCTGGAGAAGGCCCATGTGGGGACCACAGGTCTGGTGATTCTTGTATGTGCTACTGGAAGGCCAGACCTGCTGCAAGATGCCGTTCATCGAAGCTTTGCCAAGCGATACCACGTCGGCCTCCCTGATGTAGGTATACGCAGGCAGGTGCTTCTGCACGCGCTCTCGCCTCAAGGCTGCGGGCTGAGCGAGCGGGAGCTGAACGCTGTGCTGCAGCGTACAGAGGGCTTCTCGGTGTGGGAGCTGCTGCAGCTAAGCCAGCAGGCGCTCTCCTCTGCGTCACCCACAGCTGGTGCCATACACGGCCTGAACACGTCCTCCAAACCCCCGGACTTCACAGACTTTGAGAATGCTTTCTGCAAGGTGCGGCCACACGGCATCACAAAAGAACTGGATACTTGTATAGAGTGGAGCAAGATGTTTAGCCACTGAGAAAAGCAGCCAGTCTCTGTACTTGGACTGCACTATGAGCCTGCCTTTGCTCTGGCATAGCAAGCCTTGGGAATGTTTTGTTGTTTTGTAATTACAGATTATGCAGCCAAATGAGCCAGAGAAACTCAACGGTACGAGGGAGCTGACAAAGTTGCTTCACTGGCAGAACCATGCCATGGTGTGCTATTTTTGTTTTTGCTCTGAATTACCCACAATATTTTATTTTTCCCAAAGAAAAGAAAGATGAACAGGCCTTGTTGAGGGGAGTGGTGTATTAGTTGTTTGGCCAATGGGAAAATCAGATAGCTATTTGGATACTCTCAGAGATCCTGATTAGCCTTGGTCCAGGACAAAATCAATTATTTGTTGCTAGGTGACGCGGTCCAAGATTATGGATAATCAGGGTTTGGAAAATCCCCCCTTTGGCTGCTACGCTCAGGATCCTATTTATTACCAGTCCACCTCCATGCTATGCTAATGTTGATTTAGTCATTGGATTGTCACTAATCATTCAGTACAAAGGGCTTGGGATCAGCAACATTTCAGCAAACCACAGATTTTGACCAAAAAGTTGTCAAACCAAATACACAATCAGCAGTACTGTGGAAGGTCTCACAGTGGAGTGGTCCTCACAGTGACAGTATAGCTGTTTACCAAATCCTAACACAACAGCTTCTCCTCAAAAGAAAACTGTATTAAAATTAAAATCTTGCCGTTTGCATCTTATTTAGCTCACCAATGGCACTATTCTCACCCTTACTGTTAACTGTCTTAATTACTCACATTCCACATCCACTGCTGTTTTCCTGAGAATCCCACTCACAGACGTACACCTGCACATCCAGCTTCTCCCTACAGCATGTCCATTTTTTTCCTATTCTCTTTTTTGTTTTCATAGTATGTAGTCTTGTTCGAAATGCTCAGGAAGAATTTCTTTACCTCAGAAATATGAAATAAAGAATGTATGTAATCTTAGGGTCTTAGAGAGCAGCGAGAAACGAGATAAAGGCGCGAGGAGAAACCTGACAGTCTTGTTGTACCCACTGCAGCTGAGCTTTTACCTCGGGAAAGAAACTTGAATATGCTACAAAGAGTAACATTGAATGTAATTCAGGTATTTCAAAGGATATTTGATGCCATAAATCCATGTATTATTATATATGAATATATAAATACAGTTTTGTTCTTTTACCCTTTATTTTTATTGTAGTTCAATGGTGGAGTGATCATTGTCATCAAGAAATGCTATGTAGAAAACAGATAATATTCCTTTTTTGTTGGACAAACTGCCTGCAGCTCTCTGTGTTATCTTGTGTTTAGATATCCTCTATATGCATGTCGGCTTTTTATAGTTTTACTGCTGCAAAATATTGTTTGAAAAACACACACACACACACACATGACACTAACATCTGAGCACAAGATACCATCCAAAAACAAAGATGTAGATTTTAGCAAATCCCAAAGTGTGATGTGGAGACATGGAGACAATCCAGAAAAAAATCTCTCTTCTCTCAGCAGTCCTGCTTTAACAAGCTGGAAAAACCCAGTCACTGGTCTGCAGGTTGCATGTATTAGACTGTTGCCATGGTCCTAAGGAGGTACACACACAATGATGTAATATTTCCCAGCGTCCTTTCCTCACTCTCGCTCCTTCCCCCCTGTCCTCATCATTCTTTTTCTCTTTTTCTCTCTCTCCCTATTGCAATCTCATTAGATTGGATTGCCCCCCTGGCCGCAAGCCCCAGTGGCCATGTGGCGTTGTATCTTCTCCCCCCCTTCTCCTCCCTCCTTCCCTTCCTCCCCCTCCTTTCCTCTCCCCGTACACCAACTCCTCTGGAGTGGAAGTGGTCTGATTGATGTCCAGCAATCCTATATCACAGAGCAACCTTCCCTCTCCAGCTGGTGGCTTCAGTCATGCCATACAGCCAGATCAATCAGTGAACTCACTGTGCATACTGATCTCTGTCTCTGAAAAATACATTTACAAATTACAGAACAGCCCCCAGCCTCCAGCGGCACCATCTACAGAACCAGCAATTATTCACGTGTAATTACAGTAAATGAAATAATAATGATGACTTGGCGCTACGGCGCTTTGATTTCTCATTCCCCCTGTTCTCCTCCTGACAGTTTGTCCAACAAAATGCTTTTATTTTGTATGTTCTGATCTGTTATCACAGTAACTTTGTTCTTGGTTATTGTACATTTTCTGTAACCATTTCTACCTCATTTTTGCGGCATATTGTACATGAAAGTATTTATTTCATGTCTTTTTTGATGTCTGTTTTAAAAATGATAATAATGTTCTTGAACTGTAATAGTCTACCTCAGAAAAGACTGTATTTTAAGAGAAGAGTATCACACAATATTAAACAGAATTTGTCAATATTGCACTGTGGTTATTTCTTTTTGTAAAAGAAATTGTTTGTTTGTAATATGACTTAATACTTTGAGATGCTGAAATGAACCAGATGGAAGGAATGTGTTTACAGTCCATCTCTGTAATTGAAGAAATGTGTTCTGATCACCAGATTCAGACCATCAGGCTGATTTAAATCCATGAATGCTCTCTTGTTCCATGATATTAGAGAGGAAGCAGAAATCTGCAACTACTTCAGAACAATCTAGATGGATAAACACTGCAGGCCACAGGAAAAACATACATAATTTACAGATAGAGAGGTTCAGGTGTGCTGCTGTTGGACTGTACACATCTGTGTAAGAAGCTCTGCTGTATGTGTTTCTGTGTCTGTTTGCACGTATCACAACTTTGTCAGTCTGCATGTACATGTGTTTTTTATGTGTGTGTCCGTGTGTGTGTTGTCCAGTGCAGCCGCACCAGCAGAGCTAGCACACCCCTGAGGCCTCAGGCCCCGCACTAGAGCACAGAGGTCCTTCATCCCTGTCACTGTCTGTAAACAACAGCTCGTCCCAGCGGCCTGCCTCACGCTATTTCTGGCCTTTCCTGACATCTTTCAAATACTCAAAACTAACTGAGAAAAGAGGAAGAAGAAGTAAATCCAAGAAGCTAAAGTTTAGTTTAAGCCTGAAGCTCCACGGTTACAGATAGTGGTGTCAAATTGTTTGCAACATCTGGGACGGTGTCCTGGCAGCACACACTGCTGGTGGTGTTAATGACAAGAGCAATTAATTGTCTAATAATGATGCATAGCTCTGTTATAAGCACAACCTTTGCAGCAGCTGCCCTTCATCCTCTGATGAAGGATAATCGTTTGTGCAGCTGTTTAAAAAATTATTTCCAATCGCAGACTCAATAACACGAGCTGCCGAACAACACAACCTTGTGCAGGTGGAAGTGTGACATTAGAGGAGTATTCACCCCTCACAGATAAACATTTCTAAAACATAATCCAGGATTGATTTAAAGCGGCTAGAGTCTAAAAAACACTGACGTGTGTACTGCATCAATAGTCTGACTCCTGTGACTCGCCCTCCATCCAGTAAGTGACTGAGGTCCACTGTGTCCTTCTTGTCCTGAAGTGAGTCCTGTCCTCCAGGAAGTCAATCATTTTCATCTCCCTGCTGATTGGAGGTAATTAGGCAAGCAGAGTTTGTAATTGGATAATAAAGGATGCTAATGAGTTGCTGTCCTATTTACTCATATGGTGGCAGTGAATAGTTAGATGTGGCTCAGTCTCACTGTGATACAGCTCTGTGAACAAAGTGATATTGAGTGCTTGCATGTTCTAGAGAATGTCTACCCTGAAATTAAATCTTTTTGGATTTCTGTGTTCTTTCCCTCTTGGTGTTGCAGGGTTTTACAGATATTGGCTGCACAAAATCCACACTTGTGAGTTGTCAGATGTTTGATAGGAATATTTCCTATGTAGAATAAAAACATTCCAAACTCGGCTTCTTAATATATATTTATTATTTAGTGGGGTTTTTCAATGAATTGTGTTTTGTGGACTAACAGACCCTATGAAAGATTCATTTGTTGAGCTGTATAGATGCATGTTTAAGTTTAAGTAAGTGCACACACTGTTTCAGCATCAGTGTGTGTTACCTTAAGATGTCAAAGAACTTAAATGTTATTTATAGTAACAACCTTCATATAAAAAAGGTTATTTTCTGAATCTCATTTCAGCCACTGTCCTCCCGTCTACCTTTGCCTTGGCTGTGCTGCTGGCCTTCCATTGTCCGGGCCTTGATACTGACAAGGTTGACATCAGAGGAGAGCTCTGACACCGGGTGAGTTAGGACTGCCAGCTGTTAGCAATCAAGTCTATTTTGAAGTCAGGGACACACAGACCCCCAGGGCCAAAGTAGCAACTAGCCCAGCCCCTCACACTCACACACCCCCACAACTCAGCCTACAACCTCCAAGCCCCCCGGTCCCACAGATAGCCAGCACATCTGTATTGGTTCCAGATGTTGCAGACCTGCAGTAAGGAGGGTCCTTTACCTAGAAGCACCCTGAAAATGGGGACAGGCCTGCACACAGAGTGGTAATGCTGCAAAGAACAATCACATAAAACAATAATGTTCAGATGTTTCAGCACCAAACCTGCAGCAAACCCACACCTTCACATAATTGGCTAAAAAAGAACTTGGATTGATTTGTAGTCAGGTTCTGAGTTTCCATTGCATGCCTCCCTTACAGGAGAGGAGCTGCATCGTGTGACTTAAACAGTGTTTCCACTGCTGTTTATCATTAGATATCAGCTCTCTGTCTTCTGGAAGTCCAGAATACCTAAAAAATCTGATTCTCATGCTTCATCATTTGAAGGCTTGGAAGAAAATAACATGAAGCTCAAAGATAAAAAAAAATACCATCACAATCATTAGATAAAAATTGCAGCTTCAAGTCAGATAAACAAGGTGATCTGGAATCTGTGTAAAATCACAATAGCAAAGGAAGGGAAAGGACTGAACCTTTGCAGCTGCATTGTTTCCGTGTTGCTCAATCAAACGTCTCAGGAAATTGGATCTGACAGGTGGAATGTCACATGACTAGACTGTGATCACTGAATAAATAAATAAATAAATAGTAAATAGGTACACAGAAACACAAACAGGTCACTGTGTGAGGAATAAATACAAGCTGCGCTATGACTGAGAACAGGCACAAGAGCTAGTATTGGTAGAACATGATGAAAGGGTTAAAATGAAATGATTTGAGTTAAATTTTCTTCATGTTTGGTTATCTATGTGGTGGTGATACGATGGGACCTTATTTAAAACAGACCCCTGGTACTGGCAGGTTTCAATGAAGGTCTATACTTCCCTCATGTGGCCAGTCCAGGAAACGTAGTTAGCTCAATAGTGACACCTCGTGGCTGCACAAGGTGGAAATGTGACGTGACAGACAGTAAGTAATACTCATCCTCATGCCTGTGACAGGACACAGGCTGGCCCTCTGACTAGTGTCTTACTCATAATGAAAAGCAGATATCTGCTTCAGAAAAGCCTTGTAAAGATGTCCTCCTACCTGAGCAGGCAGACGCAGAGCAGTCTTTAACGTCTGGTCAGGTAGGAGATATATACACCTGGATCTAAACATAGGCCTACAGCAGCATCTGTATCTTTAAGGAATAAAAGACGGGACATGACAACTGCAGTGCATACCAACTTGACACATGTGAGAGAAACTTGTCCTGACAAGCACTCAGGTAGATAGAGGTGACATGAGGAAGAGCTCCTGACGTCATCATCATCCAAACATCAGACGGTCAGTGCACATTAGAGAAATCAATACACTATTCATCAACTGAATGAATGAGTTCTATTGTTGTTTTGATTTTTCTTTCTAAGAATAAGTTTATATTTATTTCACTGCACTTTTGTTGCACGTTTGTTTGTTTGTGAGTCTAAAATGAGTTTATTTACCCTCCGAATCGAGCAGAGGAGAAACAATAAGTCAGGAGTCACCATCTGATTGGTGCTGCCGTTGGGAAGATGTTCGCCTCGCAGGCGCTGCCATCTGCAGATATGGTATCATGTGTCTCCGTAGACTTACTGGAAGTTACAGCATGCAGTGAAATGACTCAACATTACTCCGCCTACGGCTCCTTCCGTGGAAGTTCACCAAACCCTGCGTGCCCAGTTGTAGTTTCTGTTTCAAAGGGTGGTGTAAATGTCTGCCAGAGCCGTGCCGTGTTGGTTGTAGTGTGGGTGTAGCCTGCGGACTGTGTGTTGTAGCATAAACACTGTGAGAAAATACGGTTGAGACATTCAGAGGTCCAGGAAGTCTTATATATGAGTCCTCACACTGGCACACAGCAGCAACAGCAGCAGCAGCCCTGATGCGGGTCCGTGCCTCACGCAGCCTGCTGGTCATGCGTGGACGTGAAGGCAGGAAATAAAGCGCGCTCCTCTCCTTCGCCGCGCGTAACAGGGAAGTGAGTGTAAGCTACTTTGTACGCCTCCAAAAGTTGTCTGCGCCCCGCTGTCAACTGTTTGACTCTTCAAAGGCCAGCTCAGGCTCGACCGCGATACGACTGTACATTCACCAACTTTTAGAGGTCAACACCACGTTAAAGTGAGCGCTGGAAGCAGGAAATGCTCTCTAGGATGTGCGCGCAGGCGGAGAACTGATGAGACAGGAGAGGAGGAAGAGGCGACGGGCTACAGCGTTTTGTCAATGTTTTGAAATCTCCGTTTAACTTAAGGTAAGACTGATGTCGGTGTTTGCTTGTTGTTTGTGTCTGAGGCCTGCAGCTGGCGGGGCCTTATCAGCACTGAGGGCATGTTGTCCGTAATGTCTGGTGCCGTTTGTTTCTGGTTAGTTTTGGTTCATAAATAAACGGGCTGCTGCAGAATGAATGTCCGCCTTAATTCCTGTTACGTTATGCTCCATTTTGTGTTTACACAGAGCTGAGTCGTTACGTCTGTACCACTGAAACCACCTCAAAGACAGCGCGGCGTGTCAGGACAGAACAAAATGTGTCCGCTGTGATCGAGGCAGCGCGTTCTTTACCGTAACACTCCACTGGGCTCAGCTCAGTGTTGTTTATGTGGCACACAGTGAAACTAATCAGATCTTTAGAACACTGTGGATCCCACACTTTTATTCAACTACGTCATGATGGTAAACTCATGCTCAGTGTGTTGCAATCAGTATAATTACTTTCATTCTTACGAAACGCTGTCAGTGGCTGTCATTTCACAGCATTGAGAAAAACAACACACACCTTTGAACTTGAATTTAGTTTGGCCACCAGAGGCAGGAGTGTGTGTGTGTGTGTGTTTTCACATGCAAAACCAAGCTTTTCAAAAAATCTAAGGGTCACATAAACTAGCACAGAGCCTTCTGGGAGACGGATGGACAGAATCCACTGTCCCCACATTACAAAATAACAAACCAGCTGCTGCTGCTGCCACCGGGCAAAAGATCCGCGACAGCACTTCCCACATTACCTGACAGAGTGAAGTCTTGCATGCAAATTAAATCAAATCACACAGATTGATTTTTTTTTATGTATATTTTCACTGCAATGCTACAAAGAAAGAAATAACCACGGACTAGCAGAAATCAGGGAAGCAGCCACTCTCAGGCTTCTGGTCCTCCAGTTGTTTACAGTTGTTTAGTTTTCTAACCTACAAATCCATCCTGTTTATTTACCAACACTCGATGGATGTTTGGTTTATTCCTCCTCTGAGACATCTTCCATTTTTAGATGTTGTTTTCAGTAGGACGGAGGCTCCTGTTTGTTGGGCTAGGTTTCAGCTGAGACCTGTATGTAAACCTCTTTACAGAGCTGCCATAGATCTGATCGTCGGCAGCTGTGATCACCTCTGTCATATCCAGTCATCTGCACTCATACTTTGGTCTTGTTGTCGGTCAGTTTAAAGTGTATATTCGGCACATTTCAACTTTCTACAGCTCAGATATTCAAAATTGAACCCTTGCTGTATTTAATGCCCAAAGTTAAAGCCTAGTCCCACTAAACAGGCAAACAGACAGATATTTACATCCCAGCCTGATTGACAGGGGTGTAGTAGAATATAGAGAAAATGATTGATTGACATGTTTGAATACAGAGAGATTTATTTATCACAGTTTGTAATTTTCTGTGAATGTCTGTGGGAATATGAAACTGGTCAGAAACAGAAAAGAAGTAATACAATATGAAACTTGTTGTATTGCTTGTGGAGTTGTTTCTGGTTTTCACTACCTTTGTCAGTGCACTCTGCTAATAACATTTTCTGAAGTCAGGTTAAAGAGTGTTTTAACCAAACTTTAGGCTCTCTGGAGCCAGTAAAACATAAATATATATGATGATAATTAGCTGTCCATAAAATTAAAACTGTCTGAATTAGGATCTCACTTTGTGATAAACATTAAACCTCAGTAAGACCTTACTGTAGTTACGGATGGTGAAGTGAGGGAGAGGAATAACTACAGATGTTGGTGCTGGTATATTTTAAGCTTGAATGGTCACCACAAGAGGCATTTCTTGCAGGAGGAACATTGTGTACGCTGGGGAGACGTCACAGAGGTGATGACGATCTGTTGGATAAGCTGTGTGATCTCAGCTTGCTGCAGGGATGCTGGTAGTGGACGCTGTGAGCAGAGGGTCAGAGTTATTGGCTGTCCTCTGGCTTCATGTCACGTTGAACTGAGAGCACTCTAGATGCCACGTTGATTCATCATTTTCACAGTTGTCCAAGTGATATTATAAGTGGAGCTGGTTAGCATGCTAATTTGAGCAGATAGCTCTGCTTATGTGTCTTCACATTCTGATCAGTATAAGTACAAACACCAGCTCTGTGGCTTTTGTCACTGTGAGGCGTGTATATCTCAGGAGAGCCAGACGGAGAGTGGAAGCCTACTTTGAGCATCTGACACTGTTCATGTGTTTCTATTGGTGTTTACTTAAGTAACCAATGCCCTGTTTTATTACTTTTTCTAATGTGGTACCCTGATAGTTGCTTAATAGAGTGATACCTTGAGGTTCAGAGCTGCCGGCGGTCAGGTCACAGAGGAACAACATTGCTGCATGTCATCCATGTTGCAATATGTTCAATACAACACATTACTGTGCAGGCTTTTTGTGTGAGACACTGTGTCAGTGGCTTCCTAGTTATTGTTTTCTAGGAAGATGTTAGGTAAGAGCTCCACATAGGACAGAGGCAAACACCTCTGCAACTTGAAATTCCAGGATATTATGAATGTGTTCAACAAAGTGTGAATTAGAAACATGAGCTCTGTTGTAAACTGAAATTTGATCTCAAGTGATGTCAAAACAGTCAAACTACTCCCACATCGGTATGGTGTTTTTTCAGGGCCTTTGCCAGGACCTGTCCTGTAATGAGGTGAAACTACCCATTGTTGCTGTGAAGCAGCTTTACAAAAGAGCTCTATGGTTACAGTTAGTTCTTTTTTTTTAATGTACTCAGGATAAAACGGGTGTTTTGGAGTGAAACCAGGATTTTGTTTCTGTGAAAAAAAGACTGACATTAAAAGTGTGGGTTTTTTTGTTGTCTTTTAGATATTGGCAGCTATGTAGCCCAGAGTTCGATACAGTAAAGTGTAAAGCACAATGAAACCATAGGATGTCGGTCAGATGTCTCATCAGGTGTTTAATAGTCTTGTTTGTTTTGGATGAAGCAGTGGAAGAGCAGGCAAGGCCAGTCGAAGTCTTTTTTGCATGAGTGGTCCTCACAACATAATGTTTTTACAGCACTTGTGTTCTCAGTGGGCCTTTACCAGAAAGCACATTCACAGTGATGCAGTGTTGTTACCAGCTCTACATGTCGCAGCATATTCGAACCCTTGTTGTTTGTTTGGGTGCTGCTCAGATGCAAGATGCAAATGGCCCATTACGAGCAGGCATGTTGTGGACAGGCCCCGTGTGCAGGTTTTGATAACTTCTGCTTTCTCTGAACACGTTGCATGCATTAGCTCTTATGAACTCTGTCTCAGCTCATATTTCTGCATTAGAACGGAGGAAGAAAGTCAGATCAGATTATTATTCCCCAGTATTTGCCAATAACATGTACATGCACATTTAAGAATGTACAATGTCATGCAGCACCACCCGCACTTGTCATTCACACACATCAGTATTATTTGTGTGTATTCACTGTCACTGCCTAGAAGACATCTGACTCTGGCTTCGTATTGATATTGCAAATGAAAGTGTTCCTAAACTATGATAAACTGTATAACTCATCACATGGGAGGGAATCTGAGTGGTGCAGTAATTGCCTTAATGTATTCAGACATGACTGTTGGGCACTCTAGGCTGGTTGTTCCTCTTTTCCACATGCATTGAATGTTTGCAGTAGCCACTAATTTGATTTATGAGAATTTACACTTGTTTACATCAGTTATTGCTGTGCTGCATGCCTATCGTTTTCTTTATTGTCTCCCCCCTCCTCTTCAATGCTGAAGGCTAAAACTCAGGCAGCTTTACAACATTTCTTGCGTGAGCACCAACTTCAGAGCAGGGAAGAAACAGGAAACCACTTTTAATTTACATAATGACAGTCTGAAGGCGATATCCAAGCGTTCCAGTGCAGTCAAATCAAAGAAATGTTTGACATATGTGATAGCAGAATGTTAAATACATGTGAGTACAGTCTTAAAACAGAGATGTCATCAGTAAGTCTTTACAGTAAGTGTTCCGCCCCACATGTGGGAAGCTGATAATGCTCACAGGATATACTAGCTTGCTGCCAGCAACAGATTTAAACACAAACCATCTTTGTGCCTTTACAGCTGTGGCGTGTTTGTTTTCCAGATGTCTGTGTGTAGCATGATCTTTTCTCTGTTGATATTAAGCATAACATGAACTGATCCAATCTGTCACACATTAGGTAGCAAGGACTATAGCGCCATAAATATATACATGATAAAACCTCATTGTTAAGCTGCAGTTTACATCCATATCTGTCCAGACTCTAAATATGGAGTGAGGAGATTTACATGCCAGCACATGCAGGCAATTCTGAACAGTACAAGTCATCTGTTACACAACACCCAACAAACCACCAAAGCAGCGGACAGCTCATCTCTCTGCAGCTCAGTAGGACTTGCTTGGACCAAATTTGAAGAATTCTATTAATACACTTAAGATATGTTCAGATATTAGTACTGGGACAGATGTATGGACAACAGCAACCTCCCTTCTTTAATACTGACACCAAAGATGTTACATGTTACTATAATTTAAACAATAAAGATATGCATCACGCTCTTTACTCTGTTTCATTTGCAGTCTTGCTTGGCCATGGCCCAGTGGATGAACATGATGCAGATGCTACATACTCTGTCTGACGAGACAGTCAACGCACTCTACCCACCAAACACCTTGCCCATTGAAGTCAGACATTATGTAGCTGAATGGATTGAGAGCCAAAGATGGTATGATGCAAACACACACTGTACAGAGGTGTGGACACAGGTTTGGTTGTGTTTATATTATGTGTATATGTGTCTGTGCTCACAGGGAAGAATTTTCTCCAGAAAAGGTGGAGCAGGAGAGCCAGGCTCAGGCTCTGCTGAACCAGATCATCAGCATACTACAGTCTGTTGCTGAGCAGAAAGACAACGTAGTGGATAAGATGAAGCTGATGCAGATCAGCAGGAACATGGTAGGACCACTGTCAGCAGCTCCCATATTAGGTTATAGTTTCTCATACATCTTCACATCAGACCATGTTTGGAGGTGCTCGGGGATGCAGTGTGTGTGCTTTAATGTCCACATGAAGCATTTGTGCTGAACTTGTACATATTCCCTCAAAGGATTTGGGGCAAAAGCCTGTTTCCTGGAGGGTCCATGCTATCACCTGTGACCTTTGACCATTAAAGCATCAGTTCATATAGTTGTTACTAAATCTTCCTTTAATTTGACCTCATGCATTAAAACGTTGCCCTCTGTTGACTACCTAACATATGTTTGCCTGAAAAGGTCTCATGTGGTCTCCCAGCTCTGACCTGACTGTCATGGCTGTCTGTCTTGTGATTGTGTCATGTAAGATGCAGTAAAGCTGCGCACAGCACCACACTCTGCCTGCTGCTTGTAGTTGAAATTGCATACAGTTATGTAATGCTGAGCAGTTGTCTGAGATCACACAAGATTAACAAACATGTGTTTTTAAGCATATGTATAAACACATCTACGTGCATGTATAGCCATCTGTATGTGTATGTGATGAGGGACTGTTCTCATATTACAGGCTGGTTATCAACCTCTCAAGTTTGCAGTTCTGATCAGAGATATCCTCAGGAAGGAGAGGCTTCTCATCAGCACAGTAAGCATCTGTGTTTAGTTTTACTCAGCTTTGCATCCTAATGAGCTATGTGAGCACATTATTAGGCCCGTTGAAAATTTTACACACAATTATCAGTCATTACAGATACAAAAAGCTTCTCATTTTCACGCAGCCAAAAATTTCATTTTAGTTATTGATTAAAATTTGAGGCATTTTGTAGTTAATTGTTAGTGTGCTGGTTCAGAAATGACTTGTTGTTTTATAACTAAGTCCTACAGTATCCAGTCAGAACACATCACACACCATGCATTTATTTCTAAATATATTAATCTTCCTAGAAATCCTGAGAATAATCATGTTGTTTGTTCTGTGTTAATTCATCCTGCTTTCATTGGTGCCGATTTCCAGAAATGTAAACAAATTGAGACACAATTTGTAGCCTGCTGTGAAGTAAGTGACCCCCACGGCAACATCTGTACTTCCTGTTTATATCCTGTAAAGCCCCAAATTATAGAAGCTGTAGTTAAAAGCAGATCATCATAAGGGAGTGAGTAAGACAAAAATAACCATTCTTGAGAAGGCATTATAGATATTGGCTACACTTTTTAGGAAATGTCATTTGTTGTTTTTTAATTTCTAGATTTTACTGTTAGTTATGGAAACAGGTGTCATTGTAAAACTGTTGCTGCTGTGCCCTCTGCAGACCAACCCTCCACAGTACCCCACATACCCGAGTAGAGACACCAACGTGCAGGATGTAGACCACCTAGTTCTGAAAGTGCTGGAGGTCCAGGAGCTTCGAAAGCAGATGCACCAGCTGCAAGAGGAGCTGAACTGGGAGAGACAAAACTATGAGAGTTTACAAGGTGACACACACACACACATACACCTATAAGGCGTAGACTAAACACTTTCCTGTCTTGATATTGTCATGCCAAAAACATAGTGAATAGACAGACTGTGTTACTCTTTGCGCAATAAGCTCCAGTGATGAAACTGCAGCTTACAGAACAGTCTTACTACACAGTGAGGGTTTTTTTGTTGATTTTAGTTTTTATCTAAGCAAATGCAGCATTTTCTGCAGGACACAAATGACTAAACATATAATGTTTGCCGTTTCACCAGGACCCTTCCCCAATGGGCTGGACTCCTCAAGTTCAGAAATGCAGAAACTCCAGGCCCACATCCAGCAGCTGGAGTTCAAAGTGAACACAATGGCCACGGTGAGATGACACTACTGTGTGTGATATCAAACTTTTGAAGAAGTTACAGTTGATCATTATCAAAGTTTCAGCAGACAAATATGATGCTCGACGAGGTCTGAGCCTCATTCCTGTTGGATGTAACATTCCTTTGCATGATGTCGACATGCACACACAGTGTTGGGCCGTTTGCGTCAGTGTGGTGTGTTTGTATGTTGGTTAGAACCGTTTACAGCTGCTGAAGGAGTGTGTGGACCGTCTGGACCACTGTCAGACCCGACTGGTCAGCAGACTGAAGGCGTGGCGGTGGGAGCAGCACAAGGCGGCCATCGGACATCCCTTTGACGACAACCTCAGTCCCCTGCAGACCTGGTGAGGCGGGTCCCCACCCTGATACTTTCTTTTTGTTTTCCACTCTGCCTGAATACACTTGTAGTCAAGAGTTTCTTTCACTCCACGATCAGATGTTTTTTATTTAAAGTTATTTAGAAGTTTGATAAACGTCACAAAACTTGTAAAGGGAGTCATTTTCACTCGCCTGAGTTTGGCAACCACTCTCCAAATGTACCTGGTTCAGACATAAAGAGGAGGATTTGACAGGGTTTACCTTTATATTGTATTTCTGTTGAAATAAAGCACTGATCGCTGAAATGCAAGTTCACATGTTTTAAAACATGTTTGTTTTTGTCATGCTGTCAAAGTGGGATCAGAAAAATTGCACAGTTCTTCTGGTATTGCACCAGCTACATAATGTGTGGTATCATAACTCTATGTCTTCTCTTAGGTGCGAGCAGCTGCTCGGCATGAACGGGAACCTGAGGCAGGAACTGATGCTGATTGGGGAACGGATCTCAGACCTCCTGGAAAGACTGGGGAAGCTTCTACAGGTTCTGATTGAAAGGTAGCACTGGCACACTGTTGTCTTATTCAGTTTGTGTATTTATTTTCCTTTTTTCACTGAAAAAACTGTAAAAGAAAATGATTACATCTCATACATTTTCCTGTCCTCTCACAAACGGCATCATGAGAGACTCACTTTAATACATCTTTAAAAGGAGAAAGCATTTATGTCTCATTACTTCTCCTTCAGCTCTCTTGTAGTGGACAAGCAGCCCCCGCAGGTCATTAAGACTCAGTCAAAGTTCTCCACGACTGTGCGATATCTGCTGGGAGAGAAAGTAGCTCCTGGAAAGCCCGTGGTGCTGAAGGCACAAATCATTAATGAGCTGCAGGCCAGGAATTTGGGCGGCGTACCTGGGTGAGTCACATGTCAGACTATATAAGATATACTTATATGAGAGATGAACTGATACAAAATCTGTTTCCCGCAGTGATAATGTTGGGGAACTGATCAACAACTCAGCCATCCTTGAACACAACACAGCCACCAAGAGCACATGTGCCACCTTCAGAAATATGGTACATCCTGGTCTTCTGTTAGCACCTCACATTTAATGATCCCACAACTTTGCTAACAAATAATTTATTTTATCAACAGTCTATCAAGAGAATCAAGAGAGCAGACAGAAAGGGATCGGAGTCAGTGACGGAGGAGAAATTTGCCATTCTGTTCTCCTCAGAGATCACAATCACAGGCTGTGACACTCCTTACAGGATACAGGTTTGTTCCATTGTTCTGTGATGTCGTTTCCTAAGAACATGGCACGGCTTCCTCAGCTCAAAACAATGTGTGTTCACACACAGTAGATGTAAAATGATGATCTTTGATCCTAGATGATCTCTCAGCCTGTGGTTGTCATCGTTCACGGCAGTCAAGACAACAACGCCGTGGCTACCATCATATGGGACTGTGCCTTTTCCGAACCAGTAAGTTTTTATCCTACAGTTCATTCCCCTGGGCTGAAGTGTAGCAGTGATTCAACTGGCCAATCTCAGGACAGGTCAGGATGTCACAGCACAGCTTTCAGGGGAAGAGTGTGGTAGCATTGTGCTAACAGATTAATTATACCTTGGTGCACAGTCTGCCATGTGGGGGCGGCGGCTGCCTAATCTAGACTACAAGGTTTAACTTCAGTCTTAAAGGGAACTCTACATCCAGCTGACATTACCTTTGAAAAGGGAGTATTTCAGAAGTGATGTAGAAGCTAGTGCTGGATGTTTGTAGGTTCTGTGGTCTGTTAGAAGCAACAACAGGGTACAATATGCAGCAGATCACTGATATATAGAGTTATATAACAGTAATCAGCAGTGATGCAGCTAAAGAAACATACATTCTTTAGAAAAAAAAGCAAGCTTCATCAATACGACAACCAATCCTGACAGCACATGCCCTAAAACACAAACATTTACAGGGAATCCCAAGACGTGATGAACCTGACTATTAATAAAAAAAAACATGAATCAGGATGTTGCAATAAACCAGTAATGTGCTCATTCATCCTGACACGCAGCAAATCTCAGTCAGAAGAGAGTGTCCAACATGGTCCATCACTGTCAGGGTTTCTGCACTTAGTGTGAATAGTGGAAGTGAAAATAAATCAGAAAAAACAGACGTTCACTGTTGAGGAATGAATGCAGAATGGAAGGGAACAGAGTGTCATTGCATCTTTTTCTGAACATGTTCACAGTTCATTCATTAAAGTGTGTTCCTTTGTTTGCAGTCCAGCACTAGACTCTAGAAAATCCTAGACTCTGAATGACTCAATGAATGATAGACATGTAAAAATGACACGTCCAAGGAATTCTGTAGGATTCTGTCAGCCACAGTGGGAAAAGCTAATAAGATCATGATGGCTGAATATTATGTGTTTCAGCTTCATGCATCCTGCTTCATTAAGACACTGTCATGGCACTCACACAAAACATAGTATAGCTATCTTTGTGGGGACATGTATGTATGTACATAATGCATTCACTATCCCCTTACCCTAACCTTACCCATCAAAACGTAGTCTTTCTCTGTAGCCTCACACTAACCCTAAATAGCCATTTGACATCTAAAAACAGTGAGGACCAAAGTGTCTTTAACCAAAGTGACTTTAATGGTCTAACACTCAAACTGGTTCTCACAAACACACGGCGTCAGGCAGGATCAATATCAGTATGAAGCATTGAGTGACGCTGCAGGCTCTGTGAGTGAGCTTCCTCTTTATTTCTTGTCAGTCAGTGACTGGAAATAACATGACGTGGTTTGTTTTTGAATAAATCATCATAAGTGATGACAGTCTTCTTCTTCCTCCTGTTTTAGTTTTTCACTCTTCCCCTCGCAGCATTGTAAATCTGTATGATAGCATGTCCACCATGTCATCCTTTTTCTTTTAATCATTGTTTCAGGACAGAGTTCCCTTTGTGGTGCCAGAGCGTGTGCCCTGGAGGATGATGTCCAGCACTCTAAACATGAAATTTACTTCCGAGGTGCAGACTCAGCACAACCTGGACCAGTACAACCAACACTTCCTGGCTCAGAAGATATTTGACAAGCCCGACTTTACTGAAGACTTCAGCAACACGATGGTGTCCTGGGCACAGTTTAATAAGGTGTGTACAAGGGTATAGGTTGTATCCACAGATGTGCACAGACTATCTGACAGGACCTGTAAACCTTACAGGAGGTGCTCCCAGGACGACCGTTCACGTTCTGGCAGTGGTTTGAAGGAGTAATGGAGCTAACCAAGAAACACCTGAAGCCCTACTGGAGTGAAGGGTGAGATGGCCTGACTTTTATTTAGACAGGAAACGTTAAGCCTGTGATGTAATAATAACAGGTGTTTACACTGTTTGGCTCCACTAGGCTGATATTTGGTTTCATTGGGAAGCAGCATCTACACCTTATTCTTCAAGACAGGCCCAACGGGACATTTCTGCTTCGCTTTAGTGACTCTGAGATCGGAGGCATCACCATCGCTTATGTGTCTGCTAGTGAAAGTAGGTTTGAGTTTGTTCCCTCATTTTGTACTTAAGTGTTATCAGCTTGTGTTTCTTTTTGGGATGGGTATTTATAAAAGCTGGCACAGTGTCAGATTATAACTCCGAGATGATCATGCGTAAAAGAATTTGCAATAACGCATTTTTAACCAGAACCGCATGGGCTAAGTGACTTTTTTTAGTTGTGAGGCTCTTGTCAATCATCTGCTCTGACATGATTTTCTCTCCAGTAGTAGCTAAAAACATTGTATTAAATCTTAGCCAACGACATTCTTCCTGTTTTCTTTTCCCTTTTTATGGTTGATAGTATGCACTGAAGTGCATTACCACACCTGCTATAACAAAACATTACGAGTTTAAGAAGTGTTGGATTATTCACACAAAATCTCTCTCTCTCTCACAAACACATATGACACATCAAACTTTTTCCCTTTCTAGATGGGGGACAGAAAATCCAGAACATCCAGCCTTTCACCAAGAGAGATCTTGAGATCCGAAGCCTCGGTGATCGCATCCGTGACATCAACCACATAACGCACCTGTATCCTGAATTTTCAAAGCATGATGTTTTCAGAAAATTCTACTCAGGTAATAATCACCTATGTGTCCTAAGCTCAAGTAAAAAAAAAGGCAACTAACAGAGCTCTCTGGTTTTAAACAGAGCCTCAGCTGCCGCACAATCCTGGCTACATCCCCGTTACTCTCCATACTAAAGTTGGCACGTAAGGAACTATTTATTATTTAATTAATGCAGTCGAAGTCATTGTCAAGCCTGATCAAACACCCATCTATGCATTTTTGTCACCTTATCTGGCCCCAGGTCAGACTTGCAGAAGGCTAAACAGTGTATTTTACACATCCCTTTTCCACTTCCTGCTGAAGGATTTAAAGGCATTATTAGACCGATTTGTCTCCCTCTGTTCCATCTAATCCCTATAAAAATACCCAAAATCTGCAAGGGGTCCATCATCACTGATGTAAGCATTAAACCCAAGTGGACAGACCAATAAATAAACTAACAAATGGGAAGGTGGACTCCTGTGCTGGCATTGCACTATTTTTTTAGTTTAGTTTTGACAAACCTCTTTTATTGTTTATAAATGTGCAGGGACGCCACGCCATCGGGCCCCAGTATGAGACACCACACTGAAAACACATATGGCGATTTTCCCATGTAAGTGTCACTTACACAAGTTTCTATTTCACTTCCCTAAAGTGAGGTAAGCTTATATCTCCTGCTGTCACTGGTCATCAACAATAAATGCTAATAGCTCTCCTCCTCCTGGTGTTTCTGTCAGGCAAACATTCCCACAGCCGTTCAACTCCGAGATGGCTCAAGAAACTACAGCTCCTTCTCCTGTCTTCATGTAGGATTTTCTTTCCATGACTGTGCATAAAAACTGCCGTTCTGTTGTTTATCTTTAAATATACTTACAGACCATGTGAATAATGTGCATGTGTCTCTTATAGGCCTCCACAAAACATGGAAATGGAAGACCTTAACAAGTTTTTGGACAATCTGAATTCTCCTTAAAAAGCTGCTCTGGTAGCGCAAAGCAGGCATCAGAAAAGGATTCCAACCACAAGTGCTTATTGTCTTACTTTACTTTTAACATGCAAACTTGTTAAAGACGAATTCTCTGGGACTTGGGGAACAAGTTAAACTGGTGCTACCTGAAAGCCCGAAATGATGCCAAGGACTAAGATGCCCCTTCCTCTCGCTCTCATCTGGTGGCTTCTGTTGTTTGCTTTGCTTTTATTGAAAAAAAAATAAGTAAATATTATCCAAGTACAGCCAGCCCTATGGTAGCACATAAAGGGTCAGTGGACTGTTGGCTACCGAAGACTCTTCTCCAGGTAATGGAACATACTGCATGTTGTCCTCTGTATTTCTACTGATGAGGCAGGCCAGTGTATTTCCTTGTTAAAAGTCCTCTTCATTACATGTTTTACGCACAGTCTTACATTAAGTACCCTTCCTACACAGTATGCATGACAAATAGCAGCCGTGGGTCTTTGTCAATGGTGACTGAAAATTTGCCACACTGACGGACACTGCAGTAGATGGTGGTGGGAGAAGTTCATATCGATTAGGACTTTTTGTGTATGTTTCTGTTGTATGTATATACTCGTTTTCTCTTATCAATTGCAAGTATTTGCATAAATGTTACATTTTTATTTCTGTTGCCCTGATGTGCGTGCTCTGTCTTGCTCTCTCTCACACACACATAAAGGGAAAAAAATCTGTTAGACACCTAACGCAAAATTTTCAAACCACCTGTCTTTGGTTTTTTTAAAAAAAAAAAGAAATTTTAAAATTGCTGTTTTGCTGTGCTGTTTTTTCTACCTAAATTAATGTAAAGATATTGATTCACTTAACACAAATGTGCAATTTCTTTGTGGTTTGAATGATGTGATTTGAGAATATATAGCAGCTTTGGGATAAAGTGGAGACCTAATTAACGCAGCACTTAACATGAAACAGTACAGTAAATTTTACTTTGATGGGCTGATGAGTGCCTAGATCTCAGTGTAGCAGTTTAATTTCTATCTGTCCCCCCCCCTTAAACGTAGTGCCAGCCATCACTCTCGGCGTTGTGCGAGTAATAATATAATAGTGTGTTGGATGTACCATATTGCCTGCATGCATCTCATACTTTGTGAAATAACTCTAGTAAGATCCATATCATCTTTTACCATGGTGACAAATAAAATTTCATTGTTTTTTTCAAAATGTCCAAAATATTTGTGTAAATTTATTTACAAGAAATTGGTCATTTTTCCCTTAATATCACAGCTCAAAACACCGCACATAGAGGAGCCATTTCTACACAAGCAGCTGCAGACAGAAGAACTGCAACTTTCACTGCCTGTGAGATCCGATCATCCGATTTGTTTATGCAAATAGTTCGATAGGTGTAGGTGGCAAAAATGTAAGAAAACATACAGGCTGCAAATGTTGGTCTGTCCTGTCTGCAACTGTTGGTTTAAATCCCATATTTTTCTACAGTGAGTCTAAGAGAAAACAGACAAAAATGAATTGAAAACTGAGGAATTTTCAGAATTTTTTTTTTTGACATATAAAAATAATAAATGGGAAGGCCTGTTGTCATAAAAGGCTGTCCATAGAATGAAAGCATATCGCTGTTTAACATAATTGGCATTACTTTCATTTTTTTTCATTCATCAGCCAAAGAGGAGACATTGCATAACCAGCATATATTTCCTATCCATCCATCAACAATCAACACATTTTTTTTGTTTTTTTTTTTAAAAAAAGGAAAATTTTACACTGTACATCACAAAGCTTTTCCATTAAAACACAAATTCTAATCTTAACAAAATGCAAATTCTATTCAATCACTGCCAGGGAAATCACACTGAAAAATAAAAGGCTATGTAGAGGAAGCATCAGCTTACATGTCTGGTCCAGTAACTGCTCTGGTGAACTTTGTAAAATGATAACTTATCTCAGTTCCCCGTCCCCTTCCCTCCATCCCAGCAGCGGTAGATGTCCCCTCATTAGAGCAGAACAAGATGGCTGCCTCATAAACAAAGGGGGGAGGTAGGGTGAGTGAAGGAGGGATGGAAGAGAGAAAGGGGACAGCTGGCTGATTCAGCTTTAAAGTTCCTTCTCTCCTGTGTAGACTGTGTGAAACTAAAGGTGTAGTACATCTACCACCCCGTACAAACACACTACATATTTCAGTCGACCTTGGATGACTTTCTCTCACCTCTCCCAAAATTTAAAGAGGGCCTGGTCCAGTGAAACTATCTCACTCCCGAAGCTCAGTGCAGAAAAGAGAAGGCACCAGGTGTTTGCTAACACCAGCAAGAAGTCACCACACCTCATGCACTCTGTCATTTCTAACCTTGAATGGATGTACAAAGACCCTTCAGAAAAGACCAGATAGTTGTGTGTTTTTTGTTGTTTGTTGTTGTTTATTTAAATATAAATAAGAATGTGTGTGTGTGTGTGTGTGTGTGTGTATACTTCACTACATGAGACACAAACTCTGAACTGTTTGAATTTGGCATTAAGACGTTTAAATGTTATTTATCCGATGTAAAAATGGGGTCACTCTAAAAACAACTGGTTGAACTCTTGTATTAAACTTTTGCAGTATCTGTCAGGGTGAGGATCTTTCCCTAAAATAAGCTTGCATGATAAATCCAAAAGAAGAAGAAAAGATACAGACAAAGGATTGTGGCAATGTAAAGTGAAAAAAATAAAATAAAATAAAAATGGTCAATTAAAAACAATCACACACGCATACACATGCACACCGACATGCATGCACACTCACTCTTTCTCACACTCTCTATCAACACACATACAGCTAAAAAATAGAGTTCTAAATAAATACTGGTAAAGTACAATACCTACATGTAATTTACCCAAAGTTCATGAAACAAAACAAACAAAGAGCGAGATCACACTGGATCAAAAATGAAAAGCATGCAGAAGTCCACTGTTCTACTGTAGCTTCACTCCTAGCAAGACTACAAAATAGTGAGAAAAAAAAACAGAAAGAGAGAAAAAGGGAAGGAAAGATAGAAATAGCGCCCCCTGTCCTGAGCAGTTATAGCCACTTGGTCAGCCAGGAGTGACTGACTCCCCACACCACAGGGTGCTTCCTTCAGTGGCAAGTCTCCTTCTAACCCTCCATCTTTTTGTCCTGCACTCCAAAGCGGGGGAGGAATAAAAGGGATGATGGGAGAGAGATCAAACTGGGAAAGACAGTCCAGTTCTGGATGCAGAACAAGGATAATAATGGTGATGTTGGGGAATCTGTGTGAGCACGTGTGAAGGCATGGAGGAGGTATGTGTGCAAAAACAATGTGTTGGCTGAGGATGGAGCAGGAACCGAGGGTGCAGAATGAGGCGAGTGACAGAAGAGTGATGGGGGGAGGGGGTGGTCAGAAAGCAGATCTTCTATAACTCCAGGCTTATAGGGCCTGTGTCTTGAGCTCTATGGGCTCTCCCCTGGTCTCCTGCTGGCCCTCAGCCTCTGGGGGCCGAGTGCCCTTCAGTGTCGCGAGCCTCTCAGACAGACCTCGCATACGGGGGAAGAGCATGAAGTCGTACAGCAGGGCACCCATGGCTCCTCCAATCATAGGCCCTACCCAGTACACCTGAAGATACAGAGAAAGGTGTTGTTGAGTCCGTGGACGTAACTTAACTTTAGAATTTGCAGTGAAAAAATATTTTCCAATATAATCATCTTACCCAGTGGTTGATAAAATTCCTGACCAAGACAGCTGGGGCAAAGGACCTTGCTGGGTTCATCCCTGCTCCGGTGTAGTACATCTAAGTAAAAGAGTTGTTGAGGATTAAAAGCCTGACTACGCTCTGACTCTCCTAAGAGGAGTCACAGATGTCTCTTGCTTACCCCAAGAAGATGCCCTATGAGCACAGAGAAGCCAATGGCCAGAGCAGCAGAGCCCAGCCGTCCATTGCGCCTTTCATCTGTCACAGCAAAGATGCACACAACGAGCTGGAGGGTGAGGAAGACCTCTATAGTGGTGGCCATGCCCAGGCTGATGCCTGGTTGCAGCTGGGTTTGAAACAAAGGAAACATGTTAGCCCTTCATCGCAAACATCATTACAAAAGTGTGTGATATTCAGTGACTGGCAGGTAATCTTACCGTGTTCAGTGCCAGGTTTCCTCTCATGTTGGTGGGTGTGACCCCGTAGAGCACAGCAGCTCCAGCCAGCGCTCCAAGACACTGGGCCATGATGTAGAAGAAAGCACGGAACAGGGACATCTGCGAGCCAATCAGATAGGCGAAGGTGACGGCTGGGTTGATGTGTCCTCCGCTGATGTGGCCAATGGATTGGATGAAGGTGGCAGCCGCCAGCCCGAAGCAAAAGGCAACGTGAAGGACATTATGGGGCCCAGTGGTCCAGCGGAGGGCCGCCCCGAGCCCAAAGAATACAAAAAACATGGTGCCATAGAACTCGGCGAACACCGCCCTCCAGAAAGACATGGACCTGAACTCCCACATGGTGGCAAAAGCAACCTCTAAAGAGTGGAGGGATAAAAATCAACAGAAAAAACTACCTACTGACAGAGCAAGTGCCCTCACACAGTGACTGCTGCTATGAAGCTAAATGCAACAACAAAAAAGATCAACATGTAACTCTCATGAAACTATGAATAATCTGCTGCTCTGCTGTCTGATGTCTGTCATAGAGAGCTCCTGAGTGGAGCAGTGCGCCAGTCTCTGAGCATCTATGTGCCAAACCCGCTGATTGTTAGTAGAAGAACATGGATAGACAAACGTTACGCATGTCCTGCAGACATTCAGCCTCTTTACCAGAGCAGGGGGAGCTCAGAGGCCTTTTTATAACACCCCGAGCCACAGCAGGGCCACCGAGCACAGGGGAGGGGTCAGCGCACAATACCGCAAATCAAAACAAAGTCAGTTAACCCTTCTCCTGCACTAATCCCCCTCTGTTCATTAACCTCACTAAACCTGATTGTACTTTTAAATTGGACCTTAGAAAATCACATGACTCAGTGGTCCAACTTATGTGGTCAAGAAAAGCTGTGATTGTGTTGTAGTGCTCTTCTGCTTATCACACGTTTGCACTGGGGTTTTTGGAACCTTTCAAAGCTCAGCTACAGGTGGAGGCCTACCAGCTCCAGCAACTCCAACATACCCAAAACACAAACACATTCATTACATCACTGATTGCAAAAGTGCCCGAGGAAAGCTGCAGTGGCCTTGACACCTGGAACAACAGCTGGCACAAGAACAATAGTGAGCACAGGTGCAGTGGACTTTTGCTGGATATTCACTCATTTTGGTAGTTTCACAACCAAATCAGTTTAGTCAACAGTTGTTTATCCAAAAAAAATGCACAAGCAATTTCTCAATGTCTCCATTTGTGCTGTGGTTTGGTACAAATCAGGTTCGTGGCGGCAGAACTGATTAGGCAGAGTATTTACATTGTGTGTGTGTAGCGGACGGGTTTGGAGGCTCAGGTCGGATAAAGCGGTGGAAAATCCATGGTTAGAGGGGAAGAGGGGAGAGCAGGCCTTGCATTGAGCATCTGCACTGGAGCATCATGCTGACCAGGGATGGCTGCAGCACTCTGAAAGGATTATGCTGAGCTCACTGCTTTGCTCCTTTCATGCATGGAAACAAAACGCTGGCAGTAACAGTTTCGGCTCGTTTCTATGATCTGTTTGTATTGCAGTCACTGTTGAATCTGCGAGTTTCAGGCCAGAGTGGGTTCATATGTATGTTTAACACGTGCTACAGATGCAACAAATATAATATATAATTACTAATATAATCAGAAGATATTTATATTTCATATTTCGGCTGATGCACAGTTGTGGCATTTGAAGACAATCAGACATAGCATTTTAAGATGTTGTTCGGATCCTGACAGTTTATAAGTTTGCCAGTTGGGGCGTCTCTATTGTGGTGAGTATTATGCCCTCCTCGTGACTTGCTAAGCCGTCTTTTGTGGGTACAAGCCCACAGTTTAGTTTTATATGGGAGGGAGTTGAAAAGATGCTTGCATTGTATTTTCCTGTTCCCTGGGCCCAGACTGCTGACACATACATAACATGCAGCTCCCCACAACATCTCACACAGTGGATTAGAAACACCGACCTACACACACCACACAGTGGAGAAACCAGGTACTGCAGAACACAGGAAGAGGAAGAGTATGCACGCAGTGTGTAGATCTATTTACATGACAATTAGTTGCTTCATAAACAATCTCCCAGATGTTGGACCAACTTTTTTTCTCCTTTAGCATGCACTGCTCAATCCATCTATACTGTTTTCAGTGTTAGTGGCAGGAAGTTTTAGAAAGTGCATAAACAGGATAAGCACTTAAAAATGTTTACATTAGTCAGCCTGACTACATTAATGTTAGGCTATCTCCATTCAATAGGTGAGAGACTATGGGATCAAATAATCTTGATCCAAGTGATTCAGGAACTGAGCAAAACTAAGCAAGCAAAAATGGAGAGGTGAGGAACCAATAAATGTCTTCTGAAGGGAGACTGACATTTTCTTAAGATTTTAACATGTTTCTGCAAGCCACAGATGAAGAAAACATGAGTATTCCATTTGGGTTGAACTCTCCCTTTAATAACTATGCTGCATTGGTTAAAATTTTCACAGCATGAGTAATGTCATGTTTCACTTCTGTGTGAAAGTACAGAGGAGCTGGGAAGCCCCTGAAAAACCCCATGTCATGCTGGAAAGAAGTGGACAGCAGTGAAGCAGTTAGCACTACACAGTGGTCACACAGAGATATTTCACATTTTACAGAAACTGGCTCAGGGGATAGATCCACATTCTCTAGCTTTATCATACAATTCTCTCATCACTCTGTGTTTGCAACCTAATCTAATTCCAAGTCTTCTCATGTTTGAAATGCATTAACGCACCATTACTAGAACATTGCTCCACTCAAGTCTTATATTTTTTTCAGCTGAACTTTAGAAAACAATGCTGCACAGAATCAACATTGATCATTTTCACAGGAGAACAATTAGTGACCTGTCATTCTTTCAGCGTTTGTTTATTAGAAACGTATACCCAAACTCAAACAGCATAACAGAAAACGCATTTGTTGAATCAATCGCACAAGCCTTTAAAGCTTTATTCAAGTGTGTATAATTATTTATAACCTGTGTTTTTTTTAATTTATTTTTTGGGTAACTGTTGGTAGACATAGGATTTCTGCCATCACCTCAGTATGCATGTGGAAGAAAAATTATTTTTGTGCCTGCTACAACGTGTAATATTTTGTATAGTGGCATAGAGAAACAAACGTCTGTAAATGTCTGACTATATGAAAAGATTGTACCACTCCACTACTGTAACCTTAACGCAAGCTGTAAGTTGCACAAGCATATGTTTATTTTTAATGCAGAAACATTAAAAATGAAGTTACTGTTAAATATTTGTAGATGTTGGCATACACTGGAACATCCATTTCAAGCGGTACCCTGCTATTTTAAATTAACAAACAAAATAAGTGCAATTTACAATACAAACATTAAAGGGGAAAATCTCTCATTAAAAAAATCTACTTTTTTGGAAAATAGGTATTTTGAGTTTTTCATTAGAAATCACAAAGGTCAATACATAACCTGACATCGCAAAAAAACAGAGAGAAAGACAGAGAGAGAGAGAGAGAGAGGGAGAGAGAGAGAGAAGGTGTAAGACGTCAGCACATCCCATTACAGTCGTTTAAGTCAATGAACAATAACAATTTCATTTGAACAGAACTGTCCATGCAGAACAAAACAGCAAAGCACAGCACTGTATGTCGCTATGGATCTCTGTGCATGTCTGTATCCAACAGTCACTCTCTTGAAGGGTTTCCCTTTGGAAACTGCGTAGAGAGATTAGGTTCTTCTCCAATGTGGCTGCCAACTCATGTCTAGTCTCTCTTGTCAACTTCAAATTATAATTCACTTTGTTAACTACTGAGGTGGCTTCCATAATGATCTACTCAAGGTCAGGCATTTCTGAAAGAGACAAAGCCAAAAAAAGTGTTTAAATGCACTCCGAAAGGTGACCATCAGCAAAAGTATCAACTGAATTAAAACTGAAATGCTAGCTGAATCCTAGCTGAAATGCAACCATATTCAAATCTGGACATAATTTGTAATATGCCACGTTAGTTTAAACATTTGCCTACACTTAATAAAATATTAGCCTTTTTTAACTGAATTTCACAGTAACCATGCTTCATAGGCCAGTATAATCCTTTCGCACTTTTTGCACCGTAGAGCATTATGGCTGTTTTTATCGGCCTTAAATCTATTGACTTCTGATACAAATCTGGTACAAATTAAAAGAATGTTCTTTATTTAAAGCACTTACTTTCATCGTCACTATCTGCAGAATCATGCTGGAAGGAAAAAATGTAAAAAATCAATAATTGTAATACATTATATATTGATTAACCTAGTTAACCCCCCACCAAAAAAAAAACAAAAAAAACCCCCAAAAAAACCAACGTACCTCATCGTCTGCACCATCTAAATCAGGTAGATCATCCCCACCCATGCTGTTCATCATCTGGAGAAATGCACACAAAAAAATACCACAAAGAAAAATCACCATATGAGATTCTGAAGATGCTGTATTCACACTTCAGGCAGTGTATTTAACATACTCACCTCAGAGAATTTGTCGAAACTTGACAAGTCCTCATCTGAGTCATCCTCCCAGTCTTTCCAATTATTGAAATCCACACTTAGCCAGTTGCACTAAGAAAAGGTTGTTTCATGTTTTTAGTAAGGCAACATTTAATACATATATACTGACCCAGAGAAGGTTCATATTAATCCAGAGGTTGCATAAGAGCAAACAGTCTAGTACCACACTAGTAAAAGTTAACAAATACTAGGTAGTGGCATGTGCTTCAAATCTGTAGAATCACTAGATTGTCTAAGAATGAAAGTTACCTTTGTCTTGTCTTTGGTAAGCCGGGGCCATGACTTGCCAGCCTCTGCTTTTCGTAAACAACACAACACAGACCTGTCAGTGCGTCTGTGTTTGGATTCCTGTATATTACAAAGATACTTTGATGAGAGTTTTTAAGAGATAAAACAAATGATTTGAACTTATGTGAGAAACATTTTCACACATTAACTGTTGGGCAAAATCGTATCGTGTGCAATTAATCGTCAGAAAAACTGTCACCGATTAATATTTGCTATTGATTATGGTGATTAGTGCCTTGTCATGATGATGCATTTTGTGTACAATAATGGCGGAAGGCATTGGTATTCAGTTAAATGATGCGGAGCAGCGCGTTCCTAACAGTGGTTCAACATCTGTCACCATAAGCCGGAGTACGAAGAAAGCCGGAGAAAGCACAACGAGGCCACAACCCCGGCTACAGCTGTAGTATATAGTGCCGCGCATGCAAACGCGACATGCATTAGGTGTGAAGCGTGGAGCATTGGTTGTTGCCATAGTAATGGAATGTTTGCTCATATTAAAAGAATGAACTCTGACTGGAGAAGCTGCCTCACGATCTTTATTTATGGACTCCACAACAAGATAGGAAAACATTACACATAAAGTCTCCTCCAGCAGATATTGGAAAGAATTCCACTCAGCCGAGAATCCGCTACTTACGACCAAACTAAGCACTGGAAGGACATAACGCAGGTTGATTTGCACACACATACATTGTATTGCACATACATAAATGTGAAATTGTCTGGTTTGTAATGTTTTTACTGCTGCTGTTCTACAGCATGAGTGAAAACATGCACTAGTGTGTGACATATTCCAGTCACAGGTTAATTTGCACAGACACATTTACTGATGTGACTTTTTTCTGAACTTATTTGTCCTGTTTAATTTTATGTTGATATGCACTGCTTGACCCTAAGATAAAAACATTTGAAGGACAAAGTTACTTAAAATGTTTGCTTCATTATTATTTTGAAGCAGTTTGTGCATTGTGCAACTGTTATCAATACATATTTCAAACATGGCTGGTTTGTGCCTAATCACTACTTAACAGCTTAACCTGTTAGAATGAAGTAGTTAACTTGACTGATGATTTGTCAGTATCATTTTAGAACAATGTGGCGAGTCAAAAACATGTAAGTGCAATTGTCATCAATTAATCGTCAAATGAATCATTATCGGCTAAATGCCACAATTAATCGTGATTAATTTTTTTGCCAATATCGCCCAACCCTAGTTGTCACTTCACAAATGCAGTGGGAAACTGAAATGCTGCAGTTGTTTTAGGTGGGGCCAAGTAGCAAAGCGTACAAAGCAGTTAAACAAAGTGTAATATCATCTACATCATCCAATCGCTTACTGTGAATTCTCTGGGCTATTACCTACTGTATTTACATGTTAGCTTAATTGGGCATTACACAGACTCTGTAGTAGTGAGCAGGTAGGATAAAATATTCTAATGTCTGTTACAAATGAATTGGACAGTTGAGCTCCTCCATGTGATGTCCGCATTAAAGAGTAAAAGAAGTGTATGTCTTCAGGCGCCAACTTACTTTTGGATCAATCTCCCCAAAAAGGTCCACTGAATTCTGGTGTTTGATATTATCTGTTCCACTAACACAGCTGTAAAATAAAACGAACAGGGTGACAATGGTTTCTTTATAGATGATGCTTTCATACTCTGCACATACTTTATACTGCAGATCAGGAGCCTCATTATCAAAAACACTCCATTTAACTCACATACTCACCTGAAACCAAACTTTGACTTGTCAAAATTTACTTGCACTTCTCTGCTGTCTTCTACGCAGAACTCCACAAAAACGGAGTCTCGTCTGTCATACCATTTAGCTGTTGCAGGGTGCCTAATGACAAAAACAAGTCAGTTACATAATCAACATTTTATTAGAATTTCATATGGTGTAATTATTCAAGAACAGAAAGTGTCAGCCTTGTCATTAATGGGGTGGTAATTCTGCTCAAGGGGTAAGAACACTTTTAGTCACGTTTAAGTCATGTTGCGAAAGCGTCACTCATTCATGCCACATTAGCAAGTGCCTAACACGCATGTGTATGTATTTGCCCTACAACTTCCATGTAATACGGTGCCAGCAGTGCGGACTGGAGGTATTTCGAGGAACAATCATAGAAGGAAGCCGGGTAATGACACGCTGAATCAAAAACAAACTTACTCACAAACTCAACTGTTTATTACAGAGTAAATCAATTAAAGACATTTGAATGAGATGAACAGAGCTCGTACTGCGAGTAACACAGGTGTGTGCGCGAGTATCACCGGCAAGTGTGTGAATGTTAGCTCACGTTAGCCCCAAGTCAAATCTTCCGAGCATGACACCATGCTTTTTCAGCGCTAACATTACCCATGTCATGTTAGTTGACGTTAGCCTGCTAGCTAACGATAACGGCGCTGGTGTAAAGCACGTAAACAAAGCTAGCAACCACGAGAGTTTGGAAGAATTATACTTGGATGGTTTTTAGTTGCCGAGTCTAACAACGTCCAGTGCCGTTCAGTCTTAACCGTGTTGTAATGTTAGGTGTAGCTGCCGCTCCGACGCTAACTCGTGTGCTAGCTCAGTTAGCTATCGTTAGCTGGCTGATCCTCATTATACCACACAAGGTAGACTTGTAGCTTGTTAGATAGGAGCGTAAGCGACTACGCAGTAAAACCACGACTTACATGTTCACTGTTTTCTAAACTCCTTCGTCGGACCACGATATAGATAATAATGATACCTAGCAGCAGCACCCGGTAAAACGGATCACTGAGACCTAAATAGTTAACTCTAAGGTTTACAACAATTTCGCTGGTGTCTCTCCAAACATCGCGTGAGTTCCTCGTTCTCTCGTGACGTAGGATTTTACCCCGCCTGCTTGGTGCGTGGGCACGCGCCGAGCGGAGGAGAATTCTAGAATGGCCGAGCGCAGGGTTGCAGAGCAGAGCACGAGCTCCTCCACCAGTCTGCCACTGAACGTCTCACGTGTCATCTTATAGGTACTGAAGGGCACTGCACAGCTCTAACAAAATATATCTCCAGGAACATTAGAAATAAATCAGATAAAATGAGAGAACAGTGTTAAAACTTCAAAGAGAGCAGCAAGTTGTATGAATTAGAAATATTATCAGATACCTAAAAATGCATATAGTCTGTGTCTTGCTTGGTTTAATCAAAACACACCACACAAATTCTGTTGAAAGTTCAGTGTGAAACCATTTGTGCAAATTATCTGCAGCTGCAGTGTCACAGGCTGAGTTTTATGTATATTTTTAAAGCCTGCTATAATGTGAACTTTACATGTGAATAGAGTCTACACCCTTTATATTGCCATGTCCAACCCCTGCCTCTGTGGATTTTGGGATTTTTGGGGATTGGTAAAACTCTCCATGACAGTATTTAAATGAGACTAAAACTAATGAAATATAAATAAGGCAACACTTTCATGACAGAATCTTCAGATTTAACATCTTACTAGAGTTTCTCTGCATTTGGAGATTTTTTTAAAAAATTGACTCAGGACATCAGATTTTGTTTTCTGGAGGGTGGAATGGAGGGTGTCAGATGCACCTGCTGCTGTGGTGTTTGACCTTTGTGGGCCAGAGAACTCAGGCTGCAGAAAGTCACATGGAAACTGACAGATGATTTTAAAGCTCTGATGTCACTGCTTTGAAGTCAAGTCAAGTCAAGTCAGCTTTATTGTCAACTCTGCTATATGTGCTGAACATACAGAGAATCGAAATTGCGTTACTCTTCACTCCGCAACATATAACATGTAACTAAAAACTAAAGATAAATATAAAGTGTAAAAAATGTACCTACAATGAGGCACACACAAAATACAAGGCACATAATGAAGGCACAATGCAGTAAGAGTGCAAAAGATGTATAGTGCAAGTCAGTGCAGTTGGCATAATATAAACAGGAATGGTTTAACTTATAACAGCTTATTGAGACTGGTATGAGAGTGCAAAAGATGCAATGGTGCAAGTCAGTGCAGTTGGCATAATGTAACACAGTTGTACAGTTGTACAAGAGAGGAGATCAGCTGAGAGGCAATATCTCCAACAGCAAGCGTGGTAGGCGAGGACAGCAGCACAGGGAACAATAGCAGAAAGAAAGAGCAGCACAGTCAGATGAGTGGGAAACATTCAGTGTGGACTGAGCCACAGATGATGATGATGATGATGATGATGACTTCAGTGGCATAACAAAGCCACGCAGCTACTGAATGTGTGGGACTGGAGTGGTGAAGTTAAGAGAGGATGGGATGAACATGTAGGTGTGTGAATCAGATAGGAATGACATGTCTGACAAGTATAGCACAGTGGTGACAAACAACTCTTCAGCTTCAGCTCATCCAAACCAGGAGCAGACATTATGGGAGGTAGTGAAAACAAGGAGAAAGGGAGGACAGGTGATGAGGCTGACAGATGGAGGTTCCTGTTGGATATCTAAAACTCTGCACATTGTGTGCAGTTTAGACTTTTTTTCACAGCAGAGATTTTAAGAGTAGAATGAGAGCACACAGCTCTTTCTGACGACGCTCTGCTCCGTTAGCCCCAAAGCCTCTATAAATATGATTAATAACACTAAGCAGCAACTTAAGAGACTGATGCATAATAAGGTCAACACAGAGGTACAAAAAGCGGCAATTCCTTAATTGGCCACCTGAGGTTGGCTCTGAGGGTGAGTCATTCTCTGTCGTGCTCATATGCTGAAATCACTTCAGGATATGATCCTAAACCTCATGTGCATACCTGATGTGTAGCCATGTGACATCCAGCAGAACAGTCCACGCACCAGAGCATGATGTCATCGACCTCAGTCTCACATATTTCTCAGTCTAACAAATTCTTTGTTAATGATGCAGATAGCACATGCTCAACTTGTATCACTGCAAATCTCACACTTGTAACTTATTAATGTGAGTGTGGCTCCTGAGGTGAAGACGGTCATAGACCACCACAGTTTTAGAAGCTGAGGTGATGTGAAGAGGTTGTGTCTGTCTCTCTCTTTATTTGCAGTCTATGAGTAATCTTACTGTTTCATGTCAAAATGGCTCCTGTGAACAGTATTTGTTACACTGTGTTCTGCCTTTTGCACTCTGAGAGTCGGGGGACTTTGCCAATAATGTTATCAATGACCAGTCAATGGACATGTGGTCACCTGTGTTAAATGTTATAGTGCTTTTTATACATGTATACACTATGTATTTTCCTAAAACCACATTTAAAGCTGTAGTCCTGTGGTGGTGGTGTTGTGCCAGAAGTGTCAGCGGTTACATCATGCTGTCAATAAGTCCCACAGTGGACCGTTTTGTATTTAAATGAGTGGGTATTCCCTGGATGGCGTGTGTGGGCTGGACTCTTGTGTGTGTAGAGTTACCATAAAAACTGTTAATCATGCTTCCCCACAGCCCAGAAATCACACAAACCACTGTTTGTCATCGTCAGCCAATCACGCCAACTCAGTGACGAACTTCCTGGTCATATTCTGCCGTATCAGGTCCCAGTCAGTCAGACCCCCCCCCCCCTTCAATATTATTATTATTATTATTAACAGGTTTGTTTGTACAGTAAACAGACAGTACGCGGTTAAAACTGAGAAAAAATGGAAACGGGGTGAGCACATTATCTGACAGGAAGCAGCATCCACACACTGGCGCGGTCAGAGAGATAAGAAGAGTAACTACAAGTGATATTTACTGTGTTCCGCCTAGCCCAAGGACGTACGAGCCAGGCAAACACGGGGGGAGACCGAAGAGAGGAGCACGGTGTGGATGGCGCTAGCCTGGGCCGGGGAAGGGCTGCTTCAAAACACACACACAGATATGAGTCTGGAATACGTTTGGATATCATGTCTTGACTACAAAAGACTTATTATCCGCCGATAAACTGCAGAAGCACGTCAGAAATAGAGGCCTCTTCGTTTTCCGATGGGGCTCTGGGCTCTTTAATCCAGCCAGAAACCTCCCTGACAGGCAGCGACGAGCTACGGGAAAGGGTGAGGTACCGACCGGACAAAAACAAACAAAAACACTTTACCCCTAAATGTTTACTAGACATTTCAAAAGGATAAGCTAATGATGCTAAATCGCTGAATTTGCCTTCGCTGCTGCGGAGAATGGCTCTGTCAAAATATCGGCGAGCAGCCGTGGTAATTCCAGTCCTTCAGCTTCTCCTCTTCCTCTCTCTTTCTGTTCAACAGGACGCATTTTTCGCAATTGAAGGAATTTATGGGATCACAAGGTAACCTTTGAGTATTTACAAGTGTCACTGCGTGTCACTGTGTTTGTATTGTGGCTGTCAATGGGCTTTTACGCCAAGTGTGACGGGCTTTACTTTCCTTTGTTTACAGTCTGAATTTCTGAACAGCTGATACGTCCTCAGCACTGCCGCGATACTGCCAGTGGTACATCTCTTAGACGTGCTACTGCAAATACCACAGATGTATTAGATTTTCATGCCCAAAAAACACACCAACAAAACAGCTTTTTATTTCCTGAGCAGTTAGAAAAAAGTAAAGCCAGCAGAAAAAAGCACTGAGCCAAAGATAGCGTCACTCCACAATGCTTTAAAAACGCAACAAGGGCCAGTGCGTCACTTTAGGGGCCAACTTCTTAAACTGGATTTGAATTGAAGTGTGAATGGTGTTTGTTTGTGTGCCCCTGTGTAAACACTGGTTTGCTGATGTTGTGTTCCTCTCTGTGCAGTTTCCTCTGATGAGATGAGTGTGCGTGCTGGCCAGGGCAGTGATGAGGTGCTGGTTTCACAGGCAGTGTGGGATTACCTGGCTGCAGCTGGGCGGCCCTGGCTCATTGACTTCCAGCACAAGCAGGGGATGAGCGCAGGCATCATTAGGCGAGGGGAGAGGGGGGGCTGCTGTGCTGTGCGGCTGCAGCCGGTGGAAGGCTCCAGGAGCACAGGAGCTGGGGTAATGGATGGACCCATCTCCAGCGAGACACGAAAAGCCTTCATTGACTTATGCCGTTGTGCCCGCAAAGAAATGAGCAAACAGGAGGGGGGATCCAAGAGGAAGAGGGGCCTGCTGCCCTGTGTTGGAGTCCTAGAGCCGAACGGAGAGGGAAGCCTGCTTCAGCCTCCACCTCCTCAGCCTCGGCGCTCACAGAGACAGCAGCAGAGGTTCAGGAGGCCTGCTGATGAGGAAGCTTGCGCCATGCTCCATGAAGCAGCTCAGAGGAAGGACACAGACTCCAGCATAGCTTCCCACAGTGAGGCTGAAGACAATAACACTTGTTCAATCTGCATGGGGGACATAGTGGAGAAGACTACCCTGGAGAAGTGTGGTCACTCGTTCTGTCGCTCATGTTTGGATCAAGCCTTTAAGGTGAAGAAAGCATGTCCTGTGTGCCGGTTAGTGTACGGCCAGCTGATCGGAAACCAGCCAGCGAACGGTTCAATGATTGTAGAGAGAGATCCTGATCTGGAGCTTCCTGGCCATGAAGGCTTCGGGTGTATCTGCATCATCTACAGCTTCCCTCCTGGCCTACAGGCAGTGAGTAGACTGAGAATATAGAGTTTATAATCATCTGTGTTTCATCTCACTTTTTGGATGATTGAACACAAAATATGGTGTGATTTTTCTTCAACATAAAATCTTAAATCAACTTTTTATTTAATTGGAGTTGAGCTCAAATGGGTGATTAAGTAGCAGCTTTGAAGACGGCAATGTTTAGTTTCAGTAGCTTTATAGATGTAAAATGTTGCAAGTTTAATAACATTTTCTGTTTTATGGTCAGACTTGCAAAATGCAAAATGCAAGCCTCTGTAGTTCTTATAACCTGCCTGGTAAAAGGCCACGGCACGTCCTAATCCCAGGATGCTAGTTTTTATACAGACTTTCAGTTATAATTTCCAGAATCGAGGTGGAATCTGATGGCACAGAAATAATTTTGCTATCCAGACCTAAGAAACTTCCTTTATTTCCCACAGAAGCCAATTTGGACAGTTGTGTTTCCCCTGAGAAATAAACTGACCTTTCTGAGTAAATTTAGCATTGCTTCGCTTCCCAGGAAAAAGACAGCAAGTAGGTGTGAATTACCTACCTGCTCAAGGTTCAAGGCTGCATTCAGTGTTACCTAGATTATATACCTATTTACACAGTTGTACCACTAACAGAAGCACCTTTCCAACAGTCATTTAGTGCCTCTGTCACTGAATAAACGGCTGTCTGAAAAGGGCGTACTGGCAGACACGTATGTGCCACATGAGACAGCTGATATGACATCACACCTCTGGTGACATAAAACAAGGGTCTTCTTATTCGTTAAGCTGATACTGTGTGATACAACCTAAAATGTGGCAGACCCCAGCCGACTTAAACTGATCCTATTTTACCTCCGATGTTGTTAACAGCCAGAGCACCCTAACCCAGGTGTTCGGTACCCAGGCACAGACCGTGTGGCCTACCTCCCTGACAGCCCAGAGGGGAACCGCGTGCTGGGCCTGCTGCGTCGGGCCTTTGAACAGCGCCTTATCTTCACCATCGGTACCTCTATGACTACGGGCATGCAAAATGTCATCACCTGGAATGACATTCACCACAAGACCTCAATATGGGGTGGGCCACGCTGGTACGTATTAGCTTTTAGCTCCAGATGAAAGGCAGTGATTTGATTTTACGATAGCCTTAACAGCTCTGCTAAGAGTTATAGTACCTCAGAAAACTGGCTCAGTACTGACTGACAGATCTAATCTGTGCTTCTGACAAGTAAAATGCTATCACTTGATGTCCTTGGCTAGATGGCTCTGCTGCTTCTGCAGGTGCAGTGATGGCTTTGTATTTCTCTTTGCAGTTTTGGCTACCCAGACCCTACTTACTTGGTGCGAGTGACAGAGGAGCTCAGAGAGAAAGGCATCACAGCAGACTGACAGCAGGACAGCTGACAGATTCTTCCAGGACTTTGTTGGACTTTCTGATTGTCCTTGCATTGGGCATGACTCAGCTCCAGGTTGTGCTCTGAGACTGCCTGTCCCATAAAAGATGGCTGAAGACAAAGACCTCAGCAGACGGGCGTCTAATGCTGCAGCAGAGCCCATATCACTCCATCGGTTGTTCCTCCGTTTGTTCATTTACCTCCAGAGTTCAGCTTATCCCAGTGCTATATGTGGAAAAAATACTTTGAGTGCAGTGCATTCTTGTATTACACAATCCTCTCACTGTCCCTGTTGGCAGTAGGACTGATCAGATGCACTTGTTTAGGAGCATTGTGGCTTGTTGGAATTCACGGTACTTATACATTATTAAAGAACTCTTAAGTTTAGTGTTACAAAGTCAGTTTATGTTATATTAATGTTTATTTTTACTCTGGGGTTACTTTACTTCTTACAAGCACATATATTTGGTTGTATAACCCAGAAATGCTTGTTAAGTAAGTCTCTAATTTGATTGTTACTAATTACCTGTTGTAAGGATAGTGCTCGGTTGGTATGGCAGGATAGCACTGCTTCTATAAACAGACTTAATTTTTTGAAGTTATTGCAATCTAAAGCACTCACAGGCACTTTGCTTAGGGACTGATGGTTTTTGCTTCCTCTCTCTGAAGAGCGCTCGGGGCAGACAGGTTTGTGCAGCCATCAGCCATTAGCTTGCTGGCAACAAGTTGATGTCAGTCGCTTAGGACACTTCATCTGTGTGTGGTCTCCACCCTCTGCCCTATTTGTACTTAAATAGGAAGAATGTTAAATGATGTCTCATTCGGCACCTTTTTCACACACGTTGTAGGACTTTCCACTGCATTTTCTCATCGATCACTCCTGTTATCTTAAGATGTCTCCCAGATGTTGACTTTGTTACCTCAGTTGTTAATAATGTGCTCCTCTAAATACCAGATTTATGAAGATGTCAAACATGAAGGGCATATCGACCATTTAAACCAAAATCAAAGGCACAAAAGCTATTTAAATGTCAATGCTTCTGTCCCTGTCAAACTGGGAGAATTGCCTGCTAATCGTCTCATTTAAAATAAGGTAACTGTTGTAAATTTGTTTTACCAAAATAGATAATCCACGATACATCCTGAAGATTAAACAAGATTGTGCGGGAACAATTGGTCTGATTTAGAGTGGGACATTAAGCTCATTTTGTTGTGCCTTTCTTATACTCACCTTTGATTAAAAAACAAAAAAAAGCATGATGTTTCTAAAGAATGATAAGCAGTTTGGGCATATTATGGTGTTATCTGATTGATAAATACAACATATTTGTAGCTGCTCTCTTTGTTTTCAACAGGTTCAAAACAATGTGTGTGTTACCAAGTTTGCCATTCCTTCATACCTTCTTGTAGTCCAAATGCTGAAACAAATCCTCAGAATTGACAAACATGTATGTGTGAAAGTGCTTTGCTAACTGCAGTAATCTGCTTGGATATTGGTAAATTTATCATTAACTTAGTTGGTCAGATCCATTCATCAATATCTTGTTATCATTTTTTCCTTTTGTATTTTAGTTAAGGGACCAACTGAAGTATTCTTGGGACGCAGGATTGTAGTTTACTAAAGCTACTGTGCAAACATTTCTATGCATTACATGACTAAGGAGGAGCCAGAGAATGGATAGCTGGAGAGATTACACATATTACAAATTGATTGTTGAAGAAAACGTTAAGTTTTGCTTTTCTAATTGTGTTGATTCGTACTTTGTTGATATTCAGAAAAATGTGCTTTACATTTTAATACTTGAATAAAAAGTTATGTTTGGGTTTGTGTTGGATATTTAATGTAGGCTCTGTGCACCATAGGCTGCTGGAACTCA
Organism: Parambassis ranga; assembly: GCF_900634625.1. Classification (NCBI taxonomy): domain Eukaryota; kingdom Metazoa; phylum Chordata; class Actinopteri; family Ambassidae; genus Parambassis; species Parambassis ranga. The sequence goes on along the minus strand of NC_041028.1, from coordinate 9,962,672 downwards.
CATCACATATGTGTCATGTATGCTCTGTACATCTAATCTAAATTGATAAATCATATTTTACACATTTGAACATAATATAACATGGACTGCATTCCTCCACTTTCCAGGGTGTGATCAGATTAATTTTTTTCCCCATTCTACTGAAGATGTTGAGGAAATCCTGGCTCATCTGTGCTTCTGACAGCTAAAGAAGGACAAGAGGAGGCAGGAAGGATACAAGTGAAAGGAGAGAAGGAGAAGAACATACACATCTATAACACATGCATGGACTACAGCAGACCAACTCATAGGTTATCGTACAATGTGTTTAATGGTTTCATGAAGGTAACAGATACTTGCATCAACATTGTCAACATTTCAAACTCTAAACTATAGCAAACATTGCATGGATACGTACTAAAATATGGAAATGATTTTGTAGGTTGTGTATTATGTTTAAAAATGACATGTATATATTTGTCCACAGATCATAAACAAGCCTGCAATTACCAGTTAACTAGTTGTGTCTTGTACATTGTATGTGGTCTATGAGCCCAAACTACATCCCACAGTTTCCCATTGTTCATTACAACACATGCAGTGAACATGGGCACTGCAGTTTTATCTCACATGCTCTATCCTTTTTATCATGAATCCATGATCATAGATCTGGTTGTAATCTTCCTCAGAATATGCTGTTAAGTGATAGACATTCACAGAACATCAGACACTATGGTCAGGAGTGTTCTCTCTTCTTCCTGTCTGGTCCACTAGAGGGCGTTGCTCTCCTCAGAGAATCCCATATGTGGTGCTTGGTATGCAGCTCTATCATCACCACAAACCATCAGTCCCACAGCACCTCCCAAACCTCATCATCCAAAGTCAGTGAGAGGATCATCTGCTACAGATGATGAGTCATGTGTTTCTATGGAGCTTGGGGCAGGTTTTAGCAGCAGCAGCTAACACTGTACGTTTGACATGGAGGGATGTTATCATCAACACTGCCCTGATCATCTCTTGTGTAAAGGAAAGGAGACACAGGTCAAACTAAAAGGTCAAAGTCAAGGCTGAGTTCAAAGCTGTTACTTGTTTATATTTGTGGTGTTTAGCAGGTTATGGATTTTCATGCTGTTCTCATAAATGTAACAAATGTTTTCCAGCCCTCGCTGGCTTGACGCAACATATTGCAAACAGTATGTCTCAGACCTGTTGTCATGCATCAATGAAAGACATGAGATTTATTGATCTCTCCATGCATCATTTTCAACATTTTTCTTCTACTTTCACCCCCACCTTTAACCAGTATTTCTATCAGAGTAGGTGCACATGTGATGAGGCGGAGTTACTGAGCTTGGCCTCGTAGCGCTCTGGTGTTAGTATCTAGGGGCATTTCTGTGGCCTAGGATCTCGGGGCATCTGCTGCTCTCACAAAGCAGACCAGGACCCATCTGCTCATACTTTCCACCCCCATTTCCTATCTCGCCTTTTCTCCCATAATTCATCAGTGAAATCCATCATTTATAATCATCATGTGTCCTTTCATCAGTTTGCTGTTAACTGTCCACCATTGGTCTCTGTCTGCTATTTATTGCACACAGGAAAACTCAAAGTGAAGACAAAAGCAAATTAGGTGAAAAAGCTATGAGGAACAGTTAGAGTACTGTGTAAAATGTAAATAAAAACACAATGCAACATTTTGTGAATGCTAAAATTCAAACATTTTGAACATGATGTTAGCAACACATTTGAAAGAAGTTGACAGGGACTGTTTTTGCCTTGTTTTTGTTCTCTTCCTTCCTGTCCTTTCCTCCTGTGTGTGTGTGGCTCTGCCTGGGTGTGGCTCCTCCCAGCTCCTGGCCTGAGTGGCTGATTGAGTTCACCTGCGCACGATCAGTCAGCCACACCAGAGACGATCTACTTTTCAATGCTTCTTTGCCAGTTTATACCATCATCCATGGTGGTGAGTACCTCTGCACCTAAAAACGTACCTTTTGATGAACTTTTTTTTTTTATTGTTCTTCTCATCGCCTGCAGTTTCTGTATGGTTTCCCTTGTGGCTTCATTATCCTTGTTACCAGTCTTTTAACTTTACCCTGTCTGTGTGTTCTGAATTTGGGTTCTGGCCTAGTCTGAGCTTTATATGAAACCTGACAGGGTCAGTTTATTCTCTGCACCGTCACCGCATTTAGCAACATTTTCTGATTTTTTAAGAACTGAGTCTGATTTGATTTTTCCCTAATATTGTTTGATTTCAGCTCTTTGGCCTCTTTAAGTGTTTTAATGGATCAGGACTGCAGGCTGTAAGCTCCCAGACTTTCTTCCAGTAAAAATAAACAAGGAAATAAAAAACAAATAGTTGTATATAAAACTCTGCATTGATGTACATACACACACGTGTAAGTTAACCATCCGATATCAGCAAAGGTTTACACTTCACCTCAGTCCATATATCAGGTTCAGGTGACAGTGTTTCTGAATGTAGTTTCTCAACTGGCTCAGGGACAGTAGCAGGTAGAGCGGAAAACAAAGTTCAAACACAGTAGAGGAATGATGCCACTAATGCCAGTGTGCAGTTTAAAAAGGATTTCTTTGGGCACGTGTAAATGCAAATTATATTCTCGTTTAAACCCAAGTCTTGGGACACGGTCTTCTGGTTTTTTTTTTGCACTCACACTGTGTCCGGTCCAGATTCCATATAAAAAATGAATGAGTCTTTGGCCCTCTCTGCAGGTATTTCGCTTCCCTGTCAGTCCATCTGGACCTTTGGGAGTAGGGGGCAAATGCTTACAGAAATGTATCCAGGTCTATAAATATGTATTAATGTTATGCAGAGCAACACAGCAAGGTGGATTAAACATGCATTAATGTGAATGGTCAGTGGGAAGCACTTAAACTGGGCTAAACTGGACAGAGATGACAGTGAGAGACCCAGTGTATATTCAGCTGTGTTCATTCATTATTTGATCAAATATTCCTCTGCATGTTGTACCAGGAAGTCTTAAATATTCTGAAAATAGAACTTTGTTGATTTCATGTTTCTGGGTGTGACTAGACGGCTGCTCGGCTGACAGACACACAGGTGTGCATCAGATGAGAGATGTGCAGTGTTTCCTGTACTGGGGATGAGAAAATCATTATGTGACAATGCAGAGCTGTTGTTCTTGCCCTCTTTACCCACTGTGCTCCTTAATTAGTGTCTTTGGCTGTGGGGAGAACCCTGGCACATTGCCTGCCTGCCTGCCTGCCTGCCTGCCTACTCATCCTTTCATCCTCTCATCCTCTGGTGCTAAAGCCACCCAATCACAGCTATACCTATGCATGGGATGCTACTCTTCTTCCCCCCTTCGCTGTAATGAGGATCAACTCCTCCAGACGTAACCTACTTTTTGGCATACCTTTTGAAGGCATGCATTTATATCTTCACCTAGTTTCCCTTTTGTATTTAAATTAAAATCTGCATCCTTGCCATAAAGGATAAACAGTGACATTTAAAGCTGTGTTTGTATTTTTGGTAAATGGACAGGAGGAAGCTGAGGAGGCATCTGTCTCCATACACCCTCTTTGTGTGACAGAATGTCAGCCCACACTGCCGACATGCTCATTCACTGTGCCTGAGGCTGTTTGCTTAAGAACAGCAAAGTGAAGGTGGGTGTGTGGGTGCTTGTGCTTCTGTGGCTTTTGTCTGTGTGCCCTTGACTGCATCTGTGCATACAGTATGTACGGATCTGCACTAGTGAATACATGAGCATGTGTGTCAGTGGAGGCAGTTCCTCACATTCTGTTCTCTGATTCATAGCTGGGGTTATATGGCTTTTTGTATGCCTGATTTAGCAGAACAGACCCTCTGCTTTTCTTAGTAATGCTGACAGATTTACTTACTTACTTCACTGACAGGACACAACAGCAGAGCTGGCAAGTATCGGGGGTCTTTGGTTGGGATGTCAGCATCGCAGATTGAAGGCTGTTCTCAAGCTGTTCTTCATTAGCAACAGCCGGGTTCCTCTAAGATATGAGAATGACGGCTCCATCATCTATCCTCCATGAGAGAGGGTCAAGCAGCCCCCAGCAATTGTTTGTGCAAACTTACATAAGTGCCCATCGTGTTCATAGCACACACAACCTTATAATGTTCTGAAACTGAAAATATTCAAGAAAAGCTGAGCAGAAATCCAGAGTAGCTCCTCGTCTAGGTGCGTTAAGGAATTCCTTTGTTGTCCTCCTGTCTACATACTTAGCCTTGGCCGTTCCTTCTCTGAGTGCCTCATCGAAGAGTAGTTAGCTCTGGCTGTCATGACAACTGGCATGAGCTTTCTATCATTTTACAAAGAAGAATCTTAACCAAAGTCTGTCTTTCTTCTGCACGACTGCAACAGCTGTCTGTCTATTGGTGAAAAAATCCGGCTGAGGCAGACTGAAAATGTCTTTGTGAAGGCATCGCGCATATCATTAAAATACTGCTCACTGAATTAGTTATATCACCAGTGAAGCATGGACTGCAGCAGGTTCAATAAATGGAAGTATGATGTATGATATAAACCAAAAATCCAAATTAGATATGTTCAAGGACATTTATTTACATCTCTAGTCTGTTGTAGGATGATTAAAGTATTTAGTGCTAACCTGTTGTTTTTACCAGGAACTGGCATCATGATTATTACAAGAACTGAGCTTAGGCATGATCTTGTGCACAAGCTGCCGAGGCTTTACAGATTAAAAATACACTGTATATACAAACAAGCTCAAGGAAAACTTTGTGCTTGCACAACTGTGTATATTACATTGTGTAGGCAGCATTTTATTCAACATAAATGATGTAACTCTTTCTTCAGTGACATCCCTGCAGAGATGCAGATCCACACGGGCTCTGGCTAAACAGAACTTTCAGGGATTTTCTGTCTGAAGGTTCCTTATGTGAAGACGAGGAAATCCTTGTGGTTTTGAAGAGGGCACCTGACTTCACCTGTGGTTTGTTGACACAGTGATGTCACACTTCCAGAGGGGCCCAGCAGGACTCCTACAATTAGCAAATGAATCAGCTGCACCTTATGGCAACAAACAGTTCACTCACTGCTGAGTCATGGAACAGAGCGGTTATCACCATAAACAGAAAGCTTAATCATCTCAGATACAGGTAGGTTACAGGTTATGGTATTTTATGAAATTCTATTGTAACACGTGATTGAGAGAGTGCATACAAAAGGCTGTACAGCTAGTCTGTACAATAGGTATGGCTGGGTGTTTGACCCAACAGGGATAACTATCCTCCCTTGGCCAGTTCACCAGACCGCTCCTCTCAAACTATTGCATCATTTATGCTGAGACAGGTTTTCTTCGTCTCATCTTGATACCTTTTAAACTGGTGTTTGCCGGTCTTTTTAATACAGAATTGATCTGCCCACTTTGAAAACAGAATAAATACATTATGCTGATGCATTGAAATGATCCCAATGTTGGCATACTGTTGCTGTGACTTTCAAATCAAACATGATAATGTGTTGTGTGAGGTTTCAGCAGATCTGAATGACGGTCTAGAAGCTCTCTGTGTGTGTGGGGCTGAATGAACACATGTACACAGAGAGCTGACTGTGTTGCTCTTTCTGTCTCAGGGGAGGCTGTCTTTGCCAGATGTCTGTCCTCTCTAAAGGATGAAAGAGTGGAGGCCAGCCACAGCCTTTCAGGTACACGGGGTGTCAAATTCAGTGGGGACAAGGCTGTCTTCCTGGAGGACATTAGAAAGATAGATCACACTTTATGGTGGACATTGTACAACCAATGAAGAGGAATCCCTGCTTTGCTAAACTGTTTGCTAAAGTGTGATGCAGCTAAGAGGATCCTGAGATCTTTTTAGCTGGGTAAAGGTCTCTAAACCTGAAAGTCCAGCAGCAGGATTAAAATACATGCTTTAGAAAATGCTAAAATTACATCTTAGCCTTTCAATGCGTGATGCTTAATGATGATTGTCACTTCAGTTCTGTCAAAAACGACATAATACAAAATTACCAGAACTAAGTGGACTAACAATACTCCATTAAAAACCAACAATTCTGCAGTCATGACAGAAATGTAGTGATATATTTACACTTGGGTACAGAGTAAAGTGATTTGTGTTTCAAGTGATTAAAAGCGCTGACTCACAAATTTCAAAATAAGATTTAAGAGTGAGAAGACTCATCTCCTTCTACATTCACTGATTTATCAATCGTTCTTTAATTCTAGCATATGAATCATTATATTACTGTCATTTTACAGTATTACTGCACAATGACAGCAATACAGTAAGTCATATTAACAGAATATAATGTAGGTTTATTCATATTTTGTCTCCCCATAAGAGCTCTTCCGAATATCAGAGGCCATGTCAGTAATTAGAGAGAGACAGAGAAGAGGGAGAGAGTGAGTGTCTGTGTGGCATACTGATGCCTGTCATAAAGGTGTCTCTAAGCCTTTTATAGACAGTTTCAAGGAAAAAGGGATAGCAACTGGGAGAAAATGCAAATTTACTTTCCAGAGACTCTGCCCCAAGCAGCTGCGAATATAAAAAAAAAAAACTCAGGAATATGTGAGTCAAAGAGACGAGGAAAAAGAAGAAACAGCTTTCAGAGGGAGGATGCAGACAGATGGCGGATGAAAATCCTCCGCGGGAATATCTGTGGAGCTGATGTGTTGCATAGTAACAGACTGCGTTCCAGTATCTAGACAATGCATTGATTAAAACTCATTTCATCTAAACGTACTTTAGATAAAAGGAGATTTAATTGTAATGGTCATCAGTAGTTGTGTAACTGAATAATGAAGAGACGAGGTGTGCGCAGACATTTCCTCCTCACAGACAGGTTTGGCAAACAGGAACACTCACTTGCACAATTATGATTTTATGTAAAATCTTTTCAACTTTTCTCTTTTATCAATAATCATATATCATAAATGCAGAGGGACAGACAGACACCTGTTACAGACCATTACAGCCCATTGTGATAGGTGCTGCTACAGCTTATGTCCATTGATCGGTGGCAATCTCATTTGAGACAAGAATGAAATGTACCTTTTTCCATTACAAATCAAAGCACATTGGTTGTGTGCCTTAGTGGTCGTGGTCTGTTTTGTCCGGTTTGAAATGCAGACAAATATGGCAATACCAACAACGCTGCAAATATGATCGATGCACTGTGCTATTCGTTACATTTATTGGCGTATTGTGACACACTGGCCATAGTTAATTGTCTAAAAATCATGACCGACCTGTGATCCTGTCCAAGAGGTTGGTGGCGGTGCTTGAGACTTTGTGGATGCTCAGGTTGGCTGCAGGCTGGCAGACAGGACTCACCTGTCTTGTTGCTTCAGGATATGTACATTGCATGTGCTTGGGGAACAAACATCTCAGATTCAGTGACTATGCTTAAACTGCTCTTGATAGCTGTGTTAGAAAGGAATGTACACTTGGGTAGATGGGGAGAGAGAGCTGATATATGAAATGTGCAGCTCCATTACATCCTGCAGGAGTGTGTCTTCCTTTTGTCTATCAAAAAATAAACATGTTTTTCGCATAGATACACTACCTGTTGTTGTCATGACTACCCCTGCAAGAAGATGTGGCAGATCAGTTAATCAAAATGCCAGTTAAGTAATTACAAAGCTAAGTCTTGCTTTCCTGGAAATAAAGACTGACCATGCCTCTGTTATGTTTGTCATAGGCTGTTTATTGATCTTCTTATCTTCACTGCAACTTGGCACATTTCAGTTTCATGTGTTGCTGCCAGCCAGCAAAGACCTCTTCCCAATGCAGTGCTTATGTAATCTGCATTGGCTCTATGCTTCAGTTCCCCCTTTGAGGAAGTACATGTCTCTAGTGTGTGTGTTCTCAGTGATTTTACAGCTCTCTTGTCACTAAGAATCAATGTCATTGTACTGCTCAGTGTTTCTCGTTGGTTCACTCCCTCTTCTTTAACACTGACACAGTCCGTATCTGTGGCAGCAGGCCATGTATATAGAAGTTCTCTCTTCAAAGCCCCCTTCATCTGGAAGTAAAATTAACATCAGACTCAAAAGCTGGTGACGATATCCTCTTGCACCAGCACTCCCTGTGAGCCTTTACTCAGACTCCCATCTCCTTATTTCTCATCTGCCCAACCCCCCCAGGGTAAGAGCAGGAGAGTTAGTGCTCAGTGGGAGGGCTTCTAGTCCTGTGTGCATCCTGGACTAAGCCGCAAAAACACCTCACGCTCCCTCGGACCACTAAAAGCACATGCTCTTGCCTGTAGCCATGGTTCCCTAAAGAGGAGTGGTGGAGACAAAAATGAGCAGAGTGCCGCCTGCAGTAGGCTCAGCCTTCCCCTTTGTCTGGCTCCCATCCTTCCCCCACTAACACTTCTGATCGCTGCGGGGACCTTAAGGATAACAGTCGCACGCACATGATGGAGATTCACCCTCTTTGTAGGAATGCACTGGTCCTTTTAATGGATGCTCATGTTTTCTCTGAGCTACAAAGGAAGTCTATCCATCACTTCAGGCAGCCAGATTTGGAACATTTATGTGAGCAAGTAAAGCAGGGCTTCCAGGCACCTGACTGCTGAGTAAAAAGTTAAATGATGGTGGTGAAGCACAGCAGAGACACAATGTGGTGTAATTATGGAGTAATTATTACTGCTGTGCACTCAGTCTGCTGCAGCTGACCTAATCTAGCATTTTAATCAGCATGAAGGACAAAGCAGACCCTGCTTATTTCTCCACTGGTGCAGCTGAGGGAATGATGCTGATGGCCACTGTGCTGGATCTCTGTGTGTTATTGTGGCTTGTGCAGACACATGTGGGATGTGGCCTATAGCCAAATCCACTGCGTGTGTGTCTGTGTGTTAAAGGCACAGCTGAGTGTTCCTCCTCGTCCTTTCGTGCACAAAAATGCTCATATTGTGCACAGCAGAAAGAGCCCTGGTCTTTGTGTGTGGTCGCCCGGTGATCACAAGGAGCATGTTGTCTATTTGCATGATTTGCCTTAATTTCTTGCACATTATTGCTAACTGACATAAATGTGTCCCAAGAGCAACACAATTCCTGCCTTTGAAAAAAACACATCAAAATGTTCCATTTCAGAGATACAGTTTTCCCACTGTGGCCGCAGGGAACATTAAACAATTGCTCACATTTGACTGAACTCATTGGTGTTGCTGCCAGGGAAACACAAAGTCAAGAGAGCTCTAGGGGAGCTATAGGTTTAGCCACAGAAGGGAGTTTAGAGGTCAGAGGTCACACATAGAATAAGTGGGGGTTGTAGAGGAGCTGCGATGTAGTGTGTAGTCCTTATTGAGCCTGAAAGGGAAGATGACTTCAGGTGGACAGTTGGTGCGTGCGTGCGTGTGCGTGTCAAATACTGATGCAAAGAGTGTTTGCAGCCACAAACACGCAGTCTTTGTGTGCTCATGTTCACAAGCATATCACGATAAGTAAGATTTCTGTTTGCAATAAATAGGTAAACAGGCAAATGAACTTCTGTGGAGTTTCCCGCAGAACTCTAGACAAGCCCTGTGGGGAAAAAACAACTAAAGCAACTAACGATTTTGCTCATGAATACATAAACATTCATCCTTAAAAAATAATCTGTCTACTTTTTACTCTGCAAAAGGCCGATTGGAAAACATATACCTTTAACTTTAGGACTGTTGTGATCCTGTCCTTTTAAATCCAGTTATACGCCACCTTTTTGTGAGAAAGGAAGTTGATAGGTTTGGATATTCTGGCCCTGCCCTGCACTGCGGCAGAGGAAGAGAATCTGGTGTCTGTGTGTCTGAAAGCGAGCAAGAGAAGAGAAAGGGAGAGAGCGAGAGCACACTGCAGGACTCTACGCCACATCACACCTCATCAGTAATCATAGATTAGCACATATCTGCAGATAGGGGATGAAGCGTATATATATATATATATATATATATATATATATATATATATATATATATATATATGCCTGTACATAAATAGCAAACAGTAAATGACATTAAAGCAGCTTATTTCTGCAACATGCTGATGTGGTGTGGCCTTACAAAGAGTTATCTGAGGACTCAGATTATGATGTTAATATTATTTAACAGCACTGAGGGCTGTCTCCTCATAACTCTCCTCAGATCACCCAGCCACCACACAGATAAACTGTCCAATGCAGCATGAACAATGACTCACTGTGGTATTCTTTGAATTTCAATCTAATTATCATGCCACTTATAGTTGGGTCATTTTGGTGAGAACATTGACTGATTTGACAATCATAAGGATATAGATTTGGATGACAATAAGAATATATATGTGTTTAATGTGATGTGGTTATCTGTGTTGTGTAGAGCTCAGAAATTGACTTCGTGTGGGTTACATGCCCTCCCTCCTGGGGTTTTGTTCATGGAAACACACTAATCCTTGGCCAAAGTGACCCACTGCTTGTGTAGGAGACAAAGAACTTTTCAAAGGTGGCTGTGGATGGCAAAGTATTAACAAAGTGGCAGAGTTGATCCTGAAAGCTCACTGAACTGTGCCATGATGCCACTTCTCCTTAACCAAACCCTCGAGGTACAAGCCACAGCTGAGCGGGCAACTGAACCCTCTGTGCCTGTACAGATGTTGGCCTAATTTACTACGACTAGCAGCGTATGTGGCCCATTTACATGTCCTCACACCCCTTTTGTGTGTGTCTATGTGCACAATGTCAGCCTCTACCTCAGGTGTTCCAGCCTTCACCTCATTGATGGCCCATAATTCACTTTGTTTTTAGCAGCAGATTTGCAGCAAAAAAATGGGGTCAGGGTAACTTGGGTTCAACATTTTGACAATAGTTTCATAAAGCATTCAGAGCATTTTGGCATTCTACAGTGTGCACATATTTTATTTTGTTTCCATGTGAAGAAATATATTGGATCTCTTTGATGACCCATAGAATCCTCCGTTAAACTACAAACAGCATCTTGTCCATTTGTATGGTGCGTCTTATTGACATAGAATGCAAATGCATTTAAAAGGTGATGCTAGTAGCCCCATGTACATTTCAGCTATAAATGAATTTGGTCACTGTGCATGTTGACATGTTGAACTTTATTGGACACATTAAATACAGACACTGTAATTGCTACCAATACAACAAACTAAAAACTCCATGCAGACAGATATTACTGCAGGCATCACATTCCTCAGCTGCAGCCACATGTCGGCCTGCTGGCACCGCTGCCACACTGTGTGGCATCAGGCCAGTTTTAGACACCTCAGCAGCTGGCAGCTACCAGATGTGGTGAAGATAAGTAGCATCTATCGATCTATAGATCTATCTAGTGATCTGGGATCAGGGTGGAAGTAATGGAAAATGACAGTTATCCTCTCTCCATCCTCTATCCTTACTGAGACATGCTCTGCATGCAGTGACACAACTGATAGAGTGGATAAGATAAGCACTTCAGTCCCTGCAGAGACACACTACATTTAATATATGTTCATTTTCAGTGGGATGCTTTCGTAAATTAAAGAGACAGAAACAGCAAATTAAAGGTGCCAGACAGGGCAAGCTTTATTTAACACAGCGATAAACAAAAAGAAAAATAATCCATAATTCCAAAATAGATTTTAAACAAATGTACAAGTCAATCAAAAAAGGCAAAGATAGCTACCAAATAAATATTCACAGATCAGCAACAATATTTCATGTGGCATCCTTGAAGATGCCTTACAATGACTATAAAACAAGAGACGGTATGTACAATCATACAACTTTAATAGGACATGCTTAGGAGTTTGACTGCACCATTTTACCACACACTGACTACAACACAAAGGCTGCATATTAAGTGACATGGTCATTGAGCCGCCCACTTTAGAAGGCCCGGCATCAGCTCCTTAACCTAAATAAAAATATCAAGAAAGCTTGGCAAAAATGCACAAAATGAAGCTGTAATAATGGATGTAGGGATGTCTGCTTGTGAGCAAACCCTATCTGTCCACACAACCAACCCAAGAGCCAGTCTCTGTGTTTTCTGCGCTGAATTGTTGCTAGGCAATGCTGAGGAATTTGGTGTGTGACCATGAACTGGAAGCCTTTGTGCAAATCACCACTTTAAGTTCCTTCAGCTACTGGGGGGGGGGGGGGGGGCAGTCTACAGCTCCATAAAGACACAACAACCATTTCAGGAGGATATTTCCAAAACAACACAGGGGGGCTCACATCATGCTGAATACACAACCACATCCGCAGGCGCGCACACAGGCACACACAAAGGAGAAGAATGGAAAAATAGCTTTCTTTGGACAGGGCCAGCCTGTGCATTTTGATTACTTCAGTCCCACATCATTTTTCTGACTTCCTCACTCAAGCCCTTGATGAATATTTTTTAATAATTTAAATATATTTCCAATTTTTCACACCAGCAAATCAAGTCCTGCTGTCTTTTTATTGTGTAGAAGTCTAGCATCTCCAGTTCAAAGGGCATTCTTATTCACATACTCTATTTCACAGCACAATATTGTCGTTGTTTATTGGCTACTTATATGGAGGAAAAGGGGGGGCAAATGCAGATCAGCAGCCTCTTTGTACAGCAGAGATGGTTTCAGTCTGTAACATGTCCATGAAGCAACTATAGCATGACGGTAATCACAAAGCTGCGTCTTTATTGCCACCTTGCATCACAAGCACTTAAATCATTATTGCTTTATGGTTAGAAGCACAGAGATCAATGCTGCACACACATGTAACCATGAAGCCAAAGATTTAAGCTCAGAGAAGCATCCAATATCTGCTCTCTGTAGTAACTGTATACAAACACAGTAAGTGCTGCTTATTGGAGGTCAATAGAGTAACAAGTCTGCGCTGGAAGAATAGAATCATTTTGGGAGTGCTACATTTGATTGATGCAAATATGAGAAATCCACAGGCATATTACTACAGTATACAAAAATGTCATTGACGTCTGGGAACATGATATGAAAGGCTTTTTTTTTTCCAAAACTGCATACCATTTGAGAATTGTTGTAAAACTGTCAACAATAATGCAATGCTACAAATCTTTTTCCAAAGAATATTCACAAATACAAACCAGATTTTCTGACTAAGGTAGGAGTGATATTACACCTTTAAATATTCCTCCTAACACTTAAATCTGGCATCAAAACGCAGCCAGAGCTTCTTAGATAACACTCAACAGCTCCACACGGTTTGTGTTTACGCTCCTGGTCACAACAAAAGCATCTTTTCTTGTCTATTAAAATGTGTCTGTCCCATCACCAGAGATAAGACTCTAGCAGTGACAGCAGAGACACCGGAAGCCCAGCTAAACTTCCCTTTATATGTTTTGACCTCATTTCTGTCGTTGTTTTGTACACACAGTGCCTCCTCCACTCAAAGCCTGAGGAGCAGCGCTGTCCAAAGCTACACAACCATCAACAAACCCGTGCAGGTTCAGATAGTCTAGACTGCTGTCTGTACAGCAGCCTGCGCTCACAGCTCTTATCCCCGCTCTCATCACCGCTGAGATAATAAGAACGACTCTCTATGTAATAGCTCTCACTAGGGTTTGTCCCACTACTCCCTGTACACCTCTGTACTTCCACTAAAACCAGTGACACGCTATTTTGACACCTCACACACTTTACGGAGAGGGATGCACAGGATTTTGCTAATTCCTGACGGCTTCATGCTAGATTTATTTTTGTACTTAGAAAAATATCCATTGAATTGTCTGAGGCATTTACATCACGAGATTAAACGTCACACGTTGCACATTTCCATTTTGGACAAAATCAACATGTGCCTATAGATTGTAAAATCAGACAGATGTAACACCATTGTAGTTGCATACTGTTTACAGGTGAGAAAATGATAGCTCGATGATCAAACCTTGACAGATACTGTTTCGAAAGTAAGATAATCAGTGGAAAAATATGGATGTGCGCTAAAAGGTTCAGGAGCAAGTGGACAGCGAGGTGTCCACCTCTTCTGAGGGGTGTTTGGTTTCTGGGGGGGGTGAGGGAAGGATTCATCAGGTAGCCCTGATAAACCCGTCGTGCCCACCCCCCCCTTCCCCGAGACCAAAGAGGCAGGGGCTGGGGACTGTGAGGACTGGAACCCAAGAGATCTCCACTCACATGACTGAGCAGCTCTTGGCCTTCTCCTTCTTAAAGGTGGAGGAAAGCAAATCAGACTTGCTGGGCAGGTGGAGGAGTCTTTTGGAGAGGCGGCGGGTGGGGCTGGGCTTCGGAAGAGGCTGCAGCTTATTGATGCAGGCCATCGCTGCGGTGCGGAATACACTGTGGATGCTTTTCTCTGAGGTGAATGCTGAGCACTCCAGATAAGCCTCTGCACCCAGCTGCTTGGCCATAGCAGAACCCTGCAATAGATTCAGTGATAAAGGGTGCTGTTCATTATATTGTACTTTTTAAACCCATTCCTGTGTGCAGTCCATCAGTATGTTTACCTACACACAAGCAGTCTGAATTTGAAACAGGGTCACATAAACACCATGGATATGTCAACACAGCATAATTAGGTTTTAGGAGGCTTCTGTGGACATGTTTACACTACATTCAGAATATGTTACACTTATACCGGTACTTGTTTTTCTTAGCTGTACGCATCGTGAACAAGCTACATTTCAGGTTGAAAGAAACATTTTTCTATTTAACATTTTGAAAATTTTGAAAAATTATCTGACCTTTTGTAGAACACGGATGAAGAATACATGAATAACATATTACATTTATTATCATATTACATTACTTTTTTGTGCATGGCAATATAGTGCACCAGGGCATGAAAGGTGATATGGACCATGCCTCCTCAAATTTTTTCTCTTTTTCCATTGTCAATAAAAGGTCAAATTCTGAAAATGATTATGGAAACAGTAATTTCTGAAGTTTTAACTAAACCATTGTGTCCAGTATATTTTGTAATGCATGTATTTTTGTTGTTTTTGCATGTTTTCTTTTGCCTCACCTGCTCATAAGTGATGGGAGTCTGTTTCTGATTGGACAGCTCCATCAGCGTGCAAACATCTGAGCGGAGGTCAGTCTTACAGCCAATGAGCAGGATACGTGTGCTGGGACAAAAGTCCAGGATTTCAGTCTTCCACTGTGGAGACAATAAGGTAATCATTATAGCCAAAGTATACATTAAACCTGTAAATATACAATGTGAAGTAGTAAAGCCATTGCCTTCTTCAGACTGCTGTCCACAGTGTCTGGGCGGCTGATGTCAAAACACAGCAAAACTGCATCTGAGTCGCTGTAGCACAGGGGCCTCACATTATCATAGTATGGAGAACCTTAGAGGAAAGAAAAGAGAGTAGTGTTAATATGGGTAGGAAACACAACAAACTGGAAATGCACATATGTTTATTGTACCACATTACAGGGTGCATTTTCACATCAAAGAGGCTTTAGGGTAAATTTGTAAATTAAATATGCTAAGTCAAAAATTAATGAATACATTTAAGACAGATAGTAACCAAAAAATGTGTTTGAGCAGCACAGATATAAAGGGAGAATACAACTGCTGGGATTATGTGCAATTGGCATCCCTTTCTCCCACTGAGCTACACTTCTCAGTCACTGAAACTGCTCTTTTCCCCACTCCTATCTCTTCTGCTGGCATTTCAGAGGAGGGAGAAGATGACAATCGAGCACTAAATCCTCATTGATCTTTTCTTGCAGTAGATTACGCAAGTGGAACGGTAGGGCTCGGGGCAGGCAGACGCTCCCACTCATGCTCAGAATCCTTAAGTAAGCTGCCCCCCCACCCCCAAAAAACCCTCTGCTCGCCACGCAATACCTCCAGTCCCTCTGTTACCACAGCAACAGCCTTGGAATCCACCATCTACATCAGCCATTCCTCCCACCTCTCTATAAAGCCTTGCCTTAAATGCCAATCAATCATTTTACACCACAAACTGCCCACCCACCTACTGATGGGGACATTCCACTGCTCTGCAGCAGAGTTGGGGACCACAGACCTACACCCATCTCACACACACAAAAAAACACACATGCCAACAGCACACCTGATTACACGCAGTAAATTTGACTGCAGCCAGCAGTGGAGCCAATTTTGTGTTATCAGATGAAAAAGAAGAAGGGTAGCTCAGTGGGATTAAGATGTTTACTCTGGTCTCTCAAAGGGGATTCAGTGTTCCTCTTATAGCAGCAGATAACAAAAGCAGCGGTGTGTAATCACTCATTAGATATTACACAACCATCCTAATTGATTTACAGCGTAAAAAACAATGCGTTAGACAAAAACACGAAGAGGCACACAGAACATGGATGTGTGCATATAGATCAGCTTCATGAATACTTAATGATCTTCCACATTATCAAAGGGTAAAGCTGAATTTGCCAGCTGCCGGGTGCTGTGAGTGGAATAATGACAAGCTGTGATGAAATTCCTCAGGACTCAGTGTCCTGAAGAAAGTAAACACTGCTGCAACAGAACAAAGGGACACACTAATTGTATTAAAACTATTCTTCGGCCTCAGGAAATAAAAAAAAAGGTAAATACAAATTAACTAAAACATTTTGATGAAGGAAAATAATTTACTGTGACTGTATTCTTTAATCATTTTTTTTTAGATACTGTATTAATCCCAGAGGGAAATTCTTTACGGCTGCTGCACAAGCAGTGTCATACAATGACTAGCAAGGCGCGCCACAGGCTAGGGTGAAGTGTCTTGCCCAAGAACAAACAACAGTGACTAGGGAGGAGTTGGGATCGAACCACCAACCTTCCGGTTATTGGACAACCCTGCTATCCCACTGAAAATCAGAACAATTAGCACCACTGGGATGATGACAGTCTGTGTGTATTCTCCCACAACAGATTATCACAGAGCTGGGAAGCAGGGTGTGAGTCTGCATTTAATGGTCACTAATCTAAACGCAGCAATCAATAGAAAGCTGCACTAGAGGTCCAAGAGCCTTTGCAATAAAGCTGATGAATT
Organism: Parambassis ranga; assembly: GCF_900634625.1. Classification (NCBI taxonomy): domain Eukaryota; kingdom Metazoa; phylum Chordata; class Actinopteri; family Ambassidae; genus Parambassis; species Parambassis ranga. Next base: position 9,945,747 of record NC_041028.1, on the reverse strand, counting down.
AGTTGCCCCGCCAAGATGGAGGGGGCACATCTAGGGTGATTTTTGTTCATACTTCACTGCCTATATTAATCAATTTTATCTTTTGTTTTAAAGAAAAGACACCTAAATCAGTGATCCTAAAATTCTATAGTGCAGCAGCCTTGACAGCACTTTCCTGACACCCCAGGATCCAGTTTCTAATCTTGGAGAAAAAAATAAAAGCAAGAGTATACCCTACCGAGGCACATCACAAAGAGGCCTCCTATGCCATTAATCCTTCACCCCCTGCAGTCTGATATCACAGGGTACCAGTCTCAGTCTCTTCCCTTCTCCACCACAGCAAATCAGAGAATGGTTTGGATAGAAAGATCGATGCCCATTCAGCGGCCTAAATGTTTTCCTTCAATTCTTTTTCTCAACAGCATGCCCCTACAGTACAACAGATGGGGAGTTTCTGAGGCATGAAACATGCAGAATGAGGCTGACTAACTCCAGGCATGGCAGGAAAATAAAAGAGCACAACCAAATTCTTGCATTCTGAGCTCAACTTCATCCGTCTTGATGGTGCAGTGCCCAGAGCTGAGTGTCGAGGTGGAAACTGGGCCAGGGTGGAAGTAGGCTTCACAGGCTGAGACGATGGACCTTGTATTGGAGCATACAGGTGGGGGAGGGGACTATCCGCTGCTACTGAGTGTATTTTTGTGCATGTGTGCTAAATCTAGTGAGTGACATAGCCCGTTTTCATCATTAGCAGTCCTCTCACAGTGAGATTGCAAGGGTCAGACAGATTAATGATCCAGCGATGGGATGACTCACAGGTTTAGGGGATGAGAACAGTCCTGCCTCTAACACCCACACTCGGGCCGACTGGGAGCTTTGGCGTGGCCATGGCTGCTAACTACAGACTTCACAGCTCGGGCCAGAAAGACAGACCACATTGCATCAGCCAGTTGTTTCCTAGTTTCACATCAGCCAGCGAGAATTACTGCTGAAGCCCCCTGCAGGGAGAGAGAGGATGGACTTTTGTTCCTGAGCATCAGCGCGTCTGAAATGCTAACAAGCTTTACTCTGACACTGACAGAGGAGCACTGACATTCACTGAATTTTGAACATGATATACTCTTAAAAAATTTAAGTAGCACTTTGATTTAAACCAAATATTATCAAGTTTGACTGCAATGTATTTAAATGTGTTAAAATTCAATAGAAAACAGAATAATACCACACCCCAAGACAGCAATGTCGATCTACTGTTCCACCTCCTTAAATTACACACAAATCCGCGGGCACAGTAACTATGCAAGAGCCAACCCAACAACCGCACCATGTGAGGAAAAAAGCTCAAAGAGAAACTTCTCCCATCTATGTTTTTATGTGCATTGCACTCAAACAAACACTGGGTGGCTACTGCTGAGGTCAGGTTGTTTAACAAGATGCTTTAAAGACCAATGAAAACAATTAATAATTGTATCCCTTAAAGATTCTGTATTTGAGGGCTGTACCCTAAAATGCTTATAATATGTGTTTGTCCCATTGAACTGAACATCACCATATTGTCTTTCTTTGAAAATTATACAGATTGCTGATTTTCATCAACTTAAATGGTCACTGGCCTCAGTCCAAATCAATCTCATTTTTGATATAATACAATAAATGATCATGTATAAAGTAGCCTCTAAAACTCAAAGCCTTTTTCAGCAAGATCATGTAACCTGAAATAAATGATAAACACGGTAATGAGATTTATTGTTCACTATTCATGAGTTATAGCTACTGGATGCTGCTGTTTGCTTCCTTCCCCTCTCTCTGTCTCTCGCTCTCTTGTATGTCCGATCAGATCAGGCTGATTAAAACCGGTGGATTGATTTTAGCCTGTAAATCCATGGTGGAGCTGGAAGAAGGAGCTGTCTGCCATGTGGAGCCAGTGATGAGGTCTGTCCAATCAATGAAGGGGAGCCAGGATAATGAGGAGACCCTCTCGGTGTGGCGGCACAACTCCACGCAATTACAGCAAATTACAGTAAGAAGAGGGAAACTGCACAGTGGGACCAACAAATAACACCCCCCTCACCCACACCCCCTATTCCACCCTATGCCACTATACGCCTGTCATCCATCACAGAGTCGCTGACAGGAGGTACATCTGATAAAAGAGTCATCTATAAAAGATGAGGGGGAGGAGGGTCATGTAAGTTCTTCTCTCAGTGGAACGAGAGTGAACCCTGAGCAGCAGGGCGGGCATCACCATGTTGGACCAGAAAAAATAGGAAAAGTTTTGCTTCATTTATCTCCTAATTCATTATTATCTGACAACTCTAGGTAGTGTGTTCTATTGTATCACGTTATTGCTTATTATCATTGTTTTATGGGTTGAGGGCTGACATGCAAGAAAGAAAGAAAGAAAGAAAGAAAGCATCTCAGACTCATTGGGTCAGTCTGAAGCGGTGGCCCAGTGGTCCTATTCAGAGTCTTAATCCCTTGCATCATGCTGTTTGAGTGGGTGACCCAGGGCAGCATATGGAGCAGAATGCAGGTCACCAGAGTTTCTGAGCTCCCTGCTATCTGTCTGCTCTAGAAAACCTTCCTGCTCAACAGGATGTCTCTCTGTGTGCCCATCATCCCTCGGCACCAGGCCCACTCCTGCTGCCCAGACCAAAGGTCCACAGTCTGGGATTAAAAAACAGGATTTGGTCTGGGGAGGGAATTACACTCACTTTTTTCTGCCTGTCAACGCTTTGTGATAATGAGGGGAAAAAATAGGAGTAAATACTGCATCATCTCGTACAAGTGGGTCTGTTACGTAAAGGATTTGTTGTGCACAGACATGCATATAAAACAAACATACACACACTGTACTCTGTCACAGTGACCTAGTGAGGCCACAGATATCTCCAGCAGTGTGTGTGGACAGGAATGTGTGCAGCCAGTATGAAGAGAATCAAACAGGTGCTGCAGACCCATGTTCGCAGTAATCAGGTCAACACACTAAACAGCAGATCTCCCGGGAAATCTACGATGACACATTGACCTTCTTTTTCACACTGAGTGTGAATGAACATATGATGCACAAAGTCAGCATTAACAACAAGTGAGGCGGAATAATCACTGTCTTTCTGCCTAGTTTCCAGTGAAAGAGCTTGGCACAAAATGTACTCGTGGATATATCAGACCTTTTGTCCAGACGCACACAAAAGCGCACAACTTAAAGAGAAGCCAATTAGGAGGTTTGAAAAATTACTCTGCAGATCAACAAGTACAATCCTGTGTGCCTTTGCGGCAACAATGGATGCAATAAAAGGCTAGCGCACAAGCCTTCATGTTAACACTTTCATGTCAGAGTCAAACAAAGGCTTCAAATAGCTTTCATTTCTACAGACGCTCATTACATATTCCTGCATCCTTCAGTTAACTGCTGCAGGCAGAATGACAGGTCATCACAGGCCAGGCAGAAGAAAGGGCTGATCAGTTACCTGAAGTGTCCCACAGACTGAGCTCCACTCGCTGTTCCTCCAGCTCCAGACAGGCTGTGTAGTTTTCAAATACCGTGGGCACGTAGGTCTGAGGAGCAATTAACAGCATGATGCCATTAGTTGGGAGGTGTCAGTCAAGTCAGCTACAGGTAATGCAAGTTTTCCAGCTAATTAGTGTAGCAGACAGAAAACAAACACACTGATAGGGCTAAACAAATATTAGGCCAAATTCAATCCCCCCCCCCTTTGGTAAGAATTCTGGATCAATCAATCACATGGATTACTGCAGCTGCAAGAAATGTTTAGTATAGGCAAACAAAATATGAAATAACCAACAGTTTTCTTCAATTTGTGACCAAGAAGTGAAAAGCTGATGCAGTCAACAACATTTGCGTTAACACACATAAAATAAGCCTGTAGGAGGATTTTTTGGAAAAATGCGCATGCAAGCTGTCACTGTCTGCAGCAGACGCACCGTTTCCCCCTGCCATTTTCTCATCATTACATGAGCGTCCACATGTCTGATTTACAACAAAACACTAAGAAGCTTTATACAGATGCCTGTTTTCTTCACATTTTTAGCGCATACCTCTGGATAACAATCCTTCGCCAGGACTTGCAACATCGCCGTTTTTCCGCATTGAACGTCTCCTACAAGCACCAGTTTACACCTCACTACCAGCGGCTGCGTATTTCTCCTTTCCTTCATGATGTTAGCGACGGTCCAGCGTGTTCCTTTTTCCTTTCTTTAAAAAAATACCAAAAAGAAGCAGCAGCGCAGCTCAGAAATGTTCCCCGTGTGACTGCGCGTCCCGGTGCCTGACTCTCCGCTCTCTCTCTGAGGATGCCCGCAGTTGATCTGATTGAATTTGCCACTGCGGCTCTTTATACAAGCGCGCAGCAGCCAATAGGAGCGCACCATTCCACAGGCTTTCTAACATCCTCTTCCTGCACTTTATGTTCTCAGCAGGAGAAAAAACAAGTTACTCTGTTAGGGATGGAGGGACAACCACTGGCCTTAAAGCCGTATGTTTGGTACATTTTGCCAGAATATTGTAAATCCTGTGCATTATAAATGATATTATATATCATATAATATCATTATATTATTATAAATAAATATTACATATTATAAAATAAATATTTAGACTTGAGAAATGATCCAGAATCTTGTCAGGTCCAGTAGACATCTTTGTTGTCACCCAAGGGCCCGGTCACTGGGCCTGACGCAAACTGATTGATTAAATTGACTTGACTCAGAGGATCAATGGCATACCACTGGCTGAAGACAATAGGGCTGATAGAACAATTCACAGACAAATTAGTTTACCTTCATTTGCACTTCACTCAGGATAATTTTATTCAAGGGAATGCCCTTCCTTCTTCTTCTACTGCTCTGGAATTCTCTAAAACAGACTAGAATGATACACATTTGCAGTTGTGTGGTGGTGTGCCAATTTCTCTGTGGTCTCAGTTATTCTTACACCTCTAACAATAACGTCTCAGTGGCTGTTTACTTAGGTCTGCTGTGTGTCACTGCACACTGCCGCTCAGTGTTACCACCATGCTGATATGTGGTGGGAGGGTGTGAGCCCCCCTGATAGGTGACCAGTCATCAGGGTCAAGTCAGAGGTCTTTTGTCTCACTTGTGCTGGTGGTCAAACCCCCTGGAGACAGTCAAGACACTCACTTTCACACCCTGAAGGTTATTACTGTATGGAAACAGTGTCTCATTGTTAGGAGTAGGGGGGAATTATTAGATAAAAGTCAATTAACAGCCTTCTCTTGTGTCTTGCAGACCTCCTGGCTAATTTACTTACTGTTAACCGTCACAGGCTTTGCGGATTTTTTTGCCCCCTTGGGTCAAAGCAATTTGCTTTTGTTCACAAACAGCATATATCATTCACACCCAATCATGCTGGAGCCTGTCTGTCTTTTACAGCCAAGGGTGTCTTGTTGTCATCAGATACATGGCTCTGACTGTGTGTGTGGCAGCAGTAAGTGGAGCACAAGAGTGGAACTACTGTATCATTTTATGTTTAGTTTAATTTAAATATCCATCCAACCTATTCATTAGCTATACTCGCTTTATTCAGGAGAGTTAATGGGCAGAAGAGCCTCACAGCTGCCACAGAAGTGGAGTAAAAATATCCATACTGTAAATAACTTAAATGGTTTATATTTTAATTTATGTAAATAGTAAAACCAGCCTTTTAAAAGAGAAAAGAAAGACAGATGAGTTAATGAGTTAGGAATTAATTAATTAATTAATTAATAATTAATTATACTTTTCAACAATTTTTCATTTAATGTTAGTTACATACTGCAGCAAAGTGTGCTCCTTAGAGAAAATATTTTACTTTAAAGCATAATAATACAATAATGCATAATTAATGTTTTTTAAAATGTTACGTCTTCTCTTCTAGTGTTTAATAACAACCAGAAAGGCTGAGAGGTCTCATGCATAAAAAGTGTTTGTGTGTGATGCTTATGATTATTTCTCTTGGTCAAATAATTTTCTAAAACTGTAGTGGTAATGTGGTGGTAATGTTGAGATTTTACATAGTGGTCTGTACATTCTCTGACTAATCAGTTGAACAAACATGGATCAGCTCAATGGACTTCGACACAGTGGTTCTACACAGAAACAGAAGAAGTCTAGATGGACAAGCTGCACAATATGAACTCTCTTTAACCTTTCTAAACACACATGGCTAGCTGCAGCATGGCTGTGTAGTCACCACAGAGCTCCTCTGATGGGACAGAGACAGGTGGCTGTGAATAATCATCAGGCATAAAGTGACACAGTCCAATATGGCTGGCACACAAGGATAAGAGGGTGGAGGATGGACTGAGAGGGTTGGGGGTGAGTACTGCCAGGGTAAAGCATTGACACTTTAAACCATCACACCTATGCTTATTTAGTGACAGTGTTGATAATTAGCATCTACACAATGGGAGAGCGACAGCAGTCTGCACACGGCTTCAGTAAAACAGACAAAAGCTGAGTCAAGATTCTCAGACGGTAAGAAATGTAGACTGGGAGACTTCCTTAATTTTCTACCATGCAGTTGTCAGCAGATGGTGTTGTAACCCTGGATTTCTATCATGAATTTCACATGTGACATTCTAGACTAACACATTAAGTGGCAATTTACACTTTTTCCATGTGTGTCTGGGAATGGCACCAAAGAGGGAAGCGATATTAGGCTAATAATTGATGAAACGTGGCATTACAAGCACAGAACAGATGGTAAAGGATGATTATGATCGAGGTGGTAATAATATGGCATTTTGTAGAAAGAAGAACACATGCTGAATCAGAACGGGTTTCATATGGGTCCATTTATGAGTGATTTGAACAGATTGATGTACTGTAGCTCATCACAGAGCATGTATGGGTTGATTAAACAGACCTGGTATGTGTTGTACAGGCTCACACATGTGAAGTTATGGCCTCTCTCATGCCTAAACATTAAACCAGAGACTATGCAGAGCCCCATTGTTAAAAGTATATATTTTTAACCAAGCAGTGAGATGAAATACTCTTTCCTAACAGAATTCAATCTTTTGGGAAGCCTTTCCACATAAGGCACGTTTCCTGCTGCAAGAGCATTAGTGAGGTCAGACACTATTGAGTGCCAAAGCCAGACCTACTGCTCCAGTTAATTGGGTAAATTAGGTTTAAGTTAAAATGTTCCACACCAAAAGCTTTAACAGTGGATCACGCTTTGTTTATAAGGGCACTGATGCTGAAACATCAACCATGGAAGCATTCTATTTGTCCAAAGAAATGATCTTTGCATTCTGCAGCAGTGAGTTTTTGTTGCAAGATGGTAGGCCCCAAACTAAAGAGAAACAAAGAATTTGTAATATTTTAAGTTCACAAATTGTAGTAATCAGGTAAAACGTACATGCATCATGGCACAGAGACTGCATGCTAACCTGTTAGCTTCAGGCTGCATGTACCCCACGCCTAATACCACTTTGAACCACTAGATGAGACTTGCATACAGGCTGCTCCCAGTCCTACAAAGAGGAGGAAAGTCACAATTACAAATATATTGTTTGTAAAATCTCTGTTGTGTCAACAGGAAGTTGTCTAGAAAACCAGCGGAAGCAGACGTGCGTAATTGGACGCTGCCATTTTTATTATTTACTTCCGGGTACCAACAGAGGCGCACCTTTATTACGTCATCGAAAACAAAAAAAACCCAAAATAAAAAAAGTAACCCACAACTAACCTACACGAAGAACAAACCTGTTGAATAATACGTAGCTTGCTGCGGGTACCCGGCGTCTGGTCGTCGGTTCTGCTTGATGTCGGAGGTATAGGGGACAATATAGACTAACCCCAGCAGGGTAAACGCACCTGTCCAGGCTATGCTCTAATGTTTGTTCTCTGGACACTAAATTGGAGAGTTTGCGACTTCTCTATTCAGTTCACCGGCACGGAGATGCAGCTCAGTGAGGTAAGGATTGTTTAAACTAACTTTGCTAACTTGTTCTTTCTTATTCCGTTGAAGTAGTTAGTGTGTCGCTATATAAAATGGAATATTTGTTCATAAATAGTCTTTTTACTGCTTACTCATAGGTTTCAATAGTCAGCAGTGTCTTTCCTAAAACAGTGCAGGCCTACCTGATGCTCTCTACACTCTGCATGCTTTAGAGGTTGATGTTCAGACAAAGAAAACATTTTGGTTTTATTTATCATACTTTAGCTGAACTAGCCCTCTAGTTTGGAGTATAAACAGACCTATAAGGGGATTGGTTTTGTTGTTGATTTTTCTACAACAGTATCCACTCTAAAAACAACACAATGTCGCCCTCTGTTGGTGGCACTTTCAATAACATGCAGGAAAAAAACAGTAGACAAAAGTGTTACTTAAATGTTTTTTTTTTAATTCATCCCCTCCTTCACATGTGCTATTGACAAAAGATGCACCTTGTACACATCATTACCATCAGACACTGTTGGATATCAATTATCTTGTTGACTTGTCAGAAACCATGAGAAATGTTGACATCATCGGTAGGCCAGACAGCTTGTTTAGTAGTTGGAGGTGGGTACCGCGTAACATTCAGTGCATTTATTGCATCGAAAAGCATACATAGAAATGATAGTGCAATTATACCCCAACATAACTGAGGAGATATCTTGATAGTCTCAGCTAGTGTCTCATTGATGCTAAACTTTGTATTGCATACAGAATTTGGGCAAGTGAACGCAATAGGAAATTATAAGTGTAGAAAATTGTGCTTTGGACATCCAAAGAATTATCCACCTGTAGAAATTTCCTGCAATTAAAAATTGAGCAAATTGGAGCTGATGTTCTGTATATCGAAAGAAGGTACTGTGCTCTTTGTGTTTCTTCGAGTAGAAGTTATGTATCTCAATCTTGGTCTTTCAGAAATGAATGTGGGTGTCAGTGGAAGAAATCTTTATGTTGGTCTTAATTATGCAGTGCGTCATTCTAAAAAGAGAGAACATTACATAATAACACATGCTTTCTGAGGCGCTGGATATAGAAGCTTGTACTGTTACTTAAACTTGCTGTTTCTGTGCAATATGATAATATAATATCTGCATATTTCATATACAGTATTTACAGTTAAACCTTGATAATGCATATGTGACTGTTTATGTAAGTCATGATGTTGAGTGAGCAGCTTGTGTGCGGATGGTCCTAAAAAGCCCTTCTGATGAAATACAATATGTCATGCACATACATTAAATTATTTACATGTTGCTGAATTACATGATACAAGCAGCTGAACTAATGTGAGACTTTTAAGCGCTTACTGAGATGCATACAAATTTGTGTGAGACATAAATGGAAGCAAAAAAACAGACAACTGGTGGCTGTGCAAACTTTTGAAGTTGTAAATATTAATTGATCTATGTGAATGCATAAGTGATGGTCATCCTGTAGTTCATCACTCTGTGATGTACTAACATACAGAGTTCACTCTCCACACCTTCATAAGCCTGTGGTGCTCAAATATATGTAAATATAATAAAATAAACTACCAGGCTTATTAGGAAGGAGCACTGGACAATCTGTTGATGTGCTCAGAGGCCTTAATGTCTCAGTCCCTCCACCACCAAGTAGCAGTGAAGACTGAAATGCAAGACCACATGTAGCTTATGGTGATGGAGACAACATGGAGGAATGTATCAATGGTTCTCTTTTATAACTGTTGAAGAGCACTTTTGATTTATGTCCCTTATGTGGAGTGACCCACACATCTGATAAACATGTTATTTTTTTTGTTAGATCATATTGTGCCAGAAAGAAAAATTCAATTAATTTCTTTTTCTTCTTGTAATTGTCAGTAATTCTTCCTAAGCCAGTTAACCAGCATTAATACATTCACAGCTGTGACAGATGCATATAGACCACGTGCATGTCTGTGCTTGTCATACATGGGTTTTGCATCACTGTTGCATACAGATATGCAGTGAACTATACTGTGAGCCAAGATATGAATATAGATTGTAGTATAGGTAGTTGCTGTAAATAGAATGTGTCATTTAAAAGGCTACTGGATAAACAAGGATGAATAAAGAAAGAAGACAGTTCCTACTTGGTGACACCATTATGAGGGATGCAGTTGTGCCTTTGAGAAAACATTTGGTAAACATTTGGAATGACAGCTTGCAGAAAGCTGTATGGAAGACATACAGAATTGATTTTGTGTCACTCTCTGTACTCTTTGGCCAGTCAGGGGAGGCGAGGTGGAGCTGTCAGACATAAAACCCCTGGTGCCCTGCATTGGTTACATGTATGGATGTTACGCTGACAGCTGTGCTACAGTACTGTAACTTCAGTGTGTCTACAATGAGAGCTGAATCAGCCCATGTGTGTGTCTTGGACAGCCTCTTCTGTGTGTATTACATACGGACTAGCTCAGCTGTGTTAGGAGGGGGATCTGACTTCCAGTGAGAAAGCAGAGAGGTGAAAATAATTTTAAAGTCAGGATGGGAGGAAGACTGAGGGAAGAGGGGGACAGGTTGTGAACAGTGACTGCACTGTTGTACTGGTTTTTGTTGCCAGTGTGTGCAGCTGTAGAAAGCGGCCCTGAGTTGTCGCGTGACTGTGGGAGCAGGGAGCTCTTGCCGAGGGGGCAGCAGTGAGGCAGAGGCTCGTCTGTCTGTTGCAGTGCTGACCTTGTCTGCCTCCTCCTGCTCCTCTCCCTCGTTTCTTCTCTTCCTCCAGCTCACCAGCCTCCTGCGCTTTCTCTCACACTCTCTCTTGGGGGGACTCTTGCTCCCTTCTTTGCCTCAGGTGTGGCTGGAGAAGGTGGTGGCTGGCTTTGGAGAGATGAGGGCTGCTGCTGCCCCCTGGTGGCGCCCTGGTCCCTGTGCTCTATTACTTCCTTGCCTGACCCCAGCCGACAGCACAGGCTGTTCCTGTGGGGGTGGGTTAGACCGTTATCAGAAATGAGAAGCAAAAGGTTATCAGTTAGAAAAGAAAAAGACTTTTTTCTCTCACCTTTGTCTGCGCTAGTGATCATTCTATTAACTCTTGAGTCTCAGAAAACTAGAAAGGACACATAAGACAGAAAAAACAATTAATAATGGAGCCAAAATAAATCAGCTGTGTGTTCTTTGTCTTCTTACCTGTTGGCTGGAGTTAGCTGAAGGTGGAGTGACCACGCTTTGGTCCAATAAGGGGTTAACTGGAGCAGAACAGGGGAGATGTGTAGCACGCCAGTAAATTTCCAGGTACTCTGCAAGGTGGTCACATGCATCTTCCAGCTGATTCTCATCCAGAATCACATCAAACATCTCCTGAGGAGCCAAAGACCAGAAAATTATTATTGTTAATTAGTTAAAATGAGTTAAAATAATTGTTATTGTTATGTTTTCTTAGCATTTTGAGTGACGTACAGGAGGACACTGAGCTAGCTTGTCCCCTGCCATCATCTGGACGTTGAGGTGTTTACTTTGGGACTTTCCACGAGATTTAATGAGCCTCTGAAGAACCTATACGATAAAAAAAAAACATTGTAAAGGTTATAAAAAAATTTAAAAATTAATTTTCATAGATTTCTTTTTTGTTTTGTGATACAAAGTGTGTGCACCATGACCCAGTCATGGTGCACACACTGGAAGACTGGAAGTTCAAGCAACATATACTGCATCAGTTCACCTTTTGCTTTAGTACTTAATTCACACAGTCAACATTTATAGGGACAAAACATGAAAATGAAAGAACTGCACTTCACTTTAGGCGAGGAGACTTTGACGTAGACGATGATGGGGGCCAGGGAGGTTTTGAGGAGCTGTGCTGGGTGGTTGATAGTGTCTGCATCTAGGACAACTAGCTGAAGAGACTTGGCCAGCTCAAAGATCCTCTCTATCTCACTCTGGACCTCCGCTGTAAGCAAACCAAATGCAGGCAGGGAGTTGTGTGAGCCAGTTTAGTTTTTGAGATTAAACAGAAAATGCGTCTATTCTTAGTAGGCATTATTCTTTATTTAGCAGCCACAGATCAAAGACTACGTTTTCATCACTCACCCAGACTGGAGCGAGTGTTGGATCTCTCCATTATGGCCTTCTTGTTCAGCACCGAGCGCTTTGCCAGCGACAGATCAGCAGTCACCCGTGTAATAGAGATCCTACAGAAGAAACGTCTTATCACATCACATCCACAACTGTTCCATTTCAAAGGATGAGATGAACTTGTACTCTGTTGGAGCTAAAAATAAGTCAACATCATCATGTGTCCTATCGACCATGAAACGTGATAGGCAGAATCCCATGAGTAGCTCTGCAGCTCAGGCAGTGTTACTGTACACTGGGCTGCATCTGTCAGGAGCAATGCAGACAGCCAAACCCACCTGCCATCAAATCTGTGCTTCAGGAAGTCAAACAAGGCTTTCTGCATCATGTCTGTTACCTAGGAGACAGATGTGAAGGACGAGAGGAGAGAGGGTTTGTAAAATATGTGTACATACTTACATTATTTCCTTTATGATTCACTCAGATTTGTGCTGACCTACTTACTATTTTAAGGATTATATATAGACATCACAGTGAAGCTATACACATCTATGCACATACATTTATCAATTTACATTATTTATTGTAACCATTGTAGTTCATTTGTATGTATTGTATGTGTTGTAAGTTTAGACTGCCCACCCACCCATCTCAGCTCCACTCACATGCCACGTCTTTGCCCAATTTTTGGATTAGCAGGCGGTAAGGAGGAATCAGGTGCTGCCAAGATGGTGACAGCCTTCAGGGCTTTGCATAAAAACTAATGACTGATGGGTCGTTCATACTGTCTCTGTTTTATGTCGTATTCCACAAGATGGGATGTAAGTGGGTCAGGTGTATTTAAAATACCATGAGGAACTGTGTGATGTTGGCAGTCGTGCTTGCTTGCATATGATTGCATGTGTTCTGTATGGATGAAGCAAGCAGTCTCTTGTCATTTAGTTGTAAAAACAATGCATGGCTTTTGGAATAGAGGAGGAAGCACACAGTGGTGTTGACTAGCACAATGTAACAGAGAGATGAAAAGACAGCGAGAGGATGCGGAAAGTGCAACTGAAAAAAAAGGACAGACACAAAGCATGGAGGAAAAGAATGGGAGGGATAGAGAGAAGGAGCAGGCTGGCTTTCACCACTGGAGCATCCTCAAAGCACATCACCAGAGCAATGCATAAATATTTTACACAGCCACACACACACATACGCGCACACATAGAAAACAAATGGCTTGGCACACAGCCTGCATAGTCACAGAGGAGGAAGGCAGGCAGAGAGAAAATGTTGAAGCAGAGACACGCTGTACAATTACATGCTTCACATTTCAGCATAGTCATTTGAAACTGAAAATAATTGAGTTTAACAGCAGTGTGTTTTCATATGTGTGTGTGTGTCTCTGTGTGTGTGTATTAGAGTGTAAGAAAATAATGTTCAGTGGTTGTTATTATAAAAGGGCATACATGCAATTTTGTACCACTGAAATGGATCTAAGATGGCTGTTTGTGTGCACTGTAATTTCATCAGGATGTGACTGTGATGTTTAGTACAAGTGTTAATGGGATAATGGAGGAAAGCCATGCAAGTCCAAGTGGATCAGAAAAGACAGTCCAGATTAAACTGGAACAAAGACAGTCCAGAGAAGAAGAGCTGAGACTGAGCTCAAACAAACTCACTCTAATAACAAGTCGCTTCTTTTTTACTGATTACATATTTTTAAAATAATCTCATCAAAGTGTTTAAAAGGCTTCAAGTAATGATAAATTCCCCTTTCAAATTACAATAATTGTTCTTACTTACAATTAATAGCAGCAGTCATGCTATACAGCAGCTCTTTGGCACAGCAGGGCTTTTAGCTAAATGCTTATGTCAGCACACTAATATGCTCACAATAACAATGCCAGTTTGCTAATTAAATACAAATTACAGCAGAGGCAAATGGGGAAAGTCATTAGTTTTCCAGCTATTTGGTCACAAATCTGTCCTGAACAAATTTAGATTTGAGTCTGTCAAGCAGAGACATGAAGACTTAACCAGAGGAGAACGTGTCAAAGCAATCCATCCACAGCAACATCCTCACTGAACGCTGTGGTTCCACTCCAGGAAATGTCAGCAGATCAACAAAATTTCATCATAAATATCTGAAAGATTTTACAGAATTTGTCCTGTAGATGTTGAGATTTGTATTCATGGACTGACCAGCAGACCTGTTTAGCTAACCATGAAGCTTTGTGGAATTGATTAAAAATAGGAAAAACTTAAAAATAAATGTTTTATTATATTCTTTTACAGTCTCTCCTATTTTAAGAGGATTATTCTCGAGGCAGCAAGGAGTATATCTATACTGTTACTTCAAATTTCACATTTTCTTGATGCTGTCGAATAACGAAAGGTCAAGTAAAACTTAGGTCATCATCGTGCATCCTTTGTGACATCCTCCAGCTCTTTACTCTGAACACAAAACAAGAAGGTGCAGAGAGAATTGAAACCAAATGAAGAGTGGGGTACTGACTGCTGACTCACCTCATAGCCTTTCAATGAAGGGCCCACCAACACCACTGGCCTCATAGAAGGAACCACATCATACGGTGGAACATGTTCGGTCTGCACAGGCCACAAGCACCGACAGAGGGGGGAATTTATATGACAAACATTAATGACAGACATACAAGGATACAAAGATGTAGAGCAGCTTGTGTCCTGAAAAAGTATGTTGTGTTTTAATGATGGAAGCGTACCTGTTTCTGCTTCTGTTTGGCTTTTAGGATAAACAGATGGAACATTAAGAAAATAATAATAAGAAAGCTGTGGCAACAAACTATTGACTCATTGAAATGAATGATTTTAAATATTAGTCTAATCTATTAAGAGAGAGTTTTCAAACACTAACTACATCTGAGAAAAAGTGACAGTCCAGGATTAGTCTCCTGTATGCAGATCTAACCATGTGATAGCATGCAGTCCCATCAGACAGGCTCAACAGCAGGGCTCCTTCAGTCCCACTTACCCGCAGATGGAGGGGTGGACCTCCAGCCTCCGGATGAAGCGTTTGCTCCTTTCCTGTGGAGCAACATAATGCAAAGCTTCATTATGCGTGAATCTCCTGAGGGTGCAATGTAGAGAGAAGAACTTCCACAAAACACAAAACAAACAAGTTGTGTCTAAAAAAAGTTTTCAAAGAGTGTGTGAGAGCAGAAGCCTGTGAAAACAGGGCAACAGACAGGTAGTGAGGGCGGAAATATGGAGAGGTGTCATAATGAAGAGATCGCTCAGAGCTGTGTGACCTCTGACCTTGCTGCTGCTTTCTGCTCTTGTTTAATCCTCATGGCCTCTAGTTTCACTGGGCTCGGGATAAAAGTGATGTCTGCCCCTTCCTTCACCAGCCGACCGATCCACCAGTCATTGTTGTATTTCTGTGTTATAGCAAAATGCTTGTTTTTAAAGGTACACTACACATGGAACAAAATGTAATGTTCATTACAAATGGATTATTGTTATTGGCCAATGTAAAAATCTTAGTGTCTCACCTCTTTTATGTGCAGAAAGTCTTTGGTTTCAAAGTTAATTGCAGCACCTTGGACTGGACAATCTTCATCAAGAGCCCCACAGTAACTCACATTGGTTCTAACTGCAAATGCTACTGGTTTAGACTGTGGACAGACAAATATAAATGATACAGTTGGCTTGATAAGTGTTTTCCCCACAAAAAAAGCTTGCTTCTTTCTATGAGCCTATGAATGGATTAAATCTGCGCATTCTAAAGTGATCTTTCAGTATTACAAGGACTGAAGTGAAATAACCATTGACCTTTGACCTTCGGGCTCTCACCTTGGCTCTCTCCAGCTGCAGCTGAGCCTGGCGCTCGGCTTCACGCCGAGACGCCTCCTGGTCCTCCTCCAGGGACAGGTCGGAATCAGAGGGTCGACTTGTGTATGAATCGGCTGAACCCTGAAGGAAGGAAGGATGAGAGAATTAAATGTTAGCGCCCTATCAGAGAGGAAGTACGTCCTTGGAACAGCTGTTTAGAATTAGTCATGATGTTGACTTGGATGCACCTCCTAACAAGATCATTGACATCTCCCTCTGTGTCTCCTATGTCTTCCCTCTTGTTCACCGGTGTCTGCACCTGCCTGTCCTTTCCTGCAGCTTTCCAAAGCAGCGCTCTCTGGGGAACACGTGCGTGAGTACTGCAACACTAACAACCAGCGCACTCTTGTTGTCTCTTTATCCAGCCAGCCAGGCACACCATATGCTGGAAAACGCTGTGTTACTGAGCATACTGATTATATCAGTGATACAATAATAACTCTAGTATGTTCTGTATCAGCGTGTAAATGTGTATATTAATGAAGCTCAATGATAAATGAACAGATTTGATTCTTCGGAGTGAACACAGTTTGAATTCCAATGAAATTCAGCATTAATGTTATAGTTTAAGAGACTTCTAGTGTACCAGTTGTAGGGGTTTAAAATTAAACAGAGCACACAAATTGCTGCAATGGCACAGACAAACACATTCATATTCTTAGTACAATTCTTACTCCAGAGGAAGGGCTTAAATGTCAACCATCAACGGAACAACACAGAAACAACAGAAGTGTCCTCTTTCCATGAAACAGAGTGTAATGGATACAATTAAAGTGTAGCACAGATATACAACCTGCCATTCTTTTTACGTAATATGTAAATAAACCCTCACCTCAAAGACCCTGCACTTGTCCTCTCACTCCATCAGCAGCCTGCTCTTCCCCTGCGGCTACAGTCCCAGCTGGGTGTGAGGCTGGAACACACCTCACATACCAGGAGCACCCAAATAAGACGGCCAAATATAGCTCCACAACGTCATCCTTCTTTTACCCTTTTTTTCTTCTCCCACCTGTCTCCTCCTCTCTTTTCTCCTCCCTCCTCCCCACCAGCTTCATCACTTTTCCCCTTGCTCCCAAAAGCTGTTCCAGCTGAATCCAGTGCAGAGTTTGTTGATATGATTTGAATATCAAAGCGTGCCTGAGGTGGCACAGAATCTGAAGAGTCTAAGAAACAAAACCCAATTAAAGCACATGAAGGTCTGCAGATTGTAAAAATATGCCAAAATACAGACTGGAACTCATTACACACTATCCTAACATTGTCCTTGTCTATATTGATGGCATCTTATTGTCCTTGTATTGTTTTGACCCGATGAATACTGTACAGCAGCTGCAGCAGCAGCAGCAGCGCACTGTTCCCTCTGTATAGATTTCCAGAGATTTTTGCTGTTTTCCTTTGTATGGAGCATTTACATGCAGATTCAGACAGACTCACACCTGCATCTCAACACATCTTCACACATCGACTGTCATTGACTACATAAATAAGAGATCTCGTCATGTGGGGGAAAAGTAGTGTGCTATAAAATCCAGCTTTTATCCAGGCAGAAGGCAGGGGCAGGTGTTGTAAATCACTTTTGTTTTTACTGGGATCAGTCAGCCATTAAGACTATTAGATTAGAATGGAGAAATCATAGCTCAGGTTTATACACACTTTAATCCTATTAAACACATTTTACAGGGAAAACATCTGCAGCAACCTTCTTTTACACAGATGTGGCTCAGCAACAGATTCCTGAATATATCAGACAGGCTTGTTTCATGGCAACATAAATGCATCTTTCTGCAGTGGTGGTTCGTGGATTTGCATCAGCTCTTGTTTATAGTTACTTCTAAGCACTGGTTGAGTGGATTGACTCAACACTGCCTGTTTCCTCTTTCATTAATATAAAATAGCTAGTTAATACATAATTCTTCCACACATTGGTTTTTATCTGGTTTTTGAGTTAGTGTAAATACAAGCTTTGCTATCAATGAACTACTGCGAAACAATCCATTGCTTTTGGTAGTGGCTGCTGTAGGCCTTTATACTCAGTAAAAAAACTTTGTATTTTATGGCAAAAATCAAGCCACATCATCAAAAACATATTCCACCACACTGCACTTAGAGTGCAGCACAGACAACCTCACCCTGCCTCACTCTGCTCACCACACAATACAGGGATCAATAGTGGAATCTAATATAATCACAGACACACTGGTCTCACTGTTGGAGCAGTAACAAAGTGTGTTCCAGCCTATTCTGTTTTCTGTCTTGACTTTTAGAACGCTCAAGATGCAGCTTCCTCAAAATGTCGAAACAAAGAGTGTAATCAGAAATCCCTCATATGCTGGAAGTCCTATTAGAGACTGAAACATGAGATAATGACACTGCAGCAGTTGTGGGTTCTCACCAGCAGAGGGAAGCATGCACATTAACAAAAACAAACCAGCTGTAAATGAGACTTTCAATGATATAGATTCAAGGATTAGTCATCAGTATATCCGTTACATTCATGTTTCAGCTAAAATGAACAGGATTCATTCAGTTATTCCGCATGTGTTTAGTTCACAGTGGACTTGATTAAATGGCTGTTACATAACTACAGTAAACAGTATGAAACTCAAAATGGAAATAGACCCTCAAGTATGGGCTCAAGTACAATATTCTAAAGAAGGAATGACTCATTAAAGGGCAAATGATGTAACAAGTCAACATGTAGATGCTATTCAACAAATGGGCCACCCAGTCAGCTCTAATTCTTCAGTGCAGAGTAATGCAAAGTGAACTGAACAGAGTTGAGATAAATATCTAAACTGCATGTGCAGCACAGTGTGCCCTAAGAAGGTGAGAAGAAGGAGGGAAGAAAAAAGAGGACAAGTAAGGAGGGGGGGGCTGCCAAAGTGAACCAGAATAGACTTCTGCTGAGACAAAAGTGAGAGGGAGGGAGAAGAAAACAACACAGAGATGTCTGAAATGAGACAGACAGGGGCACTCATGAGGGAGTTTACATGCAGAGCGGATAAAAACAAAGAGGGTGAACATTATCAGCGTACCTTATTACAGATGAGTCCTGTAGCACTCGAGTCGGAGGCAGACATGATTCTGCTGCCAGCGCTCCCTTTCCCCCCATCGCACAGAAAAAAGCGGAACCCTCCTCCCTTCAGCCCATGCTTACAGGAGGGAGAGAGAGGGAGGCGCGCTCAGCCTTAAGTGCTTCACAACCGATGCTGCGCTGCCTCAACAGTCATTTCCTATACAAAATTGATGCCCTGACTGCAGCACTGTTGTGTACACGCCTGCATACTGGTAGTGTATGGTGGGTTTTGAAACAGACTCTCCTCTATAAATAAGACTGGCATGCTATGTATTAATGCCAATGACAAAGCAAGGAAATGCAGAGAAACTGTCATTCCTCTTATTATCTCCAAAAATACAAATATAATCAACTAAAAGAAATCTGGTCTGGAACACATAAGGTGTAAGGCTGAATAAGAATAAAACAGGTGAATGATGAGAGGGAAACGGGAAAAGGAGAAGAGCAGGGGAGGGCAGGGCTGTGCCCGTCTGCCCTGCACCATCCTCCTGACAGGAAGGTGATGCATGAGCCTACAGAACAGAAATGCAGGGGTGAGTCAGCAAGCAGCCATCTAGAGTCCATCAGATGTCTTAATAAGCTAGTGAAGAGGACTCCGTTATAGGAGACAGCCTTATTGTTCCTGGCAAGCCAGGACCGCACTCCTGCTCTTCAGGTCGCCCCAGGCACCGAGAACCCTACTTTGGGGTCCATTATGATGGCAGCATGTGCTCATGCTCTCTCTCACCCTCATTCAGCTTTGCGGCTGCTTAAGAATTAAGTGCACTCTACCAAGGCTTTTAGCAAAAAATGTCTCAGGGCTATATTTCTGTGTGGCTTTTTTAAAATTAAAGGAAAGCAAGCACACAAACACACACATACAGAGACACACACACATTTTTGCAGTTATTGCAACAACTCTCAGATGCCTCTGCAGAGCAGATATGGCGGCCATATTTTCATCATTAGTGCTGTGCATGAAGCATCCTTTGAGGAAACAGTAGCAGCAGAGGCAGAGATGGGGGCAATGAAAACAGAACAGACAACAAAATGAACAAACGCAGATAGAACTTAGATAATGTTTTAAAATATGTTTTCTGTCATTTGTTTTGCAATGCCACTTCTTCAAGATGTTTATCTTCAATTAATCAGACACAAGATTAAGCGATAAAAAACAAAAAAGTTGGGTGATTAGGATAATAGAACAAGAGATTAACAGGACAAATTTTTGTCATTTTTTGCTGTTCAGTTGTTCTAAATATAACTCTCCTCCTCTCCTTACCCCCACCACCACCCATTGCAGACTGGGGGTGTGCAGTGGGGAGAAGACACAGTGGAGGATTGTCAAAGTTCACTGAGTTTTGATGAATTCCCTCAAGAAAGAACAAAGCAGATTTGAGACTGGCTCAGCTACATTCACTGACGCCAGATAGCCCATCTGAATGTGAACTAAGTGCCTGTATGGAAAACTCTGATGGAGACAGGTCTCTAATCAGCCAACAGCATCTACATTCAACTGGCTCTGCAGTGAATGTGGACTTTGGTGAGATTCAAGTTAAACAAACCTGAATTTGATGCTTGTTTTAATGACGTACACTAACTCTCATCAAGGCGTGGACTGAGGTGCTGCCAAGGCAGCGATAGCAGGACGCCTCCCACACTGAGCTTAAAAACTACTTTTCATTTCAGCAATCAACCATAAGCATAACTCAGCCAGTTTAATGTAGATTAAACAATACAGTAACTAAACACGTCTCAAACTAAAATCTGACTTTGTAAAAAAAAGGCAACCTTTCAGTACATGACAGCATGTTTTGAGGTACTAAGATTTAATACTCAGCCTTTTTTTCTTTGCTGAGCACTGCAAACCCATCCAGGTCAACCTTGCCATTGTTCTCAAAGCAAGTGAGTAGTTCTGCACCTACTGCAATCAAGTAACTCATGAAAGAGCACTTCAGAGAATACTGAAATCAGAGATCTCTTCCAGTAAGTTTTGGAGATTTAAACACGGGACTTTTGTCCATATCTGTGTGCAGCAGGAGCTGAGGCAGCATTACAGGCAGAGGTGGATCATTCAGAGGGAAGTGCAACCAGAGTAGGCCAGAGTGGATCAATATGAGAGCCACCCAGATTGATACTCCATACTGTCCTTAGCAGCTGCACCCTTCGCCTCTAATGTTACCTCAGGATACTTTCTTTCTATCTGTATGACCCTTCTGTCTATAACTAAGCACTTCCAAGTCAAATCAGGGCCTGTGACACATGGCTCTGTTCTCTCCAGAGATACCAAGTTCTCACAATGACTCCAGCCTTCATGGAGACTAAAGAGCAGAACATCTTATAGTAGCCAACTGCTCAGAGAGGTCCTACTAATGCAGTGATAAAAAGGCATATATCATCATGGACAGTGATGTGCACAGTGAAACAGGAATACAGTGAAGCAAGTTTTGACCAGGAGGCACATTCTTTTATCCATGCTGTCAACCTTGCTTTGCTGGCTACGCTGTGCATACTTAGGCTTTCATCCCCCTGGGGATCCCTCAACCTGACTTCACCAAACTGCTTCAAAGTACAGAGAGGCTGGAGCTAACCCACATAGAGCTGTGTACCTACAGTGCAGCGCAGGATTGCACATTGCTGCATCCTTCATTAAATCAGATGTGTGTGTTAGAGGCTGACCTGATTTAGGCTCGAGGTTTGAGTTGGACCTAATTGGTACGTCTTTGACTAGTGGGCTGAGCTAACTGAGGGAATGACAGACTTATCAATATGTAATGGTGCCCTACATATTCACACACATCCCAGCCTAACATCGAAACAGTGGTTTCCTTGCAGGTCAAAGCTTTTTAATGACATGATATGGTGTCGGTATATAAAAATAAAACTGCTTTGTGAGTATAAATGACAGATGTTACAGTTTTTAAAAACAGATGTTGGGGAAATGGATAGATGTCCTAGATTAGACCAGTTGTGTGCATATATGTGAGGGCATACATTCATGTCTGCATGTCTATTTTCTTGTCTTTTTAGTAAGTTAAACAAGGCACAGTTTCTAAATGAGAACTCATAGAAGCTGGAAACTGGAATCTTTGGCCTTTTCAACATTGCTGGTTCATCAAATTTAATCAAGGCATTACACACTGATGCACTAACAAACACCCACATACGCATGCACGCACACAAACACACAAAGCACTTCGCTCCTCACGGGACAGGCTTTTAGTGCTCTGTCTCATGCAGTATTTAATTGACCCTACACAGGAAGCCTAGCAGTCCCAAATGCACTCCTTCCCCCCACCGACAGCATGAACGCCTGTGAGTATGCTCACAGCTTCCCCACCGCTGTCACACAACTGCACTAAATGCCATTTTCTGCTTTGGTGCAACTCAAGACTTTCCACAGAAATGTCAGTGCTAGGGTGAGGAATTAGGATATACATCAGATGTGTTAAAAATGAATGCCTGCATGTCTCAAACTTTCAGTCGAATTAGAAGAAACGAAAGATTTTCCCACTTCAACAAAGTAAAGCTATATCTAATAACAGCATCTTATCGGGTACTCTTCAAATAGCATATGCAGACATATAGTTGGGTTTTATAGCAGCTATCAGAGATCAGACGTAGAGGAGATAGCGGCGTACTTACTCAGATGGAGGTAGGAGAGCACACTCCCCGTCTCTCTTGCTCGCTCTCTCTGCTAGGCAGTCATGGTGTGCTCTCTCTCTTGGGTAACAGTGAAGTGTACTGTAGCGTGCTTGTAAGCAGTCTATCCCTCTCCCTTTTTTACACCCCCCCTCACCCCCTCCTCCTCTCCTATTCTCCACCACTCTCAGAACACTACCCTTTGCTACGTCAGTAAGGCTCTCCGCATATCATCCTTCCCTTCCCACCCTTTCTCTTCCCTCCATCTCTACCTCGACTGTCCAATGGCACTCGGTGTCGCAAGCGCATGCTGAGTTCATTCAGGTCTCTGGTCGACTGGTGTTGTGTTTAAGATAACCCCTGTTGTTCTTTGTAAGATCACAAGATACCAACCATTGAGATAAAATGCAAGCAAAGATAACTCCACTCAGAATTATTAAAACTGATTATAAAGCCATCCATGAACACTAAAATGGACTGATTTTCACCAGCTCTAAAAATGCCTGAATGTTGACATGACGAACAAAAGACAAAGATGGATGTTCTCGATGGTGGCCATACCATTGCACCAGTTTCTGCTGTGAAAAAACTGACTTTATTTGGCTGAAATCTAGCTTCTTCCCCATTGTCTTCACGATCAAACGTATGATGCCAGGTGCAGAGATGATGTTTTAATCATAAAATAAAAAAATCAACATTAGGGTGTTAGTGTTGAATTAGAGTGAAGTAATTGTTTTTACTCAAACCATGCAAAATTGACCCAGAAGAAGTGCTACACACAAGACAGACAAAACAGACAGGGCAGGGGGAACATCCACTATTTCAACAGTCCTTTCACACACTCTTTGAACCGCTGTGGATTTCAGCATGTCAAAAGGCAAAAGTTTAGCGACAGGAGAAAGTCCAGTGTTGGGATATGGAAGCTGGATGTTAGACATGTGGAGGCATCCCTAGCGTCGCCCTTTGTTCACTGAGTGTGTTCTGTAGATGTCATGGCTGGCTGTGCTCTGACAGCAGCTCAGCTGCAGAATATTTGTGTGACGGAGGTGTAAAGACGGGACTGTAGAGTTTTTCTTCTTGTTACTGTGCAAACCAACCAATCATCTCAAAAAACGAAGGGTCTGTCTGCTCCATGTGGTAATTGTGCTCAAAATGGTTTGCTTGAGAAAAAACATGCATTTTAAAACCAGCTAGTCTGATACCATAAAACCATGACTATGGGTGATGTGAGGATCTCTAGCAAGGCTGAGATTCATAATTCATAGGATAGGTTGCAGGAAACAGTGAGGCAGAGGAGAAAAAAAGAGGGAGAGAGGGATGGAGGAGGCATCTATTTGAATTCTGCAGAAGATGTGAATAAAATATGAATGAATGAAGGTTGGGAAGTTTAACTTCACTGTGTTTTGCACTGAGCAGAGAAAAAAAGCGAGGGGGCAGCTTTAGGAGCTGCACCCAAGCATTGAGTGCAGATGTCTGTCAGTCTGTCCCATATGAAGCGCCTCTGTGGGCAGAGCTGCTGCTGCTGCTGGTGCATTATGGATGAGGGGCTATTTTAAGGCACTGGGGATGCTGCGTTTTGATTTTTGAGTGGAGGGAGATGACACCTGGCTGCTGCCAAATCCTTTCATAAGGTTGGTACCGTGTTTGGTGGGTTCAAACATACAGGTAAAGGCTGTGTTTTAACACAGACCTGATCCCTGTTTGAAGTGTATACAGCAAGAGGAGGGAGGGGGTAAACAGACAAGTGAATGTCATCAGGCAGTGCTTCATAGACACAGACAGTGTTCATCGTGTAGCAGAGAGCTCACATGCATACATGTCACGTCTTACATAATCTGTGCTGTAGATGTTATTTGAGCTGTCCTGTGCTTGTAAATACTGTAATACAGAAACAAAATTATGCTTATGCAGTCATTGCAAATAAAACTAATTTCCTGCCATACATTTTGACATATTAAATTTGCATTAACATATGATGGTGTAAATGACAAATGCATTATGCTGCATTGCAAAAGTGGATTTTGAAGGGCACATTTATATGAGCTCTCCACACTATAGATCAATACAGCTGATATATTTAAAACTCTGTAACTATGTTCAAACTTACCCAAATTAAATACCACAAACTGCAGGTCATATTTTTAGCTATAAAACTTGTCTCAGTGTGATGCTTGAGAGACTTTTAGCACTTCAGCATGAGTCTCTATATTACACAGAGACTGACTGGACCCCCTGCCAGTTTGCCTACCAGACACACACTGAAGCAAAAAATGATCTTTTCCCTTCTCCCTGTTGGTTATCTGGCAGCATGGCTGAAATCTTGACTTTTCCATCACCTTTAACACAGTCCAGACCCTCTGGGTGGGAAACAAGTTCCTAGAGATGCAGATGGATGCCCTGATGGTGTCCAATGATGATGGATTATCTCAACAGTTTGAACATTTGTGTTCAATCTGTCAGCATATCTAAAGAAATAAAACCTCAAGGAAAGAATAATGTGACAGGGCATCTTCTCGTTAAAAAACACCAGACTAGTCAAGTCTTTAAAACAAAGAAAATAGAAAAATAAGACTTCATGACAGATGGATTATTATAATAGTAATACCATTATCTTTCATGTTTTACTTGCTAAGTGATTCAGTTATGAAGCAAGTTATTATTACACTGTATATTGCACTACATACACAGCTGTTGCATCATCAGTAGCTTCACATGGTGTTGCATTGTGAGAGAACTCACTAACTAACTGAAAGTGTAATTAACCAGTGAAGCAGAGTACAAGCTTTGTTGTGAGTTTTTATATCCTTGGCAGGAGTGTACAGAATGGTTTCTGTTCTAGAAACAAATGTTGGTGAACACTGCACACTAATTGTTCCTCTCTTGTTTATTGCTACATCTCACTAATCCATCTACATGATGATACATATATTTCTGCCAGATAATACAGATTTATCACAACCTCACATCTTATGTGCAGTTTCAAAGAAATAAACAATGTTATCACCCTCTGAGAGGATGTATGCTATTTTAGAATATTATTCCCTTATTACCTGTTAACAATGCCACAGTCCATCTGTTGCTCCAGCTGACCAGCTGTATTATTTTTTTATGCTGCTCAAATGGCCATCATGAACATTTAAAAGCCCGGCTCATCCGTCCCTAATTTCTGCTGGCAGACTGACAGTGCCAGTGCAAGATTCCCACTGAGGTCAGCGTGTCTAATTAAATTATTCCAACAAGGACCTGCGTCTACCTTCGCCGCCTATGTCTGAATTGTAATAAAGGCGGCGCAGGCAGCTTGCCTCTTTCTACAGCACAGACATCACTCAACCTAAAAAAAGAAGAAGGCAGTGAAAGCAGCCCACCTCGTTAAGCAGAAAGACGCTTGAATTGGTCAGGGACATCCGCAGTTGACGGGGATCTCGGTCAGCACAGCCCAACTTGGGTGAAAAAACGCCACTTTCATGTTACAGTGGAAGGCATCAACTAAAAGCACAGCACCGCGCCTCGTCCAAACATTTTCACAACCCCACGGGAGAACAGCTCCTCTGCCCACTCCACGCACACGTTTGGATGTGAAGCTGCGGCTGCATCCGCGCTGAGGAAATCTCCAGTTTGTGGATTCACGGCATGATCAATGACTGTACACAAAGTCATATAACGCACGGACACACGGATGGATAGATTACAGCTTTCATAATAAATTATGCAAGACGTGCACTTTTCGCACAGCCCAGTTACCCTCGTGGGATTTCTGCGGCTTCATGACGGATTTCTATTTTAGAATGAGGATCATATTATGAGTTTGGTTTCTGCCCATATGTGAGACTGTGTCCAACTCATTTATTTTGAGCTCCATCTGAATGTTTATGCTTTCATCTAAACACGTGTGTTCCCTCAAGCTCAATGTGCAGACTATACAGAATGATTTGTTGCTCAGCATGAAATTAATAAACTGAAGGGATGCGCTGTAATTCCAGATTTATATGCAGCCTCTATTAGATTATAGTGATAAGACTAAATCAAGAGGAAATGCGTTTTCTTTTCGCTTAACTCATGTGAAGCTCTGTTTCACGCTGTTTGTGGTCTCCAGCTGAAGTTGTCCATCCACGCAGAAAGCAAAGGACGCAGGTCTTCTCAGCTTTCACTGATCCAGCACTTTCGCCCCCCTACATCCTGTGAACGCCTTCTATTTACACAGGGCCAATCGACCGCTATAGTCAGGTAACTTATATATAGCCAGCCCCACCAATGTCATAAAAGACAGGAGGAAGTCATCACAGACACACCCTGCCACGGAGGGGGCGTCACAGACGGAAGCACACAGCTGCTGTTCTAATTCCCATTAACCTTGATTTAAGTCAAAAGTCCATGTCTTACTGTTCATTGGGCTGTTATCACTTGTAAATATGTTTTAATAACCAGTTGGTCAAATGCAGCATTGTGCGGTCTGTTATGTCTAAAGAACAGACTACTATATCATCTTATATCTGTAGTTTATTCGCTAGTCTGAGACATAATTTGATGTCTTTAGGCGCTAAACAGGATAATCATCCAACCATAGTCTTTATAATATCTGGAATGTTTCCTGACACAAAGTGCAGACCTGTGGTATGTTTACAAATCTCTGGAGAGTTTTTCCTCCTGGATCAGATCTGCTGTCATTCTTTTCATAACTGCTGCTTGTTCTGTCTACTTTTATTTTCTGTTGGTTAGATTCATGCCCCACTATAAGAAAACCCTTTCAGTTCCTCTTTTATTAACTTTTCCTAAAAAAACTGGAAGACACAGGTGTACCGCTTTGACCTCTGAACACCAGATTTTTCCTTCTACACTCAGCGGTCAGTTCAGTGTGTGTGTGTGTGTGTGTGTGTGTGTGTGTGTGTGTGTGTGTGTGTGTGTGTGTGTGTGTGTGTGTGTGTGTGTGTGTGTGTGTGTGTGTGTGAGAAGAGAGACACAGAGAGAAAGACCAATGGCACCAACTGCTGGCCAAGTAGTGTTATGTTATGTTTCTTCACTTGTAATTTATTTGTTCAGGAAAATGATCCAAATGGGGACATTTGCTTCTAGTGTCATCTGTGACCTTTTGTGCAACAATAACTGCTAATCAGTCGTCCAGAATGGCTTGGAGGATTTTTAATAATAATACTATGTAATATTGGGTAATTTCCCTGAATACATATGTGATGTCACGGTGAAATACTTGTGTTTCATTTGTTTTATTAGGTTCTAGTGTGCCACTTTCAGGACTTGTTGTGATATTTTGGGTCGTATTTATGCAAAAATATAGAAAACTTTCCAGTATATAATTGTATATGGGGCCACAGCTGCAGCAGTGTTAGGAAACACAGCTTTTCATTGATAAACAGCTGGTTGGAGCTGAGGAATGGGCACAGGGATTATTTGTGGTCTCAGTGTGAAGAATGTTGCATGAGGCCAATCTCTGCAGTGTCCAGGAAGAAAAAAACCCTGCACACAAAACAACACAACACGGTCAGAAAATAAGACAAGGAACTAAAAATAAATATTTCACATTAGATTAGATTCGATCAGACAGGGTCTGTGGTTGGTATAAGTCTGACATGGCCTCAGATACGTATAAATAGTAAGTTACTATAGAAAACTACCAAATGAAAAGATGACTCCAATTTTGACGAAGCTAGAATTTTTACATAACAATGAACCTGAATAACCAAGAACCTTTAAAGGAGACACATCATGAACTGGCCAAGACCTGAATCCAATCATCTAACAACAGTCTAACATTTTATTTAGATTTATTTAATACAAAGGAATAGACTACATTACTTTTTATAGTATGTTGTCTCTCAGACTGTCGGCTCCATAACATGAAGCTGCTCGACACATTGTTTGGTTTACGGTACTTGCTTACTTTTGCTTCAATGCGGGATGCCTGGATTCATATTTGAGTGACAGTGCCTTCATACTGATTCTCTACATGTGTAAAGACAAGTCTGTATAGGCTTATTGCATCAGTTTCTGATTGCTGGACAGATGAAACATAAAACATAGACATAAACTCCCCTTACTTTCTCACTGTTCCATGTAGTTTACAGTACTTTCCACAGTGTTGCACAGAAGCTTGTAATAATGTTTGTTTAGGTGTGTAGTTGTTTAAAAAGTTGAAAAGTCAACAGATTCTTTTGTGTAAACAGCAGACTTGCCTGACTGGTTTACAGATTATTTGTGTGTGCAGCAATGGAACTGGATTCTGCTTTTCCTCGCAGATCTAAATCACCTTTCAATGTAAACTCTTCAAAAAGGATACTCCACTGTAATGATATGACCAAAATTAAATGAAACCTTTCTTTCCTGAATCTGACCTGGGTGGTGTGTTACAATCGCTGATGTGAAACAAGTGATGAGAAATTTAACGGACCATATGGCACCAATAATCAGCCTGAAACACACTCATGCCACCTCTAGGGGGACTCCTGTATCCACGAATGGGTGTGCAGCCCGTGTGTGTGTGTCTGAGAGAGAGAGAGAGAGAGAGAGAGAGAGAGAGGCGTTGGGAATGTAGTATTGTAGCTCTAGTTGGGAAGAGCGAAGGTTGTCCGGTCACATTCGCAGTCTTTTCCTCGTTTTCCCTTCCAGACCGTTTCCAGACGCACAGATCCGCATCTGAAGCGTGGCACAGCGGCTGCGTGGAGATTGAAGACGCGGTTAAAACTACAGCCCCCCTGCAGCGTCACTGTAACTCCTGCTGGATATCCAATGGTGAGTACACTCTGCCTCTGTTGAGCTTTCGCGCGGCTGTGTTGGGCAACTGCTCTGAAGCACAGTGTTAATTTGTTGCGGCTCGGCTGAACTGCAGTGAGCGGACAGAGCGAGCTGACTTATGTACCACGGTGTTTGGTGATGATTGCGGCGCGGATGAGCAGCCTCGCTGTCCTGCAGCACGCTCCTCATGCAGGCGATTTCTTACGTGATGTTTAATGCGGAGCAACAATTAAAAGACCAATCAGCTGTTTGCCTTTATGACTCACAGCGGTTCATCCATTTCTCCTCGTCCAGTGGCATGTTTGGAGTCTAAGCACAGTGACGTACAGGTTTATGTTGCAGGAGGCAGGCCCGGTGCAGGTATAGACCTTGTTATCACTGTGGGTACACCAGTCCTGCGAGCTGGACCGCGCACATCCATGCGTTATCGTGGGATCCACTGCCAGGGCTGAAGTTGCCCGACGGAATGTTTCACCCTTGATAAGTTGGCGCTGATGTGTCGAGCTGCACCTACACAGACTCGCTACCCACACAGTCTCCGTGAGAACTGTGTTCATAGAAAGGCTGCATCTGACCGCGCAGAGCGGCCGTTCTTCTACCGTGTCGAACAACTTGGAGCGTCCTGTTATGTAATGCGCTTCGGCCGACTGCCCGCAACCAGACAGGCAGGGCCTACACGTGAAATAAACTATGTTCTTTTTTAAACATCACCGTGTTAGCCGGGCTGCTGGTCAGTCACGATAATAAAGGCACCATTTCTGAATGTTAGTGAGAGCGTCTTGTTAATTTGCAGTGCACACAGGACGACTGGCCCCAGTGTGGTGCACATACAATTCCTGACCTATGGCAGGTGTATGCTTACACTGGTCGCATTACATAAGAGCTGTGCAAATGTACCAAAGGTGAGTGCTGAGGATAATATCAACAGGGAAGAAGGTGAACACATACCTGCATGATGACCTGCAGCTTTTCATTTGTGTGATGAAGAAGATGATGATGATGATGTCTGTGAGCCACTCATATTACAAGCTGCTGTTGATTATAAACATGTCCATGTGTGCTGCAGTTTGTGTGGGCTCATCAAACTATTAGTCTTAGCCCAGCCTGGCAGAGATTTGCTTATTAAGTTTAGAGGTTAGCTGTGTCCTTGACATGTGCTGCCAGAAGCCAGCTATAGTGAGTCATCAAAGCTAATGGGGGAAGCATGGACAATTTAATCTGGACTGAAGAGCTCTTGATCTCTGATGGTGCCCACTCAGTAGGCCTTTGTTGTCAAATAGAGCACACCCATCCCTGCCCACTCAAGATGTTAGGGACAGATTGCAGTGATAGAGCATAGCAGAGTTGTTAGTCTCCTCCAGAAGTCCTCTGTGGTGAAAAACTTGGCAATCCACACAGTTTTGTTGAAATAGGGCAACATTCAATGTTATGTTTTGATGAGAAAAACCATGCCAGTGGCCCCTGCTGCATGAGGCAGCAATTGAAGGAGATTTTGCGAGCAGAACTGACAATCATTTCGATGGTAATACTGTCCCAGGCTGGTGATGAGAGAGAGTGGAATGGACATCCATTTACTAGACATTATTTCTTATCTCGACTATTGATGGCTGGCTTTCTGTCAAAGAATCACACACAAACACATAAATGCACACTGTAACCTCAATAACAAATGTAATGAGACACATTTTCCATGATGTTCCATAATGATGCTGACATTTCCTCAGGCCATGTTTGCTTACCAACATGTTTTGTTTGTGTGTTTTTTTCCAGGAAAACAGGTGGTCTATAAAGGCACTAGATGGTTGTGTAGGGTTGACACACTGACTGTTTCTACAAAAGAAAGGCAGCTCAAACACAGACACGCCTCTGATGCCTCTGGCCAGGCTGAGCTCATGGTGTGTGTTCGCTGGGATGCACTAGTACCCTGGCCAAAGAGCGCAGTGTTGCTTCACGCAATTGAGCCCACACAGGTGAGAGGAGAGGAGCAGGAGGAGGAGGGTCAGTGTTGCTGTATGTGAAGTGTTTTTTTTAACTTGTGTTTACATCCTTGTGTTTTCTTCAGGATGTCGTGGGCCAGAGGCCTCTTTGTCAGCAGAGTGGATGAGCGAAAGACAGCATGGGGAGAACGCAATGGCAAAAAGAGGAAGGACAGCTCGTCACTGTGCAACTCACGATACATGAGCTGCCTGAGGGACCCTGAGGACGTAGAAACCCCTAATGCGGCCCCCCAGAATTACCACTGTGGGCCAGGCACCAGCGGGGGCAGCTTTGGCCTGCGCTGTGGCTGGCAGGAGGACCACTATGGCAAAAGGATGGTCAGCGGCGGGGATCTGGGTTTGAAGGCTGTGGACCTGGGCTTTGAAGATGGTGAGCTGAAGGGCCGGAAAGATGAAGAATCAGGGGAATTAGCAGAAGGCAGCTGCAAGACAATGACTGCTGCAGACTGCTGGAGGCAGTTTGTGTGGGTTTTCCAATCCAAGAAGTTTCAGTCCACAAAGCTGGAGCGTCTGTACCAGCGCTACTTCTTCAGGCTCAACCAGAGCTCTCTGACCATGCTGATGGGGGTGCTGGTGGTGGTGTGCGGGGTCATGCTTATCTTTCACTGCATCCACACGACTCCTGATGTGGCCTACATCTCAGTACTGTCTGTGGCCATGGCTCTCTTCCTGGCCATGATGGTGGTGTGCAACCGCAATGGCTTCCACCAAGACTACATGTGGATTGTGAGCTACCTGGTAATCGGGGTGTTGATTGTAGTGCAGGTTTTTGGGGTACTCATGGTGCACCCCCGCAGTGCCTCAGAGGGCATCTGGTGGACGGTCTTCTTCATCTACATCATCTACACCCTGCTGCCGGTCAGAATGAGAGCTGCTGTTCTTAGTGGAGCCATGCTGTCCACCATCCACGTAGTCACTGCCTGGCAGCGCAACCAAGAGGACAGGTTCATTTTAAAA
This sequence comes from Parambassis ranga, assembly GCF_900634625.1. NCBI lineage: Eukaryota > Metazoa > Chordata > Actinopteri > Ambassidae > Parambassis > Parambassis ranga. Next base: position 9,913,536 of record NC_041028.1, on the reverse strand, counting down.
CAGGTACGTGATAACACTGCATGTGGGGTTTGTGTTGAGTGGTTGTATATTCTGTGAATACAATTTTATACTGACTTATGAACAATATGGTGATTTAAAAATGATCAGAACATTAAATAGTGGACAGATAAATAAAATGCATATATTTTGTTTTTTTAGGTTCATATAAGGGAGAAACTGAATCTCTTGATTAAACAACATCTTTTAATGGGTCTCATCGGCCTGTTTATATAGTTTTGTAAGCTAAAATAATACTTGATTAATTAAATAACAGACAGATCAGAACAATATATTACAAAAGCACAAAATCAAAATTGATTTCAAAAATTACAAACATTATATTTTAGGGTTGTTACCTCTGTATGAGTAATTATTAAAACCTCTGACATTTGAAGGCAGGACATACATCAACATTACATTCTTGTAATGTTAAATATGTGTATGTTGATACAGATATTACAGCAAGGGGTAATCAGAGTACAATTGCACAGGATTACTTTTTACATCATTGCATTATCCATTCTCTCTGTTTAGCTGAATTGCTAGCTTGTTGAAGACGATTATAAATTAAATAGATAGATTGTGAGACTTTGCCTGCTGCAACCTGGTGTGTCATTAACAATGAATAATATTGTTGGATGAAAGAACAAATGTGGGATCCCTGGTTCCTGTGAATACGAGTATTCCTAGCCATCGTGAACTCCTATTCCTGACATGTGCTCTGAGTGATGCTGGGAATGTGCCTCCATCTCTCCAAGTTTAAGTGATGCTTATATTTTTGAGGACACAAAGCAAAGTGTCTCAGACTTGTGTTAGTCAGGCCCCACTATTATCACCATACAATTGAGTACAATGTTGTTACTGTATTCACCAGTGGAAACGCCCTACTTTCTCTCCCCATCAATATAGGACAAACATTGTACAGACTCCTCAACCACTTTTCCATGTCAAAGGTGGCGTACTAAAAGTAGATGGTGCTGTAGATGTTGGCCGCTTTTCAAATGAGATTTTTAATGAGCCTATGTTTTGTGCTGTAGGGCAGCTATTGGCAGCTCTTTTGGGGTTTGCAGAAGGTCATCTGGGTTGAATGAGCCCGTTTAGCTGCATTGAGGAGGAATATCATGATAATGTAGCATGGTGCCATTCAGGCCACAATTCCCTAAGACAAGGAGGCTATTGTAGTAAAATGAAACAGGGTGGGGTGGAATACTAAGATTGTGCAATGAATTTTTATGGAAAACAGGATGATTACTTCCTCATATTGGAAGCAGTAGGGAAAAAAATCTTAACAGGATTAGACATTTGTAATGACTTCAGCTTCAGCACATTGGAAATATTTCTTCATTACATTTGTTTATTCTTTTTTTGCATGCGCTGATGTTACTCATAGGATGCAACGTTTCCGTATGAGAGACCGTAGCATCAGATTGTTTCAAAATGTCCAACCTACAGATCAAAATACCCAACTCTTATATTTTCAATGACTATACAGGAAAAAGTAGAAATTTATCTGCACATATTTCGGCAGGATTTTTGTTTGTGTGAAGTACGTTACATTTAAAGAAAACTGCAGAGGAATTCCAAACACGAGGACTGAACTCACTGATATGTTATTGGCTTTCTTTACCCACTATCGCTATTAAGCAACCAGATGAATGTGGAGCCACGAATATAGCAATATTGACGTATGTCCCAGACTAGAGAGGGTGACTACAGGCACTTTGGTCTGTTGCTTTTGTGTGATGTGTCGCTCTGGCTGGTTGCATTGGTCTTCTGATGATGGACTGCTGCTCTGCCTGAAGGGCCGGACCCTCAACAGTGTGTTCCAGTTGCCTGAACAATCAATGATGGCAGAGTTTTCAGTTTGCGGGTGACTTATGCACTCTCTGTTTGGCTTGCAGACCTTAAGTAGCAGTAGAGGAAAAACTTGTTGTAATCAACTATATATTCATAAATTTTCAAAATAATGCTAATTTTCAGTGAGATCATTGTGTCATTTCAAGCCATTCACTGTAATATGAAGGACTTCTTTCAGTCTGCCGCACCGCCTGTATCGCACATGTAAGACTCCTTGGCCCCTGGGAACTCATCATCCTCCATCCCCTCTGTGTGCCCCAGCTTTTTCCCTTATTTGTATTTTCCCCTCAGAGACATTCATGCAGGATCAGAGCTGAGAAGATATGGAACTGATGACAGAAGGGACAAAGGAAGTCTTTGTGAGGGACCTCCACGATGAGGCAGGAGAGGTGGGGGGAGTTTGAGGAGGTTATACTGGTGACAAGGGGACAACCACGGAAGGAGAGGATGAAATAATGCTGGACTGACTCACCCAGCTGCAAAAGAGCTGCCAGTCTCTTCTGTCTCTTCTTCTCTGACTCATAGTTCCATTCTCACAAAATCCCTCTCAGATGGAGTGACCTTTTATTTCACAACTGAGCTGAGATTGAGCTCACTCTACTCATGAGAATTGCTTCCATAGATCTCCATGTTTCACCGCTCAGCTCTGAAGGGCCTCCTCACACACCCACAGAGAGATGAAGGTATAACCGCTCTCAGAAAGATGCAAGTTACACTACCTCTGTTTGTTTAAAGAACCTCCACTATCTTACAGCATTCAGACTATTCTTACAGGTGGTGCACAGTTTTGTGTAACAATATTTCATGAAGAGGTTTCATACTTTTGGCTTTGTTCACAGGGATTTGGCTGAAAAGCATGTGTATTTAGGAATATTTGATTCAGATTTTTTGCTGGCCCTAGAAAAAACATGCAGTGTGTTTACAACTGTTGGTCTGAGACTGAATCTAGGCCCAGTGTAATGGCTGTGTAAGAGTCAGATAACCCACTAAACACAGTTATTCATGTTGTCAGTTTTAGATGCACAGCTCCATTAATTCATGTCAATCCTGAGTAAGCAAACAGTTCTCATCACAGAGTTTGTTTTCACTGTCATTGCTCATAATTGCTCCATTTACTTGATTGCTGTAAAGTGGACACATCCTGACTTCAGGCTGAGTTCAGCTTTACATTGTTGGAAAGTGTCTGAATATTTGATGGGATTAAAACACTTTAGTGTGGTAACATGGCTGCAGAAGGGTTGATTTATTATTTCCTTATCTTCACTTACTGGGAGCTAGCAAGCTTTATCCCTGTAACTGCATTATGTATGAAGAGGCTGCTGTGACAGCTGGCGTTGTTGTAGAAGCAGTTTTGACAGTTGGCTGATGACCAGCAGCCTTTTGATTAGAAGAGGCTACCAGGTTCAAATGATACTTTTTGCTGGCATTCGTTGTAACGTTTGTTCTGTTTCTGACATTTTACTGTCAAAGATAGAGTCCAAGGCTCAGAGCAGTTTGCCTTCCAGTCTATTTTCACACGTTCCTTGTCATGTTAAGTGATTTTAAACAATAATCTAAAGCATTTTCTTGCACTACATTCACCTGCAGTCATGTGATTGTAGCACTACAACAGCAACACAGGCCAGTGTGCACAGAAACACATTTGCTTCCCTGAATGCTTCCCTGTGAGAGACCACCTGTCTCAAGTGTTGTATTTGCTGTCACACTCTTGTGGGTAGATGGAACGACAACAAACTATGTTTTCACATGAAAGGAGCTTTGATACATATATTGCCATAACTTAAAATATGAACAGCTGTGCACGCACTTATGTGTCTTAGGATCAAGTGACTTACCACACTATTGTTTGGTTCTCAGAATCTATAACCAGTTGACATGATCTCATACAAAGGTTGTTCTTGTCTGTGCAGCAGGATAAATTTGGATAACCAAATCCTACATGAAGAGCTTTTAAAGAGTAGGCACAGACACCCAGGTCAGAGTGAGAGTCAAGTCTTGAAAGCATGCCCTGTCTGTGCTTTGGTTATTGTGTGCAGCAGAGGAAAAACCTGTTCCTTAGGCAGATTGTTATGGGGTCAACAAATGTGGGACTAGTGGAAACATAATGATCCCTTAGCTTAACAGTGCTGAAAAAGATACCAATCAATGAAATGTCACAAGCATGACTGAGGCATGCATAATGCATCTAGGCCAGAACCTTGTTGTTACATAGAAGCTTGAAAGCAGCCACACAGGCTTACTCAACCCATATTCAGTGATTTATGATGCCCTGATACTATGACATGAACTGTGTCTGATACTTACATGGTCTGTAGGGAAAGAACCTCTGCTCTCTGGTGTCACTAAACAAAGATACTGTTGAAAATGGTGGTAATACTTCCACAGTAAAGTTTTAAAGATAGTGTAATGAATCGGTTTCTGTAAAATCTTTGCTGGTGGAAAAAATAAATAACAGTGTTTTACCTCTGAACGTTCCAGCAGTAATACTCAGCCAAAATAAAATACAGCCTAATATCATTACGGTCAGATTACATAATAATAATTTGTAATCTGGAAACATGTGATCACAACAAACAAGTCTCACTGCTTATGCATTCAGTGCCAACTTCCATTGCCAGCGCTCCTACTTGTTGCTGTGGAGGTACTGAATTTTGATACCCGGCCCTGCTTATATCCAGCCAATCCAGCGCCCAGTGATACACATGTTGTGTGCACAGTCACACACAGCTAGTGGAGTGTGCGTGATTTGAGTCTGTCTGCGTTAGCTACATGGATCAGAGCAGCTCACTTAGCTGCTATCAAATGGTGAGAACCCATTGTCAGGTACTTTGGGTCCCAAACAATGCGCTGCTTCAAATAATGGACCCCCACCCCCCAGAGAGGGTGCAAGCTTGTGACTCATCCACTTATTGTATTACAGAGGCAAAGATACAAGCTTCTATCACCATGGGTGGGAGAAATTAGCATTAGCGACCATTACTCTTAAAATACTAGCGATGATAAAGGAAATAATAGCCAGGCTAATTATAGCTGCATGAGTCAGGGTTGGGGAAGAGCAGGCTTCTAATAACAGTTCACGGTTTACTTCCAACAACTTGGCTCTCTGCAAAAAGTAAATACTGGAACTTGAGGCTGACAGCCAAGAGACATACATTAGAAGTCCATTAGCTGTGTTAAATGTTGATCTGTGAGGCTCGTGTTGTTAAAGTGCAGTTTTCCTGGATCTCATTGGGCGTAGTAGTGCCTTTTTACCTAGAGCTGGTGACAGCTGGAAGGTGAATGGCTCGCTGTCAAAGGTCAACGTCACACCAGCCAACTGTCCTATTATCCGCACTGTCATGGTTACAATTACACTGTTAAAACTGTGACAGCATGTGTCAGGCTGCGCTGCTGGAGCGAAGCTGTAATAACGTGTTCGCTATCAGTGTACAAACTGCAACACCGTCCTCTCACTGCAGCCGTCTGCATGTGTAGATTGTCAAACATATTAGCCTTTACCCTGTCCAATTTACTGTTTCGGTGATTTTGTCTTAGAAGAGTTTGAACCCCAAGCACTTTGTTTTGCATGCTTTTACCACTGGGCTCTCCTTTACTTTAACATAGAGCTCTGAACCTCTATGGACTCATATTGTATGTAGAGAGTAACACATGTAACAAAGTTTTAAAGCTATAAATCATAAGAAAACCCTGTTTATTAGTCACATGATTGTGTATATCCAGTCAATCATGACTTCTATTGTGGAGAATTTTTTATGTTATTTACAGACTCCTGTTATTTCAGAAGTTTATTTTATCATTATTAAACTGAGAATACCAGCCAAATCAAATTAAAAATCAATATTTATATTTTTCACATGATACGAATCACAGTCTGTTAGAAAGTCCAGTGTCTTTAGGTGTAATTAACTTTTATTAAACATGTATTTTGGGGCTCAGAGGGTTAAAGGGCTGAGGCTTTGTGTCTCACATTTTTCGGGAGTGATGTCAGAGACAATAACAAGACCCTGGTCCCATGATTATAATTTTACACTCTCAGGGTTAATCCAAAGGAAGTTAACCTCTGTCTTGTGCCTTCACAGGATCTTCACACTGAAATATGCAGAAAGCTCAAAAAGCATTTTGTTTGGTGTCCTAATTCTATTATCATCATAAAAATGTTCCCTCCTTGCCTTTTAAGTGATGGTACTGTTCTTATTCAAGAGTCGAAGCTGATTCAAACATTCAATATGTTTGGATCACATTTCCAGGAGCCTTTGTTTAGGTATGCACAGCTTCAGAGGATCAGGACATTGTAAATAAAAGATCACCACACTAAGTCATACACAGTAGCGTTTCCTAGAGCAGTTTTCTGAGCATGTGTTGAAACTTGACTTTACTTTTATACTCATGAAACGCCATGTATGTACAATATTAGGCTGTCACGTGACATTTCCTCATGAGTGTGTTACATGCATGAGTTCAGTTTCAACTCATACTTGACTGAACAACTCATTGCAGACAAGCCTTCTCTGCTCTTTAAACTATAACCTAGTCCCAATATTGATCTGTATGCTTTGTAAAACCCTCTGACATGTACGGCTGAGGAGACTGAACACGGAAAGACTGCAGCAAAACTTGCTTATACAACTGGAGTGGTTTTATTGGCCTGACACAAACACTACCCCATTTAATTCAGTTTAATGTTCCTCATTTAATTCTGTTATTTAAGAGCTCAAGCACTGGAGAAACACTGTCCATGTTACATAAGTCTCTCGGTCACACACACACACATGCTCCTCTTCTTATTCATGCTACATTATTATCTGTCAAAGTGAAATGTTGGGCTTTGGTTCATGCTGCACATTGTGTATAAAGGGACATGCAATAGCAGCTGAACTGGGAATTCCTGGATGTTTAGCTCACACAGTTCACAGTGTGGACTCACAAATCAGTGCAGAGGAGTCAACAGAAGAGTTAATGTGGCTGGTGTGCTGGTTGGTTAGGCTAATTAAGCAGATTTGGTGTTCCTTTAGCCGCTGTGCTGTAATTGCAGCTGTGCCTGTGAGGGTGTGAGTGGGCAGGAAGTGGAGGGTTAGTGAGGACACAGCTGGGAGGAGATTGCCTGCCTGCTCCCTCTCTTCTTCCCTCAGTTTGTCCAGTCAAACACTGACCTCAGGACCACCGACAGGCTACAGCTAGTGTGCTCCAAATTTCAGCTTTGCATGTGGTGTGTGTCTTTTTTCACCATTAATTTAGTAAGAAAATGGGAAGGGCAGAGTCAAGAAGTAAAGGCCTATATTAAACAACTCAACATTGTCTTAAGCTCTAATAATTAAAAACAGGATGAACAGAGGGTAAAGCAATAGTTCATGCAAAGTGCATATAAACCTTCAAAAAGACACACATGTTTTAAAGTAGTCAGAAAATGTTGGAAAAAGCATAAAGATGGACAAAAAAGCTAAACATGAGATGCCACATGATTTTTTAAGTCAGCCACAAAAAAGTAAAAGTAATGTGACCCTCCTGTTTTGTTTTAGGGAACAACCTTGTTTAAGGCTCTCAAATAGCAATGCAACAATCTGGACACTTTTACTACAGTTTCTTCCTTCTTTTCAGTCATTTTCCCCCTGAAGCCACCAAACCCTCTGTTGCTGTGTTAGATCTTTGTGTCTGTCTTGCACTTCTTTTATAAAAAGAAAGTATACAAACAAGGATCATCATCTTGCTGTTATGAACTTTAGTAAGTCAAGAACAAAGACTGAAAGTGCATTGTGTATGTTTTGGTTTTAAGAAGAGCTTTAGAAAAAAAACCCTCCTAGATTTGCACACTCAGCCCAGCAGTCGTGAAGCTGGAATCCTGAGTTGGATCTCCAGTCTGAGGTTGTCAAAAGAGGTGCCTGGATGGCAGCCATTACCACTGTGGACCTGTGGGCCTGGTGGAGGCTTTCCACAGTGAGATAAGCACAGTAGGCTCCATAGATGTTAGATGGTCCTCTCATCTCTGGGTGGAAGAGATAGTCCCTGGTCTCTTCCAAGGTTAGAAATTGCTGATAAATGTCAGATTGTCTCTGTATGTTTTGAGTCTGCTTTTGATCAGGATTAATGTTCCTCGACCCAGGGAACTGCACACATTTAGAGTTTGTTGTGGATAACTGCATGAACAGCTTCCTGGGACACCTGTGACATTGTATTATTGTGCTGTTCTGTCAAGGTTATGCCATCAGTGGTCCTACATTTTGAGGGTGCCCAGCTTTCCAAGATCGGGGGTCGTGTCTCAAGCTGATTCCTGAAGCCCACTTCTTTATTCTTCTGTAGCAGGGAGCACCCACCCTCAGTTGGCAGCCATGTCTTCATGGACCCTCTTGACCGATGAGCCCTTGAACAGACGCAGCAGAGGACTGCATGCAGGCCGATGTGTCCATTTTCTGAGACAGTCCTAACAATATTTCTCTTTTCTCAAAGTAGAAATATTTTCCTGAATAGTAATACCACTAATTTATTCACTTTTTCTACACAATCACTCAAAGAGTTGGGTCGTATGTGCATGTAGCAGCTGTGTAACTCATCTCCTTCTACCTGAGTTCAGAAACATATCAATCACCCTGTGCAGACAGACAGAGTGAGCAGTTTAAGCTGGTGGTTATACAGTTTTTTTTAGCCTGTAATTCCAGGATAGCTGGGAGATTTTCCTCATGTTTGATTTTCCTCATGCAAGCATTAATTCAGGATATGTTTGTCTGACAGATGTGCGGCCCGGGTCCAGCTCTGTTTAGCTTTGTGGAATTTGCTTCAGCGTTTCACAAAGATTACTTCGTGGCCTCACTGGTCGCCTGAGACTAATTTTGGTTTGGCCCAAGTCATGACAAAAACAGAGCTCTGATTCCAGATGGCAGGGAACCAGGATGGCAAAGACAGGCACCCCCACCCCTCTTCAGCATTTATCTTTATAAGGAGTACCTTCTTTCTTTGCTCAGTAATTACAACCTTTAGTAACCCGATTAGTTCGGGACTAGTGCAGCAAAGTCTCATAGTAATTGTCTATTTTTACTGCTCTAGTACCATGTGTTATCTTTTCAGTCTCTGATTAGAGACAGGGCTTTGACGTTCATCTCTGTTAGACATTTTAAAAGCTCCAGATGCCTATCAAAGGTCATGTTCTGGAGAGTAGCCCCCCATGTCAACAGCAGTCAGTGTCCCAGGAGTCTGTGTGTTGACTTATGGGATGTAGCGCTCTGGCCTTTTAAAGTTTAAACTTCAGCTTTTATGGAGCTCAGGGTTGAACTTCTCTTTCACTGAAAATACTGCCTTCACACATAAGACTAAATATCTGATATATATCTATGTTGATCTGTCGTAGTTACAAAGTAATCAACAGTAATCAATGCCTGAGTCATAGACTGAGCTTGATCAAACCGTAGAACAAAGGAGACAGTGCAGTTACCACAGAGCAGCAGGCCTGTCACGAGATGTTATTAAAATATCTGTTATTGATAATCAATAGGACATATCAGTTGCGGCATTAGGTTTGTCCCTGAATGAATGGATAATGACTTTTTGCTTTCAAAGCTTGATCCACGCACATGTGCATTCCAGCATGCCTGTGCTTTAGGGAATTTGTCCAGAGGGATATTATTAAAGACAGAATGGATTTGCTGTGTGTTTGCCAAACACACAGCTTTTCCATCCCCTTCCTTCGCTTCTTCTTTAACATGCTCTCCTTGTCTTACTTTATAAAGCACCTTGCTATGAGCCGCACCTTATAAGCCAATGTTTGAGTTTTAACTTCACTGCCTAGAGGTTCATGCTTAAGTAAATGTTGAGCGAAGCTCATCTTCAAGAGCCAAAAGCCTGCAGGAAGAATGGACATCAATGGAAGGAACTCTTAAACCCAGATTAGTGGTTATAGAGAGAGTGGCACTGTGCTAATGGAGAGAAGCTACGTCTGCTCACTTTACACCACGTCAGTTGTTGTCAAATGGGAGTGTCATCTGTGGGTCTGGTCTGGATTTGCAAGGCTGGGTGTTATAAGCAGCAACAGACACAACAAGCTCCAGGATCAAAGAGCTGCCTGTCCAAAAAAAGTCTCTCCTACACACACACACATGCACACACACACAAGCCCCTATACTTCTCTTCTGCTGCTAATCTCCAGACTGTGTGGTGACCAAGCATATAACTTGTAACAAGTGCATTGTGTCTAAACAACAGTGGTTTGGACCAAACAGCATACTGCAAGGACAGGACAGGCAGAGGCTTCCTTCTATCACTTGTATTTGTTGTTTGCTCTTACCACACAGTTTTCAGGGATAATTGCACTGTGTAACCCATGTCATGGCTGCCTGACATTCTGGCTGGTTGATATACTTACATATAAATGTGTATACTGTGCCACTAATCAACAGAAATACCTGTTTCAAACAACACTTCATTTGTATTGCCAAACTATCATTAAATCAGTTTGTTTAAAACGTCTCTTCTTAGTTTGACATTTGCATGCTGGTGTTGGAAGCAGGGCCAGCGTGACTGCTGAGTTGTGTGGTCCTGGAAGCTGCAGGTGGCCCCTTATCTCACACAGACCACTTAACCAAGTTATCTGCCTCACTCCTTTCAGAGCCATCTGCTTGGAATTAATGTAACCAGGTTATGTCAAATAAGTGTCAGGTCTCCATTGGTTGTCTCTAGCATTACTGTGCCAAGATTATCTGGAGGCCCTGGGCTTAAAGAACAATCATACAGTCAGCTCTTCAACATCTTGTCTTTGTTCATTGATAGATATTCACTCTTCTATTCTCGCATCACAAATGAAAACACATATTTTGAAGGACCCTGCTTATATGAGAATTAAAAAAGAGGATATATTTTGCGTGCCCTTTTGTAAGTTCCTGAATAACGCTATGGCTTCCGCTACATTAAGGATTGGTATTTACCCAATATATCAAAGGTGTGTTTTGTTCTGCACCTGCAAGCCATCAGTGTGTTTATTTTTGCTTACTGCTGCGCTCCTAATCTAGTTTAGCCATTTGTTTTTAGGAGGAATAGCAGGCTACCGCTACCGCTGACTCTCCCCTCTAATACGCTGTGGAGTGGAATTTGCCTGCCTCTGTCCTGTGGTAATGGTGTTCTGTTTCAAGCAAAGGTTGTTAGATTATCCCTGTCTTGTTGTGACAACAAATGGCTCTCGTGTGTACAGTGTAAACCTCGTCTCAGGATTGTGGCAGACAGCCTACCCTCAGCCTCCAAGGCTTTAAGCAAAGTGTGAACGCTGACACGCTGGATTAACACTTGTTCATTTAGTTTTTATCCATATGTTGAAAAGGTAAAAACACACCCCTACAAATATGCATTGTGTGGATGTATGCAGATAATCATCACCTATCTCTACTTCTGCATCTCTTTTTGGCCGTCTCTCCGATAAAAGCAAATTACAAGCATGCACACAAACACACACTGGTTTGGTGACATACCAGGCATGGCTCAGGCATACTGGTAGTGGCGATTAGATTTTTTTTTCCTGGACATTTTGTGTTATAAAGTTGTTATTAAGACAGATTAATAGTCAACTTTTTATGTATGCACTGTGCATGCATGTCTTTTTCTCATTATTGATGATATCATCTTCAGAGGAAACACTCTGTGCTCTGGTTCAAGGGTCAAGTGACTTTCCCAGGCTGGAGTGTGTTTCTGTACGTGGAGGGGATGTGTGCGCATGCTCATGTGTTTCTGAGCAGAGGGGAAGTCCAGAGCTCAAGACTCAGTTTCTGATCTTCCAGTCTTGGCTGTGGACTAGTGAGAAGAGAAATCACTAACAGACTTACACACTGGCTCTCCATTAAAAGACACAGAACGTGTCTGCAGCAGCACACAGGAATGCCTTTAAGGTCAATGACCACGCAGAGCTAACTGTACACTAAAGCTTAACTTAATTTACTCAAGCCACAGATAATGTTATACAGATTGTGCACTGCAGAGCCTCATTGTTCGACGGCACTGTGTACACACAGACGATTTCATCAGCTGCACAGTCAGATATTCTAACACTCTGAAAGTTTCTTTCAGCTATAGGCTGCCTTAAATCGTTCCATGTTGCTGGATCATATGATTTGTTTTTGACTTTTAATAAATGTCATCTTTTCACATGCTGGATCTATCTGCTGTTTTTTTTTCTTTCAAGCACTGTAAAGACAACATAAATGTTCAGAAAACTGGAGTCACAGAGTCTCCTCGTGTCTCCAGTCATGCTCCAAAAAAATGTCTTCTTACTGGGCAACCATGAGGCCACACTCATCATCTCTAACCAGATCACGTCTAATGGCTCCTCAGACGCTTGAGGAATTTTTCGCCTTGCAGTAATTCCTATGACATAGAGTGTTATCAATTCTGCTGAGTGACCTCACCCAGGTCAGACAGAGTTTACTGTGTTCTTGTGATGTAACCTGTGCATTCTTTGTTTTTTTTTATTTACTTTTTTTTAACCACCTCTTACCACTATCTTTGTCACATTTGTTTGTCTTGTGTGTTTTCAGATCGGTGCCAACGTGCTGATCTTCGTGTGCACTAACATGATCGGGATTTGTACCCACTACCCTGCTGAGGTCTCCCAGAGACAAGCCTTCCAGGAGACCAGAGGATACATTCAGGCCAGACTGCACCTGCAGAGGGAAAACCAGCAGCAGGTACACAAATGCACACACACACAAAGATCGCTTCGAGCTGCACAAGAAAGCAAGGCAGCACTGCCTGTGTCCTGTGAGAAAACACACACACACACATGCAAAAGAGCAACAAATGGGTGTCTCCATTTTCTAGTCTAATTTGTTTGTCTCGGTTTTTGAGGTCAACAATATGTTCTGGAGTGTAACACATATCTCCACTCCTCTCTGTTTGACTAACACGTTCCCACGCAGATGCCAACGAGGCAGGGTGACTCACTGAACAGTCTAACAAATGGAAAATGATGAAAATGAATGGACTCTCTCACACACTGCCTTGCTTTCTTTTATTATTTCCTCTCTGTCACTCTCTCTCTCTCTCTCTCTCTCTCTCTCAGGAGCGCTTACTGCTGTCAGTGCTGCCAAGGCACGTTGCCATGGAGATGAAGGCAGATATCAATGCCAAGAAGGAAGATATGATGTTCCACAAGATCTACATCCAAAAACACGACAATGTTAGGTAAACACAGAAAGATAAATATACATACACTCAGAAATGATGTTGGAGTGCTCATCTGCTTTGCTGTCACTGGCTTTGACCTCACTCCACTGACTGATGTGTCAGTTAGAGAGTCACTCCAACAGCTATTTCCCTGACAGCATGTATTATGCATGTTGTTGTTTATTGACACTGACAGCACTGGCTGCAGTTGTGATATTGACTTATGCACACTGCTGTGCTTTCTGGAGCAAATGATTGGGTGCAGACCTCAACTTTGCAGGCCCCCTGTCTCTGTGCCCTCACCAATGGATTTCACATCCTGAGTGGGAATAACAGTTGGTTAAAACTTGTAGCCGACAGTCGAGCCAGTGTTGCTCAGTTTTTAGTTTGTGGAGGGAATAGAAGGAAATGAGGTTACAGCAGAGATCCCCTGTCAGAGGTGACCCAAATAGGTGCAGGTGATGCACTTAGTGGAATAATCTGCACCGCTGCTCGACCAAGGTGTAAACTTACAGGAGCAATCCATTATCCAAATGTAACATAAGACTAAAACCTTCTGTTTGTCCCAAATGGATGCCCAGGTCATTCTGTAAAAGCACAACAACCAAAATGAAGTTACTCAGGTTTTGCTGCTGAAAGAAGGTTTAATGTTTGTATGGCTGTTATTTAAAGCACGCTCAGTCTAGACCATAAAAGAAGATTACAGGTTGTTCAAACAGATTACACAAAAAGTGGTTACTTTTCCTGGACTTCAGCTCACTGTAACCCAGTACTGCAAGGGTAAAGTTCCAGCTCATATCACTGTGATAATACTTGAAGCAGTGTACCAGCCATAAATCCTGCCATTTTATGTAGATATGTTTACTACAGAAAGTCGTTAAATTAAAATACACTGTATGCAGGCAAATAAATGAGCATGCCAACTAATTAGCAGCAACAATAAGTGAGTATTTTTGATAAGTGTAGAACTGCCCTGATGCATCAGGCTTTCATTAAAGGCCATGGTGAGAGTAATTAAGGGCCAGATTCCCCCAGTCAATGACCTCACAGTACCCACAGCGCCATCTGTCTCCTCCAACTGAAATGCTTGTCTGCGGTGTTGTTTATCCTTTCATTACTATCAGAAGTTAGCAATGAAAGGCATGCAGACAGGGGGACAGGGGGTGGTGTTCTCAGAGGGAAGGGCTGGAGGAGGTGACCCACATTGGCCTAGATGATGAGAGCCAGAGCTGAACAAATGTCTGCCTTGCTCTCTCTCTCTCTCTGTCTCTCTCTCCCCTCTGCTCACATGTCAGCGGGACAGCAAGGAAAGAGAAAGAGAGGCGCTAGACCATGCTAACTCACTCTACACTTTATTGATTGATCTCATTCTCTTTTGTCTTTTTTTCTGTCTGTTTTGCTTACCTTCACCTTCTCCCTGCCCCACCCCCCATGCAGCATACTGTTTGCAGACATTGAAGGCTTCACCAGCCTGGCTTCTCAGTGCACGGCCCAGGAGTTGGTCATGACGTTGAATGAACTGTTCGCCCGCTTTGACAAGCTGGCCTCGGTGAGCGCTGACACCTGCTGCAGCCATTTACACAGCAGAACTTTGAACCACAGCTTCTTACGTAGTCTGTAGCCTTCACTGTTAGTATGGCCAAGCCACCATGATGTGATGTACTTGAGCATTGTATAACACACCAATTAGACAAATGCTGAGACTCATGAGTCATCTAAATTATGCATTAAATTATCATGCTGTGATATTAGCTGTAATTGAGGGTCTGCTATGTTATGTATTGTGTGCATTGTGTGTCTTTGCCATACAGGAGAACCACTGCCTTCGTATTAAAATCCTTGGGGACTGTTACTACTGTGTGTCTGGGCTGCCTGAGCCCCGGGCTGACCATGCACACTGCTGTGTTGAGATGGGGGTAGACATGATAGAAGCCATCTCGTGAGTGAAGAGCACTGATACATCAGCGTGGCACTGCATTTGGACTACAATGTCTACATATGTATGCATGTGTGTGCCTTACAGGTTGGTGAGAGAGGTGACAGGTGTTAACGTGAACATGCGAGTGGGCATCCACAGTGGGCGTGTTCACTGCGGGGTGCTGGGACTGCGAAAGTGGCAGTTTGACGTCTGGTCCAATGACGTGACGCTTGCCAATCAAATGGAGGCTGGAGGAAAGGCAGGGTGAGCTCCTCCCACCACTACACCTGCTGCTGCTAAAGTACGCTCCATTGGCAGTTTAATTTCTGACTTTATATTTCGTTTATGTGTATGTGTGTGTGTAGGCGTATCCACATCACCAAAGCCACACTGCAGTATCTGAACGGGGACTACGAGGTGGAGCCGGGATTTGGAGGAGAGAGGAATGCTTACCTGAAAGAGCACAACATTGAGACCTTCTTGGTGCTGGGCTGCAGCCAGAAAAGGGTTTGTGTCTCTCTCTCTCTCTCTCTTACACACACACACACACATCCTTGATTTTCTGTTCGACCTTCTCAAAACATCACTCGACTGCCGTATTTCACACAAACAATATAATGGCCTGCCACCTGGCAGAGAAGACCTTACTGGTCAAAGTACCATGCTGTGTTTCTTTCACCTCCAGAAAGAAGAAAAAGCTATGATGGCAAAGATGCAGCGAGCACGTGCAAATTCCGGAGAGGGACTGATGCCACGTTGGGTGCCTGACAGATCCAGAAACAAGGAGTCCAAACTCTACAAAAAGATGGTGAGATACACACCGATGCCTGGTACTCCTCCTTCTGTCTGACTTCTCTCCACTTTGTCAAGTCAAGTTGCAGTTTAGTCGCATCTTATTGCTATTAAGTTAACATTTACTGTCTTTCTCTAATAAACAAATGTTGATATGCTAACATGCTGGTAAATATGGTTACATACTTAGTTATTGTGAGTGAGCATGCCCACATGATACATTTGAAAGTTTTGCAGAGTAGCTAGAATAGCACAAGTCAGAGTCACTTCAAAGTCTCTGTGCCCTCATCCATAAATTTCATGAAGAGCAGGTTTGAAGCTGAGCGTGATGCCCAGTCTCCCTTTGAAGACATGGTTGTAGATATGTACAGATCTATATGGAACATGCCCAAAAAGGACAATGGTGAAGACGCATTGATCTGTTTTCATCAAACATCCAGGAGTCACACTAGGACTCACAGGGACTGTTAGTTCATCCTCTGCTGCTCAAGTTAGTCTGATGAGGCTGCAGCTGCTGATATTTTCCTTCTCAGTCACTTTCTCTCCTTCCTCCCTCTCTCTATTCTTAAAGTCTCATTTCCTTTTCTTCCCTGCATTCTTCTCCTCTCCTCCTCCTTTTGTCCTCTTCATCTCAGAGGGTTTGAGCCCTAGGGGCAAAGAGGGTGTAATTTGAAGCCTCTGAGCATTAATTAAAACATCAGTCTGGCTCACAGGGATTAGCTGTGCAGATGTCTGAGTCTCTGTCTATTTTTCAGTTGCACTGTAGCTACACAATAATCTCTCCCTTCTTCTTTCTTTTTGCTCTCATTTTGGCTCCCTGTTGTTGTTCTTCTCAGGGCATCGACGCAGCATCCAGCAAAGACAAGTGAGTGCTTTGGCCCCAGTTTTTGTTATTAGAACAGCTTTTGTTATTAGTGGTTGATTGGCAGACTCTTAATGTAGCAGTTAAACTTTAGGGCCCACTGTTGGTTTTATACAGTCAGATTCAACACTGCACTAATACCATATTAGCTCTGAGTCATCCTGCTTGTCACAGCACAGGCCTGCACATACACATTTTCACACAGATACATACACACACTGCACAGTGACCTATTGTTCCATCTGCCTCACAGTCGCTGTGCTCAGGAACCCTTGAATCCCGAGGATGAGGTGGATGAGTTTCTTGGACGGGCCATCGACGCACGTAGCATTGACCAGCTGAGGAAAGATCACGTCAAGAAGTTTCTGCTCACATTTCAGACCATCGACCTGGAGAAAAAGGTGAACGTGTGGAAATCACCAAAACTCTGTGAAATGAACAGAGCTCTTCTTACTCTCTGATTTATTTTCTGTTTTTAGTACTCCAAAAAAGTGGACGGTCGTTTCGGGGGCTATGTGGCCTGCACACTTCTTGTCTTTTGCTGTATCTGCTTCATTCAGATTATCATTTTCCCAAAGTAAGTTACTCTCTTTGACGAGTCGCCTTTTCCAGTTATACAGAATCACAGGCAGGAAATGTGGTCTATATTCACTTATGAGGAGTTAATTAAGAGTTTTTTTCCCCTTCCACAGAACGGCACTTATGCTTGGCCTTTACATCAGCATCTTCATCATTCTCACCAACATCCTTTTCATCTGTGCCATCTACTCCTGCATCAAAGTAAGAAAAACAAAAGGCCTCCACTTCTCATATGACTCCTCTTCCAGATAAGAGTCGTTATTACGTGTCCACCATCACTAATGGTATTAACGCTCTCTTATCTGATCCCCTCCCTCTGTATTAAAGCTCTTCCCAGCTGCCTTGCAGACAGTTACGAAGAAAATTGTCCAGTCTCGAGCAAACAGCACACTGGTGGGCGTCCTTACCATCCTCCTCCTCTTCATCTCTTCCTTTGCCAACATGGTAAGATGACTGGGCTTCATTCTGTCAGTTGAAATAGGTGTTTCAGGTTGTTTCCAGGTATCACAGAAATTAAAATCAAGGATGACCCCCCCTCAGTTGGCCTGGGGGGGGGTTCTATAATTAGAAGAGCTGTAATTAATCATGATTCATTGCTGTGACAGATGGGGTTTGAGAAATCAGTCTATTTTTAACCATGATATTTTCTACATTATGTAGAGTAGACCCATTTAGCTTTGTGTTTGTGTGGATTGCAGTGCCACTGCAGGCCACAGCACAGATTCAATGAGGAGGGCTTACAGACATACGGATACTATCTGGAGCTTTGCTGTGTTTAAGACACCTGATTGTAGACCTTGTGTGTGTGTGTGTGTGTGTGTGTGTGTGTGTGTGTCACATTCTGGGTTCATTCTGTGCTGCTTTCTGTGCTGATCCACATGTTTGATTGGCTGCCTGCAGTGTCACTCCAACCTGAGAGCAAACTCCAACATTGAATTAGGCAGTTTAGATTTCGTAAGGACTTATTCAGTTCCATGCTTGCTCAGTTCAGCAGCTGATTTGTCTTTGTCTGCACTGTTGACTGACATAATCAGCCTGCACATTGTTTTGTGATTGTTGTGAATGATTTTCTGGTATTTTTTTAACATAAAATGCTTCAATACTTGTGCATGTGCTGGTCAAAATGTTTCAATAACCATAAGTGTCTTAATTATATATATATCCACATTCCTGTTTAAACTCTGTGCTCTGCTTTCTGTTTCCCTTTGACTGCTTCCCCCTCTATTTCCTGCTAGTTTACCTGCAGCAGAGAGAAACTGCAGGACTGTGTGGCAAGTGAGCTGAACACATCAGTGACTCTCTGCCTGCTGCACAACCTGACCAAGGCAGCAGACGACGGTTTGACTCTGTGTTCCAGCCAGGCCATGCCCTGCCATTTCCCAGAGGTCAGTCTGCATAACATGTGTGCTCTGTTTGTGTTTAGTGTGTGCACACACAGGTGTGTGCCCTTGTACGCTTGTGTTCATATTTGTTTTTTCATGTGCATGAAGAACGCGTTTGAATATTCACCCTCCTCCTCCCTTGCTGTCTCCTCTGTGCTGCAGTATTTCAGCTACAGTGTACTGCTGACCCTGCTGGCCTGCTCTGTGTTCCTCCACATCAGCAGCATTGGGAAGCTGGCTCTGATGCTGCTCATCCAGCTCACTTTCCTGCTGCTGGTGGAGTGGCCTCAGGTGGCCCTGTTTGACAACGCAGACCTGCTGGTCATTGCAAACGCCCTGTAAGTCGACACACATGCACTCATTTGAACACTAATTTACAAACTTCTACTTTTGCATCCAGAGTTCAGGTTGGGATTGTCCTAATTTTAAATGAAAAGGTTTAAATTATGAAGGACCTACTTTCCATTTTGTGATATGGTCTCATTTTTCCACAGGCAATTAGCACCTGTTAATGATTCCCTGCAAGAGTAAGTTCTGTTTTGGTGTTTTTTTGTACTGAATTTCAGCGACTCGTCTGGTTTGTAGGTATGACTTTTTTCCTGTCTGTTTCCCAGGCTAGGTTTCAATGAAACTACAGAACAGTGGTGAGTCATTTTCACCTTTTCTGTTTTTTTGTTTGAAAAAAAAAAAAAAAAAACCTTTTCATGACTTCTCTTTTCCTCCACAGCATGGAGAGTGTGACCAAGGTGTCCTTAAAGGTCATGACCCCTGTGATCCTGACAGTCTTTGTTCTGGCTCTGTACTTGCATGGCCAGCAGGTGGAGTCCACTGCACGACTTGACTTCCTATGGAAGCTACAGGTAAATGACAGAGTACTGAACAAACGTCCTCTTATTGTTGGCCTTTACCATGTAGGAGTGGGATTTCAGTGAAAAGACTGAAAATGTGTAGTGGAAAGTAGTGGGTTAAAACAAAAGGTGGAAAAGCACGGGGTTTGTAATATAACATTATCAATGCTTTGACTAATAGGCCACACCATTGTGTCAATGAACACAATGTGTTTTCTTATCAGGGCTGAAACTGAGGGAGCTGAATGGAATTCAGCCCTTGTAAATTGTGTTATTCACACCTGACATGTTGAAGTGTATTCTATGGAAAGAAGGCCCAGTCATCTGTCAGTGTGACTAAGCAGCCACATCACTCCCTGTCCCTCCTCAGGCCACAGAAGAGAAGGAGGAGATGGAGGAGCTACAGGCGTACAACCGCCGCTTGCTCCACAACATCCTGCCCAAGGACGTCGCTGCCCACTTTCTTGCACGGGAGCGTCGGAACGACGAGTTGTACTACCAGTCTTGTGAGTGCGTTGCTGTCATGTTTGCCTCCATCAGCAACTTTTCAGAGTTTTACGTGGAGCTGGAGGCCAACAACGAAGGTGTGGAGTGTCTGAGGCTGCTCAACGAGATCATCGCTGATTTTGACGAGGTGAGACGAGGTGCATTTAGATTTTGTAAGATGGGATTGTGTTTTTGTGCTGTTGTACTCAGCAGCTTGTCTATGTTGACCCATATCTGTAGTGCTGTTGTTTTTTCTCTCAAATGCTATCGATTGCTTTTCCCTAGATCATCAGTGAGGAGAGGTTCCGTCAACTGGAGAAAATCAAAACCATTGGCTCCACCTACATGGCAGCCTCTGGCCTCAATGACTCCACTTATGATAGAGAGGGCCGCTCACACATCCTGGCTTTGGCTGACTATGCCATGAGGCTGAGAGAGCAGATGAAATACATCAACGAGCACTCCTTCAACAACTTCCAGATGAAGATAGGTAATCCCAGAAGGATGAGGAAGTTGGTCTTGAAACCTTATCTGATAAATGTTCTTTGGATAAGCTGTTGTTGGGTTGGTCAGAGGAGAACTACAATAATCCACTTCACTTAGAAACAGCATTCATATTAAGTTAAAAAGATGTCTCACAGCCAGGTGATTTGTTCTCAGGATTGAACATGGGGCCTGTGGTCGCAGGGGTGATAGGAGCCAGGAAACCCCAGTATGATATCTGGGGCAACACGGTCAATGTGGCCAGCCGGATGGACAGCACAGGAGTACCAGACTACATCCAGGTGCTGCGCAAGTCCACATTCAGCAGAATGTAACAGTGGTTGAAACACTGTGAAAAGATATACTTCAGATATACTTTCACTGAAATTATGGTTTACCAGTTATATGTCACCTTTTTAGGTTCAGACAAAAGTTTGAAAAAAATGTCACTAATTTTGAAATGTGTGTGTTAACAGTAGTTTAGCTAGTGTTGTTGAGCTGCCACAAATCAACTCATAAATTGTCCTTAAAATATAGGCTAGAACAGTGCTGCCATCTGTTGTGCAGAGTGTGTTACTGCAAATCAAAATACCAGCTGCTATGTACTTCACTTTTTCTGTATTAATTCATTAATTCTGTGCTTAGAAGTAAGGAAAGTGCTGATATATACTTTTATCTAACCAAAGTTCCAAAATCAAACTTTTTCAAAAACGCACAGATAAAGGTTTTGCAACCTTTAAAAAATGTGATAATTCAAAAGCTGGGACATTTAATCAGTTATAGTTAAACAGCTAATCAGTTTAGACATGTTTTGCCTCTGTCTGACCCCAGATGCTGGCTTTATTTCATGCTACATGTAACTTGCCATCTCAAATCTTTCATTATAAATCCTATGATGATGATGATCAGCCCAAAGAATGTTTAGAAAGGTGACCATTACAATGTTTCTGAATAAATCTAATTATCAAATTATAATTATCATAATATATCTACACCGAATGCCCTAGTTTTTAAACTAGTCCATTGTTTATGTTTTGCCTCCATCTCCGTGCTTCAGGAAGCGTATTCATTGTGAAACTCAAGGCTGACACAGTTTCAGGTGGGATGGGTTTGAATGTCACATATCCTGAGTGTCAAATGTCCGCGTCCTCTCTTAGGTGACCACAGACCTGTACCACGTGTTGGTCAACAACGGATACCAGCTGGACTGCCGAGGTGTGGTCAAGGTGAAGGGGAAGGGAGAGATGACCACTTACTTCCTCACCAGTGGCCCCCCGGGCAGTTAACGACAGCCCTGCCGACCGCAGAATGACTCCTGCTGCACTGATAAGGCAGAGACTGCAGAGAGACTGAGTGGTCAGCTCAGCGATGAGCGCCGAAGCTCGGTGCAAACACACTGGGGACAAGAGGCGGTCAACAGAGACATAGTCTGTATGTTGTCACGTACTCAGATGCACACATGTAGGGCGTTCAAGTTTGAAGGCTTTTTTTCCCAAGCTGCCCGAGAGATAATGAAGCCCAGTTGCCTTAGGACGGAAATGGCTATGCTTGTGTTTATGAGCAATAGTACAAGTATTTCATCTGGAGTCATTATCTATTTTCATGAGAAACAAAACAATGTTTTGTAAAAAGGAAAATATGCAAGGACAACATGAAGGACGAAAATAACCAAAGAAAAATGTTTGTTATGAAACACACTAATAATTCTGCTCAAAGTACAGTAACCTTAAGTAATTTATTTATCTTTTAAGACAAATGGCCACGGTAACGTCTCTGTCACTGACAGGGACGCACACTTTGTTTTTGGACTTGTTAATGAAGGAGAATGCACACATCATGCACATGTATGCAGACAGAAAACACAACAACTCTGGCTTGGACGTCTGTGTTTCTTATCAGGGCCTTCTTTGTTTCATCCAGCCTGCAACTCGACACGAGGCTGTTTCACTCAAACGTCTGACTGAATGCTCACTCACTGCAATGTATTTTTTTATTTTTTTGGTTCAGGCCAAAAACAAGAAGTATGAAATGAAGGAAGACATGTTGCATTAAGTACGGCAGAACCGCAGAGCGATTGTTGAACAGTTATGAAACATTTTCTACAAGTGTGAGTGAGTGCTGTATGTATGGGTGTGTGTGTGCACATGTAACTGAATGCTGATCCTTATCTTTAAAGGGGCATTCTGTAACTTTTCACTGTGAGGTTTTTATGATACTGTATGACAATGCTTTCTTGCCAAACTGGTTGCTGCAACAAGGCATGTTTTATATTATTCTTCAGAGCTGTGTGTCCATTCCTGACTTTTTTGTGTCAAATGATTTGAAGAGAATTATGTCTACTGCGCCTTTTACTGGACTGTGATTTTGACTGATTTCATTCCAACTGAAAAAGGCAAAATGTATGCGTGTGTGTTTTTGGATTGTGTTCTTACAACATGTGACTGTAACATAGTCTCCTGACAGCTTCAGGATGAAGTGTATGCAGAAATTCTCCATCTGCTCTGTTATTGCCTTGAGATTGGTCCACATATACTTCATGGACCAACGTTCACACCTTTACACAACAGTATTTGATCTAGTTCATGAACCCCTCTGAGATTATATTACATTTACGAGATGAATGTATGTAATACTTATGTAATTTTTCTGAAGAAGGAGCTGAACTTGTACTAGAGGTCAAATTGACTACATGTTTCCTGAAGGTGAAGGAAGCCTCTAGCCTTTTCTGTCTGCCTTCACAGGCTGAAAGTTTTTGCTCGTACCTCTCTGTCCTTAAACAAAATACTGTTGCATCTTCCTTTACAAAGTGAGTTTTAAGCACTAGTGCAATGATTGATTTGATAAAATTCCCCTTGGATAAAAAATCAATAAATTGTGTTTTTGCATTGATTGTGTTTTGTTTCCTCTTAAATCACAATGTGCTTTAACAACATGCAGGTTTCAAGAACACAGTGGAGCAGCTGCAGCTGGATGATGACGGTGTGTATGAATAACCTTGTTTCTGATTCCAGGAATATCAATATACTAATGTGCATATAAACATGCCCTGTACACTAAAATAAAACAAGTCAACAGTTTTATCACTCTTAGCTCCATTTGTTAGCTTTAATTGAGATCTTGTGTCAATCAGCAAACTGCAATCAAGATTTCTCCCCATGACAGTAACCTGAGAGACTCCTCCATCTCCTCTTCTGAATAAATCAGTCTACAGTTTCAAGAGGGTGATACAGGAGAGAGTATTTAATTGCTCACACATGAATAATGAATTTCTGTTGAGGTAATGGCAATGTTCTCTTACAGCACTCAATGCTGAACATTAATTAAGTGGCATAAATTCCTCCTAATCCCTGATGAAAAAAGCACTAATGTTAGTATAATAGATTCAGGATACGGGGACATCTGTCCAGTGTCACCCAACACAAGTGTTCAGCTGTTAGGCTTGTAATCTTACTGCAAGAGAGAAAGAAAGTTTATATGCACCTTAATTTTAGTCACACATATTGGTCATATTAATATTTTCACTACTGCTGCTCTTATAAACAATTTAATGCAGTCAACTTTAACCAATGACATGCCTTTGATTTTATTTTAAACAGTGTCACAAACATGAAAGATTTTACACTTGGTAAAGAAATCAGTACTGATATGTAAACTGGTATAACTTACAGGTTATTTGTTATTATAATAATAATAATAATAATTATTATTATTATTATTATAATAACAAACATGAAAGATTTTACACTTGGTAAAGAAATCAGTGCTGTTGTACTGATATGTAAACTGGTATAACTTACAGGTTATTTGTTATTATAATAATAATAATTAATATTATTAATAACATTTATTGGTAAATAATAAAGAACCTTTTTATTCAAAATATATCAGCAGCGTGATTTATAGAATTTGAATTTTTAAATCTAAAAAAAGTTTTTTGGGGGGGATTTCAAAATCTAAAATAAAAATGTTTTCCTTATTTTTATTTTGTTGGAGAAACAACAATTAATGTGATTTTATTATTTTATTTTGGTTTCTGTTCTGATTGATTTCTGATTAGTTTTTGTCACGTGTGTTACATGAACAGGAACTCGCGCTCTCTTACAATAAGCAGCCGCTGAGCGTGACGCGCGGAAATAGTTGTGCGCACGCGGCCAGCAGGGGACTCACTCACACTAATTATTCCAACAAATGGCACCTGTTGGACCGGAGGCAGCAGCCGGGAGTCCGGGTCAGCTAAGCTCCGGTTGGACAACTTTGAACGAGCGCGTTCCTTTGACAGCAGGATACCGGGACGGAGACGCATCAGGTGGACCCGGATGCTGGGTGTAAGCAGCTACAGCTCCTCTGTGTCAGTAGGTAAGTGGCGGAACCCGGGAGAACCCTTTCATATCCACATGTTAGCGGCGAGCTTTTAATGAGATTTGTGTCACCGCAGGTTAAATGTGTGATTTCTGGTCTTACATTGATAAAGGCTCCGCTTCCTTGTTTGATGTTTAAAGCCATTGAAAGCAGCATATGTAAACTCTTCCTCTTTCATTTTCCCTTTTGTCTGTGATCAGCATCTTTTTAAATGAAGACTTAAAGGTTAATTCCGGCTTTGTCGTTCATTGTAAATCTTAATTCTTCTTTTACTGCAGTCCATTCACAAGCACACAAAAGCCTTATTGACTGTAATTTTGACAGTTATGTGTGACGGTGCATGAAGTTCCGTCCCCTCTTCCTGCACCTGTGCATCCACCACGGCTGTGGTTGTTTTCTAAAACCTTAAAAGAGCGTCCTCTTGAATCAATTATGAAGCCGGCTAGCTTGAGAATAAAGTAAATTAATTATGACCAAGTAAGAGTGAGTCTCTTCCTGAACAGTGATCACCTAAGGACGCACAGATGTCCTACATCGATATCCTCTTTCACATGATAGGAAACAGCCTCCCATTGTGTCAGGCCTGGGTGAAGTCAGTGTCCTCCTATCACGCACCAAACCATACTTCCTGTTGCAGGAAGTACTTATGATCAGTGGTTATGATGAGGTGTCATTGGTACATGTGTCTCAGCCAGGCACTGTGTGTCACTTATTAACCAGCATGGAGGGACCTGCAGTGTCACGCTCACCTGCTGCCACGTGGGGCCGGAGCAGCCAGTGTGTTCAGGTGTTTATTGAGAGGTGTGGTATGTTTGTTCACACTCGCCCTCCTCCCTGTTCTCGCTACCCGCCCTGTGGGACTGTTTCCCAAAGAGACGGAGAGGGAGGAGGAGCAAGGTTGGCTTGATCACCACCTGCTATGATACTTGTGGAGCACAAACCAGTTTAAGAGATTTTCCTCTGGCTTTTCTTCTCTTTTCCAACCCTAAGGAATAACTCGGTGATTGTTTGTCAGGTGTAGGTGTGTTTTATTACAAGCAGCAAGCAGCCAGCAACTCAGATTTGTTTTTCTTTTTCACAGCTTTGAGAGCAACATTCTGAAACATGCGTCTGTTTTTACGACGACGTATGTCCCCCCTGAAACTAGTGCTCCTTGGGGGGACTCTATTCATGGTGGCCCTTGTGGTTCTCCAAAAGGATGTTGGTTCCTCGACTGCTGGGGACCCATGGTTGCAGGATCTTGTGGACAAAAAGGACAAGGTGATGGTTATGGTCCGAGACGCTGTCAACAACATAGGATTCCAGATTAAAGCTCCGCAGCCGCCAGCAGTGCAGGAGAAGCCCACCCAGGATGTCAGCTGCCCCTCTGGATTTTACACTAAGGCTGAGCTCAAACCTTACCTGGAGAGGCCGCCACAGGACCCTATAAGCCCGGGGGCCGATGGGAAGGCGTTTCAGAAGGACCACATGACCCCAGAGGAGGAGAAGGAGAAGGAGGAGGGAATGACGCGGCATTGTTTCAACCAGTTTGCCAGTGACCGTATCTCGCTCAGCCGAAGTCTCGGGGATGACACAAGGCCTACTGAGTAAGAGCATGTCCTCAGAGAAATCTGTCATTGTGTGGATCAGTCACTGTTTAACCAACAAGTTTGTTGACATGTACACAGCTCTTGCATTTTCATACAGTGCTCTTCATTTCCCTGAAAAGTCACTTTATTCAAAACATTCATCTAAATATAAACATGAAGAACAGAGACATGCAGTATCTTGGATTTTATTTGAATTGTAAATGTTTGTCTGAATACCTGTACACACTGATTGTAGTTCTTCAGTGGATTTTAAACTGAGCTTTTTGTATATGAGTGTTGCAAACAAAAGTCGGTCTGCTTTTTGTTGTTGTTGTAAGACCTTCTCTGACTTTCATTTCATCAGATATGGCATTTCACTCACTCACACTCTCTTTCTTTCTCTTTCTCTCTCTCTCTCTCTCTTTGTTATTTGACGTGGCTCAACCTGACCCAGGTGTGTGGACAGGAAGTTTCACCGCTGCCCTGCTCTGCCAACCACCAGTGTTATAATAGTCTTCCACAATGAGGCCTGGTCCACGCTTCTCAGGACAGTCTACAGTGTCCTGCACACGTCCCCTGCCATCCTGCTCAAAGAGATTATCCTGGTGGATGACGCCAGCACTGCAGGTGTGAAAAATGGAAACATGCCTCTATTGACAAAACACACACTCTAGTGCTGTGTGTGACAACGAGGCCACAGCTGCTCCACTCCTAAAAGTGTAAAAGTGTATAAATAAGACGCATTTACTTTTCCAAAGTAATTACTGGAAGTATGTCATACACATGGAACAGCTGCAGAAATTAAATTGACCCTTGAGAGTTTTTAGGGCAGCGTTCAAATCATTCAGCGCTTTATAGTCCAAGTCATTGCACCATGTTTAATAAGATAACTTAGAAAGGTGTTCGCTTGTGTGCACACAGTGGCTGCTGAGGCAGCTTACAGTGAGAGTGATGTGCAGTGTCATAAATAAGAATGAGCCTGTGTGTTTTACTAAGAGCATGGCTGTGGTGTTTGGTATGGAAAATACAAATTTGTATAGTGATAAGAACACCTCCACCTCAGTGAGAGTTGGCAGAAGTGCCAACATGGTGGTGATAGGACGACTATCTTTACATTTGTGAGTGCTGCTTAGTTAGAAGTTTTTCAGCGTTGTACAGTCCGACACTTGTTGTGTCATGTTTGTGTGCTTTGTAGCCAAACTGCACAAATTGCTGCATACTGTGTGCAAACACCGGAAAGTTAGGTCAAGCAGCCTCATCAAGTGACATTTAACAAAGAGTTATAATTAAGACTTGTGATATGTTCATGGCAAACTGTTTTTGCACTTCACATCATTTAGCGGTTATAGATGACTGTATGTCTCGTCAAAAACTACACTAGCTGTTATATATTATTCACACTCACTGGTCTATTTCAGTAACTTGTCAGTTACTGTTGCTAATGTGCCTCAGCTGTACATGAGATCAGCAGTGTTTCCTCAGTGTGCTAATGATGTGGTTGGTGGATTCTTTCACTAAAACTTGTATGAAATATGCGGTGCTTATTGTGATTATAAACACTGTTAGAGGGGAAGTGGAACCTAGTTTTTACCAGCAACGTTTCCACTTCACTGCCATGTCTTCTGGCTCTGCTCTCATGGGTATAAACTCAATGAATGTTGAGGCGCTTCATAAAAATTCCAGGCTGAGTAGTTTTCCTCACTACTTCCTGTTGTCCGTTTGATGCTCGGTACCCAAAATACACTTAGGCTTAACAAAGACAACTTTTAAGGTGAGACTCACGTGTTGCTTTGTCACTGCAGAGCATCTGAAGACACAGCTGGAAGAATATGTGCGTCAGCTGAAGATTGTCCGTGTAGTGAGGCAGCTGGAGAGGAAGGGCCTCATCACAGCCAGGCTCCTGGGGGCCGGTATTGCTGAGGGTGAAGTTCTCACCTTCCTCGATGCACACTGTAAGGAAGCAAACACACATACAACCATTCTAAATATTCATGACATGACTGTATGACCATATAACTTAATGAATACAGTCAAAGCATACAGAAATGAGAGGTCAGAACTTCTAATGTAATGACTCTGTTTGTGATAAGAAATGTGCCAAAAAGAAGAGATCAGAAGCCAACAGAATTTTCTCTGTCCTTTCTTCCCATTTTTAGGTGAGTGTTTTCATGGTTGGCTGGAGCCCCTTTTGAGTCGCATTGTTGAGGAACCCACTGCTGTAGTTAGTCCAGAAATCTCAACCATAGACCTCAACAGCTTTCAGTTCCATAAGCCAGTGGCCACCAACCGCGCCTTTAATCGTGGTAACTTTGACTGGAGCCTGACATTTGGCTGGGAGGCGATCCCAGAGGATGCAAAGAAGCTGCGAAAGGATGAAACCTACCCTGTAAAGTAAGGAGCATCAGCATGTTGCTTTCACTCATCATGTAGGTGGTTCAGCCTGTTTGTATAATCCTTATGTAAATTTCAGAACACCAACTTTTGCTGGAGGACTCTTCTCAGTCTCGAAGAAGTACTTTGAGCACATCGGAACATACGATGACAAGATGGAGATCTGGGGTGGTGAAAATGTGGAAATGTCATTCAGGGTGAGTCTCTCTTTGTCCTCACAGTTCCACATATTGTTTCCCAAGTCTCCTTGCTGACCTGTGTCACATGTAATTCACAGGTGTGGCAGTGCGGTGGTCAGCTAGAGATCATTCCTTGTTCCGTGGTGGGACATGTCTTCCGCACCAAGAGTCCCCACACCTTCCCCAAGGGCACGGAGGTGATCACACGCAACCAGGTGCGCCTAGCTGAAGTCTGGATGGATGACTATAAGAAGATCTTTTACCGCCGCAACAAGAATGCTGCCATCATGGCCAGTGAGGTCAGTCTGGCTTCTGGCGCCAGTACCAGCTGCTACAAAAGGTTGATATGTAACTGTAATGTAATTTTATGTCATTATTACAGAATAAGTATGGCGACATCTCAGAACGTGTGAAACTCAGAGAGACGCTTCAGTGCAAGAACTTCTCCTGGTACCTAAACACAGTCTACCCAGAAGTCTTCATTCCAGACTTAACCCCAGAAAAGTTTGGAGCAGTGAGTCAAAGTTTCTGGATAGAAGTGACACAACACACCTCACGCTGTGTATACCTGTGGCTGTATCTTACAGTCGTGTATCTGTGTGTCCAGATTCGAAACTCCGGGTCCAACACCTGCCTGGATGTTGGAGAGAACAACCAGGGAGGTAAACCTGTGATCATGTACCAGTGTCACAACATGGGAGGCAACCAGGTACAGGCAACTTCACGCACAAGTGCAACCTTTGTGAGATCAGGAATGTGTGTGTGTCTAACTGGATGAGTGTGTCTTCTAGTACTTTGAGTATTCGTCTCATAAGGAGCTGCGTCACAACATTGGAAAGCAGCTGTGTCTTCATGCCGCTGCGCAGGCAGAGCCGGTAAAGATTGAGCTGTGCCAGCTGAAGGGGAGAGGCACCAGTGTGCCACCACAGCAGGAGTGGGTCTTCACAGAGGTGAGGGGCACCAGGGGCAGGACTGACAGCAAAACTTTGACCTCTGAGCACGTACACATTATAGCTCCGCTGAGAAGGAAACCTATAAGATTTACATCAAGTCAGACAAGACAAACCTTCTATGTGGTGTTCTGGTTTCCAGGTGTACTTCAGTAGAACATAGTCCCTACAATATGTATTTTTAGGATTCCTGGAAACAGCTGTTGTTGAGGTTTTTGGTGTTTTTTGAGCTTCAGAGTGATCCAGATCTAAACAGTGCTGCAGGCCAGATAAAAAATAAATAATAATGAATAATTAATTTTTAGCGTGAATCGTCTTTTTGAGCTTTGGTATTGATTGTACTTTTTTTCTTATGTTGCCCTCCAGGAAAATCTACTGAAGAATCCCAGCAGTGGGAAATGTTTACAGCTGAAAGGAGGCCAGATTCAAATGGATCACTGTAATGCTGCTGAACTCAACCAGCACTGGACTTTTAGCTGACCTCCCAGTCCACCCATCAGGTGACTTCTGACACATTGTGTCCTCCTCCTTCTCAGACTCTGCACTGAGGAGCATAATCAATGTTGTTGCAGCAGGACTTGCTGTGAAGCTTGGGGACATTTGGCCAAATTGACATGGACAATTTATCAGAGGACGCAGTTTTAGACCTCAAGCTTGGTCTTAACTATTAATTTTATGTTTATTTATAAAGGAAACTGAGGAAAGACA
This sequence comes from Parambassis ranga, assembly GCF_900634625.1. Classification (NCBI taxonomy): domain Eukaryota; kingdom Metazoa; phylum Chordata; class Actinopteri; family Ambassidae; genus Parambassis; species Parambassis ranga. The sequence goes on along the minus strand of NC_041028.1, from coordinate 9,883,044 downwards.
TTTGATGATTGGTGGTGATTGGGGATGGACTTTACATTTAGGAGTGGCAACTGGATTGTGGCTACATGACTGTGAACTGATCAGAATGCAACATATTTGCACTCTAGATGTAAAAAATAAAATAAAATCACTATTGTGTTTTTTATGATCATGAATGTTGTAAATATGTGGATCTTTCTGAAGAGGTGATGTATGTCTGTTTTTAAATAAAATACTTTTTGCCATATAAATGATTATGATGTATGCAACAGATGATTTTCTAGGGTTTAAGTTAAAGTCTTAAATCCTTGTTGTGTTAGGGTTTAAAAAGTGCTTGAATTGCGTGTAAGTGCCTGAAAATGCTTTGAAGTGTAATGGTAGTGTAACGACCCAATATCTGACTTAATAGTTGGCTTAGTAGGAATATGCTGGATAACATAAATTATAACCACACACTACCAAGTGTAGGGGACGTTTTCAGAACCATGTTTCCTGACAGTGACATTGCAAAGCACTTACCTTCTTGTTTATGGCGTTATTACCATCCCCTGAGCCAATTAATAAAGTGAAAAATCCCTTTAAGTGTGTAATTTAAAGTTGCTGTTAGGTGCTTGAAAGTGACTTTGTAAAAGGTGTACGAACCCTGTAAACTGTTGCAGCCCACATCTTTTGACTGCCATGGCTAAATTACAGTAAACTTCTCTAATCTTAGACTACTTCCTATTTATATATTTGATAATATATAACTATAAAAGAATAATTTACTGAGACCGTTTAACACATGTTAAATCATTAGGAGACCCTCTCTAACGTTACGTCGTCAGCTTTCAAATGCTGCATGACAGGATTCATGGCTCATTTTACAGCCTGTGCGTGCTACCATACCAGAGGTTAATCACTGATAAGTATTTTCTCTTTGACGATGACCTGCTTCTTTGTCACAGGCATTTGTTAATGTTTACGCAACATTTAGCCAAGGAGTGGTTCAGGAACTGCTAGAAAGATTTCATCCAGTTCTTTGTGTGTTTTCTGAATCAACCTGAAGTGCGAGTTTAAGTCAACGGGTAGGACTGTCTAACCTGATCTTTTGGAATGTGTAGATTTGGTTTCATGCTTGGAGGAGCACTCACAACCTGCTGGTCTACAAGATCAGAGGTTACATACTCTACAATCTGTTTCTCTCCACCAATAGGTGGCAGCATGTAGTCACTAAATATTTCTGCAAAGCTAGGATGACAACTGAAATTTCACCATCCTGTATGTGACATGTATCCACTTGGGGACGAGTAGTCACAGTGGAGAGGAGATGGACCAGAGGACCAGCACGGAGCTTTTGACTCGCTCTGAGGTGTTTGGGCAGCTCAGGAAGGAGCTTTATGGAGAGGAGCCTTCCAGTCATGCCAACACACACATATTCATCATCCTGGGAGCATCTGTGAGTACAACCGTTGAGCTCCTCACAACAAGTCTGTTTAAATCAGAATTTTAACACTTTTCATTTGTTGTAGTTTCAAATTCCAAACCTTTAAGTGGAGGCCCAGCAGGTGTGACACAAAGCCTCACAGCAGAACAAGTCACATGGGGAATATACTCATGACAGCTGAAATGTGCTGTGTCTATTTTTTCTTTGTCCAGCACAGATGTCTCTTTACTTTTTTTGTTACACCCAGTATATCCTGTGGTCTGTTTAAATGTTTCGAGTTCTATGATAACTTGATAAAAGCTTGATTTTAGCTCCTATTACTCAACTTGACTGTGGCCACACAAAGTCAAAGTCCACTTACTCTTTGGACTCTTATTGATTCCTTACTGTCACAGTGACTGGCTGAAGAACTTCCTGATCACATCTTTTTATTTGTGCAGGGAGATCTTGCTAAAAAGAAGATCTATCCAACTTTATGGTAAGTGAGTTTATTTAAAGTTTAACATTTGGCTGAAGTGTTCTGCATCACTGCTTCTGACTGACTGGCCCTTGTTCAGGTGGTTATTCAGAGATGGCTTGCTCCCAGATGACACACACTTTGTGGGATTTGCCCGGTCTAATCTGACTGTGGAGGACATCAAAGCAGCATGTCTGCCTCACATGAAGGTACTGTATTGTTTGGGTAAATGATAAGATTGTGGGCTGTTGTATTCAGATTACATTGTTCCTCTTAGGTCAATGATGAAGACAGAGAGTGTCTGTCCACGTTCTTCAGTAAGAACTCCTACCTGAGTGGCAGATATGATGATGGCAGCACCTTTAACCAACTCAACAGCCACCTGTCGTCTCTGCCTGGGGGAGTCAACGCCAACCGGCTCTTCTACCTGGCCCTGCCACCCAGTGTTTACCACCATGTTAGCACAAACATTAGGAAACACTGCATGAGCCAAAAGTGAGTGCGTGCTCTGTCCACAGAAGCAGTGGTTTATATACTGCATGGCCATGTTGTTATAATCAGCTGTGTTTGTTACAGAGGCTGGAACAGGGTAATTGTTGAGAAGCCCTTTGGTCGTGACCTCCAGAGCTCACAGGAGCTGTCGGCACATCTTTCCTCCCTGTTCACCGAGGACCAAATCTACCGCATAGATCACTACCTGGGAAAAGAGATGGTCCAGAACCTCATGGTGCTCAGGTAACAACCTCAATACACAGTAATCTTTAGCCTTCATCCTCAGTTTTGTTTCAAAAGAATTTATTTCTCTCATTTGTAGGTTTGGAAATCGCATTTTCGGACCTATATGGAACAGGAACAGTATAGCCTGTGTAGTCCTCACCTTCAAGGAGCCTTTTGGCACTCATGGCAGAGGAGGATACTTTGATGATTTTGGAATCATTCGGTGCGAGACAGTTCATTCAGACAAATACAAAAAAAAAACGTATTGTTGAAGTTGTAACTGATTTCAGTGTTTAACTCTTAATGTAGAGATGTCATGCAGAACCATCTCCTCCAGATGCTGTGTTTGGTTGCTATGGAGAAACCTGCTTCCACCAGTCCAGATGACGTGAGGGATGAGAAGGTAATATCACTGATTGGAGTTTGTGTGTTCAGATAGTCAAGTTATTGCGTTTTGATTGTGTTGTTTCATGTGCTGTAGGTTAAAGTGTTGAAGTGTGTCGCACCTGTGGCAGCATCAGATGTGGTGCTTGGCCAGTATGTGGGAGATCCAGATGGAGAAGGCTACTCTAAGCTGGGTTACCTCGATGATCCCACTGTACCAAAAGGCTCATGCACACCAACATTTTCCACTGCAGTGCTATATGTCCAGAACGAAAGATGGGACGGTGAGAGTAAATTCCAGCTTTCTTCATGCTTTCCTTAGTGGACACTTTATGACTGCTCCGCTAATTGTCTGCTATTCATCAGGAGTTCCTTTTATTCTGCGCTGTGGTAAGGCTCTGAATGAGCGGAAAGCAGAAGTACGCCTGCAGTTCACTGATGTGCCGGGAGACATCTTTGATGAACGCTGTCAGAGGAATGAGTTGGTGGTGAGGGTCCAGCCAGATGAAGCCATTTACCTGAAGATGATGACAAAGAGGCCTGGAGTTTACTTCAGCCCCGAGGAGACTGAACTGGACCTCACCTACAAGAGCCGATACAAGGTGCTGATTGTATGGTTGGTCAGACTGTATCATGCCACTTAATATCAGAGTGTACAATATAATAGTCAGGGTTTTTGTTCGATATTTCTATGGCAACAGTGAAAAGTAGGTAATGAAAATGCACATTTGTTTGGAATATTTTAGGCTTTCTTTCTTTCAGATCAGTGCTGCTTGTTTTTAATTCGAGAATGGATAGATGCATTTTTTGTATCTAATCTGAGTTTGTAAATGTTATAAAAGACAGCAGAATTGTGAAACTGTTGCCTCAAAGCTTATTATTTATTATTTATTAATGCTGCCTGCTGGACAAATTGCAAACGAGTGGAGGATTTCAAAGCAATCGTAGGAAGATGTGTCTGTGGTTTTAAACAGTGTTTTTTTCTGTTTGCAGAATGTGAAGCTGCCAGATGCTTATGAAAGATTAATCCTGGATGTCTTCTGTGGAAATCAGATGCACTTTGTCCGCAGGTTGGTTGCTCCTCTTTCTGTTGGAGTTTATCGGCTCACATATATTTTGTTGTAAATCTGTGCTTTCTTTGAATCTCCACTCTCAGCGATGAGCTCCGAGAGGCCTGGAGGATCTTCACCCCTCTCCTCCACCAAATAGAGGGAGAGAAGACAAACCCCATCCCTTACACATATGGAAGGTAAATGTTTTATGAGATGAAACTAACCCTGATGCGTTTCACTCTTCACATCGAGCATGTTTCTTCCTGTTATTCACAGCCGTGGTCCGACTGAAGCAGACGAACTTGTGAAGAGGGTGGGATTCCGCTATGAGGGGACATACAAGTGGGTGCAGCCCCACACACACTGAGGCTCTCAAACACAAAACATGAACCCCACTGTAATAACAAAGTTTACTGCAGTGACTGTACATGTTTGATTTTGTCTGCATGGAAAAACACCTCTAACCATACAAGAATGAAATGAAAAAAGAAATGAAAGACACTGTTACAGTCTGATTTGACCTGTAAACCTGAGATTGATGAATACATCTAAATAAATCATCATTCATCTTTATGCCTGCACTTTTCTTAAATACACTAATTAATACATCACACCTACAGTTGGAATCCTGCACTTGTGGATCAGGAAAATCTACATGCTACATGATACTTTAGGGATGAGTATTGGATGAATATTCCCTTGAATGTTAGAAATATTGTCCTCTGCCCTCAGCAGCCTGTGTTTACAGTCATTAAACTGTGACGCAGAAACACCGAGTTGTCTTTATCCCAGGAGGACTTGTTGGTCTGGTTTGTAAGAACACATACCCCCTTTAATAAGAGCAACTTGCAGGTAGGTTCTTTTTTTCTTACAATAAATTCAAAACTGTGAATACCATGTTTCACAAAACATGACTAAACATTACAACTTCAACACATTTTTCCTGACTTCTTTCCACTCCTGAATGTGTCAGGTCACTCTGTCTCTACCAGGCGTGTGTCCTAACTGACCAACAACCGACCATTTATTGATCCAGCCAGTACTGTGGGAAGTACAGCAAGAACAAACATATCTTTAAACAACTTCTCCCTTTTACTACACTACATTTACTGCATGCAGTAATAATAAAATCTATTACACAAAAATAGCAAAGAAAATGTTCCTGTTTTACACTTGGGTTTAGTTTAGGTCTAAAGTAAAAGAAAACAATTGTTTATGTGCAAAGATAAAGCGGCTGCTGGTTTTATTTAGACAAGTGATTAATGACAACGATTCAGGTCATTGTTTTTTTTATTGTATGATTATGTTTTTTGACATTAACTTGTGTGGGCTCTGAAGGTTCATGTGAAAATAAATAAAGTGTACAGGCTAAGACACACACACACACACACACACACAGAATACAGTATCAATTTAAAGTTTTGTGTAATTTAGCAAGGAGTGTGTGTACACAGACACACATACACACACATAGTCTATATACAGTATGAATCCATTTTTCCCAGTATAACATTAGTGAATAAATGTATAAAAGTAGCTGAAACATGAGGAAAGTTTTGGCCGTGGCAGACTGCAAAGCTGCCTATAATAAATACAGTTTAGCCTCACCATACACAGGTGAGACTATTTGTTCAGGACACGTCTCCTTTCACACTCATCTGTTTCCACAGTGCAGTTGTGTATGGCTGCTCCATCCTCAATGCCCCGGGCATATAGACGCACCAGCTGGCCATGAATCCTGAGACATTGAAGGATAAATACATTACTAATAATGTCACATATGCACTACTTTTTTTGCTCTGTGTAACTAAGGTGAGTTAGTATCTCACTGCACAGTATCTCTTACTTGCAGAGGATCTCAGTGAAAGGCAGAATCTCTCCATCGCAGTTCCACACTGACACAGCGGGGGCTTTTTTGCAGCACAGACCACAAAGGAAGGGTGTTGCTGTTTTCTGTTCGTTTGTCACTTCTTGCCTCATGTCTCTTTCTGCTAGGTGCTGCTGAGACCCGTTTCTGCTCACAGCATCCACACGTGCCCTCTCTTCTTCATCTATTCTGCTACTCGACCCCCCGATTTCTTCATGCCCCTCTTCCTCTCTGCCTCCTGGCAGAGAGAAACGGACTGCTTTCACACGATGGACTTCCACAAATGGTAGGTCAAACTAAAAAAAGAAAAAGACAGAGAGCATGAGTGAAGCTGGAGTTTAAACAAATCCCTTCAGAATTGTGTACCTGTAAAATTCTCATGCCTGGTCCTCTGTGCTTGTATGTCGGTAGAGGAACTTAAGAAAAGCCAAAGGGTGAGTGTCCCACACAAGGATGAGGTCTCCTGTTCCGTCCGCCAGGTGAGCAGAAGGGGAGAGGCCCAAAGGACTCCTGGCACATGAGCTGGACATACAAGTGAGAGACACACACCTGAACCTGCCCTCCACACTCACCCACTCACCTGAAGAAAAAAGATATTTATAAATGTATAATTAAACTAAACAACACCACTTTTGTAAGTGTCACTGATGTTACCTTCTGAGTCAGTACTGAACTGGCTGTAGTGGGAGCTATACAGGGAGCCTGAGTCTGAAGTGTTAGGGAAAAGTTTTTCTGTGCTTCTGGAGCACACGCTGCACCTAAACACACACACACATAAACACAAAGAGTCTCCCTCTGCTTCAAGTGAAATAAGCTCTTTGACCTTGGCACCCATTCCTAAGAGCATTCTGAAACATTCACTGACAGCCAGAGGTAGCTGCCTCAGACAAAGACAAAGCAGAACACAGTCTGAACAGGAGACCAAGGCTCACCTTTCATCTAGATCAAGTTCCTCCTTGTTAAGGTTACGCTATATCAAACAGTGAACTTGAACCATTTCACTGAAGCTTGAATAACATCCCTCACACAGACACTTTCTCTTTTTCTAATTAAAATGATGTAAGGATTGCAGTGAGGTCAAAAGAATCCTCAAACGTAGAAAACCTGGATTAGGTCTCACAGGAAGGCTAATGGTAACATAAAAGTTCTACCACTGCTGACACCTTTTCTTGGAAACTTTTAGTGGTGATTGTTATGGATAAAATGTGTGCCCACGTGCATGGCTCAGTAAGTCTGGTGCACCTAAAAATGTGTTACACAGAACCATGAGAAGTTGCCCTTGAAAAAATACATATTGGATACAATAAAACAAGGAACAAAAGCATGGTAAAGTAATCCAAAATTCTACATTAAACTCACTTCTGTTTTTGACTAAATGAATTAGCAGCACACACACAGAAAAAGAGAAGTCTGCACCGCAGATAACACTCCCACACTGCTGGAAAGTTTCATTGTGTTAAACCACCAGCAGGGGATAATCTGGTGTGTATATACTTTCTCTCTTTAATTATTAGTCAGCAGCTGGTGTTTTTTGTCCTTCTTTGCATATTGGTTGGTGTTTTACCCTGAGAGGCAGCGTGTTTTATCTCTGGGGCTGGAGAGCAGTGGGTCCGCTGGCAGATACTGAACGACGCCAGAGTAGCTTCTGTTGCTCAGATATACCATTGTCCCTGTGGAAGTGGAGAGCAAAAAAACATGTACACACACATTTGAAAAACCAGATCATACACGATACTTATTGTAAAGGAGCAGCAGATGTGACATGTCCATTTATCTGTGTCATCTGTGACTTTGAGCTAAACATAGCATGCTGTCATTTCTCTGAATGGATCATCAGTCCTGACCTGAGTAGTCATATCTGAGAGGTCCCATCCAGCGGTGTTTTTCACTCTCAGCCAGTACGTCTCCATAGAAGCCGTAGCCCACCAGAGACACTGAGTAGCGCACCAGAGCAGAAGCATGATGAACAGAACACACATCCAAAGGCTGTGAGTCTCCTGCAAGGTATTGTGGGAAATCATGCAGTTATTACTAGATAAGCAGGTATTACACAACAATGTGCTTTATTTGAACTGATATCTTTTCCTCACCAATGATAATGTGCAAAGCTGAAGTAACAGGATCAATCACTCCTACTGTGGCATGACACACACAGTCTGTAGAACCTGCAACAGATGCATCAGAATCTGTGTCACGGCTCTAAATGGAACACTTTAGAAGGTTACAGACTTTCAGTGACAGTAACCTGCAGGGATGATGCCGATGTGAAGCGGACAAGGCTGCAAAGTGACAGCGGGATCATTCTCACAAAGGCCTGCCTCTTGCTGTGTCCGCCCAATCAAACCATGAAGTATTTCGCTGAACATGCCATCCCCACCCACACACACCACGCTGTTATAAACAAACACGAGAGTTTCTGTTGTGAAAGCGCCTCCCAGCAGGCTTAGCTGTTAGAATGCCTGCTTAGCGCAGGATTTACACTGCGGGGTGCTGACTTACCCATCAAAACCTGTCAGGTCCTTCTTCAGGAGGTGGTCTCTGGCCTGGTTTGCACGCTCAGTCACTAAACAACAAGTGATGACATGCATGCTGAAAATCACTTTCATTAGAATATTACTGTGATTAAATGGATCAGTCCTAATGCTATTTGTTAGGTATGCATACACTCTTTGAGGATGTGCATCGTAACAAATATTCTCTAAATAGAAATAAAAGGTTTGACAAGAATGTAACATCTAGATTAAAGGACAACTTCTCCTCTACATCATAACATTTTGCAAAGAAACATTCTTTACAAGAGGAGTGTGGACCAACATGGATATGAGCTTCTACTTGATTGTTTGAGGTGTCACGAAGCTGTAATTCTAGTTTACCTATTACATGAGAGCTGATACCAGCCAGCTCGAATAGAGGGGCAACCAGAGAATGGTAGATCTGCCTGCCTTTCCTCTTCCCTCCAAATGGGTTGACAAACACCAACAGTCTGTGTGGACGCAAGGGACCTGAAAAATACATGTGTCTGATGAACGCCAGAAACATCTAGCATGTAGCTCATCGAGTGATTAACAGTAGTGTTAATAAAAGACATAAGAGCTGTAGAGTCAGCTCAGTGTCCATCCCTACTGTGAGTTTTAAGAGCGCTCCTTAGGTGATTTATCCACTGGTCTCTGAGGACCCGACTGGGACAGCTGAACTGGGTCCGGCCCAGTCTCCATAGCAACCCATAGGAGCCCCCACTGCTGCTTCGCTTCACATAGAAAACTGAAGACAAAGAAAGTGACCAATATAAACTGGAACATGGTGAGAGACACTGAAGCTGTGCTGTGTTGGATCTGCTTCAGGCCGTGTTATGATCATCAAAGCTTTGACTGCAGCCTTGTCTTTGTGATACTTGAGTCTCCCATGAGAACCCACCTGTGAAATCTTTGTCTGTGTCCTCAACTAACTTCTGAGGAAGGATCTCCACCCGGCCCTCCTCCACTCCCACCACCTCTGCCACGGGTACTGAAACTTTAATCACACAGAGATCGTCACACCATGAAAACTGTGCATAGACGTTCTTAAAGATTTAAACTGGAATGACTGCAATTAAAAAATAAATCATTATTTTTACTGAGCAGTGATGGATGAATCATACTGTTGTTTTTCATTGTTGTGACTGACATGTAACAGCAAGTGTGAATGAAAATATAATGATGTAATAAATGCTGTGGCTTAGATCTGTTATAACTGGGCCTCGGTTTGACACCTGCTGCAGTGTTTGCTGTGAAATGCTGGCTCAGTGGCACACCTGTGGGAGTGGGGTCATTGTCAACATGTTTATGATACTTTGCACACATCATATCAGACACAGTGAAAAACAAACATACACAGGGATCATGGTACTTATCATTTGTTAGGCTGGTAACCCTGTTAGTGTATGATCTTGTGCTAGAAGGTGTGTGTGTGTGTGTGTGTGTGTGTGTGTGTGTTTTTCCATCCTGTGTTTTCAGTAAACTGTCACACAGGTTTACGTGTCTGTGCTGTTCAACTCGTTCTTCACGTTTTCTGCGTGCAGTTAAAGGCTTAAATTAAAGTGCTCCCTCCCTGTTATGCTCCAAAATGACATGCACATGTCATTTTACTGTATCTATAGTGCTACGAGGGCTATCTATAAATAATAGATAAAGGTTTCAGTTTGTGTTGATGACAGCAGATAGGAAGTAAGATTGGTTTTAAGCAGGCCGCAAACTATTTACCTGCTGCCATTATGACAGGAACTGTCACACAACCAAAAAACAAAACAATACAAATATGTAAACAGTCTATATATCGCTATAGATCTCTTTGAAGAGCATGTGGCCACTCACATGTTTTCTTCTGGCGGTTCTTCTTATCTACTTCGGTCCACTTGAAATGCCAGCCTGTCAGGACCGCCAGGTATCTTTTATTCCCGACCCACAAACTCGACTCCAGCCTCAGGTCAGTCTCCATATGGAAGAAGCGTCACTTTCAGTCACTGTTTACACGCAGAAAAGTTTACATCACAGACACAGAGCAGCTGTTTGGCAGCGTGGTGTCGCCATCATTCAGCAGCAGCGCAGCGTGTCTGAAGGTTTCCATCTTCTTCCTCTGAATGGACCTGCAGAACTCTTTAATTAAACACACTTTAGGCCATAATGTCTGTGAAATGTTGAAGACACCGCCTGCCACGGGTGTTTTTCTATAAATATCAGTTTCCTCCCCACACCCTCCCCCTGGTGACACCTGCTCGATTTGCATGTGGCACTGCTGATTGGGTGTCAGACCTTCACCTGGAGCACAGGGGCCAATAAACTGCTGTGAGTGTTTGAACGACACTGTTTGTCTAGTCAATTACAAACTATTCCGTAGTATTAGTTAATTATTCTTAGTTAATAAGAATTGGAAGAATTGTGCTATTTGTGTGGCCCTGCATCATTTAGGCCACTTTTGTTTGTGTCAGCCTTTGAATAAAACAAAAGACATGTCTGGAACAAACATTAGCCTATTATTAAATATTATAATTAATATATATATATATATATATATATATATATATATATATATATATATATATATATATATATATATATATATATATATATATATATATATATATATATATATATATATATATATATATATATATATATATATATGACGCTGGTTAAGTGGTTTCAGTTATCGAAATTAATTTACACCAAAGGGCCTGTGGACGTCATCAAGGCAAATCCCTGTGTCCATTTTTAAAATGTTATTTTCTTAATTGCCTCTTTTATTTATCAATATTTCTTTCTCATCTTTACCAGGGGACAAATCCAGCCCAGGCAGGTGCAGATACATCAAGAGAGAGGGAGAGTTTTTTACAGCAATAAGACATGTTGCATGCAAAAATTAATGCTGTGGTGAAAAATGTATATATAAATCTATTTGCTTCAATTTGTTGCTGTGAATAAGAAATTCTTAATGAACAAAAATCTCAGATTTGTGAGATTCCATTCTCTTATCTGAGCATTTTATCAGCATGGTAAATAATAATTTTTTATTATTTATAATAATAAAGAGGGTTGTCTCGAGCGCTAGACTTTTATTGTGAAGTTCAGCAAACTGAGACCGGAAATCGTCATATTTGTGGCACGCTGCTTCCGTGTTCGCCTTCATGCTAACAAGCCGACTGAGCTAGCTAGCGAAACAAGATCTTTATTCCCCGCTTTGTAATTATTATGAGTTGCTGCGTCAGTGAAATATAGTTGATTTCTGTCTCCATAGTTTTGATAAGAGGACAGCTCACAAAATGAATATACGAAATGCGAGAGTAAGTATTTGAGATCCTGTCGACAACCACGCTGTTTTTACTGGCAGCTAAGCTAACACTACCTCAACCTACAATGTAGCTAACCAGGTACCACCGACCATTGGTTTAGCATCGTGTCATGCTCATTCATGGCTTTGATTTCTTTCTTCCAGCCGGAGGACCTTATGAACATGCAGCACTGCAATCTGCTGTGTCTCCCAGAAAACTACCAGATGAAATACTACTTTTATCACGGGTTGTCCTGGCCTCAGGTGACTGACAGAGCTGGATTCCATCCCTCTAGTCATTTCTTGTGGCATTTCTCCTTTCACATAAACCGCAGCAGTTTTACATTTGATGTTTGTTTTTGTCATTTTAGCTGTCTTACATCGCAGAGGATGAAAATGGAAAAATTGTGGGATATGTGCTGGCAAAGATGTGAGTACCTTCGATTAAATTTGTAACCTGACTGCCCTTAACAAAAGTAATAAAGGTGTAATCGAATTCCCATGTATGACTCTTTTAGGGAGGAGGACCCAGACGATGTCCCCCATGGACACATCACATCCCTGGTGAGTCTAAACGGACATGATCTGTTTTCTCATTATTTTTATGCCATGTGTTAATAACAGGGATATTTGGCTTCTCTGAGCTGACAACATTTTTGTCTGTGACTTGCAGGCAGTGAAGCGGTCCCACAGACGTCTCGGTCTAGCTCAGAAGCTGATGGACCAGGCTAGCCGGGCCATGATAGAAAACTTTAATGCTAAATATGTCTCGCTGCATGTCCGTAAAAGGTAGTGAGCGCCGTTGTTTCATAGATCCATTTTTTACAAAATGTTCACAGGCATGTTAGTGCTCCTATGTTCAAAACACTTACCAATATTTTCTTTACACTACAGCAACCGAGCAGCCCTACACCTGTACTCAAACACACTCAAATTCCAGTAAGTCTTTTCCTATGCCATTGTTTTGTAAACTTTGTCATTGTAGTGTAATGTTGTCTTAAGGATTGTTGGCATGTCCATTGCTTCTGCTATTTGGGTAAAAAAAGCAGCACATATACCTACTAATATTAAACAATGGCAGATATTTTGATATCTATCTATATCTTGCTGTCAATTATCCAGAATGTGCAGTTGGTACTCGGGTAGTTCGTGGCCGACTGCCATGTTGGTTTGTATGCAGAGCATATTACATATTCACGGATGGAGAAGTTTGACATGATGTCGTGTTTGTGCATATCTGGACCAAAGAATCATTTCACAGATTTGTTTGGGAAAAAGAATTTGAAATTAGTGATATAAGTGGTGTTTTATTGTGTTCCTTCACAGGATTAGTGAGGTAGAGCCTAAATACTATGCAGATGGAGAGGATGCCTATGCTATGAAGAGAGATCTGGCTCATATGGCTGACGAGGTGACTTTTTCAAACAACTTGTAGCAGATTTTTACCTTGGGTAATATGTGTTTAACTTCACGTGAGATGTGAGAAATCGCTGGTGTCACTTGATCAGATTTTGATTATGTCCATGTTGCGTCCTACAGCTGAGGAAACCCGGAGTTCGTGTGTCGGGTCAAGAGACACCATCTGGCCAGAACCCTTCGGGGTCTGGCGACCAGGAGAGAGAAAGCGAGAGAGACAGCGGAGGAGAGAGCAAAGAGCTGAGTGAAGTCAGCGAGGCAACAGAAAGCACAGATGTTAAAGATTCTTCCTCTGATTCACAATGACACTGCAGTCCTAGGCATTTTTAAAATCATCTACCCCCACTTCCTCTTTTTATCTGTCTCTTATCCATATCTCTGGCTTCAGACACTCACTATCTGCATCAAAGCGGCTTCAATGTTTCCATCACTGACTTTTTTCTTGCAGACTTGCATAATGACATTAATTGGTGTGATGTCTAAATTAAATTAAAATAAATTTCTGGTCTAAACAAACATTGATATTGGCTTCTGTTGTCATCACTAAAAGTGAGAATTACAGAATTCAATAATTTTATTTAACAGAATTACTTCAAATAAACCATTCAAATAATACTTCATCAGAAATGCACCATGTCTGTTTATTTCTGCACGTTCTGTTTATTTAATACACGTTCACTGGGTACGATATTTTTTAATTTAACCTTGCATATACATATAAGAAGCCAAACTCCTGTTTTTTATTGACTTCTAGTGGTGGGATCAACTACTACAGTGCACACTGTTAAATGGCAACAAAACAAATCAGTTTTTATTTACAATTTCTCAAGGACACCAAGATGTGAGATTAGTGCATACTGGTGTCTGCTTTATGTGATAAATGAGCTGACCTTGTTTACAGTGTAGAAGCAGTTAACTCTCCTGTTGGTCTGCATGTTCCAGCTTTAAAAAACATAAAATCAAACCACAAATGCTGCACTACCACTGGCCAAATATGTCAGTTAAGTGGATGTTTTTTGGCAGGTTATGCAACGCCATTTTGTCTGTTAAAGGAAGGAAGCAGCAGTGGGAGAGAAGTGCATGGTTGATAAGAGAAAACTATGATTGCTGACCTATAAGGAACTTTGTCTCTCATGAGTTAAAGAATGCTCAGTTTTACACTTTGAGGCAGTTTATCACCCTAACATGGTGTGGGAACAGACGAGCGCTGTTCAAAACAGTTTTTTTTAAATAATTTCCTGTCAGCAATCACTTGCGGTTAGTTTTTTTATTATAGTACCGTTGTGGACATGACACACTAATGGCTCTCACGCAGTGTTACCCTGAACACTATATGAGACTAGTTTTATTCTGACCTTTATATCAGCTGAGTTCACTCAGTAACTGGCAGATAACCAGTGAGGAGGGACTAATCAGTGGAAGCAGCTGGTGTTTGATTGGACTGAAAACCTGCTGAGGAGTTCAAGAGGCAGCATGAAAAGCAAAGAGGAAGGACTTGACTTGAAGGTTTTCGCTTGTCACACTTGCACAATCTCTCACACACACATACACACTGGTGCCTCAAACTGAATGTGTGAGTGAGATGAGGGGTGAGAAGCAGTAGAACAGTGAGTGTGTCAAAGAGAGAGAGAGAGAGAGAGACAGAGAGATGAGTTCCACTCCACCCACATCCATCCGTGTCCAATGTGAGGAGGAGGTGAAACAGTTTAGAGCTTACTGTTCTATTAACTGGCATGATTTAGTGGCTTCAGTCTGGAGAGGAGTCTAGTCCAAACTGCTGCTCATCAGGTACGACTCTTTTTTATTTTCCTTTGCTGACCAGTTTAGACTAAAGGTATCCTGCTCAGGTCTGTTTTTGACTGTACTGTGCTCATTGTGCTGTAACAGGCATGGCTCTAACAGCTAAAAAAATGAAGTTGTATGAAGGTTCTGACCAGCTCTAATAAAATACTGCAGCAGATTGCGACGGCAGGAGGTGGTGATTCATTGATGATTGCACCGAGGAGGAATGAAAGGGCTAATGGAAAAGGGTGACAGGTTGGAAAAATGAAAAAACTCCCTTTTTACGTGGAAGTCTTGCTGAAATACTGCTGTCATTTTGGTAAACGTCTCAGTAGGAAGAGCAGAGTGCACATTTCAGCTGAAGAGAATGCTGATGAGTGGTGTTTGGCTATTGAAAAAAAGGGAAGTTTACGAGGAAGGAGAAAGAATGTATGTGCTGATTGTGTTGTGATCAAGTGAGAAAACCCTACACTATTCCTCTTTTTGATACATATTGAATGGCATCCTAATTGCTTTATCTCTTGTAGACATCATGATTCAAATGATTCAAATTATGTGTTTTTTAAACTGCCATCCTCCACTCACTCTCCTCTAACAGATTTCTTCTAAATTTTGGTAAAAGACAAGAAAATTGTGTTTACAGGGTGTGACAAACTGAAGCCTAAAATCTTCAAATATGTGTTTGTATTTGGCCAAAACTGAGAGCCTGTCACCGAGGCCTGTTTGTTTTCTAGTTTAGTCCAACCTAAAGTAAATTCAGGCAGTTATTTACATCTAGGTAGTTATTTACATCCATGCAGTTAGATTTGCTGCTTGTGTTGTATTGGAAATACAAACTTTGAGTATCTTTGGTAATCCTGCCACCTGTAGCCTTCAACAAAAACATCCCCACAGAGTTGTATGACTTATGTTTCACACTATTTTTAGGGCACCCAAGATGTTGCTAGAGCTATTTTTGCACCCTGTGCAATTCTGCAGCATGACTGTTGCAGAAGGCAGTAACAACACATGGCAACTGCTCTTCAAGGTGTCTGCCGCTCAGGAAAGCACCGCCGTGGGTGATCGGTTTGAAGAGATGTGTTACAGTAAGGTGGACATGCTCTGTTCAGTCTTTCTCTGGCAGGAGGAAGTCAGTGTGGTCTGTGGAGGGTAGCGTGCATGAAAGTTTGAGGAGATCAGTGCCAGGGTGCAGCAACAGGTCTTGACTTTTATTACCAGACTTTGTCCAGCTATAAGAACAGGATAGATTGCATGTACGGCATGTTTCTAAAGCAAAAACGGACAGGAGCTAATGCTTTATTCTAGGTATAGTAAAGTATTCATTTACTCTGTTTAGAATTCCACCCAGTTGGAGCAACAATGACTTCCCAATTAAAGATCCGTAAGGAAAGGGTTGGCACACTGGACTATGACACACAAATCAAAGGTAGAGAACACGATTTTCTGTTTGTATCCTGTTCGTTTTTGACTGTGATTAATACATGCTGTTTGGTGGGGACAGTCCGTTTTTCTGTATCCAGCAGAAGGACTTTCAGATTTAGTCATGTTTTCCTGTGTATTTTTCTCAGTCTTGTGTCTGTTATTCCTTCGACCTCTTCCTCTTTGTCTTGCAGAAGTCCGTTGTCAGTTAGTAGATCAACTGAAGGTGTTGGACCTGCAACTTGAGCAGAAGAACCAGCAGCTGCAAGACTTAGCAGACTACCTGCGGCGGCGGGGTGAGATTGAAAGCGAGTATGCTCGCTCCCTGGAAAAACTTGCCGAACGGTTTACTTCAAGGACTAAGAGGTAACTGCTGTTTAACTTAAAATCTCATTTTAAAAATGATGTCCGAAAACCTTTTTGTCTTTTCCCTAAATGTACTCAGAAAGGAGCCCAGTAGTCACTCAGTGACCCAAGTCTGGGTGGCTCTCCTGTCCCAGACCCGCCAAGAAAGTAGGGACCACAGTGGACTGAGTGAATGTTGCAGTAACTTTCTCATCCAGCCGCTCACTCACTGTCTGGAGTACACACAGCGGCTTGCCAAGAAGGTACTATTATAACCACAGACTCAAGCACAACATGCTGGTATCAGCTGCCAGGTCTTCACCTCCTCCTCACCTGTCTTTACATTGAAACTCTGCAGCGGCTCACTGTACTTTCTGTGTTGTGCCATCTGACTGTGTGATATTTTGTCTACACATTGTGTTCCCAGAGTAAAGACATTTGTACTCAGCTACAGGATGGGCTGCTCAAGGTTACCACAGAGCTGCAGACTGTAAGCAAGAAAACAACTACCCAAACAGTTTCTGTTTACTGAACATGCAACAAAGCATAACTGTGTGTCTGTGTGCAGGCATGGCGCACATACTACCAGTACCACTCAGACTATGTGTGTGCAGAGGGCAAGCTAAGGGAGGCAGAGAAACAAGAGGAGAAGCAGAAGCAAAGTGCTGCTAAGAAACTGGAGAGGTTGATAGAAAAAGTATGACGGTGAACGTTATGCAGTATTGTGTTTAAATGTGATAAAGAGACTTGTGTCTGACAAACCTTTATGTGCTATAGAGACAGGGGAAGGTTCAAGAGATACACCTGAAGTGCAGCAAGGCTCGAAACGACTACCTCCTCAACCTGGCTGCAGCCAATTCCTCCATGAATAAGTATTACCTCCAAGACATCTCTACTCTCATAGATGTGAGTGCATCAGATCATGTTCGTCCATCATGTGTTGCCATTTTCTTTTGTCACAAACAACTAAAGGTTAAAATTTAGGCCAGACCAGTTAGAGCCTTTCTCCCCCAGTGTGCAGATGTGGGGTACCACCTCTCTTTGGGACGGGTGATGCAGGCCTACCTGTCCAGGCAGTGGCAGAACCAGCAGAACCTAAGCACAGGTCTAAAGCAGTTCCAGACGGCAGTGTCTGGACTGGATCAGAGCCATGACAGGGATACTCTTCTAAAGGACCACTACAACACCTTCTGTATGCCTCTTCGCTTCCCCTATCAGCCCCACGACGAGGACCAGGTGCATACATTGAGTTATATTTGAAAGGATTGTGTGGCACAGCTCTTTCCTTAACTAGTTTTTGTCTCTCAGGTCTCTGAGGTCAGTGCAGAGGGTGAGATGAGATGTGAGCTGGAGACGCGATTCAAACAGATACAAACCCGACTCAAAGCTGTCAACCAGGAAACTGAGGAGGTGAAGTAGATTCAAAGAGGTTTATTTATTGTCATATGCACAGTATTGAAAGCAGAGTCATCTGATCAATGAAATGCTTGAAACAAGGCAGACACAAACAAAAAGGCCTGATAAGTAATCAAAATATTGCACTATAAGTATACTATGTAAAACACAAGTGACTATAGTAATTAGTCCTTTAAATAACAGCTTTGCTTCCTTAATGTGGTTATTGAAGTGGATAGAGAGGATATACTCACGTGTGGTATGCTCAAGTAAAGATGGAAACTTTTTGAACATGAAGATGCAACATTGAACTTCCTCACTGTCCTATATCTAGAGCTACCGTAAATCATCTTTAATTATCTACATGTGTTTAACTGATCATAAACTTAGGCTTACCTAATTTTGGTATTTCTGACAGGATCATGAAACTTATGTGATGTTCGTTTTTCCACATATATTTTCCACGTATAAAAAAACCTAACTTGACTGAATGATTTGTAGTTTATTTCTGATAAAGCAAGCTAGCGCTAACTGAGGTTAGTGTTGGGTTGTTTTGTAATGTTCAAGTCAGCCGGTCATTGTTTAATACTCGGGTTACAGTATAATGTTGCATATATGTTGGTTTATCAGTTCCTGTTTAACAAAAATGACCCACAGAACATAAAATTGTGAAATATAACATTACTGGGAAGTGATTTACAGGATGTTGACTCACCCATACCAAATTATTTGATTCCTGTGTGTATAATGTTGGGGTTTTTGGGTAGTTTGTACCACACAGAAAAAAAACTTGGTCACTGCAGCTGTAGGTCACCTCTGGGTTATTATCTCTGCCACTGTTACAGGCTGGTACGAGCATGTCCTCATTTGAGGCGTCTCTCTTGGAGGGTATTGGCGATGATGATCTGGACCTCAGTGGTTCATCCCAGGAGGGCAGCACGGAGAACCTGACCGTCAAGCCCAGTGTAGCCCGACGCAGAGCTAACCTGCAGGAAATGGAAAACCTATATTTCACAGTGAGTCTGTGTTTACAGTAATAGACCAGGAAAAAAAACACTATTTAGTACAGTTTTATGATGCACCGTTGGATCATGTATTCTTTAACCATTGTGGATGATGGTGACTTTATCTCTAATTGGAATTATTTTGCAGAAAGTAAAAGACTACCTTCTTGGCAGCTCCCTGGTATCTAAACTGCAAGCCAAACATGACCTGCTGAAAGTGGCTGTGGAAAAAGGTTTCACTTCTGCATTTCACACATTAGTGCCACAAGACAGAATGCTGACAAAAGCATCACCTAAAACACATACTGTATTGTGGGTGTCATTGTCTACTGAATGCTGTTCACCACACAAAGTATTTAAAGTATTTCTCATTTTTAAATACTTCTCAGTTCTGCTGACTAAATCCATTTTTTTCCCCTTTTTCAGCTGAAGCATCAAACGGCCATCAGCCAAGGTAAGGCCGTAAATGTCTCCTAAACTGTAATTATAATATAACAAAGCTGAGTCTATTTGTTTTCATGTAATGGTGTGCCGTCCTGCTGTCCTGCAGACACACCGGAAAGTCCGTACGTGTCAGGAAGAATCCCTCAAGTGCCAATTTGGTGCACAACCACAAGCTTTTCAATGGAGACATGCTGTGTTTTATACAGGTACAAACATCATCATACTATAGAGCTTCTTCTTTTCCAGTGCACTGTGGTATATCAAACTAATTTGTTTTATTCAGGCATCGGGACAACAGATTCCATTTGTTGTGCAAAGTTGCATTCGCTTTATCAACCTCAATGGTAAGACGTAACTTAAAAACTGTATTTTCAACAAATAAAATAGTGTGCTGCTCACATGCAGTGCCTTTAAGTACAAATTGGTGCATTAAGTATTTGTAATACTGTGTCTCTGCCCATCAGGTCTCCACCATGAAGGCATATTCAGAGTGCCCGGGTCTCAGGTGGAGGTCAATAACCTGAAGGATGCCTTTGAGAGAGGTAACCTGTGTGTTTTTTTGTGTTTGATTAGGATGAGAAATAATTGTTCTGCTCACTCTGGAGCATTAATAATGTGGGGCAGTGTGCCATGGGCTTCCCCTGCAGGAGAGGACCCCCTGGCTGAGCGCCAGTACGACCTGGACTCCGTGGCTGGAGTGCTGAAGCTCTATTTCAGGTGTCTGGAGAATCCTCTCTTCCCCATCGACAGCACCGGCCAGCTCCTGGAGCATGCCCGTGAGTTGCATGCGTGGGTGTTGGAGGATGTGAAGAGTGTGAGTGAGGATGTACCGCAGCAGCTTATCGTTCTTTCATCACCTTTTCTCAGAAATAAAGAATGAGGCAGACAGAGCAGCTCAGCTCAAAACGGTCATCTCATCCTACCCCGAGCCTGTCATCATCGTCATGAGATACCTCTTCGCATTCCTTCATCAGTGAGTGTTGCAGCTTAATGCTGCTCAAAGCATGAATAGGCAAGATGAATCCCATCAAGCAATCGGGAAATGGAAACATTTATTTATAGAATGAGGAAGAGCTAACTTACTCCTAGCTGAAGTCTTCTGTTCTTGCTTCAGAAAGACATGTGGTGGATCCATTTTCTTGAACGCTTGTAACAAATTTAAATGTTTTGCTTTTTACAAAGACAATTGGGGGGGAAAAAACAACTTTAAAAAAAAACAAAAAGTCAAAACAGAATTACTTAAAAAAAAATGACATAGTGTCAAAGTGTGTCTCTATTTTTTTGTGTCTCCTTGTCTCTAAGCGTGATGTGTTTCCTTTCCTCTAGTGTGTCTCAGTATAGTGACGAGAACATGATGCAGCCTTACAACTTGGCTGTGTGTTTTGGCCCCAGCCTGGTAAGGGGAGCTCAGGATGATGATGTTGTCACCCTGCAGCCTCAGATCAACGCCCTGGTCAAGAGCATCATTCTCCAGCACGAAAGCATCTTCCCCAGTCGGAGTGAAGTACAGGGACCAGTGTATGAGAAATGCATGACACTAGAGCAGGATGACTGGTATGGTGGGAAAAAGGCTTGTGTTTAATGTACAGATGTGGACATGAATGATGAAATAATTATTGTCTAATTTCCTTACAGTGAACCTATCAATGAGGAAGGAGATGTAGCAGCAGAGTGTAGCAGAGAGGGTACGTAGCTAAATGTTCATAAATTTAGTTTCATTTTCTTTGTAGAATGAAGAAGTATTAATGTGCTTTGCTACAGATGTGGAAACAAGAGCTGCAGGTAACAGCAGCTCAAGCATGTCTGCAGCACCAACACAGAAAAAGTCAGCGCGTCCCAGAGCCAACAGCAGTGGTGCCCTAGAAAACAGCAGGTCACCAGCTAGACCAGCAGGGGGCAGCATCACTTCAGGTGGAAAGATGACTCTTCAGATTCCTGTTGGGCCACAGTGCAAGCCACGGAGAATGCCCTCTCCTGGTTATGTGCGCAGGGAGTAAGTACCAAATGACTGAATACATATGTTTGAGTAAGAAATGAATATTCAGTGTTTTCTGATCTCTTTTCTCTGCACACAGACATCAGCAACGCTTGTCCTCTGAGGACATAGTTGTCCAAATAGACAAGGTTTGTCCACTTACTTTGTTTTAACTTGATTCTACTTTATAATCGTGGAGCATGTCATTGAGGGGTTATAATCAAATACTTTACCATGATTTTACAATAACAGACATAATGTTTTCTATTAAGTCATCCCCCACAATAATTGTCAAGTTATTAATAAAGCCTCCACCTATGAAAAATTCCTACAGATAGTTTAGCATTTAAATAATTACCTATAGCTGCCATTGTAAATGAAGCAGAAGGTTTTGAGCAGACAAGTGCAGTAAACCAAGATGGTTTTTCTCCTCCTTCCTTTGTATCCTTTCGCCATTGTTTTGTGTTTTTTTCTTGGTACAGGAGGTCCATCGCCAGATGAACTCTGTCTTCCAGGAGCTTCTTCTGAGGAAAACATCACAGGAGCACAGCCCTGCTGTTTCCTCCCCCTCTGCCCAAGAAGCTCCTCAAAGGAAAGGTAAGCAGGATGGACGCAGGGGGAGAGGAGCAGGGCTCTTTAAAGCAGCAGATACAGTGGACTGAGAGAGCTGGCATCTGAGAGAGAGAGAGACAGATGATGCTAATGAAAACAGAGGTGCAGTATGAAGGGCTCTGACAGTAGCTTTCAGCACTTCTATTTCTAGAAAACTGAGATCACTGACCCATGGTCCCTTCAGTGAGTTCAGATCAGGCTTCTTTCCACAGGGTGGCTCTCAACTCACAAGCCCTTTCATTCATGTTTTGTACAGCAGATTACTGTTGTCACTGCAGACCTGCATTGCAATGTAATTCCTTCAAATGCACTGATGTGTTTATGTAGAGCTGACTGTGGTTATGCAACTTTGTATCTGTGTTAGTGTTAATATTGATCTGTTTCCAGTTTAGTGGTCTCTGATTTTCAGTCACTATGACAAATATACAAGCACATGTTCCTGATGAAATGTCTCCCACAGTTGTTAAAGAAAGCCATGAATTCTGTAGCTGAAAGGAATTTGTATTATATCCAACTTGTTTCCCAGTGTATGATTTGTGTCTGTAGAGAACCTGTCAAATAAATAAATTGTCTGTTCTCAGTGCTTTTACTAAGTGTGCAGCTTGTATCTTTTAGTTTTCATTCTTGTGAAAGTGAGGTGTGAAACCAGGTGGGCCCTGTTAAAATGTCCAGGTCAGATATGCCCGGAAAACCTGCAGTGGAAAATGCCCAAATCTTCCCAACTGGCTTCATTTAATGTGAACAAGCAGCAGCTCTATTCTAAGCTCTTTATCCCATCTCATTCTTTCAGTCAGTCTGCTCAAAGCTCCTGGCCTAGGTGAGGTTTGGAATGTAAAGTGTATAGAGGCTTATCTTCACCTCCGGTACAAAGCCTGCATTACTATTGATGTCATACCACCCTGGCTGTCAATCTCTCCATTTCACCCTCACCTTTGTGACAAGACCTTAAGATAACCTCCTCCTCTGGCAACTCTCTATAAGCCTCCATTTTCATCCATGCTGCTTTGAAGAGGCCTCAGTGTGGAGCATGCTGTTGAGGCTAACGCAACCACATAATCTGAAAAAGGAAAAAAATGTGAGTTGAACACACACTTTGCTGCAGGTGTGCCTTTAACATCATGCCCATGACCACAAATCAAACTCATGACAATGAACAGTCCTGACAGGAGTCATGAACAGATTTTTTTTCCATTTCTCTTCCAAGGTTACAGCTCTCACGTTAGTTGCATGGCTTGTACTGTATCCCCCTAAGACTTGTACTAGCTCAAAAAACACATGTGTTTTAAAACTCTCATGACCCCTCTGGTAACCTAAGAACAGCTGAGACTTCTACAGAACATTCTTAATATGGCAGTAGATATTATTACTGTTATATAGTCATACTACATTTGCACTTACAAAAAGAGACACAGAGATAATCATCATTAGCTACTTAACCCTATTATAATTTAAATGTATCTGAACACTTCACAGTGGGCCAATGTTTACAATATTATGACTTGGGATGCAGCACTTATTGTTATTCCTATTGTTAGGCTACCTGTGCGTACAGGTATGGCATGTGACAGGTCAATTGTCTGACAGTTACAATTATCTATTAAAATGTTACATTTTACACACCCGGCTATTAAGTTCAAAAATAGATGAAGGACATCCTATTTTTGTAGGCTTTAATTAAATAATTTTGATGTTAAACACCAGTTCCTTTGCACTACTTATTTTAGTGTTAAATACGGGTAAATATTAATATCAAAGTTAAGTAAAGTTAAACTTTTTTATTTTGATTTTATTATTATTATATTCATACCAGCAAGGTTTTACCTTCAAATCTAAATCCTACTTAATAAAGGCCGTCTACTGTTTTGTTTACGATGACGTGTCGACAGTGTAGTAGTTTCCCAGAGTGCTGCGCGACACTACAGTCCACGTCATTCCTGCGCAGCCGCAGAAGTGTCGCGTCGGTGAGCTGAGGTGGACTTTCTTTGCTCAGTCAGACCTAAAGGAGCCGTGTAGTTCAGCAGCTGGACCTCAGAAATACCAGGAAACCTCTCAGACAGTCTCTCGAACAGCACAATGATTCGCATAGCCGCATTCCTCGCGCTGCTGGTGGTTGCCTGCTCGGGTAAGTCAGCGGAGAATCAGTAGAGATTTGCCGGTTTTAATTAGCCTAGCGCTAACCAGCCTTAGCTGCTAGCGAGTTCATCAAATCAGTTAAGCGTGCCTACTAACTTTGGGCAAGTACTAGTGTTTTTTGCCAAGTATTGTTGCCAACCTCTGTTTTCTATGGTGACAGGAGAGAGCTGCACAGATCCAGTCATCACGCCGTCGGCCTACACCACGTCTGACGCCGTCATCTCCTCTGAGTCTGTCTTCATCGTTGAACTCAGCCTGACTTGTGCCAACGGAGCACAGGTAACTGTCCCTCTCAACACTACACACAGACCACACTAATTGATGTCAAAGACTCACTGATGGTGATTTCTGTCCTCCTCAGAGTGTGACCCTGTATGCTGATGTCAATGGAAGACAGTTCCCTGTGACTAGAGGCCAGGATGTTGGCAAGTACCAGGTATGTAGTTGGAGATGAAATGATTGGTGTCAGTGTAACTGGTTACAAGATAATGGCAGTACAAAAGACTGATTATATATCCATAAAGTAATGTTTAAGTTGTACTGTTATTTAAACTAAACAGCAATAATTGGCTGATAAACACATGAGGGCTTTGACCAGTCATCATCCATGGTTATTGACTGTTTCCTTCTATTCTAGAGAAAGTAAAAGCTTTTTAAAATTGCTGTGTTTGTATGAGTTAACCTCAGTAAGTTCTCAATGCTTCTTCTTTCAGGTGTCCTGGAGTCTTCCTCACAAACAGGCCAGCTCTGGAACATATCAGGTCAAGTTCTTTGATGAGGAGTCCTACAGTGCCCTGCGCAAGGTCAGTGTCTGAGTTAATCAACTGGTAGTCTGCTGCCTTTGATTGTTACTTGTCTTTTTAATGTGGTGATTTTATGGAAATTTTTTGTGTTTCAGGCCCAGAGAAACAATGAAGATGTGAATGCTATTCAGCCTCTCTTCTCTGTCAACATTGACCATAGGGTAAGTCTCTCAGAACTATAGTTGAACACATGCATGCAGTGAAAGTTACTTTAAAAACAGAACTCTATTTTACTTCCACTCTAATATGATCATTATTTTTATATTTAAAATGAATTGTAAGCAGTACCAATTTCACAGAACGCTATCACTGGACTTTGCAAATATTAATAATATAAATTCATTATGGTAGCAGTCAGGGATTTATTTGAATAACTGAGAATGAGTCAAAAATCAAAACCTTTGAATGGGTGATATGGCCTGAAGTTCATATCACGATATACATTGCAGCTTCCTGCGATAACGATATATATCACAATATATCTGTGGATGCTGTCATTCATCCAGGTCATAGTCATTTCCAAGAGTTTAAATCGAGGCAACTGGACTCAAGGATTGTTTTTTGAAGACGTTTTGCCACTCCCCCAAGTGGCAGAACTGAAGAAGCCACTTGGAGGAGTGGCAAAACGTCTTCAAAAAACAATCCTTGAGTCCAGTTGCCTCGATTTAAACTCTTGGAGGAAAAAAAAATGTGTGTGTGTGTGTGTATGTATATATATATATATATATATATATATATATATATATATATATATATATATATATATATATATATATATATATATATATATATATATATGTATATTTATATATATATATATATATATATATATATATATATATATATATATATATGTGTGTATATATGTATATATATATATATTGCAAAAAAATAAAAGATATTTCAAGTAAAAACTTTATTTCGAGCTCTGCCATACCAGATACCAGTGTTTCCCAATCAGTGTGCACAGTAGTGTGCTGTTAGAGATCATCAGTTAGGAATCAGTTAGGAATTAGCCAATTTCACTTAATTGGTCTGAAAAATGTTATTAATTTATTTAAATTTGTCTTAGTTCGTCTATGCCAGCACTGTATAGTGACGCG
Source organism: Parambassis ranga (assembly GCF_900634625.1). Classification (NCBI taxonomy): domain Eukaryota; kingdom Metazoa; phylum Chordata; class Actinopteri; family Ambassidae; genus Parambassis; species Parambassis ranga. The sequence continues at coordinate 9,856,932 of NC_041028.1, read as the reverse complement.
CAGATCCATAGAGTTAGATATGTGAATGGACTTTTGTGTCATCGCATGCATCGTCTAGTCTGGCAATGCGACCGGTACCTTAACTCAGTGCAGTCTCAATGTGTGTGTGTGTGTGTTTCCGTGTGTTGCAATCGGTACCTTAACTTAGTGCAGTCTCTGGGCAAACTATGCTGTGCGTGGTACCGAGAGCAGAGAAGTGTAAACCCTACAGAGATATTCGTGTTGTGCTTCAATAAAGGTTGGGAAATGATGTCAAATGGCTCATCAACGTGCATTATCAGGTCGATAACATTAAAATCTCTATCATAGGCCAGATTTGTGTCGTTTCTACTGTATATCGCGCATTACTATCAAAACCCTGCATTTATTAAAAGACTTTGAGCCACTAAAGTCCCTTCATAGCCCACTTGTATCTGGAAATACAGGGGTGTTCTTATTCTGTTAAAACAAAGAAAATTGGTGTGCTGATTTAACACCACAGATTACCTGGATTAGTCATTGTGTACATGGCAATTTTGGTTTTAATTTTAGCAGCCATCCTTTTTGCTTTCAGCCTCAGTAATGATAAAACAAATGAGACATGAAACAAGAATACATGTTTGTCATCTATTTTCTTTTCTATAAAGCTTTAATTTGGTTCGAATCTAATTTTAGGGAGCGTGGAACGGCCCGTGGGTTTCTACTGAGGTCGTCGCTGCCCTAATCGGGATCCTTGTCTACTACATGGCCTTCACTGCTAAGAGTACCATCCAGGCATAAACAGTCATTTTTTTAAACCACTGGATCATAAAGACTGAATTCTGGTGGAACCTGGCCAACGTTGTCATCCAATGATGTGATCTGCTTTTTGGGCAAAGATCAAAAGTAGCTGTCTTTGTACTTTTTATTCAGACTGTGTCTGATCAGTCTGATCAGTCTTGTCAATTTACAGATGAATTTTGTCATAAGTTTGTCATCAGTCATCGGTGTGGGTGGAATTTTGCATTTTTTTTTTTTAAATGCCAGACCATAAAACCTGGACTTCACAGATAAAGATCAGCCACTGTAGTCAGTCCTTCTTTGAACATCAAGACCACTTTGTTCTTCTTTGTGGACACACTGATCAGAGTGGGGCTTGTACAGATGTTCTGAACACAATCAAAGGTGGAGTCACTCATGCATCCGTGTCGGCACTGACTGGTCTGAATAGCCCTGGTGGACGACTCTCTTCCAGGCAAACAAATAAATGGCTTGTTTTTCTTTCAGTGTGACATGTCGGTCAATGTGTCGCTGCTCTTCTATAAATGACTGTTTCTCCATGTTGGATGGAAAATTCTTGCTCCTTTTTTCCACAGTAGTTATGTTTTTGATTACGCATTCCCATAAACTTATTAAAAGCAATAACTGGCTTGTAGGCCATGGCTGAACTCTCATTGGACACAATGTCTATTTCTGTCTGCAGAGGAGAGGCACTGCTGCCTCACCAGCATTCCTAGATAGTAGAGGGGAGACTTGTGTTCAAACAGAGCAGCTGGCGTTAATTCAGTAAACAGCAGCTGATTTTGCTTTTGTTTCGTCTTTCGACTTCCTGCAGTACCATCATTTGAACACACTGTGGCAGCCCATGGCTGGTTTTTAAGATGCAGTTGCAGCTGCAGTGAGGCCAGCTGCCACCTCATGGTCAGATTACATGAGGTTTTTACTGTAAGCTGCTAATGTCATGCAACACATTGCATAATGCACTCGCTCTGCCTCACAGCCACTTCACTCAAATTTGTCACGTTTATGGGTACTCAGAGCAAACAGGCTGATGTGATCTAGGTTGTTAGAGGTTTAAAGTTAGCGTGTCTATTTCTGTCTGTGTCCTGAATCTGTGTTTGCACTGCTGCCTTTACGTACAGGACTGCACAACTGCAGCTTCTCACTCAGTCCCAGCGGACTAATGTAAACGTTGTGCTTTGGAAACACAATCTGCTCACATAAACACCGCATAGCTGCACAACATCAAAAAAGTTTCTCGGATGTCTGCCTTTTTTCAGGCTTTGTCATCACACACTCACTCACTGAAGGTTTGTGTGTGTGTGTGACACAATAGAGATCACACTGTTCTTAAAGTGAATCCAGACACTCCCTCACAGAGTCACCTGCTAGGAGTGTGGGAGGGGGTGGCTGGATGTAGGGATATAAATGGAATAAACAAACAGAGATTCACAAACAAACAGATTCACAAACAGGATTCTTCTCTTTACACACAACTGTGGATGTAAAACGAATCATTTTGTGTCATTTCATAATGAATTCTCTTACAGGAAGTCAGAGTTTATTCTCTCAGTGGAGAATTGTTTATGTGTGCATCTGTTTCTATCTCAGACACTAATGTACACAAACCATGTAAAGAAACAATCAGCATTCGTATCATGACTTGGAGTTTAATTTACATCGAACTTTAATATTGATTACAAATTATTATATAACATTTTACTGTGATATTCAGTGTTTCTGTGAGTGTGTGTGAGTGAGTCCTGCGAGGCAGAAAAAAGCTGCTTTGACAGAGGTGTGTACAACACCAACTCTGGGGCCAGACATCGATGGGCTTAGTAGGATTCAGCAATGTGGAAAGTGGCGTCGCACAAATGATTCTCACATGAAGTCACACTTTTCTGTCTACGCCGTGAGTATTATTATTCCTGCCCGGTCTTCACACTATTTGTAAAGCAAGAACAAAGTCAGCAGACTGTGGACAAACTCAATAATCAGACAAATGGAAGTTTTTCTTTTTTACACTGACCTCGTCTTCCTTCACTGCAGTAATAGTTATTGTTCTGGCTGTGTGTGTATATGTATGTGTAAAGTGAAGCACATGTGAGATGTGTAGCTGCTTCAGCCAAGTTTGACTGTGTTTGGAGGGAACAAACTCACAGTCATTTCCAAGCTTTTGTGCTCTCCTCTCCATTATCTCTCTCTCTTCCTGTCCTGTTTGAGCACCTTCTAATCCTCTTTGCCTGTCAAGAACCAGCCATATATGGGGAAATGCCAACTTTCTCTCTTTCTCTTGAGAATCTTTATCTACATAGTATTAGACATCCATTCCACGTTTCACAATAGAAGGGCGACCGCTGTTACAGAGCTTTCTTTTTTTTCATTTCTCATAGCTGGCCAGGAGCCATGAAAAGCTGTAGGTTAAACAGGAGCAGACACATCACAACAAACCATTTCTTAGTACATAAATCTTGTGAAAGCATGTTCAATGAATTCTCATAAAACGGGTTTTATCAGACTGCATCCACATGCCTGTTTTTACTGTGGAGGAAAAAAATGGCATGGTCTTGTTGAAGTGTAAACACAACCGCGCTTTAAGTAATGAAAACAAGGTGGCTGAGAGCGATAAAAGCTAACCTTGATCCTCCTAGCTCTCAAAAATAGCCTCTTTTATATCTGTAAATACTTTGCATTTAGTAAAAATCACCTTGAAATCAGAGGCAGTTAAATTGTTCTATTCCTCAGTGCAGGCATCAGCTATGGCTGAGGGCGTGTTGTGTTCAGGTTGTCAGTCTGTGTCAGTGTTTGTGTACACAATATTATGATGGACGTCTTCAGATTTGATATGTTAAACTTGGACTCAAGGATGACTTTATTAGATTTTGGTGGCCTGGAAGATCACTGTCAGAGGGACCTCAATCAAAAAATTGAAGACTTTATTCCTAAATCAAATATTCATGTGGCCAATTTCTTGAAATTTGGAACAAATTCACTCAAAGGCCACTCTGACCTCACACAAAATAGTTTATATCATAATGAGGACAGATATAGAGCAGTGTATAGGTTTGTGGAATAATCTGATTTACAAGTGGAAGGAGAAAAAGAGAAGAATGACAAATTGTTCAGCTTGTTTTTCCTTTGCCTCCTCTGATTATAAACTATGATGCTCCGCTGCTCTCTCTCGGTGGTTGTGTAAGTTGGTCTGGGTCAGATGCCTCCCGGTGTCTTGGAATGAGCTAAGCAGCCGCAGCAGTCATCGGGTCTGAGGAGGGGTCTTGAGTTAAGCAATGCAGACACATTGCTCAGTATAGTAAAGTAAAGCTGCTGGCTCCTGGCTCTGATTTATACTGACTGTGGTCAAGGCTGGGGGGGCTCTGTCATTCTTCAGAGCCACTGGTTGCACTCCTTGGCTGACCTTAAATTGATCTGAAGAGGGAAGTTGCCCTATTTTCCTGCCCTTGTGACGGCCACACTGAGGAGTCATTTATTTTCTTTTATACCCCCATCGCAGCCACAGGACTGACAGGAAACGCTGCCCTACTGTGATGAAGGAGTGACCTTGAGCTTAGGCATCAGCCTTCAGTATGGAAGGCATTAGGACATTCAGCATAAACACACCTACACCTACACACCAGTATGAGATTATTAAAAAGCGGCGACCTACCCTAAAGATCATCCATCATGTGTTAGGAGAGATGATGTGGTTGCTGTGATAACAGCCACTGTCTTCTCTCCTCAGGACACTCTCTGCAGTGATGGGTCTATTTTTAGAGTATATTTAGCGGCGTTAGTGCAAACACATCCTCAATTTAGTGGGGCACGTTCATTATTTATCTTTTTTACTGCTCACTAATGGTTGTACAGGGTGTATAATGCATTGATAAAGCGCTTCTGTTTGGCCGCTCCTATCGATCACTAAAGCTAAATATAGCTGAAGTCTGAGAAGAGTCATCCTCTGACCTCTCAACTTCCTGACAGGAAGAGGAAAATACATGAACACCCTGAAGGTTTGGGAGAAGTTCATCTATTTCCTGATATAACAAAGTCAGACACGGGACGTTGTTGTTGTAGCCTTTCACTTGGCAGAGAATCAAAGTGGAGGCTTGTGTCTGTGGAACAAATGCACAGTGGCGTGCTGAAAGCCCAAACACCACAGCCCGCACAGAGGAAAAGGTGAGGCTGCTCCTTCGACCAAGACGAGTACTCCTGAGACACCTTGAAAGCATCCCGGTATTGTCCTAGAGACCTGGTGGACACTGTTCTGTCATGAAGAAGAAAGGAAGTGCAGACCTAGCCCAATGTGAGAGAACAGACAATAGACCAGGAACACCTACTATGAAAGGCTTTGAGCAGATATGATCAATTCTGATCTCTTTTTATACACACACATCTGTTGTATGTACAGTGGTTTATATAATTTAATATAAAATAATATTTATCTTTATAAGTCATGCAGTTGAAGGGCAGTAAGCATTCATTTTTACAGAGAACAAATGCAATAGAAAAACTGTACCTGATAGGTACATATACTACTGTGTGTGTGTGTCATTTATACAATAAATAAAAGATAAAGGAACACATGGCTTGAGGTGTGATATATCCACTGATCCTTGCTGTGGTGGTAGCTCTGTGTAAGAATAACGTGGCTGACATCATTTGAAAATTAATCCAGCGAGGGAGGCCCCTCTGAAAAAATGTCTGCTGCCATTACAGGCACTTAGTTTTGACTTTCAAGCAGATAAGATGTGCAGGAGTTTCTCTTCACACTCAATATATCTGTAATGTGTCTACCGTTAAGGCCTGTGTAGATTTAAAGGTCCAGCTTTGAAACATTTTTGGTGTGACATCTCATTGCAGCTCAGACGTCTGATTTACATTTACTTTTTATCTAAAACACCGTATAATATCTAATGTGCCTTACATTTAAATAAATACACTGTACACTGTTCATAACTGTACATGGAATGTAGTTTTCTCCTGCATCATTGTGGGTACCTTATAAGCACAGAAACACAGTCACATTATTGTATCCTACTTGGTTATGGAAACCCTGTTCATTTGTACTATTCTAACCCTCACTGTCAGTACTCCAGTTCTTGGAACTGAATTCCTCCTGAGCGAATATGAATTCAGCCCCCAGCATCCATCTCTAATCCTCTTTCTTTGATATAACAAAGTTTGTTCACATTATTAGATTTCAGCTACATCCTTCTTGGGACCACTCCTGCAGCTGTAACATGCATGACATCCCCTGTCTGCTTTCAGTCTGACAGCAGTCTCTCTCTCTCTCTCTCTCTCTCTCTCTCTCTCTCTCTGTACATGTTTCTTTCTCTCTCCCCTGATCCTGCTGCTTGGTTGTCTTTACACCCACAGCTCTCTGTTTGCTGCTTTGTACATTAGGCGTGCCGTCAGGCCATTAATTCAGCAATGCACCCCTTATACATTCCTGCTGCTCTGCTATGTCTGAGCAAGGCCAGGGTTTTTCTTTCATATGAATCATTGCAAAAAGTCCTTCTCAATGGCTTCCGAGGTGAAAATCTCTTTTCTTTCCTGGCCACTTTGCATTGCAGATGCATTGAAAGGCTGCACTCTGGATGGTGTTGACATCTTCAATGACACCCTTCCTTACTGGTGAAGTGGGGAGGACAGGTGATTACAGATAGAGGTCCCAGTGACAGTACAGCTGTCCTTTGTCAGTGGAAACATCTGGTGGAGGTCAGCGCTATCTGTGCAACTGATGGCGCCGTAGTTGTCAGCAACAGCACGTCCTTGCAATAGGTGCGTGTGCACCCATGCATGCCGTTTCAAGCATGCCTCTGTGTGTCTCTTTCAGTCTCATCAGCTGCTGTCAGTACAGGTTGTCCTTGGTGGTGGAAGTGTGCGTGGTGGTGGAGTCATCAGGCAGAGATCCCCGGCGGCCGGGCCGTGACCGACAGTGTAGCAGGTTTTGCAGTTCTCTGGACACACTGCTGGAGAAAGCTGTGTAGATCCAGGGGTTGGTGCACGAGTTCAGACTGGCAAGCAGCATCAGGATGGTGAAGGCCACTCCTGCAGAGGACATACAGAAAAAGACCAGTGCATGAGCACATTTATATCCAGAGATAAGTAAGATTTCCCCCTAATAAAGACTGTGAGCAGAAACTGAGGACACACTGAGGACAGTTTATCACATTGTTCTCTTCTCCCTTGAGAAACAACTGTTTAGTTTGAACATAAAACAATCATGATTATTGTTTTCCACTTTATTTCCTTCAGGAAGAGCAACGGGATTATAAATATCCCAGAGGGACAAAACCTCAAACAGTCAAAACGTCTGATAATAAACATTTCATGTAACAACTGAACGATGCTTATTTCACTGAGGCCAATTGAGGATAATATATAAGAGCAAAACGATTTTAGAACAGAAATCTGATTATAATTAGCTGTGTGTGTTTGAGAGTGTGGAGCTCTCCACCGCTTACACTTTGTTTATTTATGTGTCCATCTCTCTCTCTCTGTCTCTCTGTCCATGTGTGCAAACATACATTCCTTCCTCCGTGTGTCTGCTTGTGATTCTGGCTAAAGATACTGGCGTGGATCATTGTTGGTGAAATGTCAACATCTGTGCGAGTTGCAAAATCAGCAGGGGATATAAACAGGTTATTTACCGGCCTCTCTTTGTCTGCCTTTAGCTTCAGATCAGAGGACACCCACTCAGTCCATACTATCAGCCACAACGTAAGGCCACACTTCCATGCTTGCCTCATCACCGGTTGCCAGTAAAGAGATCAACAGATGGTGTTTGTGTGCCAACATGTACAGAGGCTACAGATGTCATCCAGGGGTTCCTGGTTGTGGGTCAAAACAAACATTGTTTTTGACCTTGCATTTCACTCACTATTACCATCTGAGTTACAGCCTGTCCGTGGAATAATGAGCATGATTGTGATTAGATGCAGCACACTGACCTGAGGTTGTTGTTGTTACAAACCAGATCCAATCATTTAACTTTTAGCTGCCTTGGATGAAAAAGAGTCGAAGCTTTGCACATTTAGGGTGATTAAATGGATTAACTGGGATAAGTATGTGGGAAAATGATTCTTCTGAAATCACTGATGTTTGTTTTTGTTGCCCTTTGAGGCTTGATTGCACACACAGGTGAATGTTTGCACCCGTGTTTGACTGACCTTGGTCTGGAGGGTTGGGGTCCCAGGCTGCCCACAGCTGGACGATGAAGAACGGCGACCAGCAGATAGTATAGACGAGCACGATGACCAGGGTCATTCTCACTGTTTTAGACATGGCTTTAGTAATGCTTGGAGGTGGAGTGGCTGGTGGGGGAGGAGGAACAAAATCAAGAGAGCAGCGAGGAGAGCCGCTGTAGGACTCCTGGCACTCTGAGCTGGTCAGCGTTTGCTGCTGCTGCATTGGTGATGCTGTTGTTGTTGTCATCACATGCTCACTAGGACAACTGCTATACTGAATAGCAGGTGGTACACAGTTGTAACACTCCCCCACTTGACAGTTATGGGTGTTATTGTGAAGGCAGTTATTTGCACCCTTTAACAGCTGTCCTCCTCCTCCTCTTCCTTCCCTGCTGCCGCCTCCGGACGCCCGTCTTCCCCTCTCCCTGGCCCGCTCATCCTCCTTCTTAAAGCTGTGGAAGCGAAACAGGATTTCACTCTTCTTCAGCTCAGCCATCACCATCCTCTCTGACTTCAGGTAGATGTTATTGTGAATCTCACGAAAGATTCTTATCTGAAAAATAGGAATTAGTGCAACTCAGCGAGGGGAAACCAGACATTCCATCGCTAAAAGGCCAAAGGCTAAACTTTTATAGCTGACATGCTCTGGATACAGATGCCTGACAGTGTTGTTTGCAGTTATGGATATTTCAAATGAAAGAGAGAGTCTGTCAAACATGTTTTATAACATTTCATAACTGCATTTCTGATTTTATGTTGCAGAATAGCTGCTATAAGCTACACATGATCCCCACCTGAGCATCTTAAAAGATCAGAAAAAGGCGATTCATTCTTATAACTATTTTTAATATGCAAGTCTTAAATTTTAAGGTTTGTAACTGCCAACCTTTGCTTTTTTCACTTTTTAAAACATTAAACATTCTGATGCACAATTCAATTTAGTACTAAAAACATAATTCCTCTCTGTCAAAAAGTGCCTCTTGATTTGAAACTCAATAATGAAAACAGGTCAGGGATTCTATGTTTGGCTGAGATCTGGTACATTCCACTTCCTGGCAGGAGGTTCTCAGAGTGGGCAGCCGTCTTAGCAGTGGCCCTCCAAGTGCTGTGTTAATTAGGGGAAATAACTGGACCCCAGAAATATCTTTCCTTAAATAGAGCAGGACTGATGGGAGGCAGCACAGAATGCCTATCCTCCATGGGATGCTACATAACACCAACCACAGTCGCCCACAGGTTATTATCAATGCGCTCGTCCTGAAAACAAAACAGCATTTCATGCATGCCACATGTTTCGCTATTGAATAACATTGCCTCAAGTGTGTAATCCTAGTCAATAGTCTGTGCAGCATGCAGCCCGTATTTACCTGACAGATGGTAATGATGAGGGCGGGCAGGAGGAAGACAGCCACAGTCATCCAGGTGACATAGGCCTTCAGCCCCCATGGCTCGGCAAAGTGACCCCAGCACTCAAATTCACCAGGAGCCACTTCTGAGCGAGAGAAGATGAACACCTGAAAGACATGACAAAAGACGAGTGGTTGGCTCACCTGCAGGCGTGGCATGTGGTGATTTCCCCCCTTCATTAGCTCAGTGACCTCAACAAGCTAAAAATAGACCAACATCTTGTGGTCTACTGTAGAAAACAGGGTGTGAACACATGCTGAGCTCTCATTTCCTATTTTACCGTGTGTGTGTGTGTTTGTGTGCGTGTGAATGGTTTTGTTTGCCACCCCTCCCTACCTGTGGTATGCTGAGGACTAGTGCCAAGCCCCAGGCCACCATGACTGGGGTGTTCCAGCGGGAGACTGCTCCCCCGCGGTAGGCTTGCAGTGGACAGCAGATGGCATGGTGCCGATCTACCGTCATGGCAACTATCATGTACGACGAAGCAAACATGCCCACAATCTGTAAGTACTTGACGGACCGGCAGAGCAAGTCAGGCCCCTGAAACCTTTCAGTTATGTCCCAAATAAGCTGGGGAAGAACCTGCACACAGAGAGAAAACACACAGTCATTAGAGTGATTAGTGATTAGAGGGATTAATTATGTTTCTAGATTGGCCTGTAGAATATAAAAAAGAGTTTTTTTTCTTTTACTGTCAACATGCCTGTCAGACATGAATCACTGTATCTGAGGATTAGCAGACAATGTTGCCACTGTCACAGTTCATTTGACTCTTTGAAGGAGCTTTATAAATAGAAAAGGTAAGCAACAATCCCTGTGGAGATGAATGTGAGATTGATTTCATTTATTTTTTTTATTCATTTATTCTGCGTGAACCTTGCACAACATGAAACTTCACAATACTGCTGAAATGGCCCCAGCTGGTGGTAGCTTCTCTCTCTTTGCTTCAGACTCCCCCCCCCCCACTTTTTTTTGTAGAATAGAAAAAGTACCAAAATACACATCAATAATGACCACGGACACTCTAGATTATGTTAAGTTAACACAACAGCCTCCTCCTCCTGTAAACACCGACTGTGTGTTTGTGTGTTTTATTTGATGGATGTGTGTCAAAAGCTACAGTTTCCAGCTGTTTCAGGAATGACTAAAGCTTTTAAAAACAAACTACACATTTGTGTGCTGTTTTTAAGATTTATGGCTTCACTAAGAACTGATGGGCTTGAGTGTTGAGAGTCCCTGGCAGAGTTGAAAAGTCAGCGAAGATTCAAAGTCAGAAAAACATATAATATTAAAAATAAAGCCTCTCTTAGACATGCAGTCCTGTCATTAATCTGAATGGGCTCCTTTTTCCATCAAAGGTGTGGCAGCGACTTTATTATTCATATCATATTCAGGTCTGAGCAAGATGTGGCTGCATAGATGGGTACACACACAAGAAAGAGGGCCAGGTGTCAGCAGACCTCTGCAGAGAGCAGGACAGCTCCAGTTTGTGTTTTGCATCTCTGTGCTGCCTCTGTAACTAGCCAGCTCTGTTACATATCGCATGCTTTGTTTGGTTCTCATTTAATTCTTGGGTTTCCTGGTTATTTCAGTATATTTGTATTTTTCCTGGTTTATCTTGCCTGTTTTGGTTATTTCCTGTTTTACTTTGAAAGTCTGGTGTCCTGGTGTTTCTGTGTGTGTTTTACTTCCTCCTGTGTTTCCTGGCTTGTTGATGGCCTACATCACCCATACATTGTTCTCACCTGCATCTTGTTACCCTGTTTGTATTTGAGTCTTGTGCTGCCCTTTATCTTAGACAGTCTGTGTTTATATGTGTGTTCATCCCAGTGTTTTCAGCCCGGGTTAGGTTGGTCCTTTTTTTCGGCATTTTGTTTGTTTTATTCCTCTCAAGGTTTGTGTTTGTTAGCCTTTTGGAGAGTTTGGCTTTTAATTTGCAGACTTAGTTTTGGCTTTTTATGTTCATAAAGCTCACCTTTTGTTGGACTTTGGTTGGTTTTGTTAGTTTGCATTTAGGTCCTGCTTCATTTGTGAATATAAAACATAACACTCCCAATTATCCTAAAGAGCAATTTGCAATAAATACCACCCTAAAAGAGACTGAAATCAAAAATTATATGAGTATTTTCAATGTATGACTGTTCAATTAGTGACAAGGCCAGATTGTTTGCTGCATGCCTTGTGCATGAATCATAAACATTACAAATAGACCACATACGATGGAGCAAGGTGAAAACAAACATGACGTAATCGTTACCAGTTTAATACCATTACGAAACTGGAACTTGCTACAGCGTGAGAGCCTCCTTTTTTCTTGGTGTGTCATAAATCAGTTTCCCCCATTACAAATAAAAGGGTTTCATACAGTGGTCTCTGAACTAACCTGAAAAAGAGCCACGACCAGGTCAGCCACACATAGGTTGACCATGAAAACGTGCATTGGTGCATTGTACTTCCTCCTTCTGAGGAGCACCCACAACACAAAGCTGTTCCCCAGAGTGGTGAGAGCCAGCACCAGGCCAAGCACTGCAATCTCAGCCCGGGCAAGGCCCAGATCTCTCATGGTGGGCTGGGGCAGCGTGCGAGGTGTGGTATTGGAACCATTCTCAGGGAAGAGCCCAAAGAAGGATCCCCCGCTGTGAGAGGTGTTGAATGTGTTCAGTTCAGAGGCAACGGAGGAAGAGAAGTTGCTTCTTCCTGTTGCACTCAGAACAGAGAGGCCTAACCCATCCCAGTCCGTTTCCACGCTGATGCTTTCCATTCCTGAAAGACAAACACAGTGTTAATGGGGGGAAAGCAATAAATCCCCAACTGTTTAAACAATACTCCACGTAGTTTAGTCAGCAGAAGTCATACTGGTGCGCAGTCATGAGACTATCTACACTCATATTTTAGCACTGATTTTTATCAACAAATGATTTTCTTGTTCTAAATGATCACATTATCATCTGCGTCATATCTGAACCCCTTTATCCAATTTCCCCAAACTGCTCTTAAATTTGTCAGCTGAGTAATTTTACACTTAGCGTGTGTGCCATGTCGTACCACCGAGAACCCAAACTCAAACACTCGGCTCTTTCATTTAAGCTGGTGTTGGTGCTGAGATTAATCACAGGGACTCTTTGTTGTCGGTGCATCAGCAGCAATTTCACATACAAACTCTAAATAGCTCATCTTGGACAACCTTATTAAAACCGACTGAAAGTAATAAAAGCCAAAGACTGTACCAGTCATGCATGCCATGTGAATATTGTTCTGTTTTCGGTACTGTCTCCAATTTTTTAATAAGTCTTCAGCCTGCCTGTTTGTCCATCTCTCATTCTGTCTGACGCAAGTCCAGTGCAGTTTATTTTCTTTTTTCATACTTTCTCAAGGTTGATTTGACAGCTTTTCCCTTCTATCCCACCACTCTTATTCACCTCCGCTCTCATAATTGCTCTCATCCCATGCTTACCCCCATGCATTCCTGTTTTCCCCATGTTTTTGTTCCCCTCATCACGGCACTCTCTCTCTCTCTCTCTCTCATGCATCCAGGCATTCTTTTCTCTTTCCCCATGTCACACTCTCAATAAACTTTACGTTTATTTTTCCTTGCTTATAAATAAATGGCTGAAAAGAACAGAAAGTTGAATGAGATGACAATTTAAGAAACAGAGCCATGGGATGCTGGGGACAGCCTTGGTCAAATAAACTGGAAAAAAAACAGTCTGTGAGGGGAAAATTGAGGCCGAGTGGAGAAATGGCAAAAACAAAACAAAAATGCCAGAAAAGGTAAAAGAACAGAGAGGACGATGAGCGGAAACAGGAGATGGCCAAATACAGTTCTACAGAGAGCAACGTGCAGTTAGATATCATAGAGTTTGTGCTGATTGACACCATAATGTGTGTGTAAGGAGCGGTTATAGAGAGATTAGGTAGAAGGGTTTGGAAATGCTCCACGTCTTTAAATAGTAGGAAAAACCTGCAGTCATTGTATTGTGCAACTGAATTACCGTGAGAGCTAATGACCAATTTGCTAGTAATGGCGTGCTCGCTGCTGGGCGTGTGTGAGATAACACAGCTGAACATACTGTCAAGTTTTACATGCTGGCTTTGCCAAAGGAATGTAGTATTCAGATGAATGCATGACAGGCCAGGCCAGCTGGACGTCTCTGTCCAGTGTGAAGGTGCTGTGTGGATGAAAAAGAGGAGAATCTGAGCGAGACCATTCCTCGCAGCTCCTCTCGGGTTTGAGTGAATCCCTTCTGCCACACCAAAACACTGCCTTAAAAGGGATAAAACAAAACTTTTGTCATGCTTGTCTACGTTAAATCAGCATTGGTTTCAAGGATTCTTCTCAAATATTTGACCCTGTCTGAAGGTCCTTTGGATCAAAGGTAGTAATATTCATTCTTATTGTGTGTTTATTATTCTTCTTTAATTAGAGGAGGAACCTCCGGGCCCCTCTTTGTTGGTATCTGAGGAGCCTTGTGCCCCTCTCTGTAATTACAGCATCATTCTTCAGAGGATTCTTTGTGCTGCCATGTTCATTTATGCTCACTACATAATCTCATTATGTATATTTGCCCATGTGACTGATTTCTGATGAGAAATTCTTCTTTTAGTATGTCTCTGTGCAGATGACTTAAACAGAGGTGCTTCAGCCCCTGTGTGGCAGCATTAACTGGAAGGACTAATAACTGCTCAGACAGAGCCTCAGTAATGGATAAAAGCTTTGTCTGTTGGTTGTACACAGAGAAGCATGTGCTGCATGTGCTGCTTAACCACATATCGTTTTGTATTCAATAATTCTGAATTAGCCCTTGTTTTCCTGAGCTCCTGAAGGACAGAGAAACTTCTCCAACTGTGCTCAGGGCTCATTTACATTGCTTGCGCATCCAAGAAATCAAGACAGATTGTCTTCAAATTATTCAATGGCTCAACTCATGCATTGCTCAAAACTTCTGGCAGTGGCAGTTTCCTATCCACTGAGGACATTCCTTAAACTGAAGCTACATAGAGAAGGTAAACAATGTCTGCACAACTGTGCTGTAATGTATTCCAAGCACATCACATCATTCCCATCTGTCTGACTGACTTAATGTAAAGCAGAAATTATTCCATCCCTCTGAGCTGGATAGACTGTAGACACTGCTTTTAGTAGTTGGTGGAGTACGTTGCTTCCTCTTTACTTTAAAGCTTTCACTCTGATTAATGATGGAGCCAGACCCTCCCTTTGCTTTACTCTCCAGAGGCCAAAATGGTGTGCAACCATCCATTTTCATGTCCACTCCATCCTATACTACTTTCCCACACATGGGGGCTCGGGTTTACACTGCCTCAGGGATGGCACAAACAGGTAGTTAAAGTACACAAAAAGTCTTATAGGTACCAACTACTCATATCTTGTAACATCCCAGTTATCTTTTCGTGCTGTGCACACATGTTTCGGTATTTCATTTTGACAAAGTACGTCATGTTCCAGCTATTTGTCGAAGTCCTCTTAAACCTTCCTATAGGATCCTAAGTATTAAATGTCTCTCACTGGCATGTTCTGGGGATGAGAAAATAATCATTATGAAAATATGTTGTCAAAATGTCTTATTTGTTTGTTTTTCCCCCAAAGGGTACTGTTAGAATATGAATAAAGCCTCATGCTTTATTCAGTTTTTATTGCCACTGTGTGAGAACAGATGTTTTAAAGTAAACATCGGGAAGATATCAGTCGACAGATGCAGTTTGCTTAATAGCCACACCAGTAAAAGCTATCTGATCACAACATTTAAAATATTTAATAGACTATTACAGTGCATTTGAGGCACTTAAAGGGTAAGTTTTGGATTTCTAATAAAACATGCTAACCCTCTGCTGCAGTTTTACCTGTTAGACAAACAGATCCATCACTTCCCTGCCTGTCTGATTTGTGCCTGTCAGTTTCTTGATTAGTTCTTGATCAAGATTGATTAATAACAATTAAAAGAACCTCTCCTTCCTCATTAGTAGCCAAGTGTACGTTCAACCTGTTTCCCCTCTCTAATTTGCATTTCCTTCTCTTTTCTTTTCCTTTGCCTCACCTGTTACTTCATCTAGATTAATCCACCCACTCCATTCCTCTTCCTCTTTCTAAGAATCCCTCACCCCTCCTGTCATCAAGACTCACAACCGCAAAGAAAACAGCTTCTGATATGCTAATTATTTTGTTAGACTGTAATTAGCTTTAACATTAATTCACTTTAGCAGCAAGAAACAGGATTAAAATGATCTAGTCTGAGTGGACTGAAACTGAAGAAGCAAGCATCAGATCACACTGTGTGATTTTGGAAATCTGTGCTGTGTTTCTCAATATGGCATGAGACTTTATTTACATATTGATCAATAGATTCTTACACAATAAAGGCTGGTATGAGTCACATAGTGCCACAACGAAGGCAGTGCAGCATTTCATCTGCATGATAAAGCTGATATGACCACGCTTTCTTCTTTAAGCCCCACATATCAGTAAATAAGATCCCCAATGGCTCGCTCACATGCAGCATAAATTCACCATCTGAATGAGTCTGTTCAGTGATAGGTGAAAGCTATGTGTATATATATTTATGCATTCAATTTATGGAGGCACCTGCTGTACTCATTAAAAACCGAATTCACAGCCTTCCATCCATGATTTATTCCTCTCTTTCAGAATGTGTCACTCAGGCGCTGGTCTCCACCACAAACCGCAGCCTGTGAGTTTGTGTGAACAATAATAGCTGTTCTTTTACTGTCTTGCCCAAACAACCCATTAAACGTTAATCATGCAAGACCACATCTCATTTCGCACCGCCTGCCCTGTCTGCCTGCATTTCAGTCCTGTTGTGCAGTGGTGATACATTAATTTTGTGTTCAGTATCATCAGCAGCTAGTTTATTTCCATTAAGTTGGTGGAGTGAACTTCAGGTTTGATGATGAGGAAGGTCCAGGTCCCCTTATCGTCACTGATAAAGCCTGCTCGCAAGACCACTGACTGTTTTTCTTGTTATGTATCATTAACTAGCGTGCTGACAACAAACACGTGCCTTACACAAAACAGGCTTGTTTTCACATCACTCAGCTGATACACGATTCGATTCGAATAGAAAGTGTAGCTGCAGTGAGACCACACCAGCTGAAACAGGCCTGGAGCTTTGTAGCTGCTGAAATGAACGCAATGAAATGATTCCCTGTAAGATAGCAGGCTAAATTGACTGTGACAATAACAGTAATGATGATTTCTGCTGATGGGCACCACAATCAAGGAAGTATTTTTATGTGCAGATAGGGTAAGACGGAAATGGAAAAACCAGTTTCAAGCACTAACTAAAAAAGGGTTATTTCTTAAGATGGTTTAAAAAATTTAACCAAAAAATGATATTAAGAGGATATTACACCAATTTGCCCCTGTCACACAAAACGGGTAATAAATCATAACTGATTTGTGTACTATACGCACACATTCAGCCTGGGACAACAAATCTCCTTGTCATCTAAGGACCTTTGAGTTTCCTTTGAAAATATGGGCAGGACATGTAAAGCACTGACAAGGTGAGCACTATACATACCAGAGTGTGTGTCAGCTCTTACCTTGTTGTCAGTGCATGGTAAGCTTCCTGTGTCCTTTTCTCTCCGAGTCGTCTTTTTTTCCTTCTTGTCCCCCTGTGACTTTAGACAGAGCATTAAGACTGTCACCATTACAGTCCATTAACATTACATGCAAGAGCAGATCACATTAACAACCTGACAGATCCCGTGGGCTTTTTTAATCCATCGGAAAAAAAACTCAATGGATCACCTACATTTTTATTTAGACTGTCCAATCAAGCACAGTGTGTGTCAACACACACTACATACATGTTAATGTACATATTTTATGTATCATTAATGCATCAAAAGGTTTTTTTTAGATTAGCTGTAATGATCCATATTTTTTTGGTATAGCTGTGTATAAATTAAAGAAAACATTTTTAGATATATTTATTATTAGTATCATTGTTTACCTCAGTCATAGGTACAGCCTTTAAAACTGGCTTTTACAAAGATTTGTTTCAGTTTTGTTTATAATATTAAAATAGAGACACTTTTTTTAACTAATAAACTAATACATAGGATGAATAATGATTGTTACAATACAGGCTAAGAATAAACTGGGACACCATACACTAAGATAACCAGTTAAATGCTGCATTAAGGAGGGGTGGCAGACCTGCGTCTGCATATGTGAGTTACTGTAGACATACAGAGGAATGACCTAGATTAGTTCGTAAACAAATATGAGAACATATAATGTGTAGAAGTTTAAGTTCCAGCAGGTTGTGCTGGGCTGCACAGTATTACGATTCATTGGTGTAAAATTAGTGGACAGATATCAGTAGTATTTTAAACAGCGGTCTGAATGAGACATGATCAAAATTAAAGGTCCAAATATAAGGTACTTACTCACTTATAATCTACTTCAGCAGGTGATCATTTCTATCCAAAGTATTGACATCTTCAGTGTTCTCAATCCATGTCTTTCCATTCATCACAATATCAGCAGCCTCCTGAAGTAATCAGCCAAGACAGAAAAAATATTTACACCTAACTTTTTTTTTGGTCAGTTTTACAAAGAAGTTCTGACTGAGGAGTCTTCTGTGTGCCTGCTGCTGCTGCTGCTGCTGACTGTATTGTCCTTGCTGTGTAGTAGTTCACACTTGTTTAATAGCGTAATCCATTTGATAGCCATGTCTGTGTCCCAGGTCCCTGTGTGCGTCACGTTACGCCTTTGCAATGTGCTGTGCCTCCAACAGCACCAGCAGAAATGAATTTGAGCTCCGTCTGTTCTTACCTCCTCCACCCCCCTCCCTCTGCTGTTATCCCCTCCTCCTCCTGGGTCAACCAGCCTGTCCTCTAGGACTGAGGGTGGAGCCTGCTGCCAGGAGTGGAGGGAGGATGTTACACATACCTATGAAGTGTGTGTGTATGTGTGTGTGTGAGAGAGAGAGAGAGAGAGAGAGAGGGATGGACAGTTCATACATGTACATTTATATGTGTGTGGGTGCAGTAGTGTGCAGTATAGTTTTTGGGGCGACATGGTCACACCCATGCTCTTGTGAATGTGTGAGCATGCACACTTACAGTACAGTAGGTTAATGTTTGAGACAGAGAGGCAAAGAGAGAGACGCACCACCCCTCCATTGTAATGATTTATACCCCGTGGTTAGTTATTGATACACGCCGCTTGTGTTTTTATTCAAAGCTCTCCCCTGTTTTGCACCCTCTTCCATTTCTGTTGTTGGAGGACAAGGGCCAGAGTGCTGCCACCTAATACACGAATACCGATTGGTTGAGTCAGCTGGGCTAACAGGTCACACCCTTGTCACAAAAGGTTAAAAAAATGCTGTCTTTCAAATTTTAATGTCAAGGTTCCCTCTCACACACACTCACACGTGATGGTAAGAAAACACTTGGCATGTACGCAAACACTCGCAGGTGTGCACAAGGAGGGAATTCATAAATGTTTTGCACACACACACAGACAAAAAAACATCCAACTAAAATGAGAAAATAGTGGTGATGCACACAAATTTATTTTGACAAGAAAATTGCGCCCTCCTCTCTCTCCCTCCACTCACCTCATAAACACTAAAGCTAACAAGGGAAATGTTCATTGACATTTTATAAGTATTATATTATGCAGCCCCCCCCCCCCCTAAAATCATACACACAATCACAGACAGCAGGGTATGCCCAGAGGGCACTCTCTGTCTGAGTATAGCCCAAAGCCATTGATCTCTGGCCAGCAGAGACTAGATTGTCCCATGATGTCAGAAAACCTGGCTGTATTCCCCCTGTGATGCCGCCAGGTTCACATAAGATGTCTCAAACCATTTTGTCCTCTTGCAGAGGAGGTGGGACTATAAGCTCCCTGAGAATCACTCTAACATGATTATCCTGGCTCCTTTGGTTTTAGAGGACGTTTGTCACAAAGCAATGAAATTAATCAACGATCCACTCAAACAGCCACACATGGCAACTGATGAAGCCAGAGGAGGGCTGTGCAACAAATGGAACAGGCTTCAGCAGAACAAATGAAAACAGGTGACAGAGAGATAATTAACAGTTTGCGCAAGTCAAGAAGATAATGTCAACAAAACCTCAAGGAAAAAGACACACTGCGTGAAATATGTTATTTAGGGAAACATAAAACCATGTTATATAGCCCCCATCTATCACCAGGTGGAACATCTTTTGTGCATCAGCCACTTGTGAAGATTAAACAGGAATGTGGAGGACTTTAAATATCTCAATCTATGACAACCTTTTCCTCTGAGATTTTTGGCTGGACATTCTCCCACACGTTGGAGCTTATTTCCAGCTCCTAGTATTGTTGCCAGAAATAAAAATGACAGCTGTTTTCCTCTGAGAGGGAGCCTCTTTTGCAAAGACCGTTCAATGACTCCTCTCCAGGACCTCTTCATTTGAACAGAGGTGTAGACAAATACAAGAATGGTTGTATGATTCAGCCCTGTGGTCAATCAGGGGCTCTCTTCACTATGGAGAAAAGTAAGATGGAGACCGTCCAGCAATATACTGAACAGTATCCAAAAGCAGTCACTCAATCACGTTCACATTTCAGCCCAAAGTGTTTGGCTTCTTCTCCGCTACAGGCCACAAACATGGCTACCATTAGCCTCAGGGTTGAGGGAGATGCGTTTTAACACACTCAGATAGACAGAAACTGCAGCAGGGCTGCTTGTCTGCCTGCAGGATAGCCTGAATACATGCATTTAATACAGAACAACACCTGGTCTGACAAAGTTAGCAATAAAAAGTTCAGGAACGTCTGAGGGAATCATTAACTGTCAGACGACCCATGAATAACACAGACAGACACATTTGGGATTTATCCGAGTCCGTAATAACCAGGAACAGATAGTGTAGGAGACTGCTTTTCCAATAAAGTGCATTTCTGTCAGAGGCTCCATTAGCGTCATTGATCTCAGAGATCTTTTCCATGAGATGCTACGAGCATGAATCACTTTTTCAAATCTGACCTTTAAAATGACACATTCCCTTCTGTTTTGTACACTCCGATGCAGAGTCACCTCGCTGTGCACAACTTTATGCATATACTGTGAATAGTTTTGGTCAGCCTCTCTCTCTCTAGCTGTACAATAGAAGAGATTATGTGTCCACTGCAACAATTACACCAAAAAAATCAATGGAAACGTGTATTTCCAGCGTGGTTTTTCATTTTACTCTGACTAAACCACAAAACAAAATGACTAGACTGAGAAGTTCCACTGAGTAGAAATCATTAATTTACATGATGGCAGCGGAAATTACAGATACCAAACACACAGCAGGAGCAGAGGTAAAACGTAACATTAATACTGCTGCACAGAAAAACGCTGTCAAATGGTGGTGGGGCTGTTACATGTGAAATGTGGGACTCATCACCTTAGCAGCCAGGAAATTTACATTGAGGCTTGTTGAACATTTGATGTGCTCCAGAAATATGTTTAAAAAAAAACTCTGAAAGGGAATGTTTCCACTGAGCCACAGGCCCTTTAAAAATGGCTCCATCCATGTTAATACACAGCAGAATAAAAAAAACCTGTTTACAGCCTGCCTCAGCAGATTATTGTCTTGTTCATGACAAATGTAGATGGGTTAAAATTCTATTATTCTGCCCGCACACTCAGACTCTTCTTTATTTAATTTTACATTCACCTGCTTTGTTTTTATTTTTACTTACTAATTGCATTTTTAATGTAAACATAGTCTCTTAAATTCAACATAAGTGTGCACAGATGGCTAGTCTCAGCCATCAGCTCATCAATTTTTTCAGTTTTCTTGTCAAATATTGTTCATGTTAATGAACTCCATTCCCCAAGAGAACCCCAGCTGTGAGATCATTTTGGATAAGAACACTTTGGCAGGAGACAATGCTGTTGTTGGGATCAAGTCTATGGACCTTCAGCTACAAATGATCTCTGTAAACAAATGTACCGCTGATAGAACGTGCTAACATTATTAATATGCTTTGTTTACTTCAAGTTCATTTTAGAAGATTGCTCATGACATTATTTGGCCATGAAACAAAGCATTAAGTGAATTAATTTGTCATATCGTGGAGCATGCCCTGCATATGGTCACAGCGTGATAGCCATAACCACTTTTCTTAGAGCAGTGCAGCTATTATCTCTGTGTGCTTTGTCATTTTAATAGCTGTCGAAGACATAGATGAATAAGCTGAGAGGCAGACCTACGATTCTCACTGCCAAGCTGGGTATTAATGGAAGCTGGTGATGACAGATATGAGCCACTGATCTCTGCAGTTTGATGGAGCGCATGAGAGTGTCCTGAAGTTGACAGCTGAAGAAGAAGTCATGTGCTGCTTGTTACTGCTATATAACTATAGGTACACAGAAGAAACCAAGACTCAGGTGTTTTCTATGATTTATCCTTTCAAATATTTCGTTGCATTTCTTCTTACATGTATATGCTTTTCTACGGTGATGCTGAAAGTTTGAGTCGGCTGGTCCAGCCTGATGGGAAGCAGATTTCACAAGTGAAAGGATGATCTACCATTTCTCTGGAGATTTGATTCCAGTTATCTGGAAAAATGGATAGTCCATTTCTCTTAAAGCAAAACAGAACCTGAGTCCAAAGATCCCAAGAAAAGACAAATTAGTGAGATTTGCAGTCAAGGGGATGGCCTCTGATTTCTGGACCGCACACAGGGTACTGCTGCTGGGCTGGACTTGGAAAAGATGGGCTCACTATGCTAATCTCTGGAAACAGCTAGGGGAGAGAGTTACATTAGATAACTGACAAAGGGAGTCCTCAGTGCTCCTGTTTAGACAGTGAAAATATTAATTTGTTATAAACTTTTATGTGTTCTTACCTTTTTTTCAGTTACATAGCTCATTAGATCTGGGGTCTATTAGCATATAATATACTGTTATTTTCCTTAGAATAGCCAATTGTTCTGCATGGTCATGTTCACAGTATTTAGTAGGAGTATATACCTATAAATAAATGACTGAATAAATTGTCGGCTGTAAAATGAAGAGCTAAAAGATAAACTGGTGGAGTGAAAGTATGCAGGCTGCATGTGTGCATGTGGAATCTCAGGTCTGAGCCTTCAGGAGGATTTCGATCTGTCCAATCCAGAGCAGATTTATGAATCTTGACTTGATAAACCTGGCCTATTCCTGATCCCTATAAGAATGCCAGCTGTCAAAATAGCTCTCCTTCAAAACAACTAAACTACTTTAGAAAAGCTGAGCTTTGTTCCTTTTCTGAATCTATTCCAACAATTTTCTTCAGGCGACACCTCTGAAGAGCAGTGACTTTAAAAAGTCTCTTGTTTGTGAAGAGAGAGGCTGTGACCATTTGGTCAAAACTTTCCAGCCACAAGAATTCCAAACAGACAAACTCCTCCAAAGAAGTATTATAACATATAATAGCACACAATATTAAGAGGAAACTTTCTACTAAAATTCAGTGTAGTGGTATTTACATTGCATCTAAATCTGTAACAATAATGTCTAATATGATTTATAAAAACAAGAACAAGGCATTCCTAAATTTACCGAACATGTGCAGTATCAATATTTACAATATGTGTGCGGGGTCCTGAGAACTGGCCTCCTCTGCAGAGGGGCGCACATGTATTTTCTGCAGGAGTAGCTCTCTGTCAGGAACTCCAAACTGCTTTTTCTCATCTTCATCATCTATTTCTCTTTTTTTTATGAGCACTCACATTATTATTTTTTTTTTGCTCAGTCTGTTAGAATCTACTTACTGCAAGGTGGCAATGATGGATTATCTGCGTGCACAGTAAGCACACAAAAAAGGCTCAGATAAGGGAAGAATAAACAACCAAGCAAGTATATCGACAGAAAAGATTAGACAGCAGAGAAGGAGCAGGAAGAAGAGAAGCACACACAGATAAAACAAAAAAAAACGATTGAACAATACTTTCAGGGTTTTAGCTCAGCATGAAGAGGCTTTCAGAATGTTTCGTTTTTGATCAGCTAATGAGTGCTGTGATTGAGGATGTGCCATTTAAACAGTCAATCAGAAGAAGCTGCAGTAAAAACAAACTTTAAAAGTATCCCCCCACCATCCCCAGATATCTGCATCCTGGAGAAAGAAAAACAGACACCACAAGGAGAAAGAATTAGGGGGATTAAGCGGAAAGAGAGCGGGGCAAATTAGAGATGGTGGGGAAACTATCTGTCAGTGTTTAGTGACGTCACAGGGGGGATAAAGAGCGCAGTTCAGCAGCATTGTGCCTGTGGAACGTTGAACATGATCGTCCAGAAAAAACAGAGCGTAAGCACAACGTGATGGTTGTGGGAGGCAGTGTGGTCTGTGTGTACACAGTGCGTGTACATGAGTGAACAGTGCGCCGCATGTTTCCATCCAGATGGAAGTTTGTTTAGAGTAGAGTGAGTGTGAGAAGTGAGTATGCAGATGGAGATGCAGATGTGGTGAATAACACTCTGTGCACTTCAGGGGGGCTCTGGGATACACTGGTGGTGTTAGGGTGGTTTTTATCCTTCCAATTTTTCAATGTCAGCCAACAACCCCTACTGGTCCAGCACTGGTTTGTGTGTGTGTGTTTGTGTAGTAGAGGAATCAGTCTCCATGACCACATACTGAATGTTTATGTACTTTATTGATGCTTGCCACAGGTTGATGAACCTTGACCCACTAACATGGTTTATGGATGGCAGTAACTGACTCCTCTTGCATGGGACGTCTGAAATTTGATTTGATGTATAAGCAGAAACCTTTGCTTTATCCCGCCTGAGATGACAAATCACAACTTAAACATAGATTTTCTCCTCAGCATCACCACGATGTGGACATTTCTCTGTCTGTTTTGAGGAGTTTTGGGATGGTTTTGGTAAAATTTTGAAAAGATATTCATATTGCCATAGGGAATGGAAAAATAATATGTGTAGTGATCCTCTGATTTCTCATCTAAATGCTTTGGTTTATCATCAAATGAAAGACATTTCCTCATGGAGCTGCTATGTTGTTTTTGCCCTGCTTGTTATTTTGTATGTATGTTATATATATACAGTATTACACAACAATCCCTATTACCTCATCTCCTCCTCAGAGGGACCGTTTGTAAAATGACCTTTTAGATGGTATTTTTCTAAATGAATTTGTCTTGGATGAAATTTCCACAAACACACAGCAAACGTGGGGCCAGGTGACGGTATTTCCAGCAGAGGAGTAATAGTTGGTTTCTGGTGCTCCAGGCGAAATATAATTAAGTTGCCATGTGTAGTCGACTGTGTGCTTGATTGATACTTGGAGGTGAAAGGGAGAACATATACACAATGCACAGAGAGGAGGGAGGAGTAGAGGGTCAATAGCAGACCATTAACTCAATTTTGCCCAGAGGCGGCCTGCAGCAGGCTGCTCTGGATTTGTGTTCCTGCATGTAGTGATGAAGAAGAGCTTTGTAATGATCAAAAGAAATAGTAAGAATGACAGTGATGTTGCAGTGAAAACCTCCAGACAGGCTCAGGCTGTTTGTTTAGACAGATCTCCCTGAATCCTGGAACATCCCAGTCTTTCTCAAAAGACTCAGTGGGACAGTGTTACACAAACAATATGAGACGGATGAGGAGTTGCAGCTGGAAAAAAAAACTCTACAAGGCAGGTGTGCTAATGTCATTGTAAATACAAAGAGACAAAGGGGAGGCCTCGGGGGGGGGGGGGGGGGGGGGGGGGGACATGGAGAATGGAAGCAGCGTAAACACTTATCATGGCAACATAAATCCAGGTTGGAAATCGACTGTAATCGTTTCACCTAATGAGGACTGTAATGAAGGTGGATCGTAGCCCAGATATGAACACAAGTACTCATTTTACCTGATGGTAGGTGTTGTGCCTTCTATCAAATTGAGCATTTATTTATTTCTTGTGAGGAAGCCAGAGTTCCCCTGCAGTCCCGGGTGTCTGCATGTGAAAGTGTATGTGTGCACTCTGAAGAATGTATGTTTCCACCTCTATATTTTTTATAAACAGTCCACCGTGCATGCACGATAGTGCTGACGTCATGGTGTTAATGATAATTATGGTGATGGTGGAAAAAAATTAGAGTCACTGAATGAATGTAGTGTCAACGGCTGCAGAGAGCGCAATCCAGGAAGAGCGAGGGGACCAAGGAAGAGGCCGAGAGGGTGAAAAGGGTGAATAGTTCTCTGTGTGGGGAGTGAGAAAAAAGAGAGAGCCTCTTGTGGTATGTTTACATGTCAGCGTAGTTCCTCATCTGATTGATCTGATCTGTGTGAGTATGTGTTTGTGTGTGTGTGTGTGTTTGAGTGGGTCCCTACTGTAAAATATGGGGCTTCCACAGCCCATAATTTAAGTGGATCCATTATGTCTATTATGCAGAGTGTCATGCAATGATATGTTGCTGAATGTAATTTAATTTAGAAACTCATAGATGCGATAAGTAATGTCTGGCCTGTGGTAGGCAGGAGGGTGTGTTAAACGTTTTTACCCCGGTGACTTCACCACTGTGATTTATAGTAGCAGAAGTCCTCCTATATATACAGTTATGTAAAGCTGTATGAATCTAAGCCAGGTCAGTTGCTGCTTTGACCTACAAAAAGACACCAGTGGAGACGTGTTTGATGTGCTTTGTACAAATTAAAGGTAATCACAGGTTAGAGCCATAAACTGAAAATAACCCTCTGTGACATCACCCAGATCATTTTGAAGCTCAGAGTGAGAGGTTCCACATGTTGGCAGCACACAAGTCTAAAGCCTAAACCTTAGTCAACCCAAATATGAGCAGCGTGTGGTGGTGCTTAAGTGGAGCTTGAGGTTGAATAACATTGGTATAGTGCAATATGTGTCACGATCCTGTGTTCTGTTTTTGTTTTCTGATTAAATCCTGAGTTTCTTGGTTATGTTAGTATGATTGTTACCCTTGTTTTCCTGACTTCCTGGTTGTTTTGGTATTTTTGATTGTGTTCTTCTTGTGCATCCTTGTCAGTTTTACTTCCTACTGTTTTCCCTGCTTTGTAAACACCTGCCCTATGTGTTTCACCTGTGTCGATTGTCTTTCTCTTCCTTGTGTATTTAATGTCTGTGTCTCCCTTGATTTCCTCTTTTTGCCGATTACTGTGATTGCCTTACCCCTAGGTACTGTTGCCTGTGTTGCCGATCTCTGGTCTGGACTGTGGCTCACGAGTTTCTCTTATCCATTGGTACTGTTGCCCTGTCGGACTGCTTTTTGTGTTACGAACCCAAGCCTGAATTAAAGAACTGAGTTTGAATCCTAACCACCTGATAACCCTGACAGGACTCCTGTCACTTAAAGCAGACATCAGACCGTTTTAGTAAAAAATATTTATCTTTTTATGTATCAATTGAGACAGAAGCTGGTTTGCATTTGTACTGTATGGTACATTTTAACAAGGAGGTTAACTGTGTGGGAACTGACTGGGTTGACTGTTTTTGGAGATGGCTTCAAGTGGCCATTGAAGAAACTGCAATATTTGGCACTTTTACTGGATTCATTTTTACAACCTGGAAGTTGGAATTACTTGTTGTTGGTGTTATATATAAGAACAGGAGAAGAATGAAGTGTACCAGTGTTTTCCAAAACTTCACTGCCCATTACAATATAATCGTTCACTATAATCATGTTAGTGAGACCTACGCTGTGTGTGTGTAATCAGGAAACAAACACAGCACCTGCAGACACTGTGCTTTGAAGTGTGGCTCAAATTATGTAGTAACCACCGCTGTGGGTCATTGATCTGAGTGTTTCCTGATTTTTTTAGCCTTCTAAGGAGGTGATTAAATCACCCTGGTTCTCATTATTCAACAAGAAAAAAAGGAATGTCTCAGGAAAGGAAGGAATGAAGGATGGAAGAAGCAAAACAGAACAGTGGGGTGATTAGAAAGTCCACTTTGTGATTTTGCCGAAAAGAAGAAATTGTGTGGTTACGTAGTGGAAAGTCTCTGACATGATAATAGGAGGCAGGAATTGTAGGAAAAGTGATGAAGGTGATTACAAAGGAGGCAGACACACAAAGAAACATGCATATGTAAAAAGAGGGCGTTTAGGGAGACTGTGCTCATCTCTTGTTACAGTCAATGAAACATTGAGAGTGTCACTCACCGTACTGTTTTTGTGAGGTGTCAGGTTAGATCCTTTTTGTAGAGAGGTCCTGCTTACTCGTGTGTATCTGTGTATGTGTGTGTAAATGTGAGCTTGAGTGCACATCTACCTATTTCTGTTTGTTTAATGAAGCATTCTCATGTGGTAAATGGGTCTTAACAGCATATCGTGCTCATGGTGTCAGCCTGACCAAGGGTGCTAATCTGAGAGATTGACTTGATTAAACCATGTCTAGACACACACTGATGGTGACAATTTGAAGTATACTGTAGTGTGTGCACATTTATGTCAATGTTCCCATAGCTTCTCTAGGAGCATGACCCTAAGGTTCCCAGGAACAGAAAGCTGTAGAAACCCAACAACACGTCGACCACTCAGGCCACAGGCCATAAAAAGATTACAGTGTACCCATTTCTGCCCCTTCTCTCCTGGGACAGAGGTGTCACTTCAATTTAAGATATCTGAATATTGAAAGGAGCTGTTTTATGTCCTGCTGAGCAGCATAACCTGATATAAACCTGGTATTGGTCAAGTGTACTGACAACCCAACGTGGCAGTGCAAGCTCTGTTTTTTTTTCTCCCCTGGCTCCTGTTTTTATGATGACAAAGCCATAATGACACTGATTCAAGCAAATGCCAGATGGGATGGATGACAGCCTCCACTGACTGACAGTGGATTAGCTGCTCCCTTTTCCACATCCTCTGTACTGTGATTGCAGCAGAGTCTGGTGAAGCAGCAAAACACAACATTACACTGTTTCTTCAGAATAATCAGAGCACAATAGTATATGTTGTAGAAGGTGAGGGCCTCATTGGAAAGTAAACCATCGTTGTGAGGCGCCAGCTCTTTCTAACTTTTCAGCGGATGTCCTGAGTACAATAGGTCATATAGTGGGGAGAGAGGAACATAAACAACCCCAGCTGCCTCACAGGGTCATATGTTTGCCATGATGTAGGCAATTAGTCTGAGTAATTTCATAGTTATAAATACAAACCATGTCATTTGTTGTTGATGTTAAAACATTTTCTCAAGACTGAAGCCATACATAAGCAGGGCACCATGGCCAAAAACAGTATTGATGAAATTTTAATGAGTGTGTATAGCATTAAATGGGTGTGAACAGGGGATGTAAATAGACAAGAAAGAGATATATTTAGAGTGCAGTCTGCATGAGTAGTTTAGTGAAACAGAGCAGGGATTAGGGCTGATTTCTGTATTATATTTCCATGGAAAATGAGTTGGTGATGCACAGAGCTGACAGGGAATGAAAGGCACTAGTGCTTAATTGTCCTGACTTAATGCCATTTACTGTCACTCTGCACGTAGTTCCTCTGCACCGTCCCTAATTACACCTGCCTCCCTCTTCTTTTTCTCTCCTCTTGTTTTTCCTATGATTTGCTGTAACTATTTAATGAAGCATAATTTTAGTTTTGACCAGAAAAAGTCGACTAAATGTTTACTGCCTTGTATATATAAGAGGACTGAGGAACACTGTCTGAGTCTTTAACTTAAAGTTAATGCAGGAGATGAGGTGTGCACACGGTCTACTCAAGCTTTCAAGAGGGTGTATTATACAGTATAGGAACAGCTTGGTGAAATTACAGCATGAGATCATAACAAATTATGAAAAATGAACCCACATGTTGAACACATAGTCACTATCTTCAGGGTCCCCTGCTTGTTTTTCTAAGATTAGCCAGTGGTATGATAAGAAGCCATGAATAAGGCTGTTGAAGGAGGCATTGAAGTGGGTGAAAGTATGGGGCCAGGCAGGTATGTGCACTTAAAAATCTGTTAAAGAAACATCAGATCAGCAACACCAGCAGAAGGTGAGAAGAAAAAAAGGACCAAAAAGTGCCAATCCTTTTATGTATCAGCAA
This sequence comes from Parambassis ranga, assembly GCF_900634625.1. NCBI lineage: Eukaryota > Metazoa > Chordata > Actinopteri > Ambassidae > Parambassis > Parambassis ranga. The sequence continues at coordinate 9,827,574 of NC_041028.1, read as the reverse complement.
TAGCAGAAGTGTTTTCTTCAGGAAATTAATGCTGAAAATGATAAAATTCCAATCTGTCTATCAGTTTATAAAAGACTTACTGAAAGAAAGACTACATGTCTTCTGCCTGCTCCTGTTATTCTGTCTTCATTCCTTCATGATTCTGCCAGCTGCACCATAACTTATCATCAAACGCAGGATAAAGGCTTGAAATAAAAGTAGAACTCTGCTGCCAATCGATATTACTGCCTGAATTTACAATGAAGAAACACGTCCTACGTGATAAAACCTAATGGCAATACATCAATGGACTCCAGTGGGATCAGAGACTGAAGATGCTTACTGCTTCATTCCCTTTGGATTTACTGAAAGACTAGGTTGACTGCAACGATTTTAAGATGGCAAGATAAAAGAGAGGACGGAAGCTGCAAGACTGTGTTTTCATATGTTGCTCATCTCAGGTGGCTTTGCACCAAGTCACAGCAGGTATGTCACTGATTAGCCTGCCCTGAGGCCAGAAATGTTATGGCTGCTATTAAAATTGCACTGCTTCCTGTCTGCAGCCTGTCAGCTGCTTCACTGCAGGATTAACCACTGACACAAATTCACTCCCTCAACTGTGGATCAGCACACTGGCTTTTATTAGAAAAACTTTGTCTTAACTAAATATGAATATAATCTAAAGCATCCCACAGAAGCCCTTATTACACATTGTGCTCAGGAACCAGACATGTTTATTCAGACCAACACAGACAAGAATGCTGCCAAGCAGTGACCATGAAAAAAAAGAAATACAATCAAAGCTGTGTTTTCTGGTGGATTTGCAGAAATCTGTTTCATGAAAACACTTTAGAAATGCCTGACCGGAGGAGGAAAGTGGAGAGAGTGGCTCAGACATTCAGGACAAAGGAGGGGGGTCAAATAGATAAAAATAAGGAAGTAGTGCAAGATTTTATCAGACACCAGAAAGTAAAAAAGCTTCTCTCATTTCTTTCAGCCACAGTGATGGGAAAGTTCTAGATAAAACATAGTATATGCATAGAGATTACATGGCATTTTTGGAGGTTATCTTTAGCATATGTGGACACACAGTTTAACCCTTTCTACCCCAAGTCTATTTTTAAGGCATCAGCTTGAAAATGGCATGCCCAAAATGAATAGAGTATATCTCAGCAACCACAAGGTGTATTTAAATACTTTTGGTGTCATAATAAATGGAACACCTGGGAGATTTGCTCAGATGTGTAAGTATTGGTTTGTATGTCTGTGGCTCTTTGTAAAACTCTCATACATACAGTACATCCTCTCCAAGATGATGAATGTACTCAGTGTTATTATTTTGGCACTTTTGGTTCTAAACTGTTATTGTTTCAGGAGGCTAGAAAAATCTTGACATTCAGATTAAAATAAAAAATATATATCACATCATTTGTCATTTGGAGTTTTAGAGGAATTGCATGTGTCTACTTGTTTGACATATTTAAACCTTTTATAGTTTGAGGCTGGCAACAGGTGGGAGATGGTCGTGGCCATGTTGATCACTCGCTGGGTGGACTGTGAGCTGAGCCACAGGACATGCAGGAGATTTATTAAATTTAACTATGTGAGTGTCACTGGGAAATTTGCTTTGTTTTGGCAACCAGGAGAACACACTTTTTAAGTTGGAGAACACAGGGCTGGAAAGTCCAGGGGTTGCCAAATTGTCAAATTGCCAAGTTGCTCCAATTTCAGGGGAGCAGAGTTGTAATGACATCAGGGCAATGTAATGTAGGTTTGTCATGAGTGCAGCATGCTTGCCTTGATGTAATGTAACTCTGGCAATGCCCCCTAAACTCACGGCAAGGGCACAGACGGTAAAACATTTAATAGCATTAGAGGTGGAACGATCGAAAGACAGAAAGAGAACAGAGAGGAAGAGAAATACTGGCAATAATGGAAGTGGGGTTTCTGATGGTACAAATAGCTCATCAATAACTAATCAATCTCTGCTTTTACAGCTCCTCCCTTCCTCTTCAGCGTGCACGTGGCCAATGTGCTGCAGCTTAGCAAACGATCACACTCTGATGAGAAACAACGTATCAGTGTTCTCAGAAAACCCAGCAACACAAGCTGGCTAATTTATCATAAACATAAAACCACACAGAAATAGCTTGCAGGCTCCCCACACTCTGACTTTGCCAAGGGCCTTCCAGCGCCAAGGAGCAGGGGGAGGGGGGAAATGGTGTGAAGTGGTTAAGGGAAAGTGAGCAAGACAGACAGGATCCTATTTAGACACAATGCAATAAAAGCAACACACACACACACACACACAGAGACCCTTCGCCGTGTAACATTTACCCACTCTGGCCCTCTGACCGGTCAGAATACCGTGGCGGGGTCATATAAAGGGCTGACTCGTGTAACACAGGTGGAAACGGTTTCTCTGCCTGGAGCTATAAAAACATGGCTGCAGCAAAAATATATACGCACATGTGCATACACAAGTAGGAGAATTGCATGCATGTTATCATAGACATATACTGGTATGCACATGCATACACACACAGCCATGCTGGGGGCCTCAGGTTTCGTCCCTCAGGATAAAACAGAAAGCCTTACTAATTTCTTTCACCAGGCACAGGACAAACAGTTGCATAAGAAGCATCTGTGTTGCTTTTCAAACTAGTAACTATGTTTTGACTGTAAGCTCAGGAGGGGGAGCCCTCCTGAGTCATTTGGGTGATATCAGGTTGACCCAGTTAATCCAGTCAACATGTGGGGTTGGAGGGGCCTTTATACATAATGTCATAAAACTCAGTTGCAGATTAGTCCTTATATCCAAAGACAGAGGACCATCAAAACACAATCTTGTGTTCTAACTAGGTGGTACCCCCTCTGTGTTAAAAATAAAAGCAGCTCCTGATAAGGAGGTAGGAAGGAATCTGATGATTGATTTGACATTTTGAGTGAGAAAGTGTTCATGATGTATTTCAACTAACTGCCAAGACAACCCCCGTGGTTATCAATGAGCAATATATCACATCGTTTTCCTCCCACTTCCTCCAGCTGCGTCCACAAACACTGCCCGTCATGCCATCCTTCCTCTGAGACCATTCCTGCCAAGAAAATATCATCACTAACTTCTCCCAGACACCCCTTCTTAAGTTTTCTCTGATTACATTTGTCACTCTTTAGAAAGACAGTGGAAGCCCCTGTGAGGAGAAAGCCAAGAAGACACACACCATAACACATACAAACACGCAGTCAAGCCCAAGTAATGGAGAATAGCTGACAGCTGACGTAGCTTAATGGAGCTAAGACGTAGCAGTTGAGGGAAAAAAGGCCCCATTAACAGAGAGCAGAGCTGGCTGACTGGATGCAGCTGTGCTCCACTGATCAGAGGCAAGTTGATTGACTAAAATTACCTGCAGAGAGGAGAGAGAGCATTTTCATATGAATGTGATGTTCATATGATTATACAATGTCAGGTTATAGTATACAGACCTGCAACACATTGGGTGTCCTTAATTCAAACAAAACAAACATTTTGTTTATCAAATGGTAAGAATTAACAGATAATCTTTAGTTAGTTTAGAGAAACCTTTACACACAGCTTGCTGTTATGTATAGTTATCTTCCCAAAAAGACCCTGAAACCAAACCTATGAGATAACACTAAAACATGGGTGAAAGATTGTATCGTAATGAAATGTAGGTGTATCAGTGTCTAAGGGGACAGCCTCCACTGTAAACAAATCCACAGCAGGGTTAAATAAGGGTTTATGGGCCACCATTAGATGGCCCATAAAGGTCATATGACCAGAGGTTTGTGGCAATGTCCATCTGCCTCATGGCTCAGATCAGCTAAGGAGATAAGACTAAGAGGTGACATAGGGAGGAGAGTGGCTCGTTCACATACACAGATAAGAAGTGATCTGAGATACGATGGGATAAACAGCCTGAGTGGAGTAAGATGATTAGAAAAAGATGGTTCAGAGTAGAAAAACTGTCACATGTAGGACTCTGTAGAGTGAAGAACAGACATGAATGATGAGCGAATAAAAACAGCTGAAGGCGGCCACCTGGCCAAAGCAATCATACAAACACATAACACACATTTCCTGCACACTTCACACAGCGTTCTGTATGACTGCAAACAGTCACTGATTCCCTGCGGCTACTCCAAAAACAAACGGGCCTCATCACAAAGGATTTCTCTGCTTTTCATGCAAATTTACAAACAGATGGAATGATTTGTAACTTTCCCACAGAATAGGGTTGATGATAAATTGGCCAGTACCATTATATTAGAATGTGCCCCCTTTTTTGACTGAGGGCCCTGTCGAAACAAGAGAGCTGGCCTCTGATTATTTGTACAGTATATGTGAGCAGGAGGTCAGTGCTGAATGATGTACCACTCGATCTGCTCCTCCTCCTGCCATCTCAGAGGACCCATAGCACTTTATCTCAATAAACGGTGTCAGCGGTGTATTGAGAACCACATGAAACAACAGTATACAGTTTGGTTCCACTAGGTGAATTGGTTTGGTCATATTTTAAATGTGGACAATTAGAATGAGAGCAAATCCTTAACATTTCTGTCACAAACCCAAAAACTGAGGCCAAGAACCTGATTTCTAGAAATCTAGAAAGAACAGGGCAGTAAACCTGCCAGAATTGTTTGCAATGCAGTAAAAACAGTAAAAATATAGAAAACCTTTGCATAGTCTTTTAGTCCTCATCCAACGGTGGATCCTCAAGAATGCAGCACACATGTATGCAGCTGTTGATATTTTGCTCCAACTAGCAGCTCCAGAAAGTGGTGCTGCCACCTAGTGATAAAATGTGAAACAGCTACTGGCCATCCTAATGTTGGAAGCAAGTGTTTGATGGAGCATAAAATTGTAAAACAAACAGAAGGATCAGTGAACTTTATAATACTTGTAGCAACATAATTTTCAGACCTAGCGGGAGGCTGGACAACAAAGCTTTTCTTTCAAGCGCTGGCAGAGAAGCAAGATTTTTAACACAAGCATTCAATGCATACTCGTTAGTTCTTTTGGTTAGATAATCCCAGATAATCTGGGATCTGTGTATATATTTTGAAAATCCGTTTATTTTATATATTACACATTCATTTACACATTCAAAAGGAAGGTAGAGCATGTCTTTATTGATAACAGTTGTTATACAGAATGCACCTATATACCCACTCCATTCATGATGAATCCAGTCATTTCATAAAAGGCTTTAAGAGCACTTGCCTGGTTAGACATAAAGACTGTGTGATATAATATATTCTTAGGTAAAAAGATCAAGCATGAAAATACAGTATTGACAGGTATTATTGTATCTATTCCTTGCTTGATATTACAGTATATCTGAAAGAGCTACATCACCATTTAATATACAGTTAATGTGATGTGAACATAAAGGACACAATTGTTGTACGTATAAAAGGCAAAGTTTACAGTATGACAACAAAAGTTAAGCTGCTAAATGAACATTGCACATTTTAAATGATTGAAAAGGCTGTAAAATAGTTGTAATTTTGGCAAATAAATAATCCATGTTATATGATGTTCCAGGCTATATATGAATTTCAAATATTTCTGACCCCACATGTGCAGCTGTCATTTCAATGAACTTTATCCTAAAACCTGTCCTGGAGGTTTTCATCTGAAGTGTTTTTTTAGAAGTGTTTTATTAAAGCTAAGCTGTTTTAAACGGTCTTACAGGTGACTGTATTGTGTGAAACCCACAGCTGTGGATAAAAAAAAAAATTGCTTGTACAGTGAACTGGTCAAAAAAGGTCTGGTCCTAAATACAGACATCTCTTTAAACTTAGGCTCTAGAGGAGTGTGTGTGTGTGTGTACAGTGGCGATTTAGAGCTCTGATGTTAGCTGCCCTTTGCTTTGGATGATCCTCATAATGGACTGCACTACCTCGGACGTGGTGCCCTGACCCCCGATATCAGCTGTGTGCAACTGCAAAAAAAGAACAGTAAGTTCAAAAACATGCATGCATGAATATTACAAAATGCCAGGCAACTGAAACACTGAGATTTGTACTTGCACTGGAATGAGAGTACAAATGCTGTAGTTGCATTACTGTTTGAATTTTTATGGTCTAAACACTGATGTGTTTCTCAGCATACAGTGTAGACTGTCATGAGGGCTTTCTGATAGTAAAAGGATACAGTGCTCCTTTGTGTGAATGTATTGTAATGCCCTTTAGGAAGTGAGCCAAACCTGCCACCAGGGTCTCTAACACACAATAAGAGGTTTATAGCAGCATGACAGGTGAGAGAACGGGCCTGTCAAAGATGGAAGACTCACCCTTGTTTCATTCATTGTGGTGAGAACTGCATTTCGGATAAGGCTTGCATAATCATAAAGCCTGGAGAAAGACAGGAGAGGCTTGATTTAATATTATTATATCACAGTCAGAATATTACATCTTAAACAAAATGGCAGGACAGCACGTTTTTAAGATTCTTCTGTGTAATAGCTTACTTAAGGTGGTCCAGCATCATGCAGCTAGCTAGCAGCATGGCAGTGGGGTTAGCAATGTTCTTGTCGGCAATACTTTTTCCTGTGTTCCTTGTGGCCTGACATTCAGAGCGGAAAAAACAGATATGATTCAAGCATTTTATTCATCTTCTATTAACTGAAGGAAGCTGTAGTATAAGCCAGATAATTTCCAAACACTCACCGTTTCAAAGACAGCGTAAACATGGCCATAGTTGGCTCCAGGCACAAGGCCAGGCCCTCCGACCAGACCAGCACACACATTGCTGACAACATTCCCATACAGATTAGGCATCACCATTACATCAAATTGCTGAGGCTTGGACACCAGCTACAAAAACAAAAATGGATAAATAATGTACATATAGTAACATTTCCACACATTACTCAAATCCAATGAACTGTCACTCTCACCTGCATGGTGGTGTTGTCCACAATCATGCTGTCAAATGTGATATCTGGGTAACCAGAGGCCACTTCTCTGCAGCACTGCAGAAACAAGCCATCACCAAGTTTCCTGTAGAAGCAGAAAGCCCACATTCAACATTTTTAGCACAGCCATTATATAACTCTTAGAAAGCCACAAGACTCTAACAGGAATTACTATATTACATGATGTTGGCCTTGTGTACAGCTGTGACCCTGCGGCGGCCTTTCTCCCTGGCCAGTCGGAAGGCATAGTCAGCAACCCTCAGGGAATTATTCCTGGTGATGATCTTCAGACTCTCCACTACCCCTGACACACTCTAGAAGAAGACAGCAAGCAGAAAAATACTAAGAAAAAACATTAAGGCGGAAGCCTGAGAGTGTAGAATGGTAGACAGTGGAATTGATTGTTTTCCTGTTCTGCCTGACCTCGTGCTCCAGATTGCTGTACTCTCCCTCAGTGTTCTCCCTGATGATCATGATGTCAATGTTCTTGTGGCGAGTCTGGACTCCAGGGAGAGACTGACAGTGCATCACATTGGCATACAGGTCTAAGCTTGTGCTGTGGATACAAGTTGGGAACAAGAGGTGTGTTAAGAGACAAACAATGAGAAACACAGGACCAAATCAGGTAAGAAAGGTGAGGCAACTGACAAAAAAGAACCTTTGTCAAGGAAATTGAATATTGCTAAACTTACCGCAGCAGATTGTTTCTGGATTTGACAGATGGAGACATGGTATGTTTGGTCTCGATGTTACCTAGTAGGAGAGTTAAAACATTTTTATTATCGTAAACAACATGTTGTTCATAGTTGTGTTCTGCTTTTCATTTCTGAGTGTCTTTTGTTGTACATTAAAGGTGTTTTCATACCTTTAAGGGCAACTCCATTACGACGGATGGCAGTGATGGCATTATTGATATCATCTTCTGTCTCCAGAGCAGAGTTCACATGCACCACCTCAAAGTCCACCGGCACACAGCTAAACCTGCAGTATGATTACAAATTCCACAGCAATTTTCACCTGGCTCTAGCTGACACCTTTTAGAAGGATTTAGTTTAAGTCTAACCAACCTGAAAACCTCTCTGACATGACTAAGAAGCTCTGGACCGATTCCATCTCCAGGTATCAGGGTCACAGTGTGTCTGCCTCCATATTTTGCAGGAGGGGGCTGCAATTTATACATTATTAAGCAGATTAAATGTAATAAATGTTACGAGCAACACAGCATTTAAACCCATAAACCACGAGTCACTTCTCTACATTGCATTGTTGTAGAAATTTTAGTCCATGTTTTAGACTGATTGTCATACAAATGTACAAACACAAAATTCATAATATAAAAACAGCAGAGAACCAGTTTGAGATCCTTTGCAATCCACCTGTGATGTTACATGGCCAAACTGGTTTATAACACTGTTGTAGGAAATAATATTTACAGTGTGTATTGTCTAATTCTAGTAAACTGTGACAAGAGTAAACTACTTACGATGTTCTCCCTCTGTTGATGAAGATGGATGCAAGGAAAGCAGAGGGACAAGTCAGTTTTACAGTTTTGGAGAAGAACATGTTAATCCAAATAGTGACAGATACATAACACTACACAGAAAATGTGAAAGAAATCCAACCCCAGGCAGTTTAAACCAAATCCACATACCACGGAAACCACACCACAAGTCTGATCCACTTACAGTAAGCAAGGTTTTGTTCCTGCGACTCGTCAGAGTTGTTCCAAATACCTGAAAAAAACAAAATGCACAGATACTGGATACAGTATCCACAAGGTCTCAAAACTTCAATGCATTTGACTCAGGAATGTAGAGAGAGCTAGCTGCTAGTTCAGCTGCATGATTTTTAAGCGTATGACCTTGTGTTCAGATACAACAACAGATAATAATTTTAAGATTTAATTTGGGACAACACACTAACCATCACAACAGATAATGAAAACAATGTGTTTTGTCTTACTTTAACCGTATTTCCAAGGCGTCCACCCCAAAAAGGATGAATAATTTTGGACACCGAGAGAACAGCTCCGTAGGCAGCCATCTTGATTTAGAACTGGAGTCGTGTGAACGAGTAGGAAGTGCTCGTTTTTTATTATTTTTATTTTTTGCTATAATTGTTGACATGAAAGTTTTTATTTATCGTGACAGCTTCCATATCAATTCAGAAATTCGAGGAATTAAGAAATTAAGCTAGTGGTTAAAAATTTGAAATAAAATTTAGTCACGTGGACCTCTTCGCGCAGACTCCGTGCTCACGGGCTGGGGTGACCCGAGATATATCCCGGAAGAACTGGGATAAATCAAACATATTAGTACTACTTGTCGAAATCAAAGTAGTAAAACTTTGACTGAACAGTTTGGCTTTATCTTTGCTTCTCAACGAAAGCTTGATTTGTGTGAGAGACTCAATGAGGAAACAACGCAAGAAATAGTAAAAGTCCGGCTGACAAGAGCAACAGCTTCTGTTTGTGATATCACAGAAGACGCGACCAAAACAAGGCAACACTCGACGTGAGCTCGGATCAAGTAGGTAAGATCCGTCGTTCATAATATTTAACTTATCAGAAAATGTAGCCAAAAGCTGATCTTTTATTAACGATGGGTTGTGTTTATGTATAACCGCGTCATCTCTGCAGAGCCATCTTGCATGGTCACTGAAAAATAGACAGTTTCATACATTTGAATACTTGACACCATGTGTTTTTAGAATGATAGCTAGATGTGCTGTTCACACATGTGCCCACATTTTTCCGTTATAGTTTTAAATGTTCAAACTTTTGTAGTCCTTTATGTCTTAATATTTTGTATTCAAGTTTTATAACTTCTTCCTAGGAAATTGAAGCTGATTTTGGTTACGCATTGTGAACTTGACTCAAACCATTCTAACGCGGCTACTCTTTGCTAGGTCTATGAGACGGTGAACCATGAGGTTAACAGGTAGGGCGACTTTTTTTAAAAAAGTATATTTTACTCCCTCTGTGTGTGACCTGAACTGATGCGTCCTCCTGACAGGGCCCCTGCGAGCTGCAGCTGTGCTGCTGTTGGTGGGGCTCACCTGGCTGCTGGCAAACACACTATTTGGAGGGGACAGTGGTTCATCTTTGAGACACTTCTTTAGTGGTAAGAGAAGCGGTTTTGAAAATGGAGTATTTTAGGACTTTGTGTGTTGTGCCACTACAACCCCCACTCATGTTCTGTTCATTGTATGTCTGTAATGCCATATCAATTTATAGCCTTGTTGTTAAATTACATTTTTACTTTGTTTACTTCTACCTTATTGTATCTTATTTTATTTTTTAACCATGGCTGCATCTTATTTCTTAATTCATGTTAATTGTTAATATTAATATGTTTTATGTACGCACTAATCACTAAGGTAAAATCCTAATAATGTGAAACCTCTTCACTTACATGGCAATAAACAATTCAGATTCTGATCAGGCAAAACTGAGCATTGGGGAGTATCACAATGGCCTCTATGAAATCAGCAATTCACTACATTAAAGACACTAAAAATAATTAATAAGATGCATGCAGTTAAAAACCTATAGATGGGTGTTGATTTCATCTTCTTTAAATTTTGAAATAAGAATTGATTGTGAAACCTGTGTATTTCTTTGCAGGTGGAAGTGAGGAACCAACACCTGGTATGTAAAATACATCATACAACATCAGTCTAATTCTTGATTGAATCTATCTTACTTCCTATCAATAGTCACTAATGCATCATATATTTTAGAACCCCGTCCCCGAAGGTACAAATGTGGACTTTCAGCTCCTTGTCCTGCAAAGCATTTGGCATTCCGCCTGGTGTCAGGTGCTGCTAACGTCATCGGCCCCAAAATCTGTTTGGAGGACAAGATGTGAGATTTAGTGGTTACATTTTCATTCTTTGTCTATGTCTGTTTTCCCCCTGCTGTTTTCTTTTAGTTTTGTTTTGGTTCACAGTCTGTTCTGTTCTTTTTTTCCCTCTGTGCTGTCATTTTGAGGCCTCCAAGTCTGGGGAGCTGAATGCAAGTATTGTTTATGTATGTTGGTCCCTCCTCTCTTTAGTTGTGTGCCTGTACTCTAGACCTTTTTTATGTACATGTCTTTCTTTTGTTTCAGACTGTGTGAATTAAATACATTAACGTGTGGGTGTAACACTTGTGTTTCTGTCAAACAGGTTAGTTAGCAGCGTGAAGAACAATGTTGGCAGGGGACTAAACATAGCTTTAGTGAATGGTAAGAGTGTCATGCTCCAGCTTTTAACAGGCTGTTGTATTAAATGTTGAGGTATTTTACTATCTCACTGCTGTTTCATTTCTCCAGGGGTGACGGGCGAGCTCTTGGAGACGAAAACCTTTGACATGTGGGCAGGAGGTAATAAAAATCAGACAGTAGTGTGCACCATGAATTTCACATCTGGGAGTGAGTATGGGGAGGTAGTAACAACTTCTAAACCACAGTTTATAGCTTATCTGATCATTTGCAGATGTTTCTGACCTGTTGAAGTTTCTCCGGCCACTTCATGAGGGAACCCTTGTGTTTGTTGCTTCTTTTGATGATGCAGCTACAAAGTAAGAATCCATAATCCAGTCCATGTCTTCAGCAGATTAATGGTTAGCTGAATGTGAGTTTTTTTGTTTAACTTTTGTGTTAGACCTAAACAACTGCAGAGAAAGTATGTTAAGAGTTAAGTAATATTGTGGTATGTTTGCCAACAGGTACCTTTTAAAATACTCACAGCACAAAGACGTTCAGAGACAATCATTTTTAAGTCTCTTTATGGGGTTTTATTTTTTAATTGTGTTGTATTTGCAGCATGTGTTGTGAAACTGTAGAATATATATGAGTTGAAATTGATTTATATTCAAAAATTGCAAAATGTTTCAGTGATTCGTGACATTTAAGTTACAGATAAAGTTTATTTTCCCAATAAGACAGACTGACCTACTGTGGGTTTTTCTGTTCATGGCAGGATGAATGATGAAGCTCGGCGACTGTTTGAAGAGCTTGGAAGCACAGCAGTGAAGGAGCTTGCATTTAGAGACAGCTGGGTGTTTGTTGGTGCCAAAGGCATAGAGAATAAGAGTCCTTTTGAGCAGGTAAGTTACTGATAAAGGCTGGGGGTAAGGTTTATTTAAGCAGTGACTACATTTACATTCTCACTATATTATGCTTAATGTATATATTCAGGTTAAGGCATGCACTGTAGCTACTGCACTGTTCCTATGTACATGTTTACCAGCATTATCTTAATAAACCAGCAAAGGTAAGCTAATAGTGGTACCAACAATCACTCTCATTCATAGCGGCAGACTAGAAGGAAAACACAGGTAGGGACTTAGCATTCGACTGCAATTTAGGCTAAGAAACCCCAAGAAGTTTAGAGAAAAGTCTGCAGCCAAGACTTGCATGAAAGGGGAGTGATGTTACAGATGCAAACTGAAGACCAAATTCCTGCATGTCACAAGGCTTGTTTAAGAAACACCAAAAAATAAAATGCAGTGAAAAGATAAAGCAAAGATATTTACCATGCCAAGGGCACAGCCTGCAAAGGCTTCAAAAATGTGATTGAAGTCTCTGACACTTCTACTGAGGAAATATTTGTTGTCTAAACTAGTTTCAACTCAGATAATTGGTGTCTTTCTTTATGCATATTATTAGCTGTCATCCAACAGCAGCTGCCATGCCATTTGATGCCAGTCTGTTCTGTTTGCTGTGGTTGTTCCTATTAGCGAATGAAGAACAGTAAGAGCAGCAACAAGTATGAAGGCTGGCCTGAGTCTCTGGAGATGGATGGCTGTATTCCTCTGCGGCCGCCGCTGGAAGGTTAAATCAGCCCCTTTTTTCTCACACGTACTTTACAGTAACACTTGGATTGGCAGCAGCTAAACAGAATGAATAGAAAGGCACCTAGCTGCTAAATGTCTGAAAGCAATCTTCTTGTCTTTCCTCTCATGACAGAGGCCTGAGGTGGATGCAAAGATTTTCTTGACTTTATATATTTAAAATTGCTGGAACCTGTTGAGTGGGATTAGCAAATAAAGCTTTAAAGGACACGAAGTTTTAGAACCAAGTAAAAAATCAGGTTAAGGGGAAGTTGAAAGTCCAAATGTTTAGTGACCAAAGTGTATTGGTGTTGTGTAGTGAATGATAACAGCTGGAGAAGGTCTTCCAGAACCATTATCTTCCAGTCTGCCTGTAGGATGTTGGTAACATATATGTTGAGTCCTGGGGCAGAAAACGCACCTAACTGGTTTCACACTAAAACATTGAGAAAATTAATTCATGTTGACATACGAACAAGCTAATCTAGTAAAGGCTTATATAAGCACCAGGTCTGTGGACAGATTTTATATTTGAATAATATATTTTTATTCTTTAACGTATATGTCAGTGATATGACTAGTGTTTGTTTTCATTGTTTCTGGGATGCACAGCAGTTGTTGCTTGCCACATGTTTACAGATTTGTTTAGACAAATTTTGCCTGGGCCATTATCATTTTGATGAAACTATTTATTTTAACAACATAATAATAATGTGGGTTCATCGTAATGCCTGTAATGGCTTTAATGCTGTCTCAGGCCTGCAACCATGTGTCCACTGAATGCTTTGTTTAAAGATTCAACCTACACGTGTGGTTGTGTATTTTTTTTTTGTAATGTTGAATGTATTAAGTTACAAGCCTAATGTAAAGAAATTAAATATGTGTAGGGTTTATGTTTGGACTACATCATCACCTAAGTGTACTATTTTTTGTTATTAGTCATTTTTTTAGTTGGTGTATGTGTTTGTATTGTGTATAAGGAAACTGAGGAATAAAAAATGTCTGAAAGTTCGTTTGAATGATCTTCAGTAAACTGGCATACATAAAGAAATTCACCAGAGGGCGACATAAGTCCAAGTCTCACTGGGGTAACTCGGTTCATTCTGCTCAAGGCATTTGTTTGACTAAGCATATGTTGTGGTGGGATAAAGGCTGTGGACTGAATGAACAGGATTTCTGATTTGACAGTGATTTTAAAGACAGCACAAAATATTGTCCATCGTTGAATCGGTAGATCCTAACGCCCAGTTACTGGTAAACACCATCAATTTTATTGTTCCTTTAAAATATGTTATGGGGCATTCAAGTGTTGGCAAAAAAAGCTGTGATTTACAGTCATGCTATTTAATGAAGAGACAAGAGACCATGAGCGCGGTTTCAGTTATGCATAGAATAGTGGTGAGGTCTGGTTGGATTAGTGCTAGGACCATATAAATACTAAAAATATATTTATACTTATCAAGGCCATGTCTATTTATTGTCTATATGCCACAGGTAAATACAGGGCTAGGCTAAATGATGAAAACATCCACTTAATGGATTGCTTTGTACTTTTGCAAAAAGCACAAGAAAGCCCAAGAAAACGATCATATTTATCAGCTAAAATGAATAAACAGTAAAAGCCCCTGAACTCATCTTTTTGAAATTACCATGTTCTTAATTTTTATCATATATAAACAGAATAAAACAAACTAGAAAAACATTTCTGAAGAAAATGCAAGTTTTATTGCTGCAGCTGAAGCATTGCTTTGCATACTGATGTGAAGGATTGCTCTGAATTGCTGGAGAATCAGAGCAATTCAGATCTGTGTGTCAGCCTGTCACCATGATAACAGCAGAGGAGACCTCAAAAACTACTCCAATTTTGAGAGCCTGGCGTGCAGAAACGATTCGGAATAAGAAAATTCTGAATAGAAGTTTGATAGAGCAGCATCTAATGCGCATTTTAAGAGTAACCTGAGTCTTTAGCTTGAAATTTGTAGGAGATACATTTGGCAGATGACACGGAAATTGCTTAATATTTGAAAAACTATAATTTTTTTAAAAAAAAAACTTGAAGTTGACCCGGAATGTCCTCGGTGAGAGGAACATTTTGATAGTTGAATGGCTGAAATCGGTCAATGTATGCTGTAGATACGCTGCGCCAAAAAACCATACGGAAGAATAAAAAAGAAGAAGAAGAAGAAAGAGGATGAATAACAAGGGATGGATTGCCTAGCAACGGCAATCAAACTATTGCCTAGCAAAGGCAATCAATTAATAAACAAAAGACATTGGGAGGTATGCTAACCTAAAAAAAGACTGATAGAACCAGCCAGCATTCTGTCAAAGGCCTGTTATAGTAATCAGAATAGAGGTAAATAGAATTAATTTTCTGCTTTTCTGTTTTTTCTTGCTAATGTTTTTGGACCTTAGTAAAACTGAACATTTCATGAAAGAATTTTTTTTTTTACAATTTTTGTGTCTTATCTCAGGTGACTTACACAAATATGTGGCACTACATAAACGGATTAATCTGTTAACCATACAAAATTTGTCAAAGTATCGTTGCGGGTGTGTTATCGCCAGTGTTGAAAATCAATTGTTTCTAATAGCAGGTGCACTGAGGAAGTTTACGAGCAGCATGTGAATGCATCATTAAAGTCACATAACGCGCCGTGCACGTAAACACGTGTGACGCTGCCCTCTGGTGGCGGAACGAGCTCACTGTCGGTTTTTGTGTCCTCGCGGGGTGAAGATGAGCCCCGTGGCAAAGTGAGAGCGAGCAGGCAGCGCGCGCTCACTCGGCACACACGAGAACCTGCTGAAGGCCGCTGGAGTCCTGCGTTGTAAATTATGTACATAAGTTACCGCTGTTTTATCGGATACACATGAATGGCCGGTCGTACAACTTGGAGCCGACAACCCGAGCAGCGTGTGGGGAAATCTGTAAAGCAGCGGCAAGCATCGTCTGAACTGGAACACGTACACCAAGTGCCGTGTGCCTGTCTCTCCCTCTCTCATACACACAGACCGAGGCTCGACGGCTCCGCTGGGGATTTTCTAGCCGATAGAACCGCGACAAGCTGCTGTAAAATGTAAAGAGAAAAAAGATACGAACGTACCCCTTTTTTCTAAACATTTTTATTTGTATTTTTTCAGTGGGTGTAAAAATAATTTTGTAGGTAGTGTAAATTTCGTGTAAATAACACCAGCGTTTGTAAATAGATAGGTAATAAAAAAGGGTTTTCAGTGAGTTTGCTGGCTAACCAAGCTGCTTTGGCTAGTAAGTCAATATAACGCTGGACCGACGAGCTACGATGTTACGTTTGGGTGAGTGATGTTTGTTGTTATTTTACAATTACACTGCATTACAATACTACAGACCCCAGTGAGGCGTTGTTGTTGTTGTTTGGTCCGGGCTGTTCAGCCACTATGAGATTAATTATCAGGCTATTTAACCTCTTATGTGACAAGTCAATATTATGCTGTGTACAAACACTTAAATCAAGTGCAGACCTGCGGGCAGACAGGCCCTCAGACACCAAGAGTTAGCCCGTCATATGGATGCTGATGCTCAGGACCCAGGGAGGGTTTGGTGGTGGTGTCAGTCGTGTCAGTCGTTATGCTTTTGCCCTGTAGCTCATTTGTACGTTGTGTCTTTCACCCTTTGCGTGGCGTTTCCCAAGTCAGCTGAGCTACCCGACTAGCCAATAGCTGCTGTACATGGTGCCTGCACATCCAGGCATCTCTGTGTTGTGTATACGCTGTCGCCTATAAATAACGTACATTAATGTGCCTCAGAGCCAGTGAGTGCTGCATGTGCAGTCCTCTTCACGAAATCTTTGGTTTCCTACAGTTTACCTAGAATGTGTGACCATCCTCACCTTTGCTGCTGTCTCTCTTCAGTAACACATATATACATTAGTTACTGGCTTTGTTTCTGATGGCATCCATAAATTATGCATAAAGCTAAGCATCGCCTTCTCAACTTCTGTATTGATCTTTCTGCCAAAACAGTGTATCTGAGAGCAGTAGAGGTGTACTCAAACACTGAAGAGGATGCCTTCCCTCCTAAAATAAAAAGCTTGACTACTCAGATCAACACTTTGCTGATCTCCGGGAATTATCCATAGAAGTTATTAGAGCATTTGCAGGGCTGCAGTTGTAGATATGAGCTCCAGCAGTATTAAGCCACTTTAGTGACATGTAATCCTGATTCATCATTGGCCTATTAAGGAGCCTTTCTCTCACCTGGATTAGAGGAAGCTTTTGGAATTGACTAATTCTGCTCACTGAGGGGAATGAAAGAGAACAAAAACTGGGGTTAGATAACACATATTCTCTGTGTGTCTCTCACTGAACAGTACTCTGTGTGTGCTACCTACACTCTACTCTCCCATGCTTGACCTGGATTGGACAAAAGTCCTTGTTGTGTTTTCAGCCTTGAGTTTCTCTAATGGGAAGAGAACAATCATTGTGTGTTTGATTCTAGTGACCAGCATTTAATATTTTTATCTTAAGCTGCAACATGTGCCGAGCAACTCGTGCCCTCGCTGAGCTGGTGGAGTAACTTTGTTATATTTTGCTCTGCTAGTTTTAACTGCCACAGAGGTGCACACGTGCCGCTCACAGTGATGTATCCTGGAGTGACTGGGTTGCAGAACTCTTGTCTGCATTAGACATGCTGAACAAATAGGGGTTTTGTTTTTATCTGGCAGTGTGGTCAGCAGCTGAGCGGCAGAGTTCTGATGTAGAGCTGAGATCTTCCGAGTAGCTGCTGCTTGACAATGAGCCAGCTTTCAGACCTTGTGCTTGCTCTGCCCGTCTCCCCACATCACTCATACTCCATCTCCTTCTTAAATCTCTGTGGGACTAATGCTGAACTGTTGGAAGACTCGTTCGATTCAGGTGTGGCATTACCCATAGGTGGAGAAGTTGGTGTTACAATCTACTTGGAATCAACATACAAGGCAGATGAGGATTTTGTCATTCAACTAAATTTAAACTGATTTTGTTCTTAGTTTTCTGAGTTTTAAACCAAGTGAATGAGTTTTGGTTCACTGGTTCACTTTCTGACTTCCTGGTTCACTGGTATTAAAAAGGCTCAGTCAGTCTAGTGATCAACAAAGGGATAATATACAAATTACTGCAGCTGACAGTTAAAGGGATAAGACAGCAACTAACCAAACACACTTATGCTACTGTAACTTTATACTTCATAACACAAGCACCAAGTGAAATGTTGTAATACATAAATGTTGGTTTATCAGGCTTAATTTAAATAAGAAATACTAAAGTTATCTTAGGAGACAGCTGGGTTCTCACGATTATTGTGAGATCACGACCGGCCATCTTGCCAGGTTTAAAGCTATGGCTTAAAAAAAAATTGTTCAGAGGCGTCTTTGACAACGGCAGAGACCATTCAGAAACATTTCCTTTATTTGTGTCACATGGAGTTTGCTACTGTACCACCTTTCAAGGAGTGGGTCATGAGACAACTCTGTCTTCCAGTCATTCTGACCCTAAAAATCTTTTTTCAAATGACTGATAGCTGTGTGAAAATCTAAAATAAATACATATTTACAATGTTAACAACATTGTGACATGATCTCTCCTCTAGTTCTACAGCAATATGACACAGGAATGTAATGAATCATTCCATACCAGTGGTTAACCTTGTAGTTTAAACACTGGTAAATCTTTTTTGTCCTTTATCAAAGTGTCTGTGATGTCTTTTATGATCACATGAAGGGATGTGATAGGTTGAAGTTAGTGTGTGACAGACCTGACAGACAGGTTATTTTTTGAAAAGCACCTGCTCTTTTCAAACAACTTTTAATGAAGACTTCCCAGACAGGCTCTGTGTACAAACACCCATCAGGTGTACCGACACAAATGCAGGTAACTTTACAGGAACGGTCCTTCAACCTGCTTATCCTCAGCATTCAGCATCTGGTTTTCCTGTGACACTGGACATACCAATGGAAACTATTCCTATGCTAATGTAATCACCTCATGTTTTCAACTTCCTCTCCTCTCCTCTCCTCTCCTCTCCTCTCCTCTCCTCTCCTCTCCTCTCCTCTCCTCTCCTCTCCTCTCCTCTCCTCTCCTCTCCTCTCCTCTCTGTGCACAACTGTAGCTGCTTTTGTTCTACCAGAAATTTAGCTATAGTCACTGCTTTCATTCACACAAACATTGGCACATATTTTATCAGGCAACCCCCCACCCCCCACAGCCCCCCCTTTGTCTGTGCCACCCCCTACCCCTTTATCTCTCTCTTGTTCTCTTTCACACACATTTTTCCCACCCCTTTTGCTAGCCGGCCCCCCTCACTCCATCTCTCCTTCTCTCTCTCTACCTCTCTCTGTTTAAAACTCTACTGTCCGCCTGCTCCCACCAACAGCAATCCCTTCCTGTCCCCCTCGCCACTTTTTATTCACTCTTTTCATCTACACGTCCCCCTCAATTGCAAAAACATAGCTGTCTGCGCACGCACTCAGTCCTCTAGCTCTTCCTTTGTCTGCCACCCTAATTTTCCAGCCGCTGTTTGGCTGGAGGGATTAATGTGTGAAGTGATTGAAGAAAAATGTGCAACAGGATTGCACTGTTTGTGCTGTGTTTAGAGTTGTGTAAGGTGTGTGCATGCATGTGTGTGCTCTTTTGTTTGATTTGTGCCAGAGTAAAGTTTGAGTTAACTCTGGCTTCTTGTGCCGATAACAAAAAGTTCTACACAGGGGCTTTTAAGAATAGAATAGAATTCCCATCTTTGGCACTCATGAAACAAAGATGTCATGATAATTTTACCCGCACATTTCAGAAATGATCAGGCAGCTGCAGGTGTTTTCTCCATGTCAGAGCCTCACGGAAGCCTTTAGGGCAGGCAGAGTGCAGCACGTCACATGTTCAGTTCTCATATGCTAATACTGATAGATACATGATGAGACAATGACTTTGACATGGGGAATTTGATGCATGCCACACATTTGGAGCCATTTTGCTGCCAAAGCGAGATGTCACCATTTCAGCTGCGGCAGTGTTAGCTTCGACTTTAGTTTATCACGTTTGCTAACATGGGCAGTTGCTTGGTCATTTGGCTGGTGTCAGGAAATTCCTTTCGGCGTTCTTTCATTGAAAGGGGACATGCGGTTTGGGTGTGCAAGTCACAGTTTGCTTTTGATGTCCGTTTCTGTATTGTGTATGAAAAATAGAAAAGGGGACAAATGGATACAGAAAGAGTGAAACACATCAAAGTTTGTCTGATGTGTTGCTCTTGTGTGTCTGCATCTTTGTGTGTGTGTATTTGGAAAGGAGACTGGGCGGGTGTGAGAGACAGTGATGGGGTTGAACGTGTTTGATGTACTGTGATAACTCTGTCCGGTATGTGGCTTTCATGGGAACTCCTTGCCCTGGGGACATGAGCGAATAAGCTCCTGTTTAAAGGGCAACTTCCCTCTCTTTATCGCCTGTTGTTTTTCCCCCTTTATGTTCCCCACATCCTGTTAGCCTTTACCTTTCTAGACTCACTGTACACTACAGTATGGACATCATGGGATGCCATAGCTAGATCACTTTACATTAAATTTTAGCATAGTAATACACCTTCTCCTGTTATGGTTTACTGAATAAGTATTTATGGGAAATTGATGTTTATCAATAAATTAACTGCTTTTTACATTCACATGCATGTTCACTGGTTCAATTTCTTTCAATATGGCTCCACACCTGTTGTGTGAAGGCATTAAACTACTTAAGTAATTTAATTACCTGAAGTTAGACAGATTTGGATTTTTACTTTCTCAAGTACATATACACACTGCCCCATTACCCCACATGCATCAATGATTTCCTAATGAGTTTTGTTGCATTATAACATTAGGTGTTGAGTGTGTTGTGGGAGGCTGCAGTGTGTCTCTGAGAGTCTGTTTGGGGAATGTTGCTGAACTGGAATTCTTTCTACTGTAGCCTCTTAGTAGTTGGTCTAATATGAGCATATTGTGTTTTAATTTGAGTGACAGCTACTAGCATGGCACGTCAGGCTCGTTTACTTTGAGCCCAGGCACACAATAGGCTTGATGTGAGTGTTAATGACTATGTTATAAAAGAGATGATAGCTGCTGTGAGCCACTAGATGAGTCCCAACTGGTCATGATGGGCTTTGTGTGATTTAAGAAAGTCTGCTCTTGCTGCTGTGACATTTCACTGGCCAAGACTGGCAGTGTATGTGGTCCCTGTGGATACGTCATAGCTAAGAGCACTGTAACACTAGACGGGTTGGATACCAGCGACAGGGGTGCTTAATGGCAGTGGGCCTCGAAAGTTTCACGTGGTCACTTGTAAAGTAATATGTTTAGTGCGAGTTAATACTCGTGCCCTACACTGCACTTTTTAGTTTCCATCTACTATAACATTACACTCCCCGGACATTCCTTGTGTGCAGGTTTGTGTTGTTGGTATGTGTTAGCATGCTTCCTTCCTGTGTAATCAGATGCTTAATCATAATTGTTGACTTTGTGTTTTATTGCATCTGTTTTTGGTTGCTCAACCCTGTCTCTTAGATACTGTCTCCAGAGTAACTTCATGCTGGCCACAGCATGGTCATAATGAAACAGCTCTGATGCACCCGCTGAGTGATCATTGGCTGTCAGAAGGCAGAAGAGATATACTACCTAGGGACAGATGGGAAGTGATAGAAGAGAAGTGAAGATGAAGATGTCATTGGAAAGATGCCCACTAGCTATCTCACACTGACACACATGCACACAGACCTAAACAGTGATTGAGTTGTAGTGTTGCAGGCAGATTGCTATGTCAAAGTAAGCCTTGTTCATTTTCACCTTCTGCTGGCAGAATGGTGCTGAGGGTCATTTTTTAAATCACGTTGAATGGTTGACTGGATATGCTCTGAATTATACTGTTTGTTGATGCCTGCTGATGATAATCCTAATCATAGTTGTGTATATTCATGAGCCCTTTGTTGCAGATGCGAGGTAGTGACTCCTGTACTGTTCAACAATCCCTCTTTGTATGAATTATTCACACTCAACCGGCCCATAGTTCATCATCCATATTTAATGGATGGGATTGCATACTCCTAACTGCAGCTTTCTGTTGACTAATGGAGCTGTTGAATACATTGTCAGACCCAAGATGCTGATAAGCATGCACCTGATGATTGATTGATGATTGATTGAGCCATGTGAGCCATAATTTTTGACCATCTGACATTCTTTGATGACTCTTTTGGTTTAAATACACCAGGATGTAGCCTTTGTTTGGCAGAAGAGTTTGGATTAACGTTATGCAACAAGTTTGATTGCTGCAGCTGAAGCATTGCTTTGAATGCTGATGTGAAAGATTGCTCTGAATTGCTGGAGAATCAGAGTAATTCAGAGCTTTGTATGCCTCTGTGTATGCCTGTCACCATGGTAACAGCAGAGGAGACCTCAAAAACCACTCCAACTTTGAGAGCCTGGCGTGCGGAAACTATTTGGAATTCGAAAATTCTGAATACAAGTTTTATAGAGCAGCATCTAATTAGCGAATAAGTCAACGAATAAAAACGAGACGAAATTATTGATGGAGACGAGATCCAATCAGAGCAAATTTTGTTTGTGGAAAGGGAGGGACGAATCAGGAGACGGCGGCAGAGAGCCAATCAGAAGTGCTTACTCATGCATGGTCACACAAAACAGGAGAACAGACACACAGACACGTTTAATTTCAAGACAATCAAGACGGTTTACAAACCGTGCGGAGCGACTATCAGCGGTAAAAACAATAAACCTGAAGCGATATTTGCAGACGAGTCATCTTAACTTCCGTTCAAAGATACACGTGACAAAATCTATAAATGAAGACACCGCTGCTGATGGTTTTACAGCATGCGACCTGTTTCTAAGTTGTCACTGAAGTGTTTTGCTGTAGTTATGGAGTATTCATGAAGAAGGTCATGACTGAACAGTGTATTCAGGGAGAGCAGCTCACTGTTCACTGCTGCTTTTGTGAAAAGGTCATAGCAATTAAATAAAGAGATGTTTGTTTCAAATAACACAAGTTAAAGCTGTGCCTGTTTTTATTGCACAATCAAACCTTAAATATTTCATGAAAAATATATATCATAGAATTTTAGTCGACTAAATCCACGGCAGATTTAGTCGACTAAAATTATTTGATATTTAGTCGACTAAAACTAGACTAAAACTTTAAAAATGTTGATGACTAAAACGTGACTAAAATCAAATGACATTTTAGTCACAAGACTAAAATAA
The DNA here is from genome assembly GCF_900634625.1 of Parambassis ranga. Lineage (NCBI taxonomy): Eukaryota > Metazoa > Chordata > Actinopteri > Ambassidae > Parambassis > Parambassis ranga. Next base: position 9,804,589 of record NC_041028.1, on the reverse strand, counting down.
AAACTAAATCCGAAATTGCTGCCAAAATTAACACTGCTTTCTACCTTCCTTCATGTGTTTGAATTCACACCAAGTATGGAGAATTTTAAAACCTAGTACTTTTTGGTATATGTTGGGTCTAATGAAAATATATCTTATTAAAATGTGTCTTATTACACTCTGCTTCTTGTAGCATAAATATGTCAGTATGCCAACATGACAGCACTTCTCTGTCATGACTGTCTGAATATTAATGCAGTGTTTTGTTTTGTCTTGCAGGTTTACTTGAAGATATTCACACAACAGTTTGAAAGAAAAAACACTGCAGCTTTCCCAACAGCCCTGAAAAAGACTTAGATTTAGTGTTAGTTTGTTCTTACTGAGAGACGACGTGTGGTTTTCTTTGATTAGCAAGGCACAAGAGGATTCTAAAGAAAATGTAGGAAATGGTAAGAAGGAAAGTGAAGACAAACTATTCTCTAGCATTTGTGGTCTCACCCTCCTGTGCTACTCTCAAGCAGCAAGGGAAAGAAGAGAGAGAGGAGGAGGGCAGAGGCAAAGTGTGAGAGGCACCAGTTTGATCGAGGAGAGCTTTCACCTGCAGCACTGGAAGAACAACCCGCCAGACTAGAAGGGGTGAGTGGGTGACCACAAACAGAGAGAGAGACGGGGACTGACGGAGGAGGAAAAGTTTGGAGGAGGAGGAGGAGGAGGTATAGGATGGCTACTGACCCAGGAGAGCCCACAGGCACAGAGGACTCCTCGGAGAAACCTGATGGGCAGAAGGAGGAGGACACGGAGCGGGAGGGCAGGGCCAACCAACAGAGGGAGAGGACTCATAACACCCCCTTGGACTTCTCCTCCTCCCAGACTCAGGAGGGAAGAGCAACAGGAGGAGAGGATGCAGGAATTGGTGGAGGAGGAGGCGGAGGTGAGGCTTCCCAAAAGTGTGATGAGACCACAGAGAGACCGATTTCATTCTCCTTACCCTCCTTACCAGTCGACACAGGTCAGAAGCGAATGAGAAGGGAGAAACGTTTCTTCAGAAAGAGTGTCGAGATTTGTGAGGAGGACGATGAAGTGGAAGTACCCTCTGAGGTCTCCCACAGTGCCCCACACCTGGAGTTGCGCTCCTCAGACTCAGTCTTTACAAGCAGTGCCCAGCACCAAGGGGCCACTTCATCCTGTGCAACCTTAGGGCATGACCCATCTTGCCCCAGCACAGGCCAAGAGCCTGGCAAAGATGCTCCTTCATCTGTACCTGCCCAGAGAGGAAAAGAGAGGGACCATGAGCAAGAGGAGGAGGCAGAGATGAAGGCTGTAGCCACCTCTCCTGGAGGAAGGTTTCTCAAGTTTGACATTGAACTGGGTAGAGGAGCCTTCAAGACTGTGTATAAAGGCCTGGACACAGAGACTTGGGTGGAAGTAGCTTGGTGTGAACTTCAGGTAAGTCAAGCTTGTTATTTGATTAAATATTTTTAACATTTTGCATTATCTGACATAATTATGTACAGGATTAAATAAAGAGCAAATAATGCACTTAAAAGGTGTTTGCACTCCTGCTAGGAACGGATATTTACTTCAACAAAACATTTTCCCAGGTACTGTGTTAACACGAGTTTTAGATAACAATCTGGAAATCTCAGCACGTTGTCTGCTTGCTATTCATACTGTATGACTGCAGCTCAGTGGAGGCCAGGGTGAAAAGGAGGAGCAGTTCTTGTAATTGAGTGACAGCACAAAGTAAAGTGGAGGCTTTGCCTTTTCTAGGACTGTTATGAATAATGGAATCATTAGCTGTCAGCATGTCTTTCTGTTGTGATAGGCATCCTATTTGAAGTAGAAGTTTCCACATTTGCATGAATTTTATTAAGGGATGGTCTCCTGCATTATTAGTACTGTGGCAATAAAGACATCTTCTCTGCATTATGTGGTAGAACTATTGTTGGAATGGTGGGATGATGTTTAAACAAACCGTTTTTGTCACTAATGTAGCTGTTAAAACATGATCACAAATTTTGCAACAAGAGTTGATGGTCTTAGAAAATATCTGGAAAATATTATTTGACATGCAGCTATTTTTTAACATGCTTATGGAGGCTACAGTCTACACTTGTCTATGTGATGTGTTAATGTGAGAAATGGAAATCAATGGTCATATGACAGGAAGGCTTTGAATGCATTTTGTGTGCACAGAGCTAATAGCAAGACTGTAGTGGCAAACATGCAGTGGGAGGAAAAAAATGATTTTCAAGTCTTTACATTACTGTGGCCAGTCGGATTTTATTATGCTGAGAAATACTAGGAAACACTGGTATATGGTGTGAATTCAGCATGTGGTGGGAGACCGAGTTGTGGAGAAGAGAAGAAACGCATCCCTCTGATTCTCAGCCTCACAATAGAGAGCAGTGTTATGGTAAGCCATCTGATTTGACTGCTGGCTTTGTCTGAGGAAAGTCAGTCATGTGTTTGGTTTGGAGCTAATTCCAAAACAAGAGCCTTGGCTAATCCTTGAGATCAGGCTCTGTCTGTTGGACTAACAAGCAGCAGGCATGGCCTCATCACCTTTTCTGGTATTACTTCAACACCTAGTGAATCACGTTCACATTAGTAGTTGAGCTGCCTACTTAAATACTCCACCTGTTCTATTTTCAAGTGATCTGCTCAGCATGTTTCACCTTAAATAACAGTGTTATTGTAAATATGTTTTGCCACCTGTCAACCTTCTATAATAGTGTTGTATCAAGCATTGGTTCATGAGTGTGACTACATGTTTTTTTCAAACAAAAATGACATTAGGCTTAAGCTGCACCCATATTGGATCTGTTCTATCCAATTTTGCCTCCAAAATACAACGGGCTAAAGGAAAATCGGGGGTAAAGTCACTTTGTTGTTGTTTTTGTTTTCTTTCATACTATTTGTAGAATAGGCTACATCAGAAATGACTTAGTTAATCAAAACCCCTCTATGCATATTTCATTGTCTAATTGGATTTTATATAATTAACAGCTAAATGATGTGAGAGGAAAAACAGACTGAGATTCTGACACACAGAGCAACAGCTAGGACAGAGAAAGGAAAAAGGCAGACTGTGAGAAAGAAAAGAGAGAGACACGGGAGGTGATGATGAGAGGGGGGGAGTGAGAGACAGTCGGGGAGACGATGAGCCAAACGGAGGATTACCATGGCTTCCCTCCCAGAGAGCAGTTGTGTGGCTAAGTTAACACATGGAGCGCAGGGCGACACATGAATACACACTAACGTGCACATTAACACATGCGACACACAGTGGCCGGGTCACACGCCTATAGATGGATCCAGTGCCACATTCAGTGCAACTTTCTAGTCACTCGGCCCACCTGATCTGTCCTATTTACTACACACAAGCTTGTACACAGTGTGAAGGCAGTTGTTGTCGAAATGACAATCGAAATAATAATGACACATTGGTGTGATAATAATAAACTGGAGTACATAGATTAGACCTGAGACATTCATTTGTCCTCATAATAATAATGAGCAGTCCTTAGCACCACAGCACAGTGTAGCTGTGTCTGTCTGATTAATTTTTGCCTAAAATTGTTCAATCGTGATGAAAGACAAACAAGTTAATATTTTATGGAGGAGAATAAAATGGATTTATGGGTTTATAATGCTATAACATGATGAACTCTGTGCCAAGGTTTCCGGTTTGAAGGCACTGATTGTGGCAGGATGATAAATAGCCTATCCATGACTAGCCAGATTCACTACCTGTGAGACTACAGCCTGGGAGCACCATGCTCCTCCTATGTCCGTAAAGAGAGGGAAGCCAGGGGATTAGCTGTCCAAATACAGCTTGAAAGATTGGGTAATTAAAGTTAACAGTGCAGACACCATTTCTCTTCTCTTTCTCTCTGGGAATTCCACATCTAAAAGGACAACACTATACATCTCCCTTGTTATTGCCTCAGTTGTATATTTTGCCACTCATTACCCCAAATAGACATGTTGTACGTATCTTGTTTCTTGTACATGTATTACATTTATGTGTTGCTTCCTGTCTGTGTCAACATGGCATATCACTGTATGTGTCTCTCTACTACTCTCTCTCTTTTTCTCTCTTCCTCTTGTCACCCTCCCTCTATCCCTTCCTCCCTCCCTGCTCTCCCCCATCACTTTTTGTCTGTTTGAGTGAGCATGCAGAGTGATCCAGGGAGTTAATTACAGTGGGTGCCTGTCAGGCTGGAACAAAAACCCTGCACAGACAGCATAACTCGGGCGGCAGAAACCAGACTGGTTCAACCCAGTCATCCCAGACTGGTCCAACTCAGATCAGACCAGCCACATTCATGCCAGAATAAGTTGTGACTATAGCACCTGAAACATTAGGTGGTTTTTGTTTTTGTATGTTGACTGGTGCAGGTGAATGGGCGTTTCTTAGTGACAGAAGTCAAGACCCCTTAATTGCTTCTTTAAAGTTGAGATCCGCAATTTGTTCATTAACATTAATCCTTGGTTGTGCCAACTCACCTCACAGATTAAAGTATTTTAGTTAACTAATTGATTTACATGATGCACATGGACGTTTTGCTAAACTAATTCTTTGGTTTAGTTAATAAAGTGAGGAGTGGGAGATTTATGTTATTCCTGATTGTAAAAATCTTGCTGGGTTAGACCAGGGAAAGCAAAGTTATACTATTGATGGATGACTAAAATTAGTGGAGGCTAAATCAAATGGACTCCAGCTGAACTGACAAGACCAGATTGGTATTGACCCAGCCAAACTGGCCAGACGATTGTTCAACCAGGGCACTGAAGGTTGGCAAGTATCCCCTGGGCTGCATCCACCCACCACAGTCTTCATTACCTAGCCAGCAACAGAAATTCAATTGCTATTGATTGTTTGAGACATTACCAACGTAATACTTCCATTAACTGTACAGTCTAATCAGAAATCGGTAAATCTGAAACACTTGTAATCAAATCGTTACGATGTCATTATTGATAGAGGCTGACCAAATGAAGGTCTTTGAGCCAGATTTTAACAAAGTGCAGTTTTTGGATCAACTGTGACACTAGCTAAGCATTAAATGTGCCTCTTTCACCGTATTTAGTTAAACAGAACACCTAATATGTGGTCATTGAAAAATAAATAAAAAAATGCAGTGTAGTAGCTAAGGTTTGTAAACTTGGCCCACTTTTAGTCTGTCATGCAGGTCAGCCCTTTTCAAGCAATCTATCTTGTTAGTGTGAGCTGTTGTAGCTTACAGTAATCTAATCCTAGCCACCCGCCACCTTGGATTTTCAAACGCTGACATGCTTACTCCTATACAGCAGACGAACACACTGCATGCACGTGCATAAATGAACAAATATCCACCAACAGAAGGAATGAATAAAGCACCACTGTTAGTTGACAGTGTGTTAAATCAGCCGTGTTTATGCTGCTGTAGCTTCTACAGATAAGAATGTGACATGAATGTAATCAGTGTGATATCTGATAGTCATGCTGTGTTTGCCAAAATAGATGTTTTAGGGCTCACATGCTTTGGTGTTCATGGTCCTGACCTCTTACCATCAACCAAATGTGCCCTGTAAGTCATATACTGCCTGTTTTTACCCAGTGTTTTATGAGGCTACCTTATAACTGGCAGTTTGACCTTCTGCTCTGCCAGATGTCTGGTCCAAAAAAAGTCTCATGGTGCACAACCAGCTCGTAGGTCTTCGGTCACTGTTTACAAAGGTATATTACCTAGTTCCCTGACACAGTGGTACCACGTACAGGATTGACAGGTCTTTGGAGGTTTGGGAAAAATAACAGAAACCTCTCTATATATGTATAATTTAATTAATTACATGAAATAATTTGGTGCACCAACCTATACTGAACACACACAAGTGAAGATATCTGACACAGATTTTCTTGGTTCTATTAAAAAAAACTTTAACATCAGAAAAAAATTGGCATGCATGTGGCTTAGATGGGACCACACTAATGTTTATCAGCCCTCACACATCTGTCTTGATGTTATTTAGAAAGCTAGGAAGTTTTGATACTTCATATTGCATAGCTGCGATATAAATGGATGGCATTTGTAGTAGTTCCAAAGACAGTGGACGTCTATAAGACCATATGAGACTCACAGAAAGACAGATTTACAGGGTGAAAACAACACCAGCTATACTGCCACACAGGTAAAGATACTATACACATACAGTCCATTGCAGCTGACCATTGTTTATGGTTTTGATGACAACTGTTCACTGTCGATCTATACATGGTAAGGTCAAGTGTATATACTGTACATAGCTGTCTTGCTTACACTATCGTGTCAGTAACACACACAAAAAACAACAACATTTATTTGAGCAGAAATGCAGAACAATTTGGCTGAGTTAGAGGAAGACCAGGACATCCACATAGAGCTGTGTCATGTGCTGCTTCCCTTTCTCTCCCCCACTTTCTGTCTGTTTGTTTCACTCTTGCCTCCTCATCTGTCTGATGGTTAAGAGATCATTCTGTCACATTTTCCCCATGGTGGCTCTGTGACATTGTTTGTCAGATCTATTTTTGTGTGTCTGCTGTCCCAACATAATACTAATACACTGTAACATAGAATTTCAGATTATAGCCATCAGTTTCATGAGTTTTATTTTGAATAGCCATGTTGGAAATGAGAAGAGAACGGTGACACAGCAATGTTTATGTTAGCATCAGTAAGTATGTCTCTGAGTTGGTTTACAGTGAGGAGCATGTCTGTGCAAACGTGTCTAGACACAGACTCACAGACTGAACCCTTTGTGACCTTTGATGAACCTAAGGCTGTCTGATGCAACACTCAGAGGGAGACACAATAGATGCTGAAGAGGCGGCAGACAGGGACACACAGGCGGGCGCTCTGTCTCACACACTGAGCCAGACAGTGAGGTGGAGTGATGTTCTCAATGAGGACAGTACTCTATGCCAAAATAAAACACCCTGGGAATAAATATATAAAATATATATAAAATAAATATAAAATATGTACAGACGTGTAGGACAGGTAGAGACAAATAGTATTCAGACATAGGAATGAGGACTTACACCTACACACATGCATGCATTTGCACATGAATGCATGCACATAGTAACAGAAGTTAGTTGGTGTTGAAGGAATGAAGACATGAGGGTAGGTCTGGCTTGGGCAACTTATTCTTAGCCATAAGAGTGCAACGAGGAGCAGCGTTTTTGTTGATGCTACTTCCCTGTTGAGAGAGGAGGGGTAAAGATATTGTCCCACTAGTATTTCCAGAAAAGGACACCGAGCCAGACACGGAGAGCAAAGGAAAGACATACGCAGATCAGAATAGAAGCACAAGCTTCTACAGCAGGTGGAGAGATTAATATGTATACTGTGACAGAAAACTCCATCACATGAAAATATGTTTATTTGCATCCTATTATTGTTATTTCATCACCTCCCTGTGAGGGGCTCTGTGTAAAGCAAAAAGCCCAACATCAATGGCATTGATTAGTGGAAAGCCGGTGTTATGATGACTTCTATTTATAGTGAGGTCTGTTGGTGATGGCCAGCCATCTGACTTCCCCACAGATATTCAGTCAGACACACTGTTTTGTTTTGTTTTTTTTTCTTTCAGTTTTTTTTACATAAATAAATATATGTCTTTTTGTTAGTTACAGGTTGTTGCCAATAAACATTAAAACATTAAAACTTTATGAATGCCCTTGAACAGCAGGTCACAAGGTCAACAGAAAAAGCACAGACCTGGAAAGCTTTCTTATTTGTACACATGGATATAGCAGACACAACAGTTGCTCATGACAAGTCTAAAAATACACACTGACTTAGTGGAGCCAGCAAGATTTATTCCACTGTCTAAAGCTCTGATTCTCACTATTATGCTTGACCCTTAATACCATATCCCCTAATATATATAATATTCAAAAACATTATCATGTCATTCATGACCTCTTATCGTCATGAAATTTAAAGATGTGCATATTTAGTTTGAATACATATTATTACAGATGAGGAGAACATAAGCAGAGGATGGCAAGAAAAGAAAAAGATTATTGTAAACATGCATTATTTTTTTCACTACAGAAGAGAGCACCTTCGATCAATTACATGTGTTTATGGTCACATAGCCTGTGCAGTAGTGATTAACAGAAGGATCGGTTAGTGGCTGCCTCTGTTCCTTTGGGCAGCTGCTTCTGCCAGTGAAATGGATTTCTCCTGCGTCCATTCTGTCCGCCATACTGGAAATGTGTAGCAGATGCAGTAGAAATGTGTTTTTATAAAGCTAAGGCTTGGGTGTAGCCTTAGCACTGCCGCAACTCTATATTGCTAGTGCCATCTAGTGATAGTAGGTGTAATTGCAGTCATAGGTCTGATGGGAGTAGTAGCCTAATCATGTTTTGGGTCTCAAAACAGAACTGGGAAACATCACTTTGTACAGCTTGTGAGAATAAATAGAGAAGTGTTTGTGTTATGAAGCTGATCTGGGAATTAAAAGCTGACATTCATGCCATACAATTTGTTGATGGAATATGTCTCTCACTTTAGGACCGCAAGCTGACCAAGGCAGAGCAGCAGCGCTTTAAGGAGGAGGCAGAGATGCTTAAGGGGCTTCAGCACCCCAACATCGTCCGCTTCTATGATTCCTGGGAGTCAGTGCTCCGTGGCAAGAAGTGCATTGTGCTGGTCACTGAACTCATGACTTCAGGAACACTCAAAACGTCAGTATAACTTTAACATGTATCTGTTATTTTCACTTAATATAAACTCACTATTCCTGTGTCTAGTTTGGTCATTTTGTCTTTTTTAATACTCTTTTAACCATAGCCATGGATATAACATTTTGTCTCTCTTTTTTTTAAATAGTGAATTATGTATTTAAAAACAATAAAAGTAATACATTGCACACTGTGCAAACGAATACGTCAATTAAACCCTGAAATATATTCAAAGGTATTTTTTCTGTCTCTTGTTAATTTCAGTTCCTAAGTATTCCTCTTGTTCTTTCTGCACAGTTACCTGAAACGCTTTAAGGTGATGAAACCCAAAGTCCTAAGGAGTTGGTGCAGGCAAATTCTGAAGGGCCTCCACTTCCTTCACACCAGGACTCCTCCAATTGTCCACCGGGATCTCAAGTGTGACAACATCTTCATAACAGGCCCCACTGGCTCAGTCAAAATTGGTGACCTGGGTCTGGCCACTCTTATGAGGACCTCCTTTGCCAAGAGTGTTATAGGTAGGCTAAATATACACAGGAAACTGGGCCTACTAGGTCAGCACCTATAAATATACTTTTCTCTGCATTCAGCACTATTCAGATTTTTCAGTCACTCTTAATATCGATGTGGGGAGCACTTAACATAAACATAGGCCACTGATGAGATGTTTTCTCTCTCAGCCAACTTAAGCAGTGCACTGTGAGTATAGCATAAATTAATACAGCTTTACCCAGGAAGCAAAAACAAACACCAGTAAGATCAGAGTTTGGAGTAAATTTAATTATTTTCTTCGCATAGACTCAAGTGAATACAGGTGGTAACCAGTCATAATGGTGTCTGGTCTTAACAGGAACCCCAGAGTTCATGGCTCCAGAGATGTATGAGGAGCACTATGATGAGTCTGTGGATGTGTATGCCTTTGGGATGTGCATGCTGGAGATGGCTACTTCAGAATACCCCTACTCTGAGTGCCAAAACGCTGCCCAGATCTATCGCAAAGTCACAAGCGTGAGTTTCTCACATTTAAGGTTATGACATTCAATGTATTATACATGTTTTTCCAAATATCTGGTCACATGATCAAAATGTTGTTACATAAAAGAACAAAAATCTACTTCTATATTTTTTATTGAATGCAAATAATTTTTCTTTTCTTACAGGGTATAAAACCAGCCAGCTTTGATAAGGTGAATGATCCAGAGATCAAGGAGATCATCGAAGGCTGCATTCGTCAGAACAAAAGCCAGAGGTAAGCGGGTTTTTTACGACATGATAAAGTGCATTCTCTTATGCAGCATTACTAAACGATAAATCATAAAACATCCTGGTCTGCTTCACCATCCTCTGCTACTACCTTGATAGACTCTCCATCAGAGACCTCCTGAACCATGCTTTCTTTGGGGAGGACACAGGAGTCCGTGTAGAGCTGGCAGAGGAGGACACTGGCACCCAGGACTGTCTGGCTCTCCGGATTTGGGTTGAAGAACCAAAGAAGCTAAAGGGAAAGCACAAGGACAATGAGGCCATTGAGTTCAGCTATGACCTCGAGAATGATAGTGCTGAGGAAGTGGCTCTGGAGATGGTAAGGCCAGAATAATTCCTGCCTAATGAGTATAAAGAGTGCTGATAGGTGTCAGAGATGGTGTATAGTTTCTAGTATGGACTGGAAAAAGGATTTGATGTTTTAAAGCTTGAATGAAGGTCAGGTGTGGAAAATCCTTTAGCTCATTTATCAGCCACTTCAGGACACCTCCCTCTGACCTAGATTCCCTTAGCCTGTAACTAGCCATTAATTAATTAGTCTCTCTTTGTCTCTCACTCTCTCTTTCTCCCTCTCTTCCTCTCTCTTATTACAGGTGAAGTCAGGCTTCTTCCATGAGAGTGATGCCAAGGTGGTGGGAAAGTCCATCCGGGACAGAGTAAATCTGATCAAAAAGTCAAGGGAGCGCCGTCAGCAGCAGGTCCTTCAGCAGCAAGGCTTTGAAGAACGAAGAGATTCCACTCTCACTTCCTACACTTTTCCACATCCATCTTGCCCATCCTCTCATGGGCAAGGGACAGCTGGACAGACAGGTGGAGGTGAAGGGGGCGGAGGTGGAGGAGGAGTGCAGGAGTCTGAGGACCTGCCTGAAGTGGACCAGCATGTCAGACAACAACACATTTTCAGTGGGACAACACTTAGTTTACCAGGTAGAGTTTTCACCTGTATGTTTTGAATGCAAAAACATATCTGTATAAAACACGTTAATATGTGATTATTTCTATGAAAAGCATATTTAGTTTGTGGTTTTACTTGTGTCTTGATTTTTAAAATGTCTTTCACTAATAAGGTGAGAGCATTGGGTCTGCCAGCTGTGACTCTTATGCAAGTGGACAGAGCCAGGCATACTCTCAGCAAGGAGAATCATACACCCACCCCCAGACTGCTCTCCCCCCTATGGTATCTGTATGTCTATGGTTCACTTAATTCATAAATTGTTGCAAACTATTAGGTATTGTCAAAAATCACTGTACTGATAAATTACTTGAAATGTCTTTGCCTACAGAGCACTGGCACATTGTCTCAACCTCAGATGCTCCCAACTGGAGAGAGTGGAAGTGTTTCAAATGTGCCTCTTGGGCAGAGTGTCAGTATGTCCAGCATGTCTGTTGGTCAAAGTGGAGGGGGACCTGTTGGCCAGACATTTCTTCAACCCACTACCATGGTTCCACAGGTATCACCAAGCGTACCTCAACAATATTTTCAGGTGAAAAGAGTGATGATACATATTACCATATTACCATATTTATAATGAGTCTATGACATTTACCATGTGTAGTAAGTACACATGGTAAATGTCATAGTAATGCTGTGGTTCCACTGCTCAGTCACTCTTGGGTTCTTTTCTCTCAAGTAACGTTACTTATCCACAAATCATCCTAATAATTCTCTGAGATTGACCAACTACACACAACACAGGGTTTCTCCCAGAAAGCTTGTTAGCAGAGGTGGTAAAATGAGAAATACAAGCAGTTCTTATTGCCTTATAGTGAATAGTATTTACCAGAAATTTAATATTTTACTTTGTTGTGTCAGTTTATATTTCCACCAAAAAAGCTCATATCTGCTATAATCACTGTGGGAAGCCCTGTTTGTTAAAATTAAAAATGTTGATTATTCATGCTCCTTGCTAACGCTTATTCTCAACCTAATTTTTCTACTACTTTCTCCCCCCCCCTTCCCCTTGTTTCAACACCAATCATCATTCTTTCATTTTCACTGTGTAGTCACAAACATTCCCATCAGATACATTTCAAACAGCCACACCTCATGGATCCGTGCCCCCCTTACAGTCATCCGTACCCCCTAATTCCGCACAAGCACCTATTAATGTTCTCACTACAACGATGCCAGTCAGTGATCCTGCTGGGCTAGCAGGGACCATTGTGCCCCACGCTCGGCAGACCCCACACCCTGCCACTCCCATGCAGCTCACTGACATCATTCCCCAAGCCGCACCCCAGCACACACAGCCTAGCATGATCCCCCAGCCGCCCATTGTCCAACAACAACAACAGCAGATAGTGATGGATCCCCAGACCTCCACCCTTCAGCAGCAGCCACAACAGCAAATGGAGGCCCAGGCCACTCTGCTTGAACAACAACAAGTTAGTGCCACTCAGCCGCCTGCAGAACCATATCAACAGAGCCTTTCAGCAACAGCTGTCCAGAAACATCAACATGAGCCTCAGCAGCAGATCTACATACAGCAGCCTGTCCCGCATGTCCAGCAAGCTTCTCAGCAGCATGCGTTGACCACACAAACAGGTATGGAGCAGCAAGCTAAGACAACACCACAGTCAGGAGACCAACCTCAGGCTTACAAACAGCAACCAACAGGAGATCCTTGTGAGCAGACTATGATACAATCACAACAATTGCAGCAACAGTTTCAGCAACGGCAAACGCTGTTGCAGCAGCAGCAGCAGCAGCAGCTAGGACAAGCTTTACTGCTTGAACAACATCATCTCTATGTACAGCAACAGCTGGACCAGCAGCACCAAAAAGTACTCCTTCAGCAGCAACAGCATGTCCAACTACAACAGCAGCAAGCCCTTATTCAACAACAAGAGCAACAGCAGCAAGGTTTTGTACAAGAACAACCACAACAAGCACTTTTACAACATCAGTTAGAACAACAACAACAGTGTCCTGTACAACAACAGCAGCAGAGCCAGTTATATCAACAAAGTGGGCAACACCAACCTGGATTACATCACGAGCCCGAGACACAACAACTTATTGGACAACAGCAGCAACAAGCCATATTGCAGCAGCAACCCCAGCAGATTCAAAAACAACAGGAACAACTACAACAGCAAGCCTTAATCCAACAAATGGAGCAGCAACAGGCACTGATACAACAGCATCTGCAGCAGCAGTTAATTTTACAGCAGCAGCAGCTACAACAAAAAGCCAAGCTACAGCAACAAGAGCAGCAACAAGTACAACTCAAGCAGCAGATAGAACAGCAACAACAAGTACTGTTGCAGCAACAGTTAGAACAACAGCGGCAGCAACAAGCACTCTTACAACAGCAAGCAGAAAGATTACAGCAACAAGCCCTGATAAAGCAACATATTCAAGAGCAGCACGCTGCAATTATTCAACTTCAAAAAGTGGAAAAACAAGAGTCTCTCACAACTCCAAAAAGTAACAGTGAACAGCAGGTTCAGCAGCAACCAGCTGAAATACAGCACGTGTGTATCCCACAGCTAAACACCATGCAACTTACGGCTCAAACCCCTCAGCACCAGGTGATGGAGAAGCAGGTCCCACTGATTCAGCAGCAGCAAGCGTTTGTTGCCCAGCTTCAGCATCACCCTTCTGTTTTGGAACCTCATATGGCAGTAGGGCCACCAGCTGGAAATGAAACGATTCAGCACCATACTCATATTATCTCGCAGGCCCAGATCCCCATGAACATTCAGGCCACACAGATGCCTGTCAAGGCATCTGCTGTTGTAGCAGCCCAAAGCCTTCCTCTGCAAGGACAAAGTGAAGTTTGTCCCCAGAACCAGAATCAGATCCCAGTTCAGTTAATGGCCCAGTCCACTGCCCCAGCTATGACTGAGCAGGTAACCGCTCCAGCCGCAATGATTCATGGACAGACACAAGTCATCCAGACCCAGCAATCTCCTTTGCAGACTAGCTATCCTGGGCCAGCTACTCCCACACAGAGTCAGGTGACTGCTCAGCCATTAATACAGACTCAGCCTCTGCATGCAGCTATTACTCAGTCCCAGCCATTTCAGGGCCCAGTTCCAAATGTTGAAACTCTGATGATTGGCAAACAAAGCCACACTGCAGTGCAGCCTCAAGCTGCAATTGCTTCAATTCCCGGTCAGATCCAGCATGAGACTCACGTTCAGCAAAATTCTCAAATGCCTGGGCTCATGCAGCCTCAGCTCCAACAACCATCTCCATGCCAGCCTCCAAGTCAAGTACATAGTCAGCCTGCTGATGGCCTTTTGACCGCTCAATATGTCCCTCAGCCTACCCACCAAGTCATACCCTCTGTACAGCAGGATTTAAGTCAAATAACACAACAGCAGGAACAACCACCCATTCTCCAGTATCAGCAAATGGTCCTGTCTCCTAGCTCAACTGGGAACATTGGAATGAAAGCAGAGGGCGTGGGTTCAGTAGTTGATCCAACAAATTTTGTTTCCGCTCCTGTTCAGGCTGGACAAGCATATAGTTCAGGCCAAACAATGGTTCATCAAGTTGCTCAGACCCAGCAGCAGTCCATAGGAATCACTGTTGACCCTTCAGTCATTCAGGCAATCTCGGCACCAACTGAGCACCACCACCAACACATACAGAAGCCTTCTCAAGTGCAGCAACAGTTAGCACCTTCTCCCCAAGCCCAGTTAATGACACAGACCATCCCACATCCCATCCAACAAACACCTGGACCACCTCCTCTACAGCAGTCAATGATAAGCTATGATGAAAGTCAGCTTCCTCCTTCATCTACTCCACATCTGGTAACCCAGCCCCCTGCCCTGTTAGGCCCCAGTAATGTGGCTGAATCTCAGTCCAAGAGAGGTACCCTGCCCCCATATAGTCACCTAGTGGCAGGTGGCCCTCCATCTCCTCAGCACCAGGCTAGGCAGATGTTGCCAGCACACACACACACACAAACCAGCAACCAGGCCCAAACACACTCACAGACACATGCTCAGGCACAGACTCATTCTCACACACAAACACATGCTGAGGTTTCTCTTTCTGAACAGCCTGTCCTGCCCCAAGCTGTCTTTCCTGCACAAATACCCCTCAGCGCTACCCATACCACATCTCTACCATCGCTCCCATCCCTTCCACCTCACCATCCTGCTGCTGCTCCTGCTCCAGAGCTGCCTACATCTCCTCCAGCAGCCCAGGTAACCTTACCAGGGCAGGCCGACTTTGTACCCACCTCCCCTCCGCCTGTTGCTACTCTACAATCGCTTGATTCTAATGTCCCCAAACTGCCCCAAGCCTTGCTGAAAGACTGTGACCTTTCCCTGCTGGGCATTTCTCAGGTACAGGAAGCATGACAGTTTGCTGTATTAATTATAGATCATGTTTACTTTGTTGATACAGCGCCAGAATGAGTGAGGATCCTAACAAAATGTTTTTAAATGCTTTGATTGATTCCAGCTTTTGATTCAGACGAACACATTTTGATCCTTAAAATTAAGCATTATAATAGGACAGTAGTAATTTTAGGTTATAATATTGGTAATGACATTATCACTTTACTTACATCTGATGTTGCTAGTGTTTTTATATGTGTGTGTGTGTTTCTCTTCGCCTGTGTACTTGTCTGATTTTGTGTATGTATATATACCCATCGCAGGATGGTCCATACCATATGAGTGCAGAATGCCACTCTTCTTCAGGGTATGTCTAATTGTACTGGCTAATCTCCATTAAATAATCATTTCTAATATAAGCACAGATGCAATATTCTAGTTGCCTTTTGTCTCCTCTTGTCCTGTCTTGACATGCAACATTTGTTTCACCCTCAGGTCTCTCCCAGCTAATGGTGAAGATGTTCTGCAGCTTATGGCGAATGGGAAGTTAGATAAATTAAAAGGTCAGAGAAGAGCTTCCTCTCAGAGGACTGAGAAAGTTTCACATCAGTTTCAACTGAGCATGCTCCAGGTGAGCACACACACTCACACACACAAACAGATTAAAAAAAGTGCAAGTACATAATGATATTGTCCTTAACTCCATAGGTGTCAGGCAGTGGGGACAATATGGTTGAGTGTCAGTTGGAGACCCATAGCAACAAGATGGTGACATTTAAATTTGGCATTGAAGGGGACGCGCCAGAGGACATAGCAGATTACATGGTACACTGCCTATATATTGAAATAGATTACACTGATGCTGAAAATGATCATGACATGTTTTTAATAGTTGTTATTTTGTTACTTTTTTAGGTGGAGGAGGACTTTGTCCTTGATGTGGAGAAAGACAAATTTGTTGATGAACTTAGATCAATAGTTAGGAAAGCTCATGAAATTCTTGAGACACATTCACAGGTATGTTGATTTACATTTGCTTTCTTTTCTGCTGTTTCATTTTTTGAATAATGATTAAATAAAACCTCTATTTCTCTATTAGACTGGATCGACAGACCAATTACATGTGAGCACTCCTACAAGCTCAGGTGAGTTTATGAATATGTATAAATAGTCTTCTTCAGTGACAGACTTGTACGTTTTTAAAAACGTATCTGTGTTGATCGTTTCTCAGTGGACTCAGTGCCCCATTCCTCTCCAGTGGGACGCTGGCGCTTTTTTATCAATCAGACCATCCGCCATAGAGACTCCCTGTCCAGACAAGGAGCAGCCACACCTCCACCCACTACAGAGTCACGGGTTCCCCAGTCTCCTCAAAAAGAGAAAGGTGAGTTCTATGCAGATCAGTTTTAATGCTGTGGCTTACTAAGGCAGCATAACAGAAACTAACTCTGTGTTCTTCTCTACGACTGTAGAAATTGAAGCATCCCACAGCTTGGAGTCTTTGACTGGATTGGCCTCTCCTTCCTGCCCCACCCTTTTTGCCACCTCCCCCCCAGTTTCCTCTGTCTCAGTCCCTGCCTCAATGGCTCCCTCAGCCACTGCTGCCCCTGCACCTCTTACCACTGCCTCTCAAAACATCTCTGGGCCATCCTCAGTCCCTGTCACTGCCTCAGATGGTCTTGAATTGCCAGTGCACACCTCAGCTTCTGCTGAAGTTTACAGTACACCTTCAACTTTGGCAATACATGCTGCTGCTAATTTCCCCACCTTGTCTCCTGCTCCTACTGTTGTGTCTCCCACACCCATCGCCATTTCCCCTGACAACCTCACTTCTCCAGGAACTAATGTTTGCTCCACTGTAGGTCAAAGTATAGGCGATACGGTGATCACTGCTAGAGGGCCATGTGTGTCTGCAGTAGACCAGTCTTCAGCCTCTTTTCATTCCCCCCCTGCTGCCGCAGTAGTGTCCTCTGCAGTTAGCCAAGTTGGCATTGATCAGCAGCAGACACTTACCCAGGTGGCCAAGCCAGTCCCGCCACAACTACAGCCTCAGCCACTGCCACAGCCACAGCTACAGCCACCACTACAGCCACGGCCACTACTACAGCCACAGCCACAGCTACAAACAACACAACAGCCACAGCTACAGCCACCACAACAGCCACAGCCACAGCCACAGCTACAGCCACCACTACAGCCACAGCTACAGCCGCAGGCACAGCCTACATTACAGCAGCAGGTACCTGCAGTGCAACAGCAGCTACATGGAATACAGTTTGAACAGCAGATACAGAAGCCAACACCACCACAACATCAAGTGTACCAAGAACAGACTCCGCTGCAGTCTCTGCAGCAATTACAGCAACAGCAAGTAATGCAACAACAAATACCAATTCAACAACAGCTGACTGAGGTGCAGGTGCCCCCACAGCAAGGTCATGCAGAGCTGTTACAACAGTCTGTGCCTCTGCATCAGTATCTGCCACCACTGCCGCTCCAGCAGACCCAACAACCCCTTGCTCAACAGCAAGCATCACAGTATACCCAGCAGTTGGTGCAACAGTTACCACAGCAGGTTATGGCACCCCAAGCTGCTGTAGTGCCCCAGCAGCAGGCACAGATTGATTATCAACAGCAGCAACAGCTAAACCTACAGCAGACAATACACTTGCATCAACAGCAACTGGTGCAGCAGCAGCTACAGCAGCACCAGCTGTTAATGGGGGCTGTGGTTTTGAACCCTGATCAAAGCCAAATGCTGCCCTTGTCAATTAGTCAACAGTTTCTTCAGCAGCAAACACAGGTGAGCGTTAGCCCTGTACCCCAACAATGGATTCCACAACAACCTCAAGTGCCTGCTGAGCTAGTACAACATGTACAGTCACAGAAGCAGTTGCAGCACATTGAGCAGCCACAGGACATAGTTAAAGCCATGGACACACCTCAAAAACAGCAGCTCCAGAAGCAGTCGTCTTTACAGATGTCGGAGTCAGAGGTATCCACGGGAGAGACAAGTGTTACAGAGGACACAGGCAGTTACTCTGCCCCTTTTAACCCCTCTTCTGACTCCTCTCTACCACCTCTCCATCTTGGCTCTGCTGAAGTCCCATTACCCAGTCTCTCCCTCACAATGACACCATCACCTGCTCAGCCTTCTTCTGTGGCCGAGTCAGACAGTGAAGGCCCCCCTAAAATTGAATTTGTAGACAACCGCATAAAGACTTTGGATGAAAAACTGAGAAACTTGTTGTACCAAGAGTATAGCACTGGGGCAGCATCTACTGGGGTAGCTGCCTCTGGCCCTACATCAGCTGCTTCCACATCAGCTGGAGGTGACGAGTCATCTGAGCCACAGTCACTCCACCACTCATCTTTCCACCCACCTGCCTCCTCTTCAGATACTTCCCCCCACTCTTCATCCTCTACAACATCTTGTACCACCTCCCGTTCCTCCTCCACCTCTCCTGACCCAGAGAGGCAGGGAGGGGAAGAGGAAGCTTCCTCAGAAGTACCCAACTCAGTGGAGTTGGGCCCAGTGGAGCAGCGGCCTGGCCCATCTGTCTCCTCCACCTCTGCCTCATCTACCCCGACCGCCTGTCTTCTGCCACCTAATCAGGATGATTCTGCTGGGCCCCAGCGCCCACCTGTACCAGGAGAACCCACCATTGTGAGTGAATACTACAGAATTCTTTCACTCTACTGAATCTGCTTTGTTTAACTGTTTATATTTCAGAGTGTAAATGTGTCTCCACTTTGTCTGTGAATTTCTGTAAAAAATGTAAATGTTTCTCTCCGTTTTGCACATCTCCATGCAGCCACTCTTAATTGTCTTAACTGTTCTAGGCTGTAGCCCCCCACTCTGATACCAGTGGCACTGGAGACGCATCATGGCCCCCCAATCAGCACCCGATCCCCCTCCGGCATGGACAGCAGCAGCACAATGCAGGAGGTGGATATTTTGGCCTAAACCTGACATGTCCTAGTATCAGAAATCCTGTTAGCAAGAAATCCTGGACTCGAAAATTCAAAAACTGGGCATGCAAACTGCGCCACTCCGCCAGCTTGTTCAAGAAGCCCAGAGTCCAGCAAGGTAGCGTCCTTTTAGGGAGCAAGCAAGCGTGCATGTGCACGCGCGCGAGAGTGAGTGAGTGAGCGAGCGAAAGCGAGACAGAAAGAGAGAGAGAGCGAGGGGGAGAATGTGATGTTGGGGCATGCACCTAAAGCTAATACCTAGTGCTAGTTTTAACATAGTAAAATAACCTTCTTAATCTTCATGAATTAATATAAGTTAATGTTAATGGATGTTGATGTTTACAGTCAATCATCTAGGTTTTGTATCACTTGTCATGTGACTATAGTTCACTTGTAATGTCAGTGTTGATGTCATTGCATACATAACTGTCTATTTGTTTCTTTCATTTTTTTCTAAATTCCTTTTACTAAATATTTTCTTGGCAATCTTTCTTTTTTTGCATGGGTTGCTCACTCGGAGCAAGAACAGTGGAGAGTAGAGACAGAGGGTGGGAGATTGGCCAGTAGTAGGAAGCAGTCGGCATCAGAAATCTCATGCCCTCCCAATGCAGATGAGCTCTGAAGTAAAGCCCAGCTGTGCTTGTGCCCAGGACATATCCCATCATATGACATCCCCACCTCTTTGCCCCAAGCCCACAGGCACTGCCAGCAGCAACCATCTCACCTCCTCACCTTCACCTGCTGGCTCAGTGTAGACAGCATCATGCTACTCACCAAATTTCGCAGAAGTAACAGATGCTAAGTTGCAAAGTTAATATTTTCTAAGCTGCAATGCAGTATGTTCAATCACTCACTGTCACTCACAGTATAGGAGTTTAAAGTTCATATAATGCAATTTTTTTGAGGTTGTATTTAAAGTTGTGATATTTTATTCTATTTGAATGTTAAGTTATTGTTCAGTTTCAATGGGTAGGCTTTTCACTCGGCTGAGATTTATCATGCTCATTTATATATGTATGATGTGTAGCAGTAGCTTAGATCCTCTGCTATAAGAACACACGCATGAGCATGTATGTTATGTTCTACACGACTAATAATGGACCATTATCTGTAAGTAACATCCGTGTTAGGCTGCACATTTTTATGTTAAGTTTATGTTTATCCTAAATAACCTTGTGATCATCCATGTATAGACCAAGCTAATGTTCGTATTTCCAAATGTCAAACACACTGTCCAGTATCACTGCATTTGCAATCTGGATACAGATGTCAAATGTGATACTGGGCTTTGTTGTCTGGTATATGAGTGGGTTAGAGAGAATGAGAGTGTGGATGTGTGGGTGGGTGGGGTACACTGTTCACAACTGTCATTTCACCATATGATTTTTCTTTTTTTAATTTAATGACTTGCTACAGTTTGATTTTTCAAATGAAACAAACTTTTACCACTCCTCCCCACACTCCCAATATATCTTTCTTTTAAGCTTTATGTATATATATATATATTAATAACATATGTATACATGTAATAGACATGCATGCTACAAGTCACAAAGTTGATGATGATTTTTTTTAACACTGTGCCTTTGTGTTTGTGCCCCATGTCTGTCCGTGTTCACCTGTATGTCTCACTTCCATTCACATGTTGCTGTTGTTTTTGTGTGCCTGTCTCATATTTTATGTGCCCTTTATACATGTTTGTCTGTTCTCTGTGTCCTTGTTGCCCCTTTTTTTATATCTATCTCTTTATCAGATGGGCTTTCAAGCAACCAGGGCCTCAGTGAAGAAAAAGAGGTGGCGCCCATAAATCCACCTCAGTCACGCAAAGGACGATTTCAGGTAGCAGTAGTAGCACTGATTTTATCCTTGCCACAGTCTGAACAAGCGACAAATGCCTCTCACATCCTCTGCCATCAGGTGACTCCGGTGCCCCAGACCTCTCCTCCAAAGGATGTGCCATCAGGCCACGGTAGCACTCACAGGAAAGTGGGGCGCTTCTCAGTTACTCAGACTGAAACTAAGAAGGAGGAACGGCAGACTGACAGCTCCCCAGTGTCTCCTGATTTGCACCGGGAGAGGAGGAAATCTCGGGCAAAAGACGGGGATAAAGAGGAAAGTAGGCGGACCCCATCAATGGCTCACCCGCCTCGAGGTCTAGGGCATAGCCACTCACCACTGGGAAGCAGTGATGATGATGATGAGAGTGAGCTGGAGGATGAAGACCTGAGACGAGAACTACATAAGCTAAGGGAGAAGTAAGTCATTGAATGGAAAAGTTTTTTTAATTGATTTTTTTTCTATTTTTCTGCTAGCAGTATATATAACACATCTCTTATTTTGTAGGCACATCAGAGAGGTGGTTTCCCTTCAGGCTCAGCAGAACAGAGAACTTCAGGAGCTTTATAGACAGCTTCGATCCCTCAAAGACCAAAGGCAGAGTCTGCCTGTCTCTCTGTCCCGAACACCTCCTCTTCCAGCTGCGCCTCCTGTCCTCTCTCCTCGCAGGCCCAGGCCAGCCAAAACCAAGCTTCGATCCCGGCCTCACTCTCATGTCGATAACAATGGAGTCACACACTCTGGTAAGAGTTTTAATAAATTCTATCTTCCTCAGTTTCTTTCATTATGTGTAACATCTTCTCCTTCTACTCATGTGTAATCTAGGGATTCAGCAGTCAAGTAGTTTCTCAGGAAGTGAGCAGAATAGATTGTCACTGTACTGCAACCCAGAGCACCGCTCGTCACTGCCTGCTAAAAGAGGTAAAAGTTTGTCATGTGATAAATCTGGAAAATACATTATTGGTGCCGGTCAAGTTCTTATTTGTTATTGTTTTTATTTTTTTCACAGATCACAGTCCTTTAAGAAAAAGCACATTCACAGATGAACTGCATAAACTTGTTGATAATTGGACAAAAGATCCGGTGGGCAGTGCCCCGCCTAAGCCTTCACTGAATCAAATCAAGCAGATTCAGCAGGTGCAGGAGCTGGGAGGCTGGAGCCAGTCAGCAGAGGTAGGACCATACATTATGTGTACATATTTTTTTCATACCATACAAACATTTCTGATATTTGAATCAAAACAAATAATGTACTGAAGTCAGAAAGCATCCATTTCAGAGCCACCGATACCAAATTATTCTTTTCTCCTGTCATGTTGTCTCAGTTTTCATTGTCATATTGCTTACAGGTGGCCCCACCTGGTTGGTTTCCAGTGGCACAACTGAACCCCCAGGCACCCCCAGCCCCTACCAGCTTGACTGGGGCCTCCTCTTCCCCTTACAAAGGTGGAGGAAACCTGTCTACCCTGCAGTCTCCGGGACCAGCACCCAAAACACACATGGCTCAAGTGCCACAGATGCAGCAAAGTTTACACCTCCATCAGTCTCTTCCCCTCCAGCAGATGACCTTTCAGCAGTCCCCACTCCACCAGCAAATACCACAGCCCCGGATGCAAACTCCCATACAGTCACTGTCACAGGCACAACCCATCGCTCAGCTGCCCCACTCACCCCCTCAAAGCCAACCGCTGCTGCCTTCCCAAATGCCAACATCACCAAAGTCCACAGCCACATCTCTGCTGCCCGGCAGTGGCACTGTTGCTCCCACAGATACCACCACTACTACTGCAGCGGCATTTTGCTCCTGCTCTTCATCCTCTTCCACATGTTCATCATCTTGCTCTACTGCTGCTCTACCTTCCAGTGCCAAAATTCACCCAACACCCCCCACCTCTACTCTTCCTCTGGGACAGAAATGAAACTGAGTGAAGTGTGAGGTCAATATGGATATCCAAGAGATGGAAGTATTAAGTGTGTCAGGACGTAAAGCAGATCCATTTTGGAGTGTTACTTCTGTGTATGCGTGCAAGATGTGTGACTGCATTGAATATGTGGATTCCAGTGTCCTTCTGGATGAGATGGGAAATGAATGTGAAAGAAAGATAATAGATTTGTGCACGTACATGGAACACAGTCATGATATGTTTGGATGTCGAGATGTATAAAGTCTTTAATGTATGAGTGTGTGCATTTATGAGTGTGAGTAAGTGTTTATGGATTATCTGAGTACATATCACTTACGTCCTTCGACACAAAATAAGTCATGTTTTTGTTTGAAAACCAACTTAGCTGGACCTGAAATCTCCCTAAGCAGAGACAAGAAGGACAAAATTGACAGTGTTGACATTTTTTGTTTAATTTGTCAATGCTAACATGAAAGGACTATCGATTTTTAAAAGTGCAATTAGTAATGGTCATCTAAATTGATCAGCATGTATTGTATTGATTTGTCTGTGAGGCATAAAATATTTTTGTAAAAGCACAGTGATGACAGTACCAGGCGCATAAAGGATTTGTTTTCATGATCTTTTTAAACTGTAGGCCTACAGCACACGGCCTTTCAATGGGCAATGTAAAAACAAACGAAACAACAGCATGTCAGCGAGTGGAGCACGGTGAACGTCTCTGGCAACCGTCTTTACCACAGTGCAACCAAGCATACTGTTGCAGTATCAGCATGTGCTTCATTTGTTGTGTTTTGTTTTTAATATAAGACAGTCTGACCAGGATCAGATGAATTTATAATATGATGAGAAATTGAAATACACCATTTGAGAATACCTGGCTACACTCAGCCCCAGACTGCATGACCTTCTGACTTAAAGACTTGCCTGAGTGCAAATTGCTTGCACTTGCTGCATATTCATGAATCTCGCAGTTACTGTTTACGGCCTACTGTGGTAATCAGTCATTGGTAAATTTGCTTTTAGTATGAAATGCTTTCACATTTGACTTGTTTTGCTTTTGGTTTGAGCTGGGCATATCAAAGTATATCAGTGTCATGCTGAGAAAGACGAAAAGAGAAAAACTGCCAAGTTATTATTGACTGGGGGAACCCATATTGCCTTTTTAAATTACTGCATTTTTGTGAGTGTGTGAGTGTATATTGTTTTGTGTGACAAAGCTTTGTGATAGTCTGATGGTATATTGCATTATAAATTGCATCCCCGTTTCTTTGATCAAAATCAGCCTATCAAATGTCACTATACTCAAATGGAAATGTTTACTCTCCCTGTTGCTTTTGCTTCCTCAAACAACAAAACAAGTGAGATCTTAGATCATGTACTGGTTGTAAGTTTGATGTTCAACACTATTTGTCAGCCTTGTTTGCAATTGTAAGAATTTCTTTATTTCAGTTGTGATCTATTTAGTCTTTGACCATAGGCTGTCTGTGTGAATGCATTGATCAGAAGCTAAAATGTGGGCCATAAGCTGTGCTTCTGGCACACCACTAAAGGTTTACTCGAAAATGTTCCATTCCTCTATTTTGAAACTCACTTCATTTCTAGATGCAGAGTACAGTAACATATCAGCAGCAGATATATTACTGTACACCTATTGGCTTATCGGTGCACTTAGCCATACACACATTTGACCATTGATGGTCGGGAGTTAAATACATTTTTTTGGTGTAATAAGTAGCCTGCAGTCGAAGCAGCATTTCTATTTTTTATTAATGATAGAGAGATTGTGTGCCACAGGAAACAGGAGATTGTACTGATGGTTGCTCAGTGTGAGTCAGACACAAAACATCAATGGTCAAGAAGGAATAGTTAATGCTAAAAGGTATGGTTGTTCAGAAACTGCATAACATAAAATATGACAAAGTTCTCTGTATTTGTTGCTTTTCAAGATTACCCACATTTTCACAGAGATGTAGTTCATTATTAGTGAAGGTGAGACACTGTGTTGTCATGTCTGATACTAACATGTATCTAACAAGCTGCAGCCTCACAGTCATGATTCATGATTTGGAGCTGGCTTTGTCCTTGAAGTGTTACCAAAATGTTATCTAAAAGATAAAGATTATTTTTGTATTTTGGAATGAGGTTGTACAAATTGTAAAATTGTGTTCTCATCACTTTAAATCAGAGGCTATTTGAAACTAGAAAACAATGGTTTTTATCCCTGTTTACATGGGACTCCCTGCCTTGATATACCTCTCGAGTCCTGACAGGCCAGGGTCATGTAATAATGATTAAAAATTAAATCATTTCTGACATCTTATTTCATCTTTAAACTATAAACCCAGATTATATATATTACACCAGCCTTCTTGCTAGGTTGCAGATTAAATATGTTAAGCTCACAAAGTAATAAAAACTCTGGGGAGTCCCAAAATAGCACTACTGAGAACCAGACAAAAAGTACATTTGGCCAGAGAAACATAAAAAAGTGTGTTGCTGGTGAATTAGCCTCTGTAAATTGTAACTAATTCAACTGTTGATTTTATTTATGTTTTGTAACTAATCAAAATAAATGATGTTAAACATCAGATTGAAGAAATGTTTCTTTTATAGCCATATGTTCACAAACCTTTTTTGTTTCTGTTTATATTTTGTTTACATCAAGTCCATTTGTGTGGTGTCATAGACAGTTTATGTAATTTAAACTACAGTCTGAGATAAACAAAAATCCTGTAACACGTCGAGAATGTAATTTTAATTTTGTGTAATTTTACTCTTAGATCATGGGCAGACGAGCTTATTGTTACTCAAAATTGACTAAGGGCTTTCAGGTTCATGAGCAGTATGTTCTACTTGCCTTTTTTTTAGAATGTAAACAACCTATTTGAAAAGAGTTTCAGCAATGTGAGCACTGTAACTACTAGCTCTAAATGCGCGATATAAAGCTGTTTTATGAGGTCTGCATAGTTTTAGCAGAGAACGTGAAAATACACGTTACTAATCCATGAATGACATATAAAAGAATAGTCATGTACATTTATTCTTTTCACTCGATGCATTTTATGTGATATATTAATTAATCTGTTTACCTAAAAACACAGACATTGATACAACTTGTCACTTTTGTTTGCCATGCTCGCGTTCAGCAACGTTTCTTTCCTGAATGCACCCCAGATTTGATTGCCTGCAACTTTATTGTCCTTTCAGTGACAGACAACGATGAACAACAGTCTGACGTTACAGCCTTTGAAATGGCGCTGGTGCAGTTAAATACGTTGTTATTTGTTGTCATTGTGCTCGTTTAGGTCGCTTCAGGTTTTAGTTTTCTGGTCCACTGTAAAATCCAGGGCCAGAATTTTATATTTGGACATTATCTAATTTAAAAACAAAAATATGTTAACGCAAAATGTCAATAATTGACGTTGCATAATAAGGCCGCAGCTACCCCCGAGCTTGCGTAAGGATTACAACGGCTTCTCAATGCTTGGCCCTACCGCAGCTAAATTTTGGTAAGTTGCTAGCATTTAATATAAGCTTTACTTGCACACTACGCTTTGTTTTTTGAAATCGATGAGCTATATTGAGTACATGTATCGTGTGATCCTCACTTAAAGGCATAAAACGCACTGTTGCACCAGTTAACATGTTTGTAAACATTTTCATTCGTTAGCTCCAATGTTAGCTACCTAACGGTGCTAATGTTAGCTCACATGCTAAATAAGCCAGTGCTTCAAAAAGCTAGCAATACAGCATTCTCAGTGCTCATCATGTTTACAAATAGCTGGCTAACGCTACAACTTACGAGTTTGCAAAAAAATACTATTAGTTTCGTAGTAGGTATACCTAGAATCGCTAAGGGTAGTAGCTGATGCCGATCAACAATATTATCATAACACTAAGAGAAAATGCACTATATATTTGCACAGTTTGCGTTATGAATAGAAGTACTCACTTAGTTGCTTTACGTTATGAATTACGCATTATGCAACGTAGTTATATTGTAATCTTGTGTAATAGTTGGCTAACACGCTTTTTTCTTCTTTCTTCATTATAACAGGTTTTCAAGTGAATCTCAGCGGACATGTGTATCAGTAACAAGAATCTGGAAGAGAAGTGATAAACATAGAGTTCAGTAACGTAGACAATAGTTTGTTAAGCCTTCGATTTAATCTCTTACATCTTCATTAGGGTTTTACATAGTTTAATAGCTTGTTACCACATACAACATGGCATCAGTGCCAGTGTACTGCCTGTGTCGCCTGCCGTACGATGTGACACGCTTCATGATCGAGTGTGACATTTGTCAAGACTGGTTTCATGGAAGGTAGGTTATTTTCAGATTTCTTACTCCTTTAGTCATCTTCTGCTGTGTGAAGTGAATAATAATTTTTGATTTAATCTTTAGCCTCATTCGGTGTGTGTAAACTGGTCAGTGGATTTATCCTGTTATCTATTCAGCACATTGTTTTTCTAATATACAAATGTTTTCTGTATAGCTGTGTTGGAGTAGAGGAGGACAAAGCAGCAGAGATTGACCTGTATCACTGCCCCAACTGTCAGGTTACCCATGGGCCTCCTGTCAGTAAGTAATCATTTTTTTCAACGTACCTTTTTGAGGGTAGAGATTTGTATGTGTCTAATAGTTGTTTACTATTTCTCTTCTTTTTCAGTGCGCAAACGCCGTGGCGGCAATAAGCAGACAGATGGAGGTGCTGCGGGAAGAAGAGATCCAAGTCGACCAGTTAAGACAGGAAGTTCACAATTTGTGAGGGAATTACGAAGCCGTACCTTTCCAAAGTAAGTCTCACCCAGTGTCCTGCATAGACAAAGCACTATGGTTTTGGAATGACTGTTTTGTTTGCAGTTTTTGCTTGCTTATTAGGCCTGTGTTGGATGTCTTGTGGTCACAGTAAAAACATATGCCTATATCTGGTTTGTCACTGTAACAGTGCAGATGAAGTCTTGCTAAAGCCATCAGGAGCTCAGCTGACAGTCGAGTTTCTGGAAGAACATTCATTCAGTGTTCCTGTCATGGTGCTGAGACGTGATGGTCTTGGCATGACCCTTCCTCCATCATCGTTCAGTGTCAGCGATGTAGAGCACTACATTGGTAAGGTTTTGACATATTCAGAGCTAAATGTTGATACATACTTTTATTTGTTTTTTGTATGTGTTAGTGATTTTACCAGTTGCTATATGTGTTGAAATGGATATGCTTATGAAATGGCACGCACTTTGTAAAACCTGTCCATTTTGTTTGAATTACAGGATCAGATAAAGAGATTGATGTAATCGATGTCTCTCGTCAGTGTGATCTTAAGATGCGGCTGGGAGACTTTGTTGAATACTACAACAGCCCCAACAGGGATAAAGTGCTCAATGTCATCAGCCTGGAGTTTTCTGAAACCAGGTACTCAAAGATATGCATTTTACTGAGCATTCAGTTTGTCATTATGATAGGCTCTATATAAATTCTGTATAAAATTATAATAAAGTTGTTATTTAAGTGAAACAGTGTTACTAATGTACTGTGTACAAAGCCTAAAAGCAAGCATTTGATTGGTCTTAGGCTTTCAAACCTGGTGGAAACTCCAAAAATTGTTAGGAAGCTGTCATGGGTGGAAAATCTCTGGCCTGAAGAGTCTGTGTTTGAACGCCCCAATGTGCAGAAGTACTGCCTGATGGGGGTGAAGGATAGTTACACAGACTTCCACATAGACTTTGGGGGCACCTCAGTATGGTACCATGTCCTGAGGGTGAGAAGAATTTTATTTTTATATTTGAGACATTTCAGTTCAGGTTACTTTTCATGTTGGTAAAAAGAAGTGTTATATTTAAACCTTATCTCTCTATTCAGGGTGAGAAAATCTTCTACCTTATTTCCCCCACCCCAGCCAACCTGGCCCTTTTTGAGCGGTGGAGTTCCTCATCTAACCAGAATGAGATGTTCTTTGGAGACCAGGTTGATATGTGTTACAAGTGCTCTGTCAAACAAGGAAACACCTTATTCATACCAACAGGTAAGTTGTCATGTTGACTTGTTTGTTTATTATAGGTTTGGCAGGGTTCTGATAGTCCTCTCAGAATGTAAAAAATGTTGTCGTCCTGGGCCTTCCAGAGAAAACTGCAGTATTTATGTTTCCCCAGTGGACACTTAAAGTGTTTATTGTAAATACTCTTGGGTGAGACACAGTGTAATATAGGTAAAATGTTTTATTTCTAATTTGGCATCCTGGTTTTGTTGAAGAAAACATTGGAATACTAAAAAGTGTTTTGTCAGCTATTCTATGGGCGCTGCACCACCAAGGCTTAATTTTCAGATATATGTACTCCAAAGTTTTGTAACATTGTTACATGGTGAAAACAGGTTTTAGTTTGTAGTTACATTTTTGTCATGCGTTTGTCATCCAGGGTGGATTCATGCTGTGCTGACTCCAGTGGACTGCTTGGCGTTTGGAGGAAACTTCTTGCATAGCCTCAACATTGACATGCAGCTGCGGTCAGTTTTCTCAGGACATGTAATCTTGATGTTGTTGTCCCTAAGTTGTTCCTCATTTCTTTTGCTCTTTTTAGTGTTCATCTCTACAGAGGTAATCTGTGAATGTCTGACTTTTATGTACACTGGTTTCATTTTAGGGCTTATGAAATAGAAAAGAGATTAAGCACGGCAGACCTGTTTAAATTTCCCAACTTTGAGACAGTGTGCTGGTATGTTGGAAAGCATCTTCTCGACACTTTCAGAGGTGAGGGATTTCAATCAAATCAATATTGTTAATGTTATGTTTTATCTGAAAACCTTAGGATTCCATTTATCTTATGTTATTCTGTCTTAACAGGTCTGAGAGAAAATCGCAGACATCCGGCCACTTACTTGGTTCATGGAGCTAAAGCCCTGAACAATGCGTTCCGCACTTGGACACGTAAAGAGGTAAAATCTTTTGAATCAATAAGTATACAAAGTGAATCAGGAGTAGAAATGCAATAGGACAGCTCTTGGTTTTTATACTGATGATCACTAGTTCATGCAGATCATTGCAAAAATAGTCCATTAAAAAGCTATTGGAATAACTTTTTTTGGCAATGTTAAAAAAACAGATCAATATTTCTCTCGTCTATCAATTTCAGGAAACACTGGGTATCGAAAACAGAGAAGAACATGTTATTTTGAGGCTTTAAGCAGTTGCCAGGCAACAAGCAGAGACTCAAGTTAGTGATGACCACTAGGAAATATAGCAACATAGGTATATAGATTTTCAGGTTCTTGTATGCAGACTTTTTTTACTATTTCTTAGCCATTCAGTTTTTGTGTTAAGCTACGCTAACCACTGGCAGCTGTAGGTTGACAAGGTGAATTTTTATGGATCTTCTTGAAAACAAAGAAGCGTATGATTTTATGTATTCAAAGTTGTGAGTAATAGTGACTTAATGTTAACATACGATTAATTCTAACTACAAAACTGCATGGGATAATCACATTATTTACATACACTTAGGCTTTAGCAGAGCATGAAGTGGAGATTCCAGAAACCATCAATACTCAGACACTAGTGAAAGACCTGGCCAAGGAGATTCGTCTGGTTGAGGTAAATACTAACACCCCTCAATTGTCGTTTTATTTATTTTTTCAAACATACATGTAGAAATCTTATGCATACCCTTGCAGCTGAGCTAATAGCTCTACTTTTTCACAGGACATCTTTCAGCAAAACATTGGCCGCACTGGATCTCAGTTTCCAGGTTCACCACTTTCCAAAGCTCCCCTGAGCATGTCACAGAATTCAGGTCGTCCCCCAGGGAAAAAGAAAGGCCCCAAGCCCAAGGAGGTTTTAGGGGGTCTCGGGCCCCCAGGAACCAAGAAGAAGAGTCAGAAGGGGCTTCTCAAGGCAGAAGCAGGAGAACTTGACCTCATTGAGATCCACACCAAACATACGCTCAAGAAATTTCAGCCTGGCAAGTCCAAACAGAAGAACAAGGTATGAGGTTTGAAAACATTTGATGACTAATGAGAATGTTTCATTCTCATATTTGCTCACGATTTGTGGTCTGTCTTTGCAGTTGGATTTGCCATTAGATGAGCTTGAAGGGAAACTAAATAAAAGCAAACTGAAACTTGTGCTGACCAATGGAAAAATCCAAGGGTAAGATTTGCCGCAGTTCGAAGGATTTCTACCTGAATTTCCCCTCGGGGATCAAAGTATCTCTCTATCTATCTAGCGCTTGTGTCATCTTTACAGTCCTACCAAAGGTTGGGTTTTCACCTGTTAATTCTCTGGCTTTAGTAAAAATGAAGGCAGCAAAAATGGTGCTGGAAACCTTAAACATCTGGCCACAGAGGGATCCAGTCTGTCTGATTTGGAATCCGAGGATGAGTTGCAGATTGATGAGACGCCTCCTCCGCGACGGAAGCCTGCTGGACCAAGCAAGAAAAAGAAACTAAGTGGTAAGAATTTGATTAAAAACAAACAGAATACTTTAGTCTGTGGGACAGCTCTTCTGGAACCGCAGTTAAATAGTATAGTTTCAAAGCTGCATTGCTACTACAAGCTAATTGTATTACAATGTGTCTATAGGTCTTCCTAGGAAGCTTCCCAGAGCCAAACCCTGTTCCGACCCTAATCGCATCAGAGAGCCAGGAGAGGTGGATTTTGACATTGAGGTGAGATGATTATGGATGCAGCAGTCAGTGCTGCACATCTGGAGGTCCATGGTCACATTTAGCTTATAAGTTCATACTTACGTTTTGCATGATGCTACAGGAAGACTACACCACTGACGAAGAGGCATTGGCTGCTCATGGGGTGAAAGGTGGTGCTGGGGGCATTCTCGATTTGCTAAAGGCCAGCAAGCAAGTGGCAGGCTTGGACTCTGCAACACTTGGGTAAGATTGTCTCAATCCATTGTGATTCTTGTGAATGACGGTATTTTGTGGTGGTATTATTTTGTAAAGAATGTATCTAAAATACACACACTGGTATTAAAATGCCAGTGATTAGAGCAGCAGTTTAGAACTAGTCGACATGTCTTCACTGTGCTGTAGCAAGAATGCTGTAACCTTTGAAAGCTTTATATTTCACATATTTATTTATATGAGGGCTTTTCTTCTCTGTTTACATATTTAGCTTTTAAGTGATGAGTGATTGTGCAACTTTGTTTACTTTTCAGTGAGGAAGCTCCAGCGTCTCCCAGCACTCGTGATGCCATCCAGGGTATGCTCTCCATGGCTAATCCCCCTTCCTCATCGTCCTCTTCCTCCTCATCATCTCCCTTGTCTATTTCCGGAGGCCTGACAGAAGGACTTGGGGTTGTCAAAGAGAAGGGTGGGAAAGCTGTGTGGGTGACAGGAGGGGTCAAAAAGACAAATCCTGAGAAAAACCCTGTCATCCAGCGGCCAGGAAAACGGCCAATTAAACGGCCAGCCCGTCACCTTAGTGATGAGGAGAGTCCAGATGAGCAAGAGACTTTGGGGACTTGCTTTAAAGATTCAGACTATGGTAAGCAGTACAATGACACATCTGCTACCGTACCAGTCAGCATGTGTCATGAACATGAATATATATTGTTTTTAAAGTTTACCCATCCTTGGAGTCTGATGAAGAGGATCATGCCAACAAGACCAAGATGAAGCGAAAGAAAAACTGGGATGACACACCTTGGAGCCCAAAAGGTACCTTGTTTAAACATAGCAGCAAGACTGCTCAGAGTTTCTTTGACCTTCTAATGATTGATTATTCAATACATTATTTTTATTTACAGCCAGGGTGATGCCCACCCTTCCTAAACAAGAGCGACCAGCTAGGGAAGGGGCTAGAGTTGCCTCTGTAGAAACGGGCCTTGCAGCAGCTGCTGCCAAGCTGGCACAACAAGTAAGTTGGAAAACAAAACATGTCGGTCACAGAAGTATGCACCAGGCAATTAATGTGAAGTAGAGATAAACACTTTTTTTTGTTTATGGTTATGATTCAGCAGCAGCAAAAGCCTGCAAAAAGGAAATACACCAAAAAGCAGCGTCCTTCTGCACCTGTTGTCACTCCTCCACCTGTTCAGACTGAGCCAGCCCCACCCTCGCCAACGCCTGCTGCAGAATCTGCAGCAGATGAAAGCCCAGACAGGAGGATGGATTATTTCTCAGCTAGTCTGTTAGACCATGAATACACAGCAGGACCGGGACCCTTTGGGCCTGGTGGGCCAAGAGGCAGTGGGGCCATGGCTCCTGGTGTATTCCTTACATCACGAAGGCCTTCGCTGTCTCCTCAGAATAGCAGCTCTCACTCTGGTGCATCCCCTGCAGGTTTAGCCAGCCAAGGCACAATGGGAGTTGGTCAAGGTGAGCAGAAGCTGTAGCACAATGGAATGTGTTCATTTTGTGTCTGTGTATGTTTCTGATTTTACCATTTGGCTTTGTTTTAGGGAAACGCCCAAAGAAAGGACTGGCAACTGCAAAACAGAGACTTGGAAAAATTCTAAAAATTCACCGCAATGGCAAACTTCTCTTGTGAGAGATGTGGCTGAAGACCTAGTGAGAATGAAGCAAAGACCTATTGGAAGTAGGCCTGAAGGAAATAGAGATAGTTACGGTATCTATATTTTGTATTCTAGATAATTTTGTTTATCGTTTTCACTTACTAAACCTCACCATATCCTGTCCTACATCAATTACTCTGCTGAACATTACTTACCCATATCTACCTAAGATATAATCAGAGGCACATCTGGGACTTTAATTGAATGATGAATTCTTGATGAATTACTGAATAACTCTTTATTATATATTTTTGAAATTGGAGTTTTAAAATGACAAGTGGACATTGATTTATTTTAACAAATTGACAGCTAAATTATTTCTTTTGTTAAGGCTATTTTAGAAGTATTTATGCAAACACATTGTACTGTCATATATTTTTTAAAGGGAAAGAACACATTTTCTAGTCGGCTATAATGTAATGTATTGCCCCAGCCCAACACAGACGTATGTGTAACCCCCCCACCCCACCCCACACACACACAGTCTTGTAGTTGTATGCAGCTTCAATTTTACCTCATAAATTGCATTCTTGTGTGGTGTGAGTATTCCAGAATACTACACTACACAACAATTAACACAGAAACCCAGAGTATGCGCACGGTGTACCACATGTATTTGTTCGTTTTGAAGAATTTGTCTCATAAAATACAGCAATTAACGCCAACACAACCACAATACTATCATTATTTTCATATTTATTTGACGGGGCAGCAATTTTCCACCTCTTTGTCTGTTTTAATGTGTGTAGTATGTCTTTACCACTGCATTTTTTCAGTCTCTGTTGTAATTATTATAAACCACTGAATACATGTACCTGTAATTGTATACATTGCTTTCTTAGGATTTTTTTTATAGTTTTGTCATTTGTAAATATTTGTAATATTTGTAATTTATATAGCCACATTGGAAAAGGCAGAAAAATGTTATCATAAGACAAAGAGACTAGTTTCCTGCATGTTGCCATGAGCTGCTCCCGGGTATTGGCAGCATTCTTCAGATCTAGAGATGTGCTTTCTTACCACAGAATGTACTAGTTGTAAAATGTTGGCATACATTGTGAAGGTGCAGGATATGAATTGATTTGTAAATATATGTTGTAATTTAAGTTCTTTTATAGTTCAAAAACTTTCAAATCTTTCGTAACATAACTTGTACATGATACATTGCTGTATTTGGGGAAATATCTGAAATAGTTCTTTTTTATATTTGTATGCAGTAACTGTCATGCTAAGTTCATGTTGTCTTGTTAGTACAATGTTGGAAGTGTGCTGGAAAACAAAAAGCCCTTGTTAAATTTCATCCATTTTAGTTTCATAATAATTATGTTGATTATTCACGCTTGTGTTGGTGTGTTACTGTATGTTTTAAACATGTTGTGTTAGATACGACCTGAAAAAGATAAAATATACCTTGGGCAAAATGTCTTTTTCATTTAATTTATTTGACTACGGGATCACCAAAGGATCGGTTTATAGGCAAAATAAACTCTTTTTAGTTATACATATGTCTACAAGAAAACTCTATTTTCACTATATCGTCTGTGGTGAGTTTTTCTGTCAAACAACCACACAAGGAATGTTGGTTTTTAAAATAATATATATTTTTCCCCAATTTAAATTTTATTATTTAGTAAAAATCAAATCAGTGTACAGTGACTTAATTGGCCATTTTTAATTTAACATTCCTATTCTAATAAGTGTTCAAAGCACTTGTTATTAAAATGTCCATTATTTATATTATTATAATTATTAGTGAGTTTGAATAATCTTTCATATTAAACTATATTTTCCCTAAAGCCCGGGGAACTCCGCTGTGTGCTGTGTGTGCACATATAATCATATGTTTGAGACTGGAAATACCTGTTAACAGAATGCGTGCCCTGTTACAAATGTAAACGCGCCGGCATTGTTTTCTTTTTTTCCAATAACGAGGGAGTGCCCCGGGTGAACGAAAGAGCAGGTGTTCTCGCGAGATCCAAACTGCCCTACCACTCGCTAGTGCAAGATGGAGAAGCAAATGTAACACGCATTCGAGGTAGGCAGAAAGAGTCCTTCCACACTATTGCCACGGGCTTTAGCTAACTGGTAGCTAATATTTCTCCTCCGTAACACCGATTTGTGATGATTTGTACTTGACACGGGAACCGAGACCACAATCTAATGTCTTTTATCGGGTAATGTACGGATCTTCTGCAGTGTAAACCGCCATTTTTAATTTAGCCATGATCCCACGGATGGAGCATTGTGCGGAGCTCTCATTGCTAGCTTGTTAGCTCGCGCGAAACCACCAAACACACACGCCGCACACACGCTTATGTTCTCTGTGTATGCGGGTGTCTGCTTCTCTATTCACCGATAACTCACAGTCCTATCCTCGTTCACTGGTAACGTGCTCTCCTGGGAGGCAATGAGACAAAAATCCAGAGAGAACTAAAATGTGTGTCAGGTTGCAGATGGACTTTTCATCGTTTGCTAACGTTAGCCGTTTAAGCTGCATTCAAGCCTAAGTAACAAATGTTAGCCTAACTGCTAGTAAACGTAGCTAACATCATGTAACTAGCTGTTAACTTTGCTAACGTTAAGTCAGCATTAACTGCGTAGCCAGCTACTTCATAACAACACAAATGTGGTGCTGATTTATGGAGTGGCATTGTTGCGCAAACTAACATTAACATTTCTATATTTTCTCGTCTAATGTTTGATGACCTGACGATTAATGACGCCAGTAGCTTCTAGGTAAATGCTGCAAACTTGTTTTGGATGGCGTATATTAAATTGATTGTAGCCTCATACTGGTACCAAACTGGTACCTCTTAGTGAAAACTCAATGTAAATTTAGTAAAGTAAATGTGTTTCCTGTCAGCACCTCGATTGCTTCATGTCATTCTCTGTCAGTGACCATTGTGATGACATGACAACAGGAGAATTGCTGAAAGAGTGCTGTTTTTTGTTGGTCTCGTTATTCTGAAACAAAACTGAGCGAGTTTGTTCTTTCGCTCATTCCCATCCTGAGCTGCTCCATTAAATCTGATGCGCCTCAGCAGTATACTTGCACAGTTTAAAGGTAAAAGTGGATTTGGGATGTATCACTAAATTGAGATATTTTATTACCTTAGTACAACACAATGAACAGGCACAATCATTGATAACACATACAAATGGTATAAATGCTCTGATTGTAATCAAGCTATGAAAGAAGTCAGTTTGCTTTTGAATTATTGAAAAGGAACAAAGAGCTGTACAAGTTCTTGTCTGGCAGAGACGCATACAGATTCTCTCACTTGCATTTCTAAAGAAACCAGTCCTCTCTCAGGTTTAGTGGAAAATATTTCCACTATGTCATCTTAGAAAATACAATATTATTTTGTAGCTTGTACTGCTGCTAGTGTGATCAAAAAACCCCAGTTAGTGTTTAATTAATGACCAAACTGATTTGTTTTGTTTATCTGTCCATGTAGATTGTTTAAAGAAACTGCATAGTTAACGGAGGATGACTGTGGTGAAGCTATTGAACCAAAGCAGTTTCTGGTATGTACAGATAACCTGTTATCTACACTGACTGAAAATACTGTCATCATACATAAGTAGGACACAAGTATTATACATAAATGTAAAGTATACCTGGAATATTTTGTTGCACAACTCGGCCTACTTTTCAGTACGTCATAACAACATCACTTTATTTTAATCTTGTGGTCAGTCTTTCCACCAAGATGCTCTTGGTGTGATTTACTGTGATTTCCACTAACCAGCCAAAGATAGTTTACCCCTGAACAATTAGTGCTCCAAAGCATAGAGAAGACTTGAGGCATAATGTCACCCACAACTTTTCCCTATACCTGAGATTTTCAAAAACTACAATACAGTATTTATAGAATATTGGCTTATACAGCATCAGCATTTTCTAATAATCCAGAGTTTACCAAGCAACCAATCGTACAGATTACACTGTAACTTTGCTTACATACGAACATGCCAATATTTTTTACAACAAATGGAGGTTCTGCTCAATGTATTTGTCAGAAGAAACATGTTATAATAGCCACAGTGTTGTTACATGTACTAAATAACTTTTGGTACACACCGTACGTACTAAAAAAATGCAGGAGTCACATGTGAGCAGGAGTCTGGGTGTGTCAGTGCTTAAGATTTGAAGGAAGTGCTTGCTTATTTTTTAATGATGAGCAAAACTGAAGTTTTAGTAAAATTTTCCAGCTTGGCATAAATTAAGTTATTCTATTCTATTCATCTTTACAGACCTTAAATCAGTTGGGTTTAAAACTAGGATGTTGAGATGTTTGAGAATTGGGTGGATTAGAAAACCAGTGCTTTTGTTTTAGTGTGTTCTTATAATGTAAGGTTTTTATGCACATATCTGATAATTACAACCATGTTGATTGCTTGTGTTTTAAAAGTATGTTTGATTCACTGATCACAGTGAGGTGCATGTCTTTACTATGCAAATTGGGGAAAAAAGGCATTTTTTGTGTGTATCCTGAGGTTCGGTGGGGTAGCCTATACATTAGGATGCAAATCATGTTAAGCATGTGGTGATCAATTTCGTTATCATGTCATTGCTTATGGTTGTTTGTTGCTGGTACCGCCAGTTTGAGACCTTCTGTGCAAAGAGCGGTATAAAATGTTGAGGTGATGCGTGCCACAGAGGACCATCACCCCATATTTACACTACTGCATTGATACAAACAGGGGCTACTCATTCCCAGCCGTAACGTTATTCACTTTTTTTGCACACTACCCAGAGTCATGATGACTGTGCCAATAGCTAGCGCCTGTGTGCTATAGAAACAGACGCGGGTCCAGTAATACACCGGGTGGATGAATATATTTCTTGATCGACCGGCAGTGAATTTGCCCGGACGCAAACTAAAAACAAAACTCGCAGTGTCACGTTAGATCAGTTCGACAATGATTCAGCGAGTTATTGTGCGTTTCTGCTGGCTGGTCAACTAACGGCGGCTAGCGTGCTAGCTAGCGCGTGCCACGACTGTCTAGTTGTTGAACCAGGGACTTCAAACCTTAAGAAAGTACCGTTACCCTTTCCAGGTATCACACCCACACCTATCTCACTGTCGCTGGTCACCGAATGGTGTTTACAGTTTCGTTTTTACTTGAAGCGGGGACGGTGCAAGAGTAGCGAATGTGGGCTTATTTTGCGGCCTGTGCAGCCTCGACCTAAATTAGTCAAGAGTCAGGTCAGGACAGGATAGTGTTTATGCGATATCTGGCTTGATAGTTGTGATACTCACGATCAAAGCTGCTTGATGTTTAGTTAATTACATTTGCAGTGTTTGTCGTTCTCAACACAGACGACTTGTTTATGACTTGGCAGACTTTTGTAAGGTTTGCCAAGTTAGTATTACAATTAAGGCTCGACTGCTAACATTGCCGGTAGCTCACTGTTAGCTAGTCGGGGGTTAACATCTCCGCAGCAAACGTTACCGATCAATTTCTTTGCTTTTCATCATGTCTTGTGATATTAGACGTGGTATTTCCTAGCCACGAAGAAAACGCTCCCTATCTATCGATAGTTATTAGCATTCAGTTTGTGAACAGTGACTTGTAACATTTGTTAAATAAATGTAACAGCTAACAGCAGAGGTGATGTTAGCTTGTTAGCTAGGTAGCTATAACTTTAACCTGTCAGTGACAATTGGCTTGACGTTAAGAGCATACAAACATACCGTGATGGTGAGGCTTTGTATCTCACTTAAATCTATAATGCGGGGAACGTCGGACAAATATTTTCAGACACTGATTTTGGGCCCTACCTAATTTAATTAACTTTGTGTCGTATGTTTGTTGCTATCCACTAGCTAATGCTTCACTCCTTTCTGCTTTGTAATGATCAAACTTCTAGATAACCAAAACAAAATGAACATCCTTCGTACCCCCACCTAATGAAGTGCATTAAAATGTGACAGCTATACAGTTTGTCTGGTTATGTGCTCTTACCTAACATCATGTATTAATATGTATACATATGTGTGTGTGTCTCGCTACACCTAGAAAGCTGTGAAATGATATTATCCAAATCTTTGCAGTCTACCTGTAAACCATATGTTTGCTCATAGACGTGATCCAAAACAACAGTTTTTATCATATGCTATATGTGGCTGGATTGACATATGCTTTAATTTTGCAGGTAACTTGAGTGGAACATGCTATTAAGTGGGATTTGCCAAATTACTTTCTGTAAGTGCATTTATCTATTCAACTTAATTTTTGCTCCTGTGTTGTTAATTCTGTGTTTATGGTTATTGGTTTACATGAACGTTTCTCAACAGGAGTAGCAAATAGAGATTATCGACAATGAAAGTCGACAGAAGCAAGTTAAAGAAGACTCCTACAGAAGCTGTAAGTGTGCAAAATGCGTGCTGTATGGTTTTTCATCTTGTTTACTGTGACCAAATGTCATGTGATGTAATGAGTCACAGCACTTATAAGTAGCAGCAGGACATTCAGGATGGCATGGTAGCATCAGTTCAATATCACATCTGAAATTACATTGATGGAGAGATCATAAAGCCATAAATTTTTGTCTGTTAACAAACAAACAGTTTTGTTTGTTAACAGATAAGACCTAGGAACTTCAATTAAAGTGCTTGCATGATAACAATGTGGTTGGAGACTGCCATTCCATGGGGTTTAAAAAGACGTGTAAGAAGCTCACTACATTTTTGCCTGATTTTAAGAAAAAAAATTGTATTCCTTCTGACCAACAGCCTGCTGACTGCAGGATACTTATAGAGAAGCTCAAGGCATGCAGTGATGAACAACTGCTTATTGAACTGCAACACATCAAGACCTGGAACATCGGCAAGGTAAGCTCCAAAAGAGGCTGTTGGGGTGGCCCTTCTTGCACGGTGTTGCACTTAAAAAATGACAGACCATGTTCATGATCTGTCACAGCTGTATTGTGGCAGTGGTTATGTCAAAATTTGTAACACAGAGGGGCACAGGCAAGAAGCAACTTCTGTCGTTCTTATACTCAGAAAGCAGAATTGCATTTTCTAGACCTAGAATACTTGACTTGGATTAACAATCAACTTTTTTTGTTAACCAGTGTGAGCTCTACCATTGGGTGGATCTGCTGGATCGTTTTGATGGCATTCTGTGTGATGCGGGCCAGACGGTGGAGAACATGTCATGGCTGCTCGTGTGTGACCGGCCAGACAATGGACAGCTCAAAGCCTTGCTTTTGGCAGTGCTCAACTTCACAGCCTTGCTCATCGAGTATAGCTTCTCTAGGCACCTATACAGCTCCATAGAGGTTGGCTTGACCCTCAACCATTACCATTTTTGTAATGGATTTGTCACAAAGGAAAAGTGAAACGGCTGACTAATCTTAACTCTCTTTTATCTATCACTTTCACCCCCTTTACAGCACTTAACCACCTTGTTAGCATCATGTGACATGCAGGTGGTCCTGTCTGTGCTGAACCTACTTTATGTGTTCAGTAAGCGGTCCAACTACATCACAAGACTGGGATCTGACAAAAGAACACCTCTTCTGGCACGTCTGCAACACCTGGCTGAGGTCTGGTGAATCCTGTTGTTTTTCTATCACCATGATTTCAGTTGTCCCCTGAGAAGGAGCACTATTGTTTAGTGTCTTTGTTCTCTGTGCAGAGCTGGGGAGGGAAGGAGAATGGCTTTGGTCTGGCTGAATGTTGCAGAGACCTGCCAATGGCGGTAAGATTTTTACTAAATGATGTTAAATAACTGTGCTGTTAATGCAAGTGAAGGCTGATGATATAAAATGAATTGACCAATATTTTACATTTTCTTTACTGCCCCCTGTTGGGAATGTGAACAGAAGTATCCTCCGAGTGCTACCACACTGCACTTTGAGTTTTATGCTGAACCAGGCCCTGAAGTCAAAGTGGAGAGGAAGGTAAAGCTATTTTGCAGTAATAATATGAAAAGATAGTTTTGGAATATGTTGTTGATTGTCTTATTTCTCCTGAATTCTTTCTCAACTCTTATTTCCCAGCAGACAAGTAGTAACACACTACACTATATTCACATCGAGCAGCTTGACAAGGTACAATCCGATCAGATTTAATCAGTATAATTAATAGCAGAGTAATAATCTCTTCGGTTTTGACCTTATGCATGGAGTCCTGTTTGTTTCAGATTTCAGAGAGCCCCTCTGAGATCATGGAGTCGCTGACAGTGATGTACAACATCCCTAAAGACAAACAGACCCTACTGTTCACGCACATTCGACTGGCCCATGGTTTCTCAAATCACAAGAAGAGGTTGCAGGCTGTACAGGCGCGACTGCATGCCATCTCTATACTTGGTGAGCAGAAGCTTTTCCCCCCATATAAAAACTGGTTAGATTGTGCTTAAAGTTTCAACTCCTTTTCTTTTTTTTGCAGTGTATTCAAATGCACTCCAAGAGTCAGCAAACAGTATTCTATATAATGGCTTGATTGAAGAGCTGGTGGACGTCTTGCAGATTACAGACAAACAGCTTGTGGTAAGAAAGTAGTTTGTTTATGCTGTCATATTTGTCTTTACACTGAATATTTATGGCTCACTTAGCATTTTAATTTAAAAAAACAATGATAAATTTGAGAATATCAGATGGTGATGTATGTGGCAAAAGGCTGGATGTCAGCATACCAGTAGTTTATTTGTCGGTACACATGCCAGTATAGTTACACAATTCTCAATACTATTTCAGTATACCGTGGCAAAGGGTATTTAGCAGAAACTCCATTTTCCTGTGTTTGTCAACAACATAAATACAAAATATAGCTAGTAAGACAATTTACACAGCAAACGATGAAGATTATTTTATATATATAGCCTATAATCTTTAGTTTGTGGGGCTGTCTCCGCATGTAACCTTCAGCACAGCAGCACAGGTGACCTGTTTTGTCCTAAGCCAGGTAGTTTGGTGTAAATACTGTTTATCAAAACCACCAATTCTGTGTTAAAGAGAAAGTCTATGGATTAGAATAACAATTGATGTTAAATTGCAAAACTTTGAATTGGCATTAAAT
This sequence comes from Parambassis ranga, assembly GCF_900634625.1. Lineage (NCBI taxonomy): Eukaryota > Metazoa > Chordata > Actinopteri > Ambassidae > Parambassis > Parambassis ranga. Next base: position 9,762,056 of record NC_041028.1, on the reverse strand, counting down.
AGTTTCTAATTTCGTATCGTAAACATAACTGTGGGTCACTCCTGGCTTTCCCGTAGCGCCAAGAATTGCTAAAGCACTGATGTGATGAAATGCCCTACTGGTGTTTACATGCATGTTCCAATGACCTAAATAACACAAAGTGGCATCTTGGCTGCAGCCTCTACCGGGTATAGCAGCGCTGCATGTGATGTAAAGCCCATAAAGCAGTTGCAGCCTTGGCACACATGCTGCCTCTGGTAACTATAGTACCCCCCAAAAAGCAACTACCATTGTATTTTCAGAATTTTGGTATTGGAAGATACCATACGTATTGGTTCTGGTGACGTCCTTACTTAGAAGTATCATTAAGCCCCTGTCATTGTTTGCGTTCAGTGTAATCTGCTTTGGTTTTTAGGATATAAAGGCAGCATCTTTGCGCACTTTAACTTCGATTGTACATCTGGAGAGGACCCCAAAGCTTTCCAACATCATCGACTGCACTGGCACTGCCTCTTACCACGGCTTCTTGCCTGTGTTGGTGCGCAACTGTATACAGGCAATGATTGGTAAGATTGCACTCACATAATTCTGTTAAAGTTTAGTGAGAGATAAAGCAAGACAAATGAAACTTTAACTTTTGATTTCTGTTTTCTAGATCCTCTAATGGAACCCTACCCACATCAGTTTGCCACTGCGCTCTTCTCATTCCTGTACCACTTGGCTAGCTATGATGCTGGAGGGGAAGCCCTTGTCTCATGTGGCATGATGGAAGCCCTCCTCAAGGTACACTGGTATCCTATAAATACATCATTATGCTTCTTTATTATTATTTTATTATTTATGCTTCCCTTTACAAGACATTTTATGTATGTTATAATATTTTTTTCACAATAGGTCATCAAGTTCTTGGGTGATGAGCAGGACCAGATTACCTTTGTGACACGAGCAGTGCGGGTTGTGGACCTCATCACCAACCTTGACATGGCTGCCTTTCAGTCTCACAGCGGCCTTTCCATTTTCATCTGCAGACTAGAGGTTAGTTTTGCACTCTTCTAACGCAGCCACTTTTATCTGAAACCATACAGTATTTGACATCTGTGACTTTACTTACTACTTTTTCAATCGCTTTCAGCATGAGGTAGACCTGTCCAGGAAAGAGTGCCCTTTTGTCATCAAGCCAAAGATCCAGAGGCCTAGTGCAACAGTAGAGTCAGAAGACATGGACACTGACATGGACAGTGAGTTTTATTAGGAACACATGTACACTTCGGTATTCACAGAGATATCCAGTCATCTGTGAATGGTATACATGTTAAAAGCTTCAATGGTCAAAAGAAGCAATGTTCTCCATAGCTTTCGTCAGTTGTAGTTCTGAAAATGAATCTAGCCTGCCCTGCATTAGTTCAACCTGGTAGTCACATGGTGACATGATTTTTTGCTACAAACATAGGGCCCTTTTATATCCATCCATCATCATTTGAATACCTTCATGCACACAACCTATTTTCTGAATGTCTCTTACAGCAAAATGATGCACCATTTACAAATCTAACGTCACTATAGGCTGATGCTGCTTCAGCAAGACTTCCCTGGGTGTTGTGTTAATTTTCCACTTTTATGATTTTCAGTGTCAGAAGTTGCAATGGAAAGTAGCCCTGGACCATCAACATCTTCTAGTTCTAGAACGGAGGCAGACAGAGCACAGAGCAGCACTGCTAACACGCCTCGTGCAGGTGCACATAGACTGTACACACTTTAAAACACACAAAACCTTTTTGTCATTTCTGTACGCTGTAATAACTGTGACACTCTTTTTTTTAGGTTTGCAGTGTATCCCCCAAAGGGCAGCTCTGTTAAAGTCAATGCTAAATTTCTTGAAGAAAGCCATCCAGGACCCTGCCTTTTCTGATGGCATCCGCCACGGTGATTTTTTTGTATCCTGTGATTTATTAAATAGATGAACTCAACAACAAGTTGAACAGACTGATACTTTGTTTTCTCAGGATCCAGAACATTTTACAGTGTATGTTGGCTGTTAATATTCGTATTGTCTTATGCACTTTTTCTTTAGTAATGGATGGGTCTTTGCCTACCTCACTCAAGCACATTATCAGTAATGCAGAATATTATGGCCCTTCACTGTTCCTCTTAGGTGAGTACACAGCAAAGCTTGATTAATTATGTTCATGACATTTAAGCAAATATGATTGTAATTATTATTTTAACATTATATCAGTGTTATGAATTTTAATTTATTTTTTTCTCCCTCCTTTCTTGTCTCTTTCTTTGGCTTGTAGCGACAGAGGTGGTGACGGTGTTTGTGTTCCAGGAGCCATCCCTGCTCTCCTCTCTGCAGGATAATGGTCTCACTGATGTTATGCTGCATGCCCTTCTCATCAAAGATGTGAGTTTTCATGTTTTGTATTTTTTTCTTTTCTGTTTTGTATGCTGGGAAAAATGTAATCTAGCCCCTAAATTGTGGCTAATGCTGTGTTTATAAGCACATGTTGATACTAGATATTAGATAATAGTTTAAACCTCTTCTTCCAGGTTCCAGCTACCCGTGAGGTGTTAGGTTCTCTCCCCAATGTGTTTAGTGCCCTCTGCCTAAATGCAAGAGGGTTGCACTCTTTTGTTCAGTGCCAGCCCTTTGAGCGCCTCTTCAAAGTGCTTTTGTCTCCTGACTACTTGCCTGCTATGCGACGGCGCCGTAGCTCTGACCCTTTGGGTGAGTTGGGTGATATTTGTGCTGTGTTGTTCAGATCTTCCTCTGTGAAACATGCTTGCGTGAATGAAAAGCTTTATGTTTGGCTTCAGGTGACACTGCATCCAACTTGGGTAGTGCTGTGGATGAGCTTATGAGGCACCAGCCCACTTTGAAGACAGATGCTACTACTGCCATTATTAAGGTAGTATACTCTTTTCTTTTTCTTTCTTTCTGTCTGTTTTTTCACAAACTTTCCTTTAAGTAAGAATTTGGCAGCATAATTACAACTCAGTTGTGGTTGCAGTTACTGGAAGAGATCTGCAACCTGGGCCGTGCTCCTGAGTACATCTGCCAGAAACCTTCTATCCAGAAAGCAGATGGTACTGTGGCCGCACCACCTGCACGCTCCAGTCACGCTGCAGAAGAGGCATCAAGTGAGGATGAGGAGGAAGAAGAGGCCCTCCACACATTCAGCCAGCAGCAAGGGGAACCTGAGAGCAACAGACAGTCAGTGCCACTTGAACTGTATGACAATAAGTTCATAACACAATAGAACAGAACAACAACTTGTTGACAGACTTAAAGTTTTTTTTCAAGTCAGTTGACTAAATTTGATATTTTAGTTGATAGTTGACCTTTTGATGTGTGATTTTTGCAGGGTGGTTGGCACTGAGGAACGGATACCCATTCCTCTAATGGATTATATTCTTAATGTGGTAAGTATAATTCTTGGCAGTGTTATCTTATGTAATATCCCAACCCCCATGTCAGGTTCTTTCTCAGTAGGCTAATCATTTGCTATGAACATGTTTTCCAGATGAAGTTTGTAGAATCCATACTAAGCAACAACACCACCGACGACCACTGTCAGGAGTTTGTTAACCAGAAGGGACTGCTCCCTTTGGTCTCTATTCTGGGCCTGCCCAACTTACCCATAGACTTTCCCACATCAGCTGCCTGCCAAGCTGTGGCTGGTGTCTGCAAGTCCATATTGGTGAGCATCAATGAATAGCAACAGAGTATTATCTGCATAGTCTTTTCCCATTATGTTCATTTGATACATGTAGCTGAAACATTTACAGTTATCAAGCAACTTGATTTGAAAGTTTTTTTCCCCCCTCCCCCCACCAAACTCAACAAAGACGCTCTCACATGAGCCTAAGGTACTCCAGGAGGGCCTGTGCCAATTGGACAGTATTCTGACATCTCTGGAGCCACTTCATAGACCAATTGAGGTGCCTGGTGGGTCTGTGCTTCTCAGAGAACTGGCTAATGCGGGCCATGTCACCGATGCCACGTTGTCAGCCCGTGCTACACCACTGCTACATGCTCTTACTGCAGCGCATGCCTACATCCTCATGTTTGTCCATACTTGCAGAGTTGGACAGGTAAATATGAATTTATATATATATATATATATAAAACATATGAACAGTGCTCTTACCTACCGGTAGTTACTTTTATGAGATTCGAACTGCTTTCTGATATGGCGAAACACATTTTTCCTGGACATGATGTACAGGTCACATACATTAGCTTTTTATCTCGATGAGGGAAAAGTAATGTTTGTTGTACCTTCAGTTTTAAACAACGCTACCGTCGGTTACCTTTAACAATGATAAATCACTTAGTCACTTATTTTCCGCATACTACTGACCTTTGTCCACTGAGCTTCAATTAAAATGTATTCACTGTAACAGGTAATCTTATAGTTCAGCTTCAATAATTACAAATTCTTCAAATAAAATTCTTAATGGTCAAGGTCTTTATATCCATACATTTATTTATACTTTTTTAAAAAGCCCCTGTGGCGTTCAACACATCACTTACTTTTTGTGAATTGTACCATGGTGGCGGATTAGCCTTTCTTAGTTGTAAATGCTCGACTGTTTACAGTTCTTATTCAAAATATGCAAAATTATGAATCAGCTTAGCTAAAGTGATAAGAGGTGGAAATCTTCAACATGAGTTTGGTTCTGCAACTTTTAAGATTTTCTGATCTCTTTGTCAACAGAGTGAGATCAGGGCAATCTCAGTCAACCAGTGGGGCTCCCAGCTGGGCTTGAGTGTTCTCAACAAGCTCAGTCAGCTCTACTGCTCTCTGGTGTGGGAGAGCACTGTGCTGCTGTCTCTTTGCACCCCCAACAGGTGAGTCTCTTTATAACCCTTATTATAACTACAGTCAAGTGTGTTCTTAACACGGCTTGCCTATGTTTAACAGTCTGCCTCCAGGATGTGAGTTTGGCCAGGCTGATATGCAGAAACTGGTGCCCAAAGAGGAGAAGCCATCTGGGAGCACCACAGCAACCGTGGTTTCTGGCTCCAGGAGACCTGGTAACCTAACTTTTGACTTTGTTTAAAGAAACACTGTGACCTAGAAACTCAACAGTGTCCACACAGAGACAAGCTTAGGTGTATCCATAAAGGTTTTTAATGTATGGACTTTTCATCCACACTGATCTGGCATTTTGGGAGCCTAAATGTGCAAATTTTTAAAACCGGGCCCCAGAGTGGATAGATTTAAAAACGCTGTTTTTATGTTTCACATTTATTGAAACGTTTTTGAATGAAAATGATTTAATCTCCATGTGAATGTAGCCTCAGTCTCATCTACCTTTTAACAGCAGAATCTGAGGCGGCATCTGTGGATTCATCTGCTGGTGGCCTGTTGGAAGGCATGGGTCTGGATGGGGACACCTTGGCGCCCATGGAGACAGATGAACCCTCTGCCGCAGACCCCAAGTCAAAGTCCAAACTTACTCCAGCTATGGCCACCCGGATCAAACAAATAAAACCCCTTCTCTCTGGTGAGATATTTTACTAGTATTCACAGAGTTTTGTACATGTATTAATATTTGAACTTTCTTGAGATATTTTTTTAATGTCTCAACGACCCCTTTGTGCCTTTGCAGCTTCATCACGGTTGGGCAGGGCTCTGGCTGAACTGTTTGGCCTGCTAGTAAAGCTATGTGTGGGCTCCCCAGTGCGCCAACGCCGCTCCCACCATGCCACAAGTACAGGCACTACTCCTACGCCTGCTGCCCGGGCCACTGCTTCTGCCCTCACTAAACTCCTCACTAAGGGTCTGAGTTGGCAGCCCCCACCCTACACTCCCACCCCTCGCTTTAGGTAAGAGCAAACTACTTTCACAACAGCTTGTTAATATGTACTAACATGCCTAACAAAATGTTTTTCTTTCCTGGCAGGTTGACATTCTTTATCTGCTCAGTAGGCTTCACATCTCCCATGCTGTTTGATGAGAGGAAGTACCCATACCACCTTATGCTGCAGAAGTTCTTTTGCTCTGGTGGACATGATGCCTTATTTGAGTAAGTGTTACTCATTTTCTGTGACATACTAAGATCGTATTTTATCTTGAAATTTTGCTTGAAAAAAATGTAACACACCAGACTTTTTTATATTTGTTGATTACATATTTCAACTGGCAATTATTTGACTTAATATAGTTGGAGAAAAAGATTTCTGATGCTTGATACTTTCACGAGTGTTAAAGCAAAATGTTACTTGTTATACTGTAGCCAGCAAGATACCAGTCCTCACTTGTAAGTGCAAATCAAATCCCAAAGGGTTACTTAAGTTCTGAAAGAACTACATTTTCATAGGGAGGCCAGTAATTTTGTCTCTTAACTGTATGTTATTTCAACTCGACGCCCAATGCATTTTGGTATACTTTGTTTATTCTGTTGTATGGTAATCTTTTGAAATAGCAGTATATTTGTTCTGTTCCCTGTCATCGTATTTATTCAGTGGTTGAAATCTGTGTTTAGCATAAAGAGTTTAATTGGCTGTGTTTGTTTTGTGCAGGACATTTAACTGGGCCCTATCAATGGGTGGAAAGGTACCTGTGTCTGAGGGTCTTGAACATGCAGATCTACCAGATGGGACAGGGGAGTTCCTGGATGCCTGGTTAATGCTGGTGGAAAAAATGGTTAATCCAAGCACTGTGCTGGACTCACCTCACTCTCTGCCAGCCAAAATGCCAGGGGTCACACCAACGATGCCCCAGTTTAGCGCCCTTCGATTCCTTATAGTCACCCAGAAGGTCAGTAGTCGCTACAGATGGAGATTTTGCATCCCACTGCTCATTCCAGGATAACTTTCATTTATTACAGCAAAAATGTATTAATACTTAAAGCAGGACTTTGGGGTTAAAATCACTTAAAGTTTTGTTCCAGTGGAAGCCTGTGCGATTACGTGCTTTCGGCTTCTACATGATTGCTTGTTTGCAGTCAGGCAGAAAGAAACTGGCAGGAAGTTATATTTGTGTGGCTTTTGTCATTTTTTAGCAAATGCACCCTTTAAATCATTAAACAATAAGAGGTTCTACCTAGTGGTAGTGTTGTAGATTAGAGCTGAAGAAATTTCTCTTAGTGCATGTTTTGTCTTTCTTTCATCTAGGCTGCATTTAACTGCATCCGCAGTCTGTGGAACAGAAAACCATTGAAGGTGTATGGTGGCAGAATGGCTGAATCAATGCTGGCTATCCTCTGCCACATCTTAAGAGGGGAGCCAGTTATCCAGGAGCGCCTGGCTAAGGAGAGGGAGGGGACAGTGCGCCCAGACGATGAGGGGACCTCCATTGCTTCTTTGGGTCCCAGTGGAGCCCCAGGAGCTGCTTCAACAGGTGGAGAGGCACCGTCAGTGAGTGGAACAACTTCTGCAGGTCCAGCAGGAGGATCAGCTGAAGATTCAACCAATTCTACCCCTCGTCGCGAGCCTCAGGTTAACCAGGCTCAGCTTACGCAGGTGTGTGGGAAAACACTGACAAAATCTGATGTCAGTTATTTATCCGAAGCACTGCTAGAATTAGTACTTCTTGAACACACTTTGTCACAATACCTACTTTTCATCTTTGGCACAATAGCCCTGGGAAAATGGTGTACTTTTATTAGTGGCCGTGTAAGAAATTAAACCAAAGTTGCTGCAGTCTTTCTCGCCATATTCTAAGTGCACTAAGTCATTGGCCACCATTTGTTTTATAACAGGGAAGATGCAGAGGGAGAGGGAGGCACGCACAGGTCCATCAGCAGCAGCTGCAGCAGGTATAAGAGCCATCAGGGGTAGAAATTGAGAGAAGAGTGTGACACAAGTTGGTAATAAAGGTTAGAGACAGTACGGAGAAGCAGCTGATAAATCAGATTATTGCAATGATAGGGTCTTTCTCTACAGAAATACAGAAGTCCCGCTATAATGGTGCTTAGAAGACCCGACCTTGCTGACCTTTTCTCTTTCACAAAAATGCAGCTAAATGCTGAATTGGTGTCAGTACAACAGCATTGGTGTTGAGTGTGCATGTCCTGCCATGTTGACATCCCTTTCTCACACACACGCACACCATAAAGGTGCAACAGTCCTGCCTTTGGCTGTGTGAAAATGGCTTTCGATTTTCATTCACCTTACATGACCTCATCAATATTTTTATCAGTTAAGCCTCATTGTCTCGAATCCCTCCATGTACACACTTTTTTTCCAATCATTTATGACCTTATCATTGTGTACTCTTGTCTTTTGTTTCCTTTTGTTTTAGCTTATGGATATGGGTTTTTCAAGAGAACATGCTATGGAGGCCCTACTGAACACCAGTACCATGGAGCAAGCCACAGAGTACCTTCTTACACACCCTCCCCCACTCCTTGGTGGAGCAGTGAGAGTAAGACTGCATTCACAGATACCCGTACATACTTTAGTTTCTCATAATTTTCAGAAGTCAAAATCAGGCAGCTGAATCTGTTGCTCTTGTTCCATCAAGGATTTGACTATGTCTGAAGAGGACCAGATGATGCGGGCAATTGCCATGTCCCTTGGACAAGAAGTAAGCATGGAGCAGCGCTCTGATTCTCCTGAGGTGTGCAATTTTCACCTTTTGAAAATCAAAAATATTTGTTGCCAAGGTTAACATAAATAGAAAACCTAATGTCACCTGCTTAGCAGCTGTGGAAATCATGTTATCTTTGTCTGCAACAGGAAGCAGCACGTCGGCGTGAGGAAGAGGACAGGAGAGCAAGGGAGCGGGCCGAAGAGGAGGAAGCGCGCTGCTTGGAGCGCTTCATGGAGGCTGAGCCACTGGACCCTCAGGAGCTACATACCTTCACTGACTCCATGCTGCCTGGTTGCTTCCATCTTTTAGATGAGTTGCCAGACACAGTCTATAGGCTCTGTGACCTTTTGATGACTGCCATCAAGAGGAGTGGCCCAGAGTACAGGGATCTCATTCTTGGCCAAGTTGTTCACCAGGTCAGTGGATAAATACTTCTCCTATTTTCTTTGTATTTTTTTTCTGTGCAGATTTGTTTAGTCAGCTGTTTGCGGTTTGTTTTTATGTAAGTAATTGAGTGCTGGAGTATGTTGCTTTGAAATCCATTGCATATCCTCAGTGCAAATGCAGAGAACAACATTTTTTCAGTATCAATTGCTGCAAAAGCTTACCTACAAATCATCCTGTTTGTGTGCTAGGCTGATTTATGTATGTGTTTTTTATGTGTAGGTGTGGGAGGCAGCAGACGTGCTGATTAAGGCAGCTGAACCCCTGACTACCAGTGACACAAAGACAGTGTCTGAGTGGACCAGACAGATGGCCACACTGCCTCAGGCTTCAAAACTGGCAACACGAATTCTGCTGCTCACACTGCTCTTTGAGGTGACCGGAATTATTGTTGTAGTCATAAAATGTCAAACTTTAGAGTGTGATTTTTTTGTAAAGGGGCAGTGGTCCTTATGTATATCATTTGCTGTTTTCTGTTTCTATAGGAACTGAAGCTGTTAGGTGCCAGAGTAGTGGAGAACAGTGGAATTCTTGATTTGCTAATTAAGCTGCTCGAGGTTGTGCAGCCTTGTCTGCAAGCAGCTAAAGAACACAAAGACATCCAGACACCAAAGTGAGTTTTTCTGAGGACCAGATACTCTTTCCCTGCTTAAAAAATAACCTGTTAACTTGTATCATGACAGGCAAATATGTTTGTGTAATAAATGTGTTTCTATTTAAAAAAAAAAAAAAAAAACGCTTTCTCTACAGATGGATCACTCCAGTTCTGTTGATCATAGACTTCTATGAGAAGATGGCTGTCTCTTCAAAGCGCAGGGAACAAATGAACAAGGTAGAAAATCCCCATATCTTCACATACATATATACACATACCTACAACTTTGTGAAGTTGTTAAATTTAGAATACGTTTTTGTTGTGCCCATGCAAAATGTTAATGCATATTCTGTGTGCACTATATTTTAAAGCATTGGTCTTATACTGCTGCACCTATTTTTTGTACCGTTAGTCAATCTTGTCTCTACTTGCCTTTAGTATCTACAACCCAATGGGAATAACTGGAGATGGTTTGATGACCGCTCTGGCCGTTGGTGCAGTTACAGTGCATCCAACAACAGTACCATCGATTCTGCGTGGAGGGCTGGAGAGAGCAGTGTCCGGTTCACAGCTGGACGTCGAAGATACACGGTCCAGTTTAACACCATGGTGCAGGTATAGACATATTTCTATTGCTCATATCATTTAATTGGGTCATAGGGTTTGGCTGCTTCCCCTCTGTTAGACTAAAACCACTTTGTTTGGCAGGTAAATGAAGAGACTGGTAATAGGAGGCCAGTGATGCTGATGGTCCAGAGAGTGCCTCGCATTCCCAAGCCTTCGAAGGCTGGCAGTATCACAGATTCTGAGAGAGAGGAGGGAGACCGAAGCAAAGTTGATGAATCCCAGAGTGACCTAGACTCAGGAGCAGCGGTGGAGATGAGTGCTTCTAAGGATGATTCCAGTCAATTGAAAGAAACGACCTCTGGCCCATCATCTTCCCTTGAGTCTGACTACACACAGGGATCTGATATTGTTGTGCAAGGCCTGAGTGAGGACATGACCACTGTTCTTATCCGGGCTTGTGTCAGTATGATCAGTGTTCCTGTGGATCCTGATACCCTTCATGCCACACTGCGTCTCTGTTTACGCCTTACACGCAATCACCACTATGCAATGATGTTCGCAGAGCTGAAGAGTACACGGATGATTTTGGGGCTGACTCAGAGCTCTGGGTTCAACGGTTTCACCCCACTTGTTACTCTGCTGTTCAGACACATCATAGAAGATCCGGCCACACTGCGGCACACCATGGAAAAGGTTGGTCTTTTCTCATCTTCTTTAAACAAGTGGTCACCGTATAAAAAGATACTAACCTCTTTCTGTGTTTCAATCATTTAGTTTTTTTTCCTACTAAATCATAGTTTCAGTTCTAAAACCATTTTCCAATTGCCTGCTAATAATTTTCCCCAGGTGGTGAGGTCAGCAGTGACGAGTGGAGCAGGTAGTACCACGTCAGGAGTGGTGTCAGGCAGCCTTGGCTCCAGAGAAATCAATTATATTCTTCGCGTCCTGGGTCCTGCTGCCTGTCGTAACCCTGAATGCTTTGCTGAAACTGCCAGCAATTGTGTCCGCATCGCTCTGCCTGCACCCCGTGGAGCTGGCACCAGTAAGTGTGCAAGCCTGACAAATATGTGAAAAAAACCTTTGTTAGATTCATCACAATTAATTAGAATTAATTCATGTAGATATGAACTTACTAACATAGTTGGATGTCAAGTCAAAATGATTCCTGTCACATTTTTTTTTCTTCAGCCTCAGACGATGAGTTTGAAAACCTTCGAATTAAGGGGCCCAATGCTGTGCAGCTGGTGAAGACAACTCCACTGAAACTTTCTCCTTTGCCATCCATTCCTGACACTATCAAGGAGGTCATCTATGACATGCTCAATGCTTTGGCTGCTTACCATGCCCCTGAAGAACGTAAGACATTTTAATAGCTCTCTGACAAGCTTTTTATATGTGATTTTATCGATAATGTTTTGGATGCATGTGTCACAGCTGAACGTCCAGAAGAACGCGCTGTTGCTGTGCCTGGTGGTCAAGACCTGTGCCAGATTTTGCAAGATGTTGGTGATGACGTTTACCAGCAGTACAGGCTCACACGTCAAGGAAGCGACTTTGACACTCAGTCTGCATTCCATATAAATGTGAGGCTTGATAACAAGTAATCGTAATTGACTTGTGTATTGAAACATGACTTTTCTTAAATAATAGTAGAGCAACATCTCTTCCTCTCAGACCCAGGTGTTTGCAGCTGATGGAGGTGTAGCTGAGTCATCCCAGTCAGGCACACCACAAGGAGAAGGTGAGGGTTTTTTTTCCCCCAAAAAGCAAACCTATGTAAAATAACTGCATGTATTGGATAGTTTTTTTATCTCTTGTCACATTGTTTATAAGATTGTCTGATAGCATTTCTTTAGTTGCAAATGCATCTCACTGTCCATGCTCACTGTTACCATTTTTACGGCAAGTCAGGGGACACCAGAAATCTATTGTCTGTCTAATTTTCTACAATTTTTTTCTAGTAGAAGTTCACATTTACACAAGATGATAATTCTGTTATGTGGATTTCCTCAGCCTCCACACCAGAAGAGATGCGGGAGGAGAAGAAGGACCAGGAGGGAGAGAAGGGTACCAGCTCAGATGAGGGTAAAGCGGCAAAGGTAAAGGCAAGCAAGCCTTTAATGCCTACCTCTACCATCTTGAGACTGTTGGCTGAACTGGTGCGCTCCTATGTGGGCATCGCCACACTAATCGCCTCCTACAGCTACACCGCTGGACAGTCTGAGCTTATTAAGGAGGTTTGTAGTTAAACAAAGTTGTTATTCTTTATAATGTCATGTCCTAATTTTCCCTATTTATCCATTTTGACGTGTCTGTATACATGTCTATATAACAGGATTGCAGTGTTCTAGCCTTTGTGCTCGACCACTTACTGCCTCACACTCAGAATTCAGAGGACAAGGACACCCCAGCTTTGGCGCGTCTCTTCCTAGCTAGCCTTGCCGCTGCAGGCACCGGCACTGATGCCCAGGTTGCCCTAGTGAATGAGGTGAAAGCTGCTCTCAGCCGAGCACTAGCAATGCCAGAAGGTGCTGAAAAACATGCAAGGTATATGCCCTAAAAATACGTGCAGCCTATTGTTGAAATACTATTGATTGATTGACCCATCTTTACTCTCATGTCCTGTCACATATATTTGACAGGCTTCAGGCAGTGATGTGCATAATAAGCACCATCATGGAATCATGTCCCTCCACATCCAGTTTCTATAGCACGGCAGCAGCCAAGACGCAGCATAACGGCATGAACAACATTATAAGACTTTTTCTTAAGAAAGGACTGGTCAATGACTTGGCCCGTGTTCCTCACAGCCTGGATTTGTCCAGGTATGCCATTGCACTATTTTATTGGTTTAATTTAGTTTAAATCTGGTTTTCCTTGCTGCCTATTTAGTGTTTAGGTTTAATAAACATTGCTTGTACTTCCTTTACATCATTTGCCTTAGCCCAAACATGGCTAACACCGTGAATGCTGCCCTGAAGCCCCTTGAGACCCTGTCACGCATTGTTAACCAGCCCAGCAGCCTATTTGGAGGCAAAGGGGGCTCCAGCAAAAACAAGACGGAACATGATACTGTGGGCACTGCCAGGGACAGCAACAGTAACACTCAGGACCAAGGTATCCAAACTCAAACAGATGAGAAATGAGTTGACTTTACCTGTGACTTAAGTATGTCTTGTGCTAATGTTGTGACATCTATTTAAGGAGAGTCTGGTGAGGCAGAGCCAGTAGATGGCACCCACAGAGTGCAGGGACCAGATAATGACCTGATGGATGGAGAAACAGAGGGAGACACTGTTGTCATTGCTGGTCAGCCAGAGGTTCTCAGCACACAGGCTATGCAGGTGTGTAACACTTACATAAAAGATGCTGTTCTGTAATGTCTATAGTTCTTGGCCATAACATATTGGAGAACAAGCTCATGGATGATACCATTTCCTCTCTTTGATTGCCATTTAATGGCTTGCAATGCATGTTTTCATGACCATGTAGGTAGAGAATGAGCTGGTGGATCTCATTGATGAGCTGTTGGAGAGAGATGCTGGCACTGTCAACAGCACAATTATTGGTAAGTCATTGGATTCACCTAAGAGATGACTACTATGGCTCATCAAGATGAACCTTAGCAGAATACAAAAATGAATACATTTACTATGAAAGGAGTGTAGCTAGATTTGATTTCAGAGTACAGGCACACTCACTTGTCTGTTCTGTCAATCAGTGGGACGCAGTGGTGAAGATGAATCTCAAGAGGATGTATTGATGGATGAAGCCCCCTCTAATATCAGCCAGGCATCCACTCTTCAGGCTAATCGGGAAGGTAAGACTCTGGCTGACAGAATTTATTTTGTTGACTAATTTTGTGAAGGGTTTTGTTGATGACAGCAAGTTTGTAACTGCTGTAATTGCCTCTTCCATCAGACTCAATGAACATCCTGGAACCAGAAGATGAAGAGCACACACAGGAGGAGGATTCTAGTGGCAGTAATGATGATGAAGACAGCCAGGATGAAGAAGAGGAGGAAGAAGAAGAAGAGGAGGAGGATCAGGTATGGAATAATGCAGTGGCATTCACAGAATAAATCTTAATTATTGTTTTCTTTAAGACTGATTGCAAATACGGTTTCCTCAGGATGATGAAGAAGGCGATGAGGATGACGATGATGAAGGTTCCGAGATGGAGTTGGATGAAGATTTCCCTGATATAAATGCTGCCCCACACATCCGCTTTGAAAGGTTTGACAGGGATGATGACCTCATAATAGAGTTTGACAACATGTTCTCCAACAATGGTAAGTGTAATATTTACTAGGATATGTTTTACAGTTAGGCATTCTGGCTAATAAATATTTTCTTTTGCTAGTGAATTTAATCTTGTTCCTTGCAAAGAATTAAAATTGTGGAGTTGTACCAGAGGTTTTTCATCCTAACATTTTTTTCTGTTTTTTTTTTCTTCTATCAGCTGATATCCCTCCCTCCCCAGGCAACATCCCTAGCTCCCACCCGCTGATGGTGCGACATGCTGACCATGGTTCCCTCACCCTAGGTGTGGCAGGCACTAGCAGCCGTCTAGCACAGGGCATGGGCCGCAGCCAGCGAACTCTGCGCCAGCTCACTGCTAACAGTGGACACACCATTCATGTCCATTACCCTGGCAACCGTCAGCCCAATCCGCCACTCATCTTACAAAGGTAATTCCATATTTATTTGTCTGGGTTACCACTAATTTATTTGCACCACCTTTTTTTTTGAGTGATAATTAAAAAGGTTTTTTACACCCTTCTTTAGGTTGTTGGGCCCAAGTGCAGCAGCAGACATTTTACAGCTGTCCAGCTCACTGCCTTTGCAGTCTCGTGGTCGTGCCCGCCTTTTGGTTGGTAATGAGGATGTGCACATTATTGCACGTTCTGATGATGAATTGTTGGATGACTTCTTCCATGAGCAGAGCAGTACTGGGGGACAAGCAGGTAAGCATTACTGCAAGATGTTTTTCTTGCAACTGATTCTGAATGTATTACTTTCCTTAACATCTGTTTGCTTTATACCCCATTAGGCACTCTCTCTAGCATTCCCACTGCCTTAACTAGATGGACAGATGAGTGTAAAGTGTTGGATGGAGAGAGTATGCACGACTGTGTGGCAGGTAGATTGACATTGAAACTACGTATTTCAGTGACAATGAATGAATAATTAAATTATGTTTATGTACCTCCTACACTGACTGTATGGCAGTATTTTTAAAATTTTTGTGCTTTCAGAAATTATTTGCTAGTTGTAGTAGTTATATTAAATTAGGTTCTGATATTTGAATGGATACTTTTGAGTAGAGCCACAACTGAGGATTTATTTTGACATCTATCTGATTTCAGTGGTGAAGGTGCCTATTCTGCAGCACTTGGAGGGTCTGCGAGATGAGGAGCTTGAAGAACGCAGGGAGAAGAGAAGGCGGCAACTGGCCGAGGAAGAGGAGTCTAAGCAGAATGAGAGAAGGGCCTCTGGAGCAGAACAGGCTAGAGAACAGAGCCTACAGGTTGGCAAATAATATATGTTCATTAGTGTTTTTGCTGATATAACACTGTGCTTGCAGATGTATTCACTTTTTACTAATATCAAATGTTTTTGCCTTTAGGGGTCTGGTATGGGGACAGTTAATGGTGCTGAGAACACTGCAGGTACTGATGTTTGTATAGATTTCATTTGTATGATAATGTCACTATTCCTTTGCCGATCTGTATTGGACCACACAGTGAAGGCCATCCAGAGGCGAGCTGTGCGTGCTGTGGGATGAGGTAGTAGTTTGTATAGTTTTAGGATCACACCAGATCTGGGAGATAACTATACAGTCTACTGTCTTTCTTATGGCATCGCCATACCAGCTTGGTATCTTCATTTGTTGCAAGAGTTTATTTTTCCAGTATTCAGTCTTGCTGCATATGTATTCTGTATTGATTGTTTTCTCCTGCAGCTGCCTGTACTGTGGTGAGGTAGTAAGTTGTGTTGTTGTTGGGGATCAGGATTGTGCACCCCGTTCAGGAGATAACTATACAACTTACTGCCTTCCTCAGCAAAGGCCCTTGGCATCTATGAAAAAAGACCAATAGCTGATTTTTGTTCTCTTAATGAGCTTGCATCGAGCTTCTTTTTGGAAATTAGTTATTGGTGCTTCAGAAGTGTTTTGCTCTTAATGTTTTTAGGTCATATAGAAATGCCACTTGTATGCTGTAATGTAAAAATTGTAATGAGATGAAATTAAATATGTTTAATGTCTAAGGACTGTATTCCTGTCGATGGCCTTAACGCACAAGTTTCTCTCTTTGCAGAGGGTGAGCAGGCTCAGGGAGGTGCAGTTTCTTGTCTGGACCCACCCAGGGTCTCAGAGGGCTTCCTTACTGCTCCTCCATCTGGAGAGGTCACTCCCACCACACCTGCGCCTCATGAACAGGCCCTAGTCTCCCTGGAGACTGCGATTAGTCAGCAGGTCCACCAGCCAATTGCTGACCTGCTACTGGCAGAATCGCATGCCAGCTCGCTCGCTGCTCTGGCAGGGGCTGGTCTTCCACCCTTGTCATCAGCTGAGAGGCCAAACAGTGAAGCAGAGGCATCTCAGATGGAAATGTCCCCGGCACCCACAATCGGTGAGAGAGTCGGAGGAGGTGGAGGTGGAGGAGCGTTGGATGAATGCAGAGAAGGTAGACTAACTTTGTAAACTTAATCCATATAGACTGGCCAACAGTAAGGACATCTGTAATGTAACCCATATGTTAAAGCCGTTGCCAGAATCTTTAGTACAGTGGGTGACATAAGCCTAACACTTACCTTCTCTTCTTTACCTCAGCATCCCTAAGTCCAGATATTGTAGAGAACTCAGAGCCTGCAGTAGTTGGTGTGTCACAACTGGAAGGGTCACCAATGGATACAAGCAGTCCTGCTTCTGCCACTCAGGAAGAGGCTGCTCCCAACCCTGCACAGTCCACCCAGCTGTCCCAGGAGCTTTCCGGAAGTGGAGAGAGTGGGCTGACTGATAGGCAGACAGATGCAGAAACTGGGTGAGTGGCTTATAATGTCATTGCTGAACAAATACATGTTCAAAACTGCCTTTAAATACCTTGGTAGACTATAAGTATTTGTCATGTCAACGTGTTATTACTGTAGTTTTCAGTGTTAGTACATGAACTCTCTCTATATGTAACATGCATATTTTCTTAAGCCTTTTTTTTCTGTTTGCAGCTCTACATCCGTTTCATCCCCTGGAGAAACGATGCCTAGGAGTGACAGTGCTGACAGCCAGTCTCAAGCCATCCAGGAAGAGCCCCTCCCATCTACCAGCAATGAGGAGGATGACCCCCTTGCAGGTAGAATAAAGTATCTATGTTGTAGGGTTTTGGTTGTTGCATGATATTTGATAAAATGTTACATCTATGCTGTCTTTTCTGTTGACAGGCATCAGTCTGCCTGAGGGTGTTGATCCTTCTTTCCTGGCTGCTCTTCCCGAGGACATCCGTAGAGAGGTGTTGCAAAATCAGCTTGGAATTAGACCACCATCCCGTGCTCCAGTTGCTTCAAGCCTTCCCACCTCTACTGCACCTGTATTGGGAGGACCAGGGGTTACAGAGGTTAGCCCTGAGTTCCTGGCAGCCCTGCCACCGGCCATCCAGGAGGAGGTGAGAGATGTTGAAATATTTTAAAACTACAATAGACAAAATATAAACATTTCAATATGATTTTCATTTAAATTAGTTTTAATAAGCATGACATTTCTTCTATTAGGTTCTTGCCCAGCAACGAGCAGAGCAGCAACGCAGAGAGCTAGCCCAGCAGCCTCCACAGGGAGACACTCCTCTGGATCCTGTCACCTTTATCCAGACACTGCCTTCAGAGCTTCGTCGTAGTGTGCTTGAGGACATGGAAGATAGTGTTTTGGCTGTCATGCCCCCAGACATTGCTGCTGAAGCAGCTGCATTGCGCAGAGAACAAGAGGCCCGTCAGAGGCAGCTGATGCATGAGAGACTGTTTGGTCATAGCTCATCTTCAGCCCTTTCAGCCATCTTGCGCTCACCAGCCTTCACCAGTCGATTAGGAAGCAATCGTGGTGTCCAGTACACCCGACTGGCTGTACAGAGAGGAGGCACGTTTCAGATGGGGGGAGGAACAAACCACAGGTAAGAAGCAACTGTAATTTCAATAAGATTTTAAAGTTTTGAGAATACCAGTAAATTAACTGAAGAAATGTACGACTTCAGTTATTAATAATATAATCTTGATTAAATTATACATACATACATACTGACAAGTGTATGCATCTCCTCAGACCATCCAGTTCAAGTGTAGACTCATTGTTGCGCCTGCGTGGACGGTTGCTGCTGGATCATGAGGCCTTGTCCTGCTTACTGGTTTTGCTCTTTGTGGATGAACCAAAGCTTAACACCAGCCGCCTCCATCGTGTGCTCAGGAACCTCTGCTACCACTCTCAGACACGTGGGTGGGTCATTCGCAGCTTGTTATCTATCCTCCAACGCAGCAGTGAGAGTGAAGTTTGTGTGGAGACCTCGCGTCTAGAAGACTCTCGTGGCAAGAGGGGCTCCCAGGGAGGCTGTGGAGGAAAAGGCTCAGCTGCATCCTCCATCTCCTCTTCATCCTCGTCTTCTTCATCCTCATCTTCCTCTCTAGAGCTACTGAACAGGGTGGAGTCTCGCAGCTCCAGCCAGCTTTCCTGGCTCTCTGTTTCAATGGATGCGGCCTTGGGCTGCCGGACAAACATTTTCCAGATTCAGCGAGCATCAGGTAGGAAGCATGCTGACCGACACTCAGCTGGAGGTTCCACAGGAACAGGAACACTGGGGGGAGGAGTGTCAAGTGCTGCTGCAGGTGTCACATGTGCTGGAGGTGGAGGTTCCACTGTTCACATTCACCCACAAGCTGCTCCAGTGGTCTGTCGACATGTTTTGGACACACTTATTCAACTAGCTAAGGTGAGGGGCCACTTGGATTGATTTACATGTGATTAATTTCCTGTTATCTACAATAAGGACTTTAAAAATGTCAATTAAGGTGTACAAAGGTTTCAGTTAAGTTATTCGCTGTCCTTACAGGTATTCCCCAGTCACTTCACCCAACAGCGCTGTAAGGACCTAGTGTCGTCTTCTGACCTGGATTCCCGTCTATGTTCAGGCTCCTCTGGTGGAGGAGGTGGAGGTTCCCGATCAGGGTCACAGTCTCAGAGCAACCCTAATGCCACCAACACCCAAAACTCCTTTGGGTCTTCTGTCATAACTCCCCAGTCTCTGGGAATCTCCACTGATTTTTGGGACCTGCTGGTCAAGCTTGACAACATGAATGTCAGCCGCAAGGGCAAAGCCTCAATGAAGACAGTTCCTCTGGGGGGCTTTGGAGATGGAGAGGGAGCCCAGTTCAGTTTAGAGACCTCCCCTCTAGGCCAGCTGATGAATATGCTGTCCCACCCTGTAATCAGACGGAGCTCTTTGCTCACTGAAAAGCTACTGCGTCTGCTCTCCCTCATATCTATTGCCCTGCCTGACAACAAGGCCACAGAGGTGCCAGCTGGACATCCTACCCCACAGGCTGCCAACCCTAGCACAGCAGCCAGCTCAGGAGCTACTGTCTCAGTTACAACACAGGGTGTGGTGTCAGTGGGGTCTGTCCAGCCCACTGTGACGGTACCAGGTGCATCTGTAGGAGCTGCCGCACAGGGTACATCCTCAGGGACAAGTATAGCAACCTCACAGACATCCTCTACAACAATCATTATTCCCACATCCACTGGAGCAACATCTGCAGGTAGTATTATTTACTCCAAAATAAAATATCTCAAGTTTATTTAAGCTTACAATATACAGGCTTCAGAAAATAACGGCCATCTTTTGGGGGGTGGGTTGCCCAAACAGGAAAACAGAGGGGCACTACTGGCAATACAGAGAGCGACAAGATGGCCTCAGCTGGACTCACAGAGAAACAACTTCAACTTTCTGTGGAGGTATGAAAAAATATATTCCACTTAGTGTAATTTCCTTTTAGTCGTGTAGTATGTACGTTTTTTATTTCTAAAACAATCCAAGTAAAGTTTTTAGGATATTATTATTAGCAGAGCTACATTGACAGTGTTATCTATGTAAACTTAAGTACACTAAACTGTTCTCCTCCTTACAAGGTGTTGACATCTCACTCATGTTCGGAGGAGGGTCTGGAGGATGCTGCAAACATTCTGCTACAGTTATCTCGGGGAGACAGTTCCACCAGAGACACTGTACTCAGACTGCTACTCAGTGGTGCAAGACACCTGGGATACACTCTTTGCAAACAGATCGGTTAGTTTGGGAAACTACACAGTAGTCAATTCTCATTGCTATTTGAGTTCTGAACACATTCTGACTCTTTTTTCATCTCACTCAGGCACATTACTGGCAGAACTTAGAGAATACAATTTGGAGCAGCAGAGACGGGCACAAGCTGATTCGCATTCCCCAGATGCCCCTCCCGAAGATTCCTCCATATCAGCCAGACTGAAGGGCAAGATGACCAGCAGGTTAGCTAGTGATGATTCTTGGCTGCCCAGTTTCAGTAAGATGTCAACAAAGAAAGAGACTGACAAGGCTTTTAATTTCATCTACTTAAATTAGCACTCTATTACAGTACATCTCATAGCTGTAATATGTTTTGACTTATTTGCATTTGCACTTGTTGGGGGTACAGGTTCGACGGATCAGAGAGTGTGGTGATTGTAGCTGCACAGAAGCGTACGTTGGGGGGACGTGAATTACAACTTCCCTGTATGAGCTCATTAACATCCAAAACATCAACACAGAAGTTTTTCTTGAGAGTTCTGCAAGTTATAATCCAGCTCCGTGAGGACACACGCCGCGCCAACAAGAAAGCCAAACAGACAGGTCGACTAGGTACGAAGATGCTACATATAAACCGTATTCTATATGCATATAATATACTTATATTTTAATGATTAAAAATCCCTCTCCTCTTTTCCTTTGCCCAGGCTCCACCAGTTTAGGCTCGGCCAGCAGCATCCAGGCTGCAGTGCGTCAGCTAGAGGCAGAGGCCGACGCCATCATCCAGATGGTGAGAGAGGGGCAGCGAGCACGTCGACTCCAACAGGCTCCCTCAACAACTGCCCCTTCTGCCTCCGTTTCCGTCGCTGCTGGATCCTCAGTGGCTGCCCCCCATGCTCCCACTGGTGCTGCTCCCCCTGCTGGCACGGCTGCTGCTGCCACGGTTAGCATGGGCTGCACTTACAGCAGGCATACTCTTACTTACACACTGCACACTCAAACAGAAGTGTAATCAAACATTAAATTAAACATAACTAGTATGACCCTCACAGTACAGGCACGTATTGTGGTGGTTATCAAGATAATTACAATGAAACTGTAGCTATAAAATATTTGACTTCGCTAATATGGCTTTGGACATTTTAGTAATTACTGCTAATGTACTGTATTTGCTTTTAGAAATAGGTCTACCCATCCCTTTAAACATTAATACACATACCCATCTGTAAACAACATGGGCAACTCCACCAGAAAGACAGATATGCAAGTGATTGACTGCATTTGGTATCGGTGTCTTTCCAATGACACAATCGGTTGTTTATACTAGTGTCTAAATGTGAATGTACTGCCTGCTCCAAACTGTTTAACTTGTTACTCTGATGTTGTCTGTCTGCTGGCTGGTGTGGCTTATGCTTTTGCCCCTCCCTCCATCTCCACCTACGTCATCCTCTTTTTTTTTTTAAGTGGTTCGTGGGAATGTC
Source organism: Parambassis ranga (assembly GCF_900634625.1). Taxonomy (NCBI): domain Eukaryota; kingdom Metazoa; phylum Chordata; class Actinopteri; family Ambassidae; genus Parambassis; species Parambassis ranga. The sequence continues at coordinate 9,740,146 of NC_041028.1, read as the reverse complement.
ATTTTGCATGGCAGTCTTAGACAATATAGTTGATAATGAAATATTGTGTTAATCGTTAATTTTTTCCTGGCGTTCATCCTTTGTTTTTACCTCTCTGGTTCTTACTGGTTTGTCTTCTGCAGTCTGAAGTACCGTCAGTGTCAGAAGCCCAGGCAACACAGAGAGATGACTCTCCCATGGATGTCGACCAGCCATCCCCCCTGGAGCAGGACCCTGCACCTCTGGGTATGACTCACTGGCAGCCTGCTAATTCACTTTTTGTCCTTTTTAATTGAGTTGTATTTTGAGTAAATGATCCCCACATGTCCTGCACATTATGGTGCTTTTTCATTTAGTGTCTTTCTTGTGAGTTTTATATGGAGACATAATGTGATGTAATTAATTATGACCAACACACACACAGTAACTACAGTAACAGAAGAACAAAATACATAGACAAAAATGACCATATTCACAAACTTGCATGCGTGATTACAGCCACTGTAAGTCATTAAGCCGTATTCATAATTGCTTAATATATTTTTTGTAGATGAAGAAGGAAACGGTCAGTCAGAGAGTGAGGAAAGACTTCCAGATCTCCCTCTGCTCAGTGAGCAGCTGTTGTTGGATGAACTATGGGACATGCTCGGGGAGTGCTTGAAAGAGTTGGAGGAGTCCCATGACCAACATGCTGTACTGGGTAGGGGCAGTTATTTACATTACATACTGTATGTCATTTATATTGCATTAAAATCTATTGAATGGGGACGGCTAACTAAGATGCTTCCGTATTCACGGTATTGTGTTTTCCCAGTTCTCCAGCCTGCTGTGGAGGCCTTCTTTTTAGTCCATGCCACGGAACGAGAGAGCAAACCTCCTGTGAGGGACACACGAGAGAGCCAGCTTTCTCACATCAAAGACGAGCCTCCACCACTATCCCCAGCACCCCTAACACCAGCCACACCTTCATCCCTAGACCCCTTCTTTTCTAGGGAACCATCGTCCATGCACATCTCTTCAAACCTGCCACCAGACACCCAGAAGTTCCTCCGGTTTGCCGGTAAGCTTGTAATATAGGATAAGGAGGCGGATAAAGCTTTCCTCTAATGTGTCGTAAGATTTCTAATGAGACGCAATCTTCTTCGTTTTAGAAACTCACCGCACAGTGCTTAATCAGATCCTACGTCAGTCTACGACTCACTTGGCTGACGGGCCTTTTGCAGTATTGGTTGACTACATACGCATCCTGGACTTCGACGTTAAGAGAAAGTAAGAAGAATTGGTGTAACTTTCTTCTGCTGTGTGATCCATGGTGGTCACTAACATGCTGGCGTTTGTGTCATCTCTACAGGTACTTCCGTCAAGAATTAGAGAGACTGGATGAAGGCCTGCGGAAGGAGGACATGGCTGTTCACGTGAGGAGAGATCATGTGTTCGAGGACTCCTACAGGGAGCTGCATCGCAAGAGCCCAGAGGACATGAAGAATAGGCTGTATGACTTTATCATTCTGTCTATGGGCATGTCTTCTTAATTCAGAACAACTCATTCTATGCTCATTTTTGCTTTACAGGTACATCGTGTTTGAAGGGGAGGAGGGCCAGGATGCAGGTGGCTTGTTGAGGGAATGGTACATGATTATCTCCCGTGAGATGTTCAACCCCATGTACGCCCTGTTCCGCACTTCACCAGGAGACCGTGTCACCTACACTATCAACCCCTCATCCCACTGCAACCCCAACCACCTCAGCTACTTCAAATTTGTGGGCCGTGTTGTGGCCAAGGCAGTCTATGACAACCGGTTACTGGAGTGCTATTTCACCCGCAGCTTCTACAAGCACATCCTTGGCAAGAGTGTCAGGTATTTTCAGAAAGCTTACGAGCAAGATGAGCTATGTATTCTCAGCATTTATATGCATAGAATTCTTACAGACATTTGTGTGGTGTTGCAGGTACACAGACATGGAAAGTGAGGACTACCCGTTCTTCCAGGGCTTGGTGTACTTGTTAGAAAACGATGTGTCCACACTGGGCTATGAGCTGACATTCAGCACAGAGGTGGGTGTTTGCTCTGATTATTGTTCTATTATCACTAGGATTTGGCCTCATGTTGTGGGGCCAAAATATGTTTTGCATGTGTGTTTTTCTCTCTTTTCCCCCAAACACTGAAATGCTACAAGACACAATGAACACTAAAAAGACTTGGTGTTTTTTTTTTGTATATAGGTCCAGGAGTTTGGGGTGTGTGAAGTGAGAGACCTCAAGCCAAATGGAGCCAATATCCTCGTCACTGAGGAAAACAAAAAAGAGTATGTGCACTTGGTGTGCCAGATGAAGATGACAGGTGAGGTTTGGTTGTTTATATATGTATTACATTTCTCATATGCATCATTTTACAATAGAAATTGATTCAAATGTGTGTCTATATTCACCAGGAGATTTTTAAATGTTGTGGTAGTATATAGTAAGCATATTGTACAAAATTATGCCACTAGGTGGCAGCACTAAAGCTTTGAATTGAACAGGTAATACTGGTAGTGGTTTTCTCTGGTAAAATATTCTTTTATATTATAATTAATAATAATTATATTATATATTTTTTATTGCACTTAATTATCCTTAATCAATGCAGCTTTTTAAATGAATATAATAAATAGTTTGCTACATGTTAAATAACAATACTCTTACTTCATCTGTTTTCTAGGTGCAATACGTAAACAGCTGGCAGCCTTCCTTGAGGGTTTCTATGAGATCATCCCCAAGAGGCTGATTTCCATCTTCACTGAGCAGGAGCTGGAGCTGCTCATCTCGGGCCTTCCTACTATTGACATTGATGACCTGAAGGCCAACACAGAATATCACAAATACCAGTCCAGCTCCATCCAGGTAAGACATTTATTATTATTTTGTTAAGAGTACAGCCAGTGTGGCCATGTTCCCATGAGGTTGCATATCAGTTTAGCATTGTATATGTTGTGTTTTTTTGCCACTATTTTTCTCCCACGAAAAAAAAAACATAAAAGGTCTATAACTGCTTTTTGTCACATTTGTTGTTTTAGATTCAGTGGTTCTGGAGGGCCTTGCGGTCTTTTGATCAGGCAGACCGGGCCAAATTCTTACAGTTTGTCACTGGGACATCCAAGGTTCCCCTCCAGGGTTTTGCAGCTCTTGAGGGCATGAATGGCATCCAGAAGTTCCAGATCCACCGTGATGATCGGTCCACTGACCGCCTGCCATCTGCTCATACCTGGTAAACACACGCCTAAATAATAACTTGGAAGGAAACAAATATTAAAAATGCAACTGTAACGTTCTCTTTGTTTCTTCACCCTCAGCTTTAACCAGCTGGACCTTCCAGCCTATGAGAGCTATGAGAAGCTGAGACATATGCTGCTGTTGGCCATTCAGGAGTGCTCAGAGGGATTTGGACTGGCTTAAACTACGAGACTCTTAACACACAGACATGCATACAATTAATTTAGATTTGCCTACTCCTGACACATTCACACTGACAACCCTTGAACGCACGCACACACATGCACACATTATCATAGACATTACTGGGTTACCTGTTGAATGGCCTAGACTTGCTGGTTTCTATTCCATATAAAACAGATAAAACCAGCAAGTGAAATAGACTGATTGATATTGCATACAACACAGAGAGCCTCATTTGGGCACGGTTGTGTCTCCCTTCCCAATTTAATGGCAAATGCAAGAGGGGGATTCACAGGATAAAACATGGACTAATATAAGAGATGTTTTCTTCATTTAGTTTGATTTCTCTGTACAAAAGGTTTGGGAGTTTATTATGTTCAATCTTTTTTGTTCTCTGGCTGTGTAAAAAGATAAAGAGAATGTTGTTTGAACAGTATGGTTATAAAACCTTTGGGGAAAAATGTTGGTGGTTTCCTGTTGCAAATTTGTGACCTCACAAGCCTTGATGACGGGGGACATTTTTATGGGGGTAACTTGAGAAGTTTTGGAGATATTCACAAAAATGCACTTTTAAAAGTTTTGTGGCATTTTTAAGGAAGGATGGTACAAAAATGAAGAGAAAACCTGAAGGAGGAAAAAAACATTAACCATAAATTCTAGAGTATTTTTGGCTATTAAACCGCTGACCCAGCCTTGAGCCTTTGAATCAGAGTGGAATAACTACATGAATAAATGCATAAAATTGCGTTCATTGTCTCCTTTAACAGTGTTTCAACTATTATTTGCAGTGAATTAATTTCTTTTTAGTCGAATGTGTTAACTGTAAATGTTACATTTTTCAGAAGAAATATATTTTGTCATCAGTGGAATCCCCCGTATCTTTATGATATAAATCCCATGTTGAATACAGCAGTGGATCCAACTCTTCCTTATGGCAAAATCAGTTAAGACATGATGGGTGATGACAGATGTCATCCTAGAGGAGGCTTCTCATCCCCAGCCTGAAGCTGCTTTGGTTCAAACTAGTTAGGACTATAACAGCAGCTCGCAGGCCCCACATGCCCTCCATTCCCCATTATGTCACAACTCAGTGTTCCCACTTGCAGTCTTTCTATTATTGATGAAATGAAGATGGTGTATTGAATGGGGTTTCATGTTGTCAAAGATTTATCTGATTATGTGTGCCAACACATCATGAATGGAACTACCAGGCATGGTTTTTCATACCTGGTAGAAGTTACACCAGGCATAAGGGAGTTACAGTCAGTTACAGTTATATAGTTATAGTCACACTGAGCTTATATACTGTATAATATGTTACGGGTAGGTTTTAGTTTCTTATACCCAGTTTCAAAGCAATTATTGACTACATTGAATTTTAACTAAGACTTCTTGTCTAGTAAAGACCTGAGTTAAAATTGCACATTCCAAGAATGTAAAGTGAACTACACTAACTCAACAAAACACTTTTTAGCCAGTTGACATAATGATAAATGCAAATGTCTCTTTAAATGTAAATAAATCTTTTATTTTGTTACACATGTATAAATGTGGGGAATATTCATCCTTCTCCCTACCTTCCCTGGTTCTGCAATATCTCGCCCAGACCTGGAGCCTCATCCTGGTGTTATTTCCACATAATTAATGATCCTGCCCACCAATTATGTTTATGTGCTTAAAAATAGACAGAATTTACAGTTGCACAGCTGAATAGATATCTGCCCATGTTAGGCCTGGTCCCATTTTCCTGCTGGAGGAGGAGGTTCATGCACTACAGTTCAGTTAGTGACAACAGCAACCTCTGACTTGAAGTCACTAGGGCTCTGACCATTTAATGACAGCTTGTATACCTTTGATTGCAGTGTTTTTCCTTCCCTCTGCCTTTCTATGTCAGTGTTGTGATAGACTTGTGAGGACAAAGCAGATACACATGTAGGCGATTGGATGCACCCCCCGCCTGCACACACAGTTTAAAAAAAACATATTAGCATACATGTGAAATATACTAATAATAGAAACGCATCTGTACCTCTGTTCATTTGTGTATGTTGTTGCTTAGTGACAACAGTTTTTCCAGAGGTTTGTCTTCACATCTGTCTTCTGAGTTCCTTCTTACAGACACATTTTAGCATTTCTTGTTTACATTAGATTACATTATTTACATTACATTTGTTACATTATCTGTTGCTGGTGTTGTTCTCCTAATACCCACCCATATTTTAACATATGTTACACCTCCTTGGGCTTCCCTTCCCTCATGCTCTGTGAAGCCTTTGCATGTCTGCAGCTGTCGTTACTCGTTTTTCTCTCAATTATCCTATTTGTTGCCACCTACTACTCTTGCGTGCTCCATTTGTTCCACTCTAGGACCCCTACACCAGTGAAACTCGATTTGAGCGTGCTCCTTTGCTGTTTCTTTTGACCCTACCCTTCTACCCATACTCCCGCTGAAAACCTGCACACCGGTGGCAGAATGGGGAGCATCCATGTCTGATTTGGTGCGTTCTGAGGCGTGATAAATGAAATTACTGTGCTGTCATGCAAGGGATTTCAGACCCCATGCTAAGACCTGGTTTGCAGCCCATTGGCTGCAGCCAGCTACCCTCATGTATGAAGCACAGATGCCGTTTCCCATTGGCCACACATAATTTGCATATTTTGTGAGCGTCTGTTGCTGAGACTTTGATTTGCAATTTAAGGGGGAAACTAATTAATCCATGCAGGGAATTTGCCTGGCAAATCATTTGACTTTACATTACTTCACTAATGGGTTACCCTTTTGGCTAACTGGGGGAATAAGAGATGATGTTGAATATCTGCTCCTGTACTTGTCTGTTGGGGATAAAGATATCAGTTGTGCTGTGTAATGAGCTGTTGCAATGCGTTGTGCTGCCACCTCCACTGTGCAGTGACCATTAGAGTGAACAGGATGTTCCCTGTTCTGCCGTGTCAGTGCAGTTTGGCTTCCAGTAAAGTCACTCTGATGTTTTCCATTTCATGCTCCAGGAACAATTTGTCCCATACACCAAAGACGTGCAGGCTAGGTTAATTGGGGATTGTAAATTGGTGAGTGTGAGGGTGTAGCACACCTTTTGCCCATTGACATCTTGGATAGGATCCTGACCCAATACAATGTTAAGAAAATAGATGAATGGATCTATTTACATTTCTGAAAATACATCTATATCTATAGATATTTATACATACACTAGTTATATTGACCTTAAAATGTTTTCAAAAACAGAGCTCTGTATGTCCCGTCATTGTCCACCACATGTCCCTCTCCAGTCTGTTGCCTCATTGTTGTCGCCCCTCCTGGCTGGCGTACAGCAGTTTGGCTTCCAGTAAAGTCACTCTGATGTTTTCCATTTCATGCTCTGGGAACAATTTAGGGGGGTTTATAAAAATTGAATTATGACTGTGTGTTTGGAGCCGCTGTTGTATTTTGTTTGCATGTTTGTAAAGTGTGACAAATTCAGAATTTGTTAGAACTAAAGGGCAGTGTTCAAAAGAAATCAACAACACTGTGTGGGTTGGGTGTGTGCACACGTAAAGGAAATAACTTGTTGTGGGTAAACAAAGTACACTGACAACAGCGATCGCTCCTCATCAGTGATAGTGGAGCTGAGGAGGAAATGAAGGTCGGTGGAGTTCATTAATAATGACTGCTTTGTGTATGAGCCAGAAAGCTCTCAGCCTAATACATTTTACTGCTGCTGTCCCTCTGAAGTAAATCACAACATTGCAGCACTCACAGAACAAAATGATAAAAGCACAGTGCCCAAACGGGCAAAGGGACAAAATCAATTCATTAGAGTAATTGGTTTAATGTTTCTAATTAGCTAGAGAGATATTTATACTGAAGAAAATGGATGATAGTGCTTAACCCTTTCTTTGCAGAATTCATCAGCCACTTTTTCCCTGTGATCCCTGAAGCACTAAAAATAAAGGGTGAGGCTTGATGAATATTCATAATCAATAAACTCTTTTGCAGGAGAAACCAGTTGGCACTGTAGCTATTTACAGGGTGTGAGCGCCACTCTGCCACCTTCTTATTGTTTTCTTCTCATTAATTCAGTGTGGTTTAATCATGACAGATGTTCCAAATATAAAATGGAAACTTTCAAATCAGGATCTCAGAGCTCAAATGTTGTGAACTCTCTGCTCCAAATGTATAGATGAAGGGGAAGCTTGATATATCAAGGTGGACAGAAGCAGCCCCCAGTTTTGACAGCAGTGAGCCGGGTTGGGGAGGGTGTTATCTGCTGATGTGAATCTGTTGGCGTTTGTCATCACCTACTGATGAGGCTGCTATCTGTGCTCTGCCTGTGAGGACGAGACTTTTTTATTTTTTGGGGGCTTCACTTTGTCTTTCAAGAACTAATGTTTGTGTGCACCTGTGCTTTTCTGTTTTTCTTTAGGGTGGATGCGTATAGACTGGCCTTTGGTCACAGACAAAAGCACACAGACAGCAGAGTCCAGATCCAAACAAGAAGTGACGGTCTGTCTGCTGTAAAGGTCATATTCTTTATTACCTCTGTGCTTCTCTGTGGTCGTATACCTACCTAGCACTTTGCATCTTGACGCTCCTCCCTTTCCTCCCCTCAGTGGCACAGCAGTGAGCACCTTGTGGCATTTTAGCAGAGGCAGGCCTCTGCATGCAATCGTATGTGTAGGCGACCACTGAAGGTTATCGTTTAGGGAATGCTGTAGAGTCGCTGAGGGAGAGGTAATACAGCAGCAGGCAATATACAGTAACACTGTTTACATTTATCTACTTAAAGACAACAACAACAACAACTTTTAAAAATGCAAATCATTGGATGATGTAATTTCAACATGGCTCACTGTAACACAAAATAAAGAAGCCTTTGAAGTAAAAACTCCCTTTGCTTTCATCACTGCAGTTTCAAGTTCTATGCAAAGCCTTCATTTGAATAACAATGCCAGAACATTTGAGTATACATAAGCTGCACATGACCATATCCGCTCTGACTGACTATCTGCAGTTTGATTCTTTGGCAGCGACAGCATCCCAGCTCATGCTCTAACCTTTGATGTTAGCACATTTCGTTGGTCTGAGGCCAACTCACTGCTATTAACATGCAGTTACTGTGCTTAATGAGATATGTTCTGCTGAGTGAAGTGCTGGTCATATCTAGCAGCCAGGCCACTCTAAGCATGGCAGGAAACTAAATCAGAGTCATTTCCCTTCAATTAGTGAGTGATTAACGCCGGGTCAGAGATGGCTGGCTGACCTTCTGGCCACCTAATGACTTTAGCTGGATCAATGGCTCCCCAAAAGTCCCATCAGCAGGACAGGAACAGTGCAGATGTAGCAGAGAGTTAAGTCTAACTCTGACTGGCCACTTCTCACTCAGGCTCTATCTTTGGCTCTGCTCCCTATCACCTCTCTCTCTTCTTAAAACTGTCACATCAAGTCTTTTTTTTTTAATCTTTTCCCCCCATGGTGCCACCTTTTCATCTTTTTTTCTGTCACTCTCCCCCAAGCACCTCCTCAACACCTTCAATGTGTCTTCAAAGACCTTATTTTAACCCCACTGGACTCTTCTGTGTCCACAGAGCTGTAGCAACTAATCATTTTAATTATTGACACCTTATGTAATTACATTTCTAGTCTTAACATGTGATTTGGTTATTTTGGTTAGGATCTGCTATCAGGTGATGATGTCATATTTGACAATATGTATTAGATAATGCACTGTAATGCCAGTCATTAGGGTGATGTGGGGCTCCCACATGTTATCTCACCACCCTGAAGGGGTTAAATTGCCATTGCCGGCTATACTGACAACTTTGTGGATAATGTCATGCATCCAACAGTTACATCTATCAGTTGATTGTAACATTTGCAACTGTGCTTTTCCAGGACACCAAACAAATGTTAAGTTTAGCATCTGCCTGTTTATATGCATATGTATTTTTTATTGTTTTTTACACAGTATCCTCTTCTTCCTCCACACCCATACTGCAGTCATTTACTATACTGCACGTCTCCTGGCTTTTTAAGCTGATGGATTTGTCTTTCCCTCTCTCTCTCTCTCTCTCTCTGTCTTTTGCTGACTGCACCTGTTTTTCCTGCAGCTCCATGCTTTAAGTTGTTCATTCATAACCTTCTCTGTCTCTCTCTCTCGCTCTCCCCTCTCCCTCTCTTCCCCCTCATATATCATTCCATCTCCGCCGCCAGTCTGCCAGCTGACTCACTTACAGTCAAGTTGGGAGGAAGGAAGATGAGCTGAGAGCTTTTGCAAGGGCATGCGAGAAATCTCTTACAGATGAGTGATTTTAAGCATATAGGCCTGGTCTGTGTTGAGGATGAACTCAAGACAATAGAGAGGGAGAACTTCAGCCTTTCCTTCTTCTGATATGTTGACATTCCTCATCTTGCTTCCCTCATGTGTGTCTGAGGCCAGATCAGGACAAAAGAACAGACATATTTCTAACAGTTTCTTCTTTCCCAGGAAATTTCTTAGAAGATTAGAGTTCGAAGCCAAGTCTAGTTGCCTGGGTTACATGAGCATATTTTCCCATATTTTAGGTGCTGTATTTGTGAAGGATTGACCGTTGCTTCACAGATAAGTTCATACTACTAAAGGTCACAGAGGGGGACTTGTGCTCCTGCAGGAGTTTAATATCAAACTTTACTCTATAAGGAGGTGAAACCATCATGACCCAGGAGAGATATTACTTTTATTGCGACCGTCAACAAGATGGATGCTAAGTTCCGTCTGTTAACCACTTGTATGGCCTTATGAATATTACAGTGTTTACCTTTTAGTCTTAAGTGAAGAGGTGAAGTGGCTCCATGGTGCAGATTGGGTTTCTGCTGAAGGGTTTGTGAAGATACTGTCACCTTATTCCTTGCTCGAATCTGGCTCGGACCTTTTGGTGTGGAATTTGTGCGACTTTTGTCCAATTACTCAGGATTTCTCCCACACAACAAAGACGTGCATGCTAGGTTAATTGTGGATTCTAAATTGGTGAGTGTGAAGGTGCACCACGCCTTTGCCCATTGACATCTGGGATAGGATCCTGACCCTATACAATGTTAAGAAACTAGATGAACGAATAGATGTTCCTCCTGAAAGCTCTGCTTATGGTAGCAAATCTCATCACATTTTTAATCTAAAATCTAAAACACATCTACATGTATAGATATTTCTACTATTTCTACATCAACTTGATATATTGACCCTAAAATCCTTTTCTTCTTGACTTCGTAATGTTTTCAAAAACAGAACAAAAAAAAGCTCCAGCTCACTGTATTCCCATCATTGTCATGTCCACCACATGTTCCCCTCCAGCCTCGTGCCTCATTTTTGTCTCTGCCTCCTGGCATACAACCAGCCTGAGTTTTGACCCTGACCTCTCTGCCTCTCTGCCATCACGCCTCTCCTGAGGATAATGGCAGAGGTTCTCACCTAACTGGCATCATCAATCATTACTTCCATGCTGTCTGCTGCTGAAGCAGCTTTTGTCTGAATGCCTGGCAAATCTTCGGACATCAGTGGCAGATGGGCACACTGGCACCCTCAGGTTGGAGAGACACAAAGGAAAACCACAGCAGCTTGGTGGGAATGGAGGGTTTTCAAACTGGACATGGTGCTGACCCAGTTACCTGAAGTGTATTTTTAGGGACTCGTGTGGAATGTGCCTGAAACTGTCCTCTCATCCTTTTTTTTTGTCTTTTTCTTCTCTTGTTTCAGGAAGAAAAATTCATCTGCAGTGTTTTCCAATAAAAAGTAAGTCTCTAATGTACACAATGTTCTAACAGCTCCACAGTATATATATTTGAGATGATGCATTACCAAATTCAGTTATAAAAGAAGACTCCCAACACCTTTTAACACGTAGTGACATCCCTGGTGCAACATGCCCTAATTAGCAATACTGATATATTAAAGTCAGTGGCCTTAATCACAAATCTTAAAACTGCACATTCCACTCTTATGGTTGTTGCATGGCTTGACAAACAGGAGACCCACACCGAAGGAACTAATCATCCGAAAAGCCCAGAATCACAGAACATGAAAGCAGCCTTGTGGTCATAATAATAACTGTACAAACTCAAACATGCTGCGGTTAGTGTTTACTGCATTTCACAGTGTTTGTTTCTATCTGCTCAGGGATTGCAGATTCACAAATGGATATAACAGAATAAAGAATTAGTAATGAGGACTGTGGTAGTAGTAAGCGTAAAAACAGCGAGGGGTAAACTGTTTCAAAGGCTGCAGTCGAAGGGTTTTGGAGAGGGAAGTCGGCTGGAGGAGGTTTAATTATTCTATGCATATACATTATGTAGTGCTTAAAGCAGAACAAACACTCAGATTTGTAAGATGAGAGAATACTGAGTGCACCCTAAATTCAGACTAATCACAGAGATAAAAGCATTTAAAATGATCCAGTGTTAGTGTGTCACAACAACAAAACACAGCCAGACAACCCAACCCTTCATTACCCTGGAATCAGTGCATCTCTGCGGCCCGCCTCCCTTCCTCAAACTCAGATAAGACGGCAGTGATTCCTGACACATTTCCATTCACCAGTTATGTAACACTCATCCCAGTCATGGCTGTGATTATAATGAACTAAAGCCCAGTTGAAGTAAGTGGTGCAGTGAATTAAAAGAGCTTATGAAAGTTGAGCCCATTGGAGGCTGGAGATTATTCTAACACAAAACCTCATACGGCCGTTTTTTCATCTTTTGTTGCTCTTGGAATGGTGCAGGAGAAGTGCTGAGGGGCCATAGGCTGTGTGCTTTATGCTAATGTGCAGTCTGCTTTATTATTCTCACCACTGCTTGGATGAATAAATAAAAAAATAAAGGAAAGCTGCTGGTGATACAGGGAGGAAGAAGGATACAGGAAGGAGGATGGAAGGGGGAGTGCAATAACGGAATGGTCAGAGTCCACAGAGAGTGAGGTGAAGAGAGGGAGGGAGGAGGCACAGGAGGAGGGAGGGAGGCAGGAGAGAAGAAGGGTGATGTCACCTCTAACAGGCAGCCAATGAGAGTCAGGAAGGGAGAGAGAGAGAGGGAGAGAGCGCGGCCGAAGGAGGGTGTGTTTTTCTATCACTGCAGCATCAGCAGAGAGAAGAGGGGCACAATCAATTTCATAGAGAAGAGCAAAAAAAAGGCACAAGTAGATAAGGAAGAAAGGGAGGAAAAAGGCGTGAGGAGTTCCCAGAGAAACGGAGCATCACTGTTGGAGGTAAGAGGATTTATTTATGATGAGACAGTTTGTCATTACATGAAAATAAAGCGGGAGTGTGCCGGGGAGCGGGTTAATTAGGCTGTTAGGTGGCTTGTTATGGAGTCGCACCTTTGCCTCATTTTTTCACTGTCAGTAAAGGAGGACAGCGTGGTTCATGTCACCTCAACACATTTTCATTTAAACGTTTTTGAAGATGAATCTGACTGATGTTTCAGAAAACTGTAGGATTACACTTGAAACCATTAGAAAAATGCTAAATGCATTATAAAAATAAGGTGATATTAGTTCATCTGAATGACATTAATTGTCTGAATTGATTTAGAGTATAAATCAGGTATCATAGATGACCTGTTGGTGCGGTTTGTGCGTTTTTCTCCTCCCGATTGAACATTCAGAGCACTGCATGCAACAGGGTCTCCTCTGACATTAATATTGAATATATAGCAGTGCCATTCTACACCTTCTTGTGCCTTTATTTCAATATAATACTGACTTATGCTTACTTAATTAACAGAAAGATAGCAATAGTTAAAGAACTGCTTTTGAGCAACACACATTTACATTTACAATAGGTATATGTGAAAAATGTCACACATGTTGGAAATATACTTTACTGCTCTACTGTGCTTATTCTGCAATCTTGGATTAATCTCTTGCTTTTCTGCATTGCTATTTTAATATGAATGTTTATTTTCTCCCTGTGTTCCCCTCCCCCAGCTATTAGCTGTGTGGCTTAATGTTAAGTACAGCCAATGATTGCAATGTACTGCTATGATTTTCACTGATGTGTGGAGGATGAAATTGGCTGCATGGTGAACGACACAGCACGGCAGACTACAACAATTTTCTAGTCTAGCAGTGTTATCTCCTACAGCTGCAGTGGCTCTGTTTGTGGCGGGGCAGTGATATGGGGCAAGGCGATCTTTACATACAGACTTTACAGGGGAGAAAGGAAAAAAAAACTGTGAGGGAGGAAGAGATGCATTCAACAGGAGGCAGACAGTGAGAGAGATATCTATACTGTAGGACATATCAGAGGGAAAATAAGGGTGGGGCAGCACGCACACAGCAGACTGTGGAGGTGTGCCGATGAAAAAAGGAGACGCTCACCTGGCAGTGTGCCACACAGATGCTGGCTGACAACTGCTGCGGCCTGTTCCTACACCAAGGAAATCGAATGTTCCACCAGTTGTGTTAATGATGTAGAAAACTGTATTGCCAGAGGCAGCTGCTGAAAGCTGAGAGCAGCTTCCACTGGTAGATTGTTAATGCATGTCTGCTGTTTTCTGACTAACACCATGCACAGAATATGACTGATTGTATAATGATAATATCTATAATTAAAAATATCAATAGGCTACATGTGTGCCCCCCACCCCCCGTCCATGCCTTAGTAGCCTGCAACTTGTCCCAGATGAACCCGGTCAAGGGCCTGAAGGGGAGGGAAGCACTGTGCCTGACAATGACTTGTTACCATCTGTACAACATCCATAAACACACTGCACTGCACACATTCACACAATAGATACAAGCTACAGCTGCTGAAGAGGGCATGCTGTACTGTGTGTGTGTGGATCCTCACTATGCTCAGGAGACCCACTGCTGGTCACATTATCATACTGCTTAATGCAGCTGCTTTTGTATGACAGGGGCAGTTGGATCTGTAGACTGCCGCTGGTGTAGCAGTGATGTTTGTCAGAGTATAGCTGGACCTGCGAGTATGATTATCCTTGCTACAACGTGGTGCAGAATGTAATCTCCTCTCTGACTCTGGCTGGTTAATTGAGCTGTTCCATCAAAGAAGATGGATGGAAGCAGGAATTTATGTGAGGAAAGACAGGCAGACAGAGAGAATAGGTGTAAGCAAGATAAAAAAGAGAAGAGAGAATGTGGACTTCCTTTTGAAAGGCAACGTGCTTCATTTAAAACATGTTCACTGCGATAGGTGTTAAAGGAAGAGAGAATTAACTAGAGTACAGAACAGGGCACGGTCACAGTGGAGGGTGTGAGCAGGAACAATGCAGATGAAGGGTGATTTCTAAACATCTAATTGGAAAAGCTGTTTATGCATTTTCTGCATTCATTTTTTACGGGATGATAATGTCAGTCTGGCCTGCTTCCAAATGCCTCCAGTTGAAGAGGAGAGCTGGTGATGTGTAGGAGGAGAGGAGTGATGTGCTCTCAATCTGCCAGTAAGGAGCAACTCCGGGGTAGAACAGTGCTGCGCTGGTCCTCTGCTCTTCAGCCACCTGTTATTGCCTCAGGGCACCTTTACCAGTCGCTGTGCTTACCAAACAACATGATGTACAAACATGTGCAAACACAGACATGTCTGCACACAACACCCTCTGCAACACAAACAAACCAACACGCGTTGCAGAGATCCTGTTGCAGTGCACCAAATTAAAGATTCTCTATCGTTGCCTCCCTGGCCTGATTACTTAAGCGTCTGCTGCTGATCAAAGGCTGTACTCATCACTTTCTGGGGATTCAGTCATTAAAGCAGCATAGGGGTAAAACACGGGTTAAGAGGGAGAACTGTCTCTCAGACTGAAGTGTCAACAATTACACTTTTATGTCTACTTTCCTTTTTATTTTCCGTTGAGAATAATAGTTACAAACTCACAAGTGCAGATTCAAAGACTTGTTCAGTGCGACTCCCCTGAGTTATCATGCCTGTGTGTGTGTGTATGTTTATGTCTCTCAGATGCCGTGCTTGTGTGTGTGTGCATGGTTCAGCGTCAGGATCCTGTGCACCTTCAGGATGCTGTCAAGATGGAGAGTCAGCTCTTACTTCCCCTCCCATCCCTCCCTCCCCTTCTTCGGCTGCAGCTTGGAGGCTGTTTGATTTAGACTGTGCAGATGGGAGTCAGCCCACTGGGTGTCAAGTAGGAGATTGTGTAGACATGCTGTCAGGGTTTGGTGGGGAATACATTGTGGTGATTTAGGGAGCTAAGGGTCAGCTGGATTGACAGGACAGCCACACGTAAATGATTATAGAGAAGTGCAGAGGAGGAAAGGAAGACAGCAAAAGGGTGGATTGAAATTTGCAGAGGTGAAACGAGGCAGGCAGCAAGGATAAGATGGAGGGGATTGATTTAAAAGGCAGCGGGACGGTATGGAGATGACACACATATAACGGCTGTTATGGTAGATGGGACAAAGTGGAAGGGGAACTGTCTGCTGATGTGATGACTTGTTCCAGTCATGTGTCCCACTCTCTCTTCTCAGACAGACCAAATCTTTCAACAATCCATTTTATTTGACTGCCTCAGCAGCTCTGTCTGCTCCCACACTCTTCTTGCTGAGCAGTTGTTTGGGTTCACTTGTCATATCAGCATGCATGCAGTAGAAAAAGAGAGAAAGCCACATTTGGGTCTTAATCAAAATAATGACTGAAGCTCTGATTAGCCTCCCCAGAAAGAGGCTTTAAGACAAAGACTCATAAATCCAACCCTATTATACAATTGAACCTGTGATGGAAGCTGGGGCACAAATAGAGGCGTCATGTATGGAAACGAATTTAATTTGGCAGAGTGAATTACCTTATTACAGCTTTCAGAAGTGAGGCTATGGGAGGAGGAGAAATTGTGCGAATCCCCTGGGTAACAAATATGATATTGGCAGTTAAAATTACAAAACTGGGAACCCATAGTGGATTATTTGAAGGCAGGAGAGAGAAAAATGACTACTTAACCAATAACCAAACCATAGGAAATATTGGGAAAATAACACTTTTGGAATTAAAAAATTAAATAGAAAATTATATCACTTCTTTTCAGCACTACTGTGCTGTTTATAGTAGTCAGTGTACATTGTTTAAAAAAAGAATCATGACGCTGGACAGCAATAAATCTGTGCATTGAATATGAATGAGGGGAGATATGAAACTCCTTGTCTGCCCTTCTCTTTGCCTCCTTGAAGCTGTCCTCGTCTGGCAAAATTATGTCTTTGTCTCAGCAGAATGGAGAATTCCCCTCAGTGTCACTCCTGCTGGACGTCAGTCAGCTCCATGAAAGAAGCTTTATTGTTCATATGAGCGTCTATAATTAGACTAAACAGACCCTTTGTGCTATGTATTTCCCCAATGCATGTATCTGTCTGATGCTGTTGATGTTGTCACAAATACATCTTTCTGTGTGTGCATGAGTCACCATTTACAGTGGCCAGTATGAGATGAATGAATTAGTTCAGCATCAGATTGGCTCATTGCCGTTTGTCTGTGAAAAGCAGTTTTCTGCTGGTAGAATTAGACGCAATATGTTTTATAGCTCCGGGACAGGTTCAGAATGAAGTCAACAGCTGCTGCTTCACAGAAAATCGTACTTTTATTTTTACTATACATTCAAAACTCACTCTTTGCTTTGCTGCCTACAGTTTCATAATAATGAATTAAGCCCAATGTGTTACCAGCTAATACTATATTTGTGTGACAACATTGCCAATATCTGTGAAACCACTGACCATACTGTGATACTTTATATGCCATAGTTCCATGCTAGCTTTCATTACATTTCACAGTCCGTTTATTAAGGGGACACAGTGGCATTGGTTTACTAATTTATTGATTTGTGGCTGCATTTTTAATGAAACTCTGGGCCTTGATATGTCTGTACTGTGGTCTACAGCACCCTTTGCTTTGAATTACATCATGCTGTGCTGCTGAGGGTTTAACAGGCCCTTTGACAACTTTCGGAGTTCATTCTTCATCCATGCTGTGTTTTCCTTGTTTTCTCCTTGAACAATATTTCTCAATGTCCTCAACATGACTTTCATCCAAGCACAGTTTTCCCCCTTAAATCAGCTTTATTCTGGCAGTCAGTAGTCAATAGAAGAGCAGAGGAAACACGTCATCCATACAAATGCTGCGCAGGTATTTGATAGTCATGGCAGAGGCTGTAAGTTACTGTTCCTCAAAGCTGAGAAAGTTTTCCTGGAAGTCATCATCACTAGCTGACATGTTCTTTGGCTGAAGCATTGTGAATCAGAATGATGAGCTCCATAACCAAATTGCTATGAGCATTGTTGGAGGAGACAGAAAGGAGACAAGCTGTGTGTTTGAGGCATCAGGAGGAGTGCGCTGAAGTGAATGTGACTGCTTCACATCGACTGATTGGCATTTTCCCGCGTATGAGTGTTCTGAATCCATCCAAAGACTTATTTATTCAAAGTGATTATATTTAAGTGTATTGATTTTGTTTCACTTTGCTTTTTCCCACTCTACACCTCCACTTGATTTGAATTAACTATAACTGGAATAGATGAGGCATGAAGCACACATTTACACTGATACAGCCTCAAGTACTGCAGGTGATGTAAGTAAACACACTGTCTGTGTTTGTCTCCTTTCCGTGTGTCAGTGATGTTGTGACTGTAGTTTCCTGAAGGCGGTTTATCTGCTGTGTCAGCCATGATATATTCATTAGGGTTGGATTACAGAGAGTGGGAGGGGATCAGGTTTTGAGTGGGTTGTAATCCCCATACACTGGCCTAATTTAATCTCACCTACTGTGCCATCCTATTACACACTTACACCCACCACACTGCATGCAGGCGCTAGCTGGTGGAGAGCAGACATTGGAGGGGTGGAAGAGGAAGGTTAAAGCAGGGTAATGTCAGACAAGAGGCTTGGAGACAAAGAGGGAAGAGCGTAAGAGAAGAGAAGGAAAATTGAACAGGAGCAGCAGGAGACTCATTCAAGAGCAGAAAATGTCAAGGAGGGAAGAAATGAGATGGGATTTAGAGAAATGTGATCTCTTGTTTGTTTCCTGGTGAACAATATTTACCTGCTTTTCTTTGCTTTTTTTTACAGAACGTCCCTTTTACCTATTTTTTTTTACCTCTAAATATACACTTGAATATGTAGTAAATTGCTTAGAAATGTTGAATAGTGCTGAAAAAATAAGCATATTTAATTTGGCATCTTTTCCAGTATGCCTTCTGCCCAGTGTGTTGCAAAGTTGCAAATAATTTCCATGTGACACTGACTTTATACAAGAGTTTATGTAACTAAACTCCTGCTGTTTTCCTTACCATTTATGACCTACATCCCTCTGATCATCCATCCTTATCTGCTCATAGCCAGGACAAATGAGGCCACGCTACCTTCCTACCTGAAGAGGATGTTGTCTGTGAAACTTGTTAGCCTCTTCTGGGTATGTGTTTTTTAAAGCCATCTCGGTGGTGTTGTTTGAGTTTGCACTCTGAATTGATTAGGGATAATTGGGCATGGCGCTACAGAGAGAGCCTCACACACACGCCCAAGCTGCAATAATGAGATTCAATATTATGCTATAAAACTGTCTGTTTACATCAGCCACCATGCTCTGGTGCACAGTGGGATGAATCGGGTAGGTTTTTGTGGCCACTTGTATCAATTATTGTAAATCATTTGTTGAAATCTGTGCTGAGGAGAGGAGTCAGTGATGTAGCAGGAGGCACAGGGTGAGGCCTCGTGTTAATATGAAGAAAAGATAAAAGGGCAGCAATCCCCAGGAGAAAACACAGGAGCAACAAGAGGGAAAACAGATTAATTCAGGGGGGTAGATGTCATGAAGAAAGGAAAAGAGAAAAAAAAATGAAGAGCAGTAACCAAGCAGATAAAGAAACAAAGAGAATAGACAGAGGCCCGGATATTGTTAACGAGGTAATTATACACATAAGCAGACCTCAACCTCCAGGCCTTACACAGCTGGGTGGGGCATGAGTGAAAGTGGAGGGAGTGCTGGGAGAGAAAGAAAGGATGTTTATTATCGGTATCCTTTTATTAATGTTACCATTAAACCATTAAAGTTTGATGCTGCTCAGGACAGTGAGCAGGAAGTGTGAGAGTGTTGAGGTTAAAATTAGAGGGAGATCCAGGGAGCAGGGAATGGAAGGGTGAAGAACAGAGATCCTGGAGTGATTAAATGTCAGTCTGTGCAGAGGCAGACCTGCAGCCTGAACGGACAGGATGGATCAGTGTGTGTTCACTTCTACTATGACTAAATGCACAGTAACTTACTACTACTTCTGCTCGGACGTTTAGTGTTTTATTTATGCATGTAGAGAACAATGTTTTGTCCAGTCTGTGGCTCTGAGGCAAAATAAATAGGCCTAGAGTAAATGTTAGTGACAGGGTTGTTACTAGCTGTGCGGCTGTCATACACATTGTTCCCTTCTGTTCAGGCCCCTCGGCCTGCCGGCGGGACCCATCTGCCTTCATGAGTGTCAGGAAAGCTGGTTTCAGCTTTCAGTTTGTATAAAAGAAAAACGTCTCTGAGGTGTTTCTGAAACGCCACGCAGACGTGGTGTTTGTCCGCCTAGTTCTTTGCTGGCAGGAGTTGCTGACATGCTCTGTGTCTGTCCTATATAGGAAGCAGCAACATCAGCATGTTTTAAGCTGTGCTATCATGGCTTGCAGATGATTTAGATATCAGCCGCTGTAGCCTGGGATTTAGTGTTCCAGAATATTACTGCTGGTCTATTTTCTACATGGGAAGGTGCATGATGATGACTATATGAGCACACAGGGCTATCAACAGTTGGGCGTGAGCATCTTTGTTTTGTGTGTATGTGTGCACAGTATAGATGTGGATTGTCAGACCTTGTTGGCGTAACTATGAAAATCTCTTCTGGTTCTTCAGCTGCAGGCAAAGGTCACCACAGTTCCCTCTGCATCTCTGTAGCTTTCTCCGTCTCTCTCGCTCTCTCTCTGTATCTGTTTTCGTCTCCCTCTCTCGCAGGAATTGGAGACGAACTCTTTCTGTCAGCTCTCATAATTGAAGCAAAATGAGAGAGAAAAAAAAGACGAGATGATACGGTGAAGTTGTGACCACAGCTGGGGCTTCTGTGTGTGAGGCAATACCCCAGGAGGAAGAGGAAGAGGAGGAAGGAGATGAGCAGTGAAGCTCCGCAGAACAATATAAATAGAAAAGACATGAAATAGCATCCTCACTTTTTTTTTCTTGCTTATTCACCCTGTCTGCCTCCAGGAATAGATAGTATAAATCTAGATATGCTTGTCACTCCCCTTTAAATATCTGACAGGAGTGACGCACGCGCACAGACTGATGTGAACACTGGCAGGGTAGAACAGGTTGTCTGTTTACTCTCTTTCATATTGCGCCTTGCTGAAAATTGGTGTGCGTTCTGGAAAATGTCATGTCCTTGATCTCTATGCACCGCTCTGGTGCATGGAGGGGCTGAAGCTGTGTAGAGATGTGGGGAAGAGGGGGGGATTTATAGAGACGGGGGTCTGCAGCAGAAACAGGGCTGCGTGCCTCAGATAACACTGCTGCCTTTGACTGAGCTTGGCCATCCACTGTTGGGGGGCGCAAGCTGCTCCGCCTCAGAATACATCTTCACTGTAGATTCCATTGTAATGATTGTATTTAGTTACAGAGCAGAAATGGTCTGCTGATGATAATGATAACAGATGCGATGGGAGTTAGGCAGCCACTTAGGGTCGGAGGGGGACCGCATCGACGCTGTGCCAGCCTGCAAATTTCCCTTTAGACTGGCCTGTCTCAAGCTCAATAGAAGGTAATAACAGAGGATGGTAGAATGTTACCTGTAATTGCATTGTGTATAATCTTGGCAGTGGGGGTTGTAATGAAATTGCGATACAGGACAGATGTGGTCCACAAGAAGCAGAATACAGACGATGGTGATGGTAGAGTTATGACACAGAAAAAGTCTTAGGTTTCATACCAATATAAAGAGTAAGAGGCAATCAGTAGGGAGCAGAGAGTAGAGAACAGTGCCGAAAGTGCAAATAAAAGACAGACTTTTGGCAAAGACAACTGTCAGGAAGGAGAAACTCTTTCAACTATGGATAGCGTGTAGATATAACAGGGGAACTGGAGGAAGACGGAGACGGGGAAAGAGCAAGAGATGGAGACATGAGAGACACGAGATGAAGGTGGAGAGTATAAAGTGCAGATATATGACAGAAGGGGAGGTGGGGGGATGGGGTGAGGAGGATGAACATGTGAGAGGGGGAGGGAGGAGAAATATTTGCTGTGTGCAGCTGAGCTGGAGTCAGGAGGTTGTCATGGTGATAGTGAAGTGAGAAAAGAAAAGAGAGGCAAGGGAGGCAATGGTGTTGACACCTACTCACGCACACACACACACGCTCATACACTCGTGCGCACACATCCTTCAACAAACAAAATGAGTCATGCATGACAACACTGACCTATCACATCCTAAGCAAACACTTGTTCGCACAAATGCACAAACAGGTGGTGTGCACGCTGAGGCCACCTATGAGGAAGCCCTATCACTATGCAAACTGGGTTTCCCATTACTCTGTGCTGTCTTTTATCCTCAATCAGTCTCATTTAAATGGCAGGCAAATCCCCTCAAACTGACTTGTCTTATTACTCAAAACCAGCCCTCAGTCGCTCCCTGCACGTATGTGTGTGTTCTCAAATCTGAGCTTTCATGTGTGCAACAAGCAGCATCTCCAGTGAGGCGTGGTTATCTGAGTCACTCTAATTTATTAATAATCTGTGTTTTACATTAGTCAAACAACAGAATAATAACTTTTAGTGTTTTTTCTCAAGAACTGATGTTGTGGAGATGAAGAAAACTACAGTATATATCCACTCATTTTAAATAAAGCACATTTGATCAAAATAATCTCGCACACCCTCACACAAATAAACCAGAGAGTTGCAGAGTGTGATGCATAAAGAAAACAGCAAAGTGCAAACACTGCAGGAATGAAAGAGAAGTCCATACTGGACAACAGACTAATCAATACCATTACTCATTCTAAATGTTTGCACTTACTGACACAAATTGTAGTTTTAGTTGTGTGTTAGTTCTGGAAGGAGTTCTTTCAGACACATTATTCTGCAGCTGACAGGTCAGAGAGCATTTTAAAAATTTAGATTAAAGATGCTAGAGTGTTTCAAGAGGACAACAACAATATATAAACATACAAACAAATCCATTCTGCAACTATCCGCTCCCTGTACACTCACTCTGTTTGTCCTCCACAGACATTTGCTAGCTGTTAAGAGACGTTATGTCTCCTTCCTCCTCCCCAGAAGACCTTGTATTTAATTAGATGAGGAGCACTTAAGAGGAAGTGCTGCTTTTGCAACTTTCAACAAAGTTAATGGGTTTGCCATGAAGTTGTCAGGTCTGATAAATTATTTTAGATCTACAAATCGCCAGGTCTCATAAAAAGCTGCTTAATCTGTGCTTTAAATTTATACCATCAGGTGTGTACCTGCTTCTTCTGTTTGTGCTGTTTATACATGGAAGCAAACATGCCTGTATGTTGTGGGACTCCCACATGTCCACACATGCCCTGTATGAGGCCAGTAAAAAAAAGAATCTAGCTGCTTTCCCACAGTCGTTGAGCCACTGGAGCCTTTTCATGCAAATGTGTTAGCAAAGCACTATCGGTGACCTTGCCCTGCATGCAGCTCATTTCCCTGAAGTGGTGAAAAAGACAGGATTACATCCAGTGTGAGGAGACCTTGACTGATGTTTCTGGTAAAGTCTAGCTGTCTGTAAAGAAGCTTAAAGGCAAAAATAATCTTTTAGGAATACATCAAAGCACCTGTGTGTAAGAACCTGAACACTGAGACACGGAAACTTCTCTTAAAAGACAACACAGTTTTGCAAATTAGGTGCTTTTGTTATGATGTCCTTGTAGCAGGTCTTGTTTGAGGCTTCTCAGTTGTCTACCCTGCTGTGACAGGACCTGCAGGTCATAGGTCACACACTCCCCTCTCTTCAAGGTTGTGCCGTGCCTATTTTTCCCTATGGATGTTGCCACGTGTCCTTGCGTGTCACACAAGTGGCTGGCAGCTGTGTCCTGCAGCTCTATGTGGGCCACTTATCACCTGACCCATGGGACCACTCCCTCCTCTTTGTCTGCTGGATGACTGACTGCACAGCCCCTCCTCAGACATCACTACCTGCAGCAACCGACACAGGCCTCCCCCACCTGCACACTTCACTTGATGCACCCCAGACACAAGTGCACACATATGATCCCGTTCATGCCCGAGGCTCATCAGATAACCTCCTCTTCTGCTGCTTTATATTATACTCAGACATGGCTGGCTGAATAACAATGTGACCTGTATGGAAAAATCATCATAAGGTCTATATACTGTATGAGGCACAAAAATATTTTGTGCTCTTATAAAACCATCCTGTGTGAGCATCTGTTTCCGTAGCTGGCTCCCCTTTGGTGCTGTTTGTGTTGCTGGAGCTGGTTTGTCATCTCCAACTGTGCTAAGCTGCTGCATCTGGTTTGGGGGCTAACACTAACAAAAACTATACTGATGTCAGCTCCTTTTTTAATGTCCTGCCCGGCTCCACTTTGATCCCCAAAAGCTTTGCCGGCGCTCACACACATAAAATCTCCTTTTCACCCGTCTGATCTCCCTCTAATTTATCTCTCTGAGGGGATGAATGCCTGCATACAAACACATTTACTGAAGAATCTCTGCTGATCCCCACTTCCACAAACAGTACACTGTATGAAGTCACCAAGGTAAAGAAAAAAAGTGGCAGTGAAGGTCAAAATGCAAGTTACAATAAGAGGAAATACAAGCAAAGCTATTCTAAAAGAAAGAGGAGAAAGGGGGAGCGGCTGACTGTGGGAGATAAAGAGAGAGAGAGAGAGAGAAAGCTGGAGCTGCAGGACAGAGCAGGAGACATAAAAAGAAGCAGGGGAGGAGAAAGGGAGAAGGTCACTCCTAATAGCTTCACCACGTAATTTCATAACGTCATGATTGCCCCTCTTTATTTAAGCTAACACTATTAGCTATCTGCTGTATGGACATTAAAACATGCTGTCACAAAGAGTTTCCTCATTAGCTGTGTATCTCTCTGTACACAGGGTGCATTACAGTGTAGCTTTAACATGTATGATGTGTATTCCTGTTCAATAATTCACCAGTGTGTCTTATCTGTATAACCTACGAGGGTGTGTTTTGTATCTTCATATAGATGCTTTTTTGCATCTTATATCTTCATTGAGGGTGTGTCTGTAATTAGCGTGCATTGTGCTGCAGGCGCAGAATCAGACTGATGCTGTTGCTAATGAAGCAAATGACGCCCATAAGCAAGAATGAAGCAGTGTGTGTGTGAGTGTACATAGTAGGCTGTGCATCTCATTTAGTGTACAGAAAGATTTAATTTGTTTCACTGGTATGCCTGTTTTTTTCAGACTGCTGTAGTCTGTTTTCTTTCTATTTAGATTACAGATGAAGTAAAAGGAAATGAAAAAAAAAGATATTCAGCGTTTGCTTCATGTTGTAACCTTCTCATGTGAAAGTCTACACTTGTGATTTTATCTTCTACTAAAACAGCAGATCTGTGCCATCCTGGTTATTTTTTCTTTTGGTTTATCAATACAACTTCATTTCCTGTAACTGGCTGACTGACAGACAATAAGCCCTGAGCAAATTAACTTATCAGATGTGGCCTTAAGTGAGCAGCAGCTAACATGCTAGGAGCAGCGATAGCTAAAGGCAGCACTCCATCTGCAAGACTGGCTCCATTAGCTGACAAGAGAGATTAGCTGACCTGCTGACACGTGGGCTGATCTTTACTGATACATGCTGAAATACACACAAACCCACGTGTACACAAACATACACACACAAACAGGGAATCTGATACACTGTTATGTTAGGGTAGCATCCCTGTTGTGATCATTACAGAGCTTTTACTGCTCAGTGATCTCATCTCCTGATCTCTCTCTTTTCATGTGTCATTTACGCTTCACTGTTTTAGTTCTTTGTAACCGCCTTCTTCTTTGTTTTCTTTCTATGAATTTTTCAGACTTTTTGTTGTCGACTTTGTTGTTAACTCCCCCCTCTGATCTCCCGCAGGTGTTGCCCTTCTTTCTCTTCGCCAGTCTCTCCTTCCCTCCATCCACCTCTCCTGTCTTTCTCCAGACCTCTCTGATATCTTAATGAGTCCACTCCCCTCTCCTTGAATTATTCACCAAGTCTTTTTTTTCCACCATTCCCATTGTGTCTTACGGGGAAAAACATCAATAAATAAATCACGCCAGAGGTAGCTTCTTTGCAGTCTTGGCAATGGGCTGGATAAATGTGTTTATTGGAGTACAAAGAAGAGAGAAGGAGAGCAGAGGACTGGGGAGAACTTTGGGAATCTTTTATTTTAACTTTCAGTCAGATCCATTATTTATCCTTATGAATCCTTGATTGTGATTTTGCCACATGTCACTCAAGAATGTGTAAATACCATCGATATGAGGGCACCCATGAGTACCGGTACTTTAATGTCTTGTGAATGTGTGCATGAATTTGAGGTGAGTGAACGAGTGTGTACGTGTGTGCGCATACATAAGTGACACTGCAGGCCCTGTCCATGTGTGTGAATAACTGAATTTGTATGTACAAGGGGGGGATGCTGTGTGGAGACTAAGTTGTCATGGCAACCAGGATGGAGAAGGAGTGGGCGGTTGCCCTCACGGCTCCTTTGACAACCTTTATTTTCTCCAGCTTTGCGGCACTCCGATATTAACCCCTAACCCTTGTCAAAACAACAGGGGTTTCAGTGAGGTGGGGTCTTTGAAAGAGAGGCAAACACTTTATGGCTTGCTTTCACCACAAGCAATAGCTTGGGAATAGCAACACATCTAAGGGCTGAGCTAATATGCTAATAGTGATATTGATAAATGCGTTGTCTGTGCGGCCTGATTCCTGATAAGCTGTGGCACTGCAGCTTTTTTTTTTCCTCGCTGGTAAATTTCCATTTAGGGCTGACCATGGATCATCAGTCTTGAAATACATGTTACTTGGCCTTTTAAACAAAGAGTGTTGGCATGAAGGAGATATTGGCTTCCTACTGTGCTACGAAGGCCCTTTTCCATTAAAGTTGCAAATATTGAATTAACCAGCCACGTTGCCTTTTGTCCAAGCCGGAGTGCTACTGCAGCAGTTTATTAATGTGATGGAGAGGAAAGTGGCTGGCTGTAGAAAGAAGAGGAGAGACTATGAAATGTATTGTGAAAAGTGATCGGCAGGGAATTGAAGAAAGCTTTTAGTGTCAGCTACCAAGGGGGCTGAGTGAGTGGAAGGGTGATAAAAAAGTGACAGGAAAATGGGTACTCATCTGTCCTGGACAGTTCTTATTATAAGACTGGGATCCTAAGTAGAAACACTTTTATGAAAATGCAAGAAAGTCTTGTGAGGAAGGCAATCCTGACTGCAGTGAACGAGTGAGTGACAAATGACTGTGTTACAAAGTGAAATGTGGAACGGAGCGGAAAACAGGTAGATGGTATGATTTCACATGATTTGTGGTATTGTTCTGCTGTAGCGACAAAGTGGGTGTGAGACTTGTCTCACTGCAACAGGCTCATGCATAAAGTATGAGTACCAGAGAGAGGAAGAGAGGAATCAGACAGCCGCAGTACAGGCGAACAGGTACATTTGGTCAGCATCAGTCTGAGGCCAGACCAGATATATGGCAAAGGGAGGTATGAATTATGAATTTGGGTGAATTTAGGGCAAATTGTGCTGACAGGAAGGAGATTTCTATGAATAATTCACTCTGTAGGGGACCTGATCATCCACCCCCCACCAGCATCACCTTGTTTCTCAGTCCTTCAATATTACCACATATTGACCCTCACAATTTCTCTCCACCCTTCCACTTTAAAGCCTCTATCCATCCACTTTTTATTGAGCGCCCTCTCTCTCTCTCTCTTTCTCTGTTTACGTCTAAATCACGCCATCTTTCCCCTGACCCTCCATCCGCTTCGTTCTCCTCTGCCGTTTCTTCAGACAGACGAACCCTAGGGGAAGATGAGGGGGTAAAGGGGGGCATGTATTCATTTATTTTACTCCCCCCTCCTTCTGTCCTGCATCTTCTCCTCCTACACGTCTTCACAGCTGGAGGTAGTTAATATTTAAAAGCAAGGCATGACAGGACACAAGACCTGCACACATATTTGAACACACACATATGCTCATCCATGAAGCCAGTGGAGCGGTGATGCACCAAGCCATCAATTCATTTATCAATATGGTAGCTCCAAACAGTAAGCATCCCTCATACGTGTGTGGTTGGCACTGTAAGGATTTAAATATTTGTCGAACTCAGGGCATGATTAGACTCTTGAGGTTTGATCTTGTGTGTTTGCTCCACCTTCTTCACAGACATGAGAGCCTATTAAGCACTGGAAATGCGTGGCAACATCCAACATGTCTACTTAATGCTAATTACAGCATTTTGCAGGGGAAGGAAGGGTGCAATTTTGTATGTAATGGATGACAAGGAGGGCACACACCACCAAAGTGCTGCAACATTTCAATGACACTAACAGCATAATGCAAAATGTTTGTGTTATTAGTGTTGTTCTAAGCAAAATGCCACAAAAGTAATTCATGAATAATTGAAGGGCCTGTAAAATTGACTCGGTCGATTAGGCTTGTTTGATACATGGTCTGTTGGTGGCTAATTTTCTACAGTCAGGCTTTCTTGTGGAGGAGAAAAAAAGAAAGACCACGCCCTTCAGTCTGAAAAGAATGCCGCTCGCCCTACAATCCCCCCTGTGACTGACTTCTGATGGCACCCTTTGACACTACGGTGGTGATAATAGTTTTTAAAAGCACTCAGAAAGACTGGGGATGGGTCACCTCAGCCCTGCAAGCAGCCATCCCCAGGAGTGACCTTTGACCCCGCCCAATGAAGCAGGTAACAGGGCTGGAATGATCCCTGACAGCTGCACAGCAGACCACTAGAAGAAGTGAAATCAGGCAACTGCTTCAGTATCTCTCACCCCTGAGATAATGGAGCCGCCACCAGACTGCATGCTGTGCACACACAGCTTGAAAGTTGCCTTGTGTGTGTGTGTGTGTATCAGCATATTTGGGTGACTGTGTTGGCCTTGTTACATGGCAACCTCTCACCCTCATCCTCCTTCCCAGCCCATTATAGTGTTCCCCTTTACTGCTCCTGCTCAACATGACTGGAATATTCTCTGGCAAGGTCTGCCTTCAGACTGGGGCCCACCGGACCGTACCCTTTTATCTGTGTGATCTCTGTTGTCAGGCCACTGGAGGTGTGCGTCTGTCTGTCCTCGTTCCTTTCTGTCTGTCTGTTCATGCATCACAAGCCTCTGTGTGTGTGTATTGAGCTTGTGCATGTGCTGCACACGCTCCCTTTGTGAGTTGTGATTGGTGGCATGACAAGGTATGGTAGGCCTCATCATTAATCAGAGTCTTGGTTTTCTCCACACGCAGTGCTCTCTGATAGGCATGCTCCCACCTTACATCACATTAAACAGGAGCAATAATACCATGACTGGCCCTGCTTCATCCTGCCTGGTTTGAAACCAGATCACTGTAATTGGCTCTCTGTCTCCAAAGCACAACAACAACTGAAATGGGTTTAGTCTCAAAAAGAAGTCAAAGACATGAGGAGTGAATGATGCATGCTGATTGGAAAAGCTTGCACATGTGTGTGTATGTGTGCAATTGGATGGATAGGATTAGCGTCACAGCTGTCACCCTTTGTCAACTCTACTCCCCTCCCTCTCATCTCTCCTCCCATCACCCATCACCCACTACACCCCCCCCCCGCCCCTTCTTTGCTTCACCTTTCCTCTCTCTCTCTCTCTCGCAATCCCACTTCTCCACTTTTTATCTCTCTTGAAGTCCTCCACCCACTTCACCCCTCCTTCTCCTCTCCTCCTCTGTTTGCTTGTACTATTCTTCTGACAACGCAAGCGAGTTTAATGGCTCGTTTAATCCTAATGCTGTTAGTTTAAACTGCCTTATTAAGGACTTAGTTGTTGTTTGGTCTTTAATTTAGTCTAATTTGGCTATTTGATGAAGACAAATCCCACATCCCTGCTTCTCTTTCTAAGATATTGTTCGATGCATATACTCCCCTGAGTGACACGTGAAATATCAACCATAATTAACTGTCCTGTCATTACCCACTAGATTAAAGAAAGTGAATGATAATCACCACTAATCATGCTCTTTCCACCCACCATGCTTCTTCATCTTCTTCATCTCCTCTCCTCTCTGACCTTCTCCTGCTCCACAAGGTCACTCATCACTCTGTGGTGGCATTGCCAACAGGCAGCAGTGAGCCGAGCCAAAGCTGCTTCAATCAGACTGCAGAGCTGCCAAATACGCCCCTCTCTCTTTTCGTTTTCGCCATTTTCTTTTGTCTTGCATGTATATCTTGATCACGGTGTGCTATAACAGTTCTTTGTGTGTGATACTGAGTAGTGTAAACAGTCAGCATGCTGCGCCACGTGGTGCCGCGGGGGAGGACAGCCTGCATGTTGTGGCGAGGAACTGACTCCAAGGGTACAGATGGAGAATAGATAGACTCCTGGGAGGGGTGGCTTGCCTCACTCACCACGACTGATAGCATCTTTATCGCGTACTTATCACAGCACTACCACCCAAGTACACTATCAACTGCTTAGTTTTTGCATACAATCAAGCTGATTCGTTTGTCTTATTATTACATATGACACTTCACTGGTCTGCACTGGTCTCAGTGGTCCATCTGGGTGTTGGGAGGCTCTGTTCACCTTCTTGTTGTGGTATTCTGACCATCTGTCCTGCTGACCAGCCTCTCCATATGGGCCACCACTGGTCATGCAATTAAACCCAAATGGAGTTTTTTACAGTGATTGGCATTGTTGGTGGTTTTCATGTTGATGATTGGTGTGTTAACTCCATGTCTCGGCCTCTCTTTCAGTCTGACCACATGGTACAGGGTAATTTTTCTCCCATTCTGACACATGGCCCCTCTCTGCCTCTCCCTCCCTCAACTCCTCCCTCTCTAAACCTCCCCCCCCCCCACTCTTTTTTATCTTTCAGAGACAAATCAGCAGGAGGGCGTGGACCTGACTTAAAGAAGAAAACCAAAGAAAGAGCAAAGAGAGAAAAAAAGGGGAGAAAACCAAAGACATATGAGGCAAAGCCAAGTCGCCTTGCACAAGAAACATAGCCTCACACAGCACGAGTGTATGTGAGAGTGTTTGGGAGTGAGGTTGCCCTCTGTTTGCATATCACTGTACGTGTGTGAGCAGGTGGGACTTTGATGGGACAGTGAGCAATGCCTCACACACAGCGACAGCAGGTTGGCAGCAGGGGGCAGTGCTCCTCCTCCTGCCCCCGCCTCCTCATCCTCGTCCTTCTCTCCTTTACTGCCCAGCCCTGCCAAACAGCCATACACATACCCTCCAACTGTGAGTACTGATTCATATCTTGATATTCATAACAATGGCTGCTGAATGTTTCCATGAGGTTCAAAGATCTATTTGTTGTGCTAATTATATTGTTGATTCATCAAAGCACTCCAATAATGGTCTTTTATCATGATTAATTAGTGCAAATGAGCTGAATGAACACGTGTTTCTCTTTCAGTAAACCTCTGTTATGCTCAAAACTGTCTGAGGTTTCTTTGGTCAACCCTCATTTATGCCTGTGGTGTGTCTAATTACTTTGTAATTGATCCCCTCATAGTGCATTGATTAGTCCCACTATTGATCCGGTTTCCTTGGTGCGAACAGAATCTGATTGGGGGAGTAATCCAATCAGCAATTGAGTTATACAACAAAAATCCAGGGAGGGTTTTTCTCGCTTGCTCGAATTTCTTCCATCTCCTCCATGCAATATGTGGGCATTAGAAATACAGCTGAGCTTGTGGGCCTGCAGGGAAATTGATCTTCATCTAGTCCTATGTAGCCAGCCTGCACACCAAGCTCCAGTGGAGAGTGAGAGACAATATTGTTTCCACTGCTGCTTTTGTTGTTTGCTTTTAACGAAACCTGCAATGAGTCACAGGCCTTTACCACCTACACACATTTCAGAAGTGTGTATACAAACAAGCAACATGCACATACCCTGTAAATGTTGATGAAATGCAGTAAATCACCCCATCTAATCCCCGAAGGAGCGAGGTGACGCAGAGGTGAGAAGGTTGAGCAGGATGAAGGGAGGATGATGAGGATGAGGAGGGAAGAGCAGGTCAAAGATGTAAAAGGTCAAGGTGTCCCCTGCCTTTCAATTAGGGAGCCTCAGCCATGTCAATGAGAATCAGTGAGGCAGTAATCAGGATCAATAAAGGAGATGCCTTAGAATCTGTGTCAAGGAAGCCGAGGTTAACAGCTACGCTCTATTAACGGAGACATTACACAATACTTAATCATCCATGTATAAAAATATGATACAATTATCTATCTATCTATCTATCTATCTATCTATCTATCTATCTATCTATCTATCTATCTATCTATCTATCTATCTATCTATCTATCTATCTATCTATCTATCTATCTATCTATCTATCTATCTATCTATCTATCTATCTATCTATCTATCCTCTTTCACTGGTTTACTGTTCTAACATATCTTCCCTTTTCTCTGCCCACCATCGTGGACTAACAGACCACATAAGTGATCGTAAGTGCTTTTAACTTTATTGACGTCTGTCTTGTCTCGATGCAGGTGCTGGCACAGCTATTGTAAACACTTTCATTATGCCAGAGAGGTTATTTTCCATCCAGCAAACAGTGTGCATTTGTAGAGCTGTGCTAGTAAGTGCACTTGTGTTTTTATATGTGACGATGCGCCCCTGTTTCTGTAGCTGTGGTTATGCTGTTTAGCCTCGTTGGTTCCCAATAGGTGAGTTCCCTGTAGGAAGAAGTGTGAGGAGCTGCTCTGCTCTGTCAGGAGGCAGCAGGGCTGTCAGATCAAAGACACCGGGAAATAAAGAGGACTTAGAGCACTAAACACCAGCTCCTCTCCTCCTCCTCTGCCAATAATGGAGCAGCGCCTACAGCTCAAACTTCAATTTGATCAGCTGAGGAAATGGGCTTATTTTCTCTATCAGTGGGAATTCTTTCATTAAATTTCCTCACTCTCCCAATCCGTCTCTTTCTGAATCTCTGCGAATTTAACCCTTGTTTGTTTTCTTTTCACTCTGCCTCCCTTTGCTCTTTTTTCTGTTGCTCTGCACACGGCCTCTCTTTGCCGCACTTTCATCCATCTCCCCTGTCTGTTTAGCTCTCCATCTTCATTGCCTTGTTCTACCGCAAACTTGGCCTGTGCCCCTCTTTAACCGTTTACCCACATACAGTAAATTTATCTCTGAGATCTTGGGCTGTGTCTCTTTTCCTTAAAGTCCAAAATTCTGGCTACAAGTGGAGTCTATGAGTCTCTGTGGCTTATCTGCACTGAAGCTATACCTTGAAGAGAGCATTTACATCTGAACGTAGTGAATTGAAGAAGAACATAAAAAATGCACCATGGTCATATGTTGCATGGCTGAAACAACCTCCTCTGGTCGGCATTCCTTTTTTTTTTAGCCCCCCCTTCATTTCCCCGTGGACTCTTCCCCTTCCTCTCAGTCTCCCAGTTTCTGAGAGCACTATATATCTCTTTTACATGAAATCTTCCTCTTACATTATGCTGTATCAATTTCCTCTCATCTCATCCCATTTTCTCTGCCCAGTCTCTTACTCTCACTATTTTTCTTGGCCTACATTTCATCTATTTCTCCAGGGAGTTTTTTAAGTGATATTGACTGAATATACTTATGAGATGTTAAAATATGAAAACAAGTACTATCTCTTGTTATTCCATGCTGTTTGTTACAACGTTAAATGTAGCATAGAGATGTGATACAGTGTGGTGATTTATTGCATGTATGTCATAGCTGGAGTTATAGCAGCATGCTTTATGAAAGCAGGTCGTGTGAATTCTGCACGACTATTCTGTGTAAGCACGTCTCTGCACCCATGTAATCCCTAGATGTGCATATATATATATATATATATATATATATATATATATATATATATATATATATATACATATACATATACATATACATATATATATATATATATATATATATATATATATATATATATACATATACTTTATTACAGTGTTGTGACTGTCCTAACTGTGACTTTAATCCATGCAGTCAAAAGGCCTCCAATGATCATCACGCAGCCGGAGTCTGTCACCGTCTTTAGCGTTGAAGACCTCGTCATGAGCTGTGAAGCCTCTGGCAACCCCCAACCCATGTTAGTCAGCACACACACAAACACACACACACACAGGATGTACAAGGTTTATCTAAGTCTAAAGATGCCACATTAGTCATGGGGAGGCTAGCCATCGGTTATCTCTTCAGACAACTGAGAACAGTGACCTTCCTTCTCCTTGTTCAGCTGACATCCACATATTAGTATTACATGAGAGCACAGCTTCTCCCAGTCACAGTTCTTGTTTCAGCAAGGGATAAATGTCATTAAGCCCTCGAGCAATCTTTTCAGAGTGTCTTAGCTGCTCTGAAGTGGAAAAGTGCTCCGATTGCCATGAAAAAGATGAATATCGCAATTACACAGCACCAGTTTCTGAGTCCCACTGGGGCATCTCGTGTAAATTTTTGCAGCAATTCATTTAAGCCCTTAAATTCTCTGACATATAAGGACACCTTGAGTGTGAGGAAAGTCTTTTCTCAAATGCATGGAAATGAGAGTGTCACTTCGATATTTGAATGGCAGCTTTACAGATTTTTTTTTTGTTTAAGTTTCCACTGGACAAAGGATGGAAAGAAGTTCGACCCAAGCAGTGACCCAGACCTGAGGGTGACTGAAGACCCTGGCTCATTTGCATTTTACATGCATAGTAGTACTATGGAACCCCTGAAGCAGTACCAAGGCAAATATGTCTGCTACGCATCCAATGACCTGGGGACGGCTGTGTCTAATGAGGCAATACTTAACATCGACGGTAAGACTTATAAAGCATCCGCTGACCAGTTGTTGAAGGCAGGGTCATTAAATTTCGAGCACGCTTGATGCTTTAAATATTCAGTGCTTGAGTTGTAATCTTTAGCCTTGAGAGAAAAATCAGACTCTTTGAAAGAGTATCAAACGTCCTCTAATATGTTTTCAAACAAACTGCTTCACACCAGAGAAATTACATGTCTTCTATAAATGTCAATTTCATTGTTAGTTCTCCTGCAAATGCCTCCAAGGTCCAGATTAGAAGTGAGTTGTGTTGTTGTGGGTTTAAATAGCTTATTTACAAAGCTTTATGTGAAGCCAGTATAAAAACATTTCCCTTGTCCCGCTTTATTTTCATCTCTTCATCTGTTAGCAGATGGGGGCTCACACTGAGAGCTCAGGCTACTGCCACCCAGAGCATAATTACACGCAATAACATTATAATCATATTGCGCACACACACACACACACACACAGCGGGCCCTGGGCAAAAGTAAAGAGCACCTCTGCATATCCATCCACCTGTGCGACTGGCTCTCTCATGGGCGACCTCCTTCCTTCACAGTTTCCCTGACAACCGTTTCCCCAGAAACACTGTTGAGTTGATGTCATATGAAGCACTCTACAGTGGCTCCTGTGGGGTTATCAACAATGGGCAGAGGGAAGTAGAGAGAGAGAGAGAGAGAGCACATATGACTCACAGATCATGTCACTCTACCTCTGCATAACAAAACACCTGGCGCCTCCTAAGAAATGTTCCCCTCAAATCCCTGCAGTTCGTCCAGTCTCGTCCATTTCCAAGATTTGAAATGATAGTCCTTCCATACTGTACTATGTTAATGCTGTGAATTACCTGAGGACATCTTTGCATGTGTGTGGTTTATACCTATGTGTGTCCACAGGCATTTACATTTGTTTATTTCTTTTGCCTCCCTCTAGCTCCCCCCAGCCAGCAGAAAGAAAGAAAGGTTAATGTGAAATCTGAAGAGGGAAGCAGTATTGTTCTGAAGTGCAACCCTCCGCAGAGCTCTATGGAGCCTATTATTCACTGGATGGACTGGAGTGAGTACATTACCTTTACATCTCTCCTTCCATTACCTGCTTCCTGTCTCCTCAATAAATCTACTACTTATAGAGTATATATCTTTTAGTTGTCCACTTAAGAGAGAGCTAGCTGATCTGTTATTTCTCAACCAATATTACATTACATAGAATTGCTGTCTTTTCACTGTTCTGTTTTCTCTCTCCCTCTCTTCTCAGGGCTTCACCATATACAGCTTAGTAAGCGAGTGATGGTGGGAAAGGATGGCAACCTTTACTTTGCACATTTGACAAGTAAAGACAGCAGGGATGACTACACCTGCAACGTCCAATACCTAGCGACACGCACCATTCTGGCAAAAGAACCAATCACTCTGACCGTCAACCCCTGTGAGTAAACTACAGCTGAATTACACTTACACAAGTGATGATCAAGAGATCAAGTATCGTTATTATGGGAGAACGCAAACACAGCCACTTATCTTACTGAAAAGTTCTTACAATGTTTCCCAATTTCCTAAGTTCCTGGAAAACACATTTGGAGGCCAAACTGGTCTGGGTTACACAGACATATCTGCTGAGATATTTTAGCTTGAACAAAAGCCAAACAAAGTGTCAGATCAATGATGGAATTTAAAACCTATGTGGCAGCTTTTTGTAATTTGACCCTATTTTAACTTTAAAAACACATTTATTGTATTGTCCTTATTGAATGCATTGCAGTTCTGTATCTTCCAATATACTGTACAGGCTCTATTTTTATTGTTATTTGTTATCTTTAAGCCAGTTAAAATGCTAGAATCAAATTGGCACTTGCAGTGTGATACTTGTGGGAAACCCTATACCTAAACCAAAGTCAACTTCCATGTGATCCACCATGTGGTGGCATGTTGTGCTGACCAAAGCAGTGATCGTTTCCTGTAGTTGTTCCAGAGCCAGTGGGGGTCCATTACCCACTCAGCCCAGTTGTAATGAGATGCAGCTCACACTGAGATGTGTCTGACTACATCTGTGGCCCAACCAGAGGTCATAGAGATGAACACATGTTAACACCAGACCTCTGTGTGTGTAGAAAATCTGTACAAGGATGTGTTGTTATAAAGTCATCTCCACATCATTCCACAACCTGCAACTGTGTGTGTGTGTATATGTGTGTGTGTCAGAGTCTCCAAAGTGGCTGCTGTGTCAGCCATCTGTAAATGACCCATACATATGTATGAGACTTCCTCTTCATCTTTTTGTTTCCATTTCTCTTTGTCCAGCCAATGCGCTACTGCGGAACAGGAGACCTCACATGATGAGACCGACTGGCCTCCGCAGCGAGTACCACGCCCTCAGGGGCCAGACCATTGAGCTGGAGTGCATCGTCCAAGGCCTGTAAGTGTTTGTGCACATGTGTGTACTTCTTCCCCATCAATCAAAATACACTTGA
The DNA here is from genome assembly GCF_900634625.1 of Parambassis ranga. Classification (NCBI taxonomy): domain Eukaryota; kingdom Metazoa; phylum Chordata; class Actinopteri; family Ambassidae; genus Parambassis; species Parambassis ranga. The sequence goes on along the minus strand of NC_041028.1, from coordinate 9,703,262 downwards.
ACCACTCCTTTTAATCAATCTCACCTACATCTCATTCACTCTCCTTCCTCCATACATTTCATTCCATCGTATATCTTTCACTTTCTGCTGCCAAATCTGCTTCTTGCTTCAAATACCTCATCTTTTCTCCACTCTCTGCGCCTGTCTGACTCACCTACTGTCCACTTCCTCTCACTCTCAACCATCCTTACACATTTCTATTTCTCTCTTTTATGTTTCATCTGTCCTCCATTCTTTCTTCGTTATTCTAACTCTCCCCACCTCTTCTTCAGCCCAACTCCAGAGGTGTCCTGGGTGAGGAAGGATGGGGAGCTGTCAGAATCTCGAACTGTTAAAACGATGTTTGACCGCCGCCTGCGCTTCAGTAACATCTCAGAAAGTGACTCTGGTGAATACCAGTGCATATCAGAGAACTCCCAAGGAAAGACTGTGCATACTTACACATTGACTGTGGAAGGTATATCTCTATCTTTACTGTCATCATGTTGTCACATTTTGTACTGTGCAACTTACAGATACAATGTTTTTCCCCCTATAGCTGCTCCTTACTGGACCAAGGAACCACTCAGTCAGTTATATGCACCAGGGGAGACAGTCAGACTAGACTGTCAGGCAGATGGCATCCCCAATCCTACTATCAGCTGGACCATCAACGGGATCCCCATCTCAGGTCATTACACACACACCTGAATAAATTTGAGGAATGAAATTGGGGGGCAGCAGTGGCTCAGTGGTATAGCAGGGTTGTCCAATAATAATAATATACTTTATTAAAGTATCTAAAATAAAAAAATAAATAAAAAATAAAAAATTTGTGTGTTAAGGTAGAAAGAATCTATTTCAGAAACCTAGGACAGTAAAACATTAGTAACTCCCACAATTACACACTGAGTATGCTAACTGGTGAACATATAATCAGACAGTGCTGATTGTCAATACAAAAAACAAGAATAATTTCAGACTTTATGTATGACTTCTTCATCAACACACCCCTGGATCTTTTCAATGTGCTGACAGTGTGTCCTCTTTAACAGAAACGGATAAGGACCCCAGACGTACTCTGACAGCGAGTGGATCTCTGATCCTCAACGATGTCGACTTCGGAGACACAGCCATCTACCAGTGCCGAGCCTCCAACAAATATGGAACCATTCTGACAAACACCAACGTCTATGTCATTGGTCAGCATTTGTTTTGTTCACTTATTTAACTGAACTTTGTGTGTGTGTGTGTGAGTGTCTCTGTCTAATATAAATGTGTGTGCTGTTTCAGAGCTGCCTCCCCAGATTCTTACCGAAGATGGGAACACATACACATTTACAGAAGGCCAGAAGGCTTTACTGGAATGTGAGACCTTTGGCTCTCCTAAGCCTAAAGTCATATGGTGAGGCACATGACTATCACTCTGTATTGCATATTCACATGTTGTCTGGCAAATTTCCACATTAATAAATTTTGCAAATGTGATGTTATTGCGTAGGTAGCTCATCATCTGCATAAATTATCAACCAAATGCTGTTACATCTGGGCTGTGATTGTGAATTCTCATAGTGTGGCAGGTGTCCAAACAGGCTTTGTTCTTCTTCTTATTATTATTTTTAAAAAAGCAGAATATAAAATGGAGAATTTATTTGCAACTGCAACTATTTTGTACTCTGCTTGCCTTCTGATTTGAGTGCGTATGTGTGCTTGTTTTATAGGGAGAAAGGCAGCATGTCCTCCCTTCTGGCAGATCCCAGAGTTAACCCCCTCACCGATGGGGGGCTTGAGATCACTAATGTCACCAAGAACGATGAGGGCTTCTACACTTGCGCCATTCTTAACACCAACTTGTCAGTTACTGCTGAGCTGGAAGTGTTCAGTGAGTGAGACACACTCTGAGTCCCTTAGCAACTGATGTTATTTGCACCTCCTGCAGCTTGTCACAGCGCCGTATGTCTGCTTTCTCCTCCAGACAGGACAGTGATCCTGTCTCCGCCACAGAATCTGAAGGTGCAGCCTGAAACCACAGCAATCTTTACCTGTCTGGCCTTTGTAGACTCCAATCTCAGCCCTCCACTAATTCAATGGAGAAAGAATGATAAGAAGCTGTTTGAGTCCCACAGTGATGAGAAGTAAGACTGACAATCAGAAGGATAATTTTAGACATATTTGGGAAGATCTCACATTGTTTATTACATAACTAGGAATGAAGGTTGCAAATTAACTTCAGGTGCAAGATGATAATGTCAGTGATAACTATATATCCACAGATACACATTTGAAGGACAGGACCTCATAATAGCAAATGTGGAGGCAGATGATGAGGGGGTGTACACCTGTCAGGTCATCACAAAGCTGGACATGGCTGAAGCCAGCGGCACCCTCACCTTATGTGGTAAGATTTCAAGAGTCTTGCAGTGAACGCATAACAGACATATATAAATAAATACAACTTCTAAATATTAGACATGCATTATGAATATTAATGTTGTTGTTGTCCCCTCAGACCGTCCAGACCCTCCTGTCCTCCTCCAGATCAGTGATTCTAAACGTCGTGCAGTTACTCTCAGCTGGACTCCTGGAGATGACCACAACGCCCCCGTGCAAGGTTCAGTACAGACACTTGCATTGCTAAAATAGCCACATTTGCACCTGTGTCATTCTTGTGTTTCTTGTGTTCCCTTTTTTGTTTTAAAGATAGTAATCGGGTCAGCTGTTTTTCTGCACCTGTGACCCACATTTTCATCAGAAAATAGCAGTCTGACTTACTCTAATGTCACAATGACCCTCCCCTTCACTAATATTTGTCCAAACCTTTTGTATTTATTGACCAACATTTAACCATAGCCTCCCTTTATTCTAATTTTTCAACTTAACATTTCATAAACTGCTTTATGTAGACTTAGGACTGGGGATATGAGCCACAATGTCACTGTACAAATACAGTTTTATGCACCATAGACTCCCATTTATACAATCTAATGTTTCAGTTTCACTTTCATTCCCAACTTTCCTCATCACTTCTTCATCTGCCTCTACAGAGTATGTGGTTGAGTATGAGGACCAGGGTTCAAAGGAGAGGGGGTGGGAAGAGCTAAAGCGAGTGAGAGGTGATGAGGTGCGTGCCAGCCTCCCCCTGTGGCCCTACATATCCTACCGTTTTCGGGTCATTGCCATCAATGATGTGGGCAAGAGTGACCCGAGCAAGTCATCTGAAATCCATAACACACTTGCTGAAGGTAAAGGCCGGTAAAATGTCTTTACTATCCACTCAAGCAACATTAAACTAAGGTTTTGTTTTGTTTTGCTTTTCACAGCTCCAGACAAAAACCCAGAAGATGTAAGAAGTGAGTCCATGGACCCTGACACTCTGGTCATCACCTGGGAGGTACCTCTATTACACAAATCATTCTAAAGTAAAATTAATCTCTGAAATAGGCTCTGTGTGCTTTATGGCAGTTGTTCCTCCATTCTCATTACAGCAAATGGACAAACGTGACTTCAATGGACCTAAATTCAAGTACAGGGTGATGTGGAGGCGAGTGGTAGGCAGTGGGCCAGACTGGCACATGAATTACACAACAACACCACCATTCATTGTCAATAGCATCAGCAACTTCTCGGCGTTTGAAATCAAAGTCCAGGCTGTAAACGAGAAAGGGGAAGGACCAGAGGCAGATCCTGTTATTGGCTACTCAGGAGAAGATGGTAAAAAAATGTATTTATTTATGTTTTTTAAACTGTTACTTTACTTAGGTTTCACCTTCTTGTTTGCCATCGTCTCTCAGTCCCATTAGAGGCTCCGATGAACGTGGGCGTTGTACTGATGAACAGCACCACAATCAAAGTGACCTGGGGGGCAGTAGACAGAGAGACGGTCAGAGGACACCTGCTGGGATACAAGGTACAGCTGCTCGGGCAGCTCTTTTGCTTGGCCTTTTCAGGAATAACAGCAGCCAGTCTTAGTTTAACAGTTTCAATGTTGTGCCGAATAATGTGGTTTATTTCAAATGTACCACAGACATTTGTTTTCTCTGGATCTTTTAACACAGGAGAAGAGAACCAGTTTTATCCAGTTAACATAGAGTACTGAGCATGTAAAACTATACAGAATGTTTCAATATTCAAGTGTATTAAAAAAACTACTGTGTACATTCCAGATCTACTTGACAAGGTTAGGCCCCAGGGGCCACCACCGAGGCCGCAGGGCCCAGGAGCTAGAGAGCATTCTGATAACGGAAACTGGTCCTAATGAGGAGAAGAAGGTCATCAGTGATCTCAGACCATACTCCCACTACACCCTGGTCGTCTCTGTGTACAACAAAAAGGGAGAGGGCCCCCCCTCAGAGATGCTGTCCTTCAAGACTGAGGAGGGAGGTAAGAATACTATTGATGGAGGAGGGATGGCTGACAAGGCTGAAATGGGAGGTGATTGATAAAGTGGGTGAGGAGGTTTAATTACAGACAAGGAGAGACAGAGATGGAACAATATGGGATTACAAGAAAGGAAATGACACTCATATGGTGAAGAGCAGTGTTACTGGTGTGGGGATGGACTGGGGAAAATGAATTTGTAGATTAAAACATTATAATAATGATTTTTAAGCGCACTTAATACGGCCTTTTGTGTTTTTGCTAGTTCCTGGCCCTCCTATGTCCCTGACATTAGACAGCCCATCAGAGACAGAGATGACACTCCACTGGATGCCTCCCAGCCAGCCCAATGGGATTCTTATTGGATATCTGCTGCAGTACCAACAGGGTAAGCATATGTTTTACTCCTCTGCATCCAGTGCATATACATACTTTAGTATAGTCACTGCACAATGACGACTATTTGCACTGTTTACTCCATCTTGCACTACTTGCACACGAGTACCACCTCACCGATCCATGTGGTACCTGTTACATTATTACATTACACTGTTCCATTCGATCATATAAGGGTCTATGTTTACCATTTCATCTGCACAGTATTTTATGTTCTGTTCATTGTATGTCTGTTACGCCATGTCTGTCATGTAAATTTAGCCTTACTTTAGTTTATTTACTTAATTTTATTTTAGTTTTTTATCTTATTGCATGTTAATTATTATATGTTCTTTGTATGCACCAATCACTAAGGCAAATTCCTAGTAATGTGAACCCCCTTCACTTACATGGCAATAAACATGATTCTGATTCTGATTCTGATTCTGATATTTTCTAACTTATACCAAAGACATCAGCAAAACAAAATAAGTACCGGTAGTGTAAATGATACTATACAATACATCACCTGATAATAATAATATCAACAATAACTTCAGAAAAAATGTCAGACTCTGAGCATCTTAATGATGCTCATCAGTCAGTTCACCCATAACCATGTGTTGACACAGGCAGTGATTGAATGTTTTTTTGGCTTTGCTGTGGTCAGTTACAGAGAGTGATGACAGCCCCATGCAGGTGGAGACAATTGATGACCCCACAGTCACCCACCTCACCCTGAAGGGCCTGGACCGTCACAGCCACTACCGCTTCTACCTGAGGGGGCGCACTGCTGCTGGGGATGGAGAGCTCATCATGAGGAAAGGAGCCACCACACTGGATGGAGGTATAAAGGTTCATAAAAGGTTAATAAAGGACTCATGTAGGGCCAGGTTACATTAGATTAACCCTTTTTTGTCTGAATGTATGGCAGCACCTCCCAGCAACATCAGCTTATCTATGGGGGAAAACTCAGTTAACTTCAGCTGGGTGGCCAGGAAGAGGCACAGGAATGTTCCCTTCCAGATCCACTATCTCAACAAGAATGGTACACTGTTAGCACATGCTAATATCTTTGTATTTCATCCTTTTTGTTTTTCAAAATCCACAAACTGAGGTGTTGTGTTCTACAGATGGGAGTAAATGGAAGAAGACAGAGAAGGTTAACTCCTCTCAGTCCTTCTATCAGCTCCAGGGCTTGACCCCTGGCTCTGAGTATCATCTACAAATCATCTACAACAACAGCACCCACTGGGAGAAGAGCATCCAGACAGAAGGAACAGGTACTGTACGAGCACTCCGCCTTCATTCATTCTCCTTTCTTTCATCTGCACTGAGCTTCCAATCTAAGCAAAAAGCCTGAACCGACAGAGAGCGTCTTGCAGTTCTTCCTCTGCCTGTGAAGTGCTCTCAAAGACTGTTATGAAAGAGAGGGCTTGGTTAGCCATATGAAATGATCCATTACTCATGTTTGTTTGGGTGTTTTGCTGTGTTCTTTGGTTCCCTGGTGAAATGCCACCCTATCAGAATGCATAATGTGCTGTCTCTTTTGCTCCAGATTCTACTCCCTCTTTTATCTTTTTTTCTGCTACATGCTTCCATTCCTCCTCCTACTTTCATCCTGTTTCCTTATTAATCCAAACAAACTCTTGTTTTTTTCTTCCACATTTTTCCCTCTGAAGAAGTGACGGCAGTGCAGCCAAGCTTTGCAACACAAGGCTGGTTCATCGGTCTTGTAAGTGCCATCGTGTTGTTGTTGCTGATCCTGCTCATCCTCTGCTTCATCAAGAGGAGTAAAGGGGGCAAGTACTCAGGCAAGTCCACACTCACAGTGCTTACAGTATGAGCAGAGGTGTTAAAGTGGGTGAATGTGCTTGGTAAGGATGAATAAAAATGACTTAGAGGTTGCCGGGCCCTGTGGAATAAAAAAAGTCAAGTACTTATGGAGTTTATTCTAAACCAGAAAAAGACGGTATGACTGCACTATTTTTAAATTGCCCCTCAGTTTCTTTACTCTGAACATTTGCAAGAGTAACCTGCAGGCTTTTGTCTGACTGGTCAGAGAAAAGCAGCAGCCTTTCATTCCCACATGAGAGAGGAGAGCAGTTTTCCCTGCACTAAAAGGAAGTAATTGAATAATAGATCTAACCATACCCAGTGGTATTACTAAAGCAGCAACATCGATAGTATTGGTTATCACTCAATATGATAGTCTGTGTGTGCATGTAATATGAGCTGTGAAACTCATCATTCTGTGCTAGGCCACAAACTTATCAGTCACCTCTCACATGATCCAGATAAATGTCGACAGATAATCCAGATCCGTTTGCTCCACATACACAATCTTAATGTCATCTTGCTGTCTTACATAACATCATTATCAATGTCTAAGGCAGTTGCTTTGAGGGGAACATGTTTGTGATTTCGCTGATAATAAAATCCAATAATCTGTCTGCTCCTCAGTGAAAGATAAAGAAGAGGGTCCGATGGACTCAGAAGCACGTCCTATGAAGGATGAGACTTTCGGAGAGTACAGGTTTGCCATCTGAATATCTATTTTCTTTCTTTCTTTCTTTTTTTTGCATTATGCTTCTATGAATAGTTTTATTCCTAACACAGCCCTTGGTCCCTCAGCACTGTTTGGTTCTCCTAACCCTTTCTGCTCCTTTTACTGTCCCTCTTCTCCCTGATGCCTGCCCCTGCTTTGCAGATCTCTAGAAAGGTATGCTGTGATCCAATTCACCATCCCAAACCCTGTATTACTGTATTATCCCTACTGATGTCTCATTTCCCTACTGACTTCCCTCTAACACCTGTTTTAAACTCATTATTTAATGTGGTTGTAATTTTAGGGAAACATGTGATCTAATCGCAATGTTTTATATGCATTTTAATATTTCTTTCTGAACCTCCCTCTGTGCTCTCCCGCACTGCAGTGATCTTGAGGAGAAGCGGACAGCCAGCCAGCCATCGCTCTGTGAGGAGAGCAAACTGTGCAGCCAGGACAACCTGGACTTCAATGGCAGCAGTGCCATAACCACTGAGCTCAACATGGATGAATCTCTTGCCAGCCAGATCAGTCGCCCCAGTGAGGTTCATGAGGGGTTCCACGCCTTGCCAGATAACTCCTCGTTCAATCCGACTTCTGTCTCCCCAGCCACCAATGGCATGCCCAACTCCGTCACCATCCTCGATTAACCCCCACACATCCAGCAGTGGACCATCAGACCAAATTATGTCAACACATATGTGCCCATGCGCTCCTGTTCCCGGCTGACTTGCTGATATGTATTTTGACGACTAATACACAATCATAATGACTATTCAGATGCCTCCTGGCAGTCATCTGATCGACTGGACTGTATTGACCAAAGGAGTGTCCAAAGTAGTGGACAATATGATACGAGTCTGACTGACATGAACATGTCCTCTAACGCCCCTCACCTTCCTTTATCTGTGTAGTTTACAACAAATCTAAACGACTAACATCATCATTTTTCACCCTTTCTTCACTTTCCTTCTTCTCAGCAGAAACGTATAGACAGAATGTGACATTTAGAAATATAAGGGGTTGTTGGTATGATCTTATAGAGATACAGAGTAGTGCATTAAAAGAGGTGAGTAATTAAGGAAACGGATAGAAGCAGACTGCTGTAATGAGTCTTGAATCTTAGATATTTGTCATGTCTTAATTTTATTCCACACACAGTTTTATTTGTCTGAAGCCATTCGATGTCACAGATTGTACTTTAACATGTCATTTTTTTTATAACTGAATATAATCTGTATTTATCATTTTTTGTTACCTGCCATTCTTGTTTAAAATCATAATTTTCATATTGTTTTCTACACTATTTATAGTAAACCTCTCTTTATCGACTGATTTCATGGATATTGATGTTTTCAGTAAAAACAACTAAAGCCAAGTTTCTTACTATAAATCACATTGGATGCATAAAGGGGAACTTGCTGTGAACATGTCAGTAGCATCTGGTGTATATAGCTGCATCTACATCTATCTATTTAGCCATAATACAGTATTATAGATATGTACATGCTCCTTATAAGTTCCTGTGCCTGCTGGGTCTGCATTAAGCACCAGATTGATGTCATTACTCTGTCGCCTTTCCACCAGAAGTGTAACGTCATTATGGGAGATGATATTGTAATTATTTGTGTCAAGACCTACGTGTAGCTTTCTCTATCTGTCTTTGTCTCTTTCTACATTGTATTAAAACATTGTTGTCTCTAAATTAACAATCTTTTCATACCCGTCCAATTCATGCCACACAAACTGATCAAGGAGCAGTATTTATGTATATTTACAGACGTGAGAGTAAAGGCTTGTGGGCAAACTCTCTCCAGAGATTTATTTTCAGACCTTCATCAATGCAAGTTGTAGACAGGAGTAATGATTGCCAATTGATGTGTGATTAAGGGAAACAATTGGTATTTTTATTAAACATAGAGAATGTATTCTTTTCAGGGCTAGGCTGATGTTGTATTTACATGCTACTGATTAAAAATAATTCGAGCTACAAGGTACTGGAAAGTTGTAAAAATACCTAGAAGGACATTTTTTTGTTTCATTTCACTGAATGTAAATACAACCCTTAAAAAAACATGTTTGATATAAAAATGTGAAAATGTGCAGGTTTAAAACGACCTAATTTTAAAATGTTGCAAGTTGTACTTTTTCTTCTTCTGTACTATTGCTATGAATTCATACTTTCCGTTTTTGACAAATGATTGCAGTGAGATTTGGGTGTAACAAAAGTAGTTCATAGCTGAGAAACAAAAAACAAAACAAAAAAATAAAACAAAAACAAAAAAAATACAGAAAAAAAGGAAAGAAAAAGAAAAAATACACTGTTCTGTAGATATTTGCAAACATATCAAAATTTGAAAATCAAAAAATTGTACATTAGTGTCATCTAGTGAAAGTAGTTACATTACAATGAAGCTAAGATTGCGTTTATGCCCATAATCATCCAGCAATGCAGTGCAGTGAATATCTGTGGAGTTTTCCGTCTGATGCAGTTTTGCGCAGCAGTGAGCACATTAGTTCACACCACAGGGAGGGCTTAAACACAATGTTCTCTCTCTACTCAAAATAAATAACAGCTTGCTACTGGCCACATGTCACCAGACAGTCCTTGAGGTAGAATATGGGATGTCTTTAAAAAGGCTTGGTGGCACTGCAGAATGTGTGTGTAAGCTCCCTGTTGTTGGTTAAACAGACACACTCAGGACAAATAAAAAAAACTTTATTTTCATACAGGAGCGATGAATGACGCTAAATATGCCAATATTCTATCTCGACTATCTGCTGCTAAACATCTGTGTTTGTCAGTGTTGGGGGCAAATGTTAGCTTTGAATGAGGAATGAGTGTACACACACAGATACTCACTCAACTGCCACTCACTCTTTGCTTTTCATGTATCGAGGGGAAACCTAGGTATGCTGGCCTTTGCTTTTCCACTGTTGATGTTTTACTTTCCTTTTGTATTGTTAAAAGACAAAAAAAATCTGTCAAAATCATTTGTTTAATAGAAGCTTCTCCAAAACTCAAAAGCCAACAGAGTCGATAAACAAATGCCTGAGTGGGAGGGAAGGAAAATGGGGGAGGCAAGTGTAGGAGTAGGGAGTGTGTGCCACTTCTTCTTTGTGGTGTGTGTGGTGCACTGTTAGCACAATGATGATGCGTACATGTATCACAGGTCAAGAGTTGAGTGGACCACATGTGGGGCCAATATAACTGTAACTGCATTATGAATCTACCACTGTAACTGGACTGAAAAATAAAGTACGTGGAACAATCTGTACTAAAAGGATGCTCCTTTTTTGTCAGTGTCAGGAAATCAACAACAGGTAATATATGTCCCTTAAAAAAGGCAACAAGTATTGATTAACCATAATTTAATTCACATTGATTGTGAATATGACATTCAGTCAATTTTATTAGCACATTGACACCATAGGTCAGCTGCTGTAAGGTGAGTGGTGGTCAGCGGGAGCTGGTGTTGAATTGCCAGAAGTAGTCCTTGGTGGGTTTGTTGGTGTAGAGCTTCTTATTTAGGTACTCCTGACTGAAAACACATGTAAGACACTGTAATTAATATTGGAGTATTTCAACATGTACGACCAGGATCAATGTATGGTGACTAGTGCCTGATTTGTGTGTGTGTGTGTGTCCACTGCTTACTGCGCCTGCTGCTCTCTGGCCAGCTGCATGTTAAGCCGGTCCATCTGAATCTCCTGCTCTCTCTTCAGCTCAGCCACTCTCCTCTCCTGCTTCTCTGCATCTTTGGACCACTTGAGGAGCTGAAGGTTCCAGGCTGCATCCTGAATCTTTTCAGCATCACGTTGTTTCTAAAGATGGAGGATATAAAGGAGATATGTCTAAACAAGAAATAGATGTTCATTTAAAGCAGCAGTTCAGAATGTAGGGCTTGGCACTGCACTGAAAAGACACCAGGGACATCACTGGAGATCACAGGAGAGGATAAGAAATATACAGTATGTATAAAAATCATTTGTCCTGACTTCTAAACTTTCTTTGGGAGTACTGGTAAAAAAAATGGTCTGTGAATTAACAATCTTAAACATTTAAAGAAACATACATTTATAGGATCCAGTGAGACTCTAATTACTCAAACATGTATATCCTAAGTAACCTGTCTCTCTGACTGACTGTGGTACCTGTTTCTCGAGGAGCTGTTGGTCTCTCTGCTTGTGGATGGTGCTCAGCTGCTCAGTGTTCATCCCTTTCCACTGGTTTACCAGAACTTGTGGTGGCCTCCCTCCTCCCACCTGAATATCTGCTGCCTCTACACACTCGGTCATCAGATCAGATGTCATCGTGTGGAACATGTGTGCCAGACTCTCCCTTTCTTCTGCCTCGCGTTGCTCCCGCAGTTTCTCTGCTCTCTCTGCAGCCTGTGGGAATGGGATGGAGGGAGGCCTTAGCAACCGATCCAGGGAGAAGCTGAATGATAACCCCCCATCATTAAGACAGCAGGAGCCTTACAAAACCCAACCTCTGAGATGAGGTTACTCTACTGCTGCATGTTCTCCTCAGAGATCCTCTCTGTCAGTTGCATTTGCTTGTGCATCACACATATGAGTGGTAATTAGAGAAACCACGTAATTGTCATGACAAATACCACAACCTGAAGGATTTGCATGACGCCTCCCAACAGAGGGCTCAGACGAGTGCATTCAGGTAAATGAGGGGAGAGCTTTAAAAAAGCAGCCAGATTCCATGCATGCATCAAATCAGTTTAACCATCCATGTTGCTCAGTATGAAATAATATAATTGCTGCCTTTCTCAGCCATGTCTATGCATCACTTAACATTTTCACTTAGCAATTTTAATTTAAAAGTCCCACCCGAGAAGATCATGTCACAGCTCATAACCCCACTGGATTTAGCTTCACTTCAGGTGTTGTGTGTGTCCATATGTGTGTGCACATGTGTGTACTGTACCAGAACTTGATTGTAGCTGTCATTCACAATGCAAGTAGTTTTCTGACGCTCCTTCTCTAACGCAGCTTGCTCGATAGCCCAAAGGTCTGTATGCACCAGCTCTCTGTCCACAAGCATCTCTGTAACACACACAAATTTGGAAATTATATGTGTGTTTTTTCACGCCCACGTTAGACACTACACACTCTGCGCTGCTTCTTAGCAACACACACACACACACACACTCACAGTCTTACATTATGGCTCTCTAGGATGAGCATCCATCAATGTCACCTGGCACTAAGGGCTGTGTGTGGGAGTGTGTGATTGTTTGTGCAGGAAAGCATGAAGCATGTATGTGATTTACAGAAGCTCAGTAATCACAGTGTGTATGTGTGTTCCTGCGTAAGTGTGCTACTGTGTTTGTGTCTTTTCACCTTTGTGTTTGTCTTCCATGTGCCTTCTTTTATTATCCTCCATCTGTGCTTGTAGATCTTTTTCTGTCTGCTCTGTTTGTTCCCTCCTTAGTTTCTCCTCTCCGACACCCTCTCCCTGCACGTCCAACAAGGACACAGTGATAAAGGATAAACATGATTATTTATTTACCCCTCACTGGATTTTGTTCCGCTGGTCTGTGAAGCACACACACAGTGGGTTTACCTGAAAGATCTGCATACTGGCAGGCCCTAGCTTACTCTCTGGAATGGTGATGTTGAATGCCCCCTTATGGCCATGCTTGAGATCAGCATCACGAGAGTCCTCTACCTGCTGCTGGATGGCCCAGTATTGGGTCAGTTCAATCTGCAACTCTCTTTGCATCTTTTTATTCATGAGGTCTTGCTGCAGCAGAGCTTTATCCTGATATTTTCTTAGTGTATCTGTAAAAAACAAATGCTCATTATTAACTAAAGGTCTTTAAACAATTTGAAACAAACATATATTGGAGACTGTGCAAAACTCAGATAATCTGATTTCATTATCATTCTTTCATCATGCCATAGTTTACCATAAGCTTCGTCCTGGCACTTCTCCATATGTTGTTGAAGTTTTTTTTCGTGGACTTGTTGGTTCAAACCTTCTATGTTGATGCCAATCACACGTTGCCGGGCGTTGAAGATACGAGCCTTACGTGCAGTTTCTGCACGCCTCCTCCTCTCCACAGCCTCTTCTTCAGGGGACTTCACATTGTACATGTTTATAAATTCTAGTGACAAGAGGAGAACTAATTGATTGCTAATAAACTGAAAGTTCTACTTATAAGTTGTATTTTTCACAAATGCATGCAGTTGTTTAGCGCAACACTTACCTCAGGTGTTACAGGTGTGTGCAAATTATCTCAGTTCTTATAACTGCTTCGCGTTCCGGTGTGTCCTGTTGTGTTTGGATGGCCTTCACCATGGTAACCGCTCACATTTCCTTATCTTAAAATCGGGACATTCGTCAAAAGAGTGACGGTGCAATTGCGTAAAACGTAACTGATTTAATAAACAAATAAGACATGTATTCCATAATTTGTCATATGTTTTTCATAAACGTAAAATATATTGGGGTCATAAACTGAACACCAGAGCTCGCAGGAAGTGTATTCTCGCGAGAAACCGTGAGATTTCATGTCTCGCGCGCTCGAGCGTCTTCCTGTTGGATTGTAAAATGGCGCATTGTTGTTACAGCCGTAGAAAGCCAATTTGTTAGACATTATGAAGCCGTTTAGTTTATTAGACTGAGCGTACACTTCATAATGTAACATACGTACAGACGAACAATAGATTGAACAGAGAGGTTCATCCATTTACGTGCAACAGCTTGCATTTTCAAGTAGCTTGCTCGCTAAACATAGGGTGCTAGCATTAGCTAACAAGCTAACATTTTACTAGGCTAACATCCACTGTGCCGTTTGTAAAGCAATCGCATAAACATTACAAAATGGGGTATCTAAAACTGATAGAGATCGAAAACTTCAAGTCATACAAAGGAAGGCAGATTATTGGACCATTTCATAGATTCACCGCTATCATCGGACCCAATGGATCAGGTATGTTATATTAGCGCATCTTAACTCGCGGCTAATGAAAACTCCGTGCTAGCATTGCAACGGTAAACATTATCGTGCTGCTGAAGGTAGCTGGATTTGTTGTTCATGCACTTACACCATCATATCATGCATTGTAGTCTGTTTGCACTGCGCTATTTATTCAAGTGCTATTCCGATCGTGTTGTGTGCTTACTAACTTGTGCAATGTTGCACTCGTGTGTCTCGATAAAGTAACCTACTTTCTAAACGTACATGTTGCATTCAGCTGCAAACAGTGTGAAGGCAAAATATTTTAACACACTGTATATGTAACATCACAGCGAACTGTGGTGGTTAAAATTTCTTTAAACGGCTTCTGTTCGATTAAGAGAAAGCATGATGTATAAACTGGGGACTGTTGTTTTGGATTGTATCAGATTGCACTAATGCATAAAACAGAAATACTATTTATCCCAAGCTGGGACATTTCGCTATTGCAGCAGCAATATACATTCATACTTGTATCATATAATATAATAAATAATCATATTGTATAATGTATCAGAAAATGTAACATATTTGTATAACTCATTAAAAATCCCATTGCTGTCATTGTAGGAAAGTCCAACCTTATGGATGCCATCAGCTTTGTGTTGGCAGAGAAGACCAGTAACCTGCGTGTAAAGACTTTGAAGGACTTAATCCATGGAGCTCCGGTAGGGAAGCCAGCTGCCAACAGAGCCTTTGTCAGTATGGTGTATCAGGAAGATAATGGAGAGGAACGAAGTTTCACAAGAGTCATTATTGGTAAGAAGCTCTATTGACTGTTAGAGAAATATGTCTGTTTTCGATAAATTCATATTTTTGATGTGGGTGTGTTGCGCATTAGGTTCCTCCTCTGAGTATCGTATCAACAACAAGGTGGTGGGCCTGCCTGAATACAGCGAAGAGCTGGAGAAACTTGGCATTCTGATCAAAGCTAGGAACTTCCTTGTGTTTCAGGTGAGACTGAAATATATTTTCAACAGGATTGTATATTCATCGATTTCCTTAAGTTCTTGGTATTTAATCAAGTGAAGGGGTCTTAAGTATGGCTTCAGTTGTACCCCAGCTTTGAATACTCTTTGCAATTGCAACAAATGCTGAAAATGTCACTATTCTTAATTTTAGCAGTAGCATGTTTGTAGGGGTTGCTTTTGTTAGAATTTTGTTTCTTATATATCTTTAAGGGAGCTGTGGAGTCTATTGCCATGAAAAACCCCAAAGAGCGTACAGCGCTTTTTGAGGAGATATCACGTTCTGGTGAGCTGGCCCAAGAATATGACCGTCGAAAGAAGGAGATGGTGAAAGCAGAGGAGGACACACAATTCAATTATCACCGCAAGAAAAACATTGCTGCAGAGCGCAAAGAAGCCAAACAAGAGAAAGAGGAGGTATGTTTTTTGATCTAAATGTTGTTAAATAGTATCTCTGGAATTTCATTTTAGCCAACTTGTTATGTTTTTGCTGCTTGATTTTCAAAGTTGATTTTCTTTAAAGCACAAATTTTGATTAACTATCTAATGTTGCACAACAAAAACTATAAACCAGCAGAAATGCACCCTACTGTTAACCATCAACTGGCCTACACATAAATTTCAATTTATATGTAATTATTGAACCCAGTTAACTAATAAATTAATCTCTTTTCTGTCATCATTCTACCAGGCTGAGCGCTACCAGCGACTTAAGGATGAAGTAGCCAGGGCCAGTGTACAGCTGCAGCTCTTCAAGCTGTACCACAATGAGACTGAGATTGAGAAGCTGAACAAAGAACTGGGCCAGCGTAACAAGGAGATTGACAAGGACCGTAGAAAGATGGACCATGTGGAGGAGGAGCTGAAGGACAAGAAGAAGGAGCTGGGCAGGCTGATGAGAGAACAGCAGACCATTGAGAAAGAAATCAAGTAAATGACTGTGGTCATAGCACCCTTCTTACAGTTTTGTTAATTTGCATATACAGATTATGTGCCATTTATTACATTGTTAATTATTTGACTTTTTTCACAGAGAGAAGGACTCTGAGCTGAACCAGAAAAGGCCTCAGTACATTAAGGCCAAAGAGAACACCTCACACAAAATTAAAAAGCTCGAGGCTGCTCGAAAATCACTGCAAAATGCCCAGAAGATGTACAAAAAGCGCAAGGGAGACATGGATGAGCTGGATAAAGAGATGAGAGCAGTGGAACTATCCAAGCAAGATTTTGAGGAGAGAATGGAGGAGGAGGCACAGAGCCAGGGCCAGGATCTCACCCTGGAAGAAAATCAGGTCTGACATCATATAAATGATATACTGTTGATCTGGGTAATAATCTGTAAGAGTCTAAATTGTTTCAATTTTATGTAAAATCTCTGTGACTAATATTTTTGAATGACTCTTTTATCTCGATTGTCTTTACCTAGGTTAAGCAGTACCATCGTCTGAAGGAGGAGGCCAGCAAACGTGCAGCCACGCTGGCACAGGAGCTAGAAAAGTTCAACCGTGACCAGAAGGCCGACCAGGACCGCCTTGACCTGGAGGAAAGGAAGAAAGTGGAGACAGAGGTAAGGAGAAAATGTGTGTGCCAGAACAAATTGATTTGCTCTTAATTTGATGCAACCATATATTTTGTTGTTTTCCTCTAGGCCAAAATCAAACAGAAGATCCGTGAAATTGAGGAAAACCAGAAACGTATTGAGAAATTAGAAGATTATATTGCCACCAGCAGGTATACTCCTCTTACTTTTCTACTGTTTTGAACAGTTCCAGCTTACTGAATTAATGGATGTCTCCTCTGTACTGCTGTATTCACACACTTTTGCCATGTTACCCCTCAGACAGTCACTAGATGAGCAGAAGCGCATGGAGGAGGAGCTGACTGAGGAGGTGGAGATGGCCAAAAGGAGGATTGATGAGATCAACATGGAGCTAAATCAGGTACTCAATAGCAGTGGACTTCAAATAGTTCAAGTCCTGGCTGATCAGTGCTAGCCTGCTGCATACCACTGCAATGTATATACTACTTGATCCTTTGTCATGTGAAGATGTGATCAAATCCCATCATATTTTTTCTTCAGGTCATGGAGCAGCTGGGAGATGCCAGAATTGACAGGCAGGAGAACAGTCGCCAGCAGCGCAAGGCTGAAATCATGGAGAGCATCAAGAGGCTCTACCCAGGCTCTGTGGTAAGGCGACTGTGATGCATTCAGTACCTTATTAGGATGTGTTATGTATGCTGTATACATCTGCTTTCTTTGGTGATTAGATGTTGTAAAAACATTGAATTCACTCTGTTAAGTAAAGGTCTACTCTCTGTTTTCAGTATGGTCGGCTTATCGACCTGTGTCAGCCCACTCAGAAGAAGTATCAGATTGCTGTGACCAAAGTGTTGGGTAAGAATATGGACGCCATCATTGTCGACTCAGAGAAGACAGGCAGAGACTGTATTCAATACATCAAGGAGCAGAGAGGAGAACCTGAGACCTTCCTTCCTCTGGACTACCTCGAGGTGAATACTAAACAGCTCAGTTACAGTGGGATCACTAGGTCAACAAAACATTGCAAGAATGAAGTCTTTATGACTTAAAACAATCATGTGCCTGTAATAAGTCTGTAACTTATGAACGTCTTGATCTCTGTCATGAGAATGTTTCTTAGAAAAATGTTTTATTATTTTAGTGCTGATTTTTCCATACAATTCAACCTGTTGATTTTTGTCTTGTCAAAGGTGAAACCAACAGATGAGAAACTGAGAGAACTGCGGGGAGCCAAACTGGTGATTGATGTCATTCGTTATGAGCCACCCCACATCAAGAAAGCCCTCCAGTATGCTTGTGGCAATGCTCTGGTCTGTGAGAATGTAGAGGATGCACGAAGGATTGCTTTTGGTGGGCCATACAGACACAAGGTATTTCTCTAAGTTTTGGAAGAGCTAGTATGTTTATGTGATGTTCTGGTAGATGTGAAAAATGTCCATTCATCCTGCCTAATATATTCTTGTCCAACTGTGTCCAGACAGTAGCCCTGGACGGTACTCTGTTCCAAAAATCGGGAGTCATCTCTGGAGGTGCCAGTGACTTGAAGGCCAAGGCTAGGCGCTGGGATGAAAAGGCAGTGGATAAACTCAAGGAGAAGAAGGAGAAACTCACAGAAGAGCTCAAGGTATTGTTATTATTTATTTAATTGCTAGCCATTACAAAAGATCTGCCGGAAGTGTACTTGAACAATTATCTTTTTCTTTTTTAGGAGCAAATGAAGGCCAAGAGGAAGGAGGCAGAGCTACGTCAGGTCCAGTCTCAGGCCCATGGTCTGCAGATGAGGCTTAAGTACTCCCAGAGTGATCTGGAACAGACAAAAACCCGCCACCTCTCCCTCAACATGCAGGTACAGCCTGGTTATAGCTCATTATACTCCTACTGCCATTTGTAAATGGAGACTGTTGCTTTAAAACAGGCCTCTCTGTGTTGTTGTGCAGGAAAAGTCTAAGCTAGAGAGTGAACTGGCAAACTTCGGCCCTCGCATCAATGACATCAAGAGAATTATCCAATCCAGAGAGCGTGAAATCACTGATCTGCGGGACCGCATGAACCTGGTGAGACTGACACATAGTGAGTTCAGCTTAGAAGTTTATGAATGTCTGGCAGTAACACCCATATTTTTGTATTTCAGGTAGAAGATGAGGTGTTTGTGGAATTCTGTAAGGAGATTGGAGTGAGGAACATTAGGGAGTTTGAGGAGGAGAAAGTAAAAAGGCAGAATGAGATTGCAAAGAAGCGGTAAGTTTTAAAATCAAAAAGGTTTCTTGTTAAATGGATCTTTAGCAGGTCTTGGAGTCTAACCTGATTCCTTTTTCTTTTTTCTTTTTTGCTTCAGTCTTGAGTTTGAGACTCAAAAGACCCGCCTGGGTATCCAGTTGGACTATGAGAAGAACCAGCTAAAAGAGGACCAGGAAAAGGTCATGATGTGGGAGCAGACTGTCAAGAAAGATGAGGCTGAAATAGAGCGACTCAAGAAGGTAAAGTACAAAACCAAAACTAAATTTAGTCTTTCCTCCATTTGTACATCAAGCTAAATCTTGCTGTGTGCTTTGTAGGAGGAACACAGACACATGAAGATCATTGATGAGACCATGGCCCAGCTGCAGGATCTG
Source organism: Parambassis ranga (assembly GCF_900634625.1). Lineage (NCBI taxonomy): Eukaryota > Metazoa > Chordata > Actinopteri > Ambassidae > Parambassis > Parambassis ranga. The sequence goes on along the minus strand of NC_041028.1, from coordinate 9,683,883 downwards.
AAGAACCAGCACCTCACCAAGAAATCTGAAGTCAATGATAAAAATCACGAGATGGAAGAGATCCGCAAAAAACTGGGAGGAGCCAACAAGTCAGTGGATGCAAACACTGTCATTTATTTACATATTTCCAGTGTTAATTTTGGCAGCAATTTCGGATTTAGTTTTTATTTTAGTCTTGTGACTAAAATGTCATTTGATTTTAGTCACCTTTTAGTCATCAACATTTTTAAAGTTTTAGTCTAGTTTTAGTCGACTAAAATTCTATGATATATATTTTTCATGAAATATTTAAGGTTTGATTGTGCAATAAAAACAGGCACAGCTTTAACTTGTGTTATTTGAAACAAACATCTCTTTATTTAATTGCTATTACCTTTTCACAAAAGCAGCAGTGAACAGTGAGCTGCTCTCCCTGAATACACTGTTCAGTCATGACCTTCTTCATGAATCCTCCATAACTACAGCAAAACACTTCAGTGACAGCTTAGAAACAGGTCGCATGCTGTAAAACCATCAGCAGCGGGGTCTTCATTTATAGATTTTGTCACGTGTATCTTTGAACGGAAGTTAAGATGACTCGTCTGCAAATGTCGCTTCAGGTTTATTGTTTTTACCGCTGATAGTCGCTCCGCACGGTTTGTAAACCGTCTTGATTGTCTTGAAATTAAACGTGTCTGTGTGTCTGTTCTCCTGTTTTGTGTGACCATGCATGAGTACGCCTTCTTCCAGCATTGCGGCGCAACGTCCTTACACAGAGAGAGCACTTCTGATTGGCTCTCTGCCGCCGTCTCCTGATTCGTCCCTCCCTTTCCACAAACAAAATTTGCTCTGATTGGATCTCATCTCCATCAATAATTTCGTCTCGTTTTTATTCGTTGACGAAAGTGTCAATCCATTTCGTCTTCGTTTTTGGCACCGTGCGTTAGTTTTTATTTAGTTATCGTCTCGTTTTTATCAGCAAAAAAAGGTAGTTAACGAAAACTATGACGAAAATGATTCGTCAACAAAATTAACACTGCATATTTCTTATTTACGTCATTTTGTTATTGTACTCTGAATGTTGTTTTTGTTATTGCAGGGAGTTGACACAGCTACAGAAGGAGGTGACTGCCATTGAGACCAAACTGGAGCAGAAGCGCAGTGACCGTCACAACCTTTTGCAAGCCTGCAAAATGCAGGACATCCGGCTGCCTCTTCGTTCTGGAACAATGGATGACATCAGCCAGGGAGAGGTACATAAACACAGTAATACAGGCTCTAACTTTGATACCTAGACTAAAACTAAGCTTACACACTTTTTTGTTCTCCTGGTTCAGGGAAGTTCCCAGAACGACGAGTCCAGCAGCCAGAGGACATCTAGCAGTGTTCTGGCCAAAGAGGCTCTAATAGAGATTGACTACAGTCACCTGTCTGAAGACCTTAAGGTAGCGGATCCAAACCAAACGGCCCTGCAGTTTCACAGTTCTCAGTATCTCACTGTGTTGAATGTGATGTCAGTTCACTGCATTGCCTTGAAATATTTAAAGCTATTTAAACTTTACAGGATGCACTGTCAGAGGAAGAGATCAAGGGAGAGACGAACACACTGCAGCAGCGTCTGAATGAGCAGCAGAGTATCCTGCAGAGGATCAGTGCACCCAACATGAAGGCCATGGAGAAGCTTGAGAGTGTCAGGGACAAGTTCCAAGAGACTAGTGATGGTGAGATGGCAGGCTAATGATACATTTAAATGTTTACCTTTTACTATCTATTGCATGATCACATGCTTTGATTTGTCCCCGTTTTAGAGTTTGAGGCTGCTCGTAAGAGAGCAAAGAAAGCTAAGCAAGCCTTTGAGCAGATCAAGAAGGAGAGGTTTGATCGTTTCAATACCTGCTTTGAGTCTGTGGCCACCAACATTGATGAGATCTACAAGGCCCTCTCACGCAACAGCAGTGCCCAGGTATGTTGTAGCAATGAGGTGAAATATTTTAAGTAGGTGTAGATGTAGGCAGGGGACACAACAGTAAGTAAACAATAAGTTAAAGGTCTTGTGTGTTTTTTCTGTAGGCTTTCTTGGGCCCAGAAAACCCTGAGGAGCCATATCTGGATGGTATCAATTATAACTGTGTGGCTCCAGGGAAGAGGTTCAGACCAATGGACAACTTGTCTGGTGGAGAGAAGACTGTAGCTGCCTTGGCTCTGCTCTTTGCTATTCACAGGTAAACCAGAGAGGAATACAGTGGGATGTGTAACACGTTTAACTTGCATGTTTGTAAGATTCTTGCTTCCTGCTTCTTTTTAGCTACAAACCAGCACCCTTCTTTGTCCTGGATGAGATTGATGCTGCTCTGGACAATACTAATATCGGCAAGGTCTGGCTTTAAATTCAACTTTTAAATCAGTGGACTTTTATCATTGCTCAGTGTGTGTGTTTTTTTTATTCATGCTACATTTCTCTCCCCTTTACTCTCTAGGTGGCCAATTATATTAAGGACCAGTCAGTGCAGAACTTTCAGGCCATTGTCATCTCTTTGAAGGAGGAGTTTTATACCAAGGCAGACTCACTCATCGGTGTTTATCCAGAGGTGTGTTAACCTTTTTGCTGATGCTTTTGCTAATATTGAAAACTGTCCAACATCAGTACATAAAATGTGAGCTTGTGGACTATATTATTGTAGTGAAGAAGCAATTGGTATTACTATATGTTGGAATACAGGCATGAAGTCAACCTTTGTCAGAGAACCCAAAAACATAACGCCATGGCTGTTGACAACATGGAAAGCTAAAAACATTCCTTCAGGTTTCAAGCAGGAACTGTCCACGGATACCAAAGTGTTGTGAACTGTTCAGTTAAATGCCAAGTTAGATCGCACATTAAACTGACCTTTTCTCTCTTCCATCCACAGCAAGGAGATTGCGTCATCAGCAAAGTGCTCACCTTTGACCTCTCACAGTATCCTGATGCCAACCCAAACCCCAATGAGTAAGATGAGCACTCCCAACATTGACATTTTGGCAAGTTGGATGTTTCAGTTGCTACTTTTTCTCGATTGTTCATGTATTCTCTAGATCACAGATCATGTATACATTAGGTTCCAATGCTATTACTTGTTTTTTATGTTATGTATTTTTGGCTAGAGTAGTAAATAAGTGATTTTTTTTTAGTTGTGTTTGGAGGGGTGTTGTTCTTTATAGACAGTGACAACCAGGATGTATGTACATTTATACAAGCTAGCCCTATCAATTTGGCCATTAATCCATTATAAATATTAAACAGAATCAAGTGGAAATGTGGGGGAATCAACACTTTTTAACCAATTGTAGAATTTGTATGATGAGGTATAAAACACGTTTTTGTTGTCAGACTTTTATACTGTTTATGGCCCTCTTCAGTTGTGTGCTGTAAAGCCTTTGCCTGTCCTCTGTTATGTTTTCTTTTCCATATGAGCTACTTTTTTAACAGCTTAATCAGAAAACTGTTACCTTATAGCGGATACATTCCTATTATGATAGTGAAATAATACCCCTGGTTAGCTGCAGTGCTATAAGGAGGTCACAGAGCTTTGTCAAAACTGTCACCAGAAAAATTATTTCAAAGGCAACATGCTGAGCTTATTACAGCTGTTTCAGTACAGTCTATTCCCCAAACAATATTCTGGATCAGGAAATTTAAACACGAGTGAGACTATTTGGTCAGGTCTGTTTTATTGATTGCTTTGCTTCAATAAATTTGAATGTTTTAAGCTCCTTTGTTTACTTTTATATCACAGTGTGATATGTTCGTATTTTCGGTGCTGTGCCTGGCAGCTTTGCTGTCTGTTTTATAGACATTTTTTGCCTTCATTTGAACTCACCCCATGACGTGCATCATGTGTCAGTTTCCATTCCATAAGGGGTGCTTGTGCTTTGCTAGGCAAGACTATTTATGGAGTGTCTCAGTTTTCACAGTAACTTCTGCAGGGTATTGCAGGCACAGCATGCACTTCTGTCTCATTTCACAGTTATATTACTGTCGTCAGGTTTTGTTTCAGCACATCCAGCAGTTTAATTGTCTTATTTTCCTTATCCAAACCTCAGGCAGTGGCCATTCATTTGTTTGCAGACAGAAAACTAACACAGAAATCAATGTTTTGATAGATTTATTTCTTAATGGCACAGATTCAAAAGTGATGTTCATTCAACTAGTAGTATCTCCAAATCCTAGTAACATAACGTGACAGCAAAACAGACAGATCAGAGGATATTGTAAAAAAACAAGTAACAGTCCTCTGGTGGGCCTGTCAGTGTTTGCATTCAGGTGCAAAACATTAACAGTGCAAAAACGCATTAAACTTAAAAGCCTCAGTAAACGTTAAAGCTAAATCAACCATACGCCAGGTATGCTGAACTAAACTGCCCCCAATGCAAAGGGACTACAAATTCATGTAAGTGAAAAACACAAAGCCTGTAGCAGTCATGTGACAAAAGTCACACTGTTTGACCACAACATGGCCTTAAATTAAGGCCATGTTGTGGTCAAAAAGTACTTCCATGTTCCAAAACAAAGGTTTCGGTTTAAAAAAATCAGTTTTCCAACTGCAAACATCTGTGAGCAGGATAAAATCTGGTAAAACCTCTATAGTCAAAGGCAGTAGGTCCTTCTGAATCAAAGGCCTTACAAATAAAGAAAAATCCTTCAACTATTATGTCTGCACTAAAGCCCTTTATAACACCTTTCTGGGCCTAGATGCAAAGACACTCAGTCACTGGTTCCCCAAAGTGGAGTCTTTTCTCACTGTCCTTAAAGAACTTTCTGTATCCATCAAGTACTTGGTGTACTCTGTCACTATCCTTCTTAGTGAGGTACTTCAGTTAGACACTCGGCTCACTAGCATAGTTGTCCCTGTCTGTGGAATGGATTACCTCAACAAACGCTACAAAGAAAGAAGTGCGTCAATGTGTTTACTCTGAGATTAATCAGTGTTTTTATTAGTTCCATAAATCTGAAGATGTTTTATTATCAGACATGTCTTGGTTAAGTTTCATCCATACTTGACAATATATTAAATCTGACTGGACCCATCTTTAGGACTTCAGATACAGATTGTCAACGGTGGAACAAGCTTCCTGAAGTGATGTGAGGTGGAACCACCAACAAGTGTAAAAAAAAATAAACCACAGAATGGCTGCGTAAAATCAAGTTACAGAGTTTAAACTTCGGAGTCATCCTCCTGTACGGAGGGAACCATTGGAATTGGACGTCTCTTTCTCCTTACAGCCGGATCAGGACGGGCTGTTTCCTGTGCTGCTGCAGGGGCAGAATGAGGGGTTGGGATGGGGCGTCTCTTTTTCACAGAGCTGCTGGAGCGTTCGTTAAGGATGCCCTGAGCCACGCCCTCCATTTCAGTGATGGGGATGTGCATGGCATCAGCCATCTCTCTCGTTGTTACACAGACAAACGACGGGTCTCTGGCCAGGGAGACTAGACCGTCTTTTTCTAGAGCCTAAAAACAACACGTAGGGTCTTTTTGTACATTATTTGTAGCAATGCATTCATCTTAAAACCACTATTCCCCAGAACTAGCGTTGGCTGTGACTGATAGGAAGTTAGCTCATTAGCATTTTATTAGACAGTGGATCAAACCGCTTTAACACATAAGAGGTAATTATATTTTCCTAGATATTTCCACACTTACCTCTTGGACAAGCTGATCAGCTGCAGTCTGGGAGATGTGACTCTGACTGTCATCATAGTTGGGGTGATAAGGGAACTGAATAGAAAAAAAATATGTGTTCATGCACACATGATATGATCATATACACTGTAAGAGTGGCCCTTCAATTAAACATTACCTGTGTTTTGTCTGTTCTCACTGTGAAGCTCCAGGAGTGTCTGATGTCTAAAAAGGGAATAAATAAAACTCAAATATAAGATACAGAGAAATCTTTCTTTGAAGTCTACAACCTCATTTGCCAGATTTTTACAGCTAGCATTTGTGTGGCCCATGTGGCCATGACCTTGTCCGTTTGTCATACCTGGTACTCTGTCCTCAATGGGATTGTAAAACTCTTCTGGACTACCTTCTCTTTCAAATGAAAATCTGAAAGAAAACAAGACCAGACATCATGCCACCCGAGTATATGATGTCAAAAGTATTTAGGAGTGTTATTTTAGGAGTATTTAAGAGTGTGTGTCACTCACTCTGCAAAGGCGTTGTTGTTGGTGTTGCTCTTTGGTGCAGTTGTGGGGAAAAAATCAGTGCTGGACATCAGGGCAGTGGAATTTGGTGGAGACTCAGGCTGGCTTTCAGAAAACTGGAGTGGCCGCTGGTTGGTCATCTGTGGGGACTGAGCGTTGGTGGGCTCAGCAGAGAATGAGTCTACCCGGTTACCAAACAGACCGTGTGAGCGCTGGAAATACCAAGGAACACAAGCATGTAAGTACACTGCCATTTTAATAATGACACAGAGGAAAAGTTCTCATCTAAGCCTCATCTAAAGTTGGGTTTGTCTGCATTCATGGCTTTTCAGGAACAATAAAAAAACTAAATCTCAGCATTCAGCAGGATTTTTAGAAGATTTAAGAAAGTCAAGGCCTATTGAAGATTAGTTCAACAATAAGTATGCTAGTAACAGCTAGCCATTACCACAACTAGGCTGCTGTGTAGGCACACACAACAGTGTACTGTGTTTTGTTAGAGGTTGTGTTTCAGCACCTGGTAAATGGTCTCTTCTCCAGCCTCCTCCATAGCTCTGTTCATTTCCTCCTCATTCTGCAGATCTCCTGAAATGGCCCTGTGCATCTCTGGAGCAGCTTCTTCTTCTATGCTCCTTAGACCTGCCTACAAACCATGATGACCACAAGCAGATAGTAAGCTGAGTATAATTGAGGTGTCACTGTATGTTGTTAATGCAATATTCTATTGATTTATACTAGAAATCAGAAACCTGACCTGGATCTCTGGGCCTGAGGCACTCTTCTTTGTTGGCCGGTAGCCGTAGTATTCTTCTTGACGCTTCAAAAACTTCCGGAAATGGTCTTGGAGCAGGAAGGTGGCGTAGAATTTCCCCACAGTCACCTCATCATCTGTAAGGCACAAAGGCATCTGCATTAGAAATATTGGATTATTTTGTAAAGGTGAAATATGATGTCTACAGACTCACCTCCTATAGGGGGGATGACCTGGTCCAACAGCTTCATGCTGGTGCGTTTCCAGATTTTCTTTATAATGGCTCTCAGCTCCTCATTGGCCTGTTCAAAGTTTCCTGTTAGGAAAGAATACAGAAAGATTTTACAGAATTACAAGTACAAAAACACTATGAATATATATATATATATATTATACATGCCATGGAAGAAAAACATGTTTCCTGACCTTCTGTTTTGATCTTGAGTGCAGTCCTGACCAGTGCAAACAGGGTGGCATTGAAGGTGACAGTGCCATCACTGTTGAGTGGCATATTCATACTAACCAACCGCTACAGACAGAAAAAAAAAACAACTCAATGAAACAGGACACTCTCTTATTGAGAATTACATACTATTAATGTAAGCATCACTTGGATCCCTCTTCCTGACTGTATTTACCTTGCACGCAGCATGGTGAGGACAGAACTTTCCAAAGCCCAGTGGAGGCTGGATGCTTCGCAGCAGAGTCACCACATCCAGATGTTTGATTCTCCCTCTGTAAGATTTCATACATTTCTTGAGTAACACTAAAATCTGACCTTCATTTTATCTCACTATGACGTTCACACTCACGTAGCTTCAGGGTCATATTCAGCCCAGATCTTCTTAAATTCATCCAGATGGTGTGGACCAAGAAGAGACCAATCACGCGTCAAGTAGTCAAAGTTGTCCATGATGACAGCTACAAACAGGTTGAGGATCTGGTGTAGGTAGGACAGAAGCAGAATTTTATCATGCGATAACAGCTTAAATGTTCGTGTAGATAACTGTTGACCATGTGACTTTCTCACCAGGAAGGCACAGAGACAGTAGAAGCTGAGGAAGTAGAAGACAGCAAAGTTGGACCCGCAGGTGTACTCCTCGCCTGGAAGGAAGTCAGACTTGGGGTCACATTTCTTCCCATACATCGAAGCCATCATGACCTCCTGCCAAGCTTCTCCAGTAGCGCACCTTGATACATAAACACACAGTAAACTTGTGAGATTCTGACTCAGATTTTTCAACCCGGAGAAAAAAAGGCCTTTGATCCTGGTGCAGAGACTCACCGGAATAACATCAGAACAGCCTGAGGGAATGTCTGGAAGTTGTTGTTGCGGTTGATTTGGGTGCCGTCCACTAAGGCTACTTTTCCAAAGATCTGAATGAGGTTCCAAATGAATTCAGATATACAATAAAATATACAGAGATGTATAATATTTCCCTTATGAAAATGTATACTGAGGACAGTACCTGCATCCCGATGACAGCGTAGATAAAGAAGAGCATCACAATGAGCAGCGCCACATGAGGAAGAGCCTGTGAACAGCAAACATTTTGATCATTCAGAACTCGCCCACAGGAAAGCACAGTGGAGACTGGAAGAAATGACGAAGATGATGACCTGGAAAGACTTGATGAACGTCCACAGCAGGTTGCGGATGCCCTCCGATCGGTTGAGCAGTTTGACCAGACGCATAACACGAAAGAGTCGGAAGAATGTGATAGAAACAGAGGCGTTTTCAGAGTCCTGCATACAAATAAAAACAGGAATTTAAGACAAGAAAAAACAAAAACACACAGAGTTTTACTGCTGGGAGAGGTTAGGCTTACCGCAATTGCTTGCATAGGATTTGTCTCCTGCACAAAGTAGATAAAGAGATGATGAGGTTGTAGTTGCATGAGTTGTGTTTTGTATATTATATACGATCCAAAATGTGATATTAAAATGATTAATATTAAGAGTCATCTTAATTTTCAAGGAGTTACAAAAGGTCTGCTGAGCAGTTACAAGTTGTAACCCATGCAGAATAAAGGCACACACTTCTGTCAAAGTATTAACCATCCATCATGTTATACTTGCTGTTAAACACATACATGATGAGCAGTGTAGCCCTGTTCATACAAACTGAACCATACTGTAACACGATACAGCAAACCCCTCAAGGTCTTATCTTACACTGCCTCTGTAAGATGAGACAGGCAGTACAAACACAGAGTCATTACAGAGGTGCTAAAGTTTAGTAGACAACAGGGTGCTCACACAGCAAGGCTCATGCAGCAGTGCAGTGCAGATCAGATATTTACACAGCCATGGAGACAGTACAGTCCTCCACTGGAGGCCAGGGCAGTCTGTGGAGGACAGACAGATGAGGAGGAGTGAGGGATGGATAAAGGAAAACAAGGGGACCAAGGATGGAGAGTAACGTGTGGATGACAGAAGTGAGGATAGAGCAGTGCAACGGTGTCTGTGATTGCCAGAGAAAACTGTGTAGCATTACCATGTATAACTGCAATCCCTAACCGATAGAAACACCTTTGAAGTGCTCACACAACAGTGTAACTAATGTAACTGAAAACAGTGACACAAATAATTGTGGTTTAGTGATGGAAATGCCTCTGAGGTGGTAGCAAAAGCCACTGAGGTGGGTGGAAATTATGTGGGTGACATAGGAGCAGTCTGCGCCTGCAATGAGAACCTGAAATCTGTGGGATTCTTTAGGGTTTATGTTAAATTATATGTATTGATATATGTCCTATCACATGTACTCACATCGACTTCACTCAGGATGACATCAACAACACTACCAATGACAATAATGAAGTCAAACACGTTCCACGGGTCTCCAAAATAGCCCTGCACAAAAAAAGTAAAACATACTGTAATGTTAGAAAATGAGGCCAGATGGATAACCGTCAGAACAACAAACACAGGAGGATTTACCTTTGCTTTAAAGGCCATGAGCTTGAGAATCATCTCCACAGTGAAGAGCACGGTGAAGATCAAGTTCAGAGTGTCGGACAGCTTGGTAACATGGTCCGACTGGTTACAGTGCTGTTCACACAGGAAAACATGTTAGAACTACTCACTGGGCAAAAAGAAATGATAAATTAGATTTCAGTGACTCAGTTTAATGCTCAGCCATTTGTGGGATTAAGACACACCCCCAAACTTTGATGCTTTCTGAAAATTAATGTGCACTGACAGAAAAAGAAGCGAGGCACCCAGTATTTATGCACCCATCATCCTCCAAAATTAATTACTATCAAATCTGCTGTTAAGTTGTTACATAACTTTATAACTAGCATCAATAATGACACTAAATGATTTAGTCTTTCAGCACCCAAGGATGGAAGAAAAATTGAATTTACATACCTGCATCCCCAGACTCATGGTGTTCAGCATAATCAGGAAGAACATGAGGTATTCAAAGTAGCAGGAGGTAACGATGTACCAGACCCTGTACTGGTAAGGGTTTTTGGGGATGTAGCACCTCAGTGGACGAGCCTTCAGGGCGTACTGCACACACTGACGCTGATGGGATGCAGAACAGACAGGAGGAGTGTGTACAAAGAAAATATATTATATATTATTTTATTAAGAAATGCTGTCACTAAGCTTGGTCTCAGTGTACCTGGTTCTTGTCCAGCTCGCAGTTCTTATACTCCTGCTCGCCTTGCTCCTGGAAGGTGACAATGACGAATCCCACAAAGATGTTCATCATAAAGAAGGCTATAAGGATGATGTAGATGATGAAGAAGATGGACACGTCGACACGATTGTTGAAGACCGGACCTTTGTCTTCTTCGCCTGAATCTATGGCTCTGTATAAAAGTCTGGGAACAAATGCGGTGATGTTGAGAGATGAAAGGAAAGAGCAAAAATCACAGACGGTTTATTCATTCAGGCTCCAAGCAATGGAAAATCCATATCTACCAAACACAATATACTGACTTCTAACCGGTTTAAACAGATAAAAATCAAATCAAATTCATAAATGTCAGATTTGTTCTGTGCTTACTTTGGCCAGCCCTCGAATGTGGAGACAGTGAAAAGAGCCAGCATGCCATAGAGCACGTTGTCAAAGTTGAAGTCACTGTTGAGCCATTCTCTTTTAGCCAGCACTGTGTCTTCCAGGGAATTCTCTATGTGCTTCAAGAAGAACCCCCTGAGAGCAAACACAGTGAACAGTTACTCTGAAACAGCATTACACTTTTATAAATAAAATCTATGTTATGTAAAGGTAGTCTGCCTTACTGGCATTCCTCTTCATTCATTTTGGAGGGGTCTGTGCAGCTGTAGAATTTACCCTGAGAGGGAAAGGATTAATGACACCATTATAGCAGCAAAGCTTCTGCACTTAAAAGATTAGTCTGGAAATTAGAACGTTACAGTATTATACACCAGAACCTACCTTAAAGAGTTGGACTCCTATGCAGGCAAACATAAAGTTCAGCAGCATGGTGACCAGGACGATGTTGCCAATAGTTTTGATTGCCACAAACACACACTGGACGACATGCTGTCAATCAAGATAACCCATAAACATTAAATACAGAATCTCAACTAATGAAGGTTTGTGAAAACACATGACAGCAAGTACACAATCATGAATAATGCACGTGTTGTACCTTTAACCCTTTGGCTCTGTTAATGGCTCTGAGAGGCCTTAGCACCCTCAGCACCCTGAGAATCTTCACCACAGAGATAGCACTAGATCTGCATACATCACATGACAAATATCAGTCTTGACATCCAAGTCTTTGATGTTTAAATACTGTACGGAAAAATAAACAGTGGTGACAATATTTGTGTAACTGAGTGCTTCTGAAATGTGAACTCACTCCATTCCCATAGATAGAAGAGACACTCCGACCACAATCAGATCCAGAATGTTGAAAGAGTTACGGCAGAAAGAGCCTTCGTGCATGAATGCTCCATAAACTGTCATCTGTCAGTGAAAGACAGTACAGTTATACACAAGAACTGAATCGGAGAGATTAGTGCTTAAGATTTAAATTGTTACATATACGTGAGGATTAGTACATTTATTGACTGGTGAATTGACAGAAATTTGACTCTCTGGTCAATAATTCAAGCAAAAACAGTTACAGTAGCTTTTTTTTTTTTTACATAATTTTAAATTATATTCCTGTAATTTATTATGTTGGTTGGACATCGCTGGAGTGAGGAACCTGGACTCTTTTCAGCCAAATCCAGATAAAGTATTACATGAAATACACAGCACATGTTTACCTTCAGTACAATCTCAATGGTGAACACAGTTGTGAAGACAATATCAGCATAGGCCAAGATCTAAGGGACAGAGAGAGCATTTATTAAATGTTGTGTTTGTGTAACAGTTGTTCAGTGTTCAGGTAAACCTGTTTATTACCTGGTTTCTGTAGGATTTGGGATCAATGGGGTCCTCAGCAGCCAGTGAGATAGAGGAGAGCAGGATGAAGAGGAGGATCAGGTTGGTGAAGGATGAATGATTGATGATCTTGTAGCACAGCTTACGGAACCTGGATTCCAATAAAGAGACAACATTATATAGACAACATTCTTTGTATTTTCAGGTAGGTGTCATGTAGGATGACTGTCAGAGTCCTACTTGTTCTGAGGGCCAAAAATGAAAAAGGAACTGGCTTCAGGTAATGGAACTGCTTCTTCCTTCAGCTGCAGGTCGGCCATTGGACGTGGCCGAGGGCTGATGGGGATTTCAGGCTCCTCCTCCTCATCATCACCTGTCATGATTAAAAAATGTATGAAATTTTACAAATATGACATTTTCACTAGCTGTGGGACTTGAGGTGAACCTGGGGAAAAGATCCAGGAGAAATGTTTTAATACGGAATGATGTGGTAGGCCTTATATGGTAGACATGACAGTGGTGTGAAAATAACGTTAGACTCCAGATTTAGCTTAGTCTAATATTGGTGAGAGTTTACTATACTTACACTGTAACATAACCAAGACAGCAGCACCGATAAACAGCTGGTGTAATGAATACTGTGCCCTGTTTACTGACCTCCTTCTGCAAAAACTACTTCAACGACAAATGCAGGTTTACAAGTCTGAGGTTTAGGTTTTACCTGGGAAGTCAGCGGGTGGGAACGGATCTTTAACTTCATTGACATTGGATTCAAATTCATCAATTTTCAGCTAGAAAAAAAATCATATTTGTGTATTAATTATACATGATTGAAAACATGTGATTCAATACCATAAACAACACAAACCTTGGCTGTGGTGGGCATGCCCTCCAGCTTGGCCCTCTGCTCTGCAAGTTTCTTAGCAATCCGTTCCCTCTCCTCGTCAGTCTTCTCTGGCATTTTAGACCTGGAGGGTAAAAATGGAAAGAAGCAGAAGTAAGTTAGGACGATCCTCTCACTTGGCTGAAAGTTTTTAGTTGTTTTTCTTACCGCAGTAATTTCTTTCTTAACTTCTCCTCTGCCTTTTCTTTCTGAGCTGAGGTCAGACTCTCAGCCTCTGCCAAGTTGTCAACAGCAATGGCCAAGAAGACATTGAGCAGAATATCTGATTGGATTGAGCTCAGGAAAACAAGAGCATCTGTGCTAACTTAATTTTTTATGCAAGATGACATTACGAGTTTGAAGGATACAATTGCCACAGACGTAGAGGATGACAAAGTAGATGGCGACCAGGATGCCAGGGATGACAGGCCCTCCATAGGCCATAATGCCATTGTACATGATAGTGGTCCAGTCCTCTCCAGTTAGGACCTAAAAGATGGACAGAAAAACTATTTATCATTGTCCTGTATGAATGTATGGTGTTGGAGGTTTAGGTATCAAATCACACCTGAAACACACTGATCAGGGCCTGAGGAAAGTTGTCAAAGTTACTGCGCCTGGGTCTGTGGTCAGGGAAGTTGAATTTACCCCCAAACACTTGCATGCCCAGGAGTGAGAAGATGACGATGAAGAGGAAGAGGAGGAGGAGCAGCGAGGCAATGGAGCGAACGGAGTTGAGGAGAGAGGCCACTAAATTACTTAGAGAGGTCCAATACCTGAAAAACAAGTTAAACTGCAACTGTTCAAACTGATGCAACACAACAAAGTAAAATAAGTAAAAGGAAAAGTTAAGGTAAGAAAAGCAGAGGTAAAAACTTCATGTCCTGGATGAGAGGCTGACACAGTAATTAGCTGCTCTTGGTTTGCACTAGGATTGGGGCAGAGAAGAACTTGTGACCTGTCTGCACTTACTTTGTAACTTTGAGGATCCTCAGCAGCCGGATACACCTGAGCACTGAGAAACCCAGGGGAGTAACAGCACCGGCAGACAACATGATCATCTCCAGGATACCACAAAGCACCACGAAGAAGTCGAAACGATTAAAAAGAGACATAAAATATGCTCTGGGTCCTAGAGCATACATCTTTACAAACATCTCAAGTACAAACAGCACCAGCAGGATGCGACTCGCCAGGTCTGTTGAGATGGAAGACAAAATATCTTAAAAAACTGGGGGGGAAATATGCAAAATATTATAGAAATTAATTTCCAACCTTGTAGAGACGTCAGCCTGTCAGACTGGTGGTGGTGCTCTGTGGCTATGGTCAGAGTGTTGAGGAGGACAAGGAACATAATCAACCAGTAAAAACTGTTGGTCTTCACATACACAAGGCACTTCATCCTGAAGAAACGGTTCCAGCGACGAGCCAGGCGGCTGGAAACAAAAGTAACCTCATCTTGCTGTGCCAATCTGACATGGATTTTGCATGGTGCTTTTATACATAACAAAAGAGCAGACTCACTAGTAGTAGATGATTTTACCCTTGCCTTCCAGGTCATAGAGACTGTCTGTGTCAGAATCTCCGCTGGTCAAAGGCAGGAGACCTGAACAGAGAACAGTTGTAATTTGATGGTCTCTACATGGGGTAAGAGCTGAGGTGCAGTATAGAGCTGACCTTTGCCCTCTCTATCAGCATCCAACACTTCAGCATGGGTGATCCACTCCATGTAGCCATGAAGATCCTCGTCAAGCTGTTGCCGCTCTCGCAGCTTCTGGAACTCTCCACGTGACCTGGCCTTCTCCCGCTCTTTGGTAAATTCTCTGTATGAAACCACAAAAAAGCTAGTGTAATTATTTGTTTGCTTATGTGAAGAGAATATCTGTACAGAGAGCAGAGAGGACAATATCTTACCCACTGAGCACTCCCAGAACCAGATTTAGCACGAAGAAAGATCCCAACAGAATGAGAGGAACAAAATAGAGCCAAGGCCACTCATTTCCCATGGCGTCATTCACCTGAAAGACAAAGAAAGAACAAATTCTGTTAGCAAAGGGTTGTGTGTTTTGTACAATTAAGACATAAAATATAGATCTAAGGTCACATGGACACTGACCCAGTAGAGCACTTTGGTCCATCCCTCCATGGTGATACACTGGAACACAGTAAGCATGGCAAACCCGATGTTATCAAAATGGGTGATACCATTGTTAGGACCTTCCCAGCCCGGCCGACAATCTGAACCATTGATGGAGCAGCGGCGTCCATTACCAGCCTGAGCGCAGGGAGCAGGCAGCTCACCCTCTGCTGTGGCATAGATATCTGTGGGCCAAGGAAAAGATGGAAATAAAATGCAACTCACTATAAAACCCCATGTGCAAATATGTCAGATTGTGTCAATCTGTACACACTTGTGTCAGTGTAATAGCAGGTTTTGTGCATTTTGCACTTAAACAGCTCTAGGCCCATGATGGCATAGATTGTGACCAGTAAGAAGACCAGCAGGGCGATGTGCAGCAGGGGCAGCATGGCTTTAAGGATGGAGTTCATCACCACCTGAAGGCCTGAGAGGGAAGAACAGAAACACATTTACAGACACAAGGTTACAAACACAGAGCAAACTCTTTATATTATGCACTGATAGGTCAACAGTTCACACAGAAAAGGCATCTGCAGTGTGTGTGGATTGAAGCTTACTGGGGACTCCAGAAACGAGCCGAAGGGGCCGCAGCACTCTGAAGGCTCTCAGCGCCTTCATGTCAAAACCCCCGCCCTTCTCCATTGGCACTCCTGCTATCTTATTTATGGTATCCAAAGCAAAGGTGATGAGACTGTAGGGAAAATAAATCAGCAATAAACAGCTACCATGATACAAAACAGGCATTACATTATTGCTTTTTCACCTACAAAAAGTATCACAGGGCAGCTAGATATCCACCTGCACCCCACAGCTCATCTTACCCCATGAAGACGATGACAAAGTCCAATATGTTCCAACAGTTCCGTAAATAGGCCCCTTCATGGAACACGAACCCATATGCTATTATCTTCAAAAAACACTCTAACGTGAAGATAACCAGGAAGATGTACTCCAGACTCTCCTGAAAATAAAATGAAATATCTCTCATGTATATTTTTTCAGTAAATTAACAATTCTGAGTACATTTTGACCTTAATGGGTAACTTAAAAAGCATAGTTCAACAGCATCCACTCCCAACACATTCCTACATACTATATTCTCAACAAGCTAAACCACCGGAGGTCAGCAGAGATGTGGTTTTAAAGTGGTGCTTAGATACTTTTGGAGCATCTACTGGAAAAAGCATAAATCAAAACTGCTGGTAAGCTGCTGGTATTAGATAATTCATTAGATTTAAACACAACCTGAGCAGTGGCTGATAACTCAGTGACTAATGATTTGTGTAACACATAATCATCAGTGTGGTTGATAATAAAAGCCTGTGTTTGCAGTTTGTCCCTCTATTTGTGCTCTGGTTGTGACACACATAGGTTTCCACAGACATGACCCCTTACTACAGCACATAATTCAGGCACAATCAGGCACAAATGGAGAATTCATTACTGTTAAAACTTTTATTTACCCTCTGTAGTAGTCTGTAGTTTTTCGTGAGTGAATGAGTGAGGCTACCTGTATCAGTGCAATGACACCATCGAAGTCGACCTAGTTCTAACAGCAATGGGGGTGGGAGGGGGGGGGGGGTGGAGCCATCTCTTCTTACATTTTTCACCTCTGAAGTATGGCATCGTAAGACTTAAGAAGGATTTGGGAGGACGCTTATGAGTGAGCCAAAGCAAAGATATTAAAAAGATAAAATGATACCTGATGGTACCTGAGGAATTTGGCTGGCGCAGATCAATTGAGCGTGTACCCTTAAACTTGATAGTCGCTTTAACTCAGAGATTTTCATTGACTGAATGTAATGTGCACTCTCAAAACAGATGTGTTAAAAATAACATATCATGTGTTAAAAATTAACACATCAGCGTGTCTAGTTAAGGACAACACATTTTGTGTTGCTTTTAACATAATCAGTGTGTAAGCACATCTAACACACATTGTGAGTTAAATATGTCAACACAAAGATGTGTTAAAAATAACACAAAGATGTGCTATTTATACAAAATTCGTTTTACTTTCTAATACAGAATTTATATGCTCAAAACCCACTAGAACACTCAAATTTGCATTGAATTCAAGTGACCTTTATTCAAAATAATTCTGTCACTGCAAAAAAACATGAAATATAATTTCATGGCAAACATTAACATACATCAACATTAAACAATGGGATGACCTGTAAATGATCACTGCAGGGACACCAGGTTACACCATCATAAACTGCATGACCACATAACAGGCAGTACCATTAACTATCCTCTCCCAAATTTTGCAAGTAAGTAACTGGCTCAGGTGTGTCACAGGTAAAGCAGTTAACAGTAATGCAAATTTAGACAATCAATTTGTATCTGGGATTAATATATAGTGCATTTCCACTGAAAGATGACAGCAAGTCTAGGGGTCTGATGTCTGCTATATCGTTTACATTTATCATTTCATACTCATCAGTCCGCTCCACCACATATGAAAATAGATGGACATCAAAATATTTAACAGTTAAAATTTTGAGAAAAATTAGCACCTCTTCCTTTTCACAATTGGGAACCATATGTAAAATCTCTCCAAACAGACGCTCCTCTCTTGCATCACAGTTTAAAGCAAGAACACAACCCATTTTATATGTCTGACCATGCCAACAGATAGAGTGAGCCACATGAATTTTGTTGCAAGTGCCAATATCATACCCATGTTGTTTCAGATTTTCAATTAACAGATTACTTTTTTCCAAAGATCCAACCATCACTGGAAAGCCGCTTGGTACAGTCATTTTTTTCATCAGTGGATCACTAAATTTCCAATTATACATACTTTGAACTTGATTCTTGTAAGCCAAAGTCTTAGAAATATTTATGAAATTACACACAACATGAGCATGCCTTTTCAGGGGACCATGCTTACTCTCAAATCTCATACACCATAACTTTAAAAGTGGGCCAAACTTTATCATCATGCGCCAATAGTGAGTCATAAAATGATGTTTTGGAGTGAGTGGTCTGTCTGCATGCCCATTTTGATAGATGTGAGGTTCTCAGGAGATGGTCTGATCCTTTTGGTAGCTGTTATCCAATCCTTGGCGGACTCTTCTTCCCCTTCTGAAATTGCTTGTAATGTTATAGCTACTCCAGAAGCCTCACTGGACTTTCCGCGTTTGCGATAGCGTCTCTGATCTTCATGAAGGTTTCTCCGCAGTTCCTCAGTTTCAACTCAATGAATCCACAGTGGGACACTGGATCATAAAAGTGCTCCTGGAACACATTTAAGCAAAGGAAATAGTTTTTATAAACGGCATTTTCACCATTTTTATGTGAGTATCATGCTATTGCTTTTATTATGAGCTCATTTCAGACAATGTTTTCTGTACCTATTATATCAATTGACTAATTTATTGATGTTGAACACTACTAAATTTGTTTGTTCAACTTAATTTCTCCACGGCAATTAATAAAGTTAATCTTAATCTTAAAAATGTGCAAAAACATACATTTACAAACATTAATATCTCAAAGTGCATTTCATTTTAACTCACTTGATTTTCAGTGCAACTGAAATATCAAATATCAAGGAAGAAAAAATAAGATGAGGAAAACACAATAAAATTAATACTAATAGCTCTATAATAATAATCTCTATTACCTCAAAAACTGAGATACCTAACCTTAACTTATCTTTAACAATAGATTTATAACAAGTCGTACAGTAAGCTTAACTAAATATTGCTATGCAAAATTGTAATCAACTGAATGACATTTGTTCACACTTACAAATCCTTCATTCGCCTCTTGTATCTTGATCTTTAATGATGGGAAGATTGTTGTTATGCTTTTAGCCAACATCAGTTTGTCAGCATTGGAGGGGTAACTGAAAGCAAAATAGAAGATTTTGAGCCCAGAAAAAAATTTAAAATGCAATAGTGTAATAAAGATTACATCAAATTTTAGTATTATGTTATGAGATAAGATAAGATAATCCTTTATTATGTTTCATTTTGGAGCACATGTACTATAAAAAATGATGGTCTAGATGAATGATCAATCAACTCACAATCCCCGTCGCTCAACCAGATCGCTGACACCTGTTCTCACAAGGAGTTTTCTGGATGCCAGAGAGAGCGTTCCAGATTTTTCATATTCGGCAAGTACACTTGGGGCTTTGTTATTAATTAGCACCACCAGATTGGCTGCATCAAATCTGTGCACGCCATCATTTTCTCCTTGGCATTTCTGTGAAAGCAGATTACAACACACATATTGCATTATACACACCCTCTTCCATATATAATAAAACAACATCTGTAACCAATAGATATTGTAAATACCTCCAGTGGACCACTCTGACAAGCTTCACTAGCACTAGGTTCAGTCTTTAAAAGAAATAAATGTCAATGCTAATTGTGAAGATTGTGTGACTGTAAACACTCATTATCATAATGACACGTACCTCCCATTGACCGCCTGCACCTTCAGTGTGTGGTTGAGCCTTAAAGAGAAGATGATGTTATTAACTGACCTAGAGGGGCCGAGTTTATAAAGAATGTGCACAGGTTCAGGTTGGTTTTGTGCCATTTTTGGAAATAGAGTAACAAAGTGTACCTGATTTTGATTTGCCTCCACACATTCAACTTGGGTCCCTTGTGTTGATAGAAAGATGTGATATCTATCCAAATCCTTCAGTTCCTCCTCATTCATGTCAACATCAATGTATTTCATGAAATCAGTATTATACTTTAACAACCTGTCAAGCACACAGCCAGTTTGCTGGGCTAGGCTTTGATCAATGAGATCCTTGGCACTGTTAACATGGAAAATGTTTTTAGCAACTTCTGTCTTATCTTTAAAAGTGGTTACAAGGACTTTGCTGGGTTGCAGGTTATCCTGTGTGTTCTGGAAGAGGAAGACATAGTTACAATAAGATAATCTGAACTATCAACACAGCATACAGACATAAAAAGAATGATGATGCAACTGAGACACTTTTTTCTATAAAATAAATGTCAGAAACACAAATAAGTATATCAAATTACTTATTTACACAATATTATTACTTGATTTCTTATTGTCACTATATAAATCAATTTTCAGAAGTGTCTAAAATGTCTAAATGTTTTGTCACTGAAATATTTGTGTGGCAAAAGAGCGCTGTTTACTGTGAGCGTCTGAGAGTAATAACTCTCCTGTTCACCCGGAACGTCTTCGACGTAACTTCCGGGTTAGCGTAACAAAACACAGTAACGCTAATAAGCCAAATAAACGTTTCCAGTAAGAAATAAGAGTGTATAATAGGGGTATACAAAACAACGCACATTCCGACTAAGATAACGGTCCGCTATGCCCCATTATTGCATTCAGAGCCGCTTTTCAGACGTGTCGACGATCCAGCTAGTCAGGGGAGCTACTCCTCGTCTTCAGAAGACATCTTTGATACACTATGTCAGAGCACAAAGGCTCTACAATTGGATATTTGAGCCCCTTGTGATATCGCTCGATAGTTTTGATTGGACACTGACCTGCCCATAGAACAGCCCATTTACAACGCACAAGCCTGAAGTGTCCTCTTTTCGAGGAAAAAAACAGAACGTCTCTAGCCATTACCATTCCTGAGATATGAGCGACTTTGTAAGACATACGCTCTCATGTCTTATACGACATGGTCGACTCCCCCCTCCCCCACACACCACCGCTCTCCCCAACACCGCGGCGGAGAGAGCTCGCGCTAACAGAAGGGAGATAACCAGACCCAATTCAAAAACGAAGCGCCGTTAAAAACACACACCACCACCAGTCCCAATTTAATGTTAGCTATCCCCACCGCGGTGTCGGGATTAATCGTTAATATCCACCGGGTTTCATGCCGTGTTCAAACGAGCGACTATATAAAGTTCAAGTCGAATTTATGTTGTGTAATTTCGTTAATATGGTATAACACCACAACAGAAGTCTGTCTTGTGCTAGCTAGCTTGAAAGCAGTCCTGCTGAACAAAACGTAAACTGTATCATGAATTCCCTTAAAATGCGATTTAGTTGGTGGATTATTTACATTCCAAATTTACCCTGACACATTACAGTTGGATGATATATTAAGTTAATATATTAATGAATACTTACCGATTGGTAGTGGTGCAGACCAAGCGAGGCATCCTCCATCTTCTCTGTGGCGCATAGGCCAAATGATTAAAAAAGGACGCCCCCTTCCCGCCTAAACCTGCTACTGCACGGGTTTACCTGGGCTGAAGCACAGGGGTCTTCTAGATTAACTGTAACTAAAGGTCAAATCAATTTAAAATCCGTCATGTAAAATAACACAGACTGTGTTAAACTGCCCATTATAGTAAGTGTGTTAATAATTTTAGGCTTCTTAACACTTTTTGTGTTGAAATCAACACAAAAAGTGTTAAACATGTGACAACACATTTTTTGTGTTATTTTTTAACACATCCTTTCTGAGAGTGTGTAGGTGATGGCTGGTGATTGGTGCTATACACTGAAATTTATACAGAAAGGTCAAGCCTCTCAGGAAAAATAATCCATATATCAAGTCTGTCATAATGTTTCTACTGAAAATATTAACACTGGTGTCAATAGAAAATCCAATATATATATAGTCACTGGTAAAGCTCTGACTAGCTCTGACCTGTAATACGCTACTCACAGCAATGAAAACACACACCTATGATGCTGAAATATAATATTTTTGGACACATATCAGGAGCATCCAGGAGGCTAACACCTGCCGCCAGGCATGGTTACGCTCCTTTTAAAATGAGATACTGTGAATCACCAGCCAGCTGGAGTGTTGAGTGAGGAGTCTCTAAAGCTTTCAATACTACTTGAAAAATAGATCATAATGGCCCCATAGCTTTTCATCTTCCATACATAGCACAGTTAATTAATTCTCTGTCATCATGACGAGATTCTGATTAAAGAAGAGGAAAGATAAACAAAATGCACAATTGTTTGCATGTTTGCTCATTTTCCCTTTAGAGCACAGATGGGATTCCAAATAAAGAACAGAGTTGTGTCTGGAGGTATGTAAATGGGGTTTGGCATTCAGGCTGATGAGCAGCTGAAACCTTTAGTCATGAAGTATCAGACTTTACTGGCTCAAAGCTTAAGCTGTGTTCAGCAAATTGATGTTGCTTCTAAAGCGTAGCAGACTAATGGGTGTGAAATGATTATGACAGGTAGAAAGTTCCTCATAGTCACTTGTCATATGTCAGAGAACGAGTTGTGTTCACTTACTAAACTTGAGTTGGTGTTGTTACTGTCTTCTTCAGGCATCGGCAGGAACACAGCCAAAGCAATGCAGTTTGCAAAGATGGTTAACAAGATTATGATCTCAAAGGTTCTGGGTGGGGTGAG
This sequence comes from Parambassis ranga, assembly GCF_900634625.1. Taxonomy (NCBI): domain Eukaryota; kingdom Metazoa; phylum Chordata; class Actinopteri; family Ambassidae; genus Parambassis; species Parambassis ranga. The sequence goes on along the minus strand of NC_041028.1, from coordinate 9,661,222 downwards.
TTCAGGATCAAAACAACAATACGTAAAGAAGCCTGGGAAAATCACACTGAGCCCCCAAATAATCATCTACATAATAGTATATTATATCTGGGGCCATTCATAATGATAATAAGAGTACAAATGAGGGGTGAAAAATAAATAAAAAGAGAGTCCGCCTGCTTTTTATGCTTTGCAGCTATGTTAGCCACTGATCTTGGCTTTAAATGCTGCCTGAAACATCATCTCTAGTCCAGCCAGCTGAGTGATCACTGTTAATGTAACCTTGTCTGCTGTGCTGCTTCATTCTCGCCCATAGGGGGCTCCACATGAGAATTCCCCTGCCAGGTCAGCATCTCTCTGTGATGCCGTGGGACAGCTGCACAACCCAAGAATATTACCAAACCATCTAAACACAGACTGCTCATCAGGAAAAAACCCTTTCAATTATATATATTCATATATTTCATTTAAACATATAACATTTTAGTCTCTTTCTAAAAGGCATCACTGCTGTATGTATATGTTAATCAAGTGATACAGAATCACATACCAATGAGATTAAACCTAACATATGGATATTTAAAAATACCACAATACTTTTAAAGGCACTCACAGTCTATATACAACATCTGATTTCAATGCTGCAGTGAGAACCCTGTTGTCACCGGATAGATCTGATGAACTCATTCTGTTCTCGATGGAAAATATGTGTGCCCCTATAATGGACATCAGGCTAAAAGCAGGAAATCCCCTACAGGGATCCATAACTTTACTCAACAGCCAGTATTGTGGTCACAGCTACTCAAAGGCTGCCTGTAGTTCAGAGACACTATTTCCACATTTAACAATCAGACTATTAAATAGGATACTAAAGAGAAAACCTCATTGTTTTTCCATGTGGAAATAGATAAGCTTATAACAGCTTTAGGTGAAAATTTGAGGACCACAGATCTGATTTTGACACGGGCCAGACCCATAACAAATGTCTTAACACTTCAGGGATCGCCTTATCAGATTTAAAAGAGACTTGGCTTGCACACGCTGAGCCCAGGAACACAACAATGCTGACAACTCACTGGCTGCAGACACATGACTCCTGTATGTCTTCTGTCAGTATTCTTAATAAAGTTAGTATCTTCCATACTGAGTAAGTGTAAAACTTCACTGTGTTCAAAACATATATGCCAGGTGTATTTTGTGTGTGTAGATAAAAGCTTTAAAGGATACTTCCACTCCACAATGCTGATGCAGGCCTTGCGGAAGGGATTTTTGAGGTTGAAGAGGAAGAGGGACCTTGCCGGTCTTGGGTTGCCCCCTGTGGCCTGTAGTTTCTTCAGCTTCTCTCTCTGCTTCCTCTTCAGCTCTTCTTCATTCATGATGACCGGCTTGGCCGCTTCAGCATTGGATGCCATCTTGATGCCTCCGGTTGAAAAAAGCTCCCAAATCCTTGAGAATTCTCACAGTAAAATCCCAAAGTCAGGTACAGTGTAAATCCCACTTTGCCAAGGCCTTTGGGTTCCAGACCAGCCAAACCTGTGTGGTCTCCCCCCACCACCCAGTTCTCCCCTGCTCCTCTTCCTCTGACTCCCTCACACAGAACCCACAGGCCTCTCCTGCCGGCTGAGGGCCTCTGACAAAAAGAGCCCACCTCGACAGGGAGAAATAACAGGAGCCCAGGCTGGAGGAGCAGTTGGTCTTGCTGTGGTTTAAATTTAGATTGTGAACCACCAGCAGGCCATGCTTGGGGATGGTTAAGAGAGCTGGGGGGTGGGGGGTGCGGGTATGTAGACAAGATGGGTAGTAGATGGGACCAAGTTGGGTGGGGCTAAGCACAGAGAAGGGATGAGATATTGTTTGGGGGTTCCTGCAGCACTACCTTGAACCTGCCCCCCTTTTCACAACAGTCTGAAGCTGAATCCTAAACTGTAAACAAAACAAACAAAAAGTGAGCTGAAAAAATTGGGTGGATAGATTTCAGGAGCAGAACATGATTCTGAGATCACAAAAGAATGTGAAACCAAACAGTGTTTAGTTCACCTTACACAGATACTTCCTATAGATAATAATGTCAGTAACACCTGAAATTAGCCGTTTAATAAATGGTTTAAAATACCATTATTAACTGTTAAAATCTCTTAAATTAAAATCTAAATGTTACTGATAACAATAAAGAAAAAAATCTCATAATCTAATCAAACTGTTGATCAGATATCTGTGGCACTCTCGTTTTTGTAAAATGTACTGAACAATTAACAGCAAAGTCATCCTCGCTGAGCTCTACAGGAGTGGGGTTAGTGCAGCATGTGATTTGGGGAATTACAAATGTTGGATCAAACACATACCAGAGATGACTTGAAAGTTTAAGGAAAAGCTGTGAAACATTAATCGGTGGTTAACAAGTGCTTCTCACAGCACAGCACCTCAGGGTGTGTAGCTCATCGTCCCCTAGTGTCAATGATACACAGCACAGAAAAATCTGCTGCAACCCAAGAAGAAAGACATTTGCTGATATCCGCAGGAATCAACAAAAATCTTACTCTCAGGTGTTTTATTACTTTACATCAAGCTAAACGTAAGACACAGGCAGTGCAATACTCCAATTAGGATGACAAACACATAGAAAACACTGATATGAAACAATACTTAAATCAACTCATCAAAACACTTCAGCGATAAATAAACCTTTACAGACAAAATCAATTTCAGCAGTTCACACTGTGCATGAGGTAATGTGAGTCAGCGTGTCTTTGCTTGGTCACATTAAAACGTTCCCAACTGGGAGCTTCAATAGTAGGATGAGAGGGGAAATTCACTGACACATAGTGATGCACACAGGGCCCTTCAAAGCTACAAGGCAGCCAGATTCTGCCACATCGACCCGCATTACCAGCAGCTTTACAGATTTAGGACATTCTCCTGTGGCAGAGATTTGATTCATCTGAGAATGCCTTTAAAGCTCTGTTAAATGCCACATTCTCCATTTCTCTCTTTGCATGGAAAGTATGTTACACCACATACTGGTAGACCTAACAGTCTGTTACTTTTTGTAGCTGTGAGCTGCTCACATGACAGACTTACACTTTGGTTTGATGAAATACATTCTTCCACACAAAGAGAGAGACAGAAAAAGGCACAGATCTTAAAAGGTAGCAACGGCAAATATTTGAAGGCTGAAATTGAATCAAACTATTAGTGCAAATGGCTCCTAATATGCCCACACTTGTATTTAACAGTCAACTGGAAACATGCAAATATGCATATGCAGAGCAATGGCATTGGCAAAATCCCTCTGAATTACAGTGGTGCATTCTTTTGAGATGATGTTATAAACTGTGGTACAAGAAAAACAACTTTGTATTAACAAATACCTAAAAAGCAAAAACTATTAAAGCTTAAAATGCATCCATGTCCAATGTGAAATAAATGACAACCTAATAATTAGACACATTTCAAACTTTTTGCATTGCAAATTGCCAGAAATTAATGATTTTTTTAGCCACTACGAGCAAAACATGCAGTTTTTTTTTATCACAACTGCAAATCAGCATATTTTGTTATATATAGTAAATAAGCAATAAATTTATCAGTGTGTTAGATCAGAGTGTTTCTCAGTAAGAAATACTCAGTAAATACTAATTCAGCAGGTGTGGTGCACAGCTGGTGAGTGTGAGAGCGCTGAGCTTAAGGAGGTTTCCTACTCTAAATCTAAAGTGTTGAGGTGAGCTGTAGGGTTTAGCTTAGCATCTTATGACGGTCAAACACAGTCTTGCGCTGTTCCTGAACCTGCTTCTTCCAGCGCTGCTGTGCTCCCTCCACCCGCTCCAGCACAGTGTTTCCTCTGGCCTGAGCACTGTCGGCCGGTGGACGCATCTCCTGAACACACACAAAGCAGGAGCATTTAAAATCAGGATATTTACGTTACGCTGATGTAAATAAATGTATCTGTGTGAACGGTTACCTCAGAGTCCTCCTCGTTGTGCAGTGGCTGAGTATACGGGTCATGTTTGCGGATAAGAGGATCAACCAGTAGCAAAAACAGCATGTAGAGCAGCAGGGCACCCACGACAGACAGATATATGATGATGGTTATCTGTGACATTTGGTGAATAAATCAAGGTTATTATGACTGAAAAGAAGCAACATGGCTTTAATTAATGATACTGTCATCAATTATTTTACAACTATGTTCTTATTTTAGCCTTAAAATTGCAGACTTTAAAGTTAAACATTACACATTCCTTTCTGGTTTGCTGTAAACACAAGACTATTGCAGACTTTATTTGAATCAAGAAGGCAAACTGATAAAGAGGTTTCCCTATGTTTTAATCAATCATGTTTTGGGATTAAAATTCCAGGGGTACCTTGATGGTGTTGCTGCTTCGTTCCTCATACTTGCACTCACACAGCAGGCAGTAAGCTTCCACATCATGGCCAGGCACTGGCATGGGCTCCACTACATGGAGGCAATTGCTGTAAAACAGATGTAAATGTTTGTGTTTCTACACAGCTGCATAGACATTACGTATGCCACATAAACATTGTTCTGTCAAATTAAAAGAAAAGAAAACCTTCATGTGTGTACTGTGACTAGGAGTGTAAACACCAGCTTTCTCACCAGTCTTTCTGGGAAACATTTCTGTTGTAGATGTGGCCAGTGATGTTCCTGTATGGTGGGCAGATGCACTTACAGCGGACATCCTCAAAGCTCTGTAAAAGTCAACAACACTGATTAAAAACGGCCCCAAACTTAGCCACGTGTTTACTTAAGATTATTGCTTGGCTGTGCGTGTGCATGTGTGTGTTCACACATACTTCAATGCTAAAATATCATAAAAAGCTGTGCGATAGACTACTAGGGATTACAGTACATACATTACAGATAAAATAAAACGAATATGATCTCATTTTAAAATGACTGCCCACACAGGAAAGAAACATAACGGGCCAGGTCAAAACGCAATACACCTGTTTTGTCTGTTTTACCTTAGCCTGTACAAAAACAACACCATCCAGCAGAAATACGGCCACAAGTGCGGCTACAACAAAGACCCAGGATCCTCCCCTGCCAGACGACATGTCCCCACTGGCAAAACGATCGGCACGACGGGTGCAGGATTACCAGCTAATCTCTGTCAAAACACAACAGGTCAACAGATGTAGCTGGTAGCTAGCAGGCAAAGAAATCAACGACACAAAATGTCACATCACTGCGGAAAGACTTTAAAGCTAAAACAACGCGACTATAAACCAAATATAGCAATACTGTTAGCTTACGTTGTTACAGTGAGGGAACTGTGTGTTTCTGCTATGCATTCAGGATTTAGCAGTTGTGTTTAGAAGAGAAATTGCTCAAATTAATGTGTTCTTCCTTCCTTGTTCCGGGTTGTCGTCACACGCGGCGAAAATGGAACGTGTAGCAACAGTGCCCCCTGCTGGACAAAAACAGCAGGACAGATCAGAAAAAGACCGCTAAACAAACTATAAGGATGATCAGGCGTACAGACGGAATAAAACCAACATGGCAAATCACAATTTATATAAAGTAATAAAATGATTAATACTCTTGAATCACCTACAAATGTATATACATGTATATATACTTTACATTTCACTGACAATTATTGTTATATAAACGTTACATTTTTTTATAGTGAAGGAATTTGTCACTCATCAGAATATTTCCCCTCCTCTGTCAGTTTCTTTCTGTTCTGATGTCAAGTCCCGTCTCCCTTTTGGAATTTGAAATGCAGGCCTCAGTGTCTTGACCCAATCAATACCCCTATTTCCCAGTAATCCTGCTTTCACATCTCTCTGTATAGTAAGATACTCGTACCTTTAATAAACCATAGAAATCAATGACTCACAAATTCTAGCTGAACCACTTGAGCTTGTGGTCACATAGATCAATGGAGACTATGGTTATTCCTCTAATGAGCTATGATATCAGTGTAAACAACACAATGCCATCCTCTGTATAACCTCAATCATACATGTGACCTTTGATTCAACTATTTAAAATGTGTACAGTGCTGTGAAAAGCTTGTTTTGTTTCCTATTTGGAGATATTGGATTAGAAAAGAAACAGAACAAATTCAGTGAAAGCTCATAAAATATTTTTTTGGCTGTACTGTATTTGCTCCATGAAAGTGTGTTTAACTATTTGAACGAGTCAACAGTAAAATAAATAAATGAACATGAGTGGGCTGTTCATGTGGGGCACAAACACGGACACTTGTAGGCCAGATTAGATTCACAATCACAAATTAAGATGTTAAGAAAAGTCAGTATTTTTACTGTTTTTATTTAGTTCTATATTTTTTATAGAAGCTGTTTTTCAAGGGGTTACCAAATGAATGAAAATTGCATTTGTTTGCAATGATAAACAGTGTTTTAAAACATACAAATAGTGTTAAAAAAACATATTACAATTGACCAATAATTATGAATAATCCACCACCCGTGTGGGTGACACTCCAATAAAGCAGAGCAGCTATTGTACATGAACACTGCTATAAAATGAAGAAGGAAATCTTGTATGAAGCTTACAGGTCGACTCTCCATACACTCCTATTTGGTCCCTTTTTTTCTATTTGTATTTATATCCTTATTGTGATTCCTTCTCATAATAACTGATATTCAGCTATACATTCCTACCCACTCATTCACCTGCTTTGAAGGGGTTTGAGTTGTTTGTTGTATTTACTGTTCTGTAGTACATATAAAATGTTTAAAAACGAATGGGCTGAATTTACCAATTAATTTCTGTTCTTTATGAGTTGGATTTGTTTTTGCATTTAATGATTAATACTATTTCTATTAAAAAGAGAAGAAATGCTATAGGATGAATTTACACAACGCTTAGTGATGTTACAATACCTCCCTTATGGAATAATATTTTTTACCATAATTAATTTGTGCATTCATGTGATAATCCCTCTCATGACCATTCATCAGGTGGTGATTTGTGCAAGTTCTCTACCTACAGTACATTTCATTCTTTCACTTCTGTCACTGTAAGCCACTTATTTCTCTGTCCTCTCTGATGCATGGCTGCCCTTTACACCCTTAGGCCAATTACAGCATAAATGACACTGACCAGAGCTCAGTGCCAGGTCTCATTATTGCTTCTCAAGAAAAAAGACAAAGGTGATCCAAGCTCAGGCATTAAAAATTATCCATTTTAGAAAAAATCAAGTCTTGTTATTTCATGTAAAATTGTTTATTAGCACCAAATTGCAAAAAGCAAATTAAATGAATACAGGCAGAAATAAAGTCTGTGTGTGGTGATCTGTGCACTCACCCACACTATAAACCAGCAAAGGAAAATGATCCATAATGGAAACACTGCAGAGAAATTCACCTCATCAAAAGGTGTCGAACTCTCTTATTTGTCAAGTTACCTGAAGGTATTGATTGCATCACATTATTCAAAGCATTCCTTTTCCAGGGAGCTAAAAACAGCAGGCAGTTTGCCCACTAGGAGATGCTATAAGGCCCAAGGCAAAGTAAAATAAATCCTGACCAGCACATATCGGTGGAAGTGGACGTAGGACATGTAATTTAAAAGAAGACTGAATATATTAGGCTGCTCAAAAGTTAGACGTAACCATGGCCTTGATGCAGTTTTAGCTATTACCTGTGATGTATCAATGGCATGTTTGTGGCATTGCAGATTACAAAGAGGCTGATCGGCTTCATATATTGCAGACTATGCTATTGCCAAATTTCTGAGAGCTTTAAAATAAATGACCTATGTAGGATGATACTGGTTTGTACCCTTAATCTCACATTTTCAATACAGCCCTCAACCTTTCAGCATGTTTCTTTTTGACCTTTATCACATCATCTGCAGTGACTTTTTGCTCTCCACTCATCCTCTGTATCATGCTATTGAAGAGAACACTGTTTGAATAACAAGACTATCTGTTGAAAGTGATCTCTCCTCCTCTCCTCTCCTCTCCTCTCCTCTCCTCTCCTCTCCTCTCCTCTCCTCTCCTCTCCTCTCCTCTCCTCTCCTCTCCGTTGAGCTGATGCATTGTGGGATGCAGGACTATTCTAATAGACACACATGGTAATTACAGTAGTGGGAGGTAGCAGACAGTGGTGGTCCAGGGACAGCACAAAACTATAAATCACAACTCCTGGTCCGCCCGCCTGAGCATAGCCGATCACGCTCAACCAAAAAGCAATTCTGCCAACATGTGTTTGCACATTTGTCTTCATCAGCCACTGGCTTGTTTTGGGCTCCTGCGACTGAATTTTCCTTTCCCATGGTAATCAAACAAGGACTACTTCTCAAGTGTATCAGTCAAAGTCCTGTATCAGGTTAAGAATTAAACTTGAGATGTTGCAAGTAAGTTTACTTTATGTAAACAAATAGAGGTCAAACCTGAAGAATAAAAATGCACCCTGTGTTAATGTTAATGTTTCCTTTTGGAGGTATAGTGTGAAATGTTTCCGTGAGGAGTGAGAGGCAATAACAAAGTTGTTAGAACAGTATAAGCATTGAGGGTGACTGTGAGTACAGTGTGTGTCCTGTTCAGGTTTATTCATACAGACAGCTGCCTGTCAGCCACCTGAGCCCGTGCAAGAGAGAGGGTGTCTGCTGAGGAGCTGGTGTCAGCAAGGTGAGAGCAGAGCCCAGCTATGCTGAGCTGAGTTGAAATGGATGCAGAGGAGAGAGTGTCTCCTGCCTCTGAGGGACACAGATTTTCAGCAAGGAAACAGAGACTGCTGGAGCAGGAGACTCAGCCAGACAGAACATGAAAGCCAAGAGCAGCCATGACACATGATGGACATAAACGCAGGAAGAAAAGATGCACACACACACACACACACACACCTAACCTACCTCACACTATATTCTTCTCCTTCAACTACCACTGAACAAGAACCCCTGAAGAAGAGGGGGGTTAAAGGGAAAATGATGCTCGAATTGGCACGGCCCTCAGTTGAACTCTGGCCCCTCTGTAATATGCAGTCTTTCATGTAGCCTGAGATGTTAAGAGAAACACAGCGCAACTTCAAAGAGAGCTTCACAGGCCAATCATAGAAATGGACGGAAAAAAACAGCAAGCTGCCAGAAATCCACATGCATCTTTCAAGGGAGAGCAGAGGTCAAGCAAGAAGACAGCTGAAAACAGTAGCAAGAAATGAAAGGTGACATAGAATGAAAGGTAGATAAATAGCTGCAGGGGAGGAAGGAAGTTTGTTGTTGGTATAAAAGGATGTAGAATGTAGGCTTTGTTCTCAGAAAAGCTGCCAGCTGGTTTAACAAGGCTTGGCAGGCCAGTCAATAGACTGTCAGCCATTAATGTCCACATTTAAATGACACCAGCTCCCAGTCGTGAATCCTTAAGAATAAAGGAAGCCTGGCTGTTCAAGTCAACGAGACAAAAAAAAACACATATAACAAACATGTCTCAGAAAAACATGAGAGTATAAGACGGAGCAATAAGCAGTCAAAAGTCACACAGAGTCAGGGGTGTGCCTGACAAAGCAGTGACAGATCTGGAAAATCTTGTCAGCTCTAATTCTTCTGAAAGCAGAGGGATCCCACTTTTAGTTCTCCCTGCCTTCATTGCCCGGTGGTGAAGACTGGAGTTTCTAAGTGATATGGGTGGTGGTGTTGAGTCACAGTCTAGTCAATGCCACCACCTTACTCCGTCTCCAGTGATTCCCTTGTTGTGGCAGTCTGTGATCCACCTGCCCCAGCTGCAGGCCACATCTGCAGGCGTGATGGATCTCGTCCACAGGGGCCTCCTTCAACAAATGCCACTGTGACTCAGCATCCTCTGTTTCAGCGTTTACTGCAATCTGACCTGGCAGCTCAGTGGTGTGCCACGATGGACTGCCCCTGGCATTTCACAAACACCAACCTAGACAAAGCTCTTCTTGAGAGAAGTGTTTGAACGTGTAACATGACTGAATTTCTTTGCAATTTCCAACTAATCAGATTCAAACAGGGGATCTTCAGTCATCTTATTGCTTCAGAAATCAGTTGAACCCCATATTCTGCCTCTGATCTCAGCACTCATACAGAGCAAGGTAGCAAGGAAGCAGGGAACAGAGAGAAAAGAGAGAGAGAGAAGGCAGGAAGAACATATGGTGGAGTAATTCAGGTGCTAAACAGTTGTCTGTTAATCACAGCTTTGGTGGCTCATAGCCTCTTCATTTAAAAGCACTACACTGTTATAACTGCTTACGAATGATGAATTATTTACAGGGCTTCTGTTCTTATTGCTCCACAAGCATCGCTATCACTAGTTGTCACTGAATTTGCACAAAAGAAGCAGCTTGTGTATAAATCCTGTTGACAGCGTGGCTGGTGGATAATCAGAAGAAACAGAGAAATGAGGTCATTTTCAGTTTTAGTTATATTTAGACCAAATATAACCAAAGAACTAAAAACCACCTTTTAGTGATCCACACATTCTTTAGCACATAGCATGTGCTGAAGCCACAGTAGTTTTTTTCTGAAGTTGAAGTAAAACCTACTTCGCAGCCTGTGTTCTGCAGGGCTCTACGGACACACCTGCAGTAACAGGCTGTCCACCATATTAGTGCAGTGAGGCCACATACACTCCGAAATGGCCCACCGGCTTCTTATTTTAAGACTTGTTATTTCTTTTCCTTTCTACCTGATAGAGATGGTTTTATTTGCATCAATTTACTTTACTCCAAATTTGCAGCTCTGTGTATTTCAGAGCTGCGTCACACTGTTTAATAACCTGTCACATCTTGCTGTGTCTTTGGTCTTTATTGACTTTATCAATAGGCTCTTTGTTAAAGGATGAGTAGAGAGGCTGTTTAACAGACCTGAGGAAAACAAAAAAAAACAGGGATTGTGAATTGTGAGAAGACAAGGGAAATGGAGCAAGAGAGAGGTGGAGGTTTAGAGAGAGAGAGAGAGAAACCAAAGAAAAAGGAGAAGACAGAGAACCAGGAGGAGGTGGGGTTATAGAGGGAGACGCTCCACTGCCTGGCTGACAAACAGAGGGTCCCTCCAGAGCCAGGCAGATGAGAAGGAGAGGAGGAGAAAGGGAGAGGGGTGAGGGAAAAGGAGGAGAGTTTGATGTGGGCAGTCAAGCCCACCACCCTCCAACATGCCTCCCACTCTTCCTCCACCCCCACGCAGAAAATCTATGCCTGCTCTCTTAGTATTCTTCCCGTCTCTTGTGAAGGCTCTGCGGAGGGGAGAGCAGACAAGTGGACTGCTAGTGAGGCCCTGGCCAGCCGTGTGTGATGCTATCTGGGAGATTTTTTTTTTTTTTTGCTTTCCCTCCCTTTTAGAATGGGGGTGTGTGCTCTGGGCTGACAGGATGGACATAGAGCCCAGCCACTTGAAAACCTCCACCAGGGACTTAACCTGGACACATCCTCCCTATACACCTGCTTTTCCTCTCCCTTCCCTCCTGTAGACCAGTGGATGTACTGTGCAGACTGTACCTGTGTGTACAGCTCACCAGGGAGGGCGCTGTGATGGGACTACCAGCACAATTAAAATGTCTTCATGATTGTGGCTGTAGTACTATTACATGTATGACAGCCATATGTTGGGCTGGCCCTGTTAACTTAAGCCTTATGCAAATATCAGTAATATGTCTGTCAAAATCAAACCTGCCATTTTCTAATGGAAAACAATGGCTGCCTGCAAAGAAAATGGCCATATTGTAAACCAACAAGGGTAGATTTATTGTGTAAGTAACAGACTTAAAGTGCAAAAATACATGCAGTCTACATTTGTTAAAGGATGCAAGATTTATTTTGCTGCAATAGAAATATATAGGTGGCGGAAATTAAAAGTAAAACCTCTTCTCCGTGAATGTTCAGCAATTGGGCACACAATTCCCGAACAATTCAGTGGCAAAAGAAAGTGTGAATGTGAAGCAGTAAATTTGCACATGCACCACTGACCTCACTGTGCCCTGTCTTGTCTGTTTATTTTATTTTTAAGTGCATTTTCCCACAGTTAACCGTTGTTCTCTGACAAATATTACAATGTTATTGATCACCTGTGTGGCTATAATCTCCATTACCCCTGCTGTGCCATGACTGCGAAACCACAAACACACAAAGCTTTGTTGTCCTTAATATCCTCTTCCAAAGTCACCAGTTTCTCTGTCACCTTGAGCCCGGTTCGTCATGCTTGTGTGATTGCTCAAAAGGTCACAGCTTGTAGCTTCTGTCATTAGCTGTCACTCTCCCTCCTGTTCCCTGCATCTCTCCTCCTTCAAGTCGCTCTCTGTCATGCATTTCCTTCTTTAGCTCTGGAACACAGATCAAAGTGCCATCCTTAGTTGGGCTTTGAAGGTTAAGAGAAGTGAGAAGTGATCCCGATACAGAATGCTTTGTGCATGTGTGTTTTAGGGCTGAGTTAAGCAGATAAATGTGCCTTGAGCACAGTATTTTTAAGTTGATGCTTCTTCTATGAAGGTAAGTGAAGAAAATGTGCAAATGAAGGTATAATATTTGGAACTGTAGTTGTAGAAAATAGATTCATCTCATATTTCATCAGGGGCATTAACAACAGTAACATGATAATATATATAATGCTCTTTTCATGTAATGAACTCGATTCAGATGAAGCACCCTTGAACGCCGCTGAAAGCTTGTTGCTGCAGATCCTTTTGACAATATGCGACAGTGCACTGAAGCGCTGTGCATTCCACCACACACAGTGACCACATGTGGTTAAATGAAACATGTTTGAGTGAGAGGAAAGAAGAGAATTAGTAAAGAGACAGCAAACACAGGTGTGGCGTCTTATCTGTTGGGGAGGTGAGGGGTAATCACCGCAAACTTTAATCAGTTCAGATCAATTATTCATGGTCAGGGGCCTAGCGAGCTGATTTCTAAAATGCCCCTTCTCTCTCTCTCTCACTGACAGCCCTGTATGAATTATTCAAACTGCATTTACACAAAGAACTCCATCTCTGATACCTGATCAGTCAGTTAGAAACATTATGCAACAGGGAATGTCAATTAGAATTGGGGAAATGGGTCTCTTGATATGTGCACAATAAAAAGGAAAACAAAGCCACTCAAGGAGAAGCAAGACGATAACATGAAAAGTCTCGAAGAAGCCCAAACTTAATATTCTTGGGGAAATATTATGTACTGAGACGAGTTCTCGGCTTTAATGGGCTTAGACAAAGTCAAGGTTGTCCCTATGCATGTGTCTGCTCATCATCCATCAGTTTATCCATTCACTAACTGAACTCCACCCACAGTGCACACTGCAACAGACCAGGGATTTAACCATCTTCATTTTAGAGCTTTAATCATTTCCTGTGAATCTGCCTCCTCCTACTCAGTCAAATAGACTTCTTTCAGCCCTGATGATTGTTCACACTGAAGTGTTCATTCACTGGCATGTGCAGGTCATTTGCAGTTAAAAATGTGGTGAAAGTCCACAGTTCTGTGACTCAAAGCATCCAGTCGCTCCCAGCTCTCCTGTGATTGGTCAACACTCAACTTTTTGTAGGGCTCTAGAAAGAGCAATAGCCTTCTTTCATTGTTCTGTCACAACACATTGTCATTCTGGTCCCAACTATGGCTGCACATCAGTCTTTGATCCTTATATTTTTACAATGATAAAGACGCATGTCAGAATTTTGACACGCCCCCTATGACATAATTAGGAAATACATACTGCCCAAAGATAATCACGTGTGTTTTCATCAGTAAGCATATATTTGTTCCACCTCAGTTTTGTTGGCGTAACCGTGGCACCGTCCAGGGTGGAAGTATGCACCGTCTGGCATCACCTGGGTCCAGTTGGAACACTTAGCTGTGACCTGATAAGAAGTTCCAGCACTGGGAAACATGCCTGAGGATCATCCTGCCTCATTTCTGCTTGAGTATCCTTATTTTTGCAGTCCTCTTCCAGAAAGGGACAGGACAGCATGTGAGTCATTTGACACTAAAGCATGACCAAAACCAAAGTATGGTACAATTAACAATAAAGTTGTAGAATCTGTTATATGATTTACTAAGCTTAAACATTACTGCCTAGCATACAGAATAATTTCCTGTTAGAAGATAATACTGGACCAGTTTTTGTGGGCTTGTCTACAAATTATAACGACTACACATTTTTTTTTAGAAATCATTAGGATTAATCTTTTTGGGTACAATAAATTCTATCCAGTAGTTGATGAGACATCCTTCTGGCCCTAACAGACCAGACAGATGGCCATCTGTAGACTTAGGCCTGCTGCTAGCATGGCTAAAAAAGCATGACCACACCTAAAGCGAACACCACAAGACTTTTGAGGACAAGCCCTAAAAAGTCAGTCTGAAAACTTAGTGGCGCAAGGACAGAGGAGGCACTGGGATAAGTGTTCAACAGAGAAGAGGTGGTCAGGCAGAAAGATAGACAGCAGAGAAATGTGAAAGTGTAATTCTTGCTTGGCACGATTCATCAAACCACACCTGACAGCCACCAACCATAAGTCACCAAATAATCTCTCTCAATAATTCAGTGGGATCTCTCGTGTCCTCCCTTCCCCTCTGCCTACCCTTGTAGCACATTCTCGTGACATGAGGTCAAACCAGCTGAATGCACTTTGACCAGACAATGTTTAACTTGACTGTATCACTACAGCGCATGATGGAAAGTTAGGGAGGGGAAAAAAGCAGGACCTGCTGGTCCTTCCTCCTGGTGTTTCATAGCAATCCAGTATCTCACTGGCTGGACACAATTGTCATCTCCATGGGAACGTCCCACTGCATCACTAATACACAATTCGCTGCTGCTTCCTTACATTCCAATAATATCTTTTTGTACTGTGATGACATGAAGCACAGGGCTGCACATGTTTTCGCTTGTACAGTCTTTGTACAGAATCCAAAAGAAAAATTTCACAGGATGAAAAGATGTCACAGATGTACATGTACTTTTACGTGTATTGTTCATGCTTCTGTGCCCAAAAAATACATGCATGAGGGAACTGAAAATTATTATTATAGGACTTGAAGAATTTGAACTATGAGGCAGATAAATGTCTAATTTCTCCAACAGCATGTGTTTTGGCTGGACAGTCCATTCATCCTCGTCATGTCGCTGTCAGAGTCCCGCTGCAGACGAGTGATGACCACCCTGTCAGACCAAGCGCTGTCTGTCTCCCTCTGAATGATAGAAATGTAGAATGCGTCTGTACGGAAGGACGGATCAATTTCTTTCACTCTGTCCTCTACATCTCTGTTTTTTCCCTGTCATACCTTGAAAATTACTGTAATCTCTCCTCTTCTGAAATGGAAGATTTGGATGTTTTTTTCTGTCAGTATCTGAATCTTAATCCACACCTATATGTTGGTAAGATTTTTGCTCTGACATCTGTCCCTGCTGTGTGTCACTTCTCAACCTTTTCTCTCTGTGTGTGTCCATCATCCCCTTTGTCTGTGACTGCTGGCTTGGGTGATCGTGTGTGCGGCTTGTGTTTATTTCACGGTGCGGCACAGGAGGGGATCGCCTCCGACTTGGGGATGCTTGGAAAATGTCATTGTTTGGTTGTGCTCTGCTTTATGACACAGTTTATACAGCGCCAATGATTTCTCTTCCCCAGCGTGGCCTTCTGCTTTGTCTGCCTGGAATCATGAACGGTAAATAAGTGGTAATGGGAGTGAATGGGAGGGGAAGTCAGCCAACGTCTTTCTGTCATCACTTTAGAAGGTTGCGACCCTAAAGCACGGTGGCACAGAGCTGCTAAATTATTCAGGCTGTGTCTCAAGCCCCGATCTCTGGAGAAGACAAGCCTGTGATTGCTGGGAGCGGACTGACTGACATTTGCACATGAAAATCGCCTCTGTTTCCTCCAAACACCAGTTCTGCTCAAAGAAAACAGTAGAGGGACTCAGTAGAGGGAGACAATAGGGTTTTGTGTAATAGGGCTGAGGGGTGGCAGAGGGTTGCACTGAGGTGTGGATGGGTTGTTGAAGGTGGTGTAATTAGAAGAACACTGTTGCACATTGCTTTTAAATCTGATGCCTCCTGGAGAAACAAACTAGAAGAAAAGTTGTGCTGCATGATGAAAACTGGAGTTCAGGGTAAATGAATATCCTAAAAGTGTCAATATTATGAGCACAAACGTACCCTGAAAATTGGAATGGCAGAGCAAGGCCTAGGGACTAGCTGACTCATAAATCATCTTTCTTAGTGGGGTCAAGGGCCATCTGAATGAGACATGAGCAGAAATGTGATTTTAGTCATGGGGATATTTTCACACCAATAATGCAATAATACATTGTGGATGTCCCAGCATTTTTATTGATTAAATGCCACTATTTGGGTACATATAAATTCCACATAGCTGGGATTAATGCTAAAGAGAATCAATGTGCTTCAAAAAGCCATTGCATGCGATCCCAGTGAACATCCCTGTAATAATGCATTACACTGCACAAGGTTTGGATGTGTTGCAAAGCCAGCAATGTGGATCATTACTATTCTGTAATTGAAAATTGAGATTTGTTTTTATTATAATTTATTATAATTGGCCATAGAGTGTTTTCCAAAATAGTCCACACACAGTGTTAACTGTTATTTTTTTCCAATTAAAGCTGGAGAGCATTTGATTAAACAGACTCCTTCCAGAGAGCAGTTAAAGTGAGTGTGTATGTGTGAGAGGAGAGTGAGAACATCCCTCTGTATGCTGGACCATGTCTCTGAGCTGAAGGCGTGCGGAGCTGCTGCTGAGGGTGGGAGGAGGTGGAGGTGGAGAGGTGCAGGGGATAACTGGCCCTGCTGGGAGGGAGGAGGAGAACATAACTAAAGAGAGAGAGCGAGCGAGAGAGGGGAGGGAAAGAGAATGGGAGAAGGAGAGGGTGGAGCATCGGACAGATGACAAATTGTGATTAATAAATGTGGTTCTGGACAGCAGTGTGGAGGGTTGTTATTAATAGAGAGAATTAGAGTGGCTGTGCAACTCAATCTGTACGCTGTCACTCTGCATCAGGCCCCATAATCAGAGCCTAATGAAACAGCACCGGACCAGGATGTAGACACATTCACACCCAGGTACTCTCTTTATAAGTCTGCACTTAAGGCACAGTGAACACACATGCTCAGATAAGCAAGAGAATGCAGAAACAATGAGACATATGAAGCAGTGAATAAAGCCCCATGCTGTGGCTTATTTATTAGTGATGAACACTCATGTAAAGACTTTGAAATGAAGCAACATCTCATAAACATCCTCATCCTTAGTCATGCTTTAGTCTTGTTTTATAATCACCTTTAATATCCCAGATGACCTCTAAATTGATTTACAATGGCGTAATCCTCATGGCAGAGAATAGGAGCTGGATAGCTGGATTCCTGTCAGTGTTAACTGTGGAAAATGTGAACAGTGGTCCCCATGGGAGGCATGGCCCTGCTGCAGCTACGTGCCTCATGGGAATAATGTGTCATCATCCATGTCAGAGCGGCACTCCATGTATGTGAGGGTCTGGACTGCGTGTCCACCGTTTTCAAACAAAACGCGATATGTCACAAACAATACATACAGAGATAATTCCACTGATGACTCTGCTTACAAGAGGGATTTCGTTTGTTTAAAAGCAGAGTTGCTGTGGATGGCGGAAGTGAATATTTTTTATGTCTTTAAGAAACGGTGCAGAAAAAAGAACCTCAGCAGAAGAGAAATACAACGTGAGTAATGTGGCCATAAATAAGTTTCTTCTCCTCTCTTACTTGTTTAAGAGAGGAGATATTATGCAGGTGTGTGCACAAAAGACAGAGATTTACTCCTGGTGTGTCATAATATATGTAATTAATTATTAAACAAACTAATAACTCAGACAGTCCAGAACTGGTTCTCCTATGGGGTGGCAGCTGAGTAAATATATGTAAAGTCAGAACATGATAAAGCAATTGCACTGAATAAAAAGAAGTCATATAATCAACACAATGCATAATATTGAAATTTGAGGTGAGTGTGAGTACTGAGGGGAGTGACTCAAGAAGAGAATAGGGAGAGAGGGAGATAGACAGCTGAACGACATGCACATATTTCAATATTAATCACCTCAGTAATATTTTAACAGGCTTTAAAAATCCAATCCTGAGCATATTGGCTCTGACTGTTGGCAATGATTATCCGCCCCATGCTGCTCAGGACCTCTGAGCACTGTTCTGCTGGGCCAGACTGACTGACCTGCAAACTGGGGATTTAACTCCTTGCTGCTTAGCTATAGCAACATTTCCCACTGGAAATATCACAGGCTTGTCACCTCCTCCAAACCTTCCCAACCAACCCCTCCACCTCAATTTCCTACTAAATCCACCACATCTTTGGAAAGCCACGTTACAAGTTGGTGATTGTCTGCCTCTCCATGTCTGGTGGGATCAGATTGTGTTATCCCTAAATTACCAGACTGTGGTCATCATATCTGAGGAGAGGGAGGTCGAGGAGGTGCTGGTTGATGAAAAGGCAGTCATCAATACTGTATGTATACCTATTCCCCTTGCTGCTACTCCTTCCACCATTAAAACTTTAAACTCGCAGATCTGCGATTGTGCCTGTCAGACAGGTGACGGCAGACTCTGAGGAAATGATGATATGAACTAAAAATCTGCCAAGACGTTTCTGACATGATACAAGATAAGAATAGAGTAGAAAACATGCTTCCCTAATGGTGTAAGACAAAAACTCTCCGTCTGTGTAGTCCTGCATTACATCTGTGTGCATACACAGAGTACAGACATTGTCCCTGTGTGTAAGATTCTAGGTAAAGGAAAAAAGAGCAGCACAATGTCTGGGGCAGGGTGTCTCACTAATGAGGCTTTATAGCTGTGGGATGCGAGTCACACACACAGACAATGGTCTGGGGAACATTTAGTGTCTCCTCTCCATTCCTCACACATCATGCCGAGGCGGCTTTTACTTAGTCACTCTCCACTGTCCTCCCTTGCCTGGCACACAGAAGATGAAAACATCTGCCTTCATTTTGCAACACTGTATCAAACAGTGTTAGGGCAAAGAGTTTGCCTCTAACAACAGGTCAATGCCAGACTAACAAGACACAGAGGAAGGCAAAAGGCCAGTAAGTGTGTAATAATAATAATAATAATAATAATAATAATAATAATAATAATAATAATAATAATACATTTAGTAATGTATACGTTTCTAGAAGGAAGAGAGAGGGGGAGGGAGGGAGGGAGGGAAGGAGAGAGAGAGAGAGAGAGAGAGAGAGAGAGAGAGAGAGAAAGGGAGGGAGGGAGGGAGAGAGAGAGAGAAATCTAACAGGTGTAGTAGTCCGTGGACCAAACGCAGCGAAAGGCGTTACGGTGGACACACACTCAGGATAGCAGCCGTGCGCTCCTCATTTGGACTTGCGTCAAAAAAAGTGTTCAATCAAGCATTCTGGGCTTCATTTCTTGAGAAGTTAGTAGCTTGTAGACTTAATTTTTTCTACTTGGAAAGAAAAGAGTGGATTACGGTGTGATAAAGAAACTCGCATCACTTTCCTGGCATCTGCTGCGCGTCCGTCGGCTCTTCAGCACTCCTTTTGGCACAAAGTCCTTCAGTTTTTATTGTTGAGACGCGGAGCAGACTGATTCACGGAGGTTTCATCCTTCAAAAATATCTATACATATTTTGGATAATAAAGTGTAGCGGGTAAGTTTTTTTCCCCTGTTGTTTTCAGTTTTATTTAGATAGACATTTATGTGTTGTATCATCTATAAAAAAATACTGGATTTCTTACTCTTCATTTTACCATTAACATTTGTATCATTTCATTTTTAACATTGTTTATTTTGATTCAACATTCGTTCATTATACTCACGTGTGTGTGTCAGGAAAATCAATTATTGAGTGTGTTTGCTCTTTTATTGTCTTTTTCAGATCCCCTTATAGCCAGAGGAGGAATACATCAAAAGTGTTGTGGCTGAAAAACACCTCAGAGGTCATAGGATGGTCGTGGCAAGAAAAAAAATCTGCTGAAGTTTTTTTTGACTTACTTCCATGGCATTAATTGAGACATTCCTATGACGTCCTGTGGTTTGCAGGGAGTTGAAAAAATCCAAATAATTCTTTATTTAACAAAACAAAGAGTACCTCCACTCCCTCTTCACTGAGCAGAACTTGGCACCAGTGCTCTGCATACTCTTAATACTCTTAATAAGCTTTGCTTTCACCAGCCGTTCTGGAGTCAGTCATGGTTTTTGTTTGATGCTGAAAGCTGAACAGAACTGCAGAAAAAAAGGCAAAAAAAGGCAAAGTAGACTTAATCTGTTAAATTATGTTTTTTGTACAGTGCCACAAAGACATCCAGATGTTTGTGTTTATTTCCCTGTGTAGCTTTTATCTTTCTTAACATATAGACTTCTAAATATCTTGTGCTGGGTCTCTTAACAATTCCATACATTTTTGGATCTTCCTTTCGGTTGTCTCCTTCCTGGCCCTCTGCCATTTTGCATCTCTCCCACACCAGTGATACGTGGGTTACCTCCACTCCTCTCCACATCCTTCTTCACCTTTTCATACGACACTGCTTTTCTGAGAGGCTTCATCCTGGCCGGCACTATTCCAGCCAAGGGAGAAGAGGACTTCCTGACGCTGGCCGCCTCGCGGCTCAGCCGCAGGAAACGTGTCATTGGAGCTGCTATAGGTGTGGCCATGGTTCTAATACTGTTGGTGGCCATTCCCCTCCTGGTCCATACTACCAAAGGGGGGAACAGTGGAAATGCTGGGAGCCATTATGAAATGCTTGGAAGCTGCAGGATGGTATGTGATCCCTATGCTACATCTCAGCCAGGCCAGGAGCTGACAGCCGTGTCTCCACCGCCCCAGGATTACTCTGGGAAGAAGCTAAAGTCTGGGCTTAGAGGGCCTCCAGGGATACCTGGCCCACCTGGACCCCCAGGAGAGCCAGGCAAACCAGGGCCACAGGGGCCCCCGGGTCCAGGCCCTGGAGGCTATTCTCCCTCGGTCTACACTCCCAAAATTGCATTTTATGCAGGGCTACGCAAGCAGCATGAGGGAAATGAAATACTGAAGTTTGATGATGTGGTGACCAATGTGGGTAACTACTATGAGCCCAGCACCGGCAAGTTCACATGCCCTCTGCCTGGCATCTATTTCTTCACCTACCATGTTCTAATGAGAGGTGGTGACGGGACCAGTATGTGGGCGGACCTGAAGAAGAACGGACTGGTAAGTAAAAATGGTGTGTGTGTGTTTGTCAGTTCTGTCCAGCTGAATGTGTCTGTGTATTTATGTTCAGCACACACATGACCGTGCAAAAGATTTTTTCACTCGTACCATTGACTCATTTTCACCTCTGTAACATTGAGCTTTTCAGATTCAGAGCACATTCCACTTAGCAGGTGGCAACATGACAGCCAAAGAATGAAACAGCAATCTTTCTCCTCATTAAGGGGAATTCATGCTATACAGTCTAAAACTGCAGCTACAAATATTTGCATTCCCACATGCACTGTGGCTAAATGACAAGTGGCAGAATGCAGCCGCTGCTGCCAAAGAGAAACAGTCTAATTAGTAAGTATCATACGCAGAGCTTGATTATCGCCTAAACAAAAGTGCAAAAGAGCACAGGAGAAATGTCTGTCATGTGGACTAGTCAGTTTACACCTTAGCTAAATAAATAATGAATGTAAAATTGACAGTCCACTCATCCACTCCCTCATTCCCCAGACACTAATTAAAGACAGAGGGGCTGATGGAGGGGGGAGAGGAGGGGGGAAGGAGAGGTGGGATAAATCACAGGGATTTCATCAGAGGGCTCCAAATTCAGAAAACATTCTTCATGTTGCTCTTTACATTCATTCATTCATCAAGGCCTCTAAATGCAAATACTCTCTGCTACAACACACCAAGGACTGTTAGCCCAATGCAGGCCCATGCACCCAATGGAGTTTATCATCACAGTTGTACTTAAATTGTCAGATTTATATGAGAATTTTTATGTAAAATTAAATGTTTAAAATGATTCATCATTTATCATTGTTTGATTGTATATACATGAGTCCACAAAGGTGAAAATGTGTTTAAGTCTGGCTGCCTAATGTCCTATATTGTCATTCAAGTCATTTTAGCCTGCTAAATAATTTATACATCTTAGATTAGATCCCCTGAACACCCACTATACTTTCCTCTCCTAACCCCTTCCCAGCTTGTTCATTGATTCTCCATTAATTATCTTTTCACTCAACTCAATTATTTAACCTCACCCAGGTCCATCTGACACCCATCAGGTGGCCTCTTTAAACAGTTCTGTTAAATAGAGCACTAACAGGGCTGCTCATAATGAAAATGGAGTGTGAATGAAATTCTGCAGAATGCCTGATCATGTTTGGAGTTATTGAAGCCCCGAGGCAGGCGGGCACTGTGCCTGAGGCCAGTCAGTGGTTTGGGTTTACTAAGTGGGCACAGTGTTTGACAGGTTGCATCTCAGACTGTAGAATCAAACAGGCTGTTTTACTATTGCCGTAGGTGCCGAAGCTCTGTTGGAAATTGTGTCTGCCTGTTTCCTTTTTCCTAAAAAGAATTGCCATGGGCACAGTTTTGCCTCTTTACTTTGTGCTTGTTTTGTAACTTTTATACCTTTACAGAAAAGGTAATGTTTGACCTTGTGTTTGTTAAGCAGCTGCTCCAACAGATTTATCTCAGACAGGTTCAGAATGAATGAAACACAGGAGACTCGACATGACAGGGACATGCTGAGACGTCCAGTTGAAGACGGTGAAAGTGAGCGCAAAACAAGACAAGTGAGTTGATGGGAGAATCAGGGGTGGAGCAGGGGAAGATAGATGACTTAATGGAGGTGTGGAGACAGTGGGCTGGTAGACGAGGCTTCTGGGAGCCTGGTGGTGAAGGCCAGGATGAGATCAGGCACGATGACCAATGGACATCCACTCAACATGTCTCAGCTTGACAAGTGATCAAGGTCAACCAGATAGAGTGAAAAAAAATGTGTGTTTTCTGCACAATGTGGAGTGCA
Organism: Parambassis ranga; assembly: GCF_900634625.1. Lineage (NCBI taxonomy): Eukaryota > Metazoa > Chordata > Actinopteri > Ambassidae > Parambassis > Parambassis ranga. The sequence goes on along the minus strand of NC_041028.1, from coordinate 9,638,272 downwards.
GAAACTTGTTACAGACTGGATGCAAACAGATTTTTAGGGGAACACTGAATACATAATTGCATGTTGTTGAAACTGGCACGCTGTAGTTGGACCGAGGCGTGTGTAAGATCTCAGGATGTTGTGCTGACTGTGGCAAGGCTTTCTATGGGATTCCTATAGATCCAATACCTATTACTGCCACTAAATCCCCACCCTGCAAAGCCTACCTGCTCACACCTAAATCTAACTTTCACAAATCATTGCAGCATGACATCTCCTCCAAGCCAGGGGATTTGTGACTGAAGGGTGGGGGGAGGGGTGGGGTGGGTTGTCACACTTGAGCTGCTTCCATGTTTGTAATTGACTCAGAGTTTAATTCCAATGCATGATGTGAACATTTGATCAACAATGTTGCACCCTATTCTTCTTCGGCTGATTAACTACCTGATTGGGAAGATGATGGATCCATATTGCATCATTAGGATAGTTACTGATTCGATGTTGACTTTGCCTTGCTCAAAATAAATAGTTATAAATGCCCTTCTCATTGCTACCATTGCTGTTATAAATGTAATTAATAACTGCAACTGCAATAACTGTTAGGGATATATGAGTTTTATACTACTTAATATTCCAGCTTGGTAGCAAATGTTATTAAGACAGCTCATGCTAATGTTTGCGTGCTTTATACTGTGAGGGGTGGCAATGCGTCATGCGTACCTTCTCAACAGAATGTCTCCATTTCCCTTCATTAACTGGTGTGTGAGCAGCTTACCTACTCATTTACATTTCTATAATGCACAGCTGTAAAACTATATTAAATATTCTTGATACAATCTGCACTGTAGACAAATACAGACTGTCTCAGCTCCCATTTAATCTCTGCCTTGTTTTTTCACCTGTCATAGACTCTTTTAATAGCTCAGTTAAAGGTCAAGTTATTTCATACAGTAGTGTTAAAATGTCATCACTTGCTGTAATGACCGGTACCTGTATTAACTTCCCCAGTAAGGAGACATAGCTATGCTACAGGTGAAATATAATTAGCTTAGCTCTTAGAGGCAACAGACTTTGTTTTGTGAGAACAAATGTTGTCTCTTCAGTTCAAGGGAGATCTAAATAAAATATGATTGTGGACCCCTAAAATAAGACGCAATAATTAATATAAGTCAAGGAGCTGTAGGCCACAGACTATAATACTGAATGGCAGGTAATAGCAGTCCTGGGCACGGTTCAATGCCTAAGTCGCTTGTTGCCATGTAATCCCTGGGCTCCCAGAGGAAAGGGGAAAACCTATTCAATAAATATTCTATTTCCACAACATCACCCCCCCATCCCTCCACAGCCCTGCTGCCATGTGCTGGAGTCCCTTAGGTAAGTTTAACAGCTACTTTTCTATTGTCTCTGCTCTAAGAGGTCAGTATATCACAGTGAATGAATCCTGTCAGTTTTATTACCAGTGGAGCAAAGCGCCACAGATAAAAACAAGACTTCATATACCCCACATCTCCCCGGTCTCACAAAATAGCCTCGCTTGATCAGTCTGTTACTCTAGGCCCCCCTTTTTCAACTCTTGTTTCTCCCTCTCTCTCTCTCTCTCTCTCTCTCTCTCTCCCCCCCCCCCCCCCCCCCCCCTCATTTTGTCTATCCTTGTCTGTCTTTTGCACTGCGTTTCCACTTGTATAGAAAATGACACTGCAGCTGCTCCTCACACCACCCCCTGCCTCCTCCTTCCTCTTTGCTTGTGGCCCTTTGCTCCCAGGCGTGTTTACTGGAGGCCCTATAATGAAAGGGCTAGGCAGAAACAGAGACAGCCACAGGCAAGCCCTGGGGGCCCCTGCCTCACGGCTCACAACCCTTCCAACTCCAGGATCAGCACTGTATGCTGCCTGGTTCACACGGATCAGTCTGTGTCCTCCAGCCGTATCCATCTCCTCCTCTTGGCTTCCTGTCCTAATCCCACCATGGCTCCCTCATGCCTCTCTGTCTGCTATCTGCATTAATAGATGGCTTGCATTATTCCTTCAAGCTCGAAAACATCAGCTGAAGGACCAATTCAGATTGTATACACATTGGGAAAATTATTCATGCTAAGTGATGAACATTACCCTGTTGCACAGAATCACACACTACTTCTGTTAAAGCCATTAAAATCCTAGAAGGTCTCCTTCCATTATACTGTTTGGCCAAAATAATGAGCAGGATGACATATGCCTGGTGTCGATAGGAAGTTACAACAGCATCCCTGTCAAAAGCAGCCAAAGATGCAAATGTGATATTGACTGTCACTACACATGTCAAGCAGAACAATATAACCTTTACAGATGACAATTTATTGGAGTGGTTGTTTTGAGAGGTGGTCTTATGGGGACCCAAGAAAAGGAAGATTTTGATCAATGTTTATTTATATTAATTTTGCAGACTTGAGGGTCCATAAACTTCGAAAATAAGCACGTTGTTCAGATTTAAAACAAAAGAAATTAAATAAAATTGATAGTTGATAGCCAAACAAAATGTCAAAATAGAAAGCAGGTTTTTTTGTTGATCATTCTCTGCAAATATACCTTGTAAAATACACAGGTGTAATATTTGTTAGTCCGCTTATCATTTTGAAACCTTGTTATATTTAGAACATGATGAGTTGTTAAATTTCTTCCCCTAAGAGGATACTTAAAGCGGATATTTACATATTACAGTCAAATGCTTTAGTTAATCACTGCAGCACAGCCAATCGGACATTAAAAAAAAATTATCATGTTAAGGAGTGTTGCTACTTTAGACACAGAACATCTGGTCCCATTATTACAAAATATATATAAGACATGTGGTCATAACGTGGTTAATCTTACTGTGTCACTGTTGAGCTCAGAACCACCAAGAGACTTCTTTGCTCCGTTAATCTGGTTTAGACTGGACTGGCTAACCACTTTGTAACAGCATGTTGTACTGTATGTTGGATGCAGCGTCTGAGGACACAACAGATATTTTCCAGGGAACAACTCCAGGGTTGATAGATGGCGAGCACCGTGTTCAGACAAGAGCAAAATGGATTGTTGCTGTTTCTATATATTTTATTTAGTTACAGTAATTCAGGCTCTTTTACTCAGCAATTGACTGTTTTCAAATTGATGCATTCTCATTGGGGAAAAGGAGGCCCCAGTGATGGGAATGACATGATGGTAGTTGAGTTGCAGATCATATTCTGTGGCTGTCATAGAGATGTGCGTAGCTTGTCTGGCTGCTGACATAGATTGAGTGCTCCCACTGTAGATGGACACTGAGCCAGACACAAGGCCACTGATGGCTGACATATGTCTGATGATTGGAGCTGCTACACTGGAATTATAGATACATTCTGTTTAGCTGAGGTTTTTTTTTTATGAAATGCTGCTATTTTCTGCGCTCTAAACATTTGAGGCACTTATTAATATTTGAACTAGAATCTGAAAGAATTGCATGGCAGAAGGGGTTAATCCATAAACTGGCTAACGTGTGTGTGACTTTACATTACATAACATTACATAATGCAGCACTAGATGCTTGATGTGTTGTTTTGAAAAAAATAAAAGTAAAGCATAAAGGCACAAATCCTTTTTCCTGTACAACAGTCACACAGTCCAGTCATGTGTATTTATGTCCACACAGACTAAACCCAATTAAATGTGTTAACAAACAAGTAAAGATCCACTGCTGCTGGGTCAATAAGACCAAACTCACACACAGCATGCAAATGCAAAACTGTCTAGCTTAGGCATAGCAACTCAATATCATGCATATTGAACTGGCCCAGCATCATAAGCAACAGGTCAATAACTGATGTGGATAGTGATGCTCTTTCTAAGCTGAGCCAGTTTCCCCATAGACAACCTGTTGTCCCCCGTGAGTCTCCACAACCCAATCAGATCTCCATCCTCTGATCTTTTGCTCCGAGTCCCAACCACATCTAATCAATAAGAGGCAGAGTGGCTGTGTTCACCCCTGGGGTCACAGGTCACAGTTCCATCCATCTGTTTAACCAGTATCAATAAGAAGGTGATGTCACACATATATATGTCTCATTTGAAACCTGTAATAATCGGTCATGACCCACCCTGCAAAAAATGTCATAAACGAACAAAGTGACATTTGATACCTTCAGACTAGAAGCATGTTTGTGCAGTTTTTTTCTATGTTCTTACATGTATGTCCTCTGTTTCTGGCAGGTTAGAGCAAGTGCCATTGCTCAGGACGCTGATCAGAATTACGACTATGCCTCCAACAGTGTCATCCTGCATTTGGACGTAGGAGATGAGGTGTGTGTGCAGCTGGATGGAGGGAAGGTCCACGGAGGAAACACAAACAAGTACAGCACCTTCTCCGGCTTCCTCATCTACCCAGACTGAATCTAATTTTTTTTTCACGGTGAGAGAGGAGTGGTTAGAAAAACACCAAGATAAACACACGATATATTGACACCTATACAGACATGTATGTATGCAAATTAATGCACACGCACATACACACACACAGAATCTGTGCAAACATGCATGCAAGCCAGCACATACACTCTCATGCACACATCTGAATATATTGATTACAAAAGGATTAAGTGAAAATCAGAGATAAGTGGAATTAAGTCCAGTTGTGTGATACTGAGCCAATCGTTGTGAGCCACTGCATATTTTGGCACCAGGTGTGTGTATAGGAACAAATAACAATTCAACATTAAAGCTCTAAAGTATTATAATGTGTTCTATAATAACTGACATTGTAAGAGTTTTAAATTAATAAACACCATAACCGATTGTTTTAATGCAATACTGGTGCAAAGCAAGCCATTATTTGAGAGGAGACAAATACATTCCACTCTAAGCAGCATTTATTCACACATCTCTATACTCTATTCCAATGACTTCTGATCACATGGCCTGCTTGTAATTTGCATTGTGAAATATTACAAATGATAAAGAAAACCCTTAACCCTGTTGTGATCCAGTGTGTTCCAGGACAGTGTATTGATCAGAAAAAGGCTGCTTTGAATACACTTGACTCTGCTCTCCTGTTTCCACTATGACACTGGACACAGACAAAGCTAAACATTCCAATGCAACATATCACACAGCATTTCATGATTGGAACTTGTGTGTTATGACATTTTAATTGCAGTATTGACAGTGGTGCATGTGTGTGTGTGTGTGTGTGTGTGCATTTGTATGAGAAGATACTGTAAGATAATGGGGTGATGGAAAGGTGACATTTTCGATGTTTTACTTACATTTAATGTTGTACAATGCATTGCAAACATGTTACTAGAATTACACTGCCATATCTGGTTATGACTTTATTTTTGAGAGACCCTGTCAAAGTATTATCATATGTCAACACAGTGAATTTCGGGATGGGCTGGTATATTGAAAAAGGTTGAGTAAAAGATTGCTATTAAAATATCTATCCCTTACTTCATGTGTGTTCTCGCATGTTGATTTGACACAGTCATAAACACACACAGAGCCTTGTTTAGTTTGTTTGAAGTGACCATTTGGACTGACTTTGGAGAATTGGATATATGACACAGTTACATGGGCTTAAAGCTAAGATCGAAGGACCACAGCCAGCGCCTGGCTACAGCATGGATTTCCAATATATCTTAAGACACTGTCTTAAGACACTGTCTAGAACAGCTATATTCATCCAGCTTATAATAATACACCCAGGATCTACAAAATCTAGGCAAAATATACATTATACATTAAAATGTAACAATATCCTGATCAATTGTAGAAACAAACCAATTTGGTACAGTGTTCAATATGACTGGATATTATTTATCAGCCATTTAAACAGAGAGCAGCTCGCCAATAACAAGAAACATCCAGGGAATGGGCGATGTTGTTGCTTAAATTATATAGGTAGAATTCTCAGATTATTGATAATCCTATATTGATTTTATTGGCATCCAGTTGGCACACACATATCTACCCACTTCATGACACACAACATCTACCGAATGCCTGTTTAATTCTCCAGATGTCTTATTGTGTGCAGCTGCAGCCAAAACATTATTCACTTTATGTGTAAGTATGTAAATAAAAAGCAGCGCGCTCACGTGTGAAAAGCTTAAATGGACTTTCTGCCTAAAAATGTTTCCCCCCAATATTCTATTCTGCTGCTCTACATCAGCTCTTTGTCTAAAGGTTTACATGGTATACAGACAGTCTGACCTGAAATGACCAAGACGAGCAGTCATTATTCCATGATATATAATTATTTGTGCAAACCAGTCACACTGTCATGCACAATTCCTTGACTATGTGTGTGTATGTGTTTCTAGCCTGCTAATTGTTGTTTTCTTATTTTCACCACTTTATTCGAGAAGCAATAATCTCTTTATAAAACCCTTTCAACAGTTTCTAATACAAAGAAAGAGAGAGAGACATCATCTCCATGTTAAAAAGGACGAGTCTTGAATACCCAGATTATTGGCAAAAAGGAATGTGCCTAATTAGAGTAGAGAGGTGATGACATTCTAGACGTTAAGGATTTGGTGAATCTGTTGCTCCTGAGCAGAAAAAGGGGGATGTAGCGTGCCATGCCTGGGCTCAGCCCCCGGTTCTTTCTCCTGGCAGATTCCGGTTGAAAGTTAATTGGACGGGGAGAGGTCTGAGACGGGCTGTGCTGAGGCCCATTAGTGATTCCCCTGTCGAATGCTGAGCCACGAGGATCACAGACTCACAAATAGGAGGATTAAAATAATCAATAGCCCTGACTTCCATCGACCACACACACACACACTCACACACAAAGTAATTAGTGGACAACCTATTCAGCAGTGGACTATGACACCCTCCTGAACCTTACCACACACATAAGCTTCTCACTCAATAGCGGTGGTGCCTAATGAGAGGAAATAGTTGCGGCTGCTTATGAGGAAAACGAAGAAAAGGTCAGGAAGCCACCGACAGACGTCTACTGCTCATACCTCAGTGATTTGTCACCTTCTTATTTCTCTGAACATTTACAGCATGGCCTGGAGTGTCTGGAAATAAATGATTTTATATATATATATATAATGATTTTATATATATATATGTTTCAAAGGTTAATACTAATAATTTGCTGCAAATATAAGCAACACTTCATAAAGAAACAACAATAGCTGATAAAGAATTAAACACCAAACTACAAGCAAGCACAAAGAGATGATCAAAACATTCTTGTAATATATATATATACACATAGTTTTGCAAGAAAGTGCTGCCTTTATAAGACAGAAAGCTGTGCAATACTGCCCTCTTGTGTCAGTGAGGAAACGGCACATCAACCTACCTACAAAACCACTCAAAACGATCAGAAGGTACGTTTCAGGAAAAACATTTATTTAAATGCGGCAACAAAATGGGGATAATTTAAAAACACAGGAACACATCTCAAATGTTTCTTTTCATCTCATGATATTATGGCTTTGAATATACTAGTTTACCGCACAATTAGGAACATTCATTCCTAACAAAATCTCGCCAATGATACAGCAGCTTGCCAACTATGATGTGTACATACTGTATATAATATTTATTATTTTCTCCAACATTGACACATGTCACATCAATGGTTACAGCTAATCTTTATCAATTTATGTTGTCCTTAATGTTGCATCTTGAAATGTTATTGCAAAAAATGCAAGCACAAAGACCGGATGAATACGAGTTGAGCATACATGTGTACACCTGATCACAATAGACAGACTCATCTGTGGTCCTCTGTAGGGAATGTAAAGGCACTTCTTAAATTAAATCTGGAGAACTAATTCATGGAGGAGGATGAAGGGGACTGTAGATGCTAAGATGCAAAAAGAGGATACATGTGACAAGGTTAAAAAAAAAAAAAAAAAAAAAAAAAAGTGGGAAAGTCGTCATCTTCACCCGCTCATAACCATTCTGACCAGTTCTGAAAAAGAAACACAAGAGACAAATGTGAAAATCGTGCTCTTAAACCTGCCAGAGACCTACTCCAATTGCAGCATGCTGAGCTAAGCCCCCCCACACCCATGTTTGGGGAGTGGGTGTGTGATGCTGCATTTGATGGCAGGTCCCTGTATTCTCTTGACCCAGAGCCAACACAGGTTGGACAGGGTGATGAGAAATATAGGCGAGGTAATCATCTCTATATCCTATTCAGCCAAAGCATTTGGCTCTCCATGATCCAAAAAGAGCTGGTTAGAGAAGCCATCCTCGCTGTATGCTTTCTTCTAGCTGAGAAGCAAAGAAAAGGGAAGATCAGGGGAGCTACAGTCCAGTCAGAGAGCGGCCCAGCTACAAATTCAGTTTCCATCAGTACAGAGGAGAAAATAATCAGCACAGGAGCAAGTCATTGCAGTTCTCTGGTTAGTAGAAAAAAGGGACTGGTCCAATCGCCCAAAGCTGGTGGCAAGGTTATGAATAAATGTAAAACACTCTTAAGGTAAACATGTACATCTAATGTGTAAAGTGTCTTTGACAAGCCCTGCAGATCTGAAACCAACAAAGATTTTTTTTTTAAAGCACCAATGGCATGCACACGAGATTAGAAAATCTGCCTGTTATAACCACAGTACCAGTCAGTTCAAACGTGGCCACCAGACTTTCCCTGAATAAGACCAGTCTCTTCCCTGTGTGTCCACCATATCCCCGTTGAAACTGTGGGGAGGCACAGACACATGCAGAGGGGCATCATGCAGCCAGGGGCCAAGGCAGAGGGCTGCAGGAGAGGTTGACAGAAGAGCAGGAGGCTACATATGGGTCAAGGTCTCAGGTCTAAAGATAAGGAATACCACCAGGCTTTCCCACAAACACCTACAGCTCAAATCTGTTTCGCAACAGCACATTGTTTCTATTTGACAATAGTAACAATGCAGCTGATTAGTGTTAGGATGGGCTAATAAGTAGGGTATTTAAGCAACTAAAAAGCAGGAAAGCCTGGAGGTGTCATCCCATGTACACACTGCCCGTACCGGCCCTCAGCCTGACATGATGTGGCGAACAAATGCTGTGGAAGAAGAACAGTTAACACACCATCAGCAGCATGACATTTATATACAAGACCTCTTAAAGAAGTCTATTACACAGGTATTAGACAGAAGACATCAACATGAGCACAATGAAGCACCTAAAAGGTCACAGTGGTGAAACCACAATCTTTGGTTCCAGATTACTTTTGCATTACCTATCAGAAACATTTGTGTTCCCTGTTAGAAGACAGTCACTTAGGGCCACAGAAAAACAGTACTCATGGAAGGACATATCACTGCCATTATGGTAACACCTGTGGCTACAGCTCATCCAAAGCAAGTCATGATCAGTCTCTGCAATTGCCTTAGAACTACAGATCCAGCTTGTGCAGTAGTTGCAAATTTACATACATAAAACAGCATAGCTTTACTCTATGGGTCACAGGGAAATGCAAACATTACTGTCAGGTAGTGAAAAAAATAATCCAGAAAATAATTCCCAAGTATCACCCTTTGCCATATCCAGAGAACAGACACCCAGCTCTTCATAAAACCAACATAGTGACAACCTGTTTTGTATTTGCTTTTAGAAAAACTAGCTTTTCAGTTGCACATTTCACAACAACAATGTATGCAATCATATCATGCACAGTTAGATCATTATCATCACATTTCCAAGAATAGCACTGAATAGCCAAACATCAGCCTAATTATAGTCAGCTACTTGTCCTCGTTACTCCTTTCGCTCTCACCTTCATAATTGATGCACCCATTTGCATCTTCGTGTCCCGCCAAGAGCGTCTCCACTTCCTCCTCTGTCATTTTCTCACCTGGAAAATGCAACATAACACTTAACGTTATCACAGGGATGACATTACAGAAAATTAATGACAATAATAATAGAAATAATTTTGCTCATATGTGGGTGGAAAATTAATTTCCCAAAATGTAGTTTTGAAATTAATGGAAGCCAACTGCATGTTCCAGCTGTCAATAAATTAATGCCACAATGCTACAATCTATGGAGGGTACAGTATTTATTTTCCTGGAAATTAAAAAAAGATGGATATCTACTAAAGGATGATAGAAATAGAACTTGCCTAGTGTGGTGAGGACGTGACGTAGCTCTGCTCCCATTACTGTGCCATTTCCCTCCTTGTCAAAGACACGTAGTCCCTCAACAAAATCCTCCATGGAGCCCTGATCTTTATTCTTAGCGATGGCCTGGAACATAGGCAGGAACTGCTCAAAGTCTAGCATCTTGGTGTTCATCTCTGCAAACGGACGATAAAGGAGACAAGTCAGAGTGTGTGTCAGTCAGGATATTTTTGTCATCACAATTAAATAGTTTAGATTAAAGATACACCGTCTACCATCTTGTAAAATAAAGATTTCCCCTCACCCTCAGCCTTGGGATTGCCCAGGACCTTGAGCACCTCAGCGTTGACAGGGTTCTGTCCCAGGGCCCGCATGACGTCCCCGCACTGACTGAAGCTGATTTTCCCATCTCCTGTCCTGTCGAACAGCAGGAATGCCTCCTTAAACTCTGCAGGATACACAGAGATGAAACTAATTAGAGAAAGAATGTAATTTATCGAGAAAAAATACAGAAATCTGTATGTAGGGATAATAATGTGGCAGGAAGTGGAATAAATGAAAACAGAAAAGCCAGACAGATTGTGAAGTAACAGAAAACAAGCAGACTAGAGAAAGCTCAGGTGGCAAGTAAATATGCTCTATATTATTATTAAAGCTTCTAAAAGAGAGGCTGCATTTACAAAAATGGCACAAAACACCACAATGACAACAGTCTAAATTGTGTGCCACTGTAACCATTTTTCCTTTGTTCAACATGCAATGTTTAAAGTTTAGTCCTACAAGTTTGGCGCAAACAGTGAGAAAACACTTCTAACTTCCTCAATTTAGATGTATTAGTGATTTTAACTTTTCACACTACATGCTTTGTCATCTTTACTTCAGACTGAACATGCTAACATTTATAGATTAGGTTTATAAACACACTGGACTGTGTATTGGTGTCAAAAATGTAATGCATTAAAAAGTATGTCCTTGCTTAAGTAAAGACCCGGAACTAACATATGAACTCTCAATGTAACATGTTTATGAAACTATGAGGACATTGCCAGGAGCATCCTACGAGCTAACTGGCAGTCCTTTGACAACTAAAGTCACAATAACACAGGTAATACTTTAAACTCTTGTATTTTGTCACCTGCAATAATTAAGTAACAGTACACCGTTTGCCTCCTCATACATCAATATTTTACACTACTGCTGAATAAACAATTAGCCCATGGGGCCCCCGATCCTTCTTTAGTGATAAACAAGTATTGACCTTTTTTTGCCGTTTCAGCAAGAGTTACAAAAGCCTTACCAACTGTCAATGAGCAAGACTGTCTTTATTTGACATCAGCCCCTCTAGTTAAACTAAATAGAAGCTGTTAAGATCTAGCAATTAGGGAGACAAGGGGTTGGGTTACACAATATCCGGGCAGCAGGCTGTACCCAATGTTTTGGGATCAACGTTTGACCAAAAAAGCTCAGGCACTGTTGTGGAGTTTTTTCCTGTTCTGAGGAATGTGCCTCTTCCCTTCTGGCCTGTGAGCACTTTTCCCAACACCATATTTGGTATTAGAGGAGTGGAGGAAAGTAGGAGGAGAGCGAGAACAGCTACAGCCTAATATGTCAGCGGTGATTAAACAAACCAGCCCTAGGACAAAAACTATCCACCGCCAAACATGGGCACACTGACGATGAGCCACTTGGAAGATAACAGGCAAAGTTTATGGTAAACTCACAAAACCAGAAGTGCATATAATCCAACAGAGCAGGACTTGTGAGAACAGACACACGCCTTGGCTTTTGAAATGTATAATTGACCACATACTGCATACACACTGCAACACACGCTGAAGATGTTAAGTACAATAACATTATGTACATAAACAGAACTGCTTTACACGTAAAAACAGTGGAAAGCGTCTCTCATTCTCATTTACTGAAAGTCAGAAAGTCCTACATGCAGATCACACCCTAAACACTCCGAGATATGCTACTTTTGTTCAAGGCGATCCCTTATAACTGACTTACCATGAATCTGATCCAAGTTAAATTCAATCTGGAAAGGAAAAGCAGTTGCAAGTGGAAAAGTAGTGAACAGTAGGATCATGAGGAAAGAAATCGTTGCATAAATCTACTTCGACTACTGAGACAGACGAGCAGAGAGCAGGGAGAGAGTGGAGATACAGAGCAAAGAGCCATCTAAAAAGCAGGAATGAAAACATGCCAAACAAACGGGATATGATAGAAACATCACAACACAAACTCACCGAGGATTTGATCTTCCGTGAAGTCAGACTGTTCAAAAAGAAATCAGGCTACATGAAAATGGTTCCTTAAGCGTCGCTATGCTAGCTCGGTTTAATTTAATGGTTATTTGTTGCTTTTCATTTAGTTAGATTTAATCAAAGCTGACATTCACCAACTGTAACACGTTTGGCAACGTTTAATGTATACGCAGCTACTTTAGCCGCGTTAATTACCTTATAATGTGATTGGTAGCCTGACGCTCCCTGTAAGCTAAAGCTAGCTTATCAAAAGTTGCACTTCCGCTAGCGACAGAACGGCCAATACAGATATTCAAGCTATTTTTCTACCTTTGCAGAGCTAAACAATTTACTTAAAATTGTGGCAATTACATTGCAAATCGCAAAAACAGTGGTTAGGCTAGTTATGTCGAGGGAAACGAAAAAACCCACCATGGCTGTGTTGTAGACTGAGGTGTGTCCGATGCGACTGCAACCCAAAGAATGTGACGGCACTAAGGAGGGGCACAGTGTGAAAACCCTAGCAGGCCTGCGTCATGACGCAAGACGCATGAGCAGGCGGACCATGGGATAGAGCCGCAGCACTCCATATATAGAAGCAAAGCTTATAGTATTGTTTGTGATTTAGAATTCATGAATTATACACCTCAAAACGTTTTAAATATTCCCGTTATGTTTAAGGTGACATGTAAAAAGATTAGCCAAGCAATAGGTCAGACTTATATTCAAGAGCTGGATTGATTGCAAGCAGAGAAATGCCTGCAGGGGACTGTGCCCTAATCACAAATGCATATTGCTTATGGACAGCCAGTGAAGTTATAGGTTACACATTTGACAGTTGTCAGTAAGGACGAAGGAAAGTTATAGCTTAAAGCATTTTGCATGAATGAAAACATTTTGTTGGGGAACTTTAGTCACATTTGAACCATAGGGGTGTGTTTGAGGAAATATTTTAATATGTTTTCATAAATGTAAAGTTGTTTGTTTGCCTTGTTACCACAAATGAATGCATGGTTGACCTTACTGGTTCTTTGCATTAAGGATGTGGGTGTCTGGCCATGCAGGAATGATAGATTACCTGAGGCCAGTAAAATCATGCACTGATGCCACATCTGAGAGTGTGTTCAAAGAGCTGTCTTTGCCCAGAATGGGGTTAAACCTCCTGTCATGTATGTGATCCCACTGTGAGCAATAATGGGTGTCTTCACATGGCCTACATATCCTCTCACAGACTAAATGGGGCAGTCTCACTCCATGCAATACATGCAATAAAACACTTGAAGCACATAGAGGTGGACAGTAGAGCTAAGACACCAGAAAAGCTCAGACATATTACAGCAAACTCTAATGTGGGACATCATCATTTTAAATACATAGTTTCTTCAGGATATTCAAATGCTTAACTGATTAATCTATGTCAGGTTTTGACCTATTAATATGTATGAGGACTGATAATGTTCAAGTAGTTTCATTTTCTCAGCAGCTGAGGTTTCTAGTTGCCACTTTCAGCCCCTGCACTGTCTAATTTGTGAGGAATAGATGACCAACTTTCTGGTACAGGGCCTTCAACAGTTATATATTTAATGAAAAAGAGAAGCATTAGCTTCTTAGCAGCAAACAATTAGACACTTTGTTATTACAGGTTTCATGTATAAATAGTACATGTGTGTCAAAATATTGACAACATTGTAAAAATATAGCAGATATGCAATAGTAAAATTTATGTTGTTACAATCACAAATGCACAATCACGTAATGCCAAATAAGGTTTTGTATATTATTTTACTTAGTAGAATTACTATGTTTTATTTCTGGTAGAAATAATAGTAACTGGTGAGTTAGTTTTAATGAGCATGTCAGTAATTTTAACTAGTGAAAGAAAAGGCATATAATGTGTCAGGAAACATCCACTTCTCTCCACTGACTGCATGAATGACAACCAGCCATACTTTCGGTGTCCCAGTTCTTTTGCTCAGCTCAGATTCATTTCAGGTTGACTCTGACAGAACTACAGAAAATTATAGCTAATAACTGAGATATTCACCTGGAATCATGCGTTATAACTCACATCTCTATTATGTACCTTAAGCTACATTTAGCATGTAGGCCTAAAGCAAAAAGTGAAATGTTAGGCGTGATACTGGACAGATAATACAAATGACCTAATTTATGCATGCCCCACAAAATTTTTGGTGCAAAAGCATATTGCAGTTAGTCCACTCACCTCCAAAGTACTTGGGTCAAATGGTGAATCTGAAGGACGCAGCATCCTGGGTTTCTGCTCTGGAACTGGTTTTGGAGCTGCAGGTGCTGCAGGCAGGCAGGGATAGGGAGGACCCAGTCTTGGTTGGGTCACTGGTGAAGGAGACTTCTTGATGGAGGATTCTCTTTTATGAGACATTCCAAATGTCCTTGACAACTGCAGCTTAGTATCAGACCTCTACAGTACCTCCCAGTATGGCTGCTAAGAGAAAATACCAAGCTATGAAGTTAAGTGTGCCAGCTGTGGGTATCCTGTGGAGAAGAGGGGAGGGGGGAGCAGGTCTGTGATGCTGATGATGCTCAGGGACTGGCAGGTGGATGAGGAAGAGGTGGATGTATGAAATAGGGTGTGAGTAAATTGGTGAAGCAAAGCGTAGGAGGAGATGAAGATGAAAGCTAGAGTGTAGAATAAAATGGGGACAGATATAGAAATAACCAGGCTCTGCTGACTCTGAGCACATGCTTATGTGGGTCAGAGATGTGTGTGTGTAGGGGAGTATAACAGTGCACTGACTTTGTCAAAACACAGATGTTATAAAAGATAGCATAATAATAACAACAAAGGAAGTGCCTCATAATAAACATGTCACAGACAATAAACAATTCTAAATTATTTGTCTCTGCTCCTTGTTGTCATCCTCTAGCAGAGTTGCTTACTCTGATGCTGCATGCCCAGAAACCATTGTTCATCATGACCTGAGCCAAGATTAGCCTGTAGAACATTATTTGTTGTGAACACATTGTCTGAACAGCTCAGATGTAACTATAAACATCTTTGTGAATAAATGCTGCATGTGTGCTTTTAGTCAAATTACTGTTTGACAGGCTGTCATTCACAAATGGTAACACTACGAAGCATTTTATGGCAGTGATTTGTGATAAATTCTTTTATCTGCATCTGTCTGTGTGAGGAAAAACTTGTGATATTTTATATATATTATTATCATATGTATGACTAACAATTAGTTATTGGTCAACCATAATTTGATTTTTTTATAGTGCATGCTTGGATCCCTCCTCTGCTGGACTTTTGGTCATAGCAACACAATAAAAACTAGAAAAGCATTTGCGATTGCTGCAGCTGAAGCATTGTTTTGAACGATTGCTCTGAATTGCTGGAGAATCTGCAATCTGAATTTAATTTAATATAATTTATTCAAAACTTTATCCTGGCAGACAGGGGACAACATAAGTCCTTACATAGTTTCTTGCTATATGTGGACTGTGCAAATGCATAGGCCCCCATAAGCCACCAGGGTGCCCCAAAGCTACACGTTCAGCCTCACCTGAGTGGAATTAAAATGACCTAGTAAGACATTTTCTTTGTGAACAACATCCCGATGCTTCAGTGCTTTACAGATTTCTACTACTGGACCTTCACTCCTCACAAAGTGGTTGGTGCATTTGACACAGGTTATCATTTTTCTCAAATCTGGCCTTTCACAGTATTTGCAGGCTCAATGTGACACCAAGACAGGGTCATCTGTCTTCTTGTCAATAGTTCAAGCAACACACTCGAGATAAAGAAGTCTTGTGCTTTTAAAACTCCTGCAGAAACTCTTATGTTGAACAATGAACTCCTTCTTAGTCCACAACACAAAGGCACAATACTTAACATCACACACAATCATGTGAAGTTGAGTTTGATAGTAGTATGTGTGTGAATGTTTCAGTGAGAATGACTTGTCCAGACAAAACTGCTCATCTTCTGTGCATACTTGAAGACTGTCACGGTATTTGCAGGGACACTTTATCTCTACCACCCCTTTGCCACGGCAGGCACAAATTTAACACTAATACAGTCAAAAAAGGCTAAAGTTCATTTTAAGAAGGGATTTAGAAACAGGTACAGGCCTGTTTAATGTGCAAAGGCAGGCCATTCTAAGGTTTGTGCTGCCCTCTGGTGGCCTGGTGGCAGCACACCGGGAAGAAATTCTCTGCTTATTTGAACCAACTGTTCAAAACGGCGTCAAACTTACTCCAAGTCACTGCAGCAGTCTGAGCTGTATGCAATGTTGGAGGTGAATGTGACTGAAAAACAAAGAAAACATACAAGAACATACAAACATCAGGTTTATCTGGCGAGCTTTTACATGTAGTAATTCAGCTAAGAGTAGCTTACTCACCAGTTCTTTATCCCTCTCTGAATGAAGGAACGACTTCAAGAGATCCAGACATCATGGCCTCATCTCAAACACAAGATGCACGTTACCAGGTACTTTGAACTGAACACACTGAGGTTCTAAGTTTCACATAATTTACAAACCTTTTTGGATCTTGAAAGCCATGGGGTTAGGGTTTTTCATCAATGCCACATTACTACTTAGAGTAATCAAACAAAATAGCCTACATTTAAGGCCATTTATGTAATCTGTTCCTACATAATGCTCTCACAACAAGCAGCACTAAAATCAAAAGAAGACAGCTGCAGTGCTAAATAGGTAACACTAGAGGACACTATCAAACAGCATGAACACACGACCCTGTAACGCTTTTACCCTCGACTGAAAGCAAATAAATAAATAACATTTATACATAGATCTAATCATATAAAAACACTCTATCTATCTATCTATCTATCTATCTATCTATCTATCTATCTATCTATCTATCTATCTATCTATCTATCTATCTATCTATCTAATGAGTGACTTTTTTTTATCTCGTTATTTAATTTATATGTCATTGATTTATTGATTAAGTAGATCGGGAAACAGATAAACCTCTGGCGTCAGTCTAATTATTGCTCCGCTCCACTCGTCAGCAGATTTTGGGCACCATCCATCGCGCGCTCAATGGGCCTTGAAATTACCGTTTATGCGTCTTGTGCGTCGAAACAATAGCGACGTAAGACCCTCGCTGGGAGACCAACGGCACTTCTGGTGCGTTTTATGGCGGATCGAACATGCAAAATAAAGGGAACAACACACAACAAGAAAATAATCAGATCAAGCCCGTTATTAAAATGTTTAGAAAATAATAATATGTAAGAACGTAACAAAGTCATTTATAATAGCTTCATACTGTTTTCATCCTGTTTGATCCTCCTGTCAGCTGCAGCCTATTCACTAACCAGCTGATTGCTGATGAGTCTGCCGAGCAGACAGCTCAGTGTCAAACACTTTAAGAAGATTACCACGGCCTCACGTTTTCCTCATCATTTCCAACAATAATCCACAGAGGCTAATAATACCTGCTTTGAGATACAGATCATCTATGCTGTGATAAGTGAATTTAAATATTATCCTATTATAATATGCAGGTGTCTACAGGCTGTGTTTGAAATTAATTCTCTAAATAGTTAGACACTTAATTTGAAAAAGTACCATCATCAATTCCCCTCTCTTCCTCTTTGTGTAGAGTGTTGTGAAAGCAAATTCAATTACTTCATCTTAAAGGAAATGTTTCAACAGATCCTCTGTGGTGCCCCAACTGACTAATGAAATTATGGCAGTTCTCCCACCTAGTGCCATTCAAAGTCCCCCTCTGCTACAGCAAATCTCCGAACCACCTGATTTATTTTTAATGATATTACAGCCCTCAGTCGGCTGTGTCATGGTAATAATCGGGGCTGCTCCAGCTGCCTCTAGATCACATTAGCCAGGCTTAATATTGACAGTGCCGGGGCCCACTGAACAATGAGGCTTTGGGGACAGGGAGCTTAAAAGCTGCCTAGCCAGTGGGCATTCTGCAGGAGGTATAGAGGAGGTGCAGGCCAGGATGCCCCGGTTCCCTATGCCCTGGAGGACTGGCACCATCATTAGGCTGCTTCTTCTGTAGTCCTGTGGAGCTTTAAAACCCACCACTACCCGATCCAGACCCCACCCAGGCCCAAAATATCAAAACCATACTGACAGGGGATCATAAAAGTAGTTGAGTCCCTGCTATTCTTTTCCGGATGGAGAGAACTGGCAGGACAACAGCTCAGCAGCTGCACCTTGTGTGTTCCTGCTGTGATGCAGTATTTAGATCAAGCTCAGGGACACTTCTCTGCAAAGCTCACCGTTATGACAATATCAGCTGTTAGAAACACATATTCAAGAGTATGCAAGTTCTGTCAAATAGTTAAAAAGTTAAATAAATATAAAAAAATGTTTATTAAAAAATGTAACACTATACATTCTTTAAGCCTTTAAAAATTGACAAACTGAACAACTTTAGTTTTTTGTTGAATTTTTGGTTAATCATTAAATGTAACAGAACAAAAATCTTTTGCTTTTGGACCTGATTAGAAAAGTGCTTTTATTCAGTACACAAATTTATGTTGCAGGCTTGTCTAGTTGCTGTATTTGCATAATGGTCACACTGGGATTTAGACTAGGCCACTTGTGGGACACTTGCACCTGATCACAGCGGCACTATGGCTCTATGCCAATCACACCTTTACAGTTGATGTTTCCAATTAAAAATCACCTGTATTTGTGTTTGAATTTGTCAGGGTGTTCAGCATCCATTGGATGTCCCTTTACAACAGAGATTTTATGTTCTATCCAAAATGTTTGTGGGATTGGAGGGGATTTTGTATTGGGGCCCACAGATTACCGCTCTTGATTAGTGGTTGGGTGTAATCCTTTCAGACCCTCTCTCTCCAAAACACCCCTGGGATATGCCCATCTCCCTGAGGACCGACAGCATGGCAGATGGATCTTCCTCCCCCTCTCCTGCCCCCCCTCTAACAGCACACCCAAAAACACTGTTGATGTCCTGGGACGGAGGTTGTAAAGTATCCTGAATATGAAACCACAGGCACCTTTGTTTAATGGCTCTCTCTCCACTTAGTGAGAATTGCCCTCAGGCCTGATTCCCATTCTGAGGCTGCATTTCTGCTCAATTGGAATGTTTTCCAAATCCATTAGCCCAAAGGAAGAGGAATAAAGTGAAAACAATCTGTTCATACCGCACGGCCGAAGTGCTGCTAGATCTTATCAAAATTCACTCTGTGATCTAGGAGACTCTTAAGTTGTTGATATTATAGTTTTATGGATATGACCAACCAGGTAAACACAGGAAGCCAAACATGGGAATATATTCTGACCCCAGCAGATCCAAATAACTATCCATTTGTCTGTAACACCAAGACACCCTTCATCAGTCTACAGCTATTATGTGTCAGAGGTAAGATGTATGGGCAGAAAGGTGTGAAAATCTTTATAACTTGTGGGTTATTAGAGCAGGAAGAGTGTGAGAAAGTTAATAAACAGTTTTATATCAAAAACACAGTATAAGGATAAAAGTCCATATGTCCCTACCTCCCTCTGGAAAGTCTGCTGTGTGATCATACTAAACCTCAAAGAACAGCAAAGGGACAAAAGTGAGCCCTGGGATTCATACACATAGTCAAAGAAACTAGTGTAAAGCATATCCAATAAGTTGAAAAGTCAGATAAAATGCATACTTTAAAGAAACTGTTGTTGAAACTTAAAGCAATCAAATGTAAATATAGGAGTTCATGCAAATGGTTTCCACCGCCAGATTTATTTTTAGTTTGGCAACAATACAGTTTCATCTCTTTAGCCTTACCACCCTGTGCCACACATCACCCCCCACCCCTGAACACGCCAACCCCTCTCACAAATCCAAGCTCCCTCCATCTTTTATGATCACTACAAGGGGCTCAGCTTTCAGAAGCGAACCAGGGAGCATGTGTGTAGAGCTTTAATTCCTATTGTATTCGTGCAGTCTTGGTGTGTGTGTGTGTGTCTGTGTTTCAGCAAAGGAGGGAGTGGGAGATAGAGATGAAGAAAAAGACAGGAACAAGGACCCATCTGTCAGCACAGCGCACGAATCCCTCCCATTCCACTCCGAGTCCCAAGAGACAAGAGCGCGAGACAACTCACTTGTGGCAGTGGTTTTTGGAAGAAAAGGGGTTACCCCCATTAAAAGCAACAACGGCACTTAAATAGATAATTCAGGACTGGTACTCTTTTGGTCAAATCTGCAGAATCTTGTGCAGAACATGCCTGAGTTTACCTTGTCGAAATTCTTGATAAAAAGAACTTACAAGTATTCCTTCTATTTTTTTAGTTGATAGATCAGTAGTCAGTAATGTAGTGTGTAAAACTGGACTTTCCAGGCTAATGTCATGCAAACTCATCAAAAGTTGGTTCAGATCAGATGGGCTCATGACCTCTTCCGGAAGGTTGGCTATCTATGTTACTGCCTAAATGGGAGCAGGGCAATTCCCTTTCCGTTAGTCACTCAGTCATTTGGGAAACCGATGGGGATTGTGGGAAACTGCTGGCTCCAATTCCCTCTGCAGGCTGCAGGTGTGGTGAGGCCATCCTCACACTCCTGGGACAGGAGGGGAGTGTATGGGGGGTAGAAGTGCATGTACCTGGGGACCTTTGGACACATCATATTAGTCACACACACACACACAGGCCCAGGCTCATTTTTCTCTCTGTCCACATGCCTTTATGGAGAGTGCACTGACCAGGACAGATTAGGGCCGTTAGCGTGGTGGATAAACAGTTTCAGCACGAGACATCATCATGGGGTGAAGCGAGTGACGCGTGAGCATCCAAGCAACAGATGCCCCCACCCCAAACGCTTCCTATATTCAGCCATCTGTTAGGCTGTGTCTAATAAATCGTTGGATAAGTGCCTGTTTTTACGCGTTGTTGGCGAACAACCACGTGGCTGTATCTTATTTTCCGGACATGGAAATATATCGCTCACTTAAAAACAAGGAGAGCCCTCCATGCAGTCGCCAGAGTTCAGTCACGAGCACAGCTGTGCGCAATCGCGCGCACAATGGGATCAATGCGGGGGCACGTGCGACTCGCGAGACCCCGGCTGTCAATGGCCAGTCGTGACAATAGACCCCCACTGAGCTGCGGCTCGCCACGAACGGGAACTGGCGGGCGTTTATTATGCCGCGGCATTTGTAGTCAAAGTGGTGTAAAATGATCAATATTGACACGCGATTAACGCATTTACTGACCATATTGTTATTTTTAGGAGTTGAACCATCTTGGGTATTACATTAGTAAAATAAAAAGCCAGCAATAATAAAAATTCCTGCCATAAAATACCATTTTTTCCGCCATGGCACCAATCAGTCCAATAATCAGATAGTCCTTGGAGGCAGAATATGACGCTAAAAATGTAAAAAGACAATTGAATGACTGGTTGAACAACGCACACACCTGCTCTCTGCACACCAAGCTGTCAAAATCACTTAAATACGCACGCAAGGAAGAGCGTCTCTTAACTCGGCACAGAGCAGGCCTACACTGTGTTTAATTAAGTGGAAAATTCCTAATCCAACCGACTAATGAAGAGATAGACAATCGATTAACACGCACAACATACAGCAGAATAGTGGATTTTTATTATTAGGGTCCTGCAGTGACAAACTAATCATTACCAGTTCAATTTATAACGTAACCTTGATATCCTTTCTAATAACACCCTAGTTGACTGGCGCAAAAGTTACATTATTACAACTCTGTAAATCGAGTATTAAAAATAAAATAATAATATAACAGATTCTTACAAATTTACGAAAAAAATCACACTTGTCACTCCAAAAACGGTGCATGACAAAACACAGGCTGCTCTGCAGGATAAGGAGAGCTCAGGTGGAGAACATTAGAACGACTTCAGGTGTTTATTGTTGTTTTTTTCGTGCGTAAAACTGCAGCAAAGCGGTTTTACGCGGTTTGTGACGCATTAAATTGGCAACTTCCATACAAAATACAGCTCCAGTCTAACACTGATGCACTCCTCGCGCACCGCCAACCCACCCACCCAGTGTTTTCCGCATAATTTATGGCTATATGTGTTTTTTTTTTTAGGGTGCACGCACCTTCTCATCCCCTAGTGATTGTGATTAACAAAAAAAGACTTGGTTACACGTGCACCCGGGCGCGCTCCCTCCTTCTGTTTGTTAGACATTTGCAGGGTGAAACTTTTGGTCACGAGCCCGCCACGCGCGTTTGGACAAGTGGGTGGGGCGGCAGAGGGAGGCGCTCACCCAGCTAAAGGCAAAACATTCAGCCCGGTTGTGTCATTTGTAGATGAAAGTTCTGAGCGCACTCATGGGCATCTGAAGGAGCAGAAGACTTTGGGACACTAACAGATGCGCAAATAAAGAAACGCAGCGATTCTGGACTTATCCTACACTAGTCTTTTTTTTAATAATCCAAGTTTTCTATTATTTTACGCACAGAGCGAAGGCTGAATCCAAACAGGTGAGTTCACGGTTCAGTTTTTAAGTAGTATATAATAATATATACTAAAGGGGTAAACATATTTTGGACACATTGTCCCACATCCCACAGACATTTATATTCAGCACATACAATTCCACCTCGTCCAACTGGAGAAAAAAAACAAGCTGAGCTACCAAATTTTTAGACATAATAGATTTTTCAACAAAATGAAAATGTTTTTAATTTACTTTGCTCTCCTGATTATGTTAAATAGCATTTTAAAAGATAGCGTGTCAAAAGTTCTGAATTAATAAAGTACAGTCATTTGTTCCACTTTTACGCATTGTGCACAATAATTAACTGGGGCAACTTGTTTTGCAAAACAATAGCATTTTTCTGTCAGATCTTTGTTTTAAATTACAACAATGATATAGCCTAGTATACAGTATATTTATTTAGTAGATTTAAATTAAGGCAACATGCATTATATTCTAAATTATACTGATATATAACAATTATCCGTGCTTTATGACGTTATGAAGAGTTTATGTGCGGCTTGTCCGCATGTTTGTTGATTTGTACGTTGCCTATTTAATCTTTGAGCTTTATATGCAGAGTAAATCCCGTCGTGTCCCAGATTGATAGCGTCTCTAAAACGACTAGAACACAACAGCAGGCACCATCCCTCCACATCAATCATAAAACCCACGACGTGAATTTCTTAATACAGTGTAACATTTCAACAATAACAGTCCAAATAATTACAGGATATCTTTCAAATATTTGATAGAATAAACAATTTTAGAGTGAAATGACTGAGCTGTCCACACCGTAGTGCTGAAATGAGTGCAGTGCTGTCAGTCACTGTGTGTCATGATCTGCTTCTTTTGTCACTGATCTTTTTATTCATTCAATCATTTACACATTTACACACATTAAACACTGGATGAAGTAGGCTCATTAGTTGCTGACCAATGTTCTGTGTGCCTTCAGATCAAAATGATGACCAAACCTTTTGGAAAGAGTGGAGACATGAGCGAGCTGGTGAGTTCCCTTGGCTGGCTAGAGGAGGATGTCAGCTCACAGGACGGAGATGAAAGTCCAGAGATGAGGGGGCGCCATGGCCTTATTGTAGGGGGCCGTATCCACTCCTGCAATGAACTGGGCAGTGAGGATATGGAGGAAGAAGAGGAAGAAGATGATGATGAGGAAGTTGGACCAAATGGAGAAAAAGCTCCCAAAAGAAGAGGGCCCAAGAAGAAGAAGATGACCAAAGCTAGACAGGAGAGGTTTCGTGCTCGGCGGGTCAAGGCTAATGCCAGAGAACGTTCTCGTATGCACGGGCTGAATGATGCCCTGGATAATCTGCGTAGAGTGATGCCCTGCTACTCCAAGACACAGAAGCTTTCAAAGATTGAGACTCTACGGCTGGCCCGCAATTACATCTGGGCTCTTTCAGAGGTGCTTGAGAGTGGCCAGTCCCCAGAGAGCCATGGGTTTGTGGAGATGCTGTGTAAAGGTCTGTCTCAGCCCACCAGTAACCTTGTGGCTGGCAGCCTGCAGCTGGGACCTTCTTCAATGACTCAGGACAAGTGTGGAGGTCCTGGAGTGGTGGCTGGCCATCCCCTCAGTTATCCGTCCCCAGGCCTTCCCAGTCCACCCTACGGCTCTCTGGAGGCATCTCACCTCCTCCACATGAAGGGATTCAAGGGGCCTGTGTATGACAACCCCTCCCCTAATGAGTGCAGCAGTGGCACTCCACCATACGACGGGCCCCTTACTCCCCCCCTCAGTATCAGTGGCAACTTTGCCCTGAAGCAGGAGCCTTCTCCACATGAGTCAGAGAGGAACTACACACCCCATCCAAGCCACCATGCCCACTATCTGTCATCACACCATTACCCGACTTCCACAACTGGCAGCCTAGCAGGGGGGCCTCAGGCCCACCCACTTTTTCAGGCTTCTCGTTATGAGCTTCCCCTGGATATCGCCTTTGATTCCTTCACACCCTCTCACCTGGTCACCTCTCAGATGGGCACCATCTGAAGTGTGAAAGGAAGAGTGAGTGACTGCTATGAAACTGTCCAGAGGAGAAGTAAAACTCCGGTATAAACTGCTGTTAAAATGACGACCATGGTACTGACTGTATAGAGAAAATGGTTACAACAACATTTCTGTTGTTAGTACTCTGGGAGAGCAATGAATGCTCAGAGAGACAGAGAGAGACTCATCACCTCAACTCAATCTACCTGATTCAAACATGCACCCATAACATTATTATTTTATTTATTCTTTTTTTGTTCTGATTATGTGTTAATATTTAGATTATTATGATTTCTCAACACATTGCCCTCTCAGTTGTTAAAGAGCGGAACTAAAGATTAGTTTACCAAATTACACATCCATGCATTGCTCAGATGCTTCAAAGTTTGAACAAAAAAAATGAAAACTTTATAAGAAGATCTGCTCAATTGATCAATTGATCCAACTCAAATTGTGCACTGAGGCCAACAGCAATTGTCCTACACATTGAAACAAAAGCAATGGATTTATTTATATCTGTATTTAATATTTATTTTGACAATGTCTCGTCCTTTTTTATATTTTTCTCAGCACAGTTTTTGTTTCACTGTCTTCTTGGTTTGTTGCCAGTCACTGGTAGCTCTACTGTATTTAATTTATTTATTTGAGGTTTTTCAGGTTCTTGTTCATTTAGTGTCATGGTTCTTCTTGTCATACTGTACTGTTAATATTTTGCTGTTTCGCACTTAATTGAATAAATATTCTTATATTATATACTATTTCTATAGTAACAATGTGTGCCATGTGTTTTCTGACGGTTTGGTCTTTAGACTTAATGTTTTTGCAGTTTCAGTACATCAATCCATGTGAACACCAGTGAAACTTTAAATATAGTGGACTTTTTCATATGTGGTTGTCATATTGTTAAGTACATATATTAGGTTTTTCCACAAACTACACTAAATTAGAGAAAATGTTAATTTCTAAAGCTAAATTATGTAAATCAAGCTCTTTTTCTCTATTTTGTAATTTTACAGATTTGGCCCAACTAAAATATAGCAAAATAACATGTTTCTAGCAGTAATCCTTGGACCTAAATGTTTATATTTCAAAAATTATAAAATTATACACAAACAACAGCAAGTGCAACATGTATGAGGTTAAGTTTCTGGATAAAGGAGGACTGCATGGCTGGGTAGAGATTGGGTGCAGAATGTGAGCATCTGTGTTTGTGTGTGTGTGAGAAAGAGAGAGAGAGAGAGAGAGAGAGAGAGAGAGAGAGAGATTCTGTGTATGATGTCATTCAAAGGCCTGCGCTGGGGTTTCTATTAGGTCAGACAGGAGGCTGTTGTGGGCCATGGGAAAACAGCTCTGGGGAACAGGTGAACATGTCACAGAGGCTTTTCTGAGTCTCTATCGTTAGCTTTCTCTCCCACATGTCACATTTTCCCATCCAGCTCATGCCAAAACACTGTAGGGCAAGAACTCATTTTCACATAATTCATCCACAGTCACTGAGAAGCCTGACATTTTTATTTAGAGACACAGCATATGATTGTGGAGACGGTTACTTAGACAATACTTATAGTATAATACTTAGACAATAAATCTTATAATAACATAGGAATTTCAAAAAGGTAGATTCAAATTTCATCAAAGCAGTAATCAAACATCCCGTTTTCAAATCAGTTCAAGCCAGAGATATATAAATGTTTTCCCAACATAATTATATCACTCAAGTAATGACCAAAGAATCAGTTTTGACTTTAATGATAGTAGTAAAGGACATGGCTCTTGAAAGAAACAAAGAACAGGGTGGCAGAGCGCGACGATGGAGTGGTGAGAACAAGAGCTGGTGTGTATAAGAGTGTTTATACTTGTTGTCCTTCAGCCAATTGTATGAGGGGAAGGTGCTCTGGAGCCTGTGGTCCAAGAGGATGCCCCCCACCCCTCTTTAGCTACCTCTCCAAAGGTTTGTCTTTTCCAGTCTTGGCAACAGTGGGGAAAGGCAGGAGAAGAAAAGGGAACGATTGTTTTAGCGGGCGCCACTGGTCTATTGTGAACGCAGCCTGTTCTTTCTCTTGACCTGTGACCTGTATTGTTGTTGGGCTTCTCATTTGGGGAGGGCAGACAGCTGGGGGAACTGCAGGGGGGGGTGGGGGGGGGGTGTTGCTGATGGACAGCTGGGCCAATTTGGGGAGAAAGAGAGAGAGAAGAGAGTAAGAGCATGAGAGGGATGAGAGAGGGACAGGGGAATTAGTGTGTGTGCTGCAGAAAAGAAGAAGAGGAAAGAGAAGGAGAGGGCAGCAGAGGTGACTGAGGTCCTCGCTCCTCATTCACAAGTTTGTCCTCTCTGGTCTTGCATGTCAACCTTGGCACAGAATGACACATAGCTTTACACACAGGCAGACACTTGGCCTGTGAGAAAGTACTGGCAGAGTTAGCTGGCGTACACCCGCTTTGTCTTTGCTGTTTTGTTGTGGCAAGAAGACGATGGCAGGGTGGGGGTGGGAGGTGGGCATGTGAATTATCCTCTAGAGTCCAAATACATGAGTGGGTGGATACGGAAATAATCCCTGCAAATTGACTTTGGATACAAGATTACAGAACACAGCGATGCAAGGCAGTCTCAGAGATTGGGACATGGTGGAGAGTTGGATATTTACACAGGACAATTCAGAAGTAGATGTAGAAATGATATCCCTGTTGGGAGCATTTAGGGGTTAATGCTCATTGTAAATAATGAATTGTGTAAAAATGATGAGGGGAAATACGTTCTATGGTTAAATGTCTGCTGTAAAGCATGTAGCTTATACTCTTCAAAGTGGCCCTTATCTATGATGAGTGTTTCCTATGGGGAAACAAACACATGTTCTGTGATGCCATCTTGGTGGAGACAGCAGAAAGCAGATCACAACCTGTAGCTGAATCCCCTGAGAGAGTGAGATGTCGGAAGTTTTGTTGTTTTGATTTGATTTTTTTAAACATTACCTTTTTAAACACAACCTAAGCCCTATGTGATTAAAAAAAATAAAATGATAACCATGAATGTAATTTATTTTGGCAGGGGAAGGATGACAAATTAAATTAAAACAAATCTAAATAAAAAATCTGAGGCTTTTAAAGTTCAGTTTAAAGCTGGCTCTACACTTTCCACTTGTGCTTATATTTTAGTTTCCGTGTACAGCAAAACTTAATCCACTGGCCAAACAAGAGTAGCTCATATTAAAATGAAAAGGTCCTGATCCATAGGAGCTAGATGGAGGGATAAAGCATTGTGATTAAGATTGTATTAATGGGGCCATAGGAGGCTGGAAGGCTTTAATCAGTGTCTGTGTGTCGATAATCCCTATGCCTTTAAGCTGGGGCGAACACAGTGATCCCCCTTCCTCTTGGGCCTCAGCACACATGGACACACACACACATTTGTCTCTGTGGGGTGCATAGGGACATGGGTGCCCAGGTTGAGAGGTGGAGCACCCCAAATTGGAGACGCCCAAGACTTAGCGGAGCAGCTGGTAGAAGAAAGGCCAAGAGGATGGATGGAGAAAGAGATGTGGGCAAAGACAGAGAAGCACAATGAGAGTTGGCACGCTGGGAACATAGTGGAGGGTTAATTCCAAATGATCAAAATTGGGGACTTGGTCAACATTGAGGAAAAAGTGGTTAAAAACAAAAAGAAACAAACAAAAAATATATTTGGCCTAAGCTGATTAATTGATTAATTGTACTTGCAGTGGAAAGTAATAATAATTCGAAGTTAGCAGCAAAGACAAACATTATTTATGTTGGAATAGAGCAGCTCACAGGTTCATTACCTATGGAAGTGGGTGAAAAAAGATGACATTGTGCAAGTGAGGACAAGGGGTGGACCTTCCCCTCCCAGAGTTCTCTGAGAGTAGTAGGGTGTAGGAGTTAAAGAGCTTCTAATGGGATCTGGATGCTGTCGTGTTTACCCTGCCCCCTCCCTTGCACGCCCACTGCATTGTGGAAGTTGCTGGGCTTAGGGACACCACAATGGGCTGAGTGTAGGGACAGATGGAGGTCCCTTTGGAAGAGGGCACAAAAAACAGCCAAGGTAGGAGGGCTATGGTGTCTGAGAGCAGCCTGCATGTCAGACTTACTAGATACAGGGGTGGGAAAGGAGAAACAGAATTTTATTTTTAAAAACTATTTATGATGTGAAGACCCGCCTAACTCCTGTTTTTTCTGGAAATGTTTCAGTATAATGATCACATTCACTGGTACATTCAATGTGACACCTCTCCAAACAGCCTCCATGAATGCCAATCTAAACACTTATACATCTTCTTTAATATATTCTCACACTTTCATATGGGAAAAGGTGAGTACAGCAAAGACCACAGCAGCGAGGAAGCTGTAAGGGCATCTTTATGTGATAATATGTAGTTTCATTTGGCCTTTGTTTGTGAGAGGTTAAACCAGGTCACTGAAGAGGGTAAATGCTTATGTCATTCACTGAGGGCAGAGCAGTGTGTGGAGCATTAGGGGTGAGGCCTTGGTGATAGATGCTGATGGGAAGGAGAGAGGAGCAGCGTTGGAGGAGGGTTGAGGGAGGTACTGGTTGCAAGAGCAACAGATGGGGTCGAATGGAGAGCTCAGGTTGTAAAGTTTCTGTTAGTAACATCTGTCCGTTTGTCCATCTGCTACATTTGTATTACAGTTTGTTTAGCAGAACAGACTTTAGTTATCTCACTAAATCTCTTTTTTCATTACAATTTGAGTTCATCCTAATAATTACTATGTGGGACATAAGGACATGCTCCCACCTCAGTTATGATCCAATAACATCTAATCATTTTTTCCTCCACAGATAAGCCTACATCAGGCTACTCTCTTTGTTCATTTTCTGGAGCACACATAAATAAGTGGATTGACCCAGGATATGCGTATAAACCCTGATTAGAGTTACATTAGCAATTACTGTAAACATACTCTTAATCATCAATGCACATATGAAAAAACACACCAACCATCTCATTAGTAAACAGTTTGTGTATATATATATATATATATATATTTAAAGAAATCAGGCACATTTAATGTAAACGATGTCCAAACCTAATACTTTGACAGCAAAATGTAAATGAGTAGCGGAATACTTCATAGCAGCTAAAACACCCATGAAACTAGAAGCATGACATTTTCATTAGAAATGTTACATCACCTATGGGTATTTATTCTTTTTTTCCTCTAAAAATATTCTCTCTCCAATTTGCTCTGGAGTGAGCGGATAAAAGAGAATTAAGCAGCTGATGTGGGCTCAGTGGCCAGAGTGTTACATTAGACATTAATCCAGAACAGTGGAAGGTTGCAGAAGGGATAGCATGTTTTAATCCTGCACTCCATCCAGCCAACCCTCCCATCAGACACTCGGAGAGGCACACACACCTTGAACTCAGCGTCTCATTTTTGCTACATAAAAACTCAAGACTTTGTACAAAC